>NC_080196.1:66023083-67324583 GCF_030028045.1 Hippopotamus amphibius kiboko
CTGTGAATTAAGGATTAAATTTAAAGAAATGAAACTGAAGCATTTTCCCTATGATATTTAATAAATGTGTTCTTTGATATAAGATTAAAATTCAAGGCAATTCTGGCCTTCACCCAGCCTCCTGTTCCCTATAGGAATTGAGATTAGTGTTTCTGATTCTTTCTCCATTGGAGACATACAAGAAGACTCTCTGTACTGTCGGTGGAGCTGTGTACGTAATAGATTGTTCTTCTCGACACATCACACACCACAGAACAAAAATCTCAGCTACAGACACTGGCTCTCTAACTGTGCCAATACCTGACCTGAGGACTCAGTCACAACACAAACTTCCGACTGTAAAGAGGAAACTTTTGAGGTGTCAATCAGGATCACCCCAATAGAAGAGCTGGAGATAAGAGAAAGGCAACAAGAAAGAAAAGAGGAAGAAAGCTGGTGCAGGACGCATCAGAGCAGAATTATTTTTTATTCTCAGAGCTTTCCAAATAAAATTATGGAGGAAGCCGAAAAGCAAACTTCAACTGTAGCCAGAGGAAAGCATCATTCTCCAAGGAAGTTGCCTCCCTGCTATAAACTGGAGAGTCTTGATAGCAGATATTTGCTGGGGATCATGATTTAATAATAATTGCAGACTTCCCTGTAGCACAGTGGTTAAGAATCTGCCTCCCAATGCGGGGGACACAGGTTCGATCCCTGGTCTGGGAAGATTCCTATATGCCACAGAGCAACTAAGCCCATGCACCACAACTACTGAGCCTGCGCTCTAAAGCCCCCGAACCACAACTACTGAGCCTGAGTGCTACAACTACTGGAGCCCGTGCACCCTAGAGCCCATGCCCCTAGAGCCTGTGCTCCACAACAAGAACCACCATGAGAGGCCCACGCAATGCAGCGAAGAGTAGCCCCCACTCATCACAACTAGAGAAAGCCCTCGCGGAGCAATGAAGACCCAATGCAGCCAAAAATAAATAAATAAATCTTTAAAAAAATAATAATAATAATTGCAATGGAAAGGGTTAGTCACAAGGTGAGAGAGTAGCATAGACATAGTTACACTACCAGCTGTAAAATAGGTAGCTAGTGGGAAGTTGCTATATAACAAAAGGAGATCAACTTCATGGGAGATGCCTTGGAGGGCCAGGACGGGGCGTGTGGGGGCGAGTCGCGGGAGGGAGGGCATGTGGGGATGTGTGTGTAGATGCAGCTGATTCACTTTGGTGTACCTCAGAGATGGGTACAAGAGTGTAATGCAAATATAAAAAAAATAAAAAAAGAATAACTGACCAACATCATGAAACAAATGAGAAGACGAGGATGGATTTTGAGCTCTGTTCTTCCTTGCCAAGGGAGGAGGTCCCCACTGTCTCTGCTGGGCTGTGTCTGGGGCCTCTTCTTCTTGAGCACCCACATTCTTAGTCATTCATTTATTGTCTGCTGCATCCCACTCTTATCTTGTACTGATCCACCCCAGAAACAGAATGAATTCTTCCTTAAATGTGTTGGTTTTCTTAACTAATTGCTAAGGACTCTGTCTCTCTGCTTTCAGTAAGCAGGCTTGCCTTTAACTGTATTTCCACAGCTGAAATGATATCAGCTACTAATTTTCTTCCACGCAGTGTCAGACAAAACCTTAGAGAAGGGTCTGTCTTCTTCCTCTGCTTTACACTACGGTGATAGTGTGGATTATGTAAAACATTCTGACATTTTGGCAGAAAGACAACAACTTGTACAATGGGGGAAATAATTAACCACTCTCTATAAATCATTGATTCTGTGTTACACTATTAGATAATCCTTAATGTTTCATGTCCACTCTGAAGGAATTAAACTTGAGATGACTAAGATAAGTGTTATGAGACAGCATTTACAGGACATGCATCCTTTAGGGGGAATTCTTAGATATGATTATGTCTCCACGCATGCCTTACAAAGATTAATACACTAAAAACATAAAATAGGTTAAGTATTAGGAATAAGGAAAATATAGCAAGAAATCAAATGAACCAAAGAGTGAAGTCAGCACAAAATACATCCAGAAGTCTTACATATTTGCAAATTAGGCTCTGAGCTTTCTAACAGCCAACACAAAGAGGCAACCATTCCGATAGCTTGATCATTCCAAGTTCATAATCCTGGACATGACTGCTTAGAGGAATAAACATCATTTCATTTCATTTGAACATTCAGCTATAGTTATTTCATGTTCAACTCTGTATACCCAATGTTTGGCATACTCTATTGGTGGCAAAAGAGGGAGAGCTTAAACATTCATTGCATGAAAGAATGAATACACATCCTAGGTCAAAGTTTGAATGGCAGTAATAAAATGGTAACCTCTGAATTTCAACTCGAAACTCTTTAGCAGAATTGACTGCTCACAGTCACACTGAAGATCTTTGATTTTTACCTCTCTGTGATCAGAATCAACTCAGAATGTTTCCCATCCAGGCCTTTGCAGACTATCTTTATTGGTTTACTGAATACGATTGTTTGTACTCAGTATTATGAAACGAATCCAGAATTAGTCCATTGGTATTTTATAAGTAACTGCTTGGTACTGAAATTCTCCAAATCTTATTATTCCAATGATAACTTTTAATGCACTTTATTATTACAATACCTATCTGGCAGATCCTTATTTTTAAGGTTTATTCTTCATAAATATAAGGTTACAAGGTGTAAAGAAAACAGTGCAACACCATTTATAGTGTATGCATGTACATTTATCTCCTAGAGTCATAAATTCATAATCTCATTCACATGTAAAATGTATATGGTTAAGATGTGAGTAGCAGCATGAAAGAGGGAGAAACAGGTCAGAGATAATGAGAAGGAAACGAGAATAAAAAAGGAAATGTATTGTGTAAGCCATTTAGAGTAATATTTTTTTTCTGATTTTTCATCAGAATCATAAAGCGGTTTCTGAATATAAGCATGGTTGTATGTGCCTCTTTGTTTGCAATAATTTTATTTTGGCATTTTGAACTGAATCACCCATTAAGATATTATTTTAGTTGCTGAATTTATCAAATCATTTAAAATCAATCACTAAGGAGAAAGGCACACTTCCTAAGAAATCTGTCCTGAGCAAGACAAGTGTACTTTGTTTTAACAAGGCATTCACAAGCTCATTGCTGGATTCCAAAACAAGTCAATCGTGTTGCAGTCACACAACCAGTCTGTAAGTGTACCAATTTAGTTCTAACACATCAAGCATAAATTTGAGTTTGAAAGTCTCACTTGACTGAGTTTTACTTGTGTCCATATTGTTCTATGATAAAAGGTGACATTTGGGCCATTGTGGATAAGCCTTATGCTGTATCTCAAAAATGTTCACAATTTCCTCTTGTTCTGGTTCAATGTTGGTGCCTAGATCATCTTCTTTCACCTTTAACACATTCATTTCACCATCACAGTCTGCACAGCAATGTATTTCATAGACTGGGTGTTTGCTATTTCATCCAGGCTCTGCATGTCATACCCAACCAACACGTCATAGCACGAGATCAGCTTACAAGTGACTTTTAGAAGCTATGAGAGCCGGTGAGAAAAGCAAATAAGGGAGCTTAGTAGCACACACATCAGCAATAATTAGCAGTGGTCCTCTTCTCTGACTGCGATGGCAACTTATGAAAGGGCACATGGGGAGTGTTTAAGAGAAAAGAGAACAGCTTCCTAACCAGCTAGATCAGCCATGTAAACTCTGGCGATGGCTGGGATGAGGGACCACATCCAGCTTGGCCTCATATCTGGTCAGGAGTTATATCGATATTTCTGAATGTTCAATGGGGAAAAAAAGAGCAATAAGGAGCAAGAGATGGCACTAGGGGAACCATATAATTTATTACTAAGACTGGAGCAATTACAATCACAAAAGAAGGTAAAGCTAACAGTTACACTGGGCAGACAAGCAGAAGCCCAGACGGTCCCGGGAACCCTGGAATGCGTGTTACCCCCAGATAGCAGTAACTCAGTTACTTCCTTCAAAAAGGTCTATGTCTTAATATGGGAAGCCTGACAAATAAATGCACAATCTGTACAGATCAGTAAACTATGAGAAATGTGAGTTTAGGAGTACACTGGGGAGCAGCAGGGTCACTGTGATTAATAATGTTGGAGGAAATCATTTCAGTTGCCTGTAACTGAACAGTGAATTGATTTAAAATCAGAAGCTCTTATCAGTTCAAATGAAGACACTCTGGGTAGTAAGTAAAGTGAGAGTAAATAATGTTCTTACTTGTTCCATGTAAGGTAGAAGTAGTATTAACTCTTTCTGGCCACTAGGGGACCACTTAGTACTTTGCACATTGCATTGAACTGCTTACATCTTTCTGTACAGACTTAAGAAAGACAACAGGATGCTAGCAACATCAGGGTCCTGTGACATCTCTTGCCTATACAGCACATACCGGTAATTGATTATGTGATACCATTGTCTAGTTGCTTCTAGTGTGTCAGTTTGGTCTTTTCCAACTCCTGGACTTCTTAGATGTGCTGAAATCTTTGGCACATCTGCCAAAAGCCTGGGACAGAGTAGCACACTCGGTAAGGATTGAACCCATATTTTTTTCCTTTTTTATTGTGAACAGCAGCCCTATCTGGGAACTCCCATGGCCCTTCCCTAAGTGTTGAAGTCTAATCTCAGGTAATAAGTTGAGCCCTGGGGATAACAACAATAAAACTAAATTAAAATGATTACATATGTACTAGGTACCAGGTGCTATTTTTTAAAAATATATATTGTTTCTGAGCCTACAGTTTCTTCCAAGAAAGTGTTATTTTTCTCATATTAGAGATGAAAAAACTGAGACTTCGATTGAATTACTCACATAAGGCCCAAGGCCATAGAGATGAGGCAGAAGTGAAATTTGGATCCTGGTCCAAAGTCTGTATGCTTTCCCCTGCTCCACAGCAGCCGGGGAGGAGAAACAGCTCATGACCCAGTTCTTGTCATGATGTCTGTGAATCCTAGTTTCCTAGCAGAAACTGGCAATCAGGAAGTCTCTCGCTGACACACTTGCATTTGCTGTGAACTCTGTACAGAAGAGCCCACCCCATGAAGCCTGCCTCACAGGCTCCCACACGTCCCCCAACGTCATCTACTGAAGGGGACATTCAGGGAGTCATCCTGGGGAATGTGCCATGTCAGACACAGAGGTACCAAGGTGTGTGCGGGGCGCCAGAGCTTCAGCACCCTCAAAACTCTCACTGTCTGACATTACTTGATGTCGATAATGGACATTTTGTTTCATTATTTTTAGTTATTTTTATTATGACAATGTAGCTCTTATGTAAAGTGCTAGAGAGAGAGAAAGGAAGAGAGCTCGCTTCAAGGTCACAACCATTGCAGCCACGTGGCTGTCACTAGGTCACCCCATGTGGAAATTCTGGAGCAAGGACACCCACCAACCTCAAGCATCACCACTGTCATGTACTCGTCGTATCATATTGTGATTTTTTAAAAAATTTAACATATCCAAGAGCTGTGAGAGGACAAAGCCGTATCTTTCCACAGAGCCTTTCCACAGAGAGGTTTTCTATCACAGCAACACCAACACAATTAAAATGGACTGTTAGACATCCCCAGGGCTGAAAAGTGCTTCCGTGATGGTGCCGTGTTTCCATTGTCAGTTCTCTGTTGTCTATGCTCTGTTCTCTCCACTAAGTGTTCACGGCTAATGGCAGAACAATTGAAGTATTTCTTTTGTTTTCTTTTCTCCGGCTATTTCAGATGCTAAGGTATTCCCTGCGATCCTAAGAGATTTAGAGAATTATTTTCAGAAATTAAAGTCTTCACTAATGCTTAAGATAACGTATTATTTTTAACCTCACAGTGGAAGGAAGGAAAGAGAGAAGGGAGTGAGAGGAAGGAGAGGAAGAAAGAAGGGAAAGAATGGGGGTGGGGGGGGAAGGAGAGGAAACGAGTATGAAAGCTGTTCACAGCCCAGGGCTATTTTGTAGGGATGGTAGTCTCAAAACTACCATCATCCTCTTACTAAAGCGTATAGCTTACCTGGGGCATGGCCTTTCTTTCTCTGTCTCCCTCTCTCCCCCTCCTCTTCCTCTAATGACATATAACCAGCATGAAGAGCACATATTTAAAGTGTACAATTGAAGTTTTTGACATATGTATATGCCTGTGAAACCATCATCACAACCAACCTGATGAATATACCCATCACCCCAGCATTTCCTCAGCCAAATGGTAAACCCACTAGTCCCTCCCCATCCCCTCCGCCTACCCTGTCCCCAAGAACTCACTCATCTGTTTTGTCACCATAAATTAGTTTGCAGGACTTCCCTGGTGGTGCAGCGGTTAAGAATCCACCTGCCAATGCAGGGGACATGGGTTCAAGCCCTGGTCTGGGAAGATCCCACATGCCGCGGAGCAACTAAGGCCGTGCACCACAACTACTGAGCCTGTGCCCTAGAGCCTGCAGCCACAACTATTGAGCCTGCATGCCGTGACTACTGAAGCCCGCCCACCTAGAGCCCATGCTCCACAACAAGAGAAGCGATCACAATGAGAAGCCCACTCACTGCAAAAAAAAGTAGCCCCCACTCGCTGCAACTCGAGAAAGCTCGTGTGTAGCAATGAAGACCCAATGCAGCCAATAAATAAATAAATAAATAAATTTTAAAAAAATATATTAGTTTGCATTTCCTAGAATTTTATATAAATGAGATCAAACAGCATTTACTCTTTTTGCCTTGCTTTTCAGTCAACATAATTTTGATATCCATCAGGTTTTTGTGTATATTAAGAGTTCATTATTTTTCTTTGCTGCAGAATTCCATTGCATGGATATATAAAAATGTTCATGAACATTTGGGTTATTTCCAGTTTGGGCTATTACAAATAAGACTGCTATGAATGAATATTCATGTACAAGTCTTGGTAAGTTCATTTCCCTTGCGTAAATATCTGAACGTGGATGGCTGGCTCGTATGGTAGGTATGCATTTAGGTTTTTAAGGAACCACCCAAACTGTTGTCCAAAGTGGGTACACCATTTTTTGTGCCCACCAGCAGTATATGCAAGTTCTAGTCCCTCTATATCCTTATCTACATTAAGTATGGACAGCCCTTGAACTTTTGGCCTAATAGTTGTGTAACCGCATCTTCGGTGCTTGTAACTTGTAGTTCTCTGAAGTCTAATGTTGAACACCTTTTCATATGCTTATACGCCACCCACATATCTTGGTCAGCTGTTCAGATCTTTGCCCATTTTTAATTGAGGTGTTTGTTTTCTCATTATTGCCTTCTAGGTTCTTTTTCTAACCTAGATACAAGTCTATAACAAATAGGAGCTTTGCAAATATTTTCTCCCAGTCTGTGGTTAGTCATTTCATTCACTTAGTGTTTTTTGATGGGCAGAAATATTTAATTTTAATTAAGTGTAAATTATCAGTTTGTTCTTTAGTGGATACTCCTGTGTTTGGTCATGTCTATGAAGTCTTCACCTAAGCCAAGATCACAAAATTTTTCTCCTTTGTTTTCTTCCAGAAGTTGTACTCTTTTAGGTTTTCTAGTCAGTTTCATCATCCATTTGACTTATTTTTTGTAAATGGTGAGAGATACGGGTCAAAGTTCACTTTTTTATGTATGCATATCCAATTTTTCCAGCACCACCTATTGACAAGAACATCTTTCTCCACTGAATTGCCCTTACACCTTTGTGAAAAATCAGTTGTCCATAGACTCTGTTTCATTTTTCTAATGTCTACCTTGATGCAAATACCACACTGTCTTAATTGCTATACCTTCATAAGTCTTAAACTCAAAAGTGTTAGCCCATCAACTTTGTTCTTCTTTTTCTCATTTAAATATTAAAACCAGCTTGTCAATCTCTGCCCCTCAAAAAGAAAAAAAAAATCCTGTTAAGATTTTGACTGGAATTGAATCTATAGATCAGTTTTAGGAAGACTAATATCTAAATAATATTGTCCTTCAACCCATGAAAACAGTACATCTGCATATCATCCTTAATTTCTCCCAGCAAAATTTTATAGTTTTTGGTGCACAAGTCTTTCACATGTATTGTCAGATTTATTCCTAAGTATTTTATATTTTTCATGATATGCTATTGTACATGATATATTTTAAATTGTAATTTGCAAGACAATGATCAGTACATACAAATACACTTGCACATAAATCTTATACCCTGAAGTCTTGCAAAACATTTATTATTTATATTTCTTTGTAGATCCTATGTGATTTTGTACACAAATAACCATGTAGAAAAGCAAATAATAGTCTTATTTCTTCCCTTCTAATCTGGATGACTTTTCTTTCTTTTCCTTGTTTTGTGGCATTGGCTTGAATCCCTAGACCAATGTTGAAAGAAGTGGTAAGAGTGGGCATACTCGTCTTATTCCTAGTTTTAGGACAAAAGCATTCAGTCTTATCATTTAGTGTGGTGTCAGCTATGGGTTTTCCATAGATGCTTTCATCAGATTAAGCCCCTTTCTGATCCTGGTTTCCTAAGAGGTTTTTTGTTTTTGTTTTTCCTGAATGAGGAGTGATTGTTGGATGTCTCTAGTAAGGTGATAAAAAGGATTTTCTTTTTTGGATTTTCGAGTGTTAAACCAACTTTGCATTCTTGGGATCAACGCTGTTTGGTCATGATGTATTATCCTTTATATACATAGATTTGATTTGTTAAAATGTCATTTAGAATTTTTATATCTCTGCTCATGAAGAATATTGGTGTATGGTTTTCTTTTCTTTTCTTTTTTTTTTTAATTTTATTTATTTATTATTTTTGGGGGGAGGGTACACCAAGTTCAATCAACTGTTTTTATATGGTTTTCTTTTCTTGCTAAGGATTTGACAGGATGCAGAATTAGGCTAATTCTGGCCTCATAAAATGAGTTCGGAAGTAATGTCTCTATTTCAGAGGAAAAAATATACATGCAGTTTTCTCATTTTTGACCTTGTAAAAAAAATAAATTTACTTCTCCATATTTAAAAAGTTATTTTGTGGTCTTTTCTTTCACATATGTCTCATATGATATGCTCTCCAGAACCTGGACTTTATTTCATCTTGAAAAATGACCAACGTATTCTCTCCTTATTAAAATGGGACTCTAAGAAGCACACAACCCTAATTATACTTTCTTGTCACTTTATTGAACAGCAGAACTTCCACATCCCTTGGTTGTGTCACTTAACTTTTATTAATGCAGCCAAAGATGGCCTTAATACAAACTAGACACTTCTCCACCATCACTGCCGAAAAGCCACGTTATTGCGTCACAACCAAAGCCTGAAGGAGCCCCAAATGAAAGGACCCTGTCCGTCCACCCCTGACGGTAAGCTTTACTCTGCCTTTACCCAAATAGAAAAGGGTACCCCTTTTTAAACCACAGATATAGGGCAGATCTAAGGAGCGAAAACCTCATGCTTTTGCTGGTAACGACTATTCATACGAGTACACAGAAAGTCTTTTGTTGGGAGGTGATTCAAGGTTGCCTTTATATATCACCATTGAAGCCAGGCTACCAGCCAAAGACCATATCTAGTAATAATGAAAAAAACAGAGGCTCGAGGTGAATGGGCAAGTCAGTTATTGACACCAACAGAACAAGTCTTATCTTCTGTTTGCATGAGTCTTTTGATTTAAAACAATTAAATTTGTTACTTACACTTTGGCCTAAGTGAATAAAAATAAAAGACTAGTTTGATATGAAAATAGGCTCTTATTCAGTGTCAAAAGTAACAAACATATCTTAAGATGACTGGTGGTACCTGTCTCCCAATTACAGGCCTTTGTCCCAAAAGGACATGATACAACTAAGATAAGGGTTATCTTGGGTTAGCTTTATCTAAAGCTTATTGACCATTTGGTAGAGAACAAGCTCTAAAGAGATTTAGTGGAATGATTGGTAAGCAGTAGATAATGTGTAGGTGCTTGCTACGTAAATAATTAACTAACAAAAAATAATAATAAATAAAAACATGAGAGAATGAAAGAATGAGTAGGTGTTATAATCATCCAGGATAAGGGGACCAAGAAATAGGTGGTACCATCAAATTAGAATAATTCAAAGAGGGTTTATATGCAAAGCACTGATTCTAAAGACATGAGTCAAATGTACGAGAACCATAAGCAGACATTCTGGGCTAACAGGAGTGGAGCTGTTTGCACATCTAGACAGAAAGGATAAGGGGAGGGAGAGGGCATGGAAGCCCACTGATGCCATCTGTGCAGATGCACCTCCTGAGGCAGACAGCGGGGAGCAGGAGGGTGAGCAGTGGTTCTGGAGGAATAAGCAGAGGCTATTCAGTTCAAAACAGGCTGTGAACCAGGCCCAAGAGCAAGGACTCCAGAAAAGAAACAGCTGCCAATGGAGCTTCAAGCTGTGGAAGAAGAGTCTAAATAAGATGACATTAATAAGTAGGAAAGGAAGTGGTACTCAAATGCTGTTATCTGGAGCACAAGTACATCATCATGTAAATAATAACCTCATCCCCAAAGAGTGTCTGATCTCAAATCTACCAAAGATCAATTTGCAACCAGGTCAACAGGAGAAGTGTAATCCCTTTCCCTTGATGGCAACCAGGAGGTGGTAGAGAACAAGAAGAGGAAATTTAGAAATGGTCCTGAGTCTCGTGGCTCTATTTACAATAAACAGCCAGGACACGGAAGCAACCTAAATGTCCCTCAACAGAGGAATGGATAAAGAAGACGTGCTACACATATACAATGGAATATTATTACTCAGCCATAAGAGGAAGGAAATAAAGACATTTTCAGCAACATGAATGGACCTAGAGATTATTATACTGAGCGAAGTAAGTCAGACAAAGACAATATCATATGATACTGCTTAAATGTGGAATCTTAAAAAAAAGAAAAAAGCAGTACAAATGAACTTATCTAAAAAACAGAGAGTTACAGATGTAGAAAATAAACTTACAGTTACCAGGGTTAAAGGGGGAGGGATAAATTGGAAGATTGGGATTGACATATACACACCACTATATATAAAATAGATAACTAATAAAGACCTATTGTATAGCACAGGGAACTCTGCTCAATACTCTGTAATGGCCTATCTGGGAAAAGAATCTAAAAATGAGTGGATATATGCATATATATAACTGATTCACTTTGTTGTACACTTGAAACTAATACCACATTGTAAATCAACTATACTCCCATAAAAATTTTTTAAAAAAAGAAGAAATGTCCTGAGTTGGAATACTGTTGATCATTTTTAAGCTAAAAACAAAATAAATTCTTCTTAAAACCGAATTTCTTAAACCAATGCCAAAATAAGAATTCTGAACTCAAAGAAAACATGAGAGTCTGCTGCACTAGTATCCAAAATCCAATAGCCTCCTCCAGGCAATTTTACTGTTATGATTTAATAGCATACAGGCGGTGGCCTCTAATCTCTCAGCTCATGCCTTTCCCCTTTTGTTCACGTTAGTCTAGTGATAAATGATGTAGAATTTCTCAGAGAGAGAGAAAATTATGCCCAATACAAAAAGTGGTTGAAAAAGCTGATTACAGAGTCATTAGCCCCTGTGGGCTCATTTTATTGCTATAAAGTCATCATTCAAGTAGACATATATTTAGCTTCTGTGGCCTTCATTTGTGGTAAGCAAAATAACCTCAGACAAAAAAAAAAAAAAAAAAAAGCTCAAGTTTGAACTTCCTATTTTTAGTGATGTGACAGCCAATTTACTGAATTAGAAAAGCCCAGAGCAGAAGCAAAGAAATGTCATCAGCTTGTGTTCCCTGTACTGTGTGCTCAGAGCACGTCTCGAGACAAGTTTACTCCTGGATCATATACTTGGAATCCAACATGTGGCAAGAAGAAGGTACCAAGGATGGTGAGGAACTTACACACCTTGACACATGAGTAGTTGAAGGAACCAGACACGTTTAGCTTAGAAAACAGAGGCCAATATGACATAAAAGTCTTTTTTATTTAACATTCAGGTTGACTGTGGAAAACATTGATTTGTTACCTAGCTAGTCCAAATAATCTATGGACAAACACTTTCAATTCAAGGTGAAGCATTCATTCATTCAGTATTTACTGATCAAATGTAATTTTCCTGTAATTGTGCTAGGTTTTAAAAATTAAAGGAGAATTTATTAGCAAACACTGATTTTAAAAATTGTGAACTGGGAATCTTAATAAATTGTAGATTCGAATGCAGTAGATCTGGGTGGGGGCCTGAGAGTTTGCCTTTCCAACAAGTACCCAGGTGATTTGGAAGCTGCTCGTCCCTGGACCACACTTTGATTAGCAAAACATTAAGGTCACTACCTCTTGAACATTCTCTGATTTTGATGAGAATCAACAGATCTGTTTTACGTCATCTCAGATTCAATGTCTCACATTTCAGAGAAAGAAGAAATTAGAAGACATAGGCATGTCAGGTATCTGTCACTAGAATTGTGAGAGCATGCAGCTGGCTTGGAGTTTGGCTCTGCCTCCTACCTTGCTACTGCATCCAGATTGAGTTATTAAGCTGCTTTGCCTATCCTGCTAATATAAACTGCAAACCATGTGAAAAGAATACACTAACATGCAGTCCCCATTCAAAATCTTGGTTCTGACCTACTCTCCCTGACTTTCCCTCACACTGAATCCCATCCTGTTGTGGCGCTTCCTATATGTTCATCCTCCAGTACTGATTTTGTTTGGTTTGCCCTTCAGATTTGACATTTAATGCTTTTTTCCAGGTTCAATCTTGGAGTCTTTCAGCAATGATCATGGCCTCTTCCCTATTACTCCTACCCACTTTGAGGACCCAGGCTCCTCAGTAAATGTTCTTGCACTTCAGCTCAGAATCGGTCTCTTTGAAACTGTTCCTGCCACCAGGTTCTTCCAGTGCCAAGAGGAGAGGAACAAATCAAGGCCACTGAGATCAGGTTGCCATCTCAGGTGACCCAGAATCATTTCAGATTTCCAGAAATTATTAGAGGGGCAGAGTTCATCCAATATAATTTTCAAAAATGGTCTATTTTTCTTCTATAAGTAAAAGCTAGATGAGAATATTGATAAAATTATATTAGAGATTCATCTAATAATGATAGCTACAGTCTTTGGGGGGAAATGCGTGTCTTCCTTGGAAGGTAATATAAGAGTTTACAAGTACAAAGATGCATCCCATTTTACAGGCAAAAGCTCCAAATGACCTCCTTTATCAAAAATCCATCTTCAGGACTTCCCTGGTGGCACAGTGGTAAAGAATCCACCTGTCAATGTGGGGGACACGGGTTCAATCCCTGGTCCAGGAAGATCCCACACGCCGTGGAGCAACTAAGCCCGTGCACCACAACTAAGCCCACGTGCTCTAGGGCTCACGTGCTGCAACTACTGAAGCCCGTGCTCCTAGAGCCCATGCTCAGCAGCAAGAGAAGCTGCTGCACTGAGAAGCCTGTGCACCGCAATGAAGAGTAGCCCCTGCTCACTACAGTTGGAGAAATCTCATGCACAGCAATGAAGAATCAATGTAGCCAAAAAAAAAAAAAAAAAAAAAAAAAATCCATCTTTGAGTGGTTTCCATATGGCTTTGATAAACTTGACTGCTACATTGAATAAGCTGATAAACACACACTAGGAAAACATACAGTCATTGAGAAAAGCTGGAATGAAACATGAATAAGAAGAGAGCTGATTCTTGACTCAATGGATCTAAGCAATATCCCTCAATTTTTGCAACATCTATTCAAATACAGCAACATAGAAAGGTAACCATTCCATCTCACGTTTATTGGCCACCATTTATGAACTCTCTCAGAATTTCTTGTCCGAAGACCCCACTAATAACAATGTATTCTGTTTATTTGCTACATATTGGAATTGCTTCCCCCTAGAATTATAAGCTCTCACAGGCAAGAACTATGTTTGATTCTTCCTATGCATTCTCCTCTATTCTGGGCATCTAGGAGGGACTTAAAGAATGTTACTGTTTGATTTGAAGATGTTAAGACAAATATTTTACCAGCAATAGATATAATACCTGCTTTCAAGAAGGTGAGTCAGTTGTAACTGGTGTATGGAGGTGGGAACTGTAAACACGGCAGAGACTTTTTGGACCGTTGTTTTGGATTCTAGAAGGAAGGGCGAGGCAGAATTTTTCTGGGGAGATGCGTGCAGCCACCTGCGCAGCCAGCAGAGGGAGTCCGAGGAAGGAGTCTGAGCAGGACCTGTCCTGCCTATCATTTTTCCAGGTTGGGGCTGGTGTCCGCTGCTTCAGACCTGCACTTAGGAACAAGAGAGTGTGAGGACATCTTGTTACTAAGCTATTCAAGAAGAAAGACAGGGGTCTGTTGTGTGTACCCTGTTTGTGTGGGTAACCATTTAAAATACTTCAAAATCTGTGAGGAATCAGTAGTCACGTGCCTCCCTTTTTCTCTTCAAAAACAAAATTGTGTCACTCTCCTTCCTCACCTTTGTCACCTCTGGCTCCTGAGCCTGTGCCCTAATGTGAGGCTCATGCCCTGTGGTGTGTCTGCGTCAACTTTGCTGGGCCACTGTGTGCAGATATTTGATTGAGAACGATTCTGGATGTTTCTGTGACGATGTTTGTGGATGAGATTTACACTTAAAATGGTGGACTCTGAGTAGAGCAGATTACCCTCCGCAGTGAGGGTGGGCCTCGTCCAATCAGTCGGAGACCTGATGAGAACAAAAGACTGACCTTCCCCAAGCAAGAGAGAACTCTGCTGCAGAAGGCCTTTGGACTTGAACTACCACATTGACTTTTCCTGGTTCTCTAGCCTGACAGCCCGTGGACTTGAACCACAACATCAGCTCCTCCCCAGGTCTCCAGCTGATGACGTGCTTTGTAGATTTTGAACTTGCCAGTCTCTATGATTACCTGAGCCAATTCCTAAAAATCTCTCTCTCTCTCTCTGTGTGTGTGTCTCTCTCTCTCCCAACATATATATGCACCACATTCGTTTGCTTTCTCTGGAAAACCTTAACTCATACACACGGCTCTCACTGTGACATCTGGAAGCTGGTCCTTCTTCACATGGCCACAATAGCCACAAAATATTAAAAGAAACTCCAACAATCACATGCAGAAGATACTGACCAACATAAAAGCTACCTATCTTCAGTTTCCAAAGAGACTTCAGCACAGTGCAAAGGAAGGAAGCATCTGGATAAAACGGAAACGTTTCTGGTGTTTTCTCTACTCCGACAGAAGACTTCTCAAGCAAGTCTCTGCAATACACAAGCTAAATTTTCACGTCACCTGTCAGGGAACAAAGCCTGTTCTGTTGAACTTGGTGAGAAATGAAAGGGTGAAGGGGAAGGCGGTTCAGCTGATAAGAGTGCCGCGGAAGACAGGGGCCCTGAGGCTCTGAAATGAAGACTATGGAACTGAAAAGTCGGCAACAGCAGTCAAGTAGCAGGGGAGTCATCCAAACTAGAACTTTAAGAGAAGCAACAGAAGCTGCAACATCTTACGTAGGAACTCTGAGATCCACTCGTGGATCTCACGGTGGCATTCTGCTCTGCAATTTTTGTTGTTGTTGTTGTTAAAGTGTGTTAGATTTATTTTTCTCTAATTTACATTTAATGAAAATAATGCCACTTACATAAAAACATAAATCCCTTGCTTTTCTCTTCCATCAAATTGCTACCCTTAACTCTTTCCTATAAATAAGATCTAGAACCACCACTGACAAGAGAATCCAGATGACTTGGTGTTTCATACATTTCAGACATATCAAAGGCTGGACTGGGTCGTCTGGAATTTGGTTCCTGTCCAGCACTAAAGAGCAAGGGTGGTATCTGTTCATGCTTACAGGCTGTAAGTGTGATCATTTTTTCCAGTTGGCCATACTGTCAAAAAACCACATAATCTCAGCCAAAGATCATTATTGACTCTAAAAATCATCAACAGAGATTAAATTTCAAACAATTCTACTTTTCTATGAGTAATGGATAGAAACGTTTCCTCTACCAAAATGGAGGTCTCCCCATAATTTTTTGGTGGATCTTAAGACCATTTGTCAGCAAGTGTATTTCACTTCTTCACAGTTTCAAAAACCATGAAATCTTTACTCTTCTGGCTGCTGAATTTGGAATTAGTTTGTAATTCAACACATCTGTGGTTATCTCTGAACAGGAAAAACAAAAAAGAAGCAAACCCACTGAAAACGCCAATTTATATTCCCAAGTGTCCTGAAAGTGTGTCCTAATACCTCTCCCTTCCCTTCCTCTAACCTATTTTGCTTTAGCTTGTCTCCCACACAGTGATAAGCTCAAGGTTACATATTAGCTCCAGTTTTCAAATCAACACTACCTTATATCACCATTGCTGCTCAGTTTAGGGCTTTGCAACTAGCTACCATGACAATAGATGCACAGCCTGGAACCAGTTTTAGTTAATTAGAGTCAATCAATCCAAACTTTGCTAACTTACTCATGTGAAACAATAGTATAATGAACCAAAGTCGGCAAGATGATTGGGAAACACAAATTATTGCACCCTGATAAATTAAATGTGACTATTACAAAAACTTCTTTCTAAATGAATACTCAGGGAAGGAATACATGGGTATTTAATATAATTAAGAATACAGAGGAAATAAACTTAAAGGAGCTATTAAAAGCCCCACCTTTTTAATTTTTTTTTTAAAGGAGGAAAAACACTCAGCAGTTGTATAATGAGAAGATCTTGTGGCATCACTATGGGTGTCCATTTGGGAAGATATCTTCCTGTTGATTGTGGTCCCTGGGAAAGTAGACAGAAAAGCAGGACATGCACACTTATGGGTGGCAGAACCATGGCAGGGTAGTGAAAGATCCAAAAGGCAGGGAAGAGACGGAAGAGTGTAAGCTTCCGGGTCCGTGGGTGTGCCGTGCCCAGAGCGTGGGTTTCTGTGACTAAAGGATCGATGCTTTGATACTGTATGAAGTTTGAGTGAAAGCATTTCCCCAGAACTCTGGCAAATCTGATGTGCAGTTGATTTATCACTGGTCTTTGTGCACATATGCTCAAAGTTCAGGGCCTGCCAAGGACCAAGTAAAATAAACAGCCGTCCACACATGTAATTGATAAAATAAGACAAACCCAAGATTCACCATCCTATTAAGCTAAAACGTGCAGTTGCTTTATCCCAAGGGAACATGTGAATGCTATCAGAAGTATTACTTTGGGTTAAAAAAAGCTATGTTTAACCACAGTTAAATGGAGGATAAGGGAGTTTTGAAATGCACACTGGTACGAAGGTATTAGATGTCCCATTCAGGAAATAAGACTTAGGAAGCAAAAAGAACTGGACAGGGGATGGGAAGAGTATATGAAGACTGTGAAAAAAATATGTAGAAGGATAACTTTTAAAACAAGTTTCTTATGCCTCAGCTAAGGCTAAAATTGGTACTATTACTGGCTGTTGGCAGTGAACCATCTCACGTAAAAAAGCTTTGTGAGAAGCAGAGTGGAAAGAGCTCTGACCTGGAGATAGAAGACCTGAGGGGGGTCCTCTCCCAGCTAGTTCTATGATCCATTTAGCCTCTGTTTCCTTATCTGTAAAGTGGGCTGTTGAAGCAGATGATCACAGAAGAAGCTTCTAACTCAAAATATTCCAACTCCAGCTACAATTTCAAGAATAGTTTTTAATAATTTACTATAGTGACACATGTTCACTCCTGCTATAGACTGAATGTTTGTGTCTTCCCAAATTCAGCAATTGAAAACTAACCCTCCGTGTGATGGGATTAGGAGGTGGAGCCTTTGGAAGTTGATTAGGGCATGAGGGCAAAGCCCTCATTAATGGGATTAGAGCCCAAATAAAAGGGCCCCCAAAGAGCTCTCTCATTCATTCTGCCACATGCAAAAAGATAGCATCTATGAACCAGGAAAGGGGCTCTCACCAGATAACAAATCTGCTGGAGCCTTGACCTTGAACTTCCCAGCATCCAGAACTGTGAGAAATAAGCGTTTGTTGTTTAAGCCGCCCAGTCTATGGTATTTTTGCTACAGCCTCCCAAATGGGCTAAAACAACTTCTGAGTTACTTCCTTGCTCTGTCACATGATCAGGCAGATCAGGCAAACGGCAGAGGTATTTACAGTGTGATTCATATGTTATGTTAGATTTGATTGCTTTATATTGAACTCCATCTATCTTCTCATAATGTAAATTGCAGCTAATTTAAAGTCTTCCTATATTCTCAAGCTCGTATACATTTTATTATCATTTACCAGGTACATAAACAGGGCTTTTCTTAAAAGGGATTTAAAGATTGGGCCCACACCCATGATAAGACTTTGTGTCTGCATCTCATTGGGTTGGGAGGGGGACTGAGTGTGTTTCATTTTGCTTATTTTTAAAAGATGACTGCAGTGATGATAAGGTGTCTCACCCTCCTTCAAGTCATTAATAAATAGTCAAATTAATTTGAAGCTTCTAGAAGACAAGGAATAGGCATTACATTACTTTCAGTGTCCTATACTGTCTAAACAGTATATCAGCTATAGAAGTCGTTAGATGATGGATGAATGCATAGATGGATGGATAAATTACAGATAGGTCGGGGAATAAACATATCAATATATAGTCAATATAAACACAGTGGCATATAGTTTATATTTCTTTGCATTTGGAAAACTTCAATATTCAATTTCTAGAGTCTTAAGCAATGACAATATTTTATATAATGTTATGTAATAGAACTGTATTGTGACAAAATTGGATGCATTTTTCTTCAGATTCATTTAACATAGTCATAATCATTTATTACTAAGAAAATGCACCAAAAGATAACTAAATAGTGTTTTAAATTTCAAAGATGTGTGGCTAATCTAATCATACCTTTCCCATGGCAGATTCAAGTTCTATCATTAACAATACAATGAACTCTTAACCAAGGGCTTATCTTCTAGATAACGTTTCCCTCTGTAACTTAAACCTCACAATACCAGTTTCTTCTCCCCAAACCACATTAAAATCACAAAGTATTTCACTGACCATGACACCGCCAATTGGTGATGAGAAATTTGCTCGTGCTTTTGACACGTCTATGTACAACAACAGCTGCTTCACTCACTTGGAAGCAGCCTTCCCCCCCCCACCCCACTGGGGATTCGTATCCCCAGTGGAGGTGGGTGGGCCTCCTGCTGGCATTGTTGCATGCGTACAGAGACTCTTCCATACTCCATAGCTGACAGCTAAAATGAACTCATCCTGCGAGGAGTATGTTTTCCAGTGGAAGACAGCCAGACATACTTTCCTTTGGGGAATAGAGTAGGAGGGGTACCATGGCCCTGTTCTTATCCTAGTGAGTCTAATACCCACAGTCACACGGGGCCAGCCATGTACCTTGCAGCAACCAAAGGCTAATACTTTAAATGCATCTAATCTGCTGGAAGGAAAATTCCACGTCAAAAATGAGCAGATGATTTAAAGCATAAACATATGTACGAATGTTTCTCCTATTATCATCCCCACCAATATCAGCATTACTATTCCCTCACCTGCCCTACCTTCTTACCTTTCAAAGTTCCTGGATGTTTGTTTCCTTTTCCTCTGATCTCCCTTCCTATTCCCATAGGTACCGTAAACCATACACTTGATGAACATCCACATTTGCTGTGCTCTTAAAATTCAACCCCAGGGGAGAAGGGGGAGGAGCTTCACTTAGGCACTTAGTGTCAAAAAGTTGAGCCCTTAGAAAGTGGCTATCTTTCTGATGCCTGCCATACCAATTATTTTGGCCCAGATCCTGCTGATGGTGTTTGCGCTGTCATCACAATAGACCTTGTGGGTGGCACTGCCTTATTCATCAATTCCATGGTTATCGTGCATAGTTTCAGTGCACGTCCAAGGCTAGCTCGGCATGATCTCAGGCTCATGGAAATAGAGTGAGGAGTGAGAAGACTTTGCTTTATGCACTAATGCCACTGCAGGGTAGATCTGGTAACCTCACGGAGTTGTGATGAAGACGAAGGTGCTTAGTAAAGAGCACAGGGGCTTGTTAGTGTTGGCTATTGCAATGACGAGTGGGAGAGGAGAAAGAACTCCGAGTGTGGAAATTTCAAATCTGCCTTCTGCCACTTGTTAACTCTGTGACATCACTTAACCTCCCTTAACTTCATTATCAGTATCTATAAAATGATAACATAGGGCTTTAGTGATAAAAATGTGTTGTGCCTGCATGTGTGCGTATACACATACATGGAAGTACCTGTCCAGATGGATAGACGGACAGATGATAGATGATAGATAGATCTACACTTCTCTGACTCTTCTAAATGGATATTCCACTGATTGTGGCAAACAATTCAAGATTTTTAATTGAACTTTGACAATTTTCTAATAATTCGACAATTTTCTAATCATTTCTGCATTGTATGATATCCAGAGTATAGGGGAAAGTCTCATACGTGCTAGTATTAGCACAATGCAAAACACATAGTAAATATCACGAAAACGTAGCCAACAAGAGACTGTAAAAAGGCAAATACAAGTCATTACAAAAACTCAACAATGTATTTATGATAGTGTATAAAAACAAACTTCTTTTTCATTTCTTAGAGAACATCTAATATTACTCGTTTCTCCCCCATGACTTATATTACAATCCAGAAGGGGGGTCTCTCCACTCCTCTAATGCTTATCAATAGTCCATATGTTTCTTCTGTAAGCCCACGATCCCTAACTTTTTGTTTCCCTGCTGATTTCTATTCAGATTCTTATAACTTTATGTCCAGCTCCTCTTGGTATTGGATGTTTCACAGGCACCTCAAACACCACAGTTTCAGAAACTGAACTTACCATGTTTCCTTCCCAGATTGTTCCTCCTCAAGTCTTTCTACCTTAATAACTGGCCAAATATCCACGCACATGCTCAGGACAGAAACCTTGCAATCCTCTTTGACATCTCTCGCTCACAGCCCATATTTGTTGATTCTTCTCTTAAAATCTACCTCTAGTTCATCCATTTCCAGCTACTTATTTCTATTTTCAACAACCCCAATGGGAGCCACGCTTCGCCTCTTCACTTTCTCTCCACACACAGGCTTGCCCTCCTCCAATGTGTTCTCCTCAGAAAGATTGCTGGAGCAACATTGCACGGACTCAGACCTGGATGTCATTTCTCTTCTCAAATATCTCCTATAGATTCCAATTTCTTTTAGGATAAATTGTCAAATAAGTAGCATCTCTGGACTTTTTATACCCAAAGAGTGAAAATGAGGGAGTGGGGTGTCTCTCTGGCAGGAAGTTCGTTGTTAGGGGACCTCTCTTGGAGCTGCATTTGCATGGGATGTGTGCTGCCCCAGCCTTATCTATGGTCACATCCCAAGTGTGACCTTTGATCCCTTGAAAGCACTGGCCCAGCTCCACTTTCCATCTCAGCTCCCATCCCGCTTTCCTCACTCACTGTATTGGAACCTCATTGCCTTCTTCAAATATACCAGGTTCATATGCACATTCACATTTTTCCCTTCTGCCTCTACCACCTTCTTTTTGTCACACTTCCCCTAAAGCCCCCTGTGCTCCCAACCTCACCATCTTTCTAGTTTCTGCTTAATGGTCACTTCCTCAATGAAGATGTCTCCTCTCTAGGTCAGATTCTCCTCTTGAATGCAATCAAAGTACCTGAATTAGAGTAATTATCGGAGTTGTAGTAACATGACCTTTAGGAAGTCTTTTGTTTGAAGTCCACCTCACTCACTATTGTCTGTGCTTAAGGGGGCAGAAACAGGTTGGTTTGGTTCATCCTCCAAGTTTCAGTACCTAACACAGAGCTGGACACATACTGGGGGCTCTAGACAAATGTGTTGAATAAAGAAATTACTACTTCTATTTTGGTCATTCTTCTCAAACTTCCTCTCAGTTCTCAAAAAGAACCAATAATTTTAACGGTATGTGGATATTCTCCTAAGGAGAGCAAATGAAACCTTTTCCTTCTAGTGTCTAGTTTGTTGATTGACTGTTAGACTGAGAAAGGGACCTGACCCCCAGATGTAACACCATATGATTTTGGAATGAAGAAAAAGTTATTTATTTTTAAAATTTGTTTTTATTTTATTTTTTTTATTAATTTTTATCAAAGTATAGTTGCTTTACAATGTTGTGTTAGTTTCTATTGTACAGCAAAGTGAATCAGCTATATGTATACATATATCCCCTCTTGTTTTGGATTTCCTTCCCATTTAGGTCACCACAGAGCATTGAGTAGAGTTCTCCATGCTATACAGTAGGTTCTCATTAATTATCTACTTTATACATAGTATCAATAGTGTATATACATCAATCCCACTCTCCCAATTCATCCCACCCCTCCCTTCCCCCCTTGGTGTCCATATGTTTGTTTTCCACATCTGTGTCTCTATGTCTGTTTTGCAAATAAGTTCATTTGTATCATTTTTCTAGATTCCACATATAAGCGATATTATACGATATTCGTTTTTCTCTTTCTGACTTAAATTTGTTTTTAAATTAAAACATTCCTAATTGTTGAGGAATCCTCTAAATCTGCTTTTTAAGGGATCAATAGTCAGTCCAGATATATTACATTGTAGATATCATTTTCTAACTTTTTCCTGGAAGTCTGATTTTACTGAAATCCTTTCACAATTATCCATTTACTGAACACTTACTGGATACCTGCCCTATGCCAGGACCTCAGCCATGTTCTGTGAACGGAAAATGATATTTACTGAGGACCTTAGACTCCAGTTACATAAACCAATAAGTAAATACATTTACACACACACTTTTAAGAGAGTTATTCAGAGACCTAAGATAACTATGTGTATGGTACTGTGGACACGTCGCAGAGAATTAATTAACCTTATCTGTGAAGATGAGGAAATGTCACAGAGAAGGGGCAGCATTGGGGCTGCTCTTGAGGGTGACTGAAAAGTGACCAGGCAGACAGTGGTCTCCTCCAGTCATTCAGGAGGAAGGAAAACAACAAGAGTAAAAGCAAGGGGACACACGTCTAACTACTGTCCTGTGTAATTCACTTGTTAATGAACAGACCTGCCTCCTATCTGGAGAAAAACATGGTTCAAAAGGATACATGCACCCCTATGTTCATAGCAGCACTATTCACATCAGCCAAGACATGGAAGCAACCTAAATGTCCATCAACAGGTGAATGGATAAAGAAGATGGGGTACATATACACGGTGGAATATTACTCAGCCATAAAAAAGAGTGCAATAATGCCATTTGAAGCAACATGGATGGACCTAGAGATTATCATACTAAGTGAAGTAAGTCAGACAGAGAAGGAAGACTATCATATGATATCACTTATATGTGGAATCTAAAAAAAAAAAAAACATGATGCGAATGAACTTATTTACAAAACAGAAACAGACTCATAGACTTAGAGAATGAATTTATGGTTACCAGGTGGGAAGAGTGGCAGGAAGGGACAGATTGGGAGTTTGGGATTGACGTGTACACACAGCTATATTTAAAATAGATAACCAACAAGGACTTACTGTATAGCACAGGGACCTACCACTCAATATTCTATAATGACCTAAATGGGAAAAGAATGTGAAAAAGAACAGATACATGTATATGTATAACTGAATCACTTTGCTGTACACCTGAAACTAACAAACACAGTTATAGCTAATTTTTAATCAACTATACTCCAGTATAAACTTAAAAATTTTTTAAAAAGAAAAAATAGTAAAATAAAGTATGACAGAGAAAAAAAAGAAATACATCTACATACCTGTGGTAAGCAAAACTCTCCTGAAATATAACATCACTTCACTGAGTCCTCAAAACGATCTGAAGAGAATTCAGATTTAACAACAGGTCTCAGTTTCTTTCTGGATAGCTATCAATATGTATTACAACTTCCCAGCAGTCAAAAAATATGGACAACTTCCTCCTGCAGAGATGTGCTTTAATGACTCACCAGTGACTATAACTCATTTATAAAATCCCAAAGCATTAAAAACTCCATCTTCATTATTACCAGATGTCTTACAGGTACCTAAGTCAACACTTCAAAATGACTCCCTGAAAGTTTGCAAGACCAAGTGTATCTTCAAGGACATCCAAGAGTGTATCTGCTGCAAGGAATCTGCTGGATACTGGTTAGCAATAGTCTAAAAATACCTTTTCATACTAAGGACCCTGTACTTCTCACATTTTGCCACTTCCATCCTAGAAATAAAAATGTTTCCAAAGAACTTAGTTTGAAAAGGAGAAAATAAATTTCTTCCAAAGATTATAGTTACTCCAAGACTTCAAGTTCTCTCTCTCTCTCTCTCAATGGATGGACGGGTGCTAGATACATAGATGGATGCCTATAGTGTTATAGATAGCAATATTGATAGAGATAGAAGTAGGAAGGTAGATTTCCTCCTTCAGAAAGCTATTTTTTTTCATCACTGAATAAAATGCAGAAGAATTCAGTTCGGGCATCAAAGGAAAGAATTTTTAAACACATTTACTTCCTTATAAAATAAAAATGCCACAAACTGCCAGAATTGTATGAAACCTTTAAGAGCACAAAGCATATGGTCTGAGGAAGCCTCTCTCCACACTCCTGCCTATCCTAGGGTACTAGCTGAGAGGAAGAAGAGGCCAGCCTGCATCCCAGCTCCATGGAGATCCTGACAGATCCCTATCTCTGCCTTTTCAGTTGACTTTATTTCAAATGTCCCTGAAGAAAGATCTTCCCTTGTTAAATCATTTAAATTCTGTATTTAAGACTGCCAGAGATATGCTTTTGTCTAAAATGCTGCTGAGAAAGAAAGGAAAAAAAACAGCAAACTCTTTTGAGACTGCAAGTTCCCTGCAGTCTGGGGTAGCACACACACTCAGCAGTAACCATGGACCAGAGAATCCTGGGCTCGAATGGATGCTCTGATTCAACATGACCCTAAATGACGTATGGCATCTATACATTCCCAAACACCCACTTCTTCCCTTCTGAAGTCATCACTGGACTCCATGTCTCTCACTGTTGTATGTTTTACCTTTAAAGCATTGCATTGGTAAACAGTTTGTGTTTTTTTCGTCAGCTGTAATCAGTTTTTGAATTCTGTTGTGTTTTTTTTTATCCAAGTATGGTTCTCATGGTGTAGTAAATGACATTAGGCTTTTGTAAATTCTTGCAGAATATAACAGATCATTGGTTTTATAACACAGTCGCTGCTTTTGCATTCTGATGAGATTATTAGTAGCAGCCTAGAATACAACATCCCTGCATACTGTTAGTTAAAAAAAAATAAAAGTTTACTAAATGGTCTCTTGTCAACTGTATCTGAAAATCATTATAGTTTCTCTGTTTCCTCTACATGAAGGGGCTCTTCAGCATGCTGGTGGGTTATGTCAACATGAGGTTACAAAATTATTATCCCAGCTCTGTTTGTTTCAGTGGGGCCTACGCCAGGCATTAGCATCCCTATTGTAAATCTCAGGGGCTTAGGTATTTGTACATCAGGTGTAGAACAATTCCAGTGTTCAAACAGAAGATACTCAAAGCCAATCGGCCTAGTGGTAGGTAGCTTTCATTGGGAACAAATGCTAAGGGGGGAAAAACGTGCTGGGGCTTTTCTGATTTGCCATCTCTCCATAACATCGATTAGCCCTTTGGGGTGTTCTGTGGCCTCCTGTAGAGAGATTTAAAATTCATTCTGTTAATAAAATTAAGCGTTTTCCCCTCTTGGGCCCATAGTCTATAATGCAAATTAGCTACGTGTGATATTTAAGGGGAAAAGGGTCCTCCACGCACTGCAGTGTGGCAGCGGGGAAGGGAGATGCCGGGCATGTGAAGGAAGTGCCTGGCAGAGATCAGGGAGCAAAGCGTTTCTTCCAATGTGTGCAATCTTCCTTTTTTTTTTTTTAAGGGCTGAAAAGAATGACATTTGAAAATTGCCTATTGCATGTGCACCTTACCTTTCTCTTCATACCAACTTACACATGCATATCTGCTCTCTGCATTAAGATCATGTCGTTCTGGGCTTCAAATTGATACAATGCCAAATAAAAAGCTATCCTGTGAGCCGTAATGGTTCTCCAGAAGTCACGGCATTCAACATAGTCAATAATATAAATTTTTAAATGTGCAAATGCATATTAAAATGAGAGGTCTGATTTGCTTCAATAGTTCTGGCCTATGAGACACATAATATGGTGTTTTAAAAAACTGCTTACATCTAGTTTGCATTTTACCTGAATGTGGGGATAATAAGAATGATGAATTTTGCAAAAACTTCATATTCTGTTTTGAAACTGCCCCCACCCCCCTGTGACAGCCCCAAAATTGAATCAATTTCTCTCTCAATAGAAACCAAAGATTCTTTGGTTTCTATTTTCTTTTCTCCTCAGTTTCTGAGGATATCTTTGCTATGTTGGCCTCACTTTAAAATTGAATAATATTTAAAATTAACATTATTCTCTTTGGACTTTTAAGTGTATTCTTCAGATTCTTTTTTTTTTTTTTTCTTTTAGCTATTTTAACTAGTGACATTCCCCATCAGTTTCATTTATGGTTAATATTTAAAAACCACAATGTAAGTTCTTCTTAAAAATGTTTACTCTTAAATCGCTATAACTTATTTTATTAAACTAGCTCTTGTAAATTGAAGACTGAAATAGTCAAATAAAAAACAGCTTCCAGGGATCAGGGTTTCAGGAAACACTCCAGACACCTGCCTTCCACTGAGCCTCAGAAACTGTGCTGAGTCCTAGGGGTGAGGAGACCAATGTGAGGCCCTTAAGGTTGGTTGCGGTCTAATGGGCAAGTGAAAAAAAAAATTACAGCACAATATATTAAGTGCTCTACAATATATAATCAGAGGGTGTATTTTTCCTGAAAAATTAGTAAGATCTAGACCGCCGTTATACATTTTTTTTTTCAGATCACATACATATCTATTTGTTAATACCTGATTCAAATAAAAATATCGGCAGTAAGGCAAGATTTGTGAAAGATATGAAAATACAGGACAAATGCAAAATGGAATGTTAAAGCAAGCAGCTTATGTACTGTATAAATGACTTACATTTTTTGGATCAGTATTATAATATTTTAAAACAGAAATCTAATATTTTAAAGCAGAAATAACACAAGATACATTCAAGCCTGAAAATGCTCTCTGAAACATATAAAGTTCGTTTTTCTTTTCTTTTCTTTTCAATGATATTTTATTTTATTAACTCTTTATTGGAGTATTATTGCTTTACACTGTTGTGCCATTTCTGCTGCACACCAAAGTGAAACAACTGTATTTATACATATATCCCCATATCCCCTCCTTCCCACGACTCCTTCCCACCGTCCCTATCTCACCCCTCTAAGTCATCACCCATCATCGAGTTGACCTCCCTGTGTTATGCAGCAGCTTCCCACTAGCCATCTGTCTTACATGTGGTAGTGTATATATGTCAGTGTTACCCTCTCACTTCGTCCCAGCTTCCCCTTTGCCTCCCCCACCCCCACCGTGTCCTGAAGTCCATTCTCTACATCTGCATCTTTATTCTTGCCCTGCCACTGGGTTCATCAGTACCTTTTTTTTTTTTTTTACTATTACTCAGCCATAAAAAGGATTGAAATTGAGTTATTTGTAGTGAGGTGGATGGACCTAGATTCTGTCATACAGAGTGAAGTAAGCCAGAAGGAGAAAAACAAATACCGTATGCTAATGCATACATATGGATACCATCATGCACTTTTACACTTAGGCAGAAGCAGTCTTTTGACCCAGCGATCAGGTTTCTTTGCAAATCAGTAGAGAATAATGGAATTCAAGTTCTAAAGGTAAATAGACAAAGGTTTAAATCCCACTTCCCACACTTGTGTATCTAAAGCAAAATCAGTAACTTCTCTTAACTTCCTGCTTTCCTTCTGTGAAAATGGTGGGATATTCACACCTACCTCATAGGTTCATTGCTCTAAGGGAGACACTGCATGTAAGGAGCTGATTGCAGAGCCGAGCATAAAGCAATTGCTCAGGAAATGCTACGTGGCTGTGTAATTATTATTGGTCACAGAGCCCAGATGCTTAGGCACTTGACCTGTGTGCCTCCAAGAGTTGGGTGTTGACAAGGGCAGTGAATTTCTTCTCACTGAAAAGCATGCTTCTTTGCCCTGATTGGAGCAGGGTGTGGTCCAAGTGTTCCTGTAAAGTTCTCTCCCGTATGGCTTCATCCCCCATCTCTCCTGATTGGATAAATGTGTCCCTTTGGCCCATTTTGCTCTCTCCCTGTTTGTAAAATTAAACTGCATATCATGAGGATGGTGGATTTGATCAAAAGCATTTGCATGTATGTTTACATGTAGAAATGCACTTTTGTTTCATTTCTTGAATGTGATCTGGCCTCAGTTGTGTCATGTGACAGTTTTGATGATCTGTGCTCTGCTTTACCCTGGAGCTGTGGTTCTCATATTTTTTCTGTGTGAATGAGTACATTGTGCTGTTTTCTTAGGCGCCAGTCAGTACACAGGTGACTGGTCTCTGGCAAACTACCGAGGTTCTGAGCCAAGGCCCCTGATCTCTGCATTGACCTAGGCTCTGCGATGACCCAGGTCCTGTACTGGGACCCCTCAGCTGATCTGACTTCCTGCAGTGGTGATACTAAGCCTTCCTCTTTCTTCTCCTCCCCCCAGTTGGAAATTGCTTCTTTTGTGTCTTAGTCTATGCAAGCTGCTATAACAAAATACCATAGATGGCATGGCTTATAAACATTTATTTCTCACAGGTCTGGAGGCTGAAAGTCCATGATTAAGGCACCAGCAGATTCAGAGCCTCTTAAGGGCCTGGAAGTCTTTTAACTGTGTCCTCAGATGGCAGAATTGGGGAGGGAGCTCTCTGGTACCTCTTTGATAAGGGCACTAACCGCACTCATGAGGGCTTCACCCTCAAGTCCTAATCACTTCCAAAAGCTCACATCTCCTAACACAATCACATTGGGGATCGAGTTTCAACATATGAAATTCAGGGAGACACATTGAGTCAATAGCACTTCCTTTCACTAAACACACACACACACACACACACCACTCAACTCTCCTCATCAAAACTCTTTAGAGATGTCCCTTCAACAAATACTTTTGAGTGCCTTTATGTGCCTGGCACTCTGCGTAGCACCAAGAATACAAAGTAAGCAAGAAAGAACTTGGCCTTGAGAACACTGAGTTTATCCTAGACAACAGAGGATAAATAGAGACAAATAACTAAAATCTTTTTAGACTGTGATTAGTGCTTTCAAGGAAATAAAGAGGGTACGAGGGGAATTTACTCCCATGTCATGAACTTAGAAGGTCTCGCTGAAGAGCAGATATTGAGGAAAAAATCCAAAGAATGAGGAGAAGCCAAGCAAATGAGGAACAAGGGTAAAAACATTTCAGGCTGGAGGCACAGCAAGTACAAAATTCTATAGTATGAGAAAGAACCGGAAAAGTTTCTAGAACCCCCCCTCTGCTCCCCCCCCAAAAAAAATCAGTGCATCAGCTAGAGTCTAGTGAGGCTGTATATGTTGGAAAGACATAGTCAAAAGCCAGAACATGCAGGGTCTTGTAGACATGGGGTGGGGGGTGGGGGTGGTGGATGGAGAAGGATTGGGTTGCATTCTAAGCACAACAGAAAACAAACACAGGATATCAAACAACAGAGAGGCTTGCTCTGATTTATCCTGTGAAGAACTCTAAAATGGGAAAGTGGGATATGGAAAAATCAGACTTACTGCAGAGTGGCCAGTTTGGAGGTTACAGATCCAGAAACTAGGATAGAAACTAGGGGCAGGGCATGAGGTAGCAGTGGAGTTGGCAAAGATTGAGTTGATTTTAGGATACATGGTGGTAGAACCAAAAGAACTTAATGACAGATTTGGGGGGAAGGGATGGGGGGGATGAAAGAAATGAAGGGATTCCTGATGACTCCAGGTTTCTGGACTGCGTAACTGGGCAGACAACGTGTTGTTTATTAAGACGAGGGAGACTTGGGAGGGACAGGTTTCAGGGACTGAAAGCAAGTGTGTGAAGTGTAAAATGCCTGGGAGATATCCAAGTGGACATGTCCAGGTGGTACTACCCCACAGGGTCTGTGTGTCGCACTCACCTGGTCACCAGTGTGTCAATATGGCTTACTTTGGAAAACTTAAAAGTAACTGCCAACATTCCCTAGGTGACAGTTGATCCCTTTGGTGAATAGCAACTCTTTGGTGTATTGGCTCAACGTGACTTTGACACGTCAGGAGTGTTCCTTACTGTCAGTCCCAGCACACAAATCTGCTGTCATGAATGCTCATCACACAACTCAGATAAGGACTGTCTAGCCAGCACACTTTTGCAAAAGGCAGAAGGGATGGAAATGCCAAATCCACACATCAATGAGGGGGTCTCATGATCTAGAATCTGAAAAATGAGAGCAGACCAACAGGAAAACAGCCACCTGGAGAGATGTGACGTAGTAAATGCCAACAGTATGCCTTGGTAAACATGCCAAAATGGTCTCACCAGGTTCCAGAAACGTCAAATCAAAGACATCTCTCCTAAAACACAGATCAAATGGTGCCACATAGAGAAAAATATTAGGAGGGAGGGAGGCGACGGGAGGAAGGCTGCACAATCGCATCCTCGATTCTTAGGGAAGAACATTGCAACATTGAAATTTTATCCAAGAAAACTGTATAAAGTGTGGCAGAACCATTCCTTTCCAATAAATATAAGATGCTAATTGGTGATGTATGTAGTCCCAGAGATGGTTGACATGCAAAGAGTGAGCGGAGTACGACAAAGCATTTGCGTGGACCATCTGGAAGGGCATACCACACGCCTGCGTGTGATGAGACAGTGGAATTAAACAGAAACTTTGGAAACCAAGCTCTAAATATGCATGGCTCTGGGTGCTTGTATCTTTTTCACGGATCAGGACCCTGGTGAGAAACCCATCCCTGCACCTAGAGACCACAGTGACCAAATGAAATGGAACCCGACTTTCCCCTGCACAGTGGGAATTACCGCCACCCCCTGTGCAATCTGCAATCTGCAATCTGGACATCTCTCCAGCTTTACCAAGCATTGTGTTTCTCACATACTTTACATGTGAAACCTAACGTGTGACCCTGGCTTACTTCCAAAAGCAAGTATTTGACTTCATGTGATAGCAAACATACACGGTATTTCGATTTCTAAGGTGAAGATGTTTCCTACATGCACACACACTCAAAAATATTTTCCACACACACCAAATATCCCATGAAAAAGAGACATGTTTGTTTCTGGTCTATCACCGCATGAGAGAATTTTTTAAATGTTCACCCCCCGAAAACAGTAAAAAGAACTACATTTTTATTCATTTCCGCTTCTAAATTGGATTTCAGAAATTAAACTTGAGGGTAATATCTCATATTAAGGGATTAAAGTTTTCTTAAATTTTGTGCAAAGAAATGTCTTAGACCATAAGAAGAACTAGTCGTTTTTTAAAAGACTATCTGTTAGCCAAGAAAGAACTGGCCTAATGTTTGAAAACAGGCCATAAAATTTGGCCATCCTTTTTTAAATTAATAAGTTGGTTTCCAGTGAGGAAGCCACAGGCAGCAAGAATTGTTGAGAGACAGAAGGGGAGAGAGCAACTCAAGAGCACAGAGACTCCCCCAAATTAGGGTGTTTGGATGCTCAGCCCTGAGTTCTGCACTTCCAGGCTCGAGTTTTCTTCTAAACTCTTGTTGTTTATGTCCTTGTTCTGAAGGCAAGTTTAGAGATTTCTTTAGCCCACAGCTGGTTAAAAGGCAAACGAACCCAAAGCACAAATACAAACACCTGAGAAATTGCATCTCTGCAATCAATCTACCTCTTCTTAAATACATTTTGTTTGTTTGCCTATCTGAGTGTAAGCCCCAAGGCAAGAACTGTGCCTTTTTAATGTCTTCTGCAGCACCAAGCATATTGTAAAAGCTGAGGCAATGATAAACAATAATAATAATGCTTTTCAGAGGGAATGTTGATGCAAATAGCGTGAGTTTAACCCTGATAGTTTAGACACTGGAGTTGGGAAAAGATATGGCACTTGAATTAATTTATAAAATTCAAATCCGCTTCCAAAATCTGACTGGTTCTCTTCCCTGTTTGGGTGCCACAGTTTAAAAACTGTGATAATGAAGGTAGTATTTGCCCCAACCCCCCAAAAAAGAAACTGTGCTGGAGTGTAAATGTAGTCAACAAATATTTACTGAGTACCAACTATATTCATACTACATTAGGCATTAAAGATATAAAGGTAAACAAGGCACTTTTCCCACTCTCTCAGATTCTGTAATTTATAGGTAGATCATGAAAGAGTTAAGAGAATGGGGAACATGGAGATATTTTAATGCATTTGTGAAAAACCATGCCTTGTAGATCATAATGAAATGTACTCATTTGAAATGGATGGTCTGTTCCTAAGAACATAGCTGCATGGGTCAGCTCTTTGGAGGGAAGATGCAAGACTGATTTTCTACACTCAAAGAGCAGTGACGACCAGAGAGTATCCACTGAGGGCCTTTACTCACTGGCCTCAGGTACTGCAAGGCTCATGAGTGATGGAGTTCCTACTACTAAAGTGGCCACCCTCTTGGATAAAGGCTTTGTGTTGTCAGAAGACACCTCATTCATGCAAATGTAAGAAGGGCTCTAGCCATAAAAAAAAGAATGACATCACGCCTTTTGCAGCAACATGGGTGGACCTGGAGATCATCATACTAAGCGAAGTAAGTCAAACAGAGAAAGACAAAATCATATGATATCACTTACATGTGGAATCAAAAAAAAGGATACAAATGAACTTGTTTATGAAACAGAAATAGACTCACAGACATAGAGAAAACTTATGGTTATCAGAGGGGAAACAGGAGAGGGATAAATTAGGAGTTTGGGATTAGCAGATACACACTATTATACATAAAGTAGATAAACAACAAAGTCCTACTATACAGCACAGGAAATTAAATTCAATATCTTATAATAAGCTATAATGGAAGAGAATCTGAAGAAGAATATATAATTAAGATAATTCAGGTTAAACGGAGTCATAAGGGTAGGGCCCTAATCCAGTATGACTGGTGTCCCTATGAGGAGTGGAAGAGACACCAGGGATGTACACACGCAGAGAAGACGTCTTGTGATGACACCAGAAGAAGATGGCCATCTGCAAGCCAAGGAGAGAGGCCTCAAGAGAAATCAAACCTGCCAACACCTTGACCTTGGACTTCCAGCTTCCACAACTGTGAAATAAATATTCTGTGGTTTAAGCCACTCAGTCTGTGGTACTTTGTTATGGCAGCACTAGCATACGTACACACTAAATTTCAGTGAATACCAAGTAGGAAGATTGCTCTCCAAAAAAGAGGAGATAGTATGAATACACTATAAGCAAAAAAAAGGAGCAACCACAGAGAAAGCAACTCAGAGACACAAGCAGTGATTTTCAGCAGGGTGAGGGGATGGCCGGCACAAGAGGAGATTCTGCAAAATCTACTTCTTACTTCCCTTCTCTCAGAAATGTACATCTGATGCTAATGCATTCTGAGACCAACATAAATATATTGAAAATGCTCCTAAATGATTCTAATACATGAGCATCCTTCCTCTTTCACTCTCCCATACTCTGGCTCAGACGGTCATCCCCAAGCTGTTGGGTACTTAGAAAATCTAACCACCTCAGTGGTGATTGTACCAGTGGTTGTCTGATTATCAGGAGGCCAAACATGAGCTTTAGCTGTGTGAAAATAGAGTGTTATCTTCAACTTCTGTTCCATCCACAATACCAAAGCAGGACCAGAGGCAACAAACAAAACCAGAGATGGGAGCTGTCTTCACACGAGGAGAAATTGTCCACATGCCCAGAGTAGACTATCTAACATAACAGATGAAACTTACCTCGCCTGTCTTTGGAGATGAGAATACTAAATGTATTACTGGCCCACAAAGAAAAGGAAGCCTCCTAATATTTCTTTGTTCAATTAGGCCCCACATTTCCATACTTTATTTAGCAAAGACGGCAAGATCTCACCCATATCTAAGTTCACTTCTACTTCCTGGGCATTCAGTTACACTCTAATTTCCAGCCTCTTTTCCAGTTAGGTGTAACCTTAGGATCAACTTCTCACCAAAAGAATATGAGTAGAAGTGCCGTGAGTTACTTCTAGGCCCAGTTCATAACCTTGTATCTTTTCCTTGTCCCTTATCCGAAGTGAGAGAATAGTCAGAGGACCCAAATTATTGTGAATCTCACCATGAGACAAGCCTGGTTCCTTGGATGACTGCATAGACAAGCAACCCACCAACCCATCCAGATTCAAAGGATGGACCTGGGTAAGAAATATTCTTTCATTATATCAAGCTATTTTTATTGGAGAGTTATTTATTAGAACAGCAGACTGACTCTAACAACACTTGTAGCAGTGGAGAGTTTGGTTCTTTTCTGCCAATGAGTTTCAGGATTATTTTATTTGGAGGAAATGATAATCTGGAGCTAAACATTTTATACTCACTCTGATTTTTCAGTAGCTCTGCATTAATGCCCACGCAAGGCTAAAAGGGTAGCTAAGCTGATAGACAACAGTTTTTTGATAGAAGGTAAAGCAGGGGTCAAGGCCATCTTTACAATTGAGTGATGTCTTTCTACAGAGAGGTGTGCATGTTGGATTCATTCCATAAGTGTCACCCTCCATTACAGGCCTCGCCACGTGAAGTCTTCTTAAAATTCTAGTTTCTTTGGAGTGAGAGAACCACAGAACTCTCTGTGCAATTACTGAATATTCCTTGATGATTACAAAACCACACACGTTAGAGTATGAGAGGCCTCTGGGCTATGAGGATGCAGCTTAAGTACAGCCTGGACACGTTTGTGGGTTGGTAGCAAAGTCGTAGCAAGTGTGGGGGATTCCTGGACATTCTCCTGAGAGAGCAGTTCTGCAAAGAGTGTGTTTGCTTCACCACTCAATCCCAACCCACAGGAAGGGTAGAAAGAAGAACTGAATATTCTCCATCCCATTTCCCCACTTTCATTTGGGTTTTTCATATGCTCACTGGAATCAAGATATCTGGAAGCACTAAGAGGGGGCATCGATTACCGGTGTGTGTGTGTGTGTGTGTGTGTGTGTGTGTGTGCGTTAACTACCTGGAAGAGAAGAAAATTAGGGCAGGGAAGTAGCAAGGGATAGATGAATACCCACCCAATCTCTGGTATAACCCTGCACAATATTATCACAGATATTATTAATTAGGATGGGTCATATTATTTGATAAACTTTTATCATAAACAAGGACATTTTGAGTTTTTTGCTATTAATAATCGATAACATTTGTTTAGAACTTGATGATCCGCAAAGCACTTTGCGTAAACATTATCTCAAAGCAGACACTTTTTGTGAGCCACATGACATCTACCTGGCCCACCTCTGATTTCAGAGCAGCTGCAATCGATATTTCCATGCGCTTATTCTGCCACCATCCTGTCTCAAGCCCAAGCAGCAACTTCTCTCCCTTTTTCTGCCTGGGTACTTTCTCTAAATCCACACAACACAGTCACTGACAGGAAGTGTGGGTGTGGATTGGGGGAATAATATCCCTGGGGCAGGATAGAACCTTTAACTAATGAGAAAGAAGCATCAGTGGATGGTCCCAGTATCCCATGTTTTGGAGAGATCATTTTGAGGTGTACCCTCTCTGCATTTGTTCAGAGGGTCCCCAGTGGGACTAATACCTAGCTGCCCACAGCAAGAACCAACCCATAGTGCATGGGTATTATTTTTCCTATTTCCTTCCTTCTCCATTAAGACTGCTTCCAGGGCTTCCTAGGTGGTGCAGTGGTTAAGAATCCGCCTGCCAATGCAGGGGACATGGGTTCAAGCCCTGCTCCAGGAAGATCCCACATGCCACAGAGCAACTAAGCCCGTGCGCCACAACTATTGAGCCCATGTGCTGCAACTACTGAGGCCCACGCACCTAGAGCCCATGCTCCACAACAAGAGAAGCCACAGCAGTGAGGAGCTCGTGCACCACAGCAAAGAGTAGCCCCCACTCACCGCAACTAAAAGAAAGCCCATGCACAGCAAAAAAGACCCAACACAGCCAATAAAATAAATAAAAAATAAAAAAAAAAAGACTGCTTCCAGGGATCTCCCAATAAACTACCTGCATCCAAATCCTTGACTCAGGACCTGCTCCAGGGTAACCTTACTAAGGTATCTCATTTACTCTTAAGTACCAGAATAGAAGCCCCAAGCATCATGACATGTACCAGTTACATTTGTAGTTAAAAAGAAAGTGGTAGCCCATGCCTCACCTACTAAAGGGTTTAAGTTGCCAACTATAGGACCAGAAGAGGTGCACCTCATATCTAGGACAGAAGTGCATGAAGCCCAGTGGAAGCAGTGATGCCCGCAGGAGTGCAGCTCAACATTGCCTCACTGCCCCTCCCAACCACTTTCCATCAGCCAAAGGAAATCACGCAACCAAGATCACCATCACAGGGGTAGCAGGGGTTACAAGGGCACATGGCAAAGGGTGTGGATAGAGGAAGAGGAGAAGGGTTGAGAACAATAAGATAATCTACCACAATTGGTAATTACTATGGACAATCATGCAATTAATAACTTCTTTACCAAGTACATGACACGCCAGACACTAGGGATTCAGCTATGAACAAGACAAGCATCATCTCTGCCCTTAATGGAGGTTACAGGTGTGTGTGGGGGTGTGTGTGTGTGTATCCAAAGGTCATATTATTCGTAATTCAACCTCTGTTGATTTTGAAATACACTTGATGTGTCTTAATGGTCTCCATTCTAAACATGTTCTTGTTGTGCAGTATTTAGATGAGGAAGATATAAGAAATGAATTGAGTCTACAGTAATTCCAGGATGTCTTTTTTTCAGTTTCAATTCTGACTAAATCCCCAATTCTTTACAATTTTCCCGCATGCAACAAAGAAGCCCTTTTGAAAATTCCACTTATTTTAGTCTTACATGTAGTTACATTCTAAATACATGGGATTTCAATGTAGAAAATAAATATTCTCTTAAATGAGGTGAGCAGAAGGTGAAATTAGAGAATCTATAAAGTCCGGAAAGTGGCATGTTTCTATTGATGAAATCAATGAGGGTGATGCGATCATTCTCATTCTTCGCCAAATCTCCTGATGCTTTTTCCCCATCATTTCTTATTCTCAGACAGAAGAGAGCATCCCTGTCATTTCCTCAGTGACTAGCACAAATATTGAAATATTGTAGGGGCTAAGTAGACATTTATTGAATCAATGGAAGAATGAGTACAGGACTCAATCAATAAATCAGCCAATGAGAAAAGAGATAAACCCAATGATTCCTTGCTAATGTCCATGGACCGCCACAGGCTTCAGTGGCATAAGCTGGTTAGATGTTGGGGGCACATATTTCTTTGAAGATGGGTTGAGCGACCACCGATAAAACTCCCAAGGGTCAAATGGCAGCTCTCCAATTAACTCTCTTTTCTTGGTATATTGTGGCTGACATATCCTCTTAATTATTATGAGCTATGCTGTCATCTACAGGATTTACAATGTCCCTAATGTCACATCTCCTAGGTTTCCACCTGGAGCACTCTCCTCCCCAGCCATACAAAGCTACTGCAGTTTCCAGAACTTGCCAAGCTCTCTTCCACTTGACTGGTGACTATAACTGCTTTTTTCTATTTCCTGTCTGTCTTTCCCTTCCTTGCCCTCCTGGAAAATCCTCCATTTCTCCAATGCAAACATATTTATGACATCTTCCCTGAACTCAGTGCAAACAACCACTCCCCCCTCTATGTTCCCAGAGAAACTTACACACATGGAACTCTTAACTCTACGAACATTATACTGCAGTCACCAGCTCTTATCACAGTTCCTACGTAGGTACTCAAATACCTGTTAAGAAATAAGTAATAACAAGTTTGCTCAATTGGCTAAAGAATCATCAGTCAACAATTTACTATTGTCACACATAAAAATGCTACGATAGACATAATGCACAGCCTTTTACAGGTGTTCTCAAGCCTTTCCCTCAATCCCACTGTAAACACCCACCTCATCTCACATTCTGACCTCATTTTATCAACAAGCATTTTTGAAAACCTGGGAAACAACAAAACAAACAGACGAGCATATTAGCATGAAATATGCAAAATTCCGTGTTCTTGTTTGAAGGGTTGCATTTATTGCCCTTAATCCAGTTTACAAACTGCAGGAGTTTAGGATGCTCACCCACCTTTGTGTTTGATGAAGACAGGACTATATATTTAAGAGCTGGCAAGACTGTTGAGCCCGGCTGTGATTGTAGCAGTAATTAGGCATTTTAACACATATTAGTGTAAACGGCTGTGTAAAATCCAGATCAATGTTAGAAACACAAGTGGTATGGTGCAATTAAAATATGACAAGGTTGGTTTCTGAAGGTGGCTGGAAAATGCTGAGACGTATATACCTGGGAAAATTAACTGTTCCCACACAACGACCTAGGCTAGCAGGTGAATTTAAGGGAACTGCCTTTCAGATCATATAAACCAGAAAGGATGCAGCAAACGGGAGACTCTGAGGCCAGGATTCCTTTTCTAATTCTGCCTCAGTCTTCCTGAGACGTCCTGCATCTTGGTAGAGCTGTTGCTCACAGGAACAGGAAGATCTCAATAAAAGTAAACTGAGCAAGACTGCAAATGCTACACCAAAAAGTTAGCAGTCACATTAATCAGGCCACATCTAAACTTTGCCACCTTTTATGAGTTAGCAAATATCAGTGAGTAGCTCCTACACTGAGAATGCCTCGTGCATAGAAGCAACGCATAGGTTTTTGGGATGAACGCACCTGATTTCAAATCTCTGCCCTGCTTTTTACTATCTGGATCTAGTCTAGATCTCAGTTTTCTCACCTGTGCAATGGGCATAATATCTGTACTGTGTTAAAAATTAAACGAAAGTATATATCTTCTAAAAGTGCAATATAGGATCCATATTGTCAGGTGATATGGATATCCCAAAAAGAATACCATAAGCAAGGGGTATTCAAATAGACTGCTACTCTACCACTGTATGTATTATGCTATACTTAAAGAATCCAGTCCTCCATTGCTTCTGTAGTCTTACGATGGTAGGTATGTTACCAGTGAGGGCCAAGCCAATGTGCTCTCTGAGTCCACCAGTATTTTCTGATGGCACAGAATCCTGGGGGTCAGAAGCAGAATTTGGAGACCTGCATACCAGCTCTACTAAGGCCTGTGCTAGATGCTAGACAGGCAAATGGTCCAGGTAAATTCCTGTTGTCCTTGGTGGGTGAGAGACAGAGATAGTGTAACCCTGCCATCTGTTGACCTAGCAGCATATTGTGCCACTTCTGATATGATCTAAGGGCTCTTAGAAGGAGGATAAAAGAGCAATATTTACAAGAATGGAATTGCTAACTTTATTCTGCAAACTCTAGCTGTACTACTGTACTTTAAATATTATACGCAGGCTAGTGAAACCAGAGATCCCAGGAACAATATTCTCTGCAAGTTCGTTCAGTTCTATAGCACCCCATTCCACCCGAATACTAATGTGATTATTAAAACAGCTATCTCCACTTCTCTGGGGGCACATTCAATAGATATTTGAAGGTAAATCCTATGAACAAAGAAGAATAACTCTAATATATGTCACTAGAAATAAAGGGCTCCCTATAGGGCATGTGGCATTTTTATCTTTATATACCAGATCTGTTATCAAACACACAATATTGATCAAAAATTAATATAATATGTTCAGAGGAAACTGTGGCTCTTGTTCTAAAATACAAATTGACCTCTGATTAGATTTAAAATCCTATTCTAGAGCTGAAGCTGTATTTCTTGAGAAAAAGAAATCAAGAAATCATCATTCCCCTGTTTTTAAGCAGGACTACATAAGTGAGTTTCAGATAGCTTCTAGACTATCCCATTGTGAAAGATCTCCAGTCTCTCTCCTCTTCTGTTAGCATACCACAAGAGCACCTACGGCTTTAGGATGAGTTTGGTTTGTGCCAGGCTTCAAACTCCTTTACTTTTTTTCCTGTTGCCAGTGAGGCTTGACATCCGTAGGTTAATAAACCCTCTCCTGGAAGAGCTCTCTAAATCTTTAAGGCAAGTATTCAACTTGACATTCATGTACCTGTTACTGAGGATTTCCTTTGTTTTGTCGTGTTGTGTTGTGTTGGTTTGTTTTTGAGACACGGGGGTGTTTTCATTCGATTTATTCAATGAAAAGATGTCTTCATGGTGCCTGTTAAACAAGGAGCAAAATGCTGAGTAATGAGAATTCTGGTGCAGTGGGTTGGATATGTCACAAGCAAAGAGGTGTGGAAAATGTGGAACTTTTTCACTTTTTTCTATGTGTCCATAAAAATCCCAATTTTAAACTCACATTTCATTGAATTAGGGAAATTTGCCATAGGGCAACTGAGGGTTGTCTCACTTCCTTTCTCCTTAGATGGCATTAAAATTCCCCGGGGATATTTTCTGGGATTTCAGGCAGCCTCCATTCCCTTCAAGTTCTCAATGAGAAGTCCCTCTTCTATCTTGTCTTGGTCATTTGGCTCCAATTTTGCTCCATGAAGATGTTTCAGGTCTCCAAGTGGCCACTGTACCTCAGGTGCTGGTAGTCACTCTGCATCCCCACATCTCAACCCCAGGGCTCCTGGGCTTTCCACCAGCTGTCTTGGTGGCATTCCACACCCCTCTCAGGAAGCACAGAAACTGTGATCTTCTACACCCCTTTGGTGGCTGTAGGAAGTCTGTAGCGTTCTTGGCAGCCGTTTTTTGTTTGTTTCTACTACTTTTGCCTGGGGCCACGGAGGACTTCCTGGAGGGGCTCTGCCCGGGCTGTTCTCCTATCCATCCCTTCTCTGCTCACCCCATCTCCGGCTCCCTGCCTGCAGTGACCAAAGGGCCCTTTCTTGGGATAGATCTAAACACTCTTCTGGGGCAAGCTAAACTCTCATAAGCATCTCTTCCCAAAATGAAAAGTATTTTCTCTACCCTTAAGGGTCTGAATAATTAGGCTTTTCACTTGTTTACTTACTGTTCTTCTGTGTCCTGTTCTATTGTGTCCTATTTTTGGTACTCCATTCAATGAGTATCCCTTGAGGCAATGAATGCCACTGATTCAGTGGTAGAGAGAAAGGTGGGAAATTTGGAAGGGAAGTGGGGGGTAAACCAGAGCTAATGTCTCCAAATTTTATTCTACCACCCACCCAAAGAGGGTAGAGCGCATACTAGTGAAATTTCTGATCTGACCAGCCTGCAAATTATGTGAAGGTAATGTAGTTCAGTTAAAATCCTACTGCCTGGACCTTTTCCTATGTCTACGTCCTTCTCTTTTGTATAATTTCCATTACTTAAGTTTTCTAAGCACACTCCATACATACACAGACCATGCAAACTAAGTTGGTCCTCCCAAAACAATCAGGTCAATTTCAGCATTTCAACTGCTTCTAACAAACCACACTTTCTACTTCAGCCCTGTGAAAATGTTTCAGATGGGGACAGGGGGAAGTTTTAGCGGATGAGAAGAAGAAAAACTAACATATCCTGAAAACTGCATTTCAGGGAGAGTTACCCAGTACTTGGTTAGCCCTGAAGGAAATTCACTTCTTAATTTACTGAGACACTGGAATGGGGTATTTCATGGAGAGTTAAAAAGATACAGAAAGCCCAACATACCCCCTAAGATCTTATTTCTTTCTACTACCCTGAAAATCCTGGAACAATCATCAGTCTAGAGCATAATATTTTTAGTTGTTGATTTTCAGAAAAAAATATCTCTGTATTTATAAGTTCACATAGGATCTTTTTTCTCATAAAGTTGGAAGAGCCTGAATGGTTTACAGTCACAGCATTTGATGAGCTGAGGGAAATACACAAGATCACCCCTCTCTGAAGGCAAGGACGATGCTAAATCGGAAATCTCTACACCACTGCTACACACCCTCAAACTCAAGGAAGCATATGTCCTGGTGTGATGACTGACCTTTATTTTTCCTCTCAAAAGTCCCTGTTTGGACAATAAATATGTGGTCACCCTTTGTAGAGTCTAACGCAGTTTAATTTTCAAGGCTTTCCTCCGGTGCAACTCTGAAAACTGCTGACAGCCAAATTTCCTAATGTTTTGGAGACATCCACCCCCTTGCCAGAGGGGGCCTCTTCCCTTCAGGACGGTCCCCACTGCTTAACAAATGCACGTTATTACCCCTAATAAACTGCCTGCCATTTGCCGCTTTTAGGGAGTGATGAAGGCTTTCTTTGAAACACTTACCTTGCTTTTTAGTTAGGAGCAAAAGAGAACATGCTCCCCTCATGTTTATATCTCCTACACAGTGGCAAGTGAGAAATTGCCCCTTTTCCCCTCCCCTACTTACTTTTTTCCCCATGCAGCATTTAGAAAACTCTGTCCAAGAATATTGCTCTATGAAAAAAAAAAATCATCTCAAAATTATTAAAATCTCTGTGGGAATTCATGATTAATTTTAAGACCTGGCAGATTAAAATACATTATTATGTACACTCTAGTGCATCCTTTCAGATATTTTCAGAATCTGATTTTGCTCTCTTGATACACACCAATGACTCTACATGTATCTAGTAGATTGCAAGGAATAGATTAGCATTAAAGAGGCAGTATTGTGTTGTTAGGTTGTTATATGTAACTTGTGCTCATACATTAAGAAAAATGTACCTGGCATTCCCCCGGACATGACCAGGCCTCTTAAAAAAAGAGAACGAGTGAGAGAGTCATTAATACTTGGTGACAATACGGTCGTGGCAGCAGTTCTGAAATTCCGACCTTTGGAGTATTCACTGACGTTTTTATCCAGTTCCCAGACTGGAGAGGAACCACACGGCCTGCTAGAAAATGGAATACAGGCATTTATTTTCAGAAGCTGTCAAACTTCCTACTTCCTAATCATAAAAGAATTGTCCTTTTGGCTTTTCCTAGGAGGTCACAGTTGCAGCTGCGGAGAGGATAAACCTACTGCTTCCTTCTCTTTGGTAAGGACAGAGAGTGAAATCTATGAAAAACAAACGGAAACATAGACAAACCTTCTCGCTTCACTTCTGGGATATTCAAATAACACTGACAGGGAAATAAGCGCATCTCTTCTATGATATGACCCATCCACCATTTACAACCTTCCTCGTTGCATGACTTTGAACAGTAGTATGGTCCTTAGTACCTCGGCATGGACATCTGTCACTGAAGGGCCAAACTGCCCACCTCCACCCAAGGACTTCGGTGAGGTGTATGTTATTGCTGACAAATAGCACTCAGAGAAACAAAAACAGAAGATTCTGACTCAGTTAAGGACTTCACAGGGCTTTTGACAGTAACAATAACGACAGACATAAATGCTTTTTGAACCCCAAGCTAATACCCAACAATAAATTAGGTAAATCTAATTTACATTTTCCTTTTGAATCGATGCAACCAAACGCACACACAGAGTTGACCTTAAACGAACAGATGAAGCCTCGGAGTTGGACACATCTCTCCCTCCCCCGTCTTCCCATTTCCTTTGCCAGACCCTTGCTCTAATCACCTTCCTTCCCCACTAACAATTGCATAATTGTTTTTCAAAAAAATCCTTGACAGGTTGGTTTGCCCTCAGCATCTCCACTTTTCCTAAATACAATTCGATTAATCGGATTTCAACATGGGCTCCTCCTCCGCTCTGCCTTGAGCATCCCACCCTTGCTCGCCAGCCGCCATCCCTCCCACAACCATCTGCCTGCTACTCAACCTGTTTCTTCACTGATCTCACCCCTCTCCCTCTTCATTTTTTTCACCGGGATAGACAGTCCCCGGGTGAGAGGGACAGAACAAGGGGATATTTATAGAAGAGCCAAATAGTGCAGAGGTCCTGCTTGTCTTTACCGCTGACTATATTGTGATGCTCTCCTCAGTGGCTTTTCCTATGTTAATGACTTTTCAAAGAAATGTGTGTAGGGGCTGGGAAGCCAGCCTACTCACTCAAGGCTAGTGCAACCAATCATAGGCATTCCACTTTTGAAACCATCTTCATGTATACATGCACAGGCACACGCACACACATATTTCTGTTCACTATTCTAAGACCCATTTCATGGTAGTCATGTGTTCATTCTAGTACTTTTGGAAATTTACAGTCTGAAAGAAGATGCAGTGATAATAGGGATTCCCCATTTAATTGCCTGTTTCCAAACATCAGACTTGACCTTCCTTAATCAGGCCTCCAAGTCGCTGTAACAGACCCAAAGTGATTCCTGGCGTTTTATCCTGTGCTCTGATATTTCACGTTCATGTACAAACCTTCCAAAAAAACATATTAACATAGTTTTCATGTAAAATTTTTATTATTTTTGGAATATTTAAAAGAAAAAGTAACAAGCAACTAAGTGACCTCAATTGAGGGAAAACGTCTGACGATCTTTGGATAAGTGGGTCCTTGAATAGGCATCTCTCCAATTCATCTAACCAATGAGAAAATTGGCAGAAATAACTAACATCAGGGAAGGAGGGCTTTAGTATTCATCAGTGCATCTCAAGTTCTACAAATCATTGAGATTAGAATCATCTCTCAAATCTAAAAAGAGAATTCAGTGAGAATTCCTCCTGGGAGCTTGTGGTGCTGAGCACAGAGGTGATCTCCTCCAAGCAGCCCTGGCAGGAACACAGGCTATGATAGGAGAGCTCTCAAGGAGACGATGCCCAACTCCAGGGCCAGCTGAGGCTCGTTCTAGCCAGGAAAGCAAGTGTGGAAGTGAGGCTTTGCCAAATGCCGGCCTGCTCAGTGCTGGTTATTGACTATCCCAAAGCAAGGATAGAGCTTCTAAATTTTGTAATGATGAAAAATATGTTTTCATCAGCTTTGCATAAATTCTCAATAAATATTAGACGGTATCTAGTAAATATACATACATATTGTGTGAACATATGCAGATAGATAACTGCTTCCATTTCCCTCAGTGTTGATAGCATAAAGCACAAAAGAGGGTCCTTTGAGCTCAGAAAGGGCAGTAGCTGTCTTTCTTGGTGGAGAAGGAACAAGAACAGAACTCCAACTGCAGAAGTGAAATAAATTCCAGAGCCAGAGGGACTAACCTTGGGGTCCAAGGGCAGAGAACAAACAAGGAGATAAATTCTATAAAGATTGAGTTTCATTAGTGCTAGGACTAGAGGTGAACAGTGTGGATTCAGGTCAGATGGGACTGAGCCAAAGGACTTAGAGGTTTTGTGCTCAGGAGATAGGAAAAAAGATCCACACTGCAGCTTTGGTGACGTGTATTTGGATATGTCATTAAAGGTAATCATGTGATCTGGAGAGATGCTGTGTAAAGGATTTACAGCTGTGGCCCTCACTTGGAAGGAATTCTTTCTTTATTATTTGCTGATGGATTGAGTTGCTCTGCTCCTCAGTAGGAAGGAGCAGGCAGCAAGGATTAGGCCTGAAAAAAAGAAGGGTTAAATGGGAAGAAGCAGCAGCCTGGGAACAAGGAGAAGAATCTTCTGGAAATCTGGAAGAGAACCAGAGGGCAACCGGCCTCCTTGTGCTGTGTTGTCTGGGAGCTTTTCTAAGAAGTTATGCAGTAGTTTTATGCAATGCAATATCCCCTCATTACCCCCAAGAGACTTCAGTGTTAATAAGAATAATATTAATGGCATCTTCCAAGTATTACATGTTTACCATGTGCACTATTCCAAGCTTGTAAGTTAATCCTTAGCACATACCAAGGAAATAGGTGCAGTCTTTACTTCATTTTGCAAATGAGAAGACTGAATCACAAAGAGGCTAAGAAATCTACCCAGTAAGTGAAGGAACCTGGTTCCGGAATCTGGGCTCTTAGCCACTAGGGAAATGTCTTCAAATTCTGGAGTCTGGTGTTTGTTTATTTTCAATGAGATCACATATGAAGAAGAGAAAAAGATGCCCCCGGTTTATTCCACCCACAGGACTAATGGTAGCAGTGATAACGGCCACTGCGCTTACTTGTAAGGTGCCAACTACTTGGTGTTGAACACAACACATTACTTAATCCTCTCAATAGCCCATGCGGCCGTCACTCTGACTGTTGAGCTAACTTCAGCAACAAAACTTTAAGCTCATAAAGATTAAATAATCTGTATCAACACTAAGTAAGATGTATCTGTGCCCCTATATTTCCTGGTTTTGAGTCGTTTCAGCTTCCGGGTTGAGATGGACAGTGTGCAGGTGGCAGACCCCAGTGTCTGGAGCGCCGTGAGAGGACTGGGGAAACTGGAGGGGACAGAGTTACCGGGGACAGCCGTGATGGCAGGGCTCTTCCTCTGCTGACACGCTCACTCACGGGAGCCCCTTAACTCGTACAGTTAAGTGTCTATGAGATGCCCTAAGGGGCATCCCTCGACATGTATGCAGTCACACACACACACACACCCACACACATCCCTCAGTGTTGTACCCTAACTCTCTCTAGACTTAATCCTCATATTGATGGAGAGCTAAAGTGGAAAACAAACGTTCAAGCTTCCTATTCGCTCAAGTTTCACAGCAGTATTAGATAATAATTTGGAAAATAGGTCTGATTATGATGAGTTTCAATCCAAATATGTTAAGATTTCCACTTGCAACCAGGGTTAAAACCCTGCCTTGATTTTCTAAGATGTCACAGTGAAGTGGGCACTTAATTCTAAATGTCCTGCAGTATTAATTCCCCTTTGTATTTGAGGTGGCTTAGCCAGCAGCTTTGGGCAGACCTGTGAGTAGGAAAAAGAAGCGAGAGGAAGGAGAAGGGGGAACCAGTGGTGCATGAATTGAGGGAACTCAGCCATTCATAAAAGGATTCCGTAGTCAACATGTAAAAGGGCTTCTTTGTCAATTTCCCACTTGTTTTTTTTTTTTCTACCCTTGTCACAAGATTTTTTAGTTTTAAACAGTGGGAAAATTGTAGAAAAGAATCATCAAACTCATGAAGAGAGTGAATAAGGGGAAAAGCAATAAATTTGGTCATTATGTTAAAAATTTGGAAGTAGCTTTTGTAACTGTAATATCCTTTGCTGGAGAATTCATTTATTGTTTTATTCAATAAATATTTACTAAGCAGGTGCAAAGCCCAGAGTGGGAGATACAGCATACCCAAAAAAAGATGACATTCTCGGCTTTATGGATCTCATATTCTACTGATAGAGAAAATCAGCACACAAGTACATGTTCAGATAAACTTATATTCATAAATATTATGAAAAAAAGTAACAGAAAAGGGAATAACAGAAATCGAATAATAGCTTGGGACGATATTAAATTGGATTGCTGGAATAGAAAACAGAGCAAGTCACATTAAAAAAACAGAAATTCTCATTCGATTCAATGTCTTTTTTTTTCAGCAGGCATTCAACGCTGTGCTAGGCATGGGTACGTTCTTGGTTTTGATTGTGACACAGTCTAGATGGAGAAAAAGGAAGAGAGACGGTCACAGCTTGCAGTACCCTGAGACAGCTGCTCCAATGGAGGTATCCATAGCATGAAAGAGGTTGGAAGGCCTGGGTAGAGTAACCAGAGAAATCTTCAAGCTGGGCCTTGAAGGCTAAGCAAAAACTTAACAAACGGTAATGTGTCTGGAAAGAAACTTGGAATGATATTATTATGAAGAGATGCACGTCTGCTAAGGAAACTACCCTGTATCCTGTGGGCAATGGGGCGCTACTGAGCCTTGTGTGTAGCGGAGGGGTTGTATCACATTACTGTTTGAGAAAGATAGCCGTGAAGAAAGTGCAGGGAATGGGTTACATCGGTCAGAGACAGAGCCAGGGAGAGTAGTTAAGAAGTAATTAGGTCACAGGAGAGAGGCCCTTTAGCCAGGTTCTCTATTCCTAGTAGCCTCAGTGGGGGTTATGGAAGGACATAGGCTGGAGAAGAGACCACAGGCATGCAAAGCCCTTGCTCCGAGGTCAACAGGCCACATTAGGGGTCTGTGGGCATGCCCTCCCAAGCTGGCAGGTGTGAAAACTGCAAAGGAAGGCGAGAGGTAGGGGCAGTCCCTTCCCTGAAAGACTGAGCCTACATCCTCAAATCACTGTGTGCCTCCGCCCCGTGCAGATATGAGCCTGAAGAAGTGCCCTCATCTGCACAAGGCTCTCTCTGTGCTTTGGCACTTGTCGGATGAGAAAAAAATACCACTTGTCATGCCTCAGAAAGACACCTGTGCCATTAAGACTAAGTGAGGATCACTTCCTCTAATCCCACATGTGTCTAGCCCTCCAAAAATTGAATTTCATCATGAACAAATAATTCTAAGCTGGTTATGTTTGAGTAAGAAAGTAAACATACCATCAGCATTAAAGTTGTAATTGTTCATCTTCCCTCATTATTCAGTAGCCGTGGCCCCAATTTCAATGTATGTATTTTTTATTAAAAAAAAATGTATTTGGACAATGTTGTTTTTAGACTCACAGCTGTCCTTGGTCTGGTTTTGTGTCATTTCCTATTTGAAAACTTCAGGTGTGGCTTTCGACACTTGCTGTTCTTGTCCTGATGATCTGTTTCCCCACAGAAGCAACAACAGCTCCTTAGAAGCCTGGGAAATTTTACACCCTATGAAATTGGATACAAACCACCTCCTTGAAGAGCCACAAGCCAGGAATACATCCTGAGAGCATCCCATGCTCTGAGATTTTCAAACTTACCCCTGAAACATGAATTATGATTTTTCCCTCATGTAATTATTTTTCAATAATAGTTGTTCTGCTTTTCTAGTTCTCTGCCTGCCTCCTTTCTCTACCTCAGAGAGGATGTTCCCAGATCGATCTCATGTGAGTGAGAAATAGTCACTCCAGCCTCCAAACCCCAATTAGAGAGACGGTCCAGTAAGGGACATAAAACGGGTTTTGTTTCTTGTTTTTAATGGGGAGCCATTTGTGGGACCTGACATGGGATTCAGTGACCTAATTCCCCCATCTTGGGAAAGGCGCTCCAGTTTACCCATTCTCAGAGGTGATCCACCCAAGGGCAAGGAAGAACAAGTAATAAGGTGTTCTTGTCATGCAGCTCGAGATTTTTAAAACACATTAACTGTAATTTTTAGATAGTCAGAATTTAGTGAACCATTAAAAGTGACCCAGTTCACTGAACCAAACTGAACTGAACAGATGGAATTCCACCCTTACTATGCTTGAGTGACTCCAAGAACAATGCAGAGTCCTCTTTTAAATCCCTCCTCTGAGCTGCTTACCTCACTTAGGCAAACATGTGGGGGATGCTTTGGTCATTTTTCTGTGTCTGTTCTCTTATTGCAGCTGGAAGCTGGGACTGAGGATATGCCGAAGTGATGGGGCTGAGTATTGTGCTTTGCAAGCTGTTTATGTGTCACTATTTTTTTTTTCTCTGAATGTGACTCTGCATGTGAAGCTCGACAGTCCTGATTTTCTTCTCTCTTTCAGAACCTGTGTCCGATCCAGCTATCTTCATTTCATGGCTCTTTTCCTTTCCTCACATTCTCTCTTTCTTCCCACAAACATACTGCAGGCGATATCCTCCCGTGTCCTTCGTCTGCTCTTAGCCGCCTTCCAGGCACAACTGATTATGGATACTTTGAAAATTAAACATCTACTTTTCAACCTCTGCTGTTAAAAAGCGGAGCTGATGGAAACTTTCCCATGAATCAGAGAACAGCATCCCTGTGGATCAGACTCCTCCAATAACAATGGCGGCACATCTTCTGTTGTTAAAAAAATCCCAAATATCCTGAAGAACAATATGATACAACCATCAGAAAATGAAAATGAAAGGCCTCTCAGAGCCTCTAGGCAGTGAGGAAACTGTGAGAATATCTCACAGAAAGAGATACATAAAAGGTTAAAATTGTGGCAAAATAAGAATAAAACCCAGAGACCAAAACAGAGCCATCTGTATCTACACAGACTTTAGAAAAATAGAGATTAGAGAGGTTTCATTATGCTGGCTCTCACGTGATGGGGGAAGCCGTAAAACAAACTGTGTTACGGTCTCGGGATGAGGTCTTAGAAGTGGAACCAGAATGGGTGCACATTTGTTTATTTTCGTCTGTATCAGCTTTAAGTGTTAATTAACACAGTGCATGGCATTATCTCTGCATCTGTGGAGCAAAGCGAGGACCCACCTTGTCCCTACCCTAGTCCCCACATAGCTTCTGTAGGACAGCTTGGTTTGGCCCCTGGCCTCTGTGGAGGGCAGAGAGATGCACTCTTTAGAGCCAAATGGGAGCTTGGCTCCAAATCTGGGAATGACCAGTCAATTATCCTGCGACTTCAGCTCACTCACCGGCAGGATGGGAACGTTGGTACTGCTCCTTCTGGTCCTGAGGAAGATCACTGCTCCATTCTGACTGGAAACTAGGGTGGCAGCAACCAAAGCAAAGGTTGACATTCAAGCTCTTCCCATCCTTTACAAATCTCAAGCTCTCCAGTCTCAGCAGGCTTTTCTACCACCTGCCCTCGTTCATGGAGATAAGGAAAGTGGCCATGAATGCCTGTGTGCAATCTACCTTCATCTTCTCTGTGGCCACTCTGACATCGTGGCTGGGGGAGCCTGAGACAGTGTAACAACATTGTCCTCATTCATTGGTTAAATATTATGTGTATGCAACTAATCTTACTCTTAGTTACATCCAAGGAATTAATTCATTTATTCAACATCTATCAAGTACCGACTATGTGCAGGTTCTATGGAGACAGAAAGATGGATGAGGCAATTAATTATTGCCTTCAAAGATGTCCAGGGGTCATCAAACTCACAAAAATAACAATAATATAACGATACATTGGGTATCTGCAATGACTTGCACTGTTTCATATCAGTGCAATTCAAAACTTTCTTTTAAAAGAAACAAAAAGAGAAAATTCGGTATCAAACTAACCTAAGTCAAATAATAAACATTTTTCAGCTATCAATTGCCTTTCAAAAAGTGGCATGGACACTTTCAGCAAGAACTTTCTTGAGAGAGAAGAGTGAGGATGTTCTTTTTCCAATTATCTTTGTGTCCTTGCCTCAAAATGGTCACAAGTGCAGCATCACTGATGTCATCTGGAATTTCTACATCATTCTCAAGCTTCAAGATGAGAGCGCGGAGCCATAGTGTGCCTTTTCCTCAACCGATTTGAAGATTTCAGCAGGGATTCCATCAGCTCCAGATGCCTTGTTGTTTTTCATCTGCTTGATGGCTTTCCTCACCTCATAAAGAGTTGGAGGGATTTTGAGATTGCTACTGATTGGGAGTTGTGGGATGGAGTTGAAAACACTCCCACTGATAAAATAATTTCCACCAAAGACCTTGAAATGCTCTTTTCAATGTGTGTTGACATTTTGTCTCTCACTGAGCAGTTTTCAAGCACCCTTATCTTCCTGAAAGCTCTTACAGAGCTTCAGTGGCATCAAACCTAATCCATGTGGATGTTGAATCGATTTCACCATGACATCTCACCATCTGCCCTGTGTTTTGAAGGGCTCCTTCAATCTCTACTTTGACTTACAGATGTAACTGTGCCTCCTTTTGGGATCAACAACAATGTCAAATGCCCAAAGATTAAGAATAAGAGAATCATGAAAGACTTAGGTTCAAGATTATTATAAGATTGTCAATTTGCATCTACTAAATAATGTTTAAGAGAGTCAGGGACTTTGAGAGAAACTAGCGTATCGTGGCTCTTGCAGTGTTCACGTTAGGTCAGAAGATATGCGTTAATTCACGTGGGAATCCATTGTTTTGATTTAAAAGTCTGTTCTCAATAGCAAATTGAGTTCAGAGTGTTCTAATCTTGCAGGAAATAATTCTGAGAAATTAGCTTTCCTTTCTTCTCTGAGTAGATGCCCCTTTCTTATTTACAGGAACTTATTTGGATTATAGCTTCAGTTTTTATCATGAGAGTATTATAGCCCCAGTATTGTTTAGGGCTCCTATATTTTACTATGTAGGATCATCTATTCAGAGGGCATCACTGGGCATAGAAATCTAACGCAGTTTTCTGCCACTTTTCAATACAAGTACTACAAATGTTATGTTATAATTATCTTCATCATAAATTGATAAAACTGGAAAGGGTCTAGTACTTTAATTTTTAGTGAGGAAACAGAATGCAAGAGAAATAAAGCGATGGTTATCCCAAAGTTGCACAGCTGAATGGCGGTAGAAACTGTTCTAGAACTCAGTCCTTCTAGGGCAGAGTTATTCTAGCCATGATCTTCTTTCTCTCTTGACAATGTTACCTCTAATAAGGAATAAAATCCATATCCTTTATCCTCTCTAATTTGTTTTGTAAACAATACCCAGGAAGCAGGAACTTGCTCTTATTAGCCTTCATAAAATGTGTCAGAGCTCTCAATCTATATCAATTAAATATAATCAAATCAGGAATATTCAGTGTATTTAGGCCCTCAGCAGTAGGAAGCACTACAGTCACAAATGTTATAGCACTGGCACAAATAACACTTCTTGAAAATCTCAATGTTTAGGGCACCGTTTCATCGCAAAAAGAAGAGCCATCAGAAAGACCACAAATGTTTCGTTGGTGTATCTAACAATGAGGAAAGAACCACAGGAATTCTGTAAATGTGAACCATAAGGTATATGACCAGCAGGATGACTCCAAGATACCGAGAACGTCCACATGTGACAGTCTCAAAGAAGCATCAAGATTAACAAGGGACTAACAATGGATGATCTTCCAAAGCACAGGAGTTGGTTTAAGGGTTCCTACTGGGTCTTAAACACATTCATCATGAAACTTTATTGTATATATCCAGTGAGCAAATCACAGTAATACTGGAAAGAAAGTAGACTTTCAAAGACAGCATAAAGCATTAATTGCTGTCTGTGAGTCATCTATTGACTAAAAGGAGAAACAGGACACATGTGAATCAAGGGCATGAAAATGAGGGTCAAATTATTTCAATGAAGAGTAACAAAAAACATAACCTTGGAAGGCAAGATCTCAACCTTTGTGCATAGTATAGAGAGGGTCTTCCTCTAGGAACTTGGTTAGCCCAGGCTTCCTTTCCACTCACTCTGTTTAGCACATTAGAGCCCAGTCTCCAGTCTGTTGTCATACCTCCCTATGTCCCACAGCCTGGCCTACGTCCATGCATTCATGCTTTATTTATTCTGCAAATATTTTATGAACATTTCCCAGGTAATGGGACTATGCTTGATATGTCAGTGAGAAAGCCACAGTCCCTACCCTTGAGGGTGTTTAAAGGCTAGTGAGGGGACGTCCCTGGTGGTCCAGTGGTTAAGACTCCATGCTTCCAATGCAGGGGGCAAGGGTTCGATCCTTGGTCAGAGAACTAAGATCCCGCATGCCGCACCAATCGGCCTAAAAAAACATAATGAAAAATAAAATCTAGTGAGAATGACAGAAAAGAAAAGATGATTAAAATACAGTATAACAACTCCCTCCAAAGCAGTGGGCATATAAATAATGGGGCACTGCTAAATAATATACCAGCCTAACTTGGCATTAGAAGACATGATGTCTCATCTGAAACTGTGGAGTAGAGGGAATTGCACATTTGATTGATTTTTGAGGATGAAGAAGATGGAGGAGCGGTGAGAAAATGCTTGAGAGTAATAAGCAGGAGCAAGACAAGAACGGCCTTGTGTGCTGATCTTACAAGGTTGAAAAAGAACTGGGGTGGGGAAACTATAAGGTAAGATTCTCCTTAATCCTCTCTTATCATTAAGGGGAGAAGAGCGGACCCAAACATCCATCATCACAATGTTTTACTGTTATCAATAGCACACAGGTTATCAGAGAAATGTTCAGGAAAAGAATTCATTTCAGGCTCTAATATTCCATGCAATCTACACAGAGTCCACCTTAGCTTCTGACATCCGTTCATCTTCCCCACCAGCTTCTCAACTGCACAGGGACTATCCTCCCAGTTACTGATCTCCTGGTTCTACTCCTACATGGACACCAAATCTTGGGTTCCCTGGGGCTTTGAGACTCCTTCAGCCCCTTCTTCCACTTCGCAGATGAAAGAGGAGCAGAAAAGAAAACAATCTTCAAAGATCTGGCTCCAAACAAGGTAAAAAGCCCAAAGAGTGCCACAGCATCACCCTGAGAATAATCGTGATACAAGTTCCTCTGCTCCTTTTCTCTGCTTACAGATGCTTTAGCACAGGCACCATTTTGTGATCATTGTAGATTTAGGCAGTGGATGTTTCATGCCTTCTGAAGATGTTTTTTGGTGAAGGGAAAACAGCCCACACTGCTACATTTGAGGTTATGGCATGCCCCAGAACATGGATGAGGAGGAGCTAAAACTTAGAAAAAGAGATTTATTCTAGCACAGGGCATTCCTGTGCTTGGAATGGCTATGATCAGATTTGTGTGTTAGGACACTACCTCTGGCTACCTCGTGGGAAATAGGCTAGAAGGGGGCATAACTGGAGAGAAGGAAAACTGTTGATGCCTGTATTAGTTTTCTGTTGCTGCTATAACAAAAGACCACTAACTTAGTGACTGGGAAAAATATCAATTTCTTCTTGTACAGTTCTGAAGTTCAGAAATATAAAATGGGTAAGCAGGGCTGCATGCCTTCTGGAGGTCCTAAGGGGAGAGCCCATTTCCTTGCCTTTTCCAGCTTCTAGAAGCTTCCTGCATTCCTTGACTTATGACCTCACCTCACTCCCATCTCTGCTTCTGTCATCACATCTCTTTCTCTTTCTCTGGGCCTCCTGCCTCTCTCCTATAAAGACTTGTAGATATATTGGGAAGACTCAGATACTCCAGGATAATCTGTCTCAGAATTCTTAATCACATACGCAAAGCCCCTTTGGCCATGTAAGGTGACATGTTCACAGGTTCTGAGGATTAAGATGTGAACATCTTTGTGAGTGGGAGTTATTCGGCCTTTTAAAATGTCCAGCCAAAAGAGACTTGGGAGAAATAGGTAGATTTGAGAGATACTCAAGGAGTGGAATTAGGATTTGGTGGTTGGCTGGTTGTGGATGTGGGGAAATAAGAGAGGGAAGTCCAACCACAAAACCTCATGCTTTTTTTAATGCTATCAGCTTTCCAACTGCTTCCATTTCCTGAGATAAGATACTCAGGGAAGCAGGTTTGGCAGGGGGAGTATAATGAGGTCAATTTTTGACATTCAGATTTTGAGATGCCTCTGAGAAATCCAAGTGAGGCTGTCAACTGTCAGGTGAATATACAAGTCTGCAGCTCAGGAAAGGAATTGTGAACTAAAAGGTATATATTTGGAAATCAGGAGGGAAAAAAACAAGATAATTGAAGCAATGAAATCTGTCAGGAAAGGTATGTAAAATGAGAAGAGATAAAGCCTAGGGACAAAGGAATGTCCATATTTTAAGTTCTGGCTAAGCTCTGAAGATTCTAAAGAGTTAGAGGAAATGGGGGAAACCTGTTTTCTTCCAGTAACGCCCTGTTTCCTTCCCTTGTCTCTGCCCCATGGTTTGGACTTAGTAACTACTCAGCCTTTTTCTGGTCTTGAAGGAAGCACAGATTCTGCATGACCCCCAATAAATGCTACCACCAACACCCTTATTGAGAGAGTAACCAGCATCTCCAAGGAGACAGAAACAAGGGAGCAAAAAAATAAATGTCTGGAAGAATTACATGCAAAGTTGATGGCGTGAATGCAGACTCCATGGTTGAGAAACCTTCCTTCTTTCTGCATCCTCCCCTCAACACCTTCTTCCCTGTTGCAACCATCAAAAACTACCAAAAGGAGATGAGTGGGTTCAAGTAAATGTTCTGGCAGTTCCCCTTAGCAGAGAGACGAGCCCCTCTGGGAGCCATGGTGGGACTTCCTTTTTACCATGAGAGCCTATCACGGATCAGGCATAGATAAGACTTCCACAAGCAAGAGGGCATTAAGCTTATAGAGGTGGCTTCTGCATCTTTGAAACATCAGCTCATCATCCTCTATGTTGAGTTTCTGAGAGTTTGGCAAGGTCAGTTGGAGTATCTTGGCGCCCAGGAGGCACAGGGGATGGAAGGTGCCTGCAAGCCCAGTGTCTCTGAGACAATAGGTGGAAAGATGTAACAGCTCCCATTGTTTCAGTGGACCCTGAAAAATCGGAACTCAGACTCAGACTATGGCTTAGACTCACATCTAGCGTGCTGTTCTGCTGTCTATATCACATGCCCAGCTACAAATCACATATCCACCACCAGCAGGCCCCTCAAAGCATCACAGCATGAAAGGAGAAACAAACGTCTAAGCTCTTACCCCACAGATGCACTCTGACCAGGATCAAGGCGGATTGCTGGGCAGAGCGGGCAAGCTTGGGCGGCAGCGGCTGCCCTGTGTGAGAGAAGTCGGGGCTGTCAGAAGGGTTTCTTTGAGCAGCACTCAATTCCCCCTGGCAGTTCTTTTAATTCACCTGCTAAGCCTCCCACGTGGTCTCTCAGTGGTCCTCAACCCTGAATTCATACAAGAAGCAATGAGGGAACTTACCGAAAAAAAAAAAAAATGCAGATGCCTGCAGCCCACTGAGGACAAAGTGACTCAGGATCCCTGGCACTCAGGTCAGGCATTGCTATTTTTCAAAAATGCCTCCAAGGTGACTTTAACTTGAGGCCAGGGTCGAGAAGTACTCATAACCTCAAGAACAAATCCTTTGCGTTGGGATTGCCATCTATACATTACTAATAAGAAAAAAAATATCAAACTGTACACTTTAAATATATGCAGTTTATTGTATGTCAATTACATCTCAATAAAAGTTCTTAAATAAATAATGTCATCAAACGGGAAAGAGGAGGGGAGGGGAGAAGGATTATCATGCAATAAAAGCAACTAAGGAGACATATATCTGAACAGGTTCTGCATATTAGATACTAAGAAATTATTGCTAACTGTGATTAATTACATTACAATAAGTATATAAAGCATATTGGGTAAAAATGTTAACCATTAGCGAATGCAGGTGGAAGGTATAGTGTACATTGACAGCACTATTCTCTAAACGTTTCATTATGTTTAAAATTTTTCATAATACAAAGCTGAAACTCATTCGCTTTAGGGTCCCCCCCCCAAAAAAGGAATAAATCCTTTGTGGTGCAACTGCTGGTGAGGGAGGTTGAGCTCAGGGGCACGCTGATCTCTGTTTTGACAGCACCTGAGAGTGCTGGCCGCCACATCCCTCATGTGAGGGCGAACTCCAGGCTCCACAACCAGCAACCTCTGTAGGCGCATGGGTAACTGCTACCTGTGCCACCTCTCACCCGGGGAAGGAAGAAAAGACAGGCCTTCTGGGGAACAGAGATGTTAAAGGAATTCTCGCTCTGAAACAAAAGAATGAACACAGTCAGAAGAATTCTCTCTGGGGGGGGTGTTTAAATCAGAAATCAATTACTTAGTTCCTCTCTGCCATGTTTATGATCTAAGGAAGGACTTTGTCATCAGTCAAGATTCAGATTGTGACTCTACTGCTTACCCTGTGGCATGGACATGAGACAGCATCTCAGAATCGATTGCCTGGCCTCTACCTACAGGTATATACTGTGAAGTAGTTAGTGCCTAGCACAAAGTTGGCATCCTTCCCCTACTCCAATAAGGAAATAAAAGATAAATAAAGGCCAAACCCTTGCCTCAAGAAACCTCCAATTGAAATAGAAAATTAAGACAACAATATATGAAACATTCAAGCCCACTAAGAAATGATTGACTGTCCATTCAAGGCACCAGAAGATGGTTAATTGCCAACCTGGCTGCAGACACAAAACTTGGTGAATGAGTTCAGAGGAGGAAGAACACAACATTTTACTCATCTGGGACTCCTTACAAGGAGGGAAGTATTTATGAAGAAGGATGAATTTGCTCTGAGTTTTAAAGAATGGACAGGATTTGGATCAGCTGAGAGCACAGGGAAGGGCTCGACGGATAAAAGAATCCCTAGAATCAATGCAGAGGGCCATCCTTGGGTCAAAGGCCCATTGTTGTCTGTTAATTATTTTTTTTACTGATGCATCATTTGGGAACAGCTTCTGTTAAGGGTACGCTCTCTCCCTTCAGCGAAATCAGATGTGGTTTGCCATCTTCCTTTTCACATCACTGCTTTTTGTTTGTTTGTTTTTGGGGGTTGGGTTGGGTTTTTTGTTGTTTTTGTGTTTTGTTTTGTACTTGGTCTGTGGGGGTTACCCTGTAAAAAGCCCAGTAGGATGGTTTGCATGAGAAGCAATCAGACCACATTGTTCTCTGACCCTCCGGTGGGGTTTAGGGCTCTTCTTCTAGGAGCGAGTGGCCCACCAAATGCCTCCGGCGGCTGAGCACAGAGGATTTCAGACCTTCACAATTGCCTACACAGGCTCCGAAGCCTCACGAAAAGGTGATAGTGATCCAGTTCTTGAATTTGTAATCCCTCTATGTTTTGTCACTGATTGTGAAGAGCTTTGTGATGCAAAATATACCATGTAAAATGATGTGGGGATGAATAGGGCTTTCCCACTCACCTGAGGGGTTCTTTCCTTCCAGCCTTTTCTCCTTCCCTGTGTGACAAAACCTGAGGAAGACCTTCCCTTCTTGTAGTCCATCCGGTGAGAATTTGGCAAAGCAAAGGAAACCCACCTCTAAGGTCAAACGTAGAAACTCCCCCACCCAACCGTTTGGTGGGAATGAAAGCCAAGGTGTGCTTTGCAAAGCCAAGCACTTTTCTCCTTGAGCCGTCAACCCCTGTGCACAGCAAGGGAATTTTAGCCCATTACATTTCTGATTCATTTGCACTTAACTCATCAAGATATTGTTTTGTATGAGCTGTTTGATGTCCGAAGCACCTTATGAGCCTTTTTACGACCCTTTTATCCGAGAAGCTGGGAATTATGCCTAGCCAAGAATAAACAAATCTCAAAGGTTCAAGTTCAGTTCCACACGTGGAACTCCTATTTAGGCAAAGGCTAAACAGTCCACCCTTTCTGAGTTTTGCTGTGGTTAATTGGAAAGAGACTCAGAGGTGTATAAGGCCAGGAAAAGCTGACCCTGAATCAAGTATGCTTTCCTTCCGTCCTGGGGATGGTTGGTATTAATTAGTAAGGAAAAATACATCCTCTTTGTTATCCAGGCTATTTTTGAAGCAAGGTACAGTGATAAGCAGATTTCATTTTTTTTGTTGTTTTCTGAGCATCCGTTCTTAATCAGATGAATGAACTTATTTGTACTAGTTAACTTTGCTGGAGTTTAGGAGCTGTATTTAAAACAGATTTTATCCTACAGTGATATTAATTTGATAGGATCCCTGATCTGTAAACCATTGGTTATCTTGGTCTCTCCTGATAAGGAAAAAAAGTGCCGAGGATTTCCAGTTGGTGAGCACATTTGGGCAGAATCTTTCACACGTCACAAATTGCAGATGGGAGGCAGTGATCTCGAACATGCAGTCACATTGCGTGACCATCTGACACCTTCCATTTAGAAAAATAATACTTTCCTCCCAGCATACGCTCCCTGCTGCAACCAGCACCAAAAATGATGCCTGGGAGAGCTGTTCCTCCTAGACCAGGGTCTTAAATATTTCTTAGGCGGCTTTTAAAAGATTCATACGGCCGCAGCACCTAGCTCCCACCCTCTCAGCCTTAGAAAAATCCGGGAAAGGCGACTTCGCAAAGGTGCTGCTGATAAGCACTGCCACAAAGAACAAAAGGGGTGGGGGTGGGGTGAGGGTGGGGGTGGGGGTGAGGGGGGGGGTGGGAGTGGGGGTGAGGGTGGGGGGTGGGGGAACTGGAAGGAGACGAGAAAATGACACCAGACACGTTGGTAAGGTGATTTATTCTTGTCTTCTGTGTGATTCAAGCATATTCATGTTCAAGTCAATGGACTTCTTTGTCGGCTCATTTCTAAGCCGCTTCACAGTGGCAGAGAATTTCGCAGTCCCCAGGAGGGGCACCGGAGTCTCTGGGATTGTATATAACTTGCTCATCTGCCAGTGTTCTTGCACTAACCCTTGCTCATTTAAGACAAGGAAGAGCATCTCTGCCTGGCCTCCTTCCCTGTACATTTAATGACCCCTGGCAATAGCAACGGCAGTGATTTCCGACAGACATGTTCAGGCAGAGAGATTTTTTAACCAGAAATTCAGAATTCTGATAGAAAGTCGAAACGGGCACAGCTTATTTGCTGATTAACAAAGGCCATGGCAAATTCTGTATCCGATCTCTACACACACACACGCACGCAGGCACGCACGCACCCACACACACACAAACACACAGGTTGCCTGAATCCATGTACACACACACACATATATAGGTTGTGTACGACTGTCCCTCCTTTTTGCCCTAGAATGTCCCCCCTTCTGCCCTTTTTGCAAACACACTTTTCACAACCTTCTAGGTTACTAATATCCATCTTGTAAGAATAAAGAGGGCTTGGGTAGTTGCTGTCCCATGAGAACTGACCCCAAACTGTTTTCTTAGAATCTTTTGGGGAGATGGGGTGGGGGGAAGGGGTACTCTCTCCATGATCACAGAATAAAGGTGGCCAAAACAATCAACCACCTGCTTTAAAAAATACTACTTTCATCTCATTTTCACACTGCCTTAGGTTTCGGGGGATTTCCCAGAAGCAGCAAGAGAATGGTTTTAAGGCTGTGTATATCAGGATCTACCAAAATGTTTAAAAAGAAACTTTTCTTTTTTATTAAAACCAAACTGGTACTTGCAAGATGAATACCCTGCTCTCTGTTCTTATAGAAACAGGGAGCAGGTAGCCTGATAATTATATGCAATAATAACACCATCTTTCACTTTTATAACAAAGAGAAATTGCTTGAAAAGTTACTCCATCAGAGACAGACAGGTGGGTTTGTTCTCAAGAAAGCTGTAGTGTCAATTGCAGAGAATCTGACTTATTTTCCTGTGGCTTTTAAAAAACATAGATGCAATCTTCATGTTTAAAATCAGATGCACTTCTGTATCCAAGGGACAAGAATAGCAAGTGGAGGGCTTTAAAAAGAAAAAATAAATTAAAAAGACAAAGCTGCTTTGATCAGGATTGTCTAAAAAATCCATTGCTCCAGAGGTTTTGTATAAATATTTTAGCCTCTTGTAGTTCTCTCCAAATTTTTAACTGATAAAGTCTGTAATAACAATAATCTTTGTCTTACAATCTATTATTTTCTCTCTCACTCCTTTTTCTACTTGTACTTCAATATTCAAACACACGGAGGAGAAAAAGATGGCGGCGAAGTAGAGAGACGTGGAGTGCATCCCTCTCCACAGATGCATTGGGAATGCACGGAAGGACACAGTCATTCCCACAGTGAACCAGCTGAACACCAGCAGACGGCCTCGGACACCGGAAAGGGCTGCGGAGAACCTGACATAGCCGACTGAATATTCGTCTACTCCAATACTTGGACATTAGTCTGAGGCTTGGACAGTCTTCTATAAACACCTCTATCACCAGGACAAGCAACCCCAAAAGCTTGGACAACCATGAGGAAACAAAGAAACACCATGCAGGCAAAGGAGCAGGAAAAAAACCCACAAGACCAAATAAATGAGGAGGAAATAGGAAAAATGCCTGAAAAAGAATTTAGAGTAATGATAGTAAAAATGATACAAAATCTCGATAACAAATTAGAGAAAGTACAAGAAACAGTTCATAAGAACTCAGAAAAACAAACAGCAATGGATAACAAAATAACTGAAATTAAAAATACTCTAGATGCTCTAACCAGCAGAATGACTGAGGCAGAAGAACGAATAAGTGAGTTGGAAGATAGAATGGAAGAAATAAACGCCACAGAGCAGGAAAAAGATAAAAAAATAAAAAGACTAGAAGACAGCCTCAGAGACCTCAGTGATAACCTTAAACGTACCAACATTCGAATTATAGGCATCCCAGAAGAAGAAGAAAACAAGAAAGGGTCTGTGAAAATATTTGAAGAGGTTCTAGTGGAAAACTTCCCCAACATGGGAAAGGAAATAATTCACCAAGTCCAAGAAGCACAGAGAGTCCCATACAGAATAAACCCAAGGAGAAATACACCAAGACACATATTAATCAAACTAACGACAATTCAACACAAAGAAAAAATATTAAAAGCAGCAAGAGAAAAGCAACAAACAACATATAAGGGAAAACCCATCAGGATAACAGCTGACCTTTCTACAGAAACTCTGCAGGCCAGAAGGGAATGGCAGGATATACTGAAAGTCCTGAAAGAGAGAAACCTACAGCCAAGAATACTCTACCCAGCAAGAATCTCATTCAGATTTGAGGGAGAAATCAAAAGCTTTCCAGACAAGCAAAAGGTAAGAGAATTCAGCACCACCAAACCAGCCTTACAACAAGTGCTAAAGGAACTTCTCTAAGTAGGAAACACAAGAAAAGGAAAACACCTACAAATACAAACCCAAAACAATTAAGAAAATGGTAATTGGAACACACATGTCAATAATCACTTTAAATGTCAATGGATTAAATGCTCCAACCAAAAGACACAGACTGGCTGAATGGATACAAAAACAAGACCCTTCTATATGCTGCCTACAAGAAACCCACTTCAGACCAAGGGATACATATAGACTGAAAGTGAAGGGATGGAAAAACACACGTATTCAGATATGTGTACATGCGAGAAATTTAATCAGGTATTGCATGAGATACCAAAAAATATAAAACTTCCTCCGAAGCCAATCTGTCCATGGGATCTACAAGTATCATAACTTTGTAGTAAGGTTGAACAGTGTTTGATTGCCTGATGGTTTCATTAGGTATCTCTTCTACGTATAAGCCCAATCCATTTGTCTACCAGGTATCTATTAATCTTTATACCATAGCTTTAACCTCATCACTAACTCAATGACAAGGTGTATTGTATTACTCAGAATAATTGAATATTCTGGGAAGAGAAGAAAATACTAAAACTCTTGATCTTTTTATCCTACTTTTGAAGATACTTTCATGACTTTAATTCTTCTTCTGGATATTGTTCATCTTGTTTATAGCTACTTCTTTATTTCCCTTTTTACGTTTGATGATATTCATTGGGCAGCTTTTTTATTTTATCTTTTGGTGATGATGGCGATGGTGATTGTGGTGGTGGTCGATTTGTTAGTTGGTTGATTTTTAGTATTTTCTTCTCTTCCCAGAATCATCTCTGTCTTTCAAGTTTATTTTTTTGTTTTATTTTTAAATTTTCTTTCAGATTTTCATAGAAAATGGAGTTATCTCAGTCTCTGCTTATACTTAAGATTCATGTAGTAAAGTGTATTTGGGCACTATGTCATTAGACAAGATTGTTGATCAGCAAGCAATATTCTTGAGTCCTGAGGTTCCCCTTCACCTTCCCTTCTGAGAATAACTCACAGTCTTCCACCTGGTCAACGAGAGGATGAAGGACGCTGACTCTGCTAAGGGGTTACTCCTGGGACCTGACACTGTTAATATACTTCTAAAAACCCCTGACTTTCAGTACTATCTCCAGCCATGCCCTGCACTAGACTGAGAACTCTAAGTCCCAAGTCCCCTAGAGGTTCTAATATGCAAATCAGCTCACTTTTTGTTACTATTCACCGCTGCAAGACCTTTAGGTTTTAGTTTCTTTCCATGCTCATAACCCCATCATATTAAGACCAAACATATTAAGATCCCTCCTCTGCTGCTCTCTTCTCTCCTTTGATCTTTGCTCTTATGAGGCTGTTTTATCCCTTTATTATCTTTTTAGAAGCGATCTAGAGAGAGAGGAAATAGTGTGGTCACACAACCATCTCTGATCTATACCTGTGATTTTGGTTTTAAACGTTTTCTGATGTTTTTTCCTAAGATTTTTCCTTACTGACAAATAACAGATCTGAGAATATGTTGTTTTGATTTGGTTTCAAATAAAATAATGCCTACTCATAAACATTTATTTACAGGTAGTGAATATAGTGAAAGTATTCTGTAATTCAATGATTACAGTATAAATGACTGGTCAGTTACTGAATTCAAGCTAATGATTAGCATCAGGGAAATATTTTACCTTGTCTATATGAAGAATTCTCCTCATTCTGTAAAGTAACAGGCACTTTTTTCTTATGAGGCTTCTAGTTAATTTCATGGCTCCATAAATATCAATCTCCTTTCTTCTGAAAAGACATATCAGAATAATTTAAATAAGCATTCTGATAGGAGACTGCTTTGAGTTTTCTGGCTGAAAGACCTTGTGTGGACCTACTACTAGTTACCACTAGATTATATAATACTGTGTAATGTCAAGTCCCCCATGAAACCTATATCTTGCTTTGGTCAGCCTGGCCTATTATGTTCACTGGGGTTTAGGGCACTGAAGTGAAGTGTTTATGCCAAGATCTTGCCATTAAAAAAACAAACAAACAAACAAAAAACCTCCTTTTGGAGTTGTTTTTTTTTTTTTTTTTTCTCTGACTGACCACAGATTGTTTAAAAAAAATCAAAAACACTAATATGGCAAATCTCTTCTTGCCCTTAGCTCTGTGATTAAGTAGGATAAGCAATAACATTGACAAGTTGCCTTGATAAATTTCAGAAGCCAAATGAAACTGTTGGCTCTTGGGAATGAATTCACTGGAGGATGTTACACTATTCTTATGGAGTAGTCACTGGAGATTTCCCCAGGACTCCACAGACTTAAAAAAAAAAAAAACTGTTGGCAAAAATAAAATAGAAGGGCACATGCAAAAATAAGGGAAAACTTATAACCAGTGTTTTTGATGTTATTGTTTGTTTTATGACAGCTTTATTGAGATAAAATTCACATAAAATTCACCTCATTAAAGTATACAATTCAAGAAGTTTTAGTACACTGTTTAGTATATAAAATATTTAGTATATTTAGTGTATTCAGAGAGGTATAGCCATCATCACGCTCTACTTTTAGAACACTTTTATTATCTCAAAAAGAAACTCCATACCCCTTAACTGTCACTTGCCTTTCTCCCTTCCCTGCCACTGGCAACCACCAATCACTTTCTGTCTTTATGGACCTGCTTATTCTGGACATTTCTTATAAATGGAATCATACAATATTTGGCTTTTTGTGTCTTGGCATAATGTTTTCAAGGTTCATCCATTCTATACCATGGATTAATATTCCATTCCTTTCTGTCACCAATAATATTCCATTGTGTGGCTATAACACATCTTGTTTATCTATTCATCAATTGGAGGACGTTTGGACGGTTTTAACTTTTTGGCTATTTTAGATAATGCTTTTATGAACTTTCATGGATTTTTGTAGACAAGAGTTTTCATTTCTCTGGGGTGTACTCCAAGGGGTGAAATGGCAATCCATAGGTTTAAATTATTAAGAAAATGCCAAACAGTTTTCCAAAATGGCTGTACTATTTTACAATACCAGCTGTGTATAAGGGCTCCAATTTCTCCACAATCTCACCAACACTTTTTATTGTCTTTTTTAAAGAAATTCTAGTGGATGTGAAGTGGCATCCAATTGTGGTTTTTATTTGCATTTCCCTAATGAATAGCGGTGTTGAGCATCTCTTTGTGTGCTTATTGGCCACCTGTATATCTTCTTTGAAGAAATGTCTATGCAAATCTTTTTATAATTAGTGTTTATTACTGGGATCTCAATTTCATTCCATTCATCTATATGTCCATTTTTATGCCAGTACCACACTCTCATGGTTACTGTAGTTTTGTTGTCTAAGTTTTGAAATTAGCAAGTGTGAGTCCTCTAGTTTTGTTCTCCATTTTCAAAATTGTTTGGGTCCCTTTTGTTTTCATATGAATCTTAAGATCTACCTTTCAAATACTTCAGAAAACACAGCTGAGATTTTGATGGGGATTGTGTTGAACCTATAGATCAGTGTGGGGAGTATTGCAATCTTAACAATATTGTCTTTCAATTTATAAATGTAAAATGTCTTTCCATTTATTGAGGTTTGCTTTCATTTCTTTCAACAAAAATCTTCAGTTTTCAGGGTACACATCTTGCACTTCTTTTGTTAACTTTATTCCTAAGCATTTTATTATTTATGATACCATTATAAGTGGAATTGTTTTCTTAATTTCATTTCCAGATCGTTCGTTGCTAATATATAGAAAAACAATCAATTTTTGTATAGTGATCTTTTGTCCTGCAACCTTGCCGAACTCATTTATTAGGTTTAATATTTTTGTTGTGGATTCCTCAGGATTTTCTCTATAAGATCATATCATCTATGAACAGAGATAGTTTTATTTCTTCTTTTAAATTCTGTATGCTTTTTTTTTCTTATTCTCTCTTAATTGCCCTGTCTAGGACCTCTAGTATAATGTTAAATTGAAGTGGTGAGAGCAGACATCCTTGTCTTATTTTTTATTTTAGGGGAAAGCATACTGTCATTTACCAGAATTATATTAGCTGTGGATTTTTCCTAGATGCCTTTTATCAGGTTGAAGAAGTTTCTTTCTAATGTTAGTTGGTTGAGTATTTTTATCATGAAAGCATGTTAGATTTTGTCAAATGCTTTTCCTGCATCTACTGAGATAATCATGTCATTTTTTGTTCTACATCCTACTAACATGGTGTGTTACGTTGATCAGTTTTCAGATGCTAAACCAACCTTGCATTCCTGGGTTAAACTCCATTTGACCATTGTGTATAATCCTTTTTATATGTTGCTGACTACCAGTTTGACTTCAGTTGTGATCAATACTCTACACACTATTTGGAAAGTGGTGACAATGTGAAACACTAAGTATAACAACAATAATAATATGCTTGCCTGGCTCTGTGCTGGACATTTTTACATCCATTGACTCATTTAGTCTTCACACCAGTCCAATGAATTGGACCTAATATTATCCTAACTTTATGGACTATAAACTTGATTCTCAGAGAAGTTATGTAACTTGCCCAAGGTCATAGTACTAGTTAGTGGAGATGCTGGTGTTCTAAACAGTCTGACTCCATAATTGAGCTTTTAGCTGCCACATTCCAGGAGTAGATATTGAGGTATGGGTACTCGTTCCTAAGTAAGAAGTGAATCTTCTCTTTTTATTTTCACTTCCATCTGTCTGTTGTATTCAGGGTTCAAGCCGCTAAAGATGAATGAATAGTGCTGATTGACAAAGTTGTTTCTGGGGCAGAGGTATAGGTTCATTCAATTTAGATTCAGTTTGACACTCACATACCATAATCTATAGGGATGAGAGCATGTGGGATAACTGAAAACAGATCACAAATACACACTGGATTGAACTAGAAAATGTCCAATTTCTTTTCATTAAAATGCAGAATTGTGATCTAACTCACTGTCTTTAGCATTTGTATGATTCTTTTTTCCAGATGTTTAGAAAGGCTTCTGTAAGCTTAACCTTGCCAGATCTGTTTAGGTGCCTCAGGTAACAAATATACTAAGGATAAGGAGTTTGCAAAGGAATAAAGTCTTAAAGAGAATATGCAAGACTTGCATAGACATAAAGAGAAATGGAATTAACATGTTGGATTGGTGGAACATTGTTTTCTTTTTCCAAAATACTCTTTAGTATGATCATACTGTTTTACAATGCAAGGAAGGGGAAACATTAAATAAGTGAATAAATAAGCTTATTTTGAAGACAAAAGAGACTGAGATTGTAATGTATATTTAAATACCATTTTGAATCTTTTTTCTATTTTCTGATTTATATTTCCCAATGCCCTTTAAATTTCCTGTATGTAACAATCTGCTGGGATTTTTTTAGAAAGTACTAAAAAATTTTAGCTGCCAAGATGAAGAGAGCTTTGAAAAGATCTGCACCCCAAAATAATGCCCAACAGAAAATTATCATTCAAATTTAACAAAATGAGCTAACATTAATTAAAACTCCTTTTTTTTCCCTGGTGAATATCTCAGTTCTTACCAGTAGCTAATAGATCATGTCAGAGAGCATTTAGGCTTTCAGAATCTACAGTCCCCAAAAGAATCTCCAAATCTGAACTCCAGGAGCTGGTGTTTAAGTAGTTGTTCATCAATTCTACTCAGACGAATAGAATTTCTGAGGAGCCCTTGTCTTTATCAGTGAGAAAAGTTGGAAGAAAGGAGACCAACTCAATTATCCCCGCCCTAAATTCTTGTGATTCCGAGCTCTCCTGTTTCACAAAGCAACCCTGTGTGAAGTGTCAGCTCTGTGCTCTCCCCCACTGCCCGTCTGTAGTGCTGCATGGCTTTACATTGCTTAAGGATAAACAGGTTGAAGTTGCATATGGTTAACATTTTTTGTTTGAGCTGGTGCAGGGAGAGATTGTTTAGCATCTGCAGGTCTCACATGGTGTCACGGGCAGTAAAGGAATGACTGAAGTAGTTGCAGACAGCATGGAGTCTACATTCCTCTCTTTGCCTAAGAAATCATGGATAATTAAATTAACATGGATTGAATGCAAAGCATGAGAGCAGAGGCATGAGATCAGAAACCCCCGTCTCCACGTGAGATCGCCATATTTACCTGTATTATATGAGGCAATAAAAACCAGAGGAGAAAAGTAATAAAAACTTATATTTACATAATTTCTTTCTGCCCCAGGATTCCAAAGCATTTAATGAAAATCATATAGGAAGACCTGTCATAGGACCTGTGACTTATAACTGGCAGAAGAGCTCATTAGCAATTACAGGCTGGCCAAAGGAATCAGAGACAAAATGCATTTTAGAAAGAGAGCCCTGCCTTAGGTCTTCTGACTTATCCTGTTACCTTTATGACTATAAATCAGAGTGATCAAGTTCAAACATACTCCTGCTTGTCATTTAAAAATGGCGAGAATCACTAAAAGCACACAAATTTGCCAAATTACAATCAACCTGGAACTGTGAAATCCATGCTTACTTAGGGAAGTGTCAAGGGCACAGTTTATGTCCTTTCATCGGTGCTTCCCAATGTGGAATTAAAGGACAAGGCCTTCATCCTCTGTGCCCAGCAGTATCAGGTTTCCCAGGCATCTTTCTACACCAGTTGAAATTTGCACTGTGGCTATGAAATCAGGCTGGTTTCGTGATGACTTGAAAAGATTGGTAAGGCACAGATGTTAGCTCCAGCTGTTTTTATCAGTGATCTGCAGGCTAAGGTGGTCCTTTGTAAGTCATGCCCTTACAAATGCCATGAGGGTGTGTTCTACTAACACTCACATACTGACAATCCCTACCAAAAAACTGAATTTGAGAGAGAAATTGTGCTTAAAGCCAAGAGGATTTTTGAAAGATTAGACAGTAACAAAATGGCTACTTCCCCAGGATTTGAGGACTTCTGTGGCAAACCCATTGCTTTTCAACTCAATGAAATCTCTTGCAAGTGTCGCGCAGGTGCAGTTATTATACACATAATACCATTCCTCATAATGACAATAGTGAGGGAATGCAGTCAACATAGGAATTCTGGAATGTCTTTAAACATATTACCTCGTTTAAGCCTCAGCAAAGTGATGAAGTGGGTACTGCTTCTATTCCCATGTAAGCATAACAAAACCAAAGTTTGAGATGGTTAAAATACCTGCTAATGTCACAGCCATTTGCAAAGTACCATTGGTTCTAAAATGAAATCACAATGAAACCATTCTCTAGTCTCTACTTATTTCTTAGAGTCTTATTTCTAGAGTGTAAGTCCAAGAAATAAGAGAAAGTAAAGGCTCCTCTATCCGTTTAATTGAAAGAAAAGTAAGGAGTAGAATCTCATAAAGTCGGAGATGAGACAACAAATACAAGAATCAGCCCTTTATCCTAGCTACTGATATTATGTCATTATTTTTTATCAATTCACCCAACAAAGACTATATAGTTTTCATTGCGATAGTGGAAATCACAACTAAACTGTTATAATGCCAATTACATTAGAAAAAAAAGCATAAGCACTATCACTTGCAAAGGGCTTTTATGTTCTACTTGATATGACTTCATGAGACAAGATATAACAGATACATTACCCATTTGTGAACTTCTCCAATTCACTTATTCATTCTACACACTTCCAGCCTCAGTTTCCCCTCTAAAATCCTCCCAGCTCAAAAATTCAATGATCCTATAATTCTAAGTCACAGCAGTTAGTTGAAACTATGCTTTCTTTTATATTCATTATTCTTTCTATGTCTTTCAAATATAAGACAGTTGATTTTAACCAAGTATTCTCAAATAGTATCACAAACATTGGATGTTCATTATAGCAATTCTGACTCCAACAAACCTTCATGAATCAACCTGTTATAAAATAGAGCGTTCCAGTAAGGCAGATAAATCATATCATCTGCTACAGCTTCCCAAAACATTCTTCATAAATGATGTTTTATGCGACGTGATTAGAAAGCACTGCCACCTCCCTTAAGGTTAAACTTGTGATCATCGTGTAAATAAGAAATAAAATCCTCTGCATAGAATCATACTCATATCATTTATGAAGCAGAAGTAAACATTTTCAAAACAGCAAAGAATCATGGCTAATATTTCTTGAGCCTTTGCTCTGTCCAACACTTTATAGACATGACCTCATTTAAATTAAATATATAAAAATCATGGCTAAGACTTCTTGAGACTTCCCTATGTAATACTCACAATAACCCTATGAAGTAATGAAGTAGGTAACTGATATTCTACTCAGCATATTATTATGTAGAATATTCACATTTTATTTGAATTATGTTTCTCAAATTCTCCCCCATTAATTACAGAGACTGTTATTTTCCATCCGATTTGTTTCTCCTTCTTCTTTTACTAAAAGAACGCTAATTGAATTAAGGGTGCACATGTGCCCATAAAAAAACCTGCATTCCTAGCCTCTCCAGTAGTGAAAGGTGTTCCTGTTACACACTCTGACCAATACTATATAAACAGAAATTTCCTGGCAGGAATTCTGAGTAAGCCTGTTTATTTATTCATTTATTTATTTATCAGTAAGACCAACTGCAGCAAAGAGCTCAGCTTCTCACTGAATGTGTTACTAAAGAGTATTAGTGAAAAAGATCAGAGCCCATGTCAAGATCGGACTCTTCAGATTCTTCTTTCTTTGCTTCTCCTTTCTTCTGCTCAGCTGGGGCAGCAGTGGTGGGGAGGGCGGGTAGGACCTCCTGCTGGTGCAGCCCCAGTTGCTGGGGCCGGTCCACCAACCCTCACAGTTGCAGTTGAGGCTCCCGATGTTGACATCGGCCAAAGCCTTTGCAAACAAGCCTGGCCAGAAAGGTTCAACACTTACACCGGCTGCTTTAATGAGGGAGTTGATCTTATCCTCCGCGAACCTCACCTCATCACCATGCAGGATGAGGGCAGAGTAGATGCAGGAGAGCTCCTAGATGGAGGCCATGGTGCTGGCTAGTGTTAGGCCGGGGCCGCCCAGGGCGGGTGAAGTGAGGGCCTCACCCCAAACTCAGCCTTTGCTTCCTCAGAAGGACCAAGGACCAAGTACCTTAGCGGCAGCTGAGGAAAGCTGAGTAAGCCTTTTTACATAGAACAGTTCGGGTTCTTGCCTGAGAAGATGTTTAAGGGACACACACTGCAAATAAATGTTCCTGGATGGATTTACCCTGGCACAGTCACATCTTGTTTTTCTCTCTGTACCACTTCGTACCTCTGGGTGTCAGGACCCTTCCTCTTTCCCAAAGTGGGGCCTTTGGAAAGTGTGGTCATCGCACTGGCCTTTGGAAAGTATGGTCATCGCACTCAGTTTGGATGGAACTCAGCATAACCTGAAGAACATGAGAGGATCCTTAAAGGAATGTCGTTAGTGGACAGCGCCCCTGCACTGATGCACAATCAGGGGAGCAGGCAAAGTGGTGCTCGCCAGGCTTTCACTTCCCTTCTTTGGCACTTCCTCTCCAGATGTTGATATTTCTTTCCATGTGACCCTACAAGATGAGTCTAACCCCGACCTTCTGCAAGGTCATGTCCACCACCATCAAACCCTATCTACCAGCCTTGGAGCCTGCAGATGGAAAGTGGTAAGGGAGATTCCTCTGCCTCTCCCTCTAGTATCTTCCTAATCTGTTGTTAGATCCTTCACTGTTTTAAATAGCACAAATCTAAATTTTTAAGTTGGGACTTCCCTGGTGGCACAGTAGTTGGGAGTCTGCCTGCCAGTGCAGGGGACACGGGTTTGATCCCTGGTCCGGGAAGATCCTACACGCCTTGGAGCAATTAAGCCTGTGTGCCACAACTACTGAGCCCATGCACCGCAACTACTGAGGCTCACGTGCCTGGAGCCAGTGCTCCACAATGGGAGAAGCCACTGCACTGAGAGGCCTCACACTGTAGCGAAGAGTAGCCCCCTCTCACCACAACTAGAGAAAGCCTGTGCACAGCAACGAAGACCCAGTGTAGCCCAGCCCCCTGCAAAAATAATAATAATAAAAATAAATAAATAAAATTTTAAGTAAAATCATAAAAATACTAGAAACCATGCTATAGCTGAAAATGCATTTCATATTAGAGTTGAAATGTGTTGATAACTGTGACATCAAAGCAGCAAATACTTTAAGGGAAAAGATCAACTCCACACATTTTTTGAACTGTCTGAAACAAGTAAAATAATTGAAAGATTGTTTCTAAAAAACTAGAAAAATATTTATAACATGTGACATTAAGGTTTTACTATCTTTAACATATGGAGGGTTCTTATGAATTAATTTTTTAAAAAGAACATGTATTCTAATAAACAAATGAGCAAAGTACATGAACTAAAAGTAAAACACACACACACACACACACACACACACACACATGCAACTAAAGATAGACCAGGAAAAATTTTAAGTTCAGTTATCTCAGCTAGTCAAATAAAAGCTGATTGAATCAATGAGTTTTTACCTAGAAAATTTATTTTAAAATTGACAATACTCAGGGATAATGACTCAAGAATCAACAGCCTTAGAGAGTATAAATTGGTACAGCTATGCTGGATATAACTTTGGAAAACTATATCCATTTTTTTAATCCTAAAATTGTGTACAAACAACTATGACCTAGTAATTCTCGTAAGAATTTGACCTAAGAAAATGATTTTAGGGTTTCCCTGGTGGCGCAGTGGTTAAGAATCCACCTGCCATGCAGGGAACACGGGTTTGAGTCCTGATGCAGTAAGATCCCACATGCCACGGAGCAACTAAGCCCATGTACCACAACTACTGAGCCCATGTGCTGCAGCTACTGAAGCCCACAAGCCTAGAGCTCATGCTCTGCAACAAGAGAAGCCATCTCAATAAGAAGCCTGTGCACCACAGTGAAGAGTAGCCCCCACTCATCGTAACTAGAGAAAGCCCATGTGCAACAATGAAGACCCAATGCAGCCAATAAAGTAAATAAATAAATTAATTAATTTTTAAAAAATGATTGTAGATGTAACAAATATTTACCATGGTTTTTTATCAATATACTTGTTTAAATTAACCAAAAACATGGATAGAACCTCTAACCCAACATTAGGAAATTGGTTGAATAAACTGTATATACTCATATAATGGGAAATTATAAAACCATTCTGAATAAGGTTGAAAAGCAACATTTAGGAAGTTAGAAATATACTCATGTTACATTGTGGGGAAATGTTACAAAATAGTGTATACAGTATGATTCATTATTGTAATATTTGTAAATAAGGCTATCCATGGAAATAAAGAAAAACTATACACCACAACACAGGTTATTTCTGGTTGACAATACTGCGGTGGGTTTCTTATTTTCTCTTTACTTTATCTAATTGTATAAATCTTCTACAACGAACATCGATTGTTGTCATAAGAGACTATTATTTTAAACTATTAAAGTTAATGGCAAATAATTAGATAATCAAGTAGTCAAGGAATTAATTTTCATGCAATAGGAGGAAGTTGGTTTGAAATATGTAAGAGGGGAGTATCAGAGCATTTAAACCCCAACGTGGGAATGAGGAAAGCAATTGTGTCATGGAAAGAAGGAATTCAAATAAAACAAGTTTACAGAGGAAGGCAAGCTGAGATTGGAAACTGATAAAGAGGGAAAAGGATGATATTGAATATTAGCTGACATAAGAAAGTCAAGGAGCAAACTTCTAGCGCATTTGAGTATTATAAGTTACCTTCCTATCATACAAAATAATAATGTGTTCTCATTTGGTGCAAATGTGGTAATGGCCAAATTACTCTAAAAAGCAAACACCTTAAAGGGGAGCTAGTAGAACACTGGAAGCTGTTAATTGATCTCCAGCATGACTGGGATTTTCAGGCTGGTGTTAAGTTTAACAATCTTGAAAGGTGTTTTGGAGTTCAAATGCAAAATAAGTCCCTCCCTTGGAGGGAATTCTGTGAATTAGTTGGAGACACAGGCATTTACAGCTCACAGGTTTCCTCATTTGCTGGAGGGTATCGTTATCTTTATGGTTCTATATATAAAATAGGCAAGTGTTCTAGGTCATGCCTCTTCCCATGAAAAATTGATCATGTGCTGGGAAGTGAAGGGAAGCCCAAAAAAGTCTGCCAATGGACAGAGATATAGATACATAACTCAATGCAAAAGCACATCAGTTTAGAAAACTGATGCCTTTCCCCAACAGTCAAGGAATTGTCCTTTTGGGGGGAAAATTGTTATTTCTGAGGTCTACTCATGATCATTCCCAGAATTTTCCTCTGCTCCAGAAAAACCACCACATAGAAATTTCCACCACACTAGTATTCATATTTCCTAGCAAATAAGTGTATAGAATGCTACAGCAGTTGGCTACAAACTGGATGAAGGTTTTCTGGTTAATGAAACCAATTTGCCTTGAGAAGCAGGTATGCCTGGATTTACTACTGAACTCATTTTCCTTAGATGCAAAATTGAGATAACAACACCTCCCTTACACAGCTGTTTAGAAGATAAAAGTAAATAATTCTCATAATGCCTGGTCCATAATAAACAATAGCTACCTTTGGGACATGTTTTTTTGTGGGGAGGAAGTTGGAGAGGACTTATGGTAAATGTATAAGAAAGAAATACAGTTCACCTTTGAACAACATGGGTTTGAACTGTTCGGGTCCACTTATACAGGGATTTTTTTTTCAGTAGTAAGTACTGCAGTACTACGCACGTTTGTGGTAGGTTGAATCCACAAATGTGGAACTGTGGACGGAAGAGGCAACCATAAGTTACACATGGATTTTCCACTGCCCGGGTGGTCAGCACCTCTAATCCCTGCATTGTTCAAGGATTAACTGCAGGGCTTCCTTGGTGGCACAGTGGTTAAGAATCCACCTGTCAATGCAAGGGACACAGGTTGAATCCCTGAGCTTGGAAGATCCCACGTGCCACGGAGCCACAAAGCCTGTGAGCCACAACTACTGAGCCCACGTGCTGCAACTAGTGAAGCCCACACATCTAGAGCCCATGCTCCGCAACAAGAGAAGCCACTGCAATGAGAAACCCGTGCACCACAATGAACAGTAGCCCCCACTTGCCACAGCTAGAGAAAGCCCATGCACAGCAATGAAGACCCAACAGAGTCAAAAATAAAATAAATAAATAAATAATAAAATAAATCTTTAAAAAAATATATCAACTGCACATGTAACTTGAACTGAAATACATTATTATGATAGCAGTGTTTTGGTTGACAACTTTTTATTTGAAATGCCACAAAAATCCAAAGCAATGTTCAAATGCTTCAATTTATAATAAAGCTGGAAATTCATTTCAAATTCATATTTTCTTCTGGTGTGGCCAGCATTTTAACAATTATTTTGATTTTTCATCTCCCTTCACATTCTCAGTGGCAAGTATATTTGTCTCATTTTTAGACAATTCTATGCCTTTAGCATAGCATGTGTGAGCCAACATGCTTATATTAATGTCAAAAGACCGGTGAGCTTGTTTCCCTGCTGGCAATAATTAAAACATTTCTGTAGTCTGGTACCTATAAATCAGTAAAGAATAGAAAATTGTTAAGACTGTTAAACTAATCTCCGTTTGTGAATTTTTCTTCCTTTTCTTTCTTTTTTATCCCTTACCTTAACAAAGTAGGTTAAGTTTTGCCTTATTCACATACTTTAGAGAAAAAACTTTTCAGATATAATAATTTTCAAAGGAAATATCTTATGCAAGCTTATTTGAACTTGTTCTTATAGAAGCAAACTTTCCGAGCCATTGATTGCATCCTATAACCATTACAATGTGGTGACATAAGTGACAGTGACATCGTCAATCAATCAAGAATATGCTTATTTTAACAAAATTTGAAACAAGTGCTTTAGATCTAGAAGACTTCACCCCCTCCTTTCAGAGAGGGCAAGCTGTTTGGCTAAGGATTCAAAGCCGGTTAACAACAAAACCTGGTTTAAAATTCAGGTATCCAGCCTTAAAGTAGAAAGGGATGTATTGGCATTTCTGAGAAAGGGTTGGGAATAGGTTTTAGTAATCAGCTTTTCAACACAATATTGCAAAGCACACCATACACATACTGCCCCTTAGCTGGATGGTTTTGCTTGTAATTTCCAGGGTTGTAAGTAGAATGCAGGTGTAGAGTAGTGTGGTAAATGTTCAAGTCTCTGCTCTACCATTTAACATAACCATAAACTTCTCCATCTACAAAATGGGAACAATAGCACCTACCTCACAGGGGCTTTAAGAGAAATAAAATGAGAGTAAATTCAATTTGTAAACTATTTTTTTGAATGTAAAAATGCAAAGGAGTGGTATTATCATTATTAATCAGCTTACAAAAATCCTGGCTCCTTTATTGTAAACAAACTTGATTTTAGGCTCTCACAGTTTATTCAGCAACATAGCTCTTAGATTTAAGAGTTTTCTCACCAGTGGGATTTTTGCTATGCAATAAGAAAATATAAGTAATTATCTAAAATAAGGCCATCTAATTATATCAGGGGGTTCTGATAACGGCATAAACCGTGAAAGTGGAACCTAAGTGCTTTATTATCAGAATCATAAAACAGAAATACAGTCTGTTATTGCATTACTGCAAATTCTTTATTTTTATAATACAGATTTGAGAGTGCTTCCCAAATTGTCATTTTTATACTCAATACGTTCCTGTTGATTTTTCATATTGATATTAACATTATTTCACATCATGCCATTTTTACTAATGGATTTTTTGTGTGTGACTATACCATAGTTTCCATCATAAAAGACATGATGGAGTTGAGGTCTCCACTATGGTCATTAATTCCCCCATGTAATACACCAATTAGGCCTATATCATACCTGCAAAAAAATGTATAGGGCCATTTGCACATAATTCACACCCATACCTAATGATAACCTCATAAACTGTTTTCCCACCATTGAAGCACACATATGTTTAACTTGGAAATGTGTTGCCAGAAGAATGCCTTTGAAAAAAAAATCCCACTGCAGATGAAGTCTCATCAATTGCTGCTTTTTTTTCTACTGTATACTTTATGAATTGCCTCATCATAATTAACTCCAACCACTGGAATTAATTACTCCAGATGATTTGGAAATTGGTCTTCTCAATTCCTCTGAAATCCATCGAGATCATCCCACAAAGCAGGAGAAGAGGTTTGAATAAAGCAAAAATGTCTTTAAAAAATTGAATACGTTTTAGTGTTTTGCTTTTTAGAGGAGAAGTAGCACAGGAAGATGACTTTAGGCATCCTTTATTCCTTTTTCATTTCATAAAATGATAGACATCTGGAGCTGGAAGTGATCGTAGTGAATTTCTGGTTCAAGCCCCTCCTTCCATACACGTGGAAGGGAGACCCTAAAAGCTTGGGGGATTGGCCAAGGTCACATGTGGTCATGGGCTCATGATTCAAAACCCACGCCAGGGTTCTGTTTGGCAGTAAAATAAGAAAGAAAGATAGAAAATTGATCTCACAGACTCCTTCATACAGACACCACACACGGCACTGAGGAGTTAGGGATGAGGAGAATGCATTGAAAAGGACCCTTTGCTAAAAATATACTAGGATGCTCATTTGAGGAAGCTTTCGGTTTGATTCAGCCCATCTCAACTTGGTCCCATTTGTTTTAAGATTTGCCACCACAGTCATTCTTCCCTAAATCTGTTCTAACTAGAGACCATTTATATTTGATAGAACAATTCTGTGTCAGCCAACTGCATGGAAAATTGGAAAATAGTTAATAACATTTTACAACTTTTTAATTGTTAGAGAAGAATTTATCTTTTAAATAATGTGCATGCAGTATTTGTTAATATCAATTCTTCCAAAAGGTTAGAGTTCTTTCAAAAAATGCTAAATTCTCTCTTAGAAAGAGTTCATATGATCCAACCAGAGCAGAAACCTGAAAATCAGGCATTGGAGGCAAGGAATGTCCCAGGGTATGTCATACCTTTATATAAAGCAGAAATTGGTGTAAATAGGGAATAGATGATTAAATAAAAAATAATAAAAGTAGGCTTTTAAAAATTGTTTTCCCATGTACTCTCCCTGGGCTCCCGATATAACAAAGTAAAGGGTGACATGCTGTGTCAGTTGAGTCTTCCCGGAAGCAGCTACCCAGACAGAGCTAGAAATGCAAGCTACGAATTGGGAATAATGCCTGGGACAGATAAAGGGGAAATGAAACAAGAGCAATTCGGGAAAACCTTCAGATGTAGGTCTGACGCCTATGGAAGTATGAGGGAAGGAAGGAGAGTCGGGTAGGGAGAGCCTCAGCCTGTGGGGCAGCTCTGAGGAAGCCTCCGTCAGCCAGTGAGGGGCTGCAGGATGATGAGCTCCCAAAGAGCAGTCTCCACGTCCAGAGATCACAAGCCCTTCACCACCGTTTTGCTCAGGGGTCTGCTGGGGGCTGCCATGTGAGTGCTTAGCATTGGCTGAAAGGCTGAGGCAGATGCCAAGGTCACGTACACTCAGAGGCTGTCAGCTACACGCGCTCCTTGTAGCAGGTCTTCCCTTGAAGGGATGGTTCGGTGGTGCACCACGATGGCTTCCACTCATAAGTGTTGATTCCCTTCCAGTGTGGTTGCATGGGTGGAAATTGATGACAACCAATCAGGTTATGGTATTGGTGTTGCCAACTTTAATTTGGACACATACGCTTTCCCAATGACTTACTCAATTACTTTTATAAAGAAATCCCTTTAGGAAAAATGTCCACATCTTATCAAGTCAAAAAATGTATCATAAACACTTTTGAAACCCTCTCTGGTCATGGACAATTTCTCCATAGATGTGACCTCCCCCCTACTCCCAACTGCACTGAAAGCACTAAGTGAAAGTAACTTTCTGTTTTAGAAAACAACTAATTCTGACATTCCCTTCTTATTCTGGAAAACGTATTCTTTCCCCTGAGTATCTATAGGACATTTACTCAACCTTGATTCTTCTCATTGATTTTGTCTCCCCACAGAAAAGCAACTTCATTTTTTGTCCTGCTGATTTGTTTTAATCAAATTGCTCAGTGATATAAAACAGAAAATAAAGGAAGATGAGTTTTGCTTGTTTACTCTGGATGTGTTCCGGAGCAGTTTGATTTCTGCTTCCTTCTTCCTTGGCTGGGTCACTGTGCATGGCATTCATTGCTGTTGGCCCTCAGGGTCCTCTCAGGACCCCACACAGGCCAATGCACGAAGCTGGCCTGGTTCCCCAGGCTCTGCCTCCTAGGCCCATGGCGTACTTGATGAATGGTGTTGAAGGCAAACTGACTCAGAACAAATAGTTTTCCTCTTGGTCAAAGTTTAAATCCATGTTATTTCCATAGTTTTGAGCTACACAGTAATGTTTTCATCTAACACTGGAGGATAATGCATTTCCAAACTGAACAGTGAGCCCTAATCTTGTCCCTGAATTCCAAAATCACATAATCCAGTATTTGTTCAACATTTCCATTTGATGAGTAATTAATAGGAAAACACATCACAGACTTAACATGTCCAAAGCAGAATTCTTGATTTTCCGTTCCCAAACCTGCTCCTCCTTCAGTTCTTGGTCAACAGTACCTCTACCCTCTAGTTGCTCTGGTCAAAAACTCTGGACTCACCCTTGACTCTTCTGTTTCACCTTTGTGTTCTACCCATGAATGGACCATCTCACCTCTTCCTAGAGCATTTCTAACCATGTCCACCATTATAACCCTAGCCCAAACCACCATCAGCTCTCACCTGGATTATTGCAAGAGCCTCCTGAGGGGTCTCCCTGATTCTTTTGCCTCTTCAATCTATTTTCGTTTTTAGCTGTCAGAGTGGTTCTTTTAAGCATAAGATCTCACTCCCTTTACCAAAACTCTTCAAAAACTTGTCTTCTCATTCTGGATAAAATCTGAAGCCCCCACCATGGTCCACAGTGCCTTCCATTATCTGTGCCCTGACTGCTGCTCTGACTGCATCGCTGGTCACTGTCTCTTTTCCTCACTTTGTTCTAGCCCTAGGACTTCCTTGCTCTTCTTTCAGTAAGTCAGGCTCACTCTTATCTCAAGGTCTTTGCATCTGCTCTTCCTTCTGCCTGGATCAATCCATTCAGTTGTTCTCAGAAAGACAAGGGCTGCTTCTAGAAGAGAAGCAAGAGCATGAGAGATAGTTAGAGGAAGCTCAGAGGGCTCGGAGCCAGGAGTGACCTAGCAATGCACAGACACCACAGAAAGTGGATTTGGGGCTTGAGTCAACTTTCCCTAAGCCTCAAAGCACCACAGAGCTCTAGCTGCCAGCTGAGCTATACTAAACAATGGTGAACAAACCTCCCACTCTCTGCCCCTCAAAGGAAATATTTACTGTTGGCTTTCACAGACCAAGTGTTTTATGTATCTTCCCATAAATCCCCCAACAATACTACGGGGTGTATATGATTATTATCATCACTGGTGTCATATAAACAGGGTTTACATGTCTCACATATGATGAGGTTCCTGCCACACAGCCAAGGAATAAAGGCAGAACCCAGCACAGGTTGAGCCAACTCCAGAGTTCATGCCTTTCTCTTCCTGTCATGCACACTCCAGATTAAATAAGACCAATCGCTACAATCCCCACAACTTCCCACCTCTCTGTTTATAAAATTCCATTGGAATATCTCCTCCACTTCCCATCCCTTCCTAAACTCTGACTTGTACATCCAGGACCAGTGCCAATGACCACCTGGCTTTCCCGCCTAGGGACTACTCTCCTCCCCACCTCAAATAAAAATGAGAGACTTTCTTCCCCATCCTCACGGTTTGTGAATGTGGTCTGTGCATCTCTTGTACCCTCATCCCTGTTAGGTGTATACGTGTCTAACTCCACCCCATCAATTCTAAGCAACTGGAGGTCAGAGCCATATTTTCATCACATTTTTACCCCTCAACACACAGGACCATGCCTTGCACATGTTAGATGTTCACCAATGTTGTTGCAGTTGAATAGACTTAAATGGAAATAATACTACCGGGTCTTAGTTTGCTGGTCATTGGTAATAACAGCTAACTTTCATTGATCACTTGCTAGGTGCCAGGTGCTTGCTAATCCTTTACACGATCTATCTCAATTTATTCCTCACAATAATCCTATGACCTGGGAAGTGTAATTATTCACATTTCACATGGAATGGAACTGAACAACAGAGAGGTTAATTAATTTTACCAGTGACCTCAGCCCTAGGAAATGGCAGGATTTGAACTTGGGCCTTCTGAATTGAGACAGCTCCCATCACACTATCCAAAATTGAATTTCGTGACCTCAGTAACTACTGTAACCAATTGCCTCTTTTACTCCAATCCTGCCCACAGCTGCACCGCATGATGCTGTATTGTCTGTGCACTTGCCCGTTTTAAGCTGTGTTTCAGGGCAGGACCCAGGAGCCAGAGAGATTCATTTTGTCAAGAGGTGGATGTCATATGTGTGCCGTGTGGCTGCAGGGCTACATCCAAAGCAAATCCCAGAACCTGAGATTCCCACTTGAGGTCTTCATAGCATCTATGTAATACCACTGACGACTAGGAATCAGTCAAACCAAACTCACTTATTCTAAAAATAAAGAATTCTTTTTTTTAATGCTGAAGATGTGAGGAAATGCAGGAGACCAGTTAATGGTCTTAGTGACCATCCACAGTGATCACCCGCCCTGGCACAAATGATGGGCACAGCTATCAAACCTCGGACATGGACCGACACCACGGTGCACGCTGGCCACAGCCGTCCAAGCTTCACATTACCTACCAGACAACAGACATCACTGTTGCCTGAGACAGGAGCTCTTAAGAACCCGAACTTACAGAGAATATTAAATCTTAAACACCTTCTAAGGTGATTGCTGAGAAGTTGACTAAAATTTTGAGACTGATTTGGACGTTTAAAACCAGCTTTTTTCCATTTAGATATCTATTTTTTCCCACATCTTAAAAAAGACAGATGCTTTTTCTCTTAATAAATAATCATATTTTAAAAATTGTACAAGAGGGATAACTGCTTCTTAACTTGCAAGTGAAAATTAATTTCTTCATCTCAGATGTAACTGGATGGATTTCAGTATTGATTTGAGCCCATTCTATACAACTCCTAATAACGTCATCAGTGAAGGAGGGGGTTGAGGTGTTACTCTCAGATTCTGCAATTCAGTAACGGTGTTGAGTGTTTGTCATTAATAGAGGGAACTAAGTTTTTCTACTCGAAGGGAATAGGATTTACAAACCTTAGCACACACATACACACACTTAGAGGATAAAATGGGAGGGGGGATGCCCATGATGTGTTTGTCATTTGAGACGGAGCACAGGGGAGGATTGTATTGTTTCATCTGAGTCAAGCAGCAGAAAGTCTGAATTTAAATGCAGCTCATTTGATTTTATTACCGCGTACACTTGGATATTATCAGGTCGGTCTCTTTTTGCCCATGCCTGCTGCCCTCTTTTTGGCCATTAGATTATTTGATTTGACACCCACCACACAAAAAGGTTGTTCCTTCTGCTCTGTCTATCAGGACTGATGGGAGGGACGGAGGAGGAAGAAAAATTGCGCAGCTGGTAGTACCGTGAACCCAAAAATATACAGAAATGTACCAGAGGGAATAGTCATCAACACGAAGTGAACAAGCACCCAGACTGTTGATGACATGCTGCTCACAGAACACCAGGCGTTTCTGCCAGCTCCTTTCTGCTCATGCACCGAACTGCAGACAGCATGCTGTACCTTGCATCATCAGTTTTGATGAATAATGCACTGATAAGCACTGCAGCCAGTATTCCGGGGGAGCTGGGAAGCCAGATGTCATCTGGACCTCCAATAGTTTGAACCCTAGGTCTCCGACAGACACTGATAAAAATCCAAGGCTGGCACGGCAGAGGGGGCAAGGCCACTGCAAGATTCTGGGGACTATGATGGCATTTTGGAAAACGAATGAGAATCAGCTTTGTCACGAGCAGCATTTTGAAGCGTAATGTAAGCAGAGTATTTGTGACTACATAGCAACGTTGGCGAGGTGAACGTCCATCTGAGACGTGTTGGGAAATCGCACACAAACACACACAAAGAAAGGGCTTTTGAGGGGAAACCATTTTTAAAGAGCTTAAATCCACTTGGCTGCAAATGGGCCATCGTGACAGACAGATGGACCGGGTTCCCTCCGCGATGGGATTCAGAGGGTGGTTATGACAGATTTGAATGTCGCCTGGGTAGGAGGGGGCACGACATCCGATGGGCCCCCCGTGCACTGCACGCTCGAAGCATTTCAGCAGGAGCACTGCACAGATCATGTTTTAATTCCATCATTACAGGTAAATGTTCAAAAGGATCAATTAGACACAAGGTTTCCTTCACTCAGTAACTGCAGACCTACCTCACGTTGTTTTATGAGTGAAACCTGGAGTTGGGGCAACCATTGTCTTTGCTCTATTTAATTCTTCATCTAGACAACAGATTTTTCTGACCCTGAATTCACAATGGTCTCTGGCTCCATCCTCAATTACAATCGTCTTTCCTTCTCCGCTCCTTTCTGGCCCGGTCTCCTCCCTGCGGCGCCCCCTCTGTCACACTTTCAACCCGGCAGTCTCGCCCCTTCCAATATCCTCAGCCTCCCCAACCCACACTGTCAGTGTCGAACGCTGATACCCGGCAGGCCTACTCCCATCGCCAGAAGGACTCAGTGATGAATCTCCAACGTGGGAGATTTAAGCAACAAGCATTTTGAAGCTCAAGCTATCAATTTGACGCTGTCCCAACCTGGATGTCGCCCTTTTCTACACATTCTAACCCACCGCACCAAACTGGGTCACATGCGCCAAGAGCCCGAGGGCCCCTGGGTTGCCGTTGCCTGGGATGTACAGACAAAACCCGTGAGAGCTTTGGGGGGGTGTTTGTAAACATGCCTATGGGGACCATCGTTTTAGGCTTGGTTCTAACGGCATCGTCACAGGCAAACCTCAGATGAGGTCAAAGTAGTTTTCCAAAATCCCTAAAACAGTGTTTCCATGTAAAATATCCTTTGGTAACAGAGCTTCTCTCAACATGGCAAGAAGATGACGGGGAGGAAAGCCCCCGCTCTCCTCATCCCCACTTCCTGCCTGTGGTCTGAGTGGAGGCAGGCTCATCTGCACTGGTGATTTGGGAGGAGTTTTGGTTTTAATTTTGCTTGTTGTTATTAACACGTTAAAACACAGAAGAGTAGAAAGAACAGTATACTGAACACCCATGTAACATTTACTAAGTTGTGAAAGACATTGATCTTGGCATATTTGCATCACCATTTTTGATAGGGGGATTGAAAATGCAAAATAAATTACAGATGCTGTATTGTACCCAAAAAAATCTCTTCCAAAAGAGGGAATTTTCTTTCATGGCCCAAATTTATTATCACACGAGTAGAATTTATGCCTTCTTAATGTCATCCAACATCCAGTCCATATTTAAATTTCCTGTAGTATTCCTCAAAATATCTTCTATAGTTAGTTAATTTGAACTTGAATCCAATTAAGCAACATGCATTCTATTTTCTTTCCCTACACTATTTAAAAAGGTATTATCTCTCTCTCTCTCTCATAGTAAATACACTTAAATAAATTTCATTAACTTAAAATGTGTAATATGCAATTTGTCTTAATGACAATATAAAGAACATGATATATGTCTCAATAAAACATAGCATAAAATTTCATGGGGTAATAATGACTAAAACAATAAATATACATTGGGGGGGTTTAAAAAATATGTTCACAAGTTCTCTGATACTCCTCCTTTCAGGAGTCGAAGGTTAATTCCCTTCCCTTTAATGTGTGGGCTGAACTTAGTGACACATTTCTAATGAACAGAGGTGGCAGATGGGGTGAGATGGGCTTTGGGCACCTTGCAGCTTCCATCTTGAATGCGATCTCTTTCTCTCTCTCTCTCTTTCTTTTTCTCTCTCTTTTTCTCACATCTTTCTCAGAAACCATATCCTATGAGCAGCCCCATCAAAATTGCATTCCCTAGGCCCCAACTTCCCATTTAGGACCACCCAAAAGCCTAAAAACCCTTCTAGCCAATACCCAGAGGATCCTTGGTATCATAATTTCCAGCTCAGCTCCAGTTATCACTCTGCTGTCATATCATGGTTTTAGAAGAGAAATCAAGAAGCAGCCCTGACATCCAGGAACTGGTCTGACACTTACAGCAAGGACTCAGTGTTGTTTGACTCTGGCTTGGTGTTCACAGCCAGGCCATGTATATTCTTCTGTTAAACATAGATTATTCCACAGAACACCAACATCAGACAAGGTCACTTAGATGAAACAAGGCCACTTCATAATTTTGTCTGAACACAGATGAAAGCAAGGTCACTGTGCCACCCATGAAATACCAAACATCCCCCTCTATAGGCTAATATGCATGACTGTTCCTTCTTTACCAACCATTACAGCTTTATCCTGACTCAGGGTGCCCTTCCTGTAGATAAGATTAATTGAGATATCCAATTACAAAATAACTCCTGCTTTCTATCCAGTCCAGAGTGAACTCCAGCTTCCTTGGACCCCTCCCCAAATCACCCAACCAAAGCCCATATCCACTAATAGGCTCTTTCTAACGCCTCTTACTGAGATGCCCTACAGTTCACTGTGGTGTGTGTTCTCCCTACATGCAGGGAGTAATAAACCCAAACTTCAACAACAGGTGTATTCCTGGTGGTCTCTGGCTGGAAAGCATTAGCATAGTAATAAAACTATCATTTTTTTCAGTGGAGGCACAGAGCTAGGTTATATTCCTGGCTCTATAACATATTACTTGTTTGACTTTCGCTAAGCAACAAAATTTCCATGCCTCAATCTCCCCATCTTTAAAATGGGACAATATCTTAAGTAATCAGGCAGTTGTAAGAGTTAAATGAGATAATGTATATTAATCGCTAATCATACTCCCTTGCACATAGAAAATGCTTATTATATGGATTTCCTTTTTATTTCAGTGAGGGTAAAAAAATTATTTTTACAGAGGCTAGGAAATTATTTCAAGTTTTGCTAAAATTTAAAATATCCTAGGATATCTTATATTTGACACATCTAAATAAGTGAAAGTAATCTTATATATAAACACTTACTTATCTTCCCAGGATGAGAAATTATTTCTGCTTGGTGAACTGTGATGTAATTTTTCAAAGCTTTGATCTCTACAAGGAATGGTACATTGGTTAAAATTATTTTAGGTTTGGAAGCTTCTTGGAGTTGTTTGTAAGGCTGAGCTATAACAACAGATTCATTAAATGGGTCTAATTTTACCAGTGTTTGGATGTGTCAGATCGGTGTTTCCTCTAGGTAGGCAATGTATACACTTTGGGGGTTCAAATGGAAACCGCCTGTCCTGCAGAAACAGCCTCTCCAGGGAAGCGTGTCTCACCTCCAAGACTGATCCCCTTCAGGTGCATGTCCTTGGTGCGTTGACCACAGTCCAGAGGCTGTCATCAGCCTTGCATCCTCTGAAATTTCACCTTATCTTTATCCTAGAGACCACCTAACTTTGAGATGCTAAACCATGCATCAAAGCTTCTAACAGACTTACTTGTAAAATACGAATTTTTGTTTTTAATTTTATTTTTAATTTTAATTAACTGCCAAAGAAAACTTTAATATCAATAGTGCTAAACAAACACATATTTTCACCTACAGACAAAGCACTAGGAAATCAAATTATGAAAAGACTGTAATGGAATCAGAATAAGTGGATACATGATTCTGAAGTTTCATAGCATAGTTCTGATAGGGGTTGTAGGCTGCTATTCGAGGGAGAGACAAAGTAGTTACTTAATCAAAGAGGGCACCTCCCATGGGCAAGGCCTGGAGAGCCCTGCCCTTCTGACTGTCCTTTCTTTGTCCTTCCATTGCTGGAAAGTCATTCCTTCCATTTTTTTTTTTCTTTATGCAATATGGAAATTTGGAAGCAAATGAATAACCAAGAAATTTGGAGATGTCTCAACATTTCACTATTTTATGGTTGCCTTGTTGAACTTTCAGGCGAAACCACAAACCTACATGTCTACACAAGGCTGCTCTCTGAAAGGAATGGATGTCTCCTTTTGCTGTTCATCCTAAATACTATCCTGGAGAGGTTCGGGGCTGGGGTTGGGGGGACCGGTGATTTGGAAGGACAGAGGGAGTTCCTCTCAGCAGATGGCACGTGCTGTCCAGAAGTTGGGCTTGGAGCGAGGCACAAGGCAGCTGGCCACGAGACACTAGGGATGATCCAAGTTGAGATGTATCTTATTCTCCATGTTGATCTTCTGCTTATTCTTCATCTAAAACATCAATGAAGCCTCATTTTAAAAAGTATAGTCTGGGGATTATGGGAAAAGATGCCAGAGTCAAGGCACCTATCAAAGGCATCTATCTATTAATAATAAAAAGGGAGAAATTAATCTTCATTGAAACAAGGAAATCGTCCCAGTGCCAAAGCCTAAAATACAAAATGTCCCTGCCAAATACTGTGTCAATTGAGTTTTATTAAATTAATCAATTGATCAAGAATAATCACATCCTCAAATACTAATCAAGTGGGTGTTCGAACAGGGAGATGTGATCTAGAAGAACCAGGGCACGTCGCATAGATGTGTCAGGGAGCCACAGGGTGGCCGTAATGAAAGAGAAATAACCCTACCCATCGTTTTGGTTCAACAGCCTGGACACCTATCCAGGGGACAGTGTGAGGTGGAACATGAGGAAGCAACGTCATGAAAGCTAAAAAATCAGGTGAGAGACAAGCTATCAGGAAAAGGATATAACTGATTCGGCGAACGGTTATTTGTCAAAGAAAATCTGGACAAAATTTTGAATTATTCTACCTCATGCTCCCCTGTCCTCCTGCCTTTAGTCCATCCTCAATCTCTGCCCTCCTTAGAATATTTTATTTCAAATATTAGACCCCATTCAAATATGAGCTAAGAATCAGACAGGAGACAGCATGGAACACAGGCATAGAAACTGCGGAAAAGAAGAAACAGAATATAAGCAAAGGGCACACAGAGAAGAACCTCAAAAAACAAATCACTTAAGGATATGGAGGAGCTAAAATACCACAATCTAAATAAAATTAGAGAAAGCGTTATGCCTCTTAAAAAAACAAAAGGGGAGTCAAAAAAACTACAAGTATTCAAATAACAGATTATAAACTAAAATAAAGATCAACTAAAACTAAGCTGGCAGAAAAATAGGAAAGAAATCAAAGAGAAATTTAAAAATATTACAGAGATGAAAGCCTGTTAAAGCAACAAACAAAATAAACATGACTGGAGACTGTTGGGAGTAGTAAGGATGTGTTTGATAAAAGAACATCAAAATGTACTGAAAATGCTACTCTGTAATCTTCCAGGAAGGACCTAGAAAGAGAGGTATGTGAAAGGGGGCTGTTTTTAAGCCCAGTGTTTCACATCCAGAGTTTCTTAACAATGCAGAGAAAAAATGCAGAGGAAATGATAGTATTAGAGGTGTCAGAGGGGTGGGTGTCAAGGTAGGTTAGTGGGTGGGTGTCAAGGTAGACTGGCCAGTTACTGGGCCAGCCAGGGGGTGGATGGACATGCGTGGCCCCAGCCCCCCCAGCAGTAGCCTGGGAGAGAAAGGGGGACCCCCACCTCAATTTTGTGTGGAGTGAGTCTGGGCTTAGGAATAAGGGGTGAATTCTTCTGCATGTTTTACCCCCATTCCTTTATTCCCAAATGTTAGGTAACACTTCATTCATTGACAACGTGGTATTTGTAAATGCTATCCTATAGGAAACTGGGACAGCGCCTCTGCCCAATATGGTACACGATAAAACCATGATCCTCCCCTAAGGATGGGCAGAGGATGGCAGGTGTAACCTCCAGTGAAGTTAGCAGTCGCTAGCGGATACACTGTCTGATGAGAGACAGTCATGGAAGAGGTAACTGCATGGTAGCCAATGAGGAGCCCAGGGTAGAGGAATCAGGGATACGCACTCAGAGAACAGTAAAGCAGCATCTTGGGAAGCTCTCTCGGATGCGGGAACCAGTCTCTTTCAGGTGACCTCGTGCGCTTCATTCCACGTGCACTGATTTTATAGCTTGATTCTCAGAGCGTGATCTGATTTGCTTTATTTCCAAGTTCTTCTGTGAATGCAGAGTAATAAGTCCATATAATGAAATACTATCTTTCTGGAGTCCTTCTGCAATTAAAGTACAGTGTGCAAGAAGTATAGTGCAAATACGGCGTGCAACCTTATAAAAAGTTTGAATATTCATTTCTGCTTATTTCTCTGTCCCTCGCTCTGTCCTGTTTCCCAATGGCGTTCACAACTCCATCTGCAGTGCAGAATGTAAGCACTATTTCATCCTCAGGGACAGTCCTTCTCTGCCATCTGCACCAGCAGCAATAATTCCAGTAGGACTTGTTTAAAACAACAGTATGTCATTTCAAGACAGGAGTTTCTCAAAAGGCTCTTTTAAGGTACAAAGGCACCTCCCACAATCTCCTTTCCATTTTTCTCTCTAGAATTCCTTTTTAAAAAAAAAGTAAACTGTAGTGTCTTTAAAAGGTCCCACTTATTCTAGAAGCAGAATTTTAAATTTTTATATATATATATGATTACACATTATATATAGTTATATATTATATAATTTATATATTAAAATGAGTTCCTTTAGTGAATTAGAAGCACAGTGTTTAACATATCTTGAAATATTGCATAAAAGAAAAGAACCAAATATAGTAATGATTCTCAATGAACAGATTACAGATTTAACAGCAAATTTACTTTGTGGTGGTCACATACATGGGCACCGATGAAAAAAATTAATACAGCTGTTCAGCAGAAACAGTATATATTGGAAATCATTTATTGTTAGGCACCCTGAAATAACTAATAAATGCCAAGTTAAACCCTGAAAAATGGAATGTGACTTTCCCCTGCCTCTCAGGTGTGTAATCTCTGAGGGCAGAGTCCCTGGCTCTGCCAATGGTTCTCTCAGGAGGAAAATATTGGGGAAGACAAGATAGATTTCTCAACACTCTGGTTCAACAGCTATGACTCAGTCCTAAGGGCAGGGTGGAATAATTTGAGGGAGGGAAAAGAGAAAGAAAGGTTGTCTAATTCAGGCCTATACTAATATTTTAAAAACAGAAAACAAACACACTAAAAAAAAAATAACTAGGGAAATCTGGTAAGAAAGGGGCCAACTTTTGTTTTATTAAAAGAAAATTTGAGGAAACCACCATAATTCTCCAGTATTTTGTACTGGAAATTTAGGAGTCAAAACCTTTATCTTGAAAGCTCATATGCTAATATGCATTTTTTAAAGTATATTTTGTTTATTTCTACATCGGTTTTCCCTCCACTCTTATACACCTTTTTCAAAAGCACATTTTTATCAATACAGATATAAGAAGACGGCACAAATCATGTGTGTAGCTCAATGCATTTATATACAAGGAACACATCACCCAGACAGAGAAATAAATATCACCACACTCCAGAAGCCCTCCATGGCACCTGTCCCTACTTCCCCCGCCAAAGGTACCACCAACCCGACCTAGAAGCCATATATTAGTTTTGCCTGATTTGCAACTTCACATACATGAAATGACATACATGTACCCTCTGTGTCTGACTTCTTTCATTCAGCATGGTTTATGAGTTTTATTCATGTAATTGCATATAACAATGGTTTATTTTCACTGCTGTGAGGAATTTTACTCTGTGAATATACAAGAATTTATTTATTTTGTTTTTGATAGACTAGTGGGTTGTTACTAGTTTTGAACTGTTATGAATCGCTATTAATAATTCTGCTCTAAGCATTCATACATATATAGATATATAGATACCATACCTGTATGTGTATATATATGTGTGTATACACACATCTTTTAGTGAATATATGTATGCATTTCTGTTGGAATGGAATTGGTAAGTCACATGGGTGTGAATATATTCAGTTTTAGTAGATACTCACAATGGCTTTCCCAAGAGATTATCCCGATTTGCCTTCCCATCAGCAATATAAGAAAATTCCAGTAGCTCCACATTTTAATCAACGTTTCATTTCTCAGTCTTTTTTAATTTTCACCTTTCTGGTGAGTATGTAGGGTTATTTTGTAGTAGTTTTAATTTTAATTTCCTTAATGACTCATGATATTGGACGCTTTCTCATACACATTATCACACGGGTTTTCTCCAATATGAAGTATGGATTTAAATTCTTTTGCCCATTTTTTCCACAGGGTTGTCTGTTTTTATCTTTTTGATTCATGGACGATGCTTATAGATTCTCGATATAAGTACTTTGCTGATTATACACGCTGCAAATATCTTCTCCTCTATGGCTTAACATTTTACCATGTTGGTGATATATTTTGATAAATTGTAATCACATTTGTCAATAGTTTCCTTTTTGCTTACTGCTTTTTTTGTGTCATGTTTAAGAAATCTTTACCAACCCCAAGGTCATGAATATCTTCTTACTTGTTACCCTCAAGAAACTTTAATATTTTTTCATATTTAAGCTTGCAATCCTCCTGAGACTGATTTTTGTTTAAGACAGATTTTCTCAACCTTGGCACTATTGACATTTTGAAGATGATTCTTTGATTTCTGGGTGTCCTTGGGGGTAGGGAGGCCCAAATCACTCCCACTGAGAATCACTGATTTATGGGGTTAAATGGGGATCGAGATGATATCCAGTCAACCTAGCACTATTACAGGAAAAACATTCTTTCTCCACAGTCTCAGTGTCACCAAATGTCACAAATCGAGAGACCACATGCGGTCAAGAGAATGTAGAGTTTTTTCTGGACTCTATTCTGTGCTCTTGATTTAAGGGTCAATCTTTATGTCAATCTCACACTGTCTCATTAGGAAGCTACCATAATAAGGCTTGATATCTAGCACCATACGTATTCCAATTTTATTCTTCTTTATGACATTTTCTCTCACTATTCCTGCATCTTTGCACTTTCATGTGCACTTTAGAATTGGCTTGTTGATTTCCACCCCCTAAAAAAACCTACTGGAATTTTGACTTGGATTATTTTAAATCTGTAAGCCAATTTGGAGAAAATTAATAATTTAGTGATACTGACTCTTCTAATTCTTAACTCTAATATGTCTATTCATGTGGTTAAATCTTTCATTTCTCTCCATGTTTTATGACTTTCAGCGTAGGTTTCTTACATCTTTCCTTAGATTTAGTTATGAGGCAGGAGACAGATGGGCCCCCAGGGAAAATGGTCTGAGTTTGTTCCCTGTGTACCGATACTCTGAGACAAGAATAATAGGACAATTGGGAGAGGAGGCTAGGTCCTGCCCAGAGAGAAGATAAGAGACCACATGTTCCTCATTCTCAAAGTCAGGAGACCTCTCCCGACTACACATGGGCAGAAAGGCTCTTTGGAGGTCAAAAGGGGAGTGATGCCATGTGGCCAAACATACCCATAGGCCTCTTCGGTAGAATCCATCTAGGCTAAGAGATGTGCGCGTGCACACATGGGAAAATCCTGAGATACACCGAATATGGACCCTGAACCAGGCAAATCAAAATGATTGGTCAAAGGAAAAACAGAAGAAACGCCCCATATAAGTGATTCAAACTGCTACGAGGGCGCAACTCTCTCTCTCTGAGCCTGCTGTGTGTCTATCCACACATACTTTTTTCCTAATAAATACTTCACTTGTTTCACTGCTTTCTGTCTTTGTGGATATTCTTTTCTGCTAGTGACTAGGATTCGGTGCTTTCACCACCACGATCCAACCTCAATCACTGGCCAGGAACTGAAACGCTACTTCAACCCACTGCGGGCCAAGGCTACCCGAGATTGGTTAAAGGTAATTGACTTGATGCTATTGTAAATAATATCTTTTCTTTAAAACTTTTTTTAACAGTAGTTTCTAGTATATAAGAATACAGCTGATTTTTTTTATATTGAGCTTATACTAGTTACCTAGCTAAATTCATTTATTTATTGTAATACTTTATTTTCAAATATTTTATATATTCTGAATGCTTACAGGGTCCTTTAAGACATGACAATTTTATTTCTTTTCTTCAATATTAATACTATTTATTTTTCCCATTTACATTGGCAAAAACCTCTTGTAGAAAGTTGAATAGATATGATAATAATGTGCAGTGTTGTCTTATTCTGATCTCAGCAGGGAAAGCATTTCATTCTTAATTATGATATTTAATGTAGATTTTTATTAACACCTTTAATCAAAATAAGGAAATTTAATTTTATTCTTGGTTTGATATTTTTTTGTCATAAATGATGTAGAATTTTATCAGATCTTTTTATACATCTGTTGCAATGATAATATAATTTTATTTTGTTATTGTTAAAATTGATTTTAAAACACTAAAGTAATCGTGTATGCCAGGGATATACTAATTTGTACTGATGTATTATTGTTTTGTGTCATAGAATTTAAATTGTCAGTCATTTCTTTAGGGTGTTTGTACATCTGATGATGAAAAAGATGGTTCTGCAATTTTCCTTTCTTGTAAAGATTTTGTCAAGTTTTTGGTATCAAGGTTACTCTGGCCTATTATAGAGATATTGTGAAGTTCTGGGTATCTTCTTCCAGAGAAGATTTACTCTTGCTTCTGGCAGGTAAACACTAGAGTTTTTCAGAAAAAAAAAAAAAAAAAAAAAAAAAACTTTTAGAGAGAAAAAAATAAAGGAAAACACAGGAGGATCCTTTATTCTTGAAAAGAGACTTTTGAGAAATTTCTTTCTCACAACGTCATACAGCTGTCTCAAACATCTGTTGTTATAGTAAAAAGGAATTGAAAGGGTTTTTCTCCTTTTTTGTATAAAAGTGATCCCATTTCTTCTGTAAATGTAAAAAAGAATTGACTGACAAAGTCATCTTATTTTGATATTTCTTTGTGAAAAGATTTTTTTTGTAGAATTAATAGTTTTGTAAATATAGGACTGTTTCACTTTTCTAGTTCTTCTTACATCAGGTTTATTAAATTGTGTTTCTCAAAGGATTTGTCCATTTTATCTGAATACTCAAATTCATTGCTTTAAATTTTTCTCAACATATTTTATTATATTAATGTCTGAAGGTGATGGAGTAATATCTGCAATTTTGATAGTTTGAGTTTATTTCCCCTTTTTTTTCTTTTGATCAATCTTTCTAGGATTTTATCAGTTTTATTAGTCTTTCAAATACCCAACCTTTTGCTTCTTTGATGCCTCTATTTGTACATTTGTTTTCTGTCATCTTTATCTTCTCTGTATTATTTATGTTTTATTTGCCAATCTTTTCATAACTTCTTGAAATAGGTGTTCAGATCATTGATTTGTAACCTTTCTTCTTTTCTATAACATGAATTTAAGACTAAAATTTCCCTCTCATTCACAGCTTTAGCTGCAATCCATAAGTTTTAATATATCATGTTTATATTATCAAGTTAAAAATATTTTCTAATTTCCACTTTAAGTATTTCCTTGTGAATTATCAAAGGGAATTTTAAAATTTCTAAACAATTGGAGATTTTCTTATTTTAAAACAACTTTATTGAGGTATGCTTGATATACAAAAAAAAGGGCATATTTAACGTAAACAATGTAGTGAGTTTGGACCTATGCACACACCCATGAAATCATCACAATCAAGGTTATAAATATAATCTACTACCTCCAAAAGTTTCCTGCTATCCTTTGTTTTTTTTTGTGGCAAGAACACTTAACATTAGATCTATACCCTTAACAAATTTTAAGTGTATAATACTTGTGTTAACGATAGAATATATTCTATATATTTTCAGACTTTTCAATTTTATTGAGTTTTTCTTTGTGGTCCAACATATGTTCCATTTTGATAAATGTTCTACATGCACTTAAAAAAATGTATATTCTGCAGTTGCTTTGAGCTGTGTTCTATTAACGTCAACTAGGTTAAGAGTGTTAATTGTGTTATTCAAACTTTCTATATCTCCACTAAGTTTTCTTCACACTTGCTCTCTCAGTTATTAAAAGAAATGTGTTTGAATCTATCACTATGATTATAGAAGTGTCAATTTCTCCTTTTTATTTTGTTAAATTGGCTTTACGTAGTTTGAGGCTTTACTATCTGACACATGTTGGATGTGTCTGGAACTCTTGTTTCTTCCTGGTGAATTGATCCCCTGATCCTGAAGTCTCCCACCTGCATTTATCCTCAAGTCCACTTCGTCTGATATTAATACAGCCACTCTAGCTTTCGGTTTTGTGGGGGATTTTTTGTTTGTTTGTTTGTTTGCTTTTTGGTTCACTGGCACAGTTTTATAACCACAATTATTTAAAGTCCATATCCTGAATTCTCATTGTTTGAATCCCCTGTCAGTGTTTCTATTTTGTTTATTGCTTTCTCTTGCTTTTCTGCAACTTGGTGTTTTCTTCTGGTATTTTCCTTCTTGGCATGTAGTTCTCGTTGCTGAATTCCAGACATTCAGGATTCCAGACATCATTCCACGATAGTCTGAACGTCTGAATGATGTCGCCTCCTGGACAGGATTTACGTTTGCCTCTGGTAAGCAGTGAGATTAGGGGCGGTTTACACTAGTCCAAGCCTGGATAGAGCTGAATTGAAGCTGAATTTCTATTTTTGTGAAAGCTACATTTTTTCACCTCTGCTGATCAAGTGTAGACTTAAGGAATCTCATCTGAAAAAACTGTCATGTTTCCTAGGTCCTGCTTTCTTGGTGGGCCCTGAATTTTAATTTTTTTCCTCAGGACCACAAGACTACTGAAAGTCAACTTGGCTTCCCATCCTCTTAGCTGAAGGTTTCTTCTTGGCTTTTCGACTTCTTAGTTGATGTTCATAAATTAGCAAATGTTACTTCTCTTCAGGACTTTGCTCCAGTTCTAGCCGCCCTCGTGGCCCTGAACTCTAATTTTCATCTCTTCAGTGTTGTAAAACTGCCACAAACTCTGCTCAGTTTCTCAGCTCTCAAGCCCACCCCACCGATGGATCAGCTCATGCACTTAGAGGAAATGTATTAGCACAGATTATTGGGATAACCTTGATGCCCTTCCTCCTCCCTGAGTTAATGGTCCCTCAAGTATTGACAGCCTTGGCAGCTAACCCTAGTCCTAACACTAACTCTAACCCTCCAATCCAGGATTACTGCCTCCAATCAGAGATTTTTTAAAGCTCCTTCGAACTTTTCTACTTGTACCTGGTGGGAGGGCTATTTTAATACAAGGCAGTCTGTTATAACCAGAGGCAGAAATGCCACTCACACCCTTTTCTTTTTTTTTTATTTTTTTTTATTTTTTATTTTTATTTTTTTTATTTTTTATTTTTTTGGGGGGTACACCAGGTTCAATCATCTGTTTCCATACACACATTCCCGTACTCCCTCCCTTCCCTGACCCCCCCCCCTCGAGTCCCCCCTACCCTCCCTGCCCCAGTCCTCCAAGGCATCTTCCATCCTCAAGCTGGACTCCCTTTGTTATACAACAACTTCCCACTGACTATTTTACAGTTGGTAGTATATATATGTCTGTGCTACTCTCTCGCTTCGTCTCAGTTTCCCCTTCATCCCCCTCCCCCTCCCATACCTCGAGTTCTCCAGTCCATTCTCTGTATCTGCATCCTTATTCTTGTCACTGAGTTCACCCGTACCATTTTCAGATTCCGTATATGTGAGTTAGCATACAATATTTGTCCTTCTCTTTCTGACTTACTTCACTCTGTATGACAGATTGTAGTTCTATCCACCTCATTACATATAGCTCCATCTCATCCCTTTTCATAGCTGAGTAATATTCCATTGTATATATATGCCACATCTTCTGTATCCATTCATTTGTTGATGGGCATTTCAGTTGCTTCCATGTCCTGGCTATTGTAAAGAGTGTTGCAATAAACATTATGGTACAAGTTTCTTTTGGGATGATGGTTTTCTTTGGGTATATGCCCAGGAGTGGGATTACTGGATCATATGGTAGTTCTATGTGTAGTTTTTTAAGGAACCTCCAAATTGTTTTCCATAGTGGCTGTACCAACTTACAGTCCCACCAACAGTGCAGGAGAGTTCCCTTTTCTCCACACCCTCTCCAACATTTGTGGTTTCCAGACTTTGTGATGATGGCCATTCTGATTGGTGTGAGGTGATACCTCATTGTGGCTTTGACTTGCAATTCTCTGATGATTACACTCACACCCTTTTGAAATAACATTCCTTTAGAAAAATTCCAGTCTCCTTTAGCTGTGCTAAGGTGAGTGAAAAATACAAGATTGTTTTGTTTTTTTCAATAGTATTGCAGAATACTCCCAAGTCTGGCTAAGGTGATGAAAAATTTGGTTCAAGTGAGAAAAGCTGAAAGGGAATCTCTTACGGGAAACTTGCGTCGAAGTTACAGCCATCTCTTTCCATCTGGAGATATTCCTTCTAGAGTGTAATGAGTGTAGAAAACACATAACTAGCACATAATGCCTCTAATTTTACAGGTATCATTGCTGAGAATTGAAATAGGTAATTCTGTGATAATCCACCTCAGGCAGACCTCATAAATTAGGTATGTAGGGATTGGGGGCTATAGATGTGGCATTATGAAGGTGATACACAAGAATACTTTACACCAAACAAATTATTTTGATTCCAAGGATACTTCTTCAACGTGCCTTTTTCCACACCTTGCCCCAGCCTGGAGTGCGCCTTTCACACCAATAGGACTGCATTAACCTGTCTGCCCTACTGCAAGGTCCAGTTCAAATGCAAATGATAGAGCTTCTTGGCTTCTCCAAACACCTCATTCACATTTCCTGTACTGCTTTTATGCAACTTGCATCTGTTTTACTAACATTGTATTTGTTAATGAATGTTTTCTCCCACTCAGAATTAAATCTCATTGATGGCAGAGACTGAAATGTTTTCATCTTTGTTTCCCCTGAAGTACTTTGAGTTTATAAATAGTTGTTGGCAAAATAATTATGTTGAAAAGCCTAACTATAATGAACGGCCATATGGCATTCAATGTAAATCAAAGAACAAGAATAATTCTCTCTACTTGTAGTTGTGGATAGTTCAATATACCAAAATGTAAAAGATACGTAATAAAAATAAAGGTGAATTTTTATAATCACACTACAGTTGTGGTGTGCGTGTGTGTGTGTGTGTGTGTATTGATAGAAACATTATCCTTTTCAGCTAAGGATGGACAGCCAATTGTTGATCGTTAATTCCCACAAATTCATGCCTCATTTGTAATTAGCTATGTGTATTTGCATAAAAACAATTCGAGTAAAATCAACAAACATCGTGTGTGAGTTCCTACAATGGAAGACACTGTGTTGTGTATTCTGAGAACCACAAAGAAATGTAATATATGAATCCTGCCCTCAAGAGGGAATATTTTCAGGGGTTAAGACAGTAATACATGAAACATTAAAATATTGACAAAAGAATTTTTAAGACCACAATTGAAGAGATGTCACCAAATAATACATGATTAATTGCCTAATCGTAGAGACCATCACTGCTTTAGGAACTGCGGGCAGGGTGAGCCCTTACTGGGGGGATTGCGGGGTGGAGGCGGTAGACAAGGCCACCATTTATGTTCTGTATGAAAAGCCCAAGTGGAGTAGGGGTGGGGACTGCTGAAATCCAATCCAGCTCCACTCACCAAGCCTTCTGCCCTCATGCAGCCTGCTTCAGACCAGAGAGGAGAGGCTTTTTTATAACAATTCACACAGAGGTCTAGTAAGTGCCAGGAGGCTCCAATTGACTGGAATTTTGTAAAAGGTGTAAGATTTGAACAAGATCTTGGAGTATGAGTGTAATTTGCTGTAATTCCAGTAGATGAAAAGGATATACTTGGGGACCACTAGTGTGTGTGTGTCTGTGTGTGTGTGTGTGTGTGGGCGGGGGGAAATATTTTGAATTAAGGAAACCTATGGGGAAGATGCTGTGTGAATGTATATATACATGGGTAGTCTTGTACTCTAGGCTAAAAAGTATAGGGTTTATTTTCTAGCTACTTAGAGCCAACAGATATTTCTGAACAGCTTAGAAGTGCCTGCCGCTTTAGTAACATTTATCTAATGCAGTATTAAGTAAACTGGAGAAGTGAGAGTCAAGAGTCAGGGCATCTTGTTGGAGCATCATTGTAATTGTCCAGGCATGATGTGATGAGGGTCTGGTCTATGGTAGCGGCAACAGTAATAGAAAGAAAAATCTAAGAGAAATGCAAGAAAAAAGTACAAGATAATTGGAAGGCTAAGGTAAATAGGAAGAGAAAGAATCTTATTTTATAATAAAAGTATTTTAGTTATTAAATGCAATATTTCTTGTTCCAATCTTGAATCAATACATTCAGCTGATTTTCTTGAAGGACTTTCTCTGGTCCTCAAAAAAGTCTTCCAAAAATTATATTAAATTGTATTTAAATTTTGAGGCTAAAGTAATGAGGTCTCACAGGGTCGTAAGATGGCTAAAAGCATAGCTTCTGGAACTAGACTCAGTAAGTTGTATTGAAGCTCAGCACTTCCTCCTTACATGACCTTGGAAAAGTGACTTGATTTTTCAGTCATGCAAATGTATCATCTCTAAAATGGGGGCAATAATAGTATCAACTCTAGTCTCACCTCATAGTATTGTTGTGAGGAATGAAACAGCACCTGCAACATAGTGTCACTTCTCATTGAGGTTATTTTTATCCTTATTCTTATTCTTTCTTGCATTTCTTAGGCCATGTCAGCCTGGGGCTGAGAAAATGGTCATAAAAGCTACAAAACAGTATTTCTCTTACTCCATACCACCTGCTTTTCAGGAATTTTACCCTCTCTGCTCAAGCTACCCAATAGTTCTGGAAATTGCCAGCTGATGTCTCATTGGGCTATCAGGATGTCCAATCCTCTCCCTTTCTCAAAGACTTATAATGTTCTGATGGCATTACCTCCAGCTTCACTGCTGCCTATCAGAAGCTCTGCCATTGCTGGTGCCAATATGTGTGACAGTGTTTCCAGTATCCAATTTCGAGAGCTCTACAAGGACACTGTGATGCCACTGCCAGCTCCACTGTAGTACTGTCGCCAGCGCTGCCACTTCTAGGACAGCACAACTTTCCCCTCCTTCACCATACAGTGGTCAATACCATGGCCAATGATGTCAGTGCTGTTTATACCCTGTGTTCTTATTATCCCTTGGAAGTGGAGAAATTGCACATTTTATTTCCCCTTAGTCTTCTTTTTCCACGTCCCTCAACCCTAAGTGCTCAGGTTTATGTCCTGGTAGCCAGCCTACTGGACCAGTCACATGACAAACACAGTTGCCATATTTGGATTTTCCCCTCTGACTTGAAATTTACCTTTTGCCCTGAATTCCCTCAGGAGGAGTTCTTTCCTAAGAGTTACTTTATCCCAGAGGGCAACAGCCCAGCTTTCAGTAGCCCTATCCCCAGAGGCATGTCAAAATCTTGGTAAACGCTATATGGGTTTAGGTTGGAATTTCTGGTCCAGTTGGTTAAAAAAAAAAAAAAAAAAAAAAGTCATGCCACATAGAACGGCCACTGTTCTAAAAAGAATCAAATTCATAAAAACTGATATTAATGTGAGGAGATGTGTTTTCCTATAACAGAAAGCTAGTCAATGAGCAGGAAAAAAATTGGGGAGGCTTTAGAGAAATAAAAGTAGTCACTGTGATGTAATTTCAGTCCCCTGACAATGACTGATAGATCACAGGAATGGAATCAGATGGATGCTTGTCTCTGAGTGCATCGAAAAATATTCCTTCACATAGCTTGTGAGGCAACCAACAGGACCAGGGGCTATTTTGGACTTAGTCCCAGGAAATGAAAATAGGTGAAATGAATACTGCAACATGGAAGCTAATAAACCCCTAGGGGAAAGTTATCATAATATCACCAGATTGAAACACACTTCTGAGAATATTTGTGAATGGTAATAGAAGTATAAAAATATTGGAAATGTGGAATGAGTTAAAAAAATATAGTTGATTGGAATCAACGGTTGTGCAGTATAATGGAAAGGTATACAGTGCTGAGAAAGAACATATGACATTTGCTATCCTGAAATTCAATTCTAACAACATAAGTTAACGTAGTCTCATAAAAATGTAGTAATGGAAATCAAAAACAACTTCCTTATTTAAAAATACTATCAGCTTTGATATGGGATTAGAGTCTGGAGATTAAAAAGAATGAGAGAAGTCACAAGCAAAATTTAAAAATGTATTTTAATATGTAGTTTCAGAGGAAGCTGTATAGGATTGCAGAAACAGCAGGGATCTGGGGTATGACTGTTCTGAATTCACAATGCTAAGCAAGTCACTTCTCTCATTTCCTACCTAAAGTAGGTACAAGTTCCTACTTTAATGGAACTATTGTTCACAGAAAGTCAGATCCGTCATGTGAAAGCATTTGCACGGCTACACAAAGGGCATAGGTACACCTACTTTCATGGAACTATTGTTCACAGAAAGTCAGGTCAGTCATGTGAAAGCACTTGCACGGCGCATGGCATTGGGTAGATGCTCAACAAACGTCACCTCCGCTCCGCGGATCCCTCTTCATTTCCATGACCAACAGTGTATCAGACATTAGTTCTCCCTTCTTGCTTTCTTCTTACTTCTACCAAGATAAGAGTATCCCCGTTGCCAGGTCAACTTTTAAAGTCTGATGGGCCAGTGGGAAAGATGGAGGAGTAGAAATGGGCTTGAGAAACCTTGAGAGAATGAAGCATATACGTGAACTGCATTATAGGGAGTGCTTTTCACCAGCTGGTAGACATTGATCCAGCTTAGGGTAGCTCTGAAATACAAAATAAGATTATCAGTGGATTGGCCTTTTTTCCCCCACAGTGTACAATGGAGACAATGCAGACATTAGAGGGGTAAGACCAAATGATTTCTAATTCTCTTTCAAGCCCTTTCTTCTGATTCTAGCCAAACTGACACGCTCTTACTAATCTAGCATCCAGGGAAGAGAGTTGGTAAACCCTGGCAGCCTCCTCAGATCCGTGCCCTTTAAAGGTAGGCAGTGCACCCGTGGGCACTACCAAAATTGTATATTTTTAACATGAAAGCTCTGTCCAAGCTTACAAAAGGACACACAAAATGAAATCAAGAGAATTTTATCTGCTATTTTTACCATGCTCAGCTTGTGAGGTATAACCCGAATGTAATTTTATTTTGATCTCTCCTCCCTCTTTAAAATGGACTTTATGAGGGAAAGTTTCCCCTGCTATGAAACTCCCTCTTCAGAACAGCCCTTTACTTTTGTGTTTACTATTTAGAAATAGATGCTTCCAGATTCACCTTAGGTTCAAAACAGTCTCAAATCAATAGTCAGATGCCCATTGCTGGTAATTAGGAAAATTCTGAACTCAATGTAGAGTTAAATTCTCTCCTGTCCACCAGCTGGGCCAGTTTCAGGAGACCTGCCTGCCACCTGGAGGGCAGGACACTTGTCTTCTTTGTCCAGAATAGCTCTTCTACTCCTCCCACCCTGCTCATTAGCTATGGTTTCTAACCCCTCCTGGGTTGCAACATAGGGGCTTAGAAAGCAGAAAGGTGGCAGGGAAGTTTCTTACGTGAATTGGTATTGCTATAATCTGACTTTATGCTACCTGTGTCTGGAAGATGTCTGAGCTCACTCCTCTCATGGAGGTTATAGCAGCTGAATTTGGCAAGTCCCCTGCTGGTGCCCTCCAACTCTATCTCTAGTTTACACTTCACCTTGAACTCTCCTTCCCCAATGTCCCACCTGGGCCCCAGTTCTCAGACGGTCCATCCTATAGAGATTTTCTTCTCTGATGGAGTCCCATTGCCTCTTCTAGGCCGGTTTCTTTGCCAAGACATAAAATGGCTTCAGGTCATTCATACGTCAAATCTCTCTCTGGTCCCTGGGGCTTGCCTCTTTGAACTTCTGGCAAGAGAGAGAATTTACTTTCTGGATGCAGCAGAGACACCTCTGCTCAGTTGTTAAGCCATCTCTCTAACGCACATTGTCTACTCCCCGATTTCCTGGGCTGCAGTCAGACTCTGTCCATTCTGGGCTCAAACCCAGAGGAAGGATAACAAGCTCTCCGAATGACCCTTGACATTCTCCCTTCTCTGTGTGAGGACAAGTATGTGTCCCCTTAGGGGAAGAGGAGACTATCAGTGCAGCGTTCCCTGAGAAACAGTCCTCAGAACGCTCTCTCTTTTCCTCTCTCTTTACATTGTTACGTTCTCCATGGGTCAGTGTCTCCCTAGGGTCAAGCTCCAAATTTGTGAAACCACCTCTTAACCTCCTGCCTTAAAGCGTGCACATTTTGGTCCAGCACCTCACTTTGCTGTGTCACATCTATTGTCTTGTGAAACCCTGCTCAAAATTTTTCACATCCTATTACATATACACACACCAATTTTTTTTAAAGAAAACACTGGATATAGGAAAATCCACCCTATTAGTATTAGGGTAATATTGCACCAAAGTATGGGAAGCTATTCAACTACACCTGAAGTATTGAGGTTTCCCTGTATTCATTCATACATTTATTCCATATCAATTGAACGTATATCATGCAGGCACTCTGCTAGGCTCTGAATCCACAGCAGTGACCAAAAAGAGTTGTGGTCCCTGATAGTGGACTGTACAGTCTATAAGGAAGGTGTCTGTCCCCATTTTCATTTGCCCTCCTTATTTTTCAAATAAAGACTTTATGAAGCTCTTGTACTCTTGGTTCAATATTGAAAACAGACCATTTTCTTGTGTCGGCCTGTACAAGGCAATTGTCAACGTATACATGAGACAACCAGTTCTTGCCAAGAAGTAACTGGAGTTTATGATATGAGCTTGTTACCTAAAGTCCTTGCCAAGGTTTTGTGTTATTGAAACCTGAAAGTTCACTTAATCAGAAGCACTTCTTGGTAGAGCACCATGGGTCAGTAGGTGAAGCAATGGCATGGAAAGGACTCTCGGAACATGAATTTTAATTTGGTTCTGCCACTGACTATGACCTTGATCAAGTCCCCAGACTTGTATCTCAGTTTCCCTGCTGTAAGAGCAGGAGGGGACTGATAGTAAAGTTGGCTGAGTGTTGTGTTCTGTTTTCTTTACATCTAGAGAAGGCAAGTTAGCACTCAGTATCTGTTTTGTGTGTATTGAAACTGAGCCGCCAAAAAAAAAAAAAAAAAAAGGCAAGAGATGATTCTAGATATCTTTAGATATTGTACAATGAATGAGGAGCCATCCAAAAGTTGGAACTGAGGGTCTGTGACTCCCTGATCTCTTAGCTTGGGTGATACTCTTAGCAATGCTAAATATGAGTTCAGGTTTTAGTGCTTCAGCTTTCATCTCCGTTCCACTGTCTTTCGGAAAGGTTCTATCCTCAGTACTTCCCATCCTTTAGTGAAAGAAGTATGTAAGCTGCCTCTTGAAGTCATATTTTTTTTTTTACCATGTGGTTTAAGGATGATGTGAGCTAAGGGAAACAGAACACGTACTGCAGCCCTGCAGTGAGCCAGACACTGCTGGGCACTAAGTATTGGATTGGCCAAAAAGTTCTTTCGGATTTTTCTGTCACATCTATTGATTCTCATTGTAACATCTTACAGAAAAACCTGAACGAACTTTTTGGCCAACTCAGTGTATACAACAATATGATGGCTCAGGGTTCATGGCTGTTGAGAGCTTACTAAAATTATGAAAGCAGCTTCTAGAGTGTAACAGACAGTCATTTTACAGATAATGAAACTATGGCTCCTAGTTGTTAAACATCTTTTCCAAGATCACACAGTACGTGGAGGAAGCGGAAGCTTTACTCAAAGCTTCCAACTCCAGAGTCCATATTCTTAACCACTAACTTACTCTGCCTTCCAAAGATGAATAAGATTAGATAGAACCTCTTGTGAAGAGGTTCACGGATGAGTGGAGGAGAAAGATTCATAAATAACTGCGATGAAAGTACAGAGAAATGTGCAATTAAATTTGTTCAGAGCTGAAGCGAATGGGTGCGTGAGAAACTGTTGCAAGGGAGACAATATCTGAACCTGAAGGAAGCAAATGAGGGGTTAGAAGTAGGCATTCCAGACACGACAGCATAGGGCTACCATACTGTAAATCTGTAAGATGTGTTGAGGAAGGAGCTCTGCGTAGTAGAGTGTGGCTTGAGCAGAGTACAACTGGCTCCTTCCTTCCGAGGTGGCCATCCACTCTTAGACCTTGCCATGGCAGCACCAGCCCTGAAAGTACACAGAAGACTTCTCACTACTCTCCCCTTCAGCCCAAAGCCCATGGGGTGGGGAAAATCTACAACTGTAAAGATACTGCCAACTCCACAACAAGCGTTGAGAAAAGGCCCATGGAACCAGTTTACTACAGCTCCATTGTCCGCTAATAAAAGCATACAATTCTGAGATAACCTTAGTTAATCAATAGATGAGTGAATTTTGTAATTTTGTCTGACTGTGAAGCCAGTCACAGACTAATGGTAGCTTTTAGAACAGTGGCCTTTTGTCACCAGCATCCAAGTTAATCTCACACTTCATGTGACACTAACATATAGGCGATACAAACAAATTAGGGTTCAGAGTTGGGTGTGAATAGTGCTACCGAAGATCTGGCAATGGGAGGGAATTAGCAGCAAGAATGAGAATGCAAGCAATCATGATGGCAGAAGAGAGAGTCCCATTCAAAAGTATGTCTCAAGAGCCTATGAAAACGCAGGCTCAGATCTAGGCTAGAAAGCAAGGCTCTTGGCCTTTATTTGATGTTATTTTAATATTTTAACTAAAGTGTTATGGAAGCCCAGTATGAACAGGGAAGAAACCTGATTTTTCTTCCTTTGTAACGGTATTCATCAGTTTCTGCCTCAGGAGTCTTCCACATACGCCTCCTTTTTCCACCACAACTCATGGGGAGTAGCTAAAAAGGGAGTTAAATTAAAATAGTTCCCCAACTATTCCACAGTTGAGAATCCATTATTTTAAGTCCTAACCACACACACGAAAGGAAACCTTATTAACTTTATGTCCATATAGGAAGTACACAGAATCCTTTAAGAACTCATTTCTGGATGGTGTTGGGGGTAATGGCATTGTAAAATGTTTGCCTCATGGTGAGTCAGACTTAGAAGAAGCTAGAGCAGGATTTAGGTTTGCTCTCCCTAGACTTACAGGCCGACTCTGGGACCTTCAATCAATGTTACTAAATGGGCACCTCTGAGTGTGAGCTTAGAAAGATTTTATACAGGCTTTTTAAATATTGTAAATACATATTTTATACAGGATATTTAAATATACTTTCTCATAAATATTATTGTGCTTATTAGGCCTAATAAACAAAACAAGCAAAGACTTTTCAAAGGAAGATTGAGTCTCTGGGAAGTAAAAATCAACAGGAAGAATCAAACCATTAACTTTGTAGAATATAATATTGCATTCTGAAAGGGAAAAAGTTAAAATTTGTGAATAAAAAATCCAGGTCCTTATTATTGAGGACTGTGATAACAAAAACAATGTCAACAAATAATGTGGCATCTATTATTTCTCAGTGTTGAATATTTTGCACTCTGAAACAAGTGTCATTTTTATTTTACACTTTTTAAAATATTAATTAACATTTATTTTTGGCTGTATTGGGTCTTCATTGTTGTGTGCGGGCTTTCTCTAGTTGTGGCAAGCAGGGGCTACTCTTTGCTGCTGTACATGGGCTTCTCACTGCAGTGGCTTCTCTTGTTGCAGAGCACGGGCTCTAGGTGCACGGGCTTCAGTAGTTGTGGCACGCAGGCTCAGTAGTTGTGGTGCACAGACTTAGCTGCTCTGTGGCAAGTGGGATCTTCCCGGACCAGGGCTCGAACCCGTGTCCCCTGCATTGGCAGGTGGATTCTTCACCTCAGCAACTCCAAGGAAGCCCCTTATTTTACACTTGGAGAAACCATGGCTTTGAGCGGTTTGGTACTTTATACAAGTTCACATAGCTAATAAGTAGCATAACAGATTCAAACTCAGATCTACAAATGCTAAAGACTGCACTTCAGTAATATGTTTTACTACCTAAAAATTAAACGGCAGATTTAATCCCTAGGAATATGTAAACTAAGAAACCCAGATTAGCCAACAGCTTCCCAACATTGTATTTTAATGCTCTCACAAAATACTTAATTCTCTGCCCTATCCTTCATCTAATCCAGAAGCTGGATATTTACAGACTTAGGCACGCCTACCCCTGCAACCTCCTCCAGTCTTAGCTCAGAGCCAGGTGAAGGGCTGAGAGCCGCAGGATCGTTCAATATCACTCAGGCTTTCTGTTTCAACCCTTTGCCTATTATTCAGATCTTTTGAATGGCTCCTAATCTCTTGTTGTTGAGGGGATTTGACCTGGACTCATGACCCCATGTTGCCAAAAACTTCTTTTTCACCCCCTGACCTTGTGTGTTCCGGAATCTTAACCTCAGTATCTGATCCCGAATGCCTGTCTCCCTGGTTTCTGGTCCTCTTCCTTGCAAATCTCTCCCTCATCTGACCTCTCTGGAATTAATCGACAGTCCACCTGCCAGAACATTTTGTGCCTACCCAAAATCCCAGTCCCGGCCCCTCTGGCTTTATCTCTGGTCCATTGTCTCCCAAACACTATTAGAACATGCTTTGAAGAAAGAAGCAAACATGCTTTGATTTTCAAAGAAGCAAAATCAGTTTAAAGCTTTACAAAACATGAGCCTTGAAAAATTAACATATCTACAAAATCCCAATACTGAAGATATTGAGATGCTGATCACGTGTCAACAGACCATGGCACAAGTCATGAGTCAAAAGAGGAAGGTGAGCAGAGTATAGAAATCAAAGGGCCACTGGGATGGCATATATTTTCAAAAGCATAATTGTCTCTGACTAGCTTATTGCTCCTAAATTACTAGCTTATCGCTCTGCTCCTGGAAAGCAGAGACTTAAACTTCGTTCCATTTTAGATCCCACACAACGTCCAGTATAATGCCTGACACTAGTTAGCCCTCATACATATATATTGAATTAACTAATTGATTGACTAATGCTTAATGAGTTGACTGCAAACAGTCTTCTGATCTCCTGGTCCCCTAAGAGGATCTTTGGCACTTTGATTAGCAATGCATGTCTATAACCATCTATATCAGTTTTCCTTCCCTGTGCTGTCAGGATTTTAGAAATCAAGAAAGGACTGAAATCTGTCTTGTGGTCTAGCATTCATCTGCATTTCCTGAAAAAAAGTGAAAATTAAATAAAAAAGTTAGGCGAAGAAAGGAACACACTAGTCCATGTTGTTCAGTCTTATTCTTTCCCTCCCTCTCTCTCTCACTCTCTCTCTCTCTCTCTCTCTCACACACACACACACACACACACACACAATCTTCCAAGGTATATCTATATCTGCACAGATTAAAGTGAATGACAACTCAGGGCAGAATTAAAAGAGAACAAAACATTCAACTACTAACATACATTTGGGAACAAATGGAAAATAACATTGGGACTTTGAAAATGATGGGGGTGTCCCTGAGGGTTTCAAAATGGACTGCCTTCCCTTCTGCTTGAACAACACCACCACACAACCGAACAAAGAGCTGAGGGGCCGTGTTCCATCCTGGGAGCTCCCCACGTGTTTGCATGGGTGAGGTAAGCAACTACAGAGGAGGGGACTTAAAAGAAGACTTTGTATTGTTCGTGGGGCCTTTCAAGCAGAGCAAGGGTGGAATTCCATCTGTTCAGTTCGGTTCAGTGAGCCGGTTCACTTTTAACGGTTCACTGGGTTGTAACACCTAGTAGAAATTACAACCGATGTTTGAAAACACCTTTACAATCATTTATGAAACGGTATAGCATTTGTGAAAGTTTAAAGTTTTCAGCTTCTTGTGTTTCTAATCTGTTTCCAGGGCATTTCTCTCCTGGTGGAAAAAAAATATATAGCGTTAGAAAATGGCCACCAGAAAAAGAGGAATATGTGTGTTGAGTTCTGCTTTGCACACTGGCTTCATTTGTGCGTGATTTCAGACAAACACAGGAAGTCACCAAGCTTTCCCTCAAGGTTTGCATTCACCTAACCATGAGCATTCGACACGTAGAAAGAGCTGCAAATGCCTATCAGTCTTTGCAGCAGCCTAGCAGATACTTTACCTTGAGGAACAGGTAGAATTCCACTCTGCTCGCTTGAATGACTCACTGAACAATACCAGGTTACTAAGTTTTTCAGCAGCGAGGTGATGGGGGAGGGAGCGCCATCTGATATCGGCTCAGTGGCATCTTACAAAAAGCCCATGTGCTTGCATGGCCCTCTGCAGGAGGCCAGCTACTGATCAGCAATGATTATGGTCTCAGTTAGATCATTATTTTCACTCACCTAGAGGAGAAGAAATAAGGTGCAATGGTACGACGGATAGGACGGGGTAAAGTGATAGATGGTTATTTGCAGTATGTTTTGCAAATAACACATTGGGTGTGATGAAGATGAAACCTTGTAAGAAGTTCAACAAATAACAGGATATTCTTACTATGCTTTGGGAAAGCCACCTCAAAGTGGCCAGACCTATTTCTCACAAGGTGAAGAAACATGCAACCTACTGGGAGGAAAAAGAGAAAGAGAGAGGAATGCTTAAGGAGGAGTTCCACTGCATGCACTTAGGATCTAAAAGGAATGGAAGTAAATCTCTAAAACAGAAATCTAAGCTAGGAGGAAATGCAAACAAAATCGACCACATCAGGCACCAGGTCCAGCTGATTATGCCTTTATCACCAAATGCCACATCGAATGTTTTTGTCTTAACCATGCATCGTACATTTCAGTTCACTCCAGCACTTCCACTGCTCAGAAAAGGAGGGATATATAAGGCAAAATGGACAAGCCACCCCTATGTCTCAACAAGAAAGGACTTCTCACTGTAAATATTTCATCAAATAAAAGAAACCAGATTTTTTTTGTCAACCAAGTAACAAATATCATTCAAAAATAGAGAACTCATTTAAGTGATACTTTCACCATTTTTTGTACTTCCTATACATCTCTGGGATTACTGTATTTATTTTGCAGCTCAATTTACCGTATTACTCATCCTAAAACCATCCCTGGCAACCGTGCTGTGGTCTTTCTTTACCATCACTTCTGGTATCATCATTACCGCATCAAAGCAGGTGGGGCAGAGAAAAGTCACTGCAAAGAAACAATCTGATGGGAACTTTGCTTTTCTAAGGTCGCCTCACATTTCTGATGAAAGCCCATCCTCTAGACTTTTTGGTGGTTGGTTGTTGGAGGTTTCCATCTTGGCTGTGTCCATGTGCACTTGTCTGGTTCTAACGCCCTTAACTGCTCTCATCTTCCACCAGAGTGCTTGGATGGCTGATTTTCAGCATGTAAGAAGGTGGGTCAACAGCATGGCCTCCAATGGTATCATATTTAGAGCAATAATTTCAGCTTCTTTTCTCTTTACTAATCTTCCTTTCCCAATCTTCTCAGTTCAAACAGTGAACTTTTCCAGCAAATTAGTTTTAATCAGGTGAAAACTGGGTGACCTAGGAAGCAGCTAATAGGTCAACTCTGTTCACTTTGCATATCCACTCTTTTTCTTATAGAAGAAAAAAAAATGTTATAAAATGCTTTGTGTGTTAATCACACCAACAGAGTCAGCACCAAAAGCTTTCTATAATTAGGACTGATTTTTTATGAAAATCTGTAATAAAAGGAAATGCTTTCCTCTAGAAATAAGTATGGAAATAAAAGAGTGAAAACTGACAAATATTAATTTTTGAAAAACAAAATGCTTCTGAGTCTCCAGAAAATACAGATCAGCTGTTGTGTGTCTGTGGGTTAAATCTTTGTTTGAAACTGCTTCTGAAGTGAACCTGGGTGGCATTTAGAAATCGCAGCATGATTAAAGATTGCTGGCATGTTTTACAAAAAGGGAAGAAGATAGAGAGGAAGGTCAGGCCTCACTAACTTCTTGGAATTTCTGGAAGACACAACTGACCGTGAAGATGAGAGAAGAGAATGAACACTCTATTCTTTGCCCTTTTTTTAAAGAAAGCTTTTGATGGTGGTCTCTGTTAGATACTATGAAATGTTAAAACAGGTAAATTCACTAGGGCATGGGGAAGAGTATAGAAAATGTCTGGTTGTTCCCTGAAAAATGGGTCCATTTGTCCATTCAAAAGGTAACTGATGTCAAAAAACGTGTGTGAAAGCTGCTAAAATAGAGAAAGAAAATTGGCATTTATTGGACACCTACTGTGTTCCACACATGTCACACGCTTGCTCTCACTGAATCTTCATTCAACCCTGCAAGCGAGTTGCAACTGTCCTCATTTACTACATGAAGAGGTTGATGCTTCAGGAGATTAAGTAGATCGCCTCAAGTCACCCAGCTGGTAAGTGAGTGGGAGAAGAGGGATTCAAACCTGGGTCTAGCCAGCACCACGCCTGCTACCACCCCACACGGACTCCTGGGGAAACTAATGTTGGTGTCTCTGGCCCTCACATCCTTCAGCTCCCTGCCCCACAGGAGTGGCCTCTGCCAGCCTCTCCCTCCAGATCCCTGATGAACAGATCTTGGATTTCTTCATTCACAGTAAGATACAAATGTTTTGTTACCATGTTGGAGGTATTTGAATTTTCCCCCATGTCTTCAGCCTGAAACTGAAGGGATTTTGTTCTAAGAGGAAATGCGGGCATCTGCAGGGAGTGATGAAAAGAGAAGTTTTCTGACTCCTTGAGACCTGGCTCAGCAAGTCTCCCCTTACTCATGGATACCTTTAAATATGAGTGCGTGCGATGCTCCATGCAGAGTTCAGCAACATCTTTTGGCTAACTAGCTGACATTTTGGTGCTTAATAAAAATGGACAAAGCCTGGGGGAGTCAATTACAATAAGGGTACTGAGCTAGAACCTTGCTAGGAAGGAAGAGGAAAAGCAAAAGAATAAAGTGACTGGAATGGAGGGGAAAGTGTAACAGGTGCACTACAGCAATGATTATATTAGTTCACATCATAAGCATTGTCTCTACAGCTATGGAATGCCTTTTAATGTTTTACAGGTCCATACTCCTCAGGCTAGTAAATTTTAGACACCATATTTACACACACATGTGTACACACATACACACATATATGTATACATACACACACATCTCTTAAGTTCACTATTTATAAACTTTTGAAAAACTAAAGCAAAGTAAAAGTATTTGATGCAAAGCTTTTTTTTAATGATCATTTTTTTAAAAAAATCATTGACATCATTTTTTTACATCCTGGGGTATCACAAAATCAGAGTACCTTATGCTCCAGTGCTAGAAGTATTTTGGCCTTCAGAGAATAAACGCCCTGAGGATTTTACCAGAGGGACTTGCTTACAGGGAGAGTCACTTCCTGTGGGTCCTCAGCAAGTTCGTTAATGATCTCCACCCTCATCCATGGGGGTCCCCAATGACACTCAACACAAGCAATGTTAACCTTTTCCTTTCATGCTCGAACGTGACCTTTGGCCATGATTGTGAGATCTTCCTCAGAGACTGTGAGTGAGAAATCAAAATGTTACCAAGAGTCATTTTCTTTTACTTCACATTAGTGATTCTCACACGTTGCTTCAGGAAACTTCTACACTCTTAAGAGAATATTGAGTACTCCAAAGAGATTTTTAGTTCCATGGTTTATACCTATTGATAACTGGAAATGAAAAAGCAGACACTTCAATAATATATTTACTAATTCATTTAAAGAGATAAGCCTGTTACATGTTAGAATATAATTTAGGAAAAGTAACTATTATCCAAAACAAACAAAAATTAATGAGAATTGTGACACTTTTTATATGTTTGCAAATCGTGTTAACGCCTGGTTTGATAGATGACAACCAGATTCTTGTATCTACTTCTGCATCCAATTTGTTGTCATATGCTGCTCTGATATGAACATATGAAAACCCAGACCCACACAGGCATGTTGTTAGGAAAGAGAGGGCATTTCTGTAGCCATTTCAGCTAATTTTGGGTATCTTTTTCAATATTACATCAGAACTCAAGTGATATTTTCCTATAATCAGTTACAGTATATGAAGTCATGCTAATTAACTTTAGTACTCCATTGCATTAAAATCCATGATCTACCTCAAATTTTTCATGAATCCTTTTCCAATGTATGATTTTATATCATCAAACATTAGTACTGGGAAAATACTGCCTCACTGAATTATGCAAAGTTTCTAGATGTTGACACATATCATTATACAATATTTTTAAAAATATTATCCATTAACAATGCAATCAATTGCATTAGATAAGTGTTTTCCTATTGTGTTAGATAAGTGTTTAAATCATTAGATAAGTGTTTAAATCAAGTTTGTGGTGGTGAATACAGGTATTCCAAAATTCTGTTTTTCACTGGAAAGCTCAAATTTCATCCTTGGCAATAAATACTGTCAGTTGCTTTCCTCAAAGTGACAGGTCCATTTTGTTCATTGTCTAGAGAACTTCTGACATGTATCTAAGTCTGAAAATACCTGTCAGTCATTCTTTCAAATCAAACCATGTTGCATGAAAAAAAATGGGTAGTTTAGCTTGTAACTCAAATAGTCACACAAGAATTGTTCCTTAAGACAACCATTGTACTTTGATATAACATTCCATTTGGAAACATTGTGGAGAACGTCCCGTTTTGTCATACATATTATTTAAATGATATGTATTCAAGGTGAAGATGTAATAAAATTAATATTTTTATTGCTTCATCAAATATGTTCTTAACTAAAACTGACAATATTTTTAAACTGGAAGTACAGAGCATTTAAGAGTCTAATAACTAGTAGTTCAGTTTGATGTCACTGCCTTGATTCAAGACATCAGCAGTGTTACCCACATTACTTTTCCACCATCAGTACAAAGGTTAAACAGAAAAAATGCAGGTAACATCTCTGTATTATTATAAAAGTAGTTTTGACCTCATGAACTCTCTGAAAGGATTTCAGGTACCCCGGAGTGTCTATGGATTACATTTGAAGAACTGCTGCTCTACATAGATAATTTCTTGTGCTTATAACTACAAAAAACTTGAGGCCCGCAGAGTCTTGCCTTTAAGCCTTCTCTGACGGGTTTACCTGTGGTGGTATTTAAAAGGCATGAATAACTGTATACGTTTGTCATGAAAGTTCCTCAAGGTAAGTGTATTACAGTTAGTGCTTTGTCTGCTGGCTATTTTCACTCCCTTGATTTTTAGCTCTGTTTTCAACAATCACTCGATTCAAAAACTATCTGTCCTTCTCTTAAGTCCTGCAGAGTTGGATTGCTGAACAATTCCAGAGCAGATGTTATATATTTTTCATCTTCAAATTTCTAGCACACTATACTTTGGAAAGACTCTTCAGGAAAGACTGTGATTTGATGAGTTAAAGGATGACAGGGCAGTTGTCTTCCAGGGTGATATCAGTTTATCCTTATTTTATTATTGTTCCTTTAAGGGAAGTAGTGGATGGTGATGTGGAAATTATCTAAGAAGCTAAGGCAAGATCAGTTTTGGACACTGTGACCCCTTTTCTTTGTTATCTTTATTTCTCTCTTAAAAAGCTCAATGCCACATTCATGTTGTTGAAATACTTGCAGGCTACCTGGCTGTGCCTATCTAGTTACTTGTCTTTTAGCATTCCAGAATTTAAGAACAGCTTTCTTTTGAATTACTAGGGAATTGAGTAATGAATGACTTTCTCTCCTACCAGTTGATGAAGGACCTTGGTATTTCCTCAGGTTTGTTGTGAGTCTTTAGCGCACTAACTGAAGAAAGTCATGTAGTAAAACCGGTGTGAATTTCCCAACTGTATCCTTGGAAAGAGAGTTCCCCTGACTATAATTGTTTTACTTTGTTTCTGGCAAAAACTAATATATCAACCAACATTTATGCATTCTTTTATGTTTTACAAATTATTTCACATACATTTGCATTTTCTTTCATGATGAGAGCTAGTCTACATTAAAGACTTTCTATTTGCCATTTTTTAGGCTGGAAAACCAACACACATAGTTCCATTTGATGTTAACAAAAACTCTTTGAGGCAGGTATTAATATCACTCCCAACTTACAGATGAGGAAACTGAGGCTCAGAGGGATACATAACTTGGCCTTATAGCTATTAAATTACAGAAGTGGATCTTGAGCCCAGTTTTCTAACTCCAAAGCTTGAATCTTTTCCACTAAAGCATACTCCTGGAAATTTAATTTTAAGTTATTCTTATTGAAAATACTCCAAATTCTTTATCAGAAGTTTGCTTCAAAACACTGTGGTTTGGGATTTGCTCTTTTTGGAAAGCTTACGAAAAGATTAAGAGTCTTAGGATTGATGCTATTTTTTAAAAGTCTCAGAGTTAAGAGAGAATATTATCAAACCCTGAAATATTTGGTTAGGATGACAATCCTGGAATATTAGTAAAAATATTTGGCTAATGCCTTTAATAAACTTAGCACTTATCTAGGTGCTAGGTTTTTTAAGAGGTTCTTTGTTTTATGTTCTTGCATTTTCTAAAGATAATTTTTAATTTTAATTTTTAATATAACTTTTTACAAAATACTATTTAAGCCATATTCAGTAAACTAACAGAGCATAATAATAGCCTAACTTAGATTATAGTTGAAAAATGGATTTAAGACTAATTTAAACAAATTCCTAAACATTATATTTATTTTCTTGAAAAATCATTCTCTCCCATCTAATAGTAGTTAATAACAATACAGAAAGAAGTTTGGCTTCATGAGTATGACCCAATCGCTATCTTGAGTTTGTGTTTTCTGTTGAAACAAAGATAAGTCAATCTCTTGAGTGCATCTATAGGTCAGTGTGTATAAACCTCTGTCAAATGTCTTAGTGTCCTAATACAGAATAAGAAAATGGAAATATTTTTCATTAAATTTCCTCTCCATTCAAATGGGTTTGGCCTAAAACTCCATAGATTCCCCCCCTAATTCATTAGCAAATCACAAATGTTATTCATTGAGATGTTCATTCATTAAATAATATTATTTTACCAGTATAGTTTCTAATGCCAGAGAACCAGAGCTACAGAGACAAAGAAAAGAATAAGACATGCAATTGTTTATGTTTATTCTTTTTTCCCTGCAATTACATTTCATCGACTCAGATGGTATATTTGAACCCACTGCATGATCAAATGAAATTTTATGTCAGCACTTTGAAGACTGAAAAAATGTTATACAATGTAAGGTGCAATTATTATTAGTGCTATTTTAGTACAAATTGAGTCACCTTATTGCTTGGCCCAGTTATCTGTAGAATGAAGACAGATGAGATAAGGGAAATATAATTGAATGTTCACCAGCCAACAGGTAGGCGTCCCTCTAAGATTTCACTTGTGAGGAAACAGTGAGGAATATTAACTTTTAAGCATTCTTGGTGTGTGGATTTGAAGATATGACTTAGACTCACTCTGAAACACTGGTTCTCAAACTTGAATGAGCATCAGAATCATTTAGAAGGTTTGTAAAAACACCAATTGCTGAGCCCCACCTCCAAGGTTTCTGATTAAGGGCATCTGGAATGGAGTCCAAGAATGTGCATTTCTCACAAGTTCGCAGGTGATTCTGATGGCGCTGGCCCAGGGACCACACTTGGAGAATCCCCATTCTAACAAAACCAGGGTCACACTGGATGTTGTATGTGAAACTTAATAACAAATTATCCTGCAAGTGAATCTGTAGCCATTCCATTAATCAACGTATCTATAAAGGCAGTCATGTTAAAAGTTGTAACTCATTTATAGCAGAATGAGAGAGAAAAGGAAAATATGGAAAACACTGTAATGAATGATTTCCATAATGGAGCCAGCATTAGTGAAGGAAAGAGGATCTTACATTGCTTGCTGTATTTGCACACTAAGAGTCTTGACAGTAAGTGTTGGAAGTGCTATTCCTACTCAGAGATATTGACTTGTTAGCATAAGATTTGGAAAGAGAAAAAATAAAAACATTAACGGGAGGAAAGAAATACAATCCTTTCGTCCTCAAGGTAAAAGGGACACTTTAAGTAAGCTTCGAATGTCTTTAAGACACTGCATTTCATCCATATGTAATAGTCCTAGCCTTAAGTCTGATAAAGGTTAAGTTCATGGAGCATGGAGGGCACCACTAAGTGATCAATTGCTTTAACAGGCAATCTAGAGTCTTGCACGCACGTCTGTCCTTGGGGCCGCCACCCTCCCTAGAACCCCTGTGGCCAGCTAGCCACTGCACACCTATCATCTTTCTGTGGACAAGAGGCAGGAACACATGTACCTTTCTGAAGTTCTAAGCAGGTCCAGGAGGACCCCTCTGACTCCTGAGCTCACAGAAACATAACAAAGTCACAGTTAATACTCAGACACAACTTTCACTCTCACAGTCAAAAATAACGCTTGCGGGGTAGAAAGTTGGGGTCGTCTGCAGTGGGAGGAGTCTGCCTGAAGTTAACCCATAATCCTAAACGGCACAGACCAGTTAGTAATCTCATCCAGCTATGAATTACAGTGGCTGCCCTTCCCCAGTTAGACAGGAAGCACACAGGTTTTATTCTGTCGTGTAAAAGAGATCCAGTCGTAGGCAGCCGAGGACCTGTGTGGTGGTTTCATGAAACCTTCAGGGACCCCCACCCCGGCAAGCTCTCTGACCCACAGTCCCATCAGCCTTGTCATCAGGTCCAGTATGTGCTGCTGAGGCTCCATTTCAGGCAGCAGATTGGAGAAAAGGAAGAAAAAGGACATGCTCCCCCCTTTTTAAAGGAGACATTTTATAAGCCCTACACAAAAGTCCCTCTTGCACCGAGCTGTGACAAAGGCTGGGAAATAACTGAGCAGCAAGGAGCTTGGGTGAAAATTAAGCCTTCATCATTAAATAGAAAGAAAAATATGGATATTGGGTTACCTAATAGGAATTTCTGCCATCAGTTCCAAGAAAATCAAAGTTCTTACTTTCCACCATAGAAAGTGGTAAAGGGGTAAAACACACCCACATTACAACTGTGGGTCTCACACTTGGGGAACAGAAGTCTCCTTGGAGTGCTTGTTGAAATCTGAGCTGCTGGAGCCCAGGAGACTCTAAATTCACACTCTAATTTGGTTATCGTCATTCAAGAGGTACCAAGGACCATGCTTTGAGAGACCCTGCTTTACAACTTCCTTACCATTTGTCAGCCATCTGTCTACTACTGCCTGGAATGTTATTGATCATCCCTTGATAACAAATTCTGTTCCCTTTTAACTCTTTTATTGTCTATAATTAGATGTCGCAAATGGGTTGGACACACCTCAAAATGTTTGCTCCATCAGTACATCAAAGTTGGAAGGATAATAACAGGTGGGTTTTAGGAACGCAGTAAGCCCATCCTCAGAGGCAGGGAGTAAAAGTCTTCCCCAGGGGGAGTTAACCTGGGCTCCAAAGTGGAGTGGCAGGGCTTTTCGGTGACTCTGATGGCCGGAAGCAGCTGGGTCAGGTACAGCAGTCAATCTAACCATGAGTGATTAACAGCCAAGCAGACTCTCTAGAGCTTTATTCCCCAGTCCCTGCTGTGCTTCCTCTTTAACACTCAGGTAAATGTCAAAAATGGACCTAGGGATTATAGCTGACAAGGGGTAAGTGCCTTCATGTTGTCCTCCAAAGGTTAAGGTTTCCCAGACCCAGTTGGAAGCCCCAATCTCCAATAACCATTAATCCACTCTACACTGGTAGCAGTGAGCATATTTATGACTGCAGTCACTAAAGGGTGAAATAAAGATTAGTTTTTAGTTAGGAACGCAAAGCTTTTGAGATCAATACAAACTCACTGCTGAAATCAATCTAGAGTTTGGAATTTTTAAGTAAAGATTTACTGGGCTTCCTTGTACAGTTAATTTTCCAAAGGGAAAATAAGCTCAGAAATGTAACATAGTAATCAAATTGAGTAAACACTAGTCTGTTGGTAAACTGACCTCAGTTATGCATGTCAAATAAGTGTGTAAAGCAATAAAAATGCCCATAAAGTGGATTGTAAATTTGCCAACAAATAGGTAAAACCAAAATACACAGAGATTTACATGATCAAAATACTAGCAGCTATATTTGCCTATTTGAAAACATAAATAATCAATAGACATTAATAATGAAGTTATTCATGTGTTTCCCTATTACTGTGCATATTAAGTGTTTCAATTATTTCTACTTAGCTTGATAGATAAATGTATAGGCATATTTTATGAAAGCCTTCAAAAGGGATATAGAATTGTTCTTGAAAACAAAAGCTTCTGTTTGGATGAAAGAGCAAGTGGACTGGAAAGACATAGCTTGTTATACTCTGCTGTTCATGTTTGATGCATGTATACAATTTATTATGCAATTTCTTGAGATTTGACAAAGTAATTGTCTGGCAAACCATAGCTTTAATGATTTTTTTTCTGTTTTATATGAAAAGACTGTAGGTATTTTAGGGAAATGGTTTAATAGATCAGTGTCTATCAGTACTTTGTGGCTTTATACATCTGTAGGTTGTAGAGAGCCAGAGATATTTTAAGAGGAGTGTGATTCCAAGTAGTAAATTCATTTTCTTCAGCAGAGTAAGTGCATGAAAGCTTACAGTAAGCTATAACTTCAGAAATTATTTAAGTTACCCTTGGGCCCTCATAGGAGAACTGCGTATCTTCTCAGTAGGGTATATGGGAGAGTGAACAGGAGAGCATCTCTGACATGAAGGGGATTCTGGGAGACAGGCAGAGCTCCCGTTCATTCCGGACTAGGCTATTGTGATAACAGGTTGATGTCACCTGCAGTGGTTAGAGGGTAGAATGATCAGCTACCCTCTAGTTGATCTACTGCTCAGATTCATTTGCCACCATTTGCTGCCTGGATGCCAGAGGTGGGCTCCGATAGCCCTTCACCTAAAGCATATGCCTTCCATTCACTCCCTGCTCAGGGGCAGAGCTGGACAAGAATTTGGATACTGGGGACTGATGTTGTCGCCTTTGAAATATTTGCAGGGGAGAGCAAATTTTTGTTTAGTGTTTGCATCTGCCACTTTATACCTTACGCTTGAGAAATTATACAAAGTCACTGAGCAAACAAGTATATGTATTCTTGAGCAGTAAAATCCACGTAGTTCAGAGGACACAGGTACTATTTCCTTCTCTACTAAAGCTATTACATTGCTCCTAAAATAATATTTTAATAGACCTTTCCCTCTAAGGATGGATACAGTAATTCTTAAGTTTTACAAAGTGCACATATAGGGTAATAGGTATATTGTATATGCATATCCGTGTATTTAGATGTGTATGTATGTAAATATGTAATTCACATGTACACATGAATGCATGCACGCGTGTGCATGCATACATACATACACACTCACCATGTCTACCCTGGAGTAGAGAACTTGACCGCTTAAACTGTTGTTCAGATGTTTTGATCAACAATACATTATTTTCCAAAATAATCTGACAGTTTTTAAATCATTTTGATACATTGTATTTTTATTAGGAGATTCATTTAGCACAAATACACCCTCAGATTCTGCCATTGGAATAAAGAAATTTGGGGTGGAGTTTGCTAAATTGCTATCATGAATCTGTATGATTTCAAGAAAAGCCAGGTTAGGAGGTGAGATACCAGAAGAGTGTCTACGTTTCTGCAGACTTCAGAACCATATCAGTAAGTGACAATGTGCTTAAACAATCAAATAATCAAACTGTCATAAAGTGCCAGTTCTTCCATTGCACAAACCTCAAAGCATTTATTCTAAGGAAACAACATGTGAGTGCAGATGTCACCTTACACATAGCAGTAAATATCTTGTTGATGAATGAATGAATGACGTATGATGTATGCATAGTGGAATCCATCAGCACGGCTCGAGCAAATAAGTCCAAGTCAATCGCCTGAGTGACTCCAGGTAGCAAGTTCTCCAGGTAGCAAGTTGAGCCCTTGGGAGCCACCAGATTCTTCTAGGCCAGTAGGGAAGGGGCCAGACAAACAGCATTAAGAGGCTCAACCCTTCATTTCACAGGAGATTCCTGAAATACACAGAATCTAAAATGAAATTCTGAATTCAGTCCTGCATCTTTGTGCATCACAGAAATCCACCTCCTTCCACAACCACTTCTAAGAGACTTGGCAGGATCCTCAAAGAAACAAATGTGGAGTCCATACAGGAGCAGATACACATTCTCTGGTGCACAAAATTATAAATTTTTAAAAGCTAGCAATACCAAAACCATAAATAATCCATGAAAATCACATAACTTTCACTAAATAACGGACAAGTACACACCTCTCTAATGTTCTTTTCCCTGACATTTTGGCTTCAGCATGATGGCAAAGATTTTGTAATTTTCCAGAGAAAAAAAATATCGATTAGTCTTTCTAGTCTTTCTTTTAACATGATTGATCAAAATGTGGGTTTTTTATTTTCGTAGCTTAGAAAATTTATTTCAGCTTCCCAACTTGGATGTATGGATAATATGCGTATTTGGGAGAAACTCTGTACGTTCTTTCACAGATGAGCTGTAAGCTTTCAAGTTTTCTCGTGCAGGGAACCATCTTAAATACCCCCACATTCTTCAGGAACTGCTGCAATAGTACACATGCATATGACAGTATAACTCCCAGTCCGACACCTTCTTATCTCTGCTTTGTGTGAGTCAGCGTGGTGGGAAGTCAGAATATTTCTGGTGGTCACTCTTTCACCGTGGGAGCTAGCAACAGTTTGGAGGAACAGACCGTCCCTGACTTGCATTAGTTCGACTTACGATTTTTCAACAGCTTACGTTTTCAAACGTACAGTGACACAAAAGCAATATGCATTCTGCAGAAACCTTACTTCCAAGGTTGAACTTTCATCTCTTCTCAGACTAGTGATACTTGGTAAGATACTCTCTTGTGATGCTGGGCAGAGGCAGTGAGTTACAGCTCCCAGTCAGCCACGTGGCCACCAGGGTAAACAACAAAGACACAACTGTTCTGTACCCAGACACCCATCCTGTTTTTCACTTTCAGCGCAGTTGTTAATATGTTACATGAGATATTCAACACTTTATTGTAACGTAGGCTTTGTGTAGATGATTTGGCCCAACTGCTGACTGATATAAGTGTCCTGAGCATGTTTAAGGTAGACCAGACTAAGCTGTGATATTCAGTAGTTTCGGTGTATTAAATGTATTTCGACGTATGGTATTTTCAGTTTACGATGGATTTATTGGGACGTAGCCCCATTGTGAGTGGAGGAAGATCTGTAATTGTGAACACATAAATACATCCTACTACATCCTACTACCTCAACCTGCACTAAATTCCTGGATCACCTTCCCTTTCACCATCTCTCAAAAATGTTCAGGGTCCCTCCAACACCACCTGACATGAGGGAAAGTCAAAATGAAAATAGCAATCAATTGATTGCAATTACTATGTCTTATTTTTGCAGATTTGATACATTGCAAAGACCCCCCCCCCAGAGGCTTGAAACGGGCCTGTATAAGTGAGGGCCCTTCCAACTGTAGCCTTCTCTAATCACTAATTGGGGGGAAATTCTAGTTACATTGAGGGGCCAATCCCTCTGGCTTACTTCGAGAAATTTACCTAGGCTCCGCATTGTGAACTGGGAGCCCATTTCCCATGCCTCAATCAGCATGTCCGGGAAATAGGATTCAGAGCCTAAGGTTTAGAGCGAAAAAGGAAGTTAGCAACTGCACAATCCCTCTCTCCACTCCATAGATGATTAAACTAAAATCCTTGGGGATAGATTCATTTCTCAGTTCTCTTGTGAATTCATTATTTGGGGTTCACCAAACTGATATTGAGAGTTTTCCATGTATGAGGCATTCTCCCATCAAATCCTCACAATGAGTTCATGGGATAGATGAATCTCATTTACCTAGGAGAAAACTGAATCTCAGAGAAGTTAAGTTTCTTGACTCATTTTACACAACTAGTAGGTTGTGTCTTTGGGATTTTAACTTAAGCAATCTCTTTTCAGAATTCACTTTCTTGACCACCGTGCTATATCACCTCCAACTACCTGCATGTATATGGTCTCCTCCTACGAAGACAATGTAAATAAGAATACCTTTTGCATTGTTTTATCAGTTCACAAATTACTTTCACATGTGTTAGCTTTCTTGATCATTGCACTGCCCCTAAAAAATAAATATCCTAGGGATTATTATTATCCTACTTTACAAATGAGAAAACTAAGGTTTAGAGATATTAGGATATTTATGTTACCAACAAATGGTGGAGGTGACCCTCAAATCCATTTCTTTCTATTTCAAGTCCCGTGTTCTTTCCTCCTACTCCTACTGGACATTGAACTATTAGGTGAACTGTAGCTACAACCACCCCTCTTGTAGGAACTTCCAGTGGTCATCAGGATCAGGGGCCTATAGAAGCAAGATCAGACTAGGCTGGAATGCTTTGTCTTATAGCCTCCTCTCAATAGGGCTATGTTTGAAGTCTCCCTCTCAGGTTACAGAATCCTGACATCTCTTCTATTGAAAAGATATTGAAAAGATATTGGACTTTGAAAAGTTCAACTGAAAAGATATTGGAGTTCAATTGCAAAGGATTCATTTGCTGCATGTTACCCTAAAAATGTCTGAAGTATAACCCTATTAATAGGAAATCTGAAAATTGTTACTAAGGGATGTATTGGGTTGGCCAAAAATTTGTTCCGGTTTTTCAGTAAGATGTTACAGAAAAACCCGAACAAATTTTTGGCCAACTCAATAATTTCTTCCTCTGTTAGAGCCCTTGTTTACATCCTATGGAAGCTCAGTGTAGTCTCTGGTCTCATCTACCCCAAAGTAGGGACACTTTTTTGCCTGCTCTTCCTTCTTCTCATGTTTTTCCCGTAAACCATTTTAGTTAAAATTAAGTTGGCTGGTAGTAGATTAGAGTTGGGGGCATCAGTATGAACTCATGTTGAGGGTAATATAGACACAGATGGTTACATATAGAAACATGTATAGACGTGCACATACAGCTTGCTCTGCTAGCTGAGAATGTCTAAAAGAAACACCCCGTAACCACTAGCAATCTAATGTCCAGATCTTTGTTCCTAACACCATTCTCCAAAAAGGCAAGCAGCATTCCTGGGAGAAATGGTTGATTCTAGGCCTGCTGCATGAAATAAACAAGATGAGCATGCAGTATTTTGCCATGCCAGGAAGGAAGGCAGGAAGGAAGGGAGGGAGGGAGGGAGGGAGAAAGGAAGGTGTATGTCAAGGAATACAGAAGCAAACTGAAAGACTTCCCAATGGCCAAAGCTGAACAGTTTGAGCAGCAAAATAAATAAAGTAGTATTGGATTAAAACCCAAAGCACAAAATAAATATCTATGAGGCCATATGGATATAAATAAATGTCTAAATAAATAAACAGATAGGTGAGAATAGACAAATCTCCCTTGCAGATGAATCTCAAATCTTTTGTGTAGATACACCATCCTCAAGGAGCTGGAGGAAAACTCTCCAGTCTGTAAGTGTGGACTGTGAATAAAAACTTATATCCAAGGAGTACAGTATAGAAAGAGGAGTACAAAAATAAAGAGTACCTTTACTGCAGAGGAACCTGGTAAATACCACCTCAGCCAGGTGATCAGATTTAATATCAACTAGATATTCTGCGATTAAAATGGGGCTTTACCTCTGTGGTCCTCCTCCCCCAAAACCACAATCCCAGTATTCACATGAGAAGAACATCAGACAACTCCCAACTGACAAACAGCCTACAAATTATCTGATCAGTATTCCCCAAAACTTTCAAGGTCATCAAAACCAAGGAAAGTATAACTATACAGCCAAGAGGAGCCTAAGGAAATGTGGCAACTAAATGCAATGTGTTATCCTGTATGGGATCCTGGAACAGGAAAAGGACTTGAGGTAAAAACTAAGGAAATGTGAGTAAACAATGGACTTTATTCACACAAAACAAGATAAAATTGGACAAAATATTCTTGCAGATGGGATTAGAGTTCCCACAGAGAATTTAAATCAGCCCTATGGTTGAGCTCAAGAAGATGAAAAGAAGAAAGAAAAGATTTCAATTCAGATTTATCAGGTTATATTAGCAGTGGCTGAATGCTACTATTAGATTTTGAGAAAACTTATCCTTTAGGTAGTCAGTTGTCTTTAAAAAATAAAAGAAAATGAAATACCCAGAAGAATTCTTTAATCATTTGTCACCTAAGCCAACCGACTCCCAAAATTTATCCAAACTGTCAGACAGTTCTTCAACAGTAAAACAATATTAATTCATAGAATTTGAACAATGTGAAACTTTACTAAAATACTATGAAATGTTGTATTATAAAACATAATATAATTAGAAATAGGATTGGGTATACTGAGGTGGCATGGAAGAGTAAAGAGGATATGGAGAAAGGGGTAAGACAGAGCAACAGAGAAATATTATTCTGAAAGTGGAAAGCTGGGGAAATTTACACTATTATCAAAGAAGCTGAGAGTAGAAATAGATATTTCAAGGTACAAACAGGTCATCTCTAAGGAAAACTAGACCTCAATCAAGATAGTATGTCCTTATAATGATACAATAATAATTAATGATTAGGCATATAGGTATTTGACTAAGAAACAGGTCATTTTTCTCTATTAACTATAAAATATTTCAATGTGCTGGTGAATATTCTAAGAATTAATAAGAGAAAGAAAAAACATTGCCACAAATAAAAGAAAAATTTGAGGGTGGAGAAGGTGATTAGAATAATTGGCAAATCTGGATGATAACTCTTTATGATAAAAGTGCATTGTCTTGCTTATAAGGAAAGAATTCCATGCCTTTCTTTAATGAACATTCAGCATACGGCATTTCTACAGTAAAACAAATACTCTCCCATAAATTCCAACTCTTTGAAAACTTTTGACGACCATAAAAGCATTTATTTGTGAATGTATCTAATATAATTTCTGTTGATACACTCAAAATACTTTCAATTTTGGATTTGTTGTTGATATTTGACTACTTCCACAAAGATGACTGGGTAAATACCTCTGGCCCCAAGCCTCTGGGCAGTTTTCAAGGGGCGAAGAAGTTTTTTCTTCTTCTATTATCTAAATCTTCATCTTATTCCACAAGTCACTAGGAATTTTCCCAATTGTTCTTTGGGGACCATTCATGCTAGCCACTTCCCCTCAATACAATAGTTAAATGAAGGAAATGTTCTCTCTCTCCAAATATAGGGGAATTGAGACCTGGAGAAAAAAGGTGATTTGTGCAGAGTCACAGGTAACATCAGACAGAAGCTGTAATAAGCACCTACTGTATAGCATAGGAAACTGTACTCAATACTCTGCAATGACCTATATGGGAAAAGAATCTGAAAAAGAGTAGATATATGTATATGTATAACTGATTCACTTTGCTGTGCAGCGGAAACTCACAACATTGTAAATCAACTATACTCCACTAAAAATTAAAAAAAAAAAAAGACATAAGCTGAAGTACAACAATATCCTCTCTCCTCTCAGTCATTGGCATGAAGAACTATCACCAAAGAGCTGCTTTTCAGAATCAAGAATATATTCTGCCACCTATCATTAAACTATCATTAATAATAAAATCCCTTACTTTTTAGAATCTCAATTACCCAAGACATGTATGTGAATGCCACATGTCCCCAAAGATAAAAGAAAGATGACCTTTAAAACTATAGGTAAACAAACTGTAACATAAAATATCTAAAATGAAAAGTCAAAAATAGTGGTTCTTTCATTAAAGTGACCAGTTACTTCTTGAATAGCATCATGAATCATTGCAACTTTGAAAAGTAGATTTCTTTACTCCTTCCTCCATCCAATATTTGTTGAGCACTAGACATAGTGTGCAGAAAAGAAAAAGGAAACAGAAAAAGAACAAAGTCTTTAGCTGCACATGTTCATTTTTTATTTAACAAACATTCACATGACACTCACTATGTGTCTGGAACTGTTCTAAGCACTTTTACAAATATTTACAAAAATTTAAGCATCATAAAACCCTAGGAGGGCGGTGCTACAACGATCTCCATCCTCAAGATAAGGAAACCAGGTAGACAGAGATTATTTGCCCAAGGTTACACAGATGGGAAGAGGCAGAGCTAGGATTCAAATGCAGGTGGTCTGCTTCCAGAATCCAGGCATAGAAAAAATGGTGCTGTGCTACCTATGCTTAGTAGTTTAATATTTCCATACAAGTAACGGCTCTCTTCAAGTATTTAGAGCACTTTGCTGAGTGATGGTTGCCATGGGTGAAGGGTTTGAAGGAAGCATGTACTAAGGTCCCATCAAACTCTTTGTGCTGTAAACAGTAAATTGTTTATTCCACAATACTATAAAGATTTTCATTAATTTTTAGATAGTAGATGAACATAATCAAAAAATTGAGTAACACCACTTTAGTCAAATGCCCAACACTGTCTCTGAGTATGAAATACCTCCTTGTTCTTTCTGCTGTTACCCTGATAAATTTGAAAATTTACCTTTCATAGTCCATCAATATATTTATTAAGTAACTACTATGGGCAAGATACAGAGCCAGGGTCCTTGGGAGATTTTACCAGGCACTAGGCTCTTTCTACCCTAGAAACGTATAGTCTAGTTGAGATCATAAAATGTGTTTTCCTAAATAAGCAACTAACAATACAAAGAAGTAAATAATAAATGTCAAAAGAATATTACAGATAATAAGTACTATAAGGAAGTTAGGAGCCTGCTCCTTTCTGCTCCAGTAGTTCATTGCACATACCCTTATTAGAGCAATTATCACATTGTAATTATTTGCTTGCTGTGTGTAATTTACCTGCCTGTCTCCTCCATGCGAATGGCAGCCCCTTGAGGGCAAGGATGCAGTTTTATTTGTCATTGTATCTTCAGTGTTTACCACGCTGTCTGGTATGTAATAAATACTTAATATAATCTTGGTAAAGGAATGAATGTGGGTCACAGGAGGCAGGCATTTCCTTTGTGGCCAGTGTAGCAGACTGGTTCATCTCTGGAGTCAGATGGTGGGGTCTGAGTTTGAGCTCTATCTTTGAAATGCTGTGTGACCCTGAAAATTTTACATGAATTCTCTGCACTTCATTTCGTTCGTTGGTAAAAATATAGTAATAGAACCTTTCTTTATCAGCTAATATTAGTAAGTAACATATCACTCCCAAAACTGGTGGCTTGAAACAGCAGTCATTTACTAGCTCAGTGTTCTGTTGTCACTAATTTTGGGGTGTGTTATTTCTTCCATCTCGGCTGAGTTCAGTCATACATCTGAGTTCGGTTATCAGGTCACCTGGGGAATGGCCCCAGGTATCTCCACGTGGTATCTCATCTGCCACAGCCTAACTTTGGCTTTTGCACATGGCAGCTGGCAGGGTTCAAAGGGGGAGAGTCAAAGTATACAAGGCCTCTTGAGGCTCAGATTTGGAGCTGGCACAAAGTCATCCCTGGCACATTCTATTGGTCAAAGCAAGTCACAAGACCAGCTCACAAAGGACGGGGAAACAGATCCCACTCTTGATGCGAAGAGCAGCGTTTATATGGGGAAGGATGGAGACTGGGGCCATTCTTACTATCTACCATATTCCCATAGGATTAGCAAGAGGATTAAGAAAATAAAACACTTAAAGGATTTAGACTAGTGTCCACCACACAAGTAATAATCTCAATAAGTATTCGCTATTATTACTCTGCTTGAGATTGCCAGGAAAACTTTCACCTCAGAAAGAAATCTGAGTTTAATCTCAAGAACTAGGTGAGGTTCCTACATGTAGAGAACCAAGGCCTCTCGTAAGGACACAACCTAAGCATCGGCACTGTGGTGTGAAAGAGAGTTGTGTTCAGAAAACAGCTAACAACAGGCTTCCCAGAAGTGCTAGAACTAGCTCCTGGGAACCCAGGATGCTGGCCAAGGAGTTTGGATTCGACCCTGGGGCAATAGTAAAACACTGGTTGTTTTTTTTTACTAAGTGCTAGTCAATAGCACTATTTCTTGACTTTTATTGTTATTTAAGATTTTTTTGTTCTTCGATAAGCTTCTTGATGTTGATTATTTTGTGGTATCTCTGGCCACATCTACCCAAGATTTAAAATAAAACTCTAGAAACCTACACGTTTTGTCTGGGTTCTGCCACTCCCTGGCTTTGGGGAGCCAACAGGTCCTTCCTTCCTAGATTTTATTGTAAAATGGAATAATATCTCTCTTCGTCCACCCATTTCACAAAGGTGGCAATCTGAAGCATCAGGCCACAGGACATAATATTTACTAACTGAAAGACACACAGGGGAGGCCAAGCTTTGCTGTTTGCATAATTGGAGCATAACTCATAAATCTCAAGCAGAAAAGTCAAGAATGAGAGAAATAAAGTTCCAATGTGGCTGTCCCTTCCTGTTAGGCAGCAAAACACTTCTTGAACCACTCTGAAGATGAACTTGAGTTCACCCAGTCCAGTGAGATGGTCCTTAGCAACCTGAACCACAGATTCACTTGGGTCCCTGCTACCCTGAAGGCTGACCAGCCTGCTCAGAGCTGGTGGCAGCTCTTGTTAGACTGCTCAGAGCCAGCAGTTTCAGCATCTTTCCACTTACATAGTTTAAATGCAGATTCACTGATGAATAAATTTGATAATTCTGTAGAAGTATGAAGACTGCTTGAATTAGATGACTACATGATCATATTTAATTTTTTTTATAAGACAATTCTGGCTCCTCTTATGCCATGTGAAATCCATCCCGCTGAGTGCTCTGGACTAGTCACGTCCTTCCTGCCATTTTAAAAACAATAGTGGCAGAGATGCAAGCTGCTGGTAGTGCTCAGCAGGACAGATCAAACACACAGATGCAATTTCTGTACGTTGAACAGTGAAGTAGGATAAAATTCAAATACTTACAATCGCTTAGTAGCTAGCATCTGATTGCTGCAAATTGAATCTTTCATAACGGGATTTATTGTAAATAGTGTCATACCATTTGTGAGTTCTGCAATAATTTCAGTCAAAGCCAGGGCAAGACATTGGAGGTGTGTAATTTACATGATATAAACACTATTTACACACCGATTATGAATGGATTTTTTTTACTATCAATATTCTTTTTTTAATTGCTTACAAAATAGCCATAACTGTAATTTTTCTCTGAATTTTAAACATTCTCAAATAGCGTAACTTTAAAATCCAGAAGAAAACAGCCTAACCTCTTCATTTTAACAGCTGTTTTAGAATTTCAACCCCCAATAACACCCCCTTCCCCTTCTGTCCAAGTTATTAAATAAGCATTAAAATGATAGGTAGTTAAAATTTTTGAAATGTGGCTCTTATATTGTTTGGAAACAGTGACGGTCCTAGTAATCATAATTATTGGTCAATATATCCTATCAGTAAATATAATACATATGTATATATAAATCCAAAACTAAGATACTGCAAGGTCTATAAAACATACCTTGATTCCTAATTTCTTTAGGATAAAATGGAAAGATGGCAATAATTTAAGTGATCAATACTCTTATTCGCCTTTGGGTTTAGTTCCAGATACTTCATTGGAAGCTATTAAAAGATCAGCATCAAAAGCATACCATAAACATTATACTTTGCATGTCTGAGAGTTTGGTGACACTTCACACACTTGATAGCTTTAATTGCTAATGAATCAGAACCCCCAAAAGGCGCTATATTGCAGTCACAGTCTTCCTATTCAAGACCTAAATAAGAGAAATTTTTAAAAAATAGTAGGGCCAGAAGATTTGGATAATCTGTTCTCTTTCCTTCCCCTGCTTTAATCAAAAAAATCCTTCTCTATTATTTTATCATGTATTGGGGCCTTTTATTATAAATATGAATATGAGAATGTAGCATCTCAGCAAGATCTGAATAAAGCAGTCTTACCCTCAGATCATCTAAGACCTTGATAGAGAAAGGCCTTTGTGAAGGATAAATGCTTCAGTTCCATCCTTCCTCATCTATTTAAGAGTAAATATCCCATATGCATGTTAATGTTCATCATTTTAAATGGGAAATTCCTGATTTCTGAACCAAAGAATTTTCAGGTTTCCCTCCTCCCTCAAGCAGGTGTCTTTCCATCTCTCACCAATCAAAAGGGAAGGTAAAAAGGCAGGCTTTCAGTGGTGCCCTGATGTGTATTTTAATAAGTTTACTAATCAGAGCACATATCAATTGGAATGAATCATGTTCATATAGTTAATAGCAAACAAAACTCAATTTAACTCATGTCCAGCTTTCTTCCATGTTCACTTTATTCAAGGGCATACCTTCCTTTTTCTGCTTTTTTTTCCCCCTTTCTTTCTTGGACACCTCCAGCCCCCATTGACAACCAAAATGCAGGGCTATAAATGTAAGGGCGCAATACATCATGAGATAAGTCTAGAGAACATGTCCTCTACCAAAATGCACATGAATCTCTGGTACAGCTAAAATTCCAGAGTCATGCTGGGGTTCGTTTTGCATGCTAAGCAGGGTCAAAAATGTGAGCTCTCTGTGGCCGACCTTATATATCAGATGAGCTCCAAAGTTTAAAGGTTACATCTGTGAAATTGCAGCTGGCTTTCCTAGCACTTGATTCTAGCTTCTGCAAATCAAAGACTCCTAATTGAAAGGCAAATCTGGCAATAGGATAATCTTCCAATAAAAAAAAAAGTGACTTCTGAATCCTTACTGAAGAGCTGACAGAGAATTTCAGAGATGGTTGTATAACCAGACAAAATGATGGAGAAAATGTTTTCCAACAAGAACATAAAGCTTGAATAGTGCAGGGAAACAAATGTAAAGCAAAGGGCTGTCCTCTATTCTACTTCCCCCACCCCCTGTTGTATACTCAGCCACTCACCTCTTAGGCAAGGGCTCCTGACCTCCAAGTCAGACTCAAACCCCAAATACCAAGACACTATAAAGTGGCATCTTGGCATACTTTGAGATCAGACGGTTTCTGCATTTCATAGTGTGGGGGGTGGGGGGGTGAAAGGGAAAAGCAGCATACCAATGTAGTGAAATCTGGAAACAACAGCACATATACAGACACAAAAAGTTTGCATATTGCACAGAGCGCTTGAAGATCATAAATCTATGCATGAGAAAGATGTAGTGGAAATTTTGGGGGGGATTAGAGTTTATTTTTGTCATCTCTGTGAGACAGCTACTCATTCATCCAGATCACAGCTAAGAAAAAAGCTGGTCACAGAAATTAGCAGTTTCAGCTCAGCAGCGAAGTCGCCAGCCTGTGAAGGCAGAGAGAAATTGACTAATTAGCAATGCGCACTAAAACTTGACGGTTCTTTATAGAGAGAGAGAAGAGAGAGGGAGAGAGAGGGAGAGGGAGGGGGGGGCTCGCTTTTTCCCCTTCTTTCTTCCAAAGATGTTTGAAATCGCAGTCATTTACGCTCGACAATTTTTACAATAGCCTTGAGCCATAATTTTGCGAGTCTCTCCAGCATCCATCCCCCTGTATGGTCTCTCTCTACTGGCCAAGCACGACCGTTTCTCTCCCCAACCGTGGATTTCCTATTACTCTCGTTACGACTCACTGAGCCCCAGGCCCAAGGATAATGATGTGTTGTTTCTTGGTAGCATAATTTGTCACACGTACATTTTTTCTTCTTCTTCTCTTGCAGAAAGCTCTGCTCCCTCTCTCTCTCTCCCTCTCTCTCCCTCTCTCTCTCCCTCTCTCTTTCTCTCTTTTCTCCCTCTCCTACATTTTCTTGCTGTTGCTAATTCATGGTGATCAAATGATGTACGACAAAATAAATTGTAAAGAGTGACTGCCTGGAGTTGGGAACCAGAAGGTGTTTTCCCCCTCCCAAGGAGAGAGCAAACCTTTAAAAAGGAAGGACAATTGATTTTTGGGGGGGAGCTTAAGTGAGCCTTGACTTTGCAGCTGGTTGAAAGCAGGTAAGTTTCTGGCCTTGTGTCTGCCTTGTGTGTATTTTGTTCTGTCTTTTGGGTTGTTGGCGGGGGGTGGGGGGGCGGGGGGGAAGGGACGGGGAGGGAGTCTTTCAGAGGCGTGGGGGGGGGGGTTGTGTGACAAACGCTCATAAAGAATAAAACTCCTATTGCAAGAAATAAGCAGATGGGGGGAAAGGCAAAGGAGGAGAGCAAGAAGGAAGGGGAACAGGAGAAGATGGGGTGGGGGGAGACAATGAAGCGGGGAGAGCGAGAGGGAGGTATGACCGAGTCCACTTAAAGGGAGAGACTCTGGGAGATGTTTCAGGAGAGCCAGAGCTTTGGGGGCGTGGGGGGGGTGGTGTGCTGCCGGGGGAGGGAGCTCGCGGGAGGTTGGTCCACCTGGAACGGGATGATAAAGTGAGTCGAGAGGAGCCCAGTCCGGTAGAAATAGGAAGCCGGCGATCCAGGACTGGCGCCAGGCAGGGCAGGGCAAGCCGCAGTGGAAGGGGCAGGTCCGGCGGGATCCCTCTGAGCCGGGCGGCGGCGGCGGCGGCTCTCCCGGGCGGGCGCGCGCGCGGGCGGGATGTGGGCAGAGGGTCCCTTTCTGCTCAGCCCTAGAAGGTGCAATTACAGGTTAAGAACCTGGCGTATCGATTTCGCCTCGCCTCCCCCATCCAGCCCCCCTCCGCCTAGATGCGGGCGGCTCAGACTTTTTACAGAAGTAGTTCCATGGCCGGAGGAGTGGGGGTGCCCGAGTGGGGGGTCTCGGGGAGGCTGTGCCGAGGGGCTCTGAAGAAAGCTGCGGCTTCGGCGGCAATACTGGGTGGGATGCAGAGACCCTGCACCGAACTGCGCAACCTCTCCCCCCAGCCCCCGCATCGGACAGCCCCCCACCGGCTCCCCCAACACCTGCCAGTTAACTTGAACTTCTCATAGTTACAGGAGTTAAAGCCACTGCGCCTAGTGCCCGGGAGGAAGAACCGTCCACACGAATCCCACCGGGCCTCCCGGCTCTTGCTCTAAATCCACCCCAGTAGCCCCACTTTCTCCCTCCACATCTTCCTCGGTGCCTCCCCGCGAGGGAAGGGGAGACATAAGCCTGAACTTCCGCGCTTTGAAATGTCGGGGGCGGGGGCAGGGGAGAAAGGGTCGAGGGTGGCGGGGCTGGAGGGATGCTCCTGTAAGGTTTGAAGGCGTCTCTGGAAAATTAGCAAAACTGAGTGGTGACGGGGAAGCCAACAGTTTGCGAAGCAGGGAAGCAGGCAGGGCCGGAGTGAGGGAAATGAGCTAGAATTGATAAGGACAGCTCCCGCCTCTGCCGAGTCCACTGAGCTGGTCCTCACCGCGCTCCGCTGCACTTTCCCGGGAGAAGAAAGGGCTTTATCTGCTCCCTCAGACTATTAGCCTAGGAGTTTCTCGGGGCAGCACGGATAATCGAAGGGGTTCCCAGCTTTTGGAGGGCTGAGAATCGCCCGCCCGCACGCCTGTCGGGCCCCCTCCCCCAAAACTGGACCAACTGCGAAGAGCAAAGCTGTGGGCGCGAGTTGACCTGGAAGCTCCGCCGACGGCCGCCTCTGCGCTCTCGGCACCCCCCACCCCCCCCCCCCCGGCTCCCCAGTCCCCAGCCTCTCCCCGGCCCGGCATGGACACGAGCCCACGAGGTGTCTCGGCCTCAGCCGCCACTTTGCCGTCGCTGCTGCCACCGCTGTCGCTGCCAGGAGCCGAGCCCGGGTGGTTTTAGGAAAGTGAGGGACGAAGTGTGTGGGCGGCGGCGGGAGGAGTAGCAGGGAGCAGAACGGGCGCCCGGACCCCAGACAGCGCCCTTCTGGTGGCACTCACGCATCCAGCGCCTTCCGTCCCGACCTGCCTCCGAGGGTCGGGGTCCGGAGGCCAAGCTGAGCACTGATTGTGGTTCTTCGCCCTCCCCTCCCCTCCATACCCTTCCCCACCCCGACCACACCCCACCCCCTCCACTACCCTTCTCCCCTCCCTCCCATCCCCCACCCCTGTCTGCCAGGTCAGAGGAGGGTTTAAAGCCAGGTAGGCCGAGTCAGCTCGCCATGTCCAGATCCGGGGACAGGACCTCCACCTTCGACCCCAGCCACAGCGACAACCTGCTGCACGGCCTCAACCTGCTGTGGAGGAAGCAGCTGTTTTGCGACGTGACCCTGACGGCCCAGGGCCAGCAGTTCCACTGCCACAAGGCCGTGCTGGCCTCCTGCTCGCAGTACTTCCGATCGCTCTTCTCCAGTCACCCCCCTCTCGGGGGAGGGGTCGGCGGCCAGGACGGCCCGGGGGCCCCCAAGGACCAACAGCAGCAGCCGCCGCAGCAGCAGCCGCCGCAGCAGCCGCCGCCGCCGCAGGAGGAGCCCGGGACTCCTTCCTCCTCCCCCGACGACAAGCTGCTGACCAGTCCCCGGGCCATCAACAACCTGGTGCTGCAGGGCTGCTCGTCCATCGGGCTGCGCCTGGTGCTCGAGTACCTCTACACGGCCAACGTGACCCTCTCCCTGGACACTGTGGAGGAGGTGCTGTCGGTCAGCAAGATCTTGCACATCCCCCAGGTCACCAAGCTCTGCGTGCAGTTCCTCAACGACCAGATCTCGGTGCAGAACTACAAGCAGGTGTGCAAGATCGCCGCGCTGCACGGCCTGGAGGAGACCAAGAAGCTGGCCAACAAGTACCTGGTGGAGGATGTGCTGCTGCTCAACTTCGAGGAGATGCGCGCCCTGCTGGACTCGCTGCCGCCCCCCGTGGAGTCGGAGCTGGCGCTCTTCCAGATGTCCGTGCTGTGGCTGGAGCACGACCGCGAGACCCGCATGCAGTACGCGCCCGACCTCATGAAGCGCCTCCGCTTCGCGCTCATCCCGGCCCCCGAGCTGGTGGAGCGGGTCCAGTCAGTGGATTTCATGCGCACCGACCCGGTCTGCCAAAAGCTGCTGCTGGACGCCATGAACTACCACCTGATGCCCTTCAGGCAGCACTGCAGGCAGAGCCTGGCCAGCAGGTATGAGACAACAAAGCGGGGGGGGGGGGGGGGGGAGCCCGGGAGGCCGGAGAGAGGAGAGGGGGCAGGGAGGAGAGGAAGAGGGGTGGGCTGGGCGGAAAGCTCCCGCAGGCTGAAAACAAATGAGAAACAAACAATTCAGACTGCGTGGGGAAAGTTGATTTCAGAGTCCCTAAAAGGTCAACAGGAAACTGGCCACACAGCATCCCCGAGCGCTAGAAAGCCCACGTTCTCAATATCCCCAGAGCAGGAGATGTGGGACTTGTGAACTGAAATTGACAGGCAGGTGGGGCCAAAGGCCGGGCAGTTGGAAGTACGGCTTTGGAACCCTTTGTATCCAGTCCTCCCTCAAAATACGGTTGCTTAAGGCAGAGGATTCTGTGATGAGAACTCCCCAGGCCACTTCACCTCCTTCCTGCCTTGGGCGAGTAGAAGTGCCAGGCCGCACTCGATCCTCAGAGAGGAAAGCTTTCACTCATTCTGACACTCAAGTTATTTTTTTGTTTTTCAGTGACTGGGGTTTGCGCCCTTTGGAGGTTAGAGGTCTGAAAGGCTTTGTCTTTTACGGTCACTGTTGGAAATTCTGGCATCACATACCCAGGCAAACTTTTTTATCTTGTAAAAGGCAAAACCTTTCCTTTTCACTTTTAAAGGAGAGCAAAGCAAGAGGCTTCAGTGTGTCAGAGTGAATCCTGCCTGGTAGCTCCCGCGTCAAAGGGGAGCACAGTTGAAAACTGAGAGGAGAGAAAGGTCATCTAGCTGTTAGGTCTGTGCGCCTGCTCAGAAGGCACAAAGAAGTTAGAGAGTTATTATTTTTGTTATTGCTGTTTGCAATGTGTCGTGTGTGTGTGTGTGTGTGTGTGTGTGTGTGTGTGTGTGTTGAAAGTAGGATTTCCTGTCAAAGGGGAGAGAGAAACAATAACATTTTAAAATGCTGCTGAGATTTTTTTTAAATTTTAAAAAAAGACTGTTGGAATTGACAATCATGTTTTATTGGCTCCAATTTTAAAACCCTTTTTAATGAGCCCTAGCAGAGGGTTGCTTTCTCTTTTTAGAGAAGAGAAGCAGTGTCTTCTCAGTTTCTCATGATAAAATATCATGATTTCAGATGCCAGGCTATCCCAGTCTGATCTATCTAAGTGCTGTGTTAGAAAGTATATGGGTTAAGAATCCACCATGGCCTTTTCCCACTCAGAAGAATATCTGAAAGATGGGGTCCACTTTCTGCAGCCTTATGGAATTAAATGTTTATTTTTTCCATCATGGTGTTTCTACCAGACCTAGGTAACTAAAGTTTAAGGAAATCAGAAGATATTTTCTACATTTGTTTAGGGAGCACTGGTGTTCAGGTGAGGCCCACAGAAGGCATGGGAAATCTTGAACTTAGAAATCTTGTAAGTTGATTTTTCTACTATTTGCAAGAAATGAATTGTAGTGCCAGAACATGACTGTTAAGACAATAACACAAACAAGGATCCAAACTCTTGTGCTTGAATAGTGAACACAGGACTCCAAGTGACAACAAGAACATGGAATGTATTTTTATTTTGAAAGAGTTCCCATTTGTCTAAATATCAAGATGGTAAGCTTAATGTGATGGCCAAATGTCACCCCACCAAGGGACACTGGTGATCAATATTCTGTTATTTTAACTTTTATGACTTATAAATGACATAAGTATACTTAATTTAGCATATATCACACTATTAAGTTATAGTCCTGAACACACATTTATTCATATTTTCTAAATGTATAATCTCGTATAAATTCAGAAACCCAGAAGGATAATAAAATTAAGATTTAACTCGTTCTAAGAGTAATTTGGGGAAATGAGCATTATAAATTCGATCCAATAAATAAGCTTGAAATCCTCAGTGCACTTTTACCTGGTAAATATGTCCTAGGTTTCCATGTTAGAAGAGTTGACTTTCAAAATGCAAAATCCATTTCCCACCTGAGTCTGGGTTCAGCACGCCAGCTGGGGCCTGCTGGCTCTGTCCTGGTGGATGGCTGAGATACCAGGCTGCCTGGCTCCGTGACGACACCGTCCAGCTTCACTGGGCCATATCATTTGAAGGATATGTAGTGGCGTCTGACCACTGAATGCTTACAAGTGTCATGGATGCAGCAAGACTCTGATACTTCTGCAATAGGAAGAAGACTATTTTCCTTTAAAAGTGGAAGATACGGAAAATAGTTCATGTGAACCTATTGTTGATCTCAAAGTAATATAATTTAGACTTTGTTCCATTATTAATAACCGTAGCATTTTAATTTTAGGGACTAATTATGTTATTCTAATTTTAATTCACAGAAAGAACGCAAGAATAACCAAGATCTTAACTTTAATGTAGACAAAAGTGCTATAAGTTGCAACCAATAATATGATATCAGCCCATTTATTATAGCAATAGCGTAACATAAAAATGTTCTCTCAGCCTTACATGTAGTTTAACAGAGGGATAAATGTGTTAAACAATTTTTTTTGAAATTGCATCACTTTTATTGAAGACAATTGAATGGGAGGGTGTTGTATTTATTACTTTTCATCCACCTGTAGTTACTGAAGTCTAAATATGAAAGAGTTCCTCAAATTCAGAGAAGGAGCTGGAAAATTAAAATTGGCCCGTCTGTTGGAATAAGTTCAAAACACAAGCAAATAGAATAACTTCAGGGACTTCCCTGGTGGTCTAGTGGTTAAGACTCCATGCTTTCAACACAGGGGGTGTGGGTTCGATACCTGGTCAGGGAACTAAGATCCCACATGCTGCACGGTATGGCCAAATAAATAAGTAAATGAATAAATAAAAAAAAAAACTTCAAAAAGAACTTACTTGTTTAAGAATACATGTTATCTCTAGAATGTAGGGCTAGTAGTATAACAGTATTTTGAATATTTTTTAAATTGTTGAGTGATTTTGAATTTTTACTGTCTAGAAAAATAAAGCAAGCCAAGCATAAACTTTATAAATATGCAAATTAATTTAATTTTTGTCCTAGTTGTTTAGTTTTTCTGATTATGCCATTTATAGTCAGATTTCTATTTTATTTTAACAAACTAAGCATTCATGGTATTAAAAATAATAGACATATTCAAATATATACATAACTAATTTGAGATCACAAGACTTGCGTGAACAAAAATTAAAATATTTTGAAGTCTTATTTCTTATTTTCATATTGCTTTATTGCAAGAAATGGGACACTTAAGAAATAAGTTCTTGAAAAAGTTTCTGGGAAAGTCATTATTAAGGGTTTCTAAAGCACAAAAATTTAATAAAGTGACATGACATGCAACATTTAGTGCATTAAAAAGTAAATATCAAAAGACTTGTAGTGCAAGTTTAGCTTAAGTAACCCCAAAAGTTTTTTTATTTGTATTTTTTAAATTTTTACGTATAATTTAGTAATTGGCCCAAGTAAATCAAACTGGACTGGATTAATTTTCTCTTTTACATTTTCATTGCACCTCCCACAATGTAACAGTTAAATAAACGTTTAGGGAAAGTTGAAGGAACTAAAATTATAAAATAAGAAAGCCTCCGTGTTACATTTTACCAATATGTTCTTCAATCTATGTTACTATTGCACATAACAAAAGTCCATTGAACCTCCTCCAGGAGAACACCTGTAATAGAGAAGCATTCACATAAAGAATTATATTTTTAAAATACTTAATCACCAGCTATTACAGTCCCATATATAGTTCTGTATTGAAGTGTAGTTTTCAAGAGATTACATTTTGTAGATGATAAAAGGCTACCTTACAAAGATTTCTCTCTCTACAAAACAGTCTGTTTAAAGCATTCTTATAAATAAATGTAAAAATCTATTTAAATATCAGGAATACTAATTATCTATTTGCTAAAATGACTTGCAATGATTAAAAAGCCATTAGAATTCCTTAAGGCAGAGTTTTGATTCCTGGTTTTGGTGCTTAGAAAATGTTTCTTTAAATGCAGGACAATATTTTTCATTGGTTCCTTTCCTAAGACCTGAATAACAACCTTAACAAAGCAAACTAATCTTGTGTCCATGCATCCTCTAAATTGTTACTTCCCTTTATGTCAATTTGATACCCTCAGATAAGAACTTGTTAGGTAGTTAGATTTTGTATCAGAAGTCACTCAACCATTCAGAATACAATTTGTTTATTATCTGAAACAGGACCATTGATTACAAAATTATATCACAGGTATGGGAGCCAAATAGTTATATTCTACAATCAAAAAGCAATTAGAGTAGATATTAGTGCATTGCATTGGCTCAGAGGACTTACTGACAGTAGTGGACATGTTCAAATTTTAACTCATCTTTGTTTTTCCCCCTTTTTATGAATACACTGAGGCTCACTCATTACCTTAGCCAGTTTCTAAATATCTCAACTTTCTTACCTTAAAAATACAGTGAAAAATATGTTACTTTACTTATAATAGTTACTTCATACCAGGTGACATTCTAAGCATGTTACAAATACTAACTTATTTAATGCTTATAATAGCCCTAAGGGATGGGTACCATCATCTACTTCATTTTAAAGATGGAAAAACTGATGCACAGAGAAGTTAAGCATTTTGCCCATGGTTGCACAGCTGGTAAGTTGTAGTGCCAAAGTCTGAGCCCAAGCAATGTGGCTCTTGAGTATATGTTCGCACCCATGGTGTTCTGCATCTTACTATGAGTCTCTCTATTGTATCATATAATCTGGTGATTGACTTTAGAATTATACGTAGACTTAAGACTTCCCTTTTGGAAAGACATTTGTGAGGGTTAAATTTTAATGTATCTGATTTTAAAGAAGTTAAGGAGAGGTATTATTCTGGACCAGAGGTCAGCTTTTCTTTCTTTCTTTCTGTAAAAGGTCAAATATAATTATACTTGGCTTCGGGCTCACACTAAGTCTGTTGCAACTACTTCACTCTTCCTCGGTAGCACAAAAACAGCCACGGACAATATGCAAATGAATGAGCATGGCTGTGTTACAATAAAACTTCATTTGTGAGCATTGAAATTTCATATAATTTTCACATTATGAAATATTATTCATCTTTTGATTCTTTTCAACCATTTGAAAATGTAAAAACCATTCTGCATGTGGGAGCTATATAAAAACAGGAGGCAAGCTAGATTTGTTCTGTGAGTCATAGTTTGCCAAAACCCATCTTAGGCACTTGGGATACATCAGTGAACAAAATGGACACAAAATTTTGCCCTTATTCTAGTGGAAAGAATCCCACTGGTTTTCTTATTTCTGTTCAGAAAGAATTCAAATCTAAACAATCCTTCCATGCCAAGTTAAAATTTCAACTTTCCATAGTAAGACTTTAGAATTTAAATAGCAATCCCAGGAAGGTAAAAGGTGATTAATTAAAACAGTGAATGAGTTGCTTATTATTTTCAAACATATTGGATATAGAACCAGCTAACATAGATTGGTCATTATTCAGAATAGGCTTCAATATCATTGATTTTTTTTAATGATCTCTGGTAGGAAATTAGAGGAGCTAGGTACATTTAACACACTGCTTTCTGAGATTGACATGCACATATCAAGTAAACTAATCTAGGCATATGAGTGAACATGTGAGCAATTATTTTTCTAAATGCCAACCTGTATCTCCAATTGCTGTGATCAAGGGGCATTGCTGGCAGGACTCCTGACTTCTAAGTGAATCACCTGGCTGGAGTATATCTATAGAACCTCCCTGCCTTCTCCAAAGTGGGTAACCTCTGGAGGAGCATGTGTGCTGCTGTAGATTTGTCTTATGTGTCTTATCTCCCCAACTAGATCAAGTGCCTGGCCTTGACCCCAAAATGTGAGTTCAATATGAATTGGAATTGGTCTTAAATATAATTGTGGTAGACTCTTAGGATTTGTTTCAGTTTCATGTGAATTGACAAAGCCAATGAAAAATAAAAATGGAGGTAATTTTAAAGATGATTACACACACACACACACACACACACACACACAATTGCTGTTTGCCAGTAATAATGGTAGCTATCACTAATTGAGTACTGACCATGAATGAGCTTGACGTATTACTTATATTCTTTCTAGTCCTTTCAATCTTTTTAAATATTAGAAAATTGAGGCTCAGAGAAAATCAGTAAGTTGTCCAATTAACTGAATAATGTTGAGTTGGAGGTCAATTGTCATAATCTGAAGAATCGTCTCTTATTATGTGTACATATTGTAAATATGGCTTTTACAAAAAGCAAACTGCAATCTACACCTCCCACATCTTTGTTTTACCATAGCACAGTAGTGATTAAAAGTTCCATCCCTCTAACGCATCATCAAACTACCCAACCAATGAAGAAGAGTGAGAGGAAGACAGTAGAAAACCCAGATTTTTTTCCTACTGGTCTACCATACTCAATTATTAGTTCTGGGATTAAGGGGCTAAATAATGAGATTGCTGAGATTTATCGCTATGATATTGACTTACTAAAAATAAGATGAGCCGATATACTTTAAATAAATCAATAAAAATAAGAACTTTTCAGCTTAACCATGAAAAATAATTGTGAAAATAAAACAAAAAGAAAGCCTTGGATCTTGAATGGGAACCAAGAGATCCACCCCCAACCCCAGATTTCTGTGCACTGGAGTCCTAGACAGCCATCAGCTTTGTTTCTGTGAAGACAATAGAAAGCTCTTCACATTGGTGATACTTACAGGTGATAAATACAACAGGTAGAAGCCAGAATTATAAAAATGCCCATATGTTTTAATAACAGAAAATAAGATTACTCTCATTGGAATTTATTCTGTCTGTATTTTGTTGCAAGAAAATTATTTTAACAATTGCTATGCCGTAGTGTTTATGCCTTCTGTCATTCATTTGGGATTTCAGAAAATATATTCATTCCTATGTCCTTTCCATTTACACCCACGATAATTCATGATGCATGAATTACTAACAATGATTTCTCTTAAAAAAATAAGCACTATTATGATATGAGCAGGAGACTGAGTTAACCAGGGGAAAGACTCTCGGTTGTATGATATAGTGAATATACCTTTTTTACTGTAAACATAAAAAGGGATTATTTACTCATAGATATTAATGACAATCAAGTTAAAACTATTTGCAACGTGAGAAGTAAAGCAGAAAGGCACTAGAGAAAGCCTACTGTAGTTGGGAAATGAAAATAGCAAATATTTGTGATAGAAAATAAATCAGAGGGAAGTAAAAAAAGAACAGCAGTAACAAAAATGCAAGGAAGTATGGAAAATCAAAGAAATTGTTAAGAAAAACCATCTAAAAAAGAAAGAAAAAGAGAACTAGTAGGAGAGGAGGACGGACAAGAAAATTCTAGAGCTTGGAGAGTAGATGCTCAATATTTATTGGACTAATAAGCACAAATTAAGAAGCATTTAAGTCACTACATAGTGAACATATAATTTGCAGAGTTATAAAGTTCCACTTAAAGGAAAAAAACCTCATTCCTCAAAAGAAAAAAATTTTCAACAAGAAAAAAGACGGTCAGCCATGGAACCTTCACTCCTGTACTTTGATTCAGTTCAATAATTACATATTTGTAACCTGAGTTAAGATGTTTTGTAAATAACTCTTTGTTCTTGTGCTAGATAATGCAGTAGTTTCAGAAGCATCAGGATTTAAAGGAGACAGCCTGTTATGCCAACAGGAGGAGATGAAAATATAACTGTATTCTTTGTAAATCTTAATTCTCAGTATAATTGGAGCTGGCAGCAGACCTGAGAAACAGGGGAACCTTCATGACTTTGGGCAGCTTTTCTAAACCCATGCTATGCCTACAGTGGGAATTTGGGGTAATATGTTGAATTTACCACTAACAAGAAGTTCTGCTGTGGAATATCCCCCAAACTTGTGATGAACATGTATAACACACCACACTTTGTGCTATGCTCTGAGATACAGAGTGAAGAAGACAGACACATCCGTGACTTCAGGTAGTTTACAGTATAAGGAAAAGGAGTAAATAATTACACAAATTAATCACACTGGTAATACATGCTATACATTAGAAAAGTGCCATTTGCTGGGAGATGGTGTAACACAGTGCTGTCACCTTGTCGGAGTGGCCAAAGAATTCTTTCTCTACAGGAGAGGTTTAAGATGAGCTTTGAGAGATGAGATATCCAGAGTAGTGGGTCTGGGGCAAGGCAGGGTGTGCAGGTGGGGAAGGCACAAGCTGAGAGAGGAGTATCTGCGTGAGCACCAGGCGGCAGAGAGTTTGGTAGCTTCCAGGGGCTGAAAGGAGGTATGTGTGTGTAGCCAGATATTTTGCAGGAAGGGTTGTCCAAACCCTAGGGGAAACTGTAGAACCTGCTAAGGATTATCCACTACATGGATGACTTCCATATGGAAAAATCAGCATGCTTTTATACTTGAACTGAGTAAATGATCAATACTGAATTGGAAATACCGCCGCCTTTGAATTCGTAAACCTAAATGTGTATCTTAGCTCTACTTTAGCTGAGTCCCACGTCAGTAACATGGGTTAAGAATTATAGTTCAGCTTCCTGGGGTTTTGGTAAGGATCAGCTCAGAACACAAAAAAAACTGCAAACAGAAAGTGCTATTTGTAATTGATTTCTTTCTAATTTTAAAAGGTACACTAAGCAAATTTACCTGAATACATTTTTGCCCAACAAGAAAACTCTTGAACATATTTGTGATTTCACTGATAGCACAGAAATCGACTTTTAAAGGACCTACAAGTTAAGTTGGAGGGACCCGAAGGTGAACACAAGGGCATCAGGAGGAAGTGGGAAAATCAGAATTTTTGGTTGCCCTCAGCAATTGGTATTTAGTTCCTCAAAGAGAAAATGATGGCCTTTTTAGGTGTAAGAGTCTACATTTCTTCCTTTCACAGAGGAGAGTCCCTCCTCTTTTTAATCTCATACATTCGATGTAGGGCTTCGTTTTCTGCAGCTCGCAGAGCTTCTGGCATCCGTGTCTGGCTCTCTGCTCCCAGAGCTCCTGCGAGCGGGCTGGTGAGTTGCACCTGCGCAGGGACCCGAGCTTCCTCCGAGCTCAGCTGGGTCACCGTATGGAGACTAGCTCACTGGAGGCTGCAGAGAAGTGAACTGAAGAATTACAGTCGGTTTCACTTCCCTGCCTTATGTGCCTTCAGGTGCCTCTGAAGACAGGCGAGCCCAGTGAAATGGAGAGGAGGAGGAAGAGAGAAAGACCTGGGTTAGAGCAGAAAAGAGTCCTTGAAAACGTGGAGGCATTGTTGAAAAACGCGGATGGGTGGATTGCGTGCGTGTCTCTGCGCATATTGTGGGCTGCCAGCTTGAAATTTTCTGTACAGTGGCTTCTGAGAGGTATTTTTATCAGCTAAAGGTCTATTTTGCGTGTGTGGGTGGGGTGGGGTGGGTGGGGCCGGGACAAAGAGTCACAGTCTGGCACTGAGTGAGGAATTATTAGGTTGAGAGGGTCATTTTTTTGCCAAAAAGAAAATAGTCATATTTTGTAAATCCTGCTTAGAATATAAACAGCAGAGACTGTCTGGCCCTGATTTTTAGCACCTCTCAGAACCAACCACACCAGAACATCCTGGGCAAAATGGAAAGGATTAGAAGAGGGAGTGGAAAATCTGTGAGTCAGAGAGGGAAACTTCTAAGGAAGAACTTTAGTGCTTTAAGATGCACACCAGGACCTCAGCACCTACTCCATATGCATTAACAAGGGGTCACTGATACTGTGAGGGATTCCAGCCAATATTGGTGTGTTATAGAGGCAGAAGTGTGTGCCTCTTAGCAGGGACCAATTTGGTGGATTGGTTACTATGACAACTGTACCACTACTGTCAGTGGTAATTCCTGTAAACTCCCTGTCTTAAAGTTTTCACAAGAGTTCACTCCAAAATGACATCTGTAGATATGTACTACAGAGTAAAGCTAGGAGATACAGATATGGAGAGAAAGAGAATATGATGTAATAGGAGGTACAGGTAAAAATGTTATGTTACAGTGCATGTATCTTAAACAGTTCTATTGTATAGTAATTAAGACCTAAAAGTCAGACAGATGTGGGTTAAATCCCACCTTGACCACTTATAAGCTGGCTCTCCTTGGGGAATTTACTAAACCTGTTTTCAGATTGCTTACCTATGAAATGTAGATAATGATACCCACCTCATCAGGGCAGTTCTGAATGTTGGACTACACTTAACATAGTGCCTGATGGTAAGTACTTAATCACTGATAGCTTTTATTTTTATAGGAATAGTTCCATTTATATCTAATTTGCCTTTCTGTTCATTTGTTAGGACTCCTAATTCCATACAGGATGTTCATTCTAGAGTTAGATTCTCACAGCCTGAGTCCCAAGTGCTGCTCTGACAGTGAGAATGTTTAGCTAACAGCATCTGTTTTATCCACCTCTGAGTAAACTACAGAGCTGAGGCCAGTCCTGAGTCTGGTCTATCCCCTTGTTCTATCCATGTCAGCAATTGGAAAAGTTAGAAAATCCTTTGTGGATTCAGGTTGAACAGCTTTTTTTTGAGGTATAATTTACATCCAACACAATTCACCCATTTCAAGTGTACAATCCGATGATTTTTAGTATATTCACAGAGTTTGCTGCCATTACCACAGTTAATCTTAGAACATTTTTATCACCCCCTCCAAAAAAGACCCGGTACCTGTTAGCAATCCGTCCCCATCTGCCCCTGCCCACTGCAACCCTAGGAAACCACTCATCTGCTTTTTGTCTCCAAAAATCCATAGATTTTCTCATTCGGGACATTTCATATAAATGGAATCATGCAATGTGTAGTCTTTTGGGCTGGCTTCTCTCATGTAGCGTAGGTTTTCAAAATTCATCCATGTTGTAGCATGTAACAGTACTTCATTCCTTTTTATGGCTAAATAATATTCCATTGTATGGGTAAACCACACCTTATTTGTCCATCAGCTGATGGACATATGGGTTGTTTCTACTTTTTGCTATTATGAATAATGCTGTTATGAGCATTTATGTACAAATCTTTGTGTGAACATTTGTTTTCATTTATCTTAGGTGTATACCTAGGGGTAGAATAGCTGGGTCATGTGGTATTCAGTTAATACTGAGCAAACGTATAACCTTTTGAGGAACTGTCAGATTGTTTTCCAAAGTGTTTACACCATTTTACATTCTCACTAGCAGTGCATAAAGGTTCCAATTTCTCCACTTCCTCGCCCAAACTTAATACATGTCTTTTTGACTCTAGCCATCCTAGTGGTTGTGAAGTGCTGTCTCACGGTGATTTGCATTTCCCTAGTGGCTAATGATGTTGAACATTTTTTGTGTGTTTATTGACCATTTGTATATTTTTTTGGAAAAAAGTTTATGCAAATCCTTTGGCCATTTTTTCAGTTGGCTTATTTTCTTTTTCTTTTGGAGTCCTAAGAGTCTTTTATGCGTTTTTAGGAGGGCTTCATATGGTTCCTAGATCACAGCTGGGGCCACCGTCTTCAGGAACTAGGTGTTCTAGTTGACAAAAATGAAAATCAAATGCATCACAGGTACAGTGGAAAGTTCTCTAGATACTTTTGTAAGGCATATATGTCTATTATTAAAATTGTTGGTGTGTAGTGTGGTAGAGGAAACTATCTACAGGTGATTTTGATGTTTTCTTCTTCATGTGATTATTTTGGCTTTATGTTGATTTAGGCATTATATTCCTCCAGTGATAGTTGGGACTTGGTGTAGCACATCTTTTATTCAAAAAATATTTTATTACTCGAGTTATTTACTTACATTGTCTTAAAGGCTCATCAGAAATGTTTATTCAAACTATGTTTATACAATAATTATTTTAGGGAAATACGGTAAAATTCTTTGACTGCCAAGGCAGTGATGACTCATAAGAACCACTGCAGAAGAAGAAGAAATATTTTTAAAAATCTGAAAAACAGATGCCCTTATTTGAAAGGGGATGCAAAAGTGTTGCTTGTGGGGGTCAATAGGATTTTCAGTCATAGCTGGAAAAGCTGAATTCATCATGAGAATAACTTGTCCACATTCATCTTCCTTTGCTACAGTGTCCTTGCAGTTTTCCTTAGGGACAAAAAATATCTACTGCTCTTGACAAGAAATTACTTTTACTACTTTTAGTAGGTTAGGTTACTTCACTAACTCTTTTTCTAGAATTTTTTAAAATAATTTTTTTATGATTTATTTATTTATTCATTGCCTGTGTTGGGTCTTCATTGCTGCGCACGGGCTTTCTCTAGTTGTGGCGAGCAGGGGCTACTCTTCGTTGTGGTGTGCAGGCTTCTCATTGCAGCAGCTTCTCTTGTTGTGGAGCACGGGCCGTAGGCACATGGGCTTCAGTAGTCGTGGCTCACAGGCTCTAGAGCACAGGCTCAGTAGTTGTGGCACACGGGCTTAGTTGCTCCGCAGCATGTGGGATCTTCCTAGACCAGGGATTGAATCCATGTCCCCTGAATTGGCAGGCAGATTCTTAACCACTGCGCCACCAGGGAAGTCCCTAAAATTTTTTTATTTATTTGTTTATTTATTTTTGGCTGCACCATGCAGCATGTGGGACCTTATTTTCCCACCAGTGATTGAACTAGGGCTCACGGCAGTGGAAGCTTGGAGCCCTAACCACTAGACCGCCAGGGAATTCCCATAGGTTACTTCACTAACGCTTGCTTTGAGTGTATGGATAAGGCAGAATCTTCAGCAAATCATTTCTTAAGCTTAACGTTTATGCTTCTGGGTGGAAAAATTTCTATTTTGATTATGAATCTCTTTGAACAATCAAATTCTTGCTTTTCTGTTAAAAGATTTACATGTCTATTACACAACGAAGAAGATTTCAGGCCACCATCATAGATCTGAGTGCAAATCAGTAGAAATTTTAACGTGGATTTCTTCTCTGGCTAGTCAAAGGGACAACGTGTTATCAAAAGCGTGTGATAACTTTATAGTTTTTAGTAACACTACCAACAGACCCCAGGAAAGCAGATAATTGCCTAAATTAGTCACTTTGTGTGTTTGGAAGGCAGGCATATTCTTCCCTTGGCAGAAGTATAGGGAAAATATGTAATTCAAGGTAGTCACTTCAGAACCTTGAGAAGCCCAACAGACTTCACCCAACAAACTGTCACTCAGACCTTCTAATAGTCAAAGTTTGGAAAAAGAAAGCAGACAAAGCAAAACTGAAATAGTTAAACACCACTTTGCTGCACTCAAACCCAAGATTTGTGATTGGCCCAGAGTTAAGAAGCCACAAACAAAACCAGCAGCAAGTAAAAATCCATTGCAAGGAAGGGGAAGCCCCTGTACAGGAAGGAGCCCCTCAAGCCTTGCATCAGCCTAGTCAAAACTGAGAGCCCAGGTTCCAGAACACAATTGTCTTTTTGACCTGGAAAGAATAATCTCACCTCAGAAAGATTCTTCTGGAGAATTCTTCCCCTTTTTTATGGCAAGGAAACTTTAGAATCTCAGAGCATGAGAAACATTTAAAATTTCTGGAAGCACAGAGAAATTAGTTTATAGCTTTATAGACAAGAATTAGAGTCTGCCATGAAGGCTTATGGGAATCACTTCTCTCCCTTATCCGTATCTGTTCTTATCTCTCCTGGCTGCCCTCCCTCCATCAGAACATCATTAACCACTAACATTTACTTCATAAGTAAGTAGCAGAGCACCAAGCAGAGGGAGAGATAAAGAGTCCGCCTCCCATATTCCAAATTCTCCATACGATGTGTGGTCAGTAGGCTGCTGTAAAGTACAGCTGTTGTGTGGTGAACTTAGGGAGATCTTTTCTCAAAGCAGTCATGCAGGTTTGACCGTTGAAGAGTCCTTCTCAAGTGTCAGTTCCCAAAAGTGAGGGTGAGAATCTTTGGCCTCTTTCTGCCCTGTGTTCCTGTTGGCTACCTAGTTCTGTTAAGGACTCAGTCTGCTTGAGCTGTCATAACAGAATAATATGGACTAGGTAACGTAAACAACTGAAATTTGTTTTCTCACAGTTCTAGAGGTTGGAAGTCCAAGATCAAGGTTCGGCAGGGCAGGTTTCTGGTGAGGGCTGGCCTTCTGGTTTTCAGACAGCTGCCTTCTCACTGTGTCCTCACGTGGCCTTTCCTCTGTATGCAGGGCTGGGGGTGGGACTGGCAAGAGAGGAAGAGGGGAAGCTCTGGTGTCTCTTCCTCTTCTTAGAAGGACACCTGTTCTGTTAGAAGAGGGTCCCACCCTTATGACCTCATTTAACCTTAACAACCTCCTAAAAGCCCTATCTTCAAACACAGTCACATTGGGAATTAGGGCTGCAACATATAAATTTGGAGGCAACAACATTCAGTCCATAACAAGGGCCAAGAATAGGACACAGGAATTATAAAACAGCTTCGAGAAACTAACTGAAATGTTACTTTTCAACTAGATCCACACAGGCGAAATTATCTAGGCAGACAAGCAATTATCCAAGTCAGCAATATATTAATAGCTCCTCCAATAATACAAAAACCTAGAAGAGAAAAATAAAGTACAGATCTGCTTTCCTCAGCCCCATAAAATCTTGCCTAAATCAGTAGTTCTTTGAAGAATCAACCATAGAGCTTTTTTATTAAAACATATCTTCCCTAATCCTACCCCAGAGATTCTAAATAGATTGAGTTGCAGTGTGGACCCAGGAACCTGCATATTTAGCAACTTCCCCAAGTGATTTTGCTACCGGTGGTTTTTGGACCACACCGTGAAAATCACGAGACTAAGCAGATGCTTCTGTTTTCCAATTTGCTACATATCTGTAGACGATGGGAGAAAATACTGATCGCCATTTACTGGAAGATAAATTTAAGGAAAATTTGTTGCAAAATTAAAAAGAAATCGGATTCACTGGCATGAGAAAGAGGGAAATGAGTCTTAGGGAAAGTTATTGGAATTATCAGACTCTAGGGAATTTATTTCCTGGTGATGAAACTTGGGTACCAACTGCACTAGAGAATTTTCAGAATAATTCAAGCCACACAGTATAGAATCCACAATTCAGCTTCAGAGAATGTGGTGAATTTTCCCAGAATAATTTGTTTCTGCCTAGCATAGATCTAATGATTGAAAAGGATAATGTCAGGGATTGGCTGATGGGTGGGTCTCAGAGGCTTCTGCAAATGCCCTTTCCCGGGGCAGTGGTGGGGTGGGAAGACATTGGACAGCCTTCTAGACCCACAGGACCCTTGAGCTAGGGTTTACTTTATCATTTAGCCCCTCCAGGGTAGATGAAGCAGGAAAAAACAGAAAGAAGTGGCTCCCCACCAGGAGGGAAAGGAAAAGAAGAGGAGGATAAGAAATTCCTATTTCGCCCACCACAGTGGGGTGTCCCTAAGCTGGGTCCCACAAGCCACACCTCATTGTCTCCACAGCACACACACCCCAGGCCTGCCTCAGTCCCTTGCTTATCTACCTCAGAATAAGGAGAACCTTCTTCATTTGTCTTAATCCCAGAATGATTTCATAACATTATTCTTCCCCTAAAAGTAAATTCTGGGCCCATGTAGAGGGTAGCAGCTACAACTCCCTTTTCTTGAAGATGGATACCTATTTACTGCCATGAATATTCCAAGAGAAGCCTGGAGTAATATATTCAGTTACTAACTAACTTTTCTCCCTGTCTCCCTGCATGGCCATTCCTGCAGTGACTCTCCAACTGAAAAGAGCCTGCCTGGCAGGAGGCTGGCTCCTGTTCCTCAGAACAAGCTTCCTACTTTCCCCACAAGAAATCTCTCCCTGGAGTTAGAGGAATGGATAAAATCAGTCTCAGGCCATGTCCCCTTATCCTGAATGGCTGAACTTCTGTTTGGGGAACGTGATTTTATTATTCATTTTTTATTGTTGGGTCTTAGACTGTCAGATACAAGTAATTTCAGCAGGAGGTATGTAACATCCTGAACTTGAATTTTCAGTGTCATTCTGTGCTCTTATGTCTTTCTTCACTTTTTCTTGTGCATCAGGTACCAACATTTCCCTAGGTCAGGAAGTCACTCTTTTCTCTTCAAAAAGGCAGCCAGATGGGAGGGAGGGAGAGAGAGAAAAGTCTCAATAATGAGATTGGTTCTCAAGAGGCAGCATAGTCTAATAATTGGCCTTTATTAGGGGTTTAAACGCAGGCATTACTTAGGAGTCCATCACTGGCATGAGAGTGGTGCTTTACCTCCTTTCGTCACAAGGCTATACCGAGCTTGAATAGCTCCTTCGTGACAGGCTACACAGAACTACTTCTCTCTTGAGCAAGGAGAAGAGTTTTCTCCTGTTACACAAACACTGGTATCCCTGCCACCATGTTGGGTGGCAGCTGTGCTAGTGAACAGGGACACCCCGAGTCCCACTGGGAGGCAGGAAGATTAGTCTAAGAGGTCATACTTGCCACGCAACTTTCTCCCAGGGATGGGAAGGATTAATGAGATGCTATTCCCATTGCAATTCATGCTCCTCAGAAAGTCACTAAGCACTAGGTATGAGTTAGAGATTATATAGGTAATCAAGCAAAGAAGATATTCAACTGCTTCTAGTTACTAAAGGAAGCTTTAATCTGGGAGGTGGGGATGAGGGGGTGGGAACACAGTGAGTGTAAAGTTAGCTAGAAGCTGTTTATCCCCGTGAAGCAAAGGACAAGGAATGAAATGTGAAATGCTATGTACAATATAAAGATAGACCCCTAAATACAGCTGATTCACTTTGTTGTGCAGCAAAAACTGGCACAACAGTGTAAAGCAATTATATTCCAATAAAGAGCTTAAAAAATAAAAAATAAAAAAAGATTAAAAAAAAAAAAAGACCCCCTTCTGGTATGAACTAAGCCTTGGGGAGGCTTACATTTCATGGATTCAGATGAAGACCTTAAGACACTTATGTCATATCTACCATGGCAGAGATGTCTATCTCTGCCATCATGAACCAGTCTCCAGCTTTAGTGTCCAGAGAAATGTGGCAAAAACATCAGCAAACTATGCCACCTGCTTGCTGAAGGACCCGGTGACGTTCTGAGATCAGTATGTGTCAGTGAAGAATTGTGGCAGAAGGTACGAGTGTGCTACAGGGGCTGGAGTGAGAAGTGAAGATGTGGGAAGATGGTTCATTACAATTGTAACGTGCAAAGCGCCAGTCATTAAAGATGTTGGGTGTCTCGTGGTCAAACATATAAGTGGTCAAGTTGGAATGTGATTAGGTTTTCAGAGGTTCAGATTTTAAAGTCCTGGTTTCTTCCATTTATTATAGTGTGCCCTCAACTATGGTTTACCTGCCACTGGTAGGATGTGAGACAATTTCAGATGGTACACAAGAAAACACATTTAAATTTATTTTAAAAGTTAGGTGTTACTATATTTTAACATATATTAGAGATAAAACACAATTAACCCGTGAAGACCATGATTCATAAACATAATTGCTAGAACAATGCTTCTCAGTACTCGTTGTGTATCAGAATCACACAGAAAACTTAAAAAGACTTTTAAAAAACACCAATGCTGGGTCCCATGGTAGATCATGAAATCAGAATCCCTGAGAGATGCCCCCACCCTAAGTGTTTTATAGAAGCTCTCCTAGATGGTTCTAAAGAGCAGCCACTATTGGGAAAGACTAGAATACACTGGGATTAAGCATTTTAAAGTGATCAGTTTTAAGTAAAATATTAAGAAAATAATATATGGATATTGCAAAGATCATGAAGGTCCTGTATTGTGCTAATAACTAAAATTTGGTAAACTTCCCTCTGTCATGGGGAGCTCCCATTCTGGGAGACAGCACTGACCCTAGGTAGCAGTTAGCTTTGGGGGTTAATCAGTAAGACATGTCACCCTCTGACCCTTCCACATTTTGGTGCAGAAACGTGGCTTTTCCTCTTTCCCTTTTGCCTTTCGACACCCCCATCACCATGCCCACTGACTGGACCTTAAAACAGAAGAGGAAAAAAAAAAGGATGATAAGAATGTGTAATGACATACTCCTGGATTAGTGGGATTGGAAATGACTTTGACTCCTTTCACCAGTGCCTTCTTTTATTCATCATTTCTTCATTTCTACAACAAGCATTTATTGAGTACTTAGCATCTACTATGTACTATGTAGTACTAAGTCCTTTTTGTGTTTAAGTATACTTAATATTTTTCTCAGTGAGCATGTGTTGTCTTTATGATATAAGCAAACAGATTTTAAAGTACCATTCTAGTCATTAGGCAGCCAGACTCCTGGCAGGAGAAAGAAGTGTGGCACCAATGTCAGAAAATGAGAAGTTAAGGCATTTTCAGCCACACCTGAGAATCACAGAAAGGTTGTGTGAGAAAGCCGTAGAGATTTTTCCTCTGTGAAATGGAGGAAATAAAACCCATCCTGAGGCACTGGAAAAGGTACCCAAGCCCTTTCCCTCTATTCTTTCATCTGTTAAATGGGGATAATGATACTTTGTGTTTACCTACCTCAGAGAGACATTACCAGGTCTATTTAAAGGCTCTTCCGATGAAGGCTGCTGTGTAATTACCAAAGAACAGCTATGATAAAGAAACCTAAATACAACAGCAAATCAGCTGGAACAAGTTCTCCAGGGAGTTTACTTCTCTGGAAAAATTTAAGAAAAGGGTAGCAGCTCTCCTCTGGGGACTTCTGGGTACCCTTCTAGCTGGAAGTTTAGGGAAGGACAGCTGATTTGCAAAGTCTCCTCCTGGCCACTGATTCAGGATCTTCCTCTGTTTACTTTTTCCCTATGGTCTAAGCAGTTTCCATCTGAAATTCCTCTTTCAAGTCTTTTCAGATCTTAACTCGGAAACTCTTTTATCCCTGAAAAGAATCTCAAGCAAGGCACTTACGTATGAGACAGAGAGAGAGGAGGCTATACCGTGGAGGATATGTGCATTTTATAGAGGATAAGTAATGAGGAATTTTTTGATAGTTTATAAAAAGAGGACTGATGTAATTGATCATTAGTGTCAGGCTTTGCTGAAATTCATTTGACAAAGTATGTAGGGTAGATTAGATGGGAACAGAAGCTCACGAAGCAAGGACATCACTATTACAACAGCTCAAGTGTAAGCCAACCCTGCTGACTCAAGCTACTGGCAGTTTGGTTAAAATGAAGAGATTTTTTTTTTTATATTGGAGTATAGGTGATTCACAGTGTTGTGTTGGTTTCAGGTGTACGGCAAAGTTATTCAGTTGTACATATACATGCATCTATTCTTTTTCAAATTCTTTTCCCAGTTAGATTGTTACAGAACATTGAGCAGTAGGTCCTTGTTGCTTATCCATTTTAAATATAGCAGTGTGTACATGTTACAGCTCTAGAATCCATAGGATTTGGTAAAACATTGACTGTAGCAGGAAAATGAGAGAAGAGTCAAGATAACCATAACATATGGTGACTTGGATATTGTAAAGTTTGGGAACTTCCTTAACAGAGAGAGATGGCAGCCAAGAGTGAGTGGGTTGAATGTATGAATGCGATCTAGACCAATACCATTGTAGGAAGCCCAGTGGTTTTATATTTTTGTTAAACTTGCTTAATGCAGTAAATATTCTGACTGTTTATAAACAGTGCACCTATGGTATCTGCAAAGGCTTCTAAGCAAATACACGAAAATGCCAAAATTCCAAAGATAGATTTTCAAATGAGTGCTTTGTAAGGGTAATAATTATGCATAATAATAAGTTGTCATTTATCAATTGAGTGCTATGGAAACTACATAAGTGTTTTCCATATGCAACTCAGATGTCAGCTGGTGGCTTTTCAGATCTGGTAAAGATCTGGTAAAATTGTTAGAAACCCCTTCAGTTGATGGCCTGTGGAAATCCAAAACCTATCTTTGTTTCTGTGAATCCCCAGGGGTTTACATCTTCCCGAATCTTCCTGCCTCCCAGGTCAGTACCAAACATCACTGCTGCACCACCAGATGTGAAATTGCCCATTCACTCACTGCTTGTATAAAACACCAAGCCATCATAGGGTTAGCAGGGTTTGCTAAAGTTGGAAAGTCATGAGAAAGAGTTGTAAGTTCTACCAGTTTTCTCCAGCCTCTCCCTACTGGATTATGTTGGGAGCATCAATTTTTGTCTCCCCTCACTGTGCAGGGACATTCATCTTTAAAGGGAACAGCAGCACAAAGTGCCTTTTATTTGTTGAAGAGACTGGCTCTAGAAGGTGATTTTGTTTACAAGTTGCAACCATTTCTTTTCTCCATTATGCTAAGGTAACTTCATTTAACCCTCACAACATTCCCACTTTACAGATGAAGCAACTGAGGCTTCAAGAGGTTGAATACCAGCCCAAGGATAGAAATGTATGAACTGGTAAAAAGAGAACTTAAATCCAGGTCTGGCTGACTCCTAAATTAACATTAACTTGGCCTTTGGGAGTTTGGGATTGACATGTACACACTCCTATATTTAAAATGGATAACCAACAAGGACCTACTGTATAGCACAGGGAACTCTGCTCAATATTATATAACAACCTAAAAGGGAAAAACACTTGAAAAAGAATAGATACATGTATATGTATAACTGAATCACTTTGTTGTACACCTGAAACTAACATTGTTAATCAACTATAGTCCAATATAAAACAAAAAGTTTAGAAAATAAATTAATAAATAAATAAATTAATTAATTAAAAAAATTAACTTGGCCTTTGAAGGATGGAATAATTATTATCTACCCCCATTTACATTGCCACTTTAAAACTGTTTAGTTTTTCCATTACATCTTCGTTTTAAAAAAAAACAAAAAAAGGCCATACACTTCTAAAGAGCATATATGCAGAATTACAGAGTAAAACCCCCAATATTTCTGTATCATTTCGGAGAGAATGAGTTGGGATAATTAAAATATCTAAACAATAGAATTACAATGTTATTATTTCTAAGTAATAAAGTTTGGTTGGGGACATGGGCTACTCACTTTTCAAACCTGCAAATTACACAAAGAAATAGCTATACTGATGATGATGGCGATGAGGAGGAGGAGGAGGAGGAGGAGGATGGATAGCATTTAATTAGCACTGTCATAAATGCTTTACGTATATACATATATTTTTTAATCCTGAAGGTTAAACAAACCTATGCCTTGGGTCTATTCTTATCCCAGTTTTACAAATGAGGTTCAAGAGGGCAAAGAGGTTAGCCCAAGGTCACTCATCTCAGAAGAGCTGAAGCCAAAAGTCTCACCCTAATTGTGAGACCTACACCCTTAACAACCAGGCTGCCCTGCTTGGAGAATCCTGATATTTGCAATAGATGTCCCTGCTGGAATGGAAGTGACTGCCGTGAGGAACAGCGAATTTATTCCTCTTGTTTGTACCATGATCTTTAGTGTTTGGAACATAGTAGAAATTGGGACATAGTAGAAACTCAATTAATAATTGCTAAATTATAAATGAATTGAAACAAAATGTCTCAATCAGTAGAGGATATAATAGCTTTTTAAAAGAGTCAGGCATTGATATTTAAAATACTTAACTAGAAGAAATATAGGACAGGGAAAAACCTGACTTGAAAACCTGGCTTGGTTTTTTTAAAAAAATCTGTATTTGTAGTCAGCTGTACAGGAACCAAAAACTGTGCTGTGGCAGCTGAAAGACCATTGTGATTTTTGAAAAACCTTAAAAAAACATACGTCACATCACATATCATATTTGTTGTATTATATACAGGTCTGAGTACATTTTTAATAAAGAAAATGGAAATTTTTTCTGAAAGAAATGGAGATTTTCAACCTGCTAAAGAGAAGACGTATAGCAACTCTCTTCCATGATCGGAGGTTCTGCTGTGACACAGAGATGAGGACTTGCTCTTTTTCTCTGAAAGACTTTGGCAGATTTTCAGCTCAGCATAAGGAGAAAAAAAATCGATCTAACACAAGTGTCCAACCACTTTCCACAATAGAGTGCATTTGAAAAACTAAGGTCCATTTCACTATAAATTTCCGAATTAATAAAAATACTTAGTTATTAAAAAAAAACTATTGAAAGGATTTCTCCATTATGTAGAGAACGGGACCAAATCAGTGGCCTCAAGTCTGGCTCTGTATCAGAATCAACCAGAAAACAGTGAAACATTATTCATTTTAAGGCCTCATCCCACTGAATCATAATCTCTGGGAATTGGAACCTAAGAATCTATCTCAAGAATCTTTTTTTTAATCCCCTCATATGATTTTGATGACTTACCAGGCTTGGAAATCCCAGAACAAGATGATCTCAAAGTTCTCTTCTAACTCTCCAACTTAGTGATTCTTAAGAATATTGCAGAACATTTTCTTTACTAAATAAATGAGAATGACTTGTTATCTGTAAAATGAACTTAGTCTCAATGGACATGGGTGGCTCTAAAGTGCCAGCAGACCAGCTGATTTCTTAAACTGGTTAAAACGCTTCTTGCAATCTAGTTAATAAGAACTTTTTATATGTAGCCTGGGAAGGAAAACTTTATCTGGCCTGTTTCCCAATTATTAAAGTTCCAAATCACTGAAATATAAATAAATGAGACTTTACCATACTTAGAACACCAGTATGATGAAAAATTTGTTTACACCAGGAGGTTTTAAGTTATCCTTCAATCATTCATCCCCGGAACCAAAGTACCTATGCGCGCGAGCACACACGCATACCCGTGCATACACACGCACAAATGTGACACATGGTAAATGTTGAGCAATTACTGAGCTGGAACAAAGGAGACCTTCAAATTCCATCGCTTTTTTAACCTTACATTTTTCTTTGCAAGAATCTAGGAACCCAAAGGCTTCCAAATAATATTATTAATCGTGACATACTCAGCTCTTTAAGTTTCTCTAATTACTTATTTTTTAAATATACTGCTTTGATCCAGGTGGTGCTAAGATGAGGAATAAGAAGTATTTTTAAAATATTAACAGACTGAAAGAGAACAGATTAATTTTGACTTAATTGATTTTACTGTGTAAAGAGCTTCTAAAAATCATACTGTGTTGCCATATGAAGGAACTCTACTGCAACATTGTAGATTTTGCCTAATCTAAAATAAAACCTGTAAGGTTCTACTGGAATTGTTTAGAAGAGAATAATTGAAACCCCCTTCCGCAAGTTAATTCAGATTCTTCTAATTTTACTTTTCTAGTTCACAAGTTATCTTTTTTCACAATGTTTTCAAATTGAAGTTCACACACATCAAATAAATGGCATGATAATCAGAGGTTTCAATATCCAATAGCATTCATTATTATCTGTCATTATTCTCATTGTCACTGTTATAATTGCACACTGTAAAGAGAATGGAAGCTTTTCCACAGGAATTATTCACGTGTGTTAGTTTCTAGGAGTAATTGAATAGTTGACATTGCATTTATATCAAAGTAAAATATGTGTTAGTTTTTCTCATTTGTTTTATTCTTAAGAAATAAGAAATGTAGAGTAATCTCTATTAGGTCTCTTTATTTGCATCCAGAAAGGTTCACAGTTTTATGTAATGTCCAATGTATACTTTTTTATAACAAGGCTCACAAGATAGCCAATATAATTAAACTGATAATTTTCTAAGACCATACAATTATAAGATAACAGCTAGGTAGGGAAATCCTCTTAATTAGCTTGTATTTATATATATGAACCCAGCAAGAATCTCTGTGGAAAATACTACTTTTCTTTTTTAACTACTCCGGTTTGGCATAATGAAATAAAGCCCACATTGTATTGTCAATACTAAAGATTGATTAGTAATAATTTATCTTAGAGTTTACATAGAACTTTTCACTTCATTGTTTCATATAATCCTCATAACAGTCCTTTGAAGGTATAGATCAGATATTACTCCTATATTAAAGATAAGAAAACATAGGTTCCAAGAAGCCAGGTAATTTATACAAAGTCACTCTGCTGAATAGCAAAATTAACCCTAGAATCCAGGTCACCTGGGTCTTAACCAGAATTTACAGTTAAAAGACAATTTTTTTTAATAAATTTGAATTTAAAAAAAATCGTGAACCTGGTAGAATTAGAAGGCCTAGGTCTGAACGCTGTTTCTGCCACTTTGACTATAAGAAATTTTTCACTTTCCTGTAAAATGGAACTATACCTATGACGCTGGGCTGTTTTGAGAGTCAATGGAGAAAATGGGGAGAAAACCACTCAAATGTATTTTATGTGTTCTTTTGTCTGTATTATGCTACTTCTCACATGCTTTATCTTATTTTTGCTTTCTATGTGATTCATCTTCACAAGGTAGAGTTTTAAACTTTATTGAGAATTAGATAACATTAGTACCTGGTTGGAACATTGAGTAACAATAAGCTTCAGAAACAAAATACTCCAAGTCATAGAGAACAAACCTATGGACACCAAGGGGGGAAGGGGGGTGGTGGGATGAATTGGAATTGACATTGATACACTATTGATACTATGTATAAACTAGATAACTAATGAGAACCTACTGTAAACTCAGGGAACTCTACTCAGTGCTCTGTGGTGACCTAAATGGAAAGGAAATCCAAAAAAGAGGGGATATATGTATACGTACAGCTGATTCACTTTGTGTACAGTAGAAACTAACACCATTGTAAAGCAACTAAACTCCAGTAAAAATTAATTAAAAAAACCCAAAATACTCCAAGTAAGAATGCCATAAACTGAATGAATGATGATATAAATATAACAATGCAAAAGCTTTAGAACATGTCTTCACTCACTAAGAAGACCATACACAACAAACTCAGAGCACTGTCCTTCACAGAAAACACACGGGGAGCTGGGATTTCCTTTACTTCCGTGTAATTCTTCAGGAGGCCTGGGTGGTTTAGAGACTTGTCCTAGTTGATGTGGGGTCTCTCGTAGCTGCTATGCCACCTAGCCCTTTGAATTGTGTCTTTGCTGGCAGGTGGAAGTTGTTACCACTTGCCAGCTGATGGGTGGCTTATGTATTAGTAATCTCAGTCCAGTTCTTAGGGGACAGATGGCAATGACTGGCTCTTTAGGCAGAAAGGACAAAGACTCTCGATCCTCTCTTCATCTGCAAGGATGGTCCATCTAAGGAGGTGTTGAAAATCACCAATAGGATTGGACCAGAGAAACTGGCCTTACCAATGAATGAAACACCCTTACAAACATATTCTAGCCATGCATTTATCTCCCTCTGTCACTCATGAAACACATTTTAAAAGCAGTACATTTATTTAAATATGAAAACAGATTTAATTACATTGCTTTTGTCATGCCACCATTCCAATGAGTCCTTGCCTCTATGTCTAACCGGTAGATATTGGTCCATCTGTCCTCTCCTTCAGTCTAGAGCATGTACGCGTGTCAAAACACGATAGCCACAGAATTGTGACTTCCGGTTGAACAGGTCTCTCTACACATGGAAACTGACAGCAATCTAAAAATATAGTTGTTCTCAACTTATACTCACAGAGTGGTTGATCATTTGGACTAAAACTATAGGACAAAAAATAATCTTGTATTAGTTCTGTAACCAGACATTTAGGAGATGATATTGCACATGAATTATGCATTGTTTGCAAATAAAAGAGGTCCTTATTGTACTGTTTCCTTAACCCCTTTCAATAACCTCCCTCCCCCCCATCACTGAAATCCTCAAAATGTAGGGCTCTTTGCAATCACATTCTGGTTTTGTTTCCCAACTACTGATCTATAAGGCATATGGGCACAGTTCCAAAGTACTTCAACTTCAAAGAAGTCAAGTTTTTTTGTTTGTGGCAAAATTAATATTGCAAACTGATATCACATTAAACATTCTTCTACAAGTACAGCTCCTTCTGTATATGAGTCCTTGATAGGAGTTTCTCCGGAAGGTATTTTTTTCTGCTGAGGCATATACGAGGCATTCAACGGCACCAGAGTTTCATTAAAGGAATTCTCTTGTTCCCTTCCTTCCCATGGAAATGTCATTAACTGTATTCAGTTAACTCTCCGAATGTTAGGTTCTTAACCAACAAACAGTGCTTCTCCACAAGGGCGTACTTCGCCAAGCGTCTTTGAATCAGAACTACCAGGCTGGATACATAATATAGATTCCGAGCCCCACTGTGGGTGGTGATCATATTTAAGAGGAATCCTTTTACAGTTATTGACTTTCTCCTTCAATCATGGTTGTTTCGTTTCTTCCACCACCTCCTTCAGCCTCTCAGGTAAATGAAAAGTTCAATTATATGTAAAGCGACCGTTAAATCAGCAGGGCCCTTGTAGGGGTCTGGGCCTGCCCTCCCGGCTCCAATCGCAAGTGAGCTCAATCCATGACTGTTTCCTGGAGTCCTACATCCAATCGGTCGAGTGTGCCGGCCAGGGTGCATCTTATAGCTTTTACTGCATATGAGACGTTGCAGGCCTGTTCTCAGGAACTGCCAGGCAGACTGGGAATCACAGTCACGGTTAATAGCAGCGAATTGCCAGCTCTTGATGGGTGGGTAGTCACTCCTTTCAGTGGTTGCCCCCTGGGGGGAGAAGGTAGAAAAACAGAGGGAGGGAATGAGAGTGACTTTGCACAGTTGAGCAAGTTCATGCCGCTGGATCAGTGGCAAGCGTTGGCAGGGCTCCACTCTGGGGAGGCTCAAAACAACCTCACAGCCTCATTTTTACCAGTTGGTGCTGCTGTGTCACCAGCGGTGCCTGGGGATGGGGGGAGGGGGAGGGGGAGCTGGGAAGAGGATGAAGGCAGAAGTCTTAGCTAAATTAAACAAAAGAGTCCTGTTCGTGCTGGTGGACCCACCCCCGTTAGCCCTGTGCTGCTAATTGTACCAAACTGGTATTCGAAGTTCGCCGGGTGATTAAAGAGTTGGCTCACAAACTCTCTGCATAACCTTAATTTTTTCAAGGTTCTTTGAGTGGAGAATGGTTTATAATAATGATTTTGACTAATACGATTTTTGACATGCAACTTTAATGCTTAACCTTAGTACAACTCCAGAGCATTTCATGTGTACTCAGCTGTAAAGAGTGATGATTTAAAGGGATAATATAAGAAAAAGGTCGTTCTAGAATGAACCTCTAACAAATTGCATAAAAGGAGCTTATTATTCCTTGAGTATGGGGATATGCCACTCTTCTGATCATTTTTCTGCTTGGTTCAAAAAAATCGTGGAGACATGAATGGGAGAAGAAACAGGGAAAAAATGAAATAGAAATCTGCAAGCAGGGAACATTCTTTTGATGGTTATGATTTTGTTGCCACTAAAGAGGCTCTACAATAATGTGGTTTTTCATCTCCTCTTTTGTTTTGGGTGAAGAATTCGCTCTAACAAGAAAATGCTGTTATTGGTTGGTGGATTGCCTCCTGGGCCGGACCGGCTCCCCAGTAATTTGGTTCAGTACTACGACGATGAAAAGAAGACATGGAAAATCCTCACAAGTGAGTGCCTTTCTTTCTTTGTTTACCCACCTGTCTGTTTCAGGTTAGAGCTATCTTGATGAATTCGAAAACATGGTTAATCAAATTAGACATTTTATTGATTTGTTACCCTTTGGAGGTCTGTTTGTGTATCACAGGGGATTTAGAGTAAAAGACTAAATTAACATTGCAGAGGTGGCCGATTTGGTAGTGGAGGAGGCCGAAATTAAAACTGGCCTAAAATCAGTGGATGGAGTTGGTGTTTCTGTGTGTGTTGCGGCAGAGGGGGAGGGGGACCGAGATCTTCCAAAAGAAATTCTTCAGTTATGGTTTTGCTCTTTGAAAAGGGAAAACGTGGTTAATAGCTCTAGTAAATTTTGTCACGTCAAAATGGTTGTTTAGTTCATTGTCTCTGTGACTAACATTCATTTTGCTTTTTAGGCATCTTTGATCCTTTACCTTTAGTCTGTGGCCCCGGGTGTTTAGAGAACCATCCCCTTCCGTGGTTCCACTGTGCCATGGACAGTTATACCCGGGACCACTTCCTGCTGCATTAAATTGTGCTTGCAGACTTCCACCCAAGATTCTTCTCCTCCCCTCCTTAAAGGGTGATTGTGTTTTACAGCAAACCTCTTGCTTTGGGCACTGAGATTTGGATCTTATTGTTACATCGGTTATGATTCCCAATCTGACTCGGTCATGGAATCAAAAATCATCGTTTCTTGAGTGCAGCAGGCTGTGTGCACCAGTCCCCTCGTGGGCACAGTGGCTGCATTGGTCAATAAAACTAAATTTTAACTGTCAAAATTGCCCAGAGCTGTGTAGATAAAATAATAAATGAACAATTTTGATCCATAAATCAAAGCCATACGTTTACAACCGACAAAAGTGAAACAGATTTTCTTATTGCGTGTGTCTTTTAAGCAGTTATATATTTTAGCAGATTTTTAAAAAAAAATCATTTCCTCTGCTCTTAAGCCCTTTAAAACAATAGAAACAGGACAACAGTTTGCCCATAAATGCAGGAAAGGAGCAAAGACATGTGAGCTGGTGCTTGAAATAGTGCATTTTGGAGCCGGCTTACCCCAGCGAAACCTGTAGTAGCATCGTCCAGGAACTGCAGTGAGAGAGCTCCCTGGACACCTATACCCTCTGGTTGTAGTAATGAAGTGATGGCGAGTAGCAGCCAGATTAGGAAGGGAGAAAGAAAAATAAGTTAGAGATGCCCTCAAATGATGTTCATTCTCTTTTTGACAAAAATACCGTTCATAGTGGTCTAAACATCTGAATGAGTGACCAGGCTATATTTTCAAGATTCGTCAGAAACTCAAGCTGAAGTAAAACCAAAGAATCACGTTTCTGACAGTTGATCAATAGAGAAAGCCTACCCAGAAGGAGACATGGATACCAGGAGGAGGAGAGAGGAAAGAGGAAGGGACAAGAGATTCTTGAAGAGATGACAGAGGAACAGAGGCCAAGGGACAGGGAGATATTACACCCAAGCAGTAAATGATATTCACTCACAAATCCATCTCTTTTCCCAAATACGTCAGGCAAGGTCCATTTTCTAGTGGTTTGAAGCTCTTCATTAAAGGCAAAAAGATTAATTAAAGCATTATGAACAACACCTGAGAAAAGTCTTATGGTCATTTCAAGTTTTGTTCAGAGACTGGGTAATCATCCAATTTATTGTTCAACCTAGGAGACTTTAGAGCATGAAAGGGGATCTGTTAATTATGCTGGGACAATGGGTATAGACTGGAACCTAGGGTCATCCTACTTCAATTTTTCACATTGCCTGATTTAACTCTTTACTTAGCAAGATGTAGTAAGAAAGCACAAACTTGAGTCAATCAGACCTGGGTTCGAACCCACATCTGTGACCTTGAGCAAGTCATATACATGTCCTGAGTCATGGTTTCTTCCTTCTGCTGCATCCTTGAGTATTTTTTAAATAAAATTGTGTTTGTAAATCATCTAGCACATAGCAGGAACTCAGTAAATTGCAGATATTAGTTCTATTGTTATAAGACTGTTACCAATATTAGCACCAGGACTGTATGTACCTTTATACCTTAGAAGCATCAGTCAACTCAAGCTCTCTAGGAAGAGGGGAGACAAATTACATTGTAACAGATACAGTACCAAGACCCACAGCTTTGAAGTAGGGAGACCATTTTCTCTAGTTTTCATATGTTGAATGTAGTAATCTATAGACTAAGTAAAGATAGATGGGTTTCTGTTGCCTCCATTCATCAGACCTGAAATTGAAGGAAATCAAGACATTAATGTATAGAAAAGTTCTAATAATGGGAACATATTCAAAGCTCTGGAATCTTTTTTCTATATTCAGGCAGGCTCATAGCTTTGAAATAAATGTCTGCTCTACTTATACTCCTCATTTCACAGGGTTTGTACTTTAAAAAATAGAGTTTATTACTTGCTGGGCTGTGACTACATGGTCCCAAGTGCAAACATATTTTTCAGGTTTATTGGAGAAATACAGACAGTTTATCTGGATAATTTCTGCTGCTGGTTTGTATTTTTTAATTAAGGCATCTTATTTGGCTAGATTGAGTAAACAAGTCAGGTAATGGATCAATCTCCACACTGTTTGGGCCATCGAATAATAAATGAAGAAATGTTTCTTATTGGAATAAGAAAGTATCCAAATTCTCCCCAAATCCAATGAAACATGAGGGATTGCAGAGCTTCCCATGGTCATTTTTCTTTTTTGACCTGGAAGAACTGCCAACTCAATTGGCAGGGAGTTGAGGATGACAATTGATGCTAGGAGACAGTTCCTGGTGTGGGGTCTGCTCATTTATTGAATGACTCTCTCCATAAAAACTAACAAATAAGCTAACCAGCAAAAACCTAAAACCTGAGATTAGCTAGAGCCTCTGAATCTTATAATCCTTTGTCCACTTGGCTTGAGCAAGCATTTTCCAGCCTGTCTCACAGACATTCTTCTTTTAGAAGGATGCCATCCACGGGCAGGAGCATAGATGTGCACGTATGGGAGCCACACCACTTACACACATGATAGAACAAAGAAGAATTAAAAGGAAAGTCAGTCATAATTGTCTTTAACTCTTATTCTGTTATGTTATTTATGTTTTAGAAACACTATATAAGGGGTCCACAAATAACAATAAATTGAAAGGAGTGGAGGCAAGTGGAAGTGAAAAAGTGGTTCTACCTAACATAAAGAAAACAAAATTGAACAGTCAGCTAACCAGTGGCGTGGTCTACCCAAACAGCAAAGGGAATGATTATTCTCACTGAAAAGATTGTTTTAGTAACATGCTAACACAGCCTTCATTTTTATCCTCCTCTTTGGGAAAAAAAAAATCGTTCACGTTACATTATAGAATTAATGTTAAGAATAGTAACAGAGCTCGCCAGGCTCTATCAGCAAAGTACTGAGAAATACCCTGTAAAAATGACAGTAAGTCCTTTTGTAAATGTGAAATGTTAAGTATTAACAAGAAAATTGGCACTGTTGTTCTCTTGACTGTTAATAATGAAAGGGAAGTTGAAATGCACTTTTGTTCATTTTTATTTTACAGTACTGCTTTTCTTGCATTTCTCACTCCTGCATGCAGTATCCCGTTTCTTTCTTAACTTATTAGGAAGCGGTACAGGAGACATGAATACTAAAACGACCAATGCAAAAAGCATGCCTCTTGCACTTTGCAGGCTCTCAATCCTTCCTGTAAAGATCAAACAAAACCATCCCTGTGGCTACTATGTATTGCTATAACATACGACTGACATATCAAAGTTTTTATGAAGTCCTCCTGTAGAAGCAGCTTACCTTCCTTCCCAGGAGACGGTATCGAGAGGCTGTCTGTTCTATTTGGGTTCCCACTGGCCACATTCTTTACTGGTTGGTAAAGTGTTTCCTGGAAATTGACTTCCTTTTTCCTACATTTCAGGTAAAAGATTCTACTTTTTGGGTGCTTCTTATTGCTTTCTGTGAACAATGCCAGGAAAAAGGATTTCAAAATATAGAGTTATGTTTCCATGTGCTGATGATGACTTCCCTCTAATGACGAACGTTAGAATAAAAATTAGAAGAGCTAGGTTAGGAAGGTGTGTTCCTTCTCTTGGACACTTTCAGTTCCCTTTGTTAGAGGGAAGAGGAAGTGCCTTTTGTTCCTCTTCCTTTCAATTTACAATTCTGTTCTCTACTTGGTAGTGCAAGGATTTGGGAACTTGTGCTTTTTCATTCATAGAAAATAAAGGAAACCATTGTGCAGAGGTTTCCTGGGTTGTCTTCTTTGGTTCATGGAGGACTTTCAACTTGATTCCATCCACGCAGGAACGGTCCTGGAGCTCAGTGTCATTGATTTCTTTCAGGGGAGTAACAAAGATCAGAGGCTGATGGACTCCTCATTCTTTAAAAAAATATTCTTTCCATAAATATTAAAGAAAGAGTACTGACAAAACACATCCTAAGATACTGAACTTCAGTTCCAAAAAATAAATATAGATTTGATATTTATCCAATATTTGAGCAATGGAGAATGGTTTAATGGCTGGTTATTCAGGGAATAATAAGCCTGCACATTGACTGTTTTAATCGGACTTTTTTCTTGGTCCTTCTGTTTCTTGATTTCAGTTTATTTCTGTTCTCTGAGGATATATAGGCAGAAAGGCAAGTTAGTGGAAAACAATCATTTCTTATGATGATTTGTTTTGAAAGAAATAAAAAGTAAGTTTAATTGAGGGTTTAATACCTGTAGGTTTTCTTTATTCATATTATCTTTATTATCAAGAACCAAAACCCACAAATTGTTTAATGTAATTTAATTTCTAGACAGGTAGGTAGAGTCTGTAGATAGTGCATTTCTCATTGCAGGAGAACCTCAGAAAACAACTAGGTTCTTCCAGGATGACTCGAAATGCCTGGGAAGAACTTAGAGTTAACTACAGGCCTTATTCCTTTATGCAGAAAGCAATTATTGCATGCCCACTCTGTGTTGAATGGTAAGGTAGAATGTGATCCTCTCTCATCTCAAGAACTCAAGGAAGCAATATGAGTGTGCTGAGGGATAGACAGGGGAAGTTGGGCTGCTGGGGAAGTTGGGCTGCTGGGGGAGCACAAAAAGGGCCCTCCATCTACATGTGGGAGGCTAGGGAGGCTTTCCTAAAAGTGACCTTCTGTAGAGCTGGAAAATATGGGTAGGAATTATTGATGCAAAGAGGTGGATGATAACGTATTGTAATAAGAGGGTCCAGTACCAGGAGTACCAAAAGGCAAGAGAGACTTTGTGCCTTCTAGAAACTGAAATGAATTTGTGTATCTATTAGGAGAGCCTGTGGTTGGGGAGGTATGTGGTGGGGCTGGAGAGTTAGCCAAGAGCCATGTTGTGTGAGACCGTTTCAAGGAATTGCTAAGATAGGTTCAAGAATTAAGAATTGAGAGTAGAGGTACCCCTCTCATTTTTGCTTTTGGTGTTAGTGAAAACACAGTGATCTAAAAATTTTTAAAAAGAGCATGGCAGTTGTTCTCGCTCAGCTTGGAACTTTGAATTTCAGATCATGGAGTTATTTTCCAGGACTTTGGACAAAGAAGAAGGAGAGAGAATTGTGCTTGGACTTTTTAAATATGTTAGCATCTAATTCTACTTTCAGTGAGCTCAATTCTAATTTGGGTTTCATGGCTGCACGTTGCTATATATCTTGAATTATTTGCTGCTGTGCATTTATGCACCGGTGCATTAGTGGGTTTTTCATAGATTTAAAAGAAATATGAGTGGTGGTCACTCCAAATACTGTATTTCTTGTGAGCTGGGTGCCTAGAAAAACCAGTTGACTTCATCTCTGATTTCTATACACCTCCCTTGAATATAGCAATTACTTTTTCTCCAGAGAGCAGAAAGTGTACCAATAATTCCGATGCCTTCTTTACATACCAGCTGTAGTATTTGCTACTGAATCTGGTGTGAAGGATGTATGAGTGATACGGGCTGCTTAGATTTGCTCTGTGTCAATCCTGGGCAAATTGCAGATGACGTGTAGCAAACCATTGAATGTGAGCACTGAAAAATTAAATGATCTTTCTACCCAACCCTCTCATTTTACACATTAATTTCATTCATTCAGCAAATATAAGTGATACCTTCTAGGTAGCAGGCATCGTTTTAGATACAGAAAAAACAATGCTGAGTCAAAACAAATATCATCATGTCTTCACCAAGCCTAGAGTTTACTGAGAGAATCAGCATTAGTAAACGATCCCAGATAGCAGCATATAATAACAAAATGTGATAGTGCTCTGAAAGAAGGGTGTCAATATAAGGTAATGTAATGGAGAGACCGGATCTAGTGTAGGAGTCATGGATGATATCACCAAAGAAGTGACACTTGAGCTGAGAACTGAAGGATGTGGCAGAAGTAGCCAAGTGCCCAGGTAAACATGCGAGAGACAATTGCTCCAGGTTAGTTAATAGCAAGTCTTAAGACCCTGCAGGAAGAAGGTGCATGGCTGAACTCAAAGAGTGAGGGGGCGAAAGGTGACATGTGGCTAAAGACATTAGCAGAAACCAGGCCATATAGGCACTTCTATGGTACGTTCATAATTTTGGCTTTTTCTTTAAATGACTGAAAGAGCAGAGGTGTCGTACGCAGAGTCACACGATGATTTAGTGGCAGAATGAGGAATAGAACACCAGTCTCTGTGTTTCCATCAAATAGTGCTGCCTCACGTACCACGCCAATCTGTCTCACCAGCAAGTGCTATTAGTCAAGACTCCAAGCAGATGAATGGGATTAAACTGTGCTGACCCATCGCACCCGTGAAAATCTAAATGGGTCCAATGCACGTGGATTAGTTCCACGTTCAGAGAGTAGAACTAGTACAGGTTAATTGCATGAATGTCCTACTCCTAGAGGTCAAGAGCATAATATTGGTTTATGAACTAAACTGCAAATTAAGAGGTGTAAGTGATGCAATTTGCATGTAAGATTACTGACAAGCCATAATTCAAAGAAGATTTCTTGACATTTTACATCTGTCTTGGAAGCGGTGTCAAAAATGAAACTACACACAGACACACACACACACAGAGCAGCATCTTTCAGGACAGACAGATCTACATTGACATACACCCCCAGACATTGTTGACCATGAGCCTTTGGGCATGCTGCTTCCTCTCTGATCCTTCTCACCTGCACTGTGAATATAACTATACTCATCTCTTAGATTTATTGTGAGAATTAAATAAAATAATACAATAAAGCTCTGGGCTCAGTATCTGGAATATCGTTGTTCCCTGACATGTTTTTTTTATTCTATTTGACTCCATTTTGTATTGTATCGTTTTATAGCCAAACAGAAACGAATTTTGCCTTCTACTCTTATCATCAAAGGTTTGAGAAAGAAGACAATTTTTTTTTGTTATACATTTTAGTTTTTAATCTAATTATATATATTTTTAAATTTTATTGGAGTATAATTGATTTACAATGTTGTGTTAATGTCTACTGTACAGCAAAGTGACAGTTATATATATTCTTTTTCACATTCTTTTCTGTTATGGTTTATTACAGGATATTGAATATAGTTCCCTGTGCTATACAGTATGGCTTTGTTATTTATCCATCCTATATATAATTGTTTGCACCTGCTAATCCCAAACTCCCAATCCTTTCCCCCTCCACCCCCCCATCCCTTTGACAACCACGAGTCAGTTCTCTATGTCTGTGTTTGTTTCCATTTCGTAGATATGTTCATTTGTGTCATATTTTAGATTTCACGTCAGTGATATCATATGGTATTTGTCTTTCTTTTTCTGATTTCTTTCACTTAGTGTGATAATCTATAGCTCCATCCATGTTGCTGCAAATGGCATTATCTCATTCTTTTTTTACAGCTGAGTAGTATTCCATCATATATACATATACCACATCTTTATTCATTCATCTGTCGATGGACACTTTGGTTGTTTTCATGTCTTGGCTATTGTAAATAGTGCTGCTGTGAACATAGGGGTGAATGCATTTTTTTTAATTATAGTTTTTTCTGGGTACATGCCCAAGCGTGGGATTGCTGGATCATATGGCCACTCTATTTTTAGTTTTTTAGAAACAGCCATACTGCTTTCCATAATGGCTGTAGCAACCTACATTCCCACCAACAGTGTATAAGGGTTCCCTTTTCTCCACACCCTCTTCAGCATTTATTATTTGTAGATTTTTTAATGAAGGCCATTCTGACTTGTGTGAGGTGGTACCTCGTTGTTGTCTTGATCTGCGTTTTCTCATAATGAGCAATGTTGAGCATCTTTTTATGTATCTCTTGGCCATCTGAAGAAGACACACTTTTGATTCAGAATGAAATTTCTATTTCTAGCATGAAGCTTTGTGTATCAGTCGGGATGGGCTAGATTATGCTGTGGTAACAAACAACTCCAAAATCTTAAACCAACAAAAAACTTATTTCTTACTCATGCTACGTATCATCACAGGTTGAGAGAGGGCATCCAGGGATCCAGGGATGTGGGGCTCCATCTTAACATGTATTTCTACCATCAGTGCAGCAGGGAGAAGAATGAGCTGCAAGCATCTTGCACTGGCAAATAAAAATGACATTTGTCATTTCTGCTCCGTCAGAAGGTTCATTTGAGACTCCTCTTGATCTGGAAACCAAATAAAGAGAGAAATTATCTGGCTCCCTCACACATAATGCACAGTGATGGATGAGGGACGGGATGAGCATAACGAACTCTTTAATTTAGAAAGAGCATAGCAATTCAGCAGTCCCACCAAGTAGGTATTTGGGAGGGTGCCGATCCAAAGCTGTGCTCCTTGATGAGAGTCCTGCCTAATTCTGTTCGTTGTCCTTTATTCTTCGTGACCATGGGTCCACTGTTTGGGAGATTCTTCTTCTTTTTCATTATCTTCCTTATCTGAAGTGAACCTGAGGACCCTACACTTCCTAGGAGTGGAAGAGTTTTCTAAGTACATTTCATGTCTAAGACATTTACCGGACAATGGATATTTTGTCTCTAATTGTCACAGCCTCTTGTGGTCCAGACTGGTGAGTCTTCTGGTAATTTATCCTCTAGAAAACTTAGCTGTCTTCTTATACTTACATTTCCATTTACTCCATGGCCAGCGACCATATGCACTTTTCTGATATACTTCTTATATTGCTTTTTCCTTTGTTTTCTTATGTCCATTTTTCTCACCGTTCTCCCCCCACCTTTCTCTCTCTCTCCTTAATACTCTCTACATTTGTATATCTACCTGGCTTTAGTGGGAAAGCTCCCTTTTTAATCTTTTCCCTGAGTTAGAAGAGTCTACTGGGCATCTCACATTTCACTGAAACTTTCTTCTAAGATACTCTAAGGTGGTAAAATTACTTTGAAAGCCATAGGTTTTGTTTTGTTTTGTTTTGTTTGGGGTTTTTTTGGAGTTTGGAGCAGAGAAAGGTTTATCGCAGGGTCAAGCAAGGAGAACAGGTGGCTCGTGCCCAAAAATTCTGAACTCCGAAAGCCATACTTTCAGTTTTCTTTGTCAGTAAGCTGAGTTTTTTGTTTTTTAATTTTTATTGGAGTATAGTTGATTTACAATGTTGTGTTAGTTTCAGGTGTACAGCAAAGTGAATCAGGTATACACATACATATATTCACTCTTTTTAAAATTATTTTCCTATGCAGCCCATTACTGAGTATTGAGTAGAGTTCCCTGTGCTATACTGCAGGTTCTCATTAGTTATCTATTTTATATATAGTGGTGTGTATATGTCAATCCCAATCTCCCAATGTATCCCTCCACCCCCTTACCCTTTGGTAGCCATAAGTTTGTTTTCTATGTCTGTAACTCTATTTCTGTTTCATAGATAAGTTCACTTGTACCCTTATTTTAGATTCCACATATAAGCAAAATCATATGATATTTGTCTTTCTCTGTGTGACCTACTTCACTTAGTATGACAATCTCTAGGTCCATCCTATGTTGCTGCAAATGGCATTATTTTGTTCTTTTTTATGTCCGAGTAATATTCCACTGTATATATGTACCACATCTTCTTTATCCATTCCTCTGTTGATGAGCAGAAGCTGAGCTGTTGTTGTTTTTTTTTTTTTAATTTTTATTGGAGTATAGCTGCTTTACAGTGTTGTATTAGTTTCTACTGTACAGCAAAGTGAATCAGCTATACGTACACATATATCCCCTCTTTTTTGGATTTCCTTCCCATTTATGTCAGCACAGAGCATTGAGTAGAGTTCCCTGTGCTATACTGTAGGTTCTCATTAGTTATCCAATGAGATAGATATGTAGTATCAATAGTGTATATATGTCAATTGCAATCTCCCAATTCATCCCACCCCCCAGAAGCTGAGATTTAATTTACCTTATTTGCTCAAAATTCTTTTCAATTTCATCTTTTCCCAGATGAGACTGAAAAACATTGCCTCTTCCAATGTTACACACTCCTAGATTTTGAGACTATTCCTTGCAATCCTGCTTATAAATAGGCTGATTTTTTTTTTGTTAGATCATCTCTTCTTTGTAGATCTTGCCAAGTGCAGCCAACAGCAACCAATATACACTATCAACATTCTGTTTTCCAAACTCTTCCCTTGGAGGTGGAAGTTTATTAAATAACCAATTAGCCATCCAAGTAAAAGCAAACAACAGTTTTTACCAAGTGGTTTTCCATACTATAATGTGCATTTCCATCTTTCCATCTTCCAGTATCAGTTTCCTTGTCATCAGCCACTGGGCCCTCATAGTACCAATGCCTGTATCTTTTAGAGGCTAGGCTAGGTTAGGCAGTCATAACAACAATCCCTAAATCTTAGTGGTTTATGTAAGTAAAGATTTATTTATTTTCATGTCACATGTCTATGGTAAGTTGCCTAGGTCTCTGTTCTATTTCTTCTCATTCTGGTACCCAGATTGATAGAAATGCCACTGTTTGCCTTATCACAGTTGCCAAGGCAGAGCAGAGAAAAATTTCACACTGACTCTTTATGGTTGTGCCCTGAATTAACACATTCTATTGGCAAAAACAAATCACATGGCCATACCTAACTTCAAAGTAGGTGGAGAAATACAATCCTTCCAAGCTCTCAGAGGAGGATAATCAAAATATTTGTTTCATAGCCCTAGTGATTACAACAGTGCACTTATGTGCAACAAATATTTTGTTCACTCTTCTTCATGCAAAGTATTCTCACTCCTCCTAGAGCAGTTATTAGTCAAAGACATAGCTGCTTTGTGCATCTTTCTATCTCTTCCTGCATCAGTGTGACTTTATTGTTGGGACTGACCTTTATTCACAGACGATTAGATGCCTTTAAGTATACTCCAAATATTATTATAAGCATTTGAGAGGGAACTTTTCTAATTTTGACTCCCCTCAAATAGTTTAAATATGTCTGAGTTTATGTATTTTTTACCAGTTCTACTGTTTATTACATTTCAACTAGTATACATCTATAATATAGTTATACAAAAACAGATATAGATATAAATCATATAGATACACATAATTCCCATAGAACAGAATGGTTTTTATCATTGAGAGAGATGATAAAAAAGGAATTGAAATGACTTTCAAAATTGCAACAACAAAAAAAGAAAACTGGGGTCAGTGATTATTATATGCAAATAACTCCATTCAAATAAAGGAGTAATTAAGGCAGAGTGCAAATAAGCAAACTGTTCCTTTTCAGACTTACAACATGATCCTATGGTGGCGTCAAGGAACTAAATCTACATTTTGTGATGATCTGGCCAGTTAGAATTTTTGGTTTTTTGTATCATACGCAAGATGACTCCATTACTGGGGAGTGATAACACTATGACCATACCTTAGTATTTATTAATGATATTGCTTTTGATGAAGCAAACAGTTGTGCTTCATAGAAGACACCTGAAGTGCCTGGCTGTATTTAGCTGGCACTAAAGATGGTTTTGTAAAAGGGGAGTGTTGAGCAGATACTTTCTTATCTCTGTGTCTGAATGTTAAGGGAAACTACTGTTCCTTACAGAGTATGCTAATTATTAATCCTACTGACATGCCTTATTTGGTCATTAAGTCTTAATTTCTTTAAAGAAAAAATTTTAAGATTGAATTCCAGTTATTTAGCTAGAACGATAATCATTGTGAGTTTCAAAGATGAAAATCTTGCCACATTTTTATGTTGAGAACCACAAAGCACTTTCAGAAAATCCTACTGCTAAGGCAATGATGTATCACTTTCACTTTCATTATATGTTTTTAATCAGAGCGTGACTTCACACTAGACAAAGCGATGCTTTATGCATGGTCTCACTTGTTTTTGCTAAAATCTTTTGACATGATTAATTTTACTTTAATGCTTTTGTCTTGTTGTAATGGTAAGGATGATGGGTATAAACCAGGCAAAAATACATGCTTTTCTATTATAACGCCTCTGAGCATTAAAAATATCTTAGATGAAAGGGAAAAAAATCACAGGAGACTGGTTGGACTGGAATTAAATTTCTTGCTACCTGAACACAGAGTACATGAGATTAAAAAAATGATTCAGTCATTGTTTTTAGTTTTATTTTTGGTATTTTTATAGCAATTTATTCATCTGTATGATTAGATCTGAAGAGGAGGAGAGCGATTGTAGCTCACGGATTTCTTGATCTCATTTGTAGCTTTGTAGCATTTACCTCCTTCACAATATTAAGGGACCAAAAAATTAACCAATTTTATACGAGGTGTATCTGGACCAGATGCACGTGAAGTAAGACATAATTTCTATAGTGATGCCTATCATTGGGTATAGGCTAGTTTTCTGTGGTACTAATTTTAAGTCTACAAAAATTGAATACAATATCTTTTGTCCAAATTACAGAAAAGCAGTGGTGTAGGTGACCTTAAGAAGAAAACAATAGACCATTCAACAAGTGAGACTTCCCGTGAGCAGCTGTCCAAGTATCAATACTACCATATTCACTTTCTCTTTTTTCCTTAATGAATGGAGCTGCTTACCTGTATTCTAAGCGTATGACAGTTTCTTTTTTTCTACACAAACTGTCTGCTTGTTTTACTTGCCTGCTGAACAAATCCTATTACAACACAAATATCATCTAGTGCTGTCTAATGGAACTTTATGCAATGCTGGAAATGTTCTATATCTTCACAATCCAATGTGGTAGCCACTAGCCCCACACGGCTATGGAGCACTTTAAATATGGCTCGTACAACTGAGAAACGGAATTTCTAATTTTATTTCACCTCGATGAATTTAAATTTAGATAACCCTTTGTGACAGATGGCTTCTGTATCAACAGCATTGCTCTAGATAAACTTGTGTGACATGGTCACAGTCACTTAGGAGAGCTGTCTGCCACCCCAACTCTGCTGGCCCAAATCTATTCCCTTCTAAGCAAGGTTAAAAAAATCGGTGACTCGATGAAATAACTAAATTCAAAGAACACCCAATGAACCGCCTGTGAGCTCTCTTCTAGATGCTGGGATTTCACCTCATTCTTTCTTAGAAATCCTCACTTTTTCATCAAGGTTACCTGCTGTATTCATTTCCTGGGGCTGCCATAACAAAGTAAGCTAAAACAATAAAAATTTATTCTCTCACAGGTCTGGAGGCTAGAAGTCCAAAATCTAAATGTCAGCAGGGCCATATACCCTCCAAAGACTCTAGGGAAAAATGCTTCCTTGCTTCTTCTTCGCTTCTGGTGGCTCCTGGAAATCCTTGGTATTGTTTGATGTGTAGTTTCATCAGTTCAGTCTCTGCCCTGTCTTCACCTGGCCTTTTCCCCTGTGTCTCTGTGTCTAAATCTTCCTCTCCTTTCTCTTATAAAGACATCTGTCACTGGCTTTAGGGTCCACCCCAATCCAGTATGACCTCACCTTAACTTGATTACATCTGCAAAGACCCTATTTCCAAATAAGGTTACATTCACAGGTACTGGTGGTTAGAATTTAAGCATATCTTTTTGGGGGACACAGTTCAACTCACTATACTTGGCAAATGACAAACATCAGGAAAAAATATAACAAAACAAAAAGCTATTAAACACTTGCTGTGTGCAAGGCACACATTCTAGGCACTTCACTTGCATATATTTGTTTAATTCTCACAAAAGCACTCTACAATATTAAGTGCTATGATTATTTCTACTACAGATGAAGAGATGGAGGCACAGAAACATTAAGTCATTTGCTCAAGGTCACACAGATGGTAAATGGCAGAGCCAAAATGTGTACCCAAATAAAGCTCCAGAGCCTGCACCCTTTTCTGTAGTAATGACTGAGAGCAAATTGTAAAAAGAGTTAAAGGTGAAAGCAAGACTAGACATCGGCATTTTATGCAGGATAAAATGGAATATTCTCTGCACAGAATATATTAATATCTGAAATATGCACGTTTCTTTGTTGAAACTTCCACTATCCTCTTTGTCGTTAATTGAAAATTGAAGAAAAATGTGGTACATATTGGGTTATTTCTAGGTGAAAATTATTTTAGAAAGAGGTGATTTTCACTTCTTGGGGCCTTGCAGTTCCTTCCACTGCTTTCTGTGTGTACCTCCACACTTGCAAAAATTACAGTTGTGAGGTCTATGTGGCGAGATATGGTTTCTTAAAAAGGGGAAAGCTGTGCATTTTGCTCTCTCAGGTTGGTTGTCTGATTTATCTCGTACTAATGACGTCGAGGTACTGCTCAGTCTGGGTGTGTTGGTAAATCTCAGATCTTCGTTTCCCATTCATTCATATATTTGTCTGGAATCTTTCATTACCAAAATCATTAACTTTACCAAATATCAGTAGCTGCTCTTGTGTGTGCATAAAATTTCCTAGGATTAAATTACCTCTTCCATGATAGAGCTTTCATTTTTTTTTAAAAAATGGTAAGGCATCCTTTTTTTGTTTTTATTCTTGTCAAAAACCCAAATCATTTTCCCTATCTGAGTGATAATCAAAAGATGTATGTGCAGATGAATTAAGGGGAAGTGTAATGGTTATTTGCTTTCAATCTTATTAAATTTGCAAGGTTGGATATCCTGTATTGTGTTTGTCACAAATACATGTAAATAGGTTTCCTGATCTAATTCGGAAAGTAATCCGCAGTGGTTCCCATAATTGATACGTACTCTAACGTCCAGTTCACTTGCTAATCTCAGCACTGGGGATTCATCTTCCATGCCTTGCTCTAGCTGGTTTCAGCCCCGAACTGAAAGGCTTGAGTGGACATGGGTACAAGATGAAGCCAGAAGCGTGGCACTACCCAGCACTTTCATTAGTGGGAACAACCTTTCTTGACCCTTGGAAAATTTAAAAATTTTCCATATCCTGTTTTATTTTACTTTATTGTATTTTATAACTGAAACTTTTTATTTTGGATTTTTTCATGGAATTAACCACATTACCTCTTCTGAGATCAACATCCTTTTGGACATAAAACATTTGTCAATGATTTCTGTTCTCCAACAGAAATGTTTTTGTTTGCCTGCTTGTTTAATTTTTATTGAAATATAGTTGATTTACAATGTTGTATTGGTTTCAGGTGTACAGCAAAGTGATTCAGTTATATATGTACATATATATATATATTCTTTTTTAGATTCTTTTCCATTATAGGTTATCACAGTGTATTGAGTATAGTTCTCTGTGCTATACAGAATGTCCTTGTTGATTATCTATTTTATATATAGTAGTCTGTATATTTTAATTCCAAACTGCTAATTTATCCCTCCCTGATTGCCCCCTTCGGTAACCATAAGTTTGTTTTCTATGTCTGTGAGTCTGTTTCTGATTTGTAAATAAGCTCATTTGTATCTTTCTTTAGATTCCTCATATAAGCAATAAGTTCATTTGTAACTTTTTTTAGAGATCTCATGTGATATTTGTCTTTCTCTGTCTGACTTACTTCACTTAGAATGATATTCTGTACATCCATCCATGTTGCTGCAAATGAGATTACTTCATTCTTTTTTGTGACTGAGCAATATTCCATTGTATATATATACCACATCTTCTTTATCCATTCATCTCTCTATAAACATTTAGGTTGCTTCCATGTCTGGGCTATTGTAAATAGTGCTGCTAGGAACATTGGGGCACATGTATCTTTTTGAATTAGAGTTTCCTCCAGGAAAACATACTTCTCCAGACTATGCCCAGGAATGGGATTGCTGGATCATATGGTAGTTCTATTTTTAGTTTTTTGAGGAACCTCCATACTGTTCTCCATAGTGGCTGCACCAATTTACATTTCCACCAACAGTGTAGGGGGTTCCTTTTTCTCCACATCCTCTCTAGCATTTATTATTTGTAGACATATTCTTTTTAAAAAAGAGAAAGAAACAGAAACATAAAATACATGTCTTTTAAGAAGCAGCTTTTGTTTCTTTTACTAAATAAAGTTCGGTCATTTACAAATATGATAGCCAATGCCTGAGTCTATCAGGGCTGAGAATAGCCAAGGATGACAGTTCAGTTCCCTTTGCAGCTCACCTGGGTTCATAGAGAGGGAATTTTTTCCCCAAGCCACAGGCTGCATCCCAGCCAGCTCCGTACAAGCGTATGTGACTATTGATAATGGAAGCCCATTGAAAGAGAGACTGGACCAGCGCAAATCCATTAACGATACTGGAAAATAACAGGACGTTTATTCTGCTGAAAATAGCTTAGTAACATCATCCTCATGCATGTTGCTTCCTTAAGCAGAACGGATGGGGGCAGGGAGGACACAAAGCAGTACTGTCCCAGGTCTTCTGAGTTAGTGTATGTCACTTGACAGAGTGCAAATGCATGAATGTAAACATATTTCCCCAGAGTAAATATTTTCTATGCCAACTTTTCCCTTTGAGAAAAATATGTTCATCGTAGTCTATCCAGGAGTCAGCAAACTTTTTCCATAAAGAGCCAGTTAGTAAATATTAGGGGCTTTGTAGCCATACGATCTCCTTCGCAACTACTCAGCTACCAATGTAGCATGAGAGCAGCCATAGACAGTAAGTAAATGAATCAGCAAGGCTGTGTTCCAATAAAGCTTTATTTATAAAAATAGGTGGAGGGCTGGACATGACCTGCAGGCATCGTTTGCCAACCCTTGCACTCTAATCTAAGGACATGTCTATTTTATTCACAAGTCACACCACTTTGTAATAAAACAATACAATCATAGTAAGCATAACTAACATTTATGGCCCTAAGCCATGTATACATATTAGCTCATTTAATCCTCACAACACTCAATCCAATGATGCAAGTTCTACCATGACTCCCATTGTATAGAGGAGGAACCACAGCATAAACAGGTAAAAAACCTTGTCCAACACCAGGAGTAAAAAGCAAAGCCAAGATTCGAACTCCGGTAGTTTCCCTCCAGAGCCCACGCTCTTAAATCACAAGCCATACTGACCCTCAAGGAATATTTTGTGACCTTCGTATTTAACTTTGAGACAGCCTCTGTTCTGAACATAAATGAACGCTTTCTTAGGCAGCAACATAAGGACAGACATTATAATTACCTTATTAATTACCTCCACTCCCCTGCCTGGTTCACAGCACACACCCCACAGACACAGGGTAAATACTAAATCAGGGGATTGACTCACACTTGCCAGGGCCACAGGCAAGCACCTAAAGTAGCTACACATTGGCTCATTAGCTCTGGGGTCCTCCAGGACATCGTAAACTGCTTGCGTTGAGATGTCAGCCTTTCAAAGATATGTCCAGCCCTTAAATATGTACAGTTAGGTTTTTCTGTTTATCTATCTTTGAACGTGCAAATAGCTGTTATGTAAAGCAGCCTCTTCATGGACTCTCCATGCAAAAGAAGTAAGGGATAAAAAGCCAAGGAAGGGGAATTTTGTTTTCAGCAGCACTGAAATGATAGTGACCATTTTAATTGAGCACTTATTACATATCCAGCATTGTGCTAAGCACGTGACATCCTCTTATGTGGTGCTCACAAGATTCCATTTTAAGGCGGATAAAATTATCCTGATGAATATATATATATATAAAAAAAAAAAAAAACCTGACGCTTAGAAAGACTAAATAAATTGTTCAAACTTACGGTTAGTAAATACTGAGTGAGTATTCCAAGGCATGAAGTGTTGACTCCAAAAGCTGGATGCTGTACCCTGTCTGACCCCGTCTCCACTGAGGAGCTCTCTCTCCATCTCGTGGCTGAGGCTAACGTAGATGGAGAACATCTGTGTGTGAGACGTTGCGCTCCATGCTTTACACAGACGGGCTCATTCAATACTCACAGTAACAACGTGAGGTTGAGATCACCATCATCCCCGTTTTATTGATGAGGCAACCAAGGCAAGGAGCGTGTCCAGGCTTGTTCATGATGGAGTCCAATTAATGAACTCAAACAGTTGGCTTCAGAGCCTGCCTCTTAAACTTGACATTGCACTGCTTTTATCGTGTCACTGTGATTTGAAGAGTAAGAATGGACCGGTGTTGAGGGCTTTCTAAGACAGTGGAAATATATGTGCTTATGTATTTGGATACATTTTATCCTCATAACCTCTCTGGGTTATACCCCTATCTAGTCCTCACAATTGGAAAGCACTTTCAAGTCTACCATTCATCGTGTCCCCCACAATAACCCAGTGATATAAACAGGACGGGCATTATTATCACTGTTTGATATATGAGAAAACTAAAGTTCAGAGCGGTTAAGGGACTGTCAAGGTCATGTAATAATTGATGAATCTGTGACTCAAACCCGTGGCTTCTGACCTAATTTAGTTTAGTGTTCTTTCTATTAAGCCATGTTCCATGAAACCTTATTAGGAGTTCTTTGACCTGTAACTGACATTATTTGAACTCTTTTTAACATGGTATTTTTTTTCCAACTGGATTATTTAGAAAAGTATATATCGGAAGCTTTTAATTCACTCAAGCCATTTTGAGTGGAAAATAATTAATTCCTTGATTGCAAATAACGCAGAGGTGAGAACTCACAGGTGCCATAGGAAAGCTGAAGCCTATGTGGCGACTAACACAGGAGACAGAAGATGTTTAATTATAAAAGAGTTACGTAGAGAGAAGTGGGCAATGGTTAAGAACGCCTCGAGGAGTAGTTTCCCTCTTTCCCTGTCCCCCAGTGCTAACACAGCCTTAGGGCTGAAAGGCAAGGGGAGGGTCCAGAACCAGAGACGGAGGGCTGTGTTGAGATGACCATCTAATAGACATTTCATTCAAACAAGGAAGGCAGCCCATACTGACCCAGAAGAAGGAAGTTAGGGGAAGAAATACCCTGACCTCTTTCCTCCTTCCCTCAGTCTTCTGAAACCAATTCCAGCTGGAAGCCAGAGGAAAGGGAGCCCCGAGATGTCGCCAGTAGCATCAGCACCCGGAAGCACCAAGCAGGGTCATCAGGGTAGAGAGCAGGTCTGCAGGGCAATCAGAAGATGCTTAGCATTCACTGTTCTTGAAGCTGCCTTTTATTAGACACCAAGCCCTTTGATTGAGAATGTCAAAATACAGATACATTTCAGTTCTTTGGAACTGTAGTACCTAGTTTGCTTACCAAAGTTCCTTAAAACCTGAGCTGTATTGTATTTTCCTCTGGGTCAAACTGGCCTGCTAGCAAGTAAACAAACTGGAATGGAGGCAGGTAGCAAGGACACGGTGACATGATACCACCAAGCCTGTCCACCAGTTATGGGTCATGCCTGTAACCAGTATTATCCTAAGTCCATCCCCCATAGTAAGAATGATGACTTTTCAAAGATGAATGACTTTTCTTCTGTCTTGTGATTCTCTTCGCCATGTTGAAGACATTCTCCACGGTACGGTGCTGTGCTTCGCACACATTAATGTGCCGAAGCGAAAATTCATCACTGTCTTCAATAGTGTAGATCCCTGTCGAGCTCTGTGAGTTCCTTGTGTGCGTACTGGTCCTCTCCATGTTCCCAGGATCCTTCTGGTTACATTTCTCTCTCTTTTTTATCATTGTTGTTCATATTGCATTAGACTTGATGCTCGTTTCTGATCAAGAAAAGCCTCTACGTATCTAAGGGATGGCATAGGTTTAACCTGGGGCCTCTGATTGGCACCAAATGCTGAAGGAAAAGCCATTGCCATTGTTGGGAGGGTCCTGTGTGAGGGTCACACGGTCTGTTTTTCAAGGTCATATTGGGTATTTGTGGATTTAAAATGGGTGAATCGGGCAAGTGGGTTCACTATGCTTGCGATCCGAATGCAGAAAGAGACTTCTGGAGAAGGCTTCTCCAAACTGTGTCCCCTGGAGCATTAAGTGTTCTAACATTTTCATCACATGGAGATTTTCAGGTTGGCAACTGAGGAAGATCAGCCAGGCAAAAAAGAAGAGTTTGATTAAAAATTACTTAAAATAAATGTGTCAGGGTTAGGGGAGGGGAACCCTTCCCTGAAGTGAATAGAAAACAGGTAAAAATGTAAATTTCATGGGCTTCAAGCCTGAACAAATGCTCAGGAAATGTAGATGTCAATAATGCATCATTTTTAATGAGTATTGTTAACTTCAGTGTAAATCTATTTTGAAAGCCTTTTTTCCCTCTCTTTTATTCCTTAAATAGATGGCTTACTTCTTACCTATCTGGGTTCTCATGATTTGTGGTACCAGGGCATCAGGACTGGCGGACAACTGGGGCATCCCTGTGCCTCTCTAAAGGCTCAAGGGCTGTGTCACTCTGCAGACTACCACTGACCCTTGAACAACGTGAATTTGAACTGTGTGGATCCACTTACATGTGGATATTTTTCGGTAGTAAATATTACAGTACTTCACCATGGCATTTGGTTGAATTCCCAGATGCAGAGGAATCGTGGATACAAGGGACCAACTGTAAATTACACTTGGATTAACACTGCCTGTTGTTTAAGGGTCAGTTGTACTAAGAAATGCCCAGGCTTCCTCTCGGCAGAGTTTTGTTTTGCTTCGTTTTTTAAGTATTTATTTATTTATTTATTTATTTATTTATTTATTTATTTATTTATTGGCTGCGTTGGGTCTTCGTTGCTGCACACAGGTTTTCTCTAGTTGCAGTGAGCATGGGCTACTCTTCCTTGTGGTGAGCGGGCTTCTCATTGCGGTGGCTTCTTTTATTGCGGAGCACAAGCTCTAGGTGCACGGGCTTCAGTAGTTGTGGCACATGGGTTCAATAGTTGCGGCTCACAGGCACTAGAGCACAGGCTCAGTAGTTGTGGTGCACGGGCTTAGTTGCTCCATGGCATGTGGGATCTTCCCGGACCAGGGATCGAACCTGTGTCCCCTGCATTGGCAGGTGGACTCTTAACCACTGCGCCACCAGGAAACCCCTCAGCAGGGTTTTAAATGTGACTTTGCCACTTTGGTTATCCCCACCCCCTCACATTATCTAAGGGTCCAGAGTCATGGAATGGAGGGTATGGCTGTTAGAGCAGCTCGGAAACTGCCAGCCTCAGAGCACCAGCATACTCCTGGCCCACACGGGAATAAAGAGAACTCTAGAGAACACGCCTTGTTCTCCACAACAGTACTTTTCCTCTTGCCACTGTGCCATCTCAGCATTCTCCCATATTTCCATCTAATAAGACTAGTGTGAAGGGGATGATCTTTTTCTTTTTTAGCTCTTTATTGGAATATAATTGCTTTACACTCTTGTACCAGCTTTTGAGGTACACCAAAGTGAATCAGCTGAAGGGGATGATCTTTAAATGCATGCACTTCCAAGGGAGGAGAAGAGGAAGAACTTGAAGAAGAGAAGAGTCATAATTATTAACATTGTTCATACATGAGGAAGCTTGGTGGGCCTGGTTTTGAAATCAGGAAGTGTCTATTTGGCGAAGACCTCTGGTCCAGAGAGCATCCATTCTGACTTCTAGTACTTCTAATATGTCCTTCACCTCAATGAAAATTGTATCTATCTGGTTAAGTCATCTTCTTACTCCAAAAATGTGCCTTTGTGAAAAATGTGTTTTCTCCAGTGACCCTGGATACCTCTTTTTCTAGTTAGTCTGAAAGTACTGTGTTTGGCAGAACATCATCCTGAGAACATCATCCCCGTCTCATCCTGAACACCCTTCCTGCAGCAATGGCATCCATCATAGCTCATTATGGACCATTAACCCTAATACTAATCCTAACCCTAATCTGTATTTTCTTCCCAAACCTCTCTCTTGAAACCAACTACTATACTTCCATCTGCCTCCTGAACATCTCCACTTGGCCTTAAAATTGTTATCTTGCCTTCAAACCCATTGTCTTTGTTGGTCTCTATCGCGGTGAATGACATCTTCATCTCTCCAACCTGAAAACCTAGGTGTCATCCCTGACTCGTCCCTCTCCTCCAGTCCCTCTTCATCTTATCAAGTGTTGTCATTTTGATCTTCTGTATCCACTTTAATCCATTTCTTCATCTCAATTCACATGGTCAATCCCTAAAATAAAATCTTCAGCAAATTCCCAAAACAAGATTCCCAAAAGATGAGCTCCACCTCCTCAGCAGGGTTTCTAAAGCTTGCCTGCCTGGATTCACTTTATGCTGTTTCTCCCACCCCACACTTTCCTCCAGCGTTTCCAAACTACATGCAGATCCCTGAGATGTAGCCCTTCTGACACCTAGGCCATTGCTCACGCCCTTTCTTCTGCACGGAATGCTTTTCGGTTCTAATTCCATACACAATTCTGCAACTCTTGCTCTGCTTCAAGCTTTGTGCTTGGAACTTGGGATACAAATAGGATATGGCCCATATTATTAAGGTTGCCACAGTTTTCGCAAGAAACATACGTGAATCAGTTCTATATAATGTGCTAGGTCAAGATAAAAGTAGGTAAAATTGCTAAGGGAGCACATAGCATTACACCAACCTGGCAGTAAATGTCCTTCTGACCAAGCGCCTTCTGACCCACCTCTAATAAATAGCTGATTTCTCCTCTATGTTGTCACAGTTCCATGCCCAGACCTACCTTATAAAGCTTCTTGTTTGTGTTGTAGTTGTTTGCATATCTACTTTCTTGGGGCAGGGGGTAGGGGAGCGTATAAATTAGGAGTTTGGGATTAACATATACACACTCCTATATATAAAATAGGTAATCAACAAGGACCCACTGTATAGCACAGAGAACTCAATATTCTGTAATAACCTAAATGGGAAAGGAATTTGAAAAAAAATAGATGTATTTGTATGTATAAATGAATCACTTTGCTGTACACCTGAAATTAATACAACATTGTAAATCAACTATACTCCAATACAAAATAAAATAAAATAAGAGAAAACCCAGTCATGAGACAAAGCTAAGCTATCGGATAATATATATATATACTTCATGCTTTCTAATCTCCCAAATATATTTATTTTAATATGAAGTTTCTTCTAAAAGGAAAAAAAGTTGTCAACAATATCTATGAAAGTGGGGGATATAAAATACATTAGACTTTTTCTTGAATTATTTGTATTAATATATTTCAGACAAAATTAAAAGGTCTAAATATGAAACAAAAATAAATAAATAAATAAAAGAAACATCTACCTTTCTAAGCTGAAAGCAGGAATTACTATGCCTTATGTTTTCTTATAGCCCTGTGACAAGTACATGTAATAATTATTGAAGAAATGACCGAGGAGTACCTAAACTCCAATAGCAGCTTAAGCAACCCTGGAAATCAATAAACTGACAGACATCGAAGCTAGTTTACCTTCACATCTTATTCCTCCAGTGATCAATTTGGATGAGAGTTACATGAAATTGTTTGAGATGTACATAAAATGGTACACGGTGAGGCCCCCAGGTGCTTATAGTTGTTAATGATGAGAGAAATCCCAATTCATTCTGGTCTTTGAAGAGTGGACTTATGGGTTATACACATATCTTATTTATAGTTCAAGTTCAGAAATTGTGGGTGAGCTTTGAAAATGTATTCTTTTGTATGAACTGTTTATTAAGTGCCTACCATAGTGACACAAAACCGGTGCTGTTAAATATCTGTTGAAATAGTGCGTTTCCATCAAATTGTAGCACATTTGGATGAAACTAGCAGGTGCTATTTTTACAAAATGTTCATGAAAGCTAGGCTGTACCAATATTGTGAGTATATTTATATCGCTGTAAAGATACACAAAGATTGAAAATAGGATGGCACTTACCATAGTGACTATAAAATGGTGAAATTATTTTTTGAACTCTGGTAAGTATAATAAATCCCAAGATTTGTGGAATTTAAGAATTGACTTTCTGTGTACAAGATGCTCTTAGATAAAATATATGACACGAAATATGGAGGGAAACCTGTGCCTCAAGTGCATTTTATTCAGTAAGAATTCTACGGCTCAATCTAGTCTGCTTTTTGGTACTAGGGCCCATTGATGGTTAGTATCTGGGTTCTCTTGCTAATCATAAGGCCCTCAGTAAATTATTTACACATTCAGAGCTCCAGTTCTTTTGGTTTTAAATTCTGGGAAATGATCCCTGCCTACTTCACTGAGAGTGCATGGGAAAAAAATCCCTTGTAAACTGGAAACTGACATACAAATATGACGAGCTGTTATTATTTCAGGCAGAGAGAGAACAATGTAAACAAAAGCATAGTGTGACATTGCGTTTTAAACTTAGGAAATTGCAAAGAGTTGGGAACTGGTGGAAAGTGGGTTGAGAGCAGGTGTAAAGGGTCAGGCGAAAACCATTAAGATCTTATTCTATAGTCAGTGGGGAGTCACCAAAAATCTTTGAGCAGGGTATAACATAATTAAATCTTTGTTTTAAAAGTTAATTTAAGGTGAATTAGAAAAGGAGAGATTGGAGACAGGGTAACCATTTATTACACAACCCAGGGAAGGGATAATTAGGGCCTGATTTACAGCAATGGCTATGAAAACAATGAAAGAATGACAAAATTAAAACTCATTTTATAAGTAGAGTTAAACATCATTTGGTAATGCTGGACAGTAGGAGGTAAGAGACAGTCTGGCTTGATTGGCTTAATCAAGTTGATGCCTTTGCTCAAAAGAGGAAACCAAGAAGATTCAAGCTTAGAGAAGGATGGAATGAGTTGAGTCTTAAACATTGAGTTGTGGTGTCTCTGTCCATCACATTCAGCTTTGTGCCTGGCACGTTGCAGCTGTTCAATAAATATTTGGCGAATGTATCAATGAAGGAAGGAAGAATTAAAGACTGGGAGAGACTTAGGGGAAGTTATCCAGAAAGGACTGGAAAATATTGGTCTATATGACAGAGGAGAAAAGGCTAAAAATACAAATTCTGAAGTCAGCATGTAAGCAAATTGAGATCTGAAAGGAAGAAGAGATGGAGTGAAAAGAGAACTAGTGACTCGACTCTAAGAAAACAGGATTATGTATGTCCAATGCCTGGCATAGCACAGAGTTCAATAAATAATTATTTGTTGAGTACATGAATGAAGGAATGAATGAATACCAACTTTCCAGGAGGAGATAAAGGAAGAACAGCTGGGAGTCTTGTAGTAGCCCTTTATTTCTTCTGAAGTGTTTCATCTGAATCATAGACTGATTCTACAGTTCATCGTCTGGCCCCCATGAGGAAATGTGAATTCTATAGCTGAAATTTCAGGCAACCTTGAGGAATGTCTTCCCCTTGTTCTTCTCACTTCCACATGTTTTCTTTCCAGTTCAATGTATTTACTTAAATCTATCATCAAACTGCTGTTGTAACAATTATTCTTTCCTTAAGACTGCCCATAATACAACAATGAGAGGAACTGATAACACTTGTCATGTACTAAAAGTGGGCCAAATAGAACAAAAATACTCAGTGCATTCACTGCATTTACTGTGACGCATGTATACAACATGTTGCATTAGAGGTTTTAGAGCTATTGGTCTAACACCTTGACCAGCGTTAATTGGGAAAGCCAGTTTGGAGAAAGAGGGCACTTCAGTCTCCATCAGAGTTGCCTGGCTCTTACAGGTCCAGCCTAGACTAGCAGATGAGGACAGCAGGGTGAATAAGAATATCTAAATAATAAGAAATTAAACCTAAAGCTTTTAGGAGTCCTAATGTAAGAGGTTTATATCTACAAAAGCAATATCTGAAAAATATTAAAATTATAAGCTAGATACAATACACAATGTAAAAAAAACAATTTCTAAGCATTAATTGTATGAATAAAGGGATAAAATTGATTGTTAGAATTCAAGCAAACTAAAAACCTCACAATTTATAAAATTTTAACCTTATCATCCCTTACCACACATACACACACACAGACACACACAAAAAAAATCAAAGTTTTTTCATAGCTGATACATGATGCATGATTTATTTGCATTTACCACTGTCCTTTGGCTTTACCTACTCTCTGAAGAATTAAATAACCAAAGAGCCGGCTGCAGGGAGGTAACAGAAGAAATAGTAATACTAGAATAATATACGAACCAGACCACTGGTCATTGAATAATCATGAGTTGACTCTACTTTTAAAAGAGAGTCATCATTTATCGTTAGAGTCCAAGAATTCTTGTTTCTCAGTTAATAAAAAATTTTCCATTGAAATTACTTCTAAATGTCAAGTGAATGTAATTCAAAAAATGAGAACATAAAATTATGTCTGTTTTCAGAAGCACCATTAAAGCTTTTCTGTAATTTTACTGACTTTTTAGATTTCCAACTGAAGGTCCACCTATAGACATTTTTTCTTCTCATTATTGTGTAGTGGAAATGAACTTGGAGCAGTTTTTGTCAGCTCAAAGGCCCCAGTTGGTTTGAATGATATTTCCCTGCAAAGGATGATCATATTGATTTGCTACAGTCATCTTTGACTATTAAGGATTCAGAAAGTTAACTACCACTTGAGATGAGGAGCTATGATTCACACAGGACCCAGGTTAATATGACAAGAAAGAGTAGGAAATGTGTTGAAACTACTTTATCCAAAAAGGATCACGCATAGTTTAAATGCATGTGTTATTTGTAAAAATCTGGGGAATCACTTTAAGGTAAGGAAGAGGACTTTTTTATTCTTTCAACTTCTTCACTAAAATGTTTGCTTCTTAACGGAAAGCAATTTACTGTGTTAAAGGTGAATTCAATACAGAATAATAGACAAGTTGAAGCTACTAAAAAAATAATATCATTCATTGTTAAATGCTTGTATATTTCTAAAAACCGGAGAGAGAAATTTAAGGTAAGGAAGAGGACTTTGTTCTTTCAACGTCTCTAACATGTTTTGCGTCTTAACTTAAAGCAATTTACCATTTTAAGGTGTTTGATGCTTGTGTGGAATTATTCCTTAAAAAGCAAAGTCAGATCATTTCCCCAACCATATGTACACCATAAATAGAAACGCAAGTTTTTGTTGATGCATGGATCGAAATTGCTTATAGACCAAAGGGCAGCCGTAAATTCTAGTTTATTACATCTCTGCCACATAAACACCACAGGACTTACCTGCAAATCTTTTAAGTTAGTGGAAAATCTGGCCTATTTTAGAAATCTGTCTTTAACAATATCAGCATAGGTTGTCTCTGCGAAGTATTTGTCCATAGGAGTTTCTACAAGAGAAAATAAACTACTTAGATTGCCTTCAGCCCTGAAGTATGATGTTCAAAAGTAGCTTACCATGAATAGCTAGAAAATGAGAGAGAGATTTTGTCCAGCTCAGATATTTGGAATTACTTAGGAGAAATGAAGTAAAGAAAATAACATTGCTATAACTCTCTAACTCAGCATGGTCTGCATCCGAAAAAAAAAAAAATGGACACCAGAGTTTTAAAGAGATCCCCCACATCTTATCTTACCATTGTAGTTTTCCTCTTTGTTTTTGTTGGCCTTACTTAGAGCCATATCTGAGCATGGTTCTTGATGCTTTCTCTGGAGGGCAAGCAAAGAACAGTGTACACCATCTAGTGGCCTAGTTCAAAATCGCAACAGTGCAAGAAAGGCGTTTGAGCCCAGTGCAGCCATGGGCGTCTACAGCCGTGGGCGTCTGCAGCCTTGGCAATCCACAGACTGACTTCTTCTTCCACATTTCTCCAGGTGCCTGAGGAGTGCCGAAGGGGTTGCATGGATTCCAGAGGGAAGCCCTCACAGCACATAAAAAAGATTCGATAGAGAAAGTTAATTTAAATAGCCCACAATTAAAATCCTACTTTATTCTGACTATGTATTTATAATTACTCTGCTTTAATGAGAACTTTTTACTTGTCTGCTTAGTACCAGAGTTAATATTCCTACTGTAACACTTTGTTATGTCAAGAAGTGAGCAACTTGGATGGGAGAGGAAATAGGTTCCATTTATGATCGTATGCTGAGTGAACTGTTTCTCTAAATCATCAGCCGAAGCTGTGGTTGCCAGTCTGTGAACTCCAGGGGAGCCATGGAACTACCACAAGAACCTTGAATCCACAGTCACAAGGCACATTTTCTGTAAATCAAATATATAATGTCTTCTACATACACTGGATTCACAACCTCAATTCAAATGTAATTAGGAAAAGAACACTACTAAATTATCAAAAGTTTATTTGTTATGTAATTTTCATCAATATAGATTAATATAGCATGCTCATCTAGGAATCCAGAAAATGCATTTATTTATTTTTATACAGTTATATATAAATTATATAAAAGATAGACTTTTAAAAAATAGAAGGGTCCTGACTTCAGCAGTGCTACTTCTAAGATTTGTTCTAAGGAAATAATCATTCACATGTTCAAAGATATTCATATCAGTGTTGTTTATAAGAGCAACTAATAAGAACCAAACTAAGGTGTTTGACAATTAGGGGTTGTTGAGTTTTAGTTTATCCATACCAGAAAAAAAATAGCATACCACTATTAGAAACTACTAATGAAAATATATACTTTTTTGAAAATGAAAACACCATACATTTACAGGTGAAAAGAGCAGATTAGAAAAGCATATATAATCATACACATACCATTTTCATGTATTTGTGAGTAGGCAAAGAAAAAACTCTAAAAGGATATATTTTATCCCATGAGAAATGAATATTTTTGTCAAGCATAATATAAGAGAAAGAAAAGAGTCAAGGATGCCTCTAAAGTTTTTGTTCTGAGCAAGTGGAAGGATAGAGTTGACATTGACTTGGGTGAAAATGTTTGGATGGAAAAGCCAGGGTATGTTGGAGGCATGTTAAGTTGGAGCCCATATGATACCCAAGTGGAGCTGTATTGATGTTTTTAAAGTCATATGGCTAGAAGATCTCCAATTCAGTGAGCACGGATGGAGGTGAGAAGAGATTTCAAGGCCAGGCTCTTGGGGCATGCCGATGTTTATAGATTTCGTTAATGAGAAGCAACTGGCCATGAGTCACACTAGAGAACAGCCACACAGTAGAAGAAGGATCCAGAAAGAATGTTCTCCCGGAAGGACACAGGTAGAGAGTGATCTGTGCTATATTCTAGGGAGAGAGCTCATGAGATGAGCGCTGGGAAATGACATTGGGTTGAGCAACATGGACATTAACAACAGCTGTTTCAGTGAAATGATGAAGCTAAAAGCCTGATTGAAAATGCTTAAGTGAAAATGGAAGGGGAAAAATTGGGAACCTTAAGTAACCACAACTCTTCCGAGAATTATTTACGTAAAGGAAAACAGAGAAATGGGGTAGGGAGGAAGATGAGGATATTGATCCAAGAATATTTTTTTTTAAGGTGGCAACATAGGCTGTTTCTCTGCTGATAGGAGAGATCTGATAAAGTGGGGGAAAATTAAAGACACAAGACATGGTAAAATTGCTCAGAAAAGTATCCTTGAATAGTCAAGAGGGAATAGGACACAAAATGGAGGGCTTGACTTTAGAAATAAGCTGGGTGGTCCACCATCCTTAATAACAAAAGAAGCAAAAGGAAAGACAGAGGGTAGGTAACACTGATGCAGGTAATTTGGTAGGTACGATGCTGGGAGCCTGTGGGAGTTCTTTTCTAAATGTTTCTATTTTCTCAGTGAAATAGAAAACAAGGTTATCAGCTAAAAGTAAATCAGGGAGCAGATGTTTGAATGTTGAGGAGAGAGAACAAGGTATGGAAGAGTCATTTAGGACAAAGGTCAGAAAACTTTTTCTTTAAAGGGAAAGGTGGTAAATATTTCATCCTTTGCAGGCCATTAGGTCTCTGTCCCAACTATTTATTTTTTTTTTTTATTTATTTATTTTTTTTATTATTTTATTTTATTTTTTTGGGGGGTACACCAGGTTCAATCAACTGTTTTTATACACATATCCCCATATTCCCTCCCTTCCTTGACGCCCCCCCCTCGAGTCCCCCCCACCCTCCCTGCCCCAGTCCTCTAAGGCATCTTCCATCCTCGAGTTGGGTGTCCCAACTATTTAAATCTGCCGTTGTAGTAAGGAAACAGCAGTAGACAAAATGTAAACTGATGGCCATGGCTGTGTTTCAATAAAACTTTATTTACAAAAACAGGTGGTGGGCCCAATTTGGCCCATAGACTGTGGTTTGTTAACCCTTGATGGGATAATAAATGGTGTAGGGGAACACAGTAGGAATTTCAGGCAACAATAACATGAATTTTAAATGATGGTATAAATATTGCCAGCCACATGCAGTTGTGTGGGGCTGGATATAACCAAGATTTGGTTTTTCTACACAAGTGTGAAGAACAAAGAAAGGAGCAAGAGAGTTGAGAGTGTGTGCCAGGAAATTATTAAAAGGAGAGTGTTACAATCTAAGCTGAGTCAAGAGGGAAGTAAGGACATGCGGGCTGTGGGGTATGAGGACAGTGAAAAAGAGGAAGGCTTAATGGATTTAGGTCTCGCTACTAGCCTTGGATGCTCAGGTGCTTTTCCTGAGGGAAGACGACCATTCACTGGCTATTTTATCGGCAGGTAAGAGTGAAACCGTTGTTCAAACTTTGTAGGGTAACAATGCTTAGAGGAGTTATCATTCTGTGGAACAGATGTAATGCTACGTCCCATGTTATCAACTTGAAGGGAAGGAAAATCCACATCGAGTTGGACATGGTGTTTGAAGGACAGTCTTGTTTACAATAACATCTACTTTTTTAGTTATTAGGACTACTGCCTCTCTTCTTCCCCTATGTTATTATGAAATCGCTCCTGCCTACTCCTGCTCCACAAATAATACGTATGCCCACTGTCATGTTTTAGTTAACGGTCCTTCTCCCTCTTTTGATGCCTCCCTCTTTCGTTTTCACCTCTTAGCTTCTACATATGGTTATGTTTTACTTTTTCTGGGTCGACCCTTGAAGGTGCTTATACTCTTTTTTCTCCCCTTGGACCTTCATCTCTTTTGTTGCATTGATGATCTTTAAGATGATCTTTTTTTTTTTTTTTTACTTTAGCAGAAACATAGGCAAGTGATGAAAGAATGCTGGCACGATCTAAGGACAAGACCTATTCCCTGTGCACTTGGTTAAGGCTTTACTCCCCCCTGAAACCTTCACAGCCTCTCTCCTGGGAGTCGTTGACTCTTTGGTATTCAGGCACCTCCATGACCTTGTCCCATGTTACCTTCCCAACTTTACATCCCATTGCTTCTCGAATGTTGCTGTACCTCCAGCCCCACAAAACTCCCTAACCATGCCAAGTTCCCCAGCCACCATGCCTCTGTGCACACAGATGGCATTGACTGGAATTCCCTGAGCCCCTCTCCAGCGGTCCATTTCCCATCCTTCCTTCAAGGAACCATCACAGGTCTCCTTTTAGCTCTTATTTTCCAAGACAACTAAAAAAATTCCTGTTCATTTGCCTCATCCTTCTCTGACTTGTGTCATTAACTACAGTCTACTTTGCATTTTATTTTCATGTGTACATAAATTTTTCTTCCATTGGACAAGAGCCCCTGGATTCTTCTCTGTTTTATACACAGCACACTGATATATGTTAAGTAAAATCTCTTAGCCCCACATAACATGCTGTTTAAACCACATAAGGATCACCAGCATACCTCTTGATCACATAGGGACCTACATCACTTCATACTAGCCACAATCCAAATGCAAATCTTTTGGGGACCATACATTTCTACCCCAATAAGCCAAAACTATGTTTTAAAGTCCATTCTCTATCAAATCCACGCTTTAGCAATTTCATGCCTTTGTTGACTGGTTAATATCGCAAGTGAAGGAATTTTGCTTGTTTGGAGATTTTTTTGTCCTCTGTAAAATGAAACAATGTAAGAATATTTGCAGGAGGAACTAAGGAAAGGGGACAATAAAAGAACTAACTTTTATAGTTTGTCTGTAATGAGCCTGGTGCGTTCCATAAGTTATCCAATTTAATTGAATTCTTACAATAGCCCTGTGAGGTAGATATTACCAACATCTTACTGATGAAGAAAACCACGACTTCTGAACTCATGCAGTTAAATGACATCAAACCTAGATCTCTATGACACTCTACTGTCTTCTGTTTTAAAAGGCAAATTGCATATAAGCCTCCAATATTGAACCTAGGAGCTAAAGCCAAGTGCTAATTACATTATTAGTCTTCCTTAACTAAATTGTTTTACTTTCTCCATCTAAAATTTAAAAGTACTGGTTGCACATTATAAAAATCCACTTCAATATAACAACTATGTTGTCATCAACTTAACAAATGTTTATCAGGTGCTTTCTGTGTGCAAGACATTTTTCTAGGCACTAGGGATTTGGAGGTGAGCAAGACAGGCATGCAGCCACGCGGCTAATATATTAGTATATTGCCTACCCATGCAGCTAATATATTAGTATGGAAATACTTTGTAAACAAAAGATCTGTCTAATGATAGGCATTACTGAGTGCTGTTAAGAACAGTACAGCAGGGTGAAGGAGTGGTGAATGACAGGGGAGCCTTTTTATTTTTATTTATTAATTTTTTTGTGGCAAAGTAAGGATTTATTTGCAGGCCACCAAGCAAGGGAGTGGAAGAAAAATCTCAGATCCAGAAATCTAGAAAAATGGTACAATAAGATGAACGTATTGGCAAAGCAGAAATAGAGTCACAGATCTAAAGAACAAACTTATGGTTACCAACGGGGGAAGGGAGGGTTGGACGAATCGGGAATTGGGATTGACATATATACTCTACTATGTATAAAGTAGATACCTAATGAGAACCTACTGTATAGCACAGAGAACTCTACTCCATGATCTATGGTGACTTAAATGGGAAGGAAATCTAAAAAACAGTGGATATATGTATAGATGATTCACTTTGCTGTACGGGGGACACTTTCTACATGGGATTGTCAGAGAAGCTCTCACTTTCTAGTAGACAGTGAATAAAGTGAAAGAGTGAGCCATAAGAATACACGAAGGCAGAACTTGTGAGCAAGTGTGAAGTCCCTCAACCATGAATGTCTTTGGGGCGTTAGGGAGATTCTCAAGGAAGCTAGTAGGGCCAGAGCACCACTCGGAGAGGACAGTGGTAGGAAACGCGGCTGGGAAGATGGCCAGAAGCCTAGCCATATGGTCCTGGTCCAGGCCATTCTGAAAACCTTAACGTTCATTCTAAGGTCAATGGCAAGTAAGGAAAGGACTAACAAGAAGTAAATGTCATCATCTGGCGGGCTCCCACCAGCCTCTTGTCTTCAGACTCCTCCTTGTGCTGGCCAAGCCCCAGGAGGCACGGAAACATCTGGTCCAAGATTCTCCCACCAGCCTTTGCTTTGTCTTTGGGGTGGAGGATGGAAGGAGAATTCTGTTCTCCTGTGGATGGAAAATGCTTCCCGGAACCCACACACACACACACACACACACACAGGTTCATGGGAAGGCACACGTGCACACACCATGAAATGGCCATGGAGGGGTAAATAACAGACCCTTCTGGATCTTTGCAATGAAATGTCCTTTGAAATCAAATAAGTGCAATAGCACAACGACGTACTGAAACAGCAAGAGCAAGTGTGGTGAGGGGTGGTCTAGAAGACCATGGCTCACTGTTCTGACAACCCTACCAGCTGCTTCCAGACCTATCAGGTGGCTCCAGATATCAGGAGAGATTCCGGTAGAGCAGTGGCCATGACTGCTGGTTGTCAAGCAGAGAGTCCTCCCCAGTTTGAGTTGCGGAGTAGGCTGGCGGCCCAAAAGGACAGCGGAGGTTACGGTCCGCCAATTTTATTTGCTCCCGTGTTCCCCAAACACATTTTCTCTGGCCTCAACACAATAGTTGATATTGTATAATATGATCATAGTATTAAGGACATTTTGGAAATTCATCTAATTTAATCATTGTTTTTATAAAAAATAATCCAATTAAAATTAAAATAATATCCCCAGGAGCTAGCCCAAGATCTGGCACATAGTAGGAACTCAATAAATATTTCTTGAATCCATGTTCCTTTTACTGATAATGATTTTTGTTGCTGTGACAACCTGGAAAATCCCATCTTGGTTTTATGATTTATCCAAGTCTCAGTTTCTCTGTGAGGTGACAGTCATTTCTTCCCTGGTGCTTCCATTGTTCTTCTCCTAGAACACTGTGTGTCTTATTTCTCTGTTTACATGTTCGCTCTCTCTCTCTCTCTTCAGTGTGAGGAATGACATCCCAGACTTTAGCACAACAACTAATTCCTCAGTACATATTTTTGAATGAACAAAATGAATGAATGCATTGATAGATTCCTTTGCTATCTCCTGGGTTTCAGGGTAAATCACTAGAGTTCAGTTTCCAATCATGCATGTGTGTGGTCCACATCAGAATATGCCTCCTTACAAATCCGTGGTATGTGGACCATGTACATTTCCTTCTTCCTGCTGCCAGTAATAACTTGGGACAACCATGGAGCCATCATCTAAGAGAATTTAAGAGAATTTCACAATCAGTTTTGCTATCCTGTTGTCATGTAATCCACAGTATAAACAGCCCTGGCTCCTCTGACTTTTGTCAAGGATCTGACTTTTGCAAGTTTAAATAATATGAGTTGTGCTACTACTTTAATTCATTTGCAGAGTTGACTTCTTTTTTAATGAGCCTTTGAGGGTACAGAACAATGAAAAGTGCAATTTCCCACTGCCCAGAAGCACGTGATCCAGAAGACACTGTACTGGCACCTAGGAAAAGGCAGATATCAAAGCCCTAGCATGTTTCGTCAACGTGTCTCTGAAAACACGACACTTTATGAAACAGGAAAAAAAAAGAAAACTGATCTTTGAACAAAATTACAGCCTTCATTTCCAAGTATTTTTTTTCTTATTTTCTAAAAGTGAAAATAAAACTATTTTAAAATTCTAACTAATGTGCCAAGACATATCCAAGATAAAAGTTGATGTTGTAATAACGGTCGTGATATTGGGAACATATTAGTGAAAATATTCTAGTTAAACTAAAAATAAGACTTTGCAAGTCAGTTTTGCGTAAGTAGCTAATAGAGGGTCTATTTTAAATCCCCTCAGCATCACTGGTTGTTAGCACTTCCCTCCATTTAAGTGCTCAGAGCTAAAACCATAAATCAACAAGGATTTATTGAAAACCTTTGACCTTGGCACAATTAGACCTGTGATGGTTCCTAAAGAAATATGTCACGGTCTTTGAAGAACTTACAAACCTCCTTTGTTTAACACATGTATTACATATAGGGTGACATCCACCCTAGACGCCACAGAATCCTGATCTAAGACATATATCTTTCTCCCTTTCTTCCCTTTAATTCTTTCACTTCTCCCTTCCTTCACGTCTTCTGGTACCCATACGTTTTTTTGCACCTTCCGAAGAAGTAAATGCCACAATCTCTCTTAGCATTCACTCATTTGTGCTACTAACATTTATTGATTCACTAATATTCCCAATTACTGTGTTAGGTATAAAAGCTATAGCAATGCCTGAGGCTGCACTATCCTATGAACTGGGCACTGTGGTGGGCATAAAGCTACAGAGGTGACACAGTCTGGTCTCAAGGAGCTCGCAGATCCTTTAGGGGGTGATGCACGAAAGACAGGTGATTTTAATACACTGTATCTTGACTTGGCAAGTGTAGGGTTAAGGCATGCATTTACTGCAATAGTGGCACAGAAGACAGAGTCACAAAGCAATACTCACTGTCAGGAAAATTCTCCCTTAGATACAATTTTGAATTACGAAAGAGAAACAAACTCTCTTGTTCTTGCATAGCCTCCAACACCTATCGCATGGGCACATTTTTTCAGATTTATACATCCTGAACTCACTTCAACAACTTTGTCTCCAGGGGGACTGTGGGAACTCAGCTCTGTGTGTGCAGGATAAGTTGGGAGTGAGGGAGAAAGTGTTGGCCACCTTTGGGTTAATTCAGAACCTCCACCAACTCATCACTGGATTCAGACCATGTGAATTTCTTACAGGATTTAATTTTCCAGACTAACTGTCCATAATGATCAGGTCATCCCCACAAAACATTTCCATGTATTTGCAGTTTACAGGGATAGTAACAGTCCCTATACAACAGAAGAAAAACTGACAGAGCCTTTTCTGTGCATTATTTATTCAGTAGTATCCATCAAGCACTGCGCTTCATGCGAGATGTTTTACTATGTGTCTGTTTCTACCTCCAGAGAAGCACTGGCCAAATTTCTAGATCTTTGCAGAAAGACTGGATGGTAGGATTAACCTAGTAAATTTTTAAACATTTATGTTTCTCAATTATACTTACTATAATATTGAACACATGAGAAAAAAATTTCTCTAAATCTATGGCAGAAATACTCATTCAATGTCATCAAAGTGAGGCAGCTTTCTTTCAGGTTGTATTTGTTTTTGACAGCATGTAATTGCTATGTGAATTTGCTTCAATGAGTAAATATTGCAAATATATATATTTTAACAATACCATGCTTGCACAATATCATTTATTTTGCCAGTTTAGGTAATTCCATAGAAAGAACACTTTAAGAACAGAAATCACATAACTATAGGCAACTTATGATATCAAGAAATAAAAAACCAACAGAAAAATGTATAATATACAAACAGATTTGAAACATCTGGAAAGATGCTCTTTGATAAATGGAGATTTAAATTTTAACTACACATCAATTGTTCACCTGTTGGCAAAGATACAATCGTAAAAAGGGGTATAATGTGATGATATCCATGAAAATGTAAAACGCGGGGCTTCCCTGGTGGCGCAGTGGTTAAGAATCCACCTGCCAATGCGGGGGACACGGGTTTGAGCCCTGGTCCTTCCGGGAAGATCCCACATGCCTCAGAGAAATTAAGCCCATGAGCCACAACTACTGAGCCCATGCACTGCAACTACTGAAGCCCGCAAGCCTAGAGCTCGTGCTCCGCAACAAGAGAAGTCACCGCAATAAGAAGCCCGAGCAACACAATGAAGAATAGCCCCCATTCTCCACGACTACAGAAAGCCCGCATGCAGCAATGATGACCCAACACAGCCAATAAAAATAAATAAATTTAAAATTGTAAAAAAAACAGTGTAAAAGTCACGCATCCTTTGGTCCAGAAATTTCACTTGGAGGAATTAATCCTACAGATAAACACTTCTGTTTGAGAGTTGTGTACCCAGGAGGACACTCAGCAGAGCACCGTCTGTAATAGGAGCAACCTTCAGCACATCCCCTTCCCTCCAGCCCAGCGCCCCTCCATCACCATCCGTCATCTGCACCACAGGAGGAGCGCCCTGCCTATCTTCCTCTTTTCCCTCTTTCACTCCCACAGCATGCATAGGAGCCAGAGCAATATTTTTATTTATTTATCTATTTATTTATTTGTTTATTGGCTGCACCGGGTCTTGGTTGCTGCACGCAGGCTTTCTCTAGCTGCGGCCAGCGGGGGCTGCTCTTCATTGCAGTGCGCAGGCTTCTCAGTGCAGTGGCTTCTCTTGTTGCTGAGCACCGGCTCTGGGAGCGGGGCCTTCAGTATTTGTGGCGCCCGGCTTAGTTGCTCCGCGGCATGTGGGATCTTCCCAGACGAGGGATGGAACCCGTGTCCCCAGCCTTGGCAGGCGGATCTTAACCACTGCACCACCAGGGAAGTCCAGAGTGATATTTTAAAAACGTAAGTCAGATCACACCCTGCTGCTGCCAGAACCCCTCCATGCCCTTCCCTCATGCTAAGAATAAAATCGACACCACTTATCCTGGCTGTTAAGAACCATCTCCCTAGCCTCCCCCTGCCTCCTGACTTCTCGCAAGCCCCTCCGGCCCTCCCCGTCGCTGCTCTAGACACGGAGGCTCTCTCCGGGCTACGCAGGCACGTGCGGCTCACTCATGCTTCAAGGTGTCTGCGTGGATCCCTTCTCACCCTTCAACATTTACCTTCCATGCCTGGCTCCAGAGAGGCCTTCCCTCTCACCCCAGCCAGGCCCAGAGGCGGGCGCTCACTCCCTAACTCACTGTCCTATTTTTTTCTCTCTTTACATTGTCTGTCCTCCCCTGGCTGTGCTCCCGTGCGTTCCACGGTACTGGTTCACATTCTTCTTTCCCCTGTCACTTAGGTCTCGGAGAGCAGGGACCTGTCGCTTCTTTCATTGCTGTATTACCAGCAACCAGAAAAGTGCCTGCACGTAATGAGTGTTTAGTAAACGCTTGCTGAGTGAATTAATAAATGGCCATCAGGAGGGGATGGAACACGCTAGAGCACAGCCAGCAGGTGGGCACTGTGCGGCTGTTGAAAAGAATGGGCTGGTAGCCAATCCAAGGGTCCTCCTCTGACCAAGACCACACCCTCATGCAGACCTGGCCTCGGTCTCCCTGCCAGACCTCCTCTCGGGTCCTTCTGTTCTTGCTCTCCTTGCCACACTCTACACCTGTGCCCCCAGGGCCTTGACACTTGCTATTCCAGCATCTATACCTGCGTGGCTCCCTTGCTCAGTGCTGCCAGTTCTCTGCTCAGAAGTCATCTGTTCAGAAAGCGCTCCCTGACCGCTCTCAAAATTCCTCACCCCGTCCCTTCCTCTCCTCGGACCCAGCTTTATTTGTCTTCAATGCACTTGCCATTTGAAACAAAAGGGCCTAATTATTTGGGTCCATGTTTATCACATGCTTCCCCTGCCTAGAACGTTCCTCGATGCTGTCTGTCATGACCTCCCCAGCAGGTGGAACGTTGCCTGGCATAGAATAGCAGCCGAACAGATCTTTGATTGGCGAGGAATGAATACATGAATGTATTCTTGAGTGCGAAAAAGCAAGGTACTAAACAGCGTGCCCATAGAATGCTGAGTCAATTGTATTAAAGAAAATGACCCATTTATATAATCTCTCTGGAAGAAAAATCCAAGAACACAATAACAGAGATAGCTTCTGCAGTAGGGAACTGAAAGGCTGAGAGGGATTAGAGGAAAACTTATTGTTCCTGTATATCATTATTTTTTATAACACTGTATTTTTACAAAACATGGGCCTTGATTACTTTTTCCAAAAAATTATGTCATATTTGATAGTTTTGAAAGCTTATGTATTTGAAGCCAAAAGGAAATCAAGGCCCTTATTAATGTTACTTGAAATGATAAACATTCATCATCCCTGTATTTAGCAGTCCTATAAACTTGGCCAGGCCCTATGCCATCTTGTTTGGATGTTCACGCAAATCTGTGGTTGCAAAGGATACTACACTTTCTGTTGGAAGAGGTATGTGTATTCTTTAGACATAAAATATGGGAGGAAACTGGAGTGTGGATCTTAGGCAGAACAAGGCCTTCGTAAATGCAGCAAAAGACCCCTGCACGTTTTTTTTTTAATTTACTTATTTGGTTGCACTGCATCTTAGTTTGCGGCAGGTGGGCTCCTTAGTTGTGGCATGCACACTCTTAGTTGCAGTATGCATGTGGGATCTAGTTCCCCGACCAGGGATCAAACCTGGGCCCCCTTCATTGGGAGCACGGAGTCTCAACCACTGCATCCCCAGGGAAGCCCCCACCCTGCACATTTTATATGCCAGGAAAAGGGCCTCTGTGCCCGAGGTATTTAGAATCTGCTTGCAAGGTTGAAATATGCCCTCATTGTCTAAAAAAATAAATAAAAACCCTCTGCCAATAGACTCTACCCATCCTTAACTGGCTGATATGGTCAGTGTTTTTCTGGCTCCATCAAATACATGTAAATGTATCTTACTGTAAGAAAATCCACTATTTGAATATGCAGATTTATAGAAAAAATGTAAAGGAATGTCTACGTGCTTTAATTAAGGAATCTCTTAAATATGAAAATAATAAACATTTAAAATATGATTCAATACCAAAAGATTATACCGAAATTTCAGGAACACCATCATTGAACACACAGGTACTCGGTAATTACTTGCTGGTTGGATGAACATACCTATTGAAAATCAGTAGAGTGAAATGGATGAGAGCGTGGGTTGGGAATCCAGACATCCCTGTGTTTGGATTTTCTCTCTGCCATTCATTAGCTCAGTCTGACCTTCAACAAGTGACTTAACCTCTCAAGGCCTCAGTATTTCTCACAGAAATAAAATGAATGACCAATGCCTCCCTAATAGTTAGTTCTATTAAATGAAAGCTACAGGCAAATAAAATATAGATATATTTTATCATGTATTATATTTTATCATGTAGTATAATTTTATTTTATCATATATTATTTCCTTCATGGAACTTCTGCCTGACTAGGAGCAAGTAAGAACAAGTCAGAAGCGCTGTTATATTTTCAGAGATATAATATAGGTAACTGTATACAAATATAATTACATATACATATATGTGTATAGCACCTGCACAATGCCCGGCACACAGTAAATGTTTGGTAAATGGTGGTTCCTATTGTGAAAAGTAACACAAAATACTCTGAGAGGTTGACTCTTCATTTTCATATCCACAGAGACCAATTCTGTGCCCAACATGCCAGGACATTTCATCACACGGTACAGGGAGGGGTAAAAGGGTTTCTGTCACTGAGATTTTTATGGCCTTAGAATTATGGGAAAACAATGAACAGGTGTGTAAGTGAATTGTGGCAGGGATTCAGCTTGTAACAATGGCTAACATCGATTGAGTGTGTGGTGATTAGTCATTCTGCAGAGTAAATACTGTGACCTAATATCCTCTCCAAGTTTCTTTGATAGCATTGCCTGCTTCCTACTTTCTTAATTAAAAATATTAAATGTAAATGTTTTATTGAATTTCCCAGACTAGAATAGCACAGCAGGTGTTTGGAGTGGGGAAGGCAAAAATGGTACACGTTGCTTCAAATTTAGAGCCTGAATGAATGTGCTCCCTCAGATGACCAAACGTTTCTTCTTTTTCAGTTTTCTGGCTTTTTTTCCCCTTTCCTTCTAGCACTTCGAGTTTGTTTAATAAAGTTGAGAATTCTCACAAAGGGCCTTATAAACACGTGTTATTAGATTTTAAATCTGATTTGAAAGTGCCTCTCTCCTACTCCCTGTGAGTAAAGTGACCTTTTTAAATGGAGGGAAGTGGGTTTAGATGACAGTCATGATAAATGCGGTCATGTTCACTCAATAAAATAAGGCCCAGTGCATTTGAGGATAAATCAGTGAAATGTACAGCCCCACCTGTCTGTCTCCATCATTCATTTCCACTGTCACTTTCACAGTGGCTGATGGATCACAGTTGCTGTAAAATTAGACAGCCTTTAATCTCATTTCATCCTGATTAGCTTCTCTTTACCCTTTCCCTCTAACTCACTGACTGACACGCTAAAAACTCATACCAGGCTGTATATGAACAGGGAGTACAAACTTCTCCTCCAATACCTGCTTGTGAGGGCAAGGCTGGCGTCCACCCCTAGAGAAATCTGGAAGGGAGCGGGCAAGTCTTCCTTGTTATTTAAAAGATAATCAATAATTGCGGTACCCAGTGCCATTTTAAGCAGATGTTTTCTCTCGCTCACTGCCCTCTTTATTTTGCTTTCCTTCAGGTTTAATCAGAAGTCAAAGAAATGAGATCTTTTGCAAAACTCAAACATTGATTTCATATCGATTTTTTTCTAATAGATTTGGAGCGTTTTACATTCAGAATAACCTCAAAGAGTTATTTTTTGTGTATTTTATAGCCTCTGGATTCACAGTAATAATTCAGAAAAGACAATAATTCAGGAATGAGAATGCTGAAAGAGGCCAAGAAATATAGCCTACAAGGTTTTAAAACGAGTAAAAATGGATAGATAAATGAGAATATCTTCGAGTAGCCTTTATGTTAGCATTTCAAAGACCTTCTCCTCCCATTTTGAAGGTTTCAATAGTTAGTTTAGTGCAACAGTTTCATTTGTTTGCATAAAGCATAACAATAGGGGTAATCAAATGAGAAAGAGGCTTAAGAATAAATCATGTATTATTTCCTTCACTTAATTTCTGCCTGAACAGGAGGAGCAAGTAAATGGCAAGAACAAAACGCAAATGTTGTTCTATTTTCAGAGGTTGTGCTTTACTTCTGGTTAAAAAGAAGATAATACGATTTTTTTATTATTTATAAAATGTGGGCATTGAGCTGACCAAAATTTTTAAACAAATATTGGAAGAGTGGTAGGCATAAAGGAAGTGGGTTTCAGGCAGTGGCCAATGTTCTTACACGCATGTCTCATGCGTACACGTGACAATCAATGCTGCAAGTTTCCTCTGCCCAGATGACGTTCTGATAAAGCAGAGTAGCACTGGGCTGTTCACAAAATACACGATAGACATAATACATGGGTAGCATAGTCTTGTGCTTGGTATTTTGGAACCAGCATCATAACCCAACCAATAAGGAGTTAATTTAAGAAAAGAAAAAAAGGTGTTCAAAATATATCCAGTCATCCAGTTTTTGCTCCGTGAACGCAACATGTACTTTGCCACGATGGACTCTGAGAAGTGAAGCCTGCAGGAGCTACATAGTTAAAGGCATTTTCCAAAGAGGTAACTGAGGGTTGAGGGGCAGAAGGACATTCCTGAGATGACTCCCTAAATCAATTTTGCTAATTCATGGGCCACACAAGTCCACGGCACACCCAAGGTCTCCATGATCCCAGAAATCGAGGGTTTCCATACCAATGCCATCTCCCTTGTGCCTATACGTTCGAAAACAACGAATATTCACAGTAAAAGTAAATACATAATAAAATAATAAAAAATTCCTAAAATCCTTTACTATGAGGCTTAAATGATCTGATTTGCTCTTTCAGAAGCTGTTTTACAGATTTCAAAGCTATGCCAGTTTTTTCTTATTTTTGTTTACATATCTTAGCCAGCATGAGTGCATTCTGAGAAAAAAGATAATAAAAACAAAATGAAATGAGAGATATATATCATCCAAAGTAAATTGGGTATAAGATAGGCTCTCCTCTCCCTCTCTCTCTCTCTCACCATTGGCAAAGGAGTACAGAGTAGGAGCTGGCCCTGACGCATATTGATTTCCCACTGCACTGGTTTCTTAAGTGCTCTGTTGATCCGTGTCAAGCAATAAGTTCCCTGCCCGAACATGCATATCACCTCTCCATTTGTCCTCACCTAGATTTAAGGTGCCCATATGATGAGCTGAACAAGGACATCATTTTTCCTACTGGTGTCACTGGGCCCAAACCACTGCATGTGATATGATAACTAATGCTGTGTAAGTTTACATTCACCATATGACATTATGATAGCAGAGACTAACACCGCACTGCACGCAGGGTGACAGGGGTGTCGCATTCTGGTCGTGTGTGTCTCCCCAAAAGAAAATGTAAATGAGAACAGATCCAGAGAAACCTGGCTTTGGTGGGTTTCTGGATCACACACCCCTCCTCTCAGCCACCACATTTGGGGGCAAAGCAGGGCAAGACGAGGGGAATGGATATCTGTGATGTTCCTGACAGTTTTTATCTTTGTTCCAGAAGAGCTCTTAAGCAGATAGATAGAAAATGTGTGATTGTGCTGCTAATGACATTGTACAGGAAATTAAGCATATACATTTGGAGAAGGCATTAAATCAGCAGGACCTTAATTTAAAAACTTAAAACTGTATGGAAATTCAGCTTGCTCATTGCTGTGGAATAGAAAGCAACCAAGCACCCTGAGTCTGTTTATGGAAAGATTGCCAGCAAGCCAAGTTTGGGCAGAGAAACTTAATGGCTCCAATGGATGCTGGGTTATTTCTTCCAAGAAGTAAGCCCCAGCCCTGACCATTTGGGAGTGTCGGTCATGGTTTTAGCCTGCGCGATCCCCATCATCAGGCAGGTGAGGAGGACCGAAGAATTGAAAGCAGCCTCACAGGTTGTTCTTGACTAATTTGCGGAATAACATTATGTAAAATTAATCAAAAGGGGTGGGGTTGGCAATTGCTGGGAACACATCACCAAGCCACGGTGGATTGGCGGGGGTGCCCCGCTCTGCTTGTCTATGTGCTCTTCCTCCTTCCGACTTAGTCTCACGTTTTATACGTTTTGGTGAAAAAACATAACTAGTGAGCCAAGGTATCAAGTCCTAAGATGGAAAATTTTATACGTCTTCTTTTTTTTCTCAATTCCAGTTATGCCATACAACAGTGCCCATCACTGCGTTGTGGAGGTGGAAAACTTCCTGTTTGTGTTGGGTGGAGAGGACCAATGGAACCCTAATGGTAACTATTGAACCACTTAATCGTGGGTGCTCGACAAGTCTGTGTGTGATGAGAGGCGCCAGTGGCAGTCCATTTTGTAATTACCGTGGAAAACATATCTCTGTGCAGCAGGGACAAATGAAGTAGTCGGTGAAGTGGGCTGACAACTGGAGGGAGGGTCAAGCGTTGAGCTGGCAGAGGATGCACGTAGCAGTGCATTCACTCATGGCCTGTCTGGGGATTTGGCGTCACCGTGACGCCCAGCCCCTCTCCTGATCCATCCCCTGAGGAACGCCACCAGCGTGAGCCCAGACTCCCTCGAGGCAGGTAGCAAGCAGCAGCTATTAAGAATTCTCACCACCTTCTCCACCACTTTTCTCCCATTTAATCAGGATAATAATCTGCAGTTTCAATAAGTAAGCGTTATCTGCTGTTGCGCTGTACATAACCTGCGCGGAAGCTCCTTCGCAGCGTGTATTACTTGACCCCTACTCTGGCTGCTGCATCTTTTACGAGGGCTTCGTCCACTGATTATCCACCATCTTCCCTGTTGATGCAATTACTTCATAATTGTATCACAAAGAGAAATTAAACATTTGAATACACTTCCCAAGCCCAACGAAGGGAGAACACTGCGCCTTGCAGAACACGCAAAATTATCAAGATATTTTTGGAAATCTTGCACGTGAAGGAAGGGTTGCAGTTGTAACCTTCTGTGTAACAGAGATCATTATGACTGAGAAACCATAAAACAGCTTGCAGGTACACATTTTTACTTTAAAACCCCAGAACAGCCAGCTGAAATTACATATACTGCATATATTTTATGGTGAATGTTCTCTTTCAGCATCTGCACCAAGGCAAATTATAGAAAATTGTTACATCTGTTCATTCTAGAAAATCTTAAAGGAAAACAACCCAGGTTACCCTCCAAGAACATTTCTTTGAAGAGAAGGGGACATTCTTTCTCAAGATCAGCTTTGTTGGTTCAGATCGTTCAGTGTTGGAAAGACAGTTCCTGGGCTTTGGGAGAAAAATTTGAATCAGGAACAAGAATGATATTTAATATCTTTCCTCTAACTTATCTTTGCAATGATGGATCTTATATGTTAAAACAAAACAAAACAAAAACTCTGGCCAATATACAATCCACTGTAAACTCTCCATTTCCTGTTTAACCTCTTCTTCCAAGGAAGTGATTTGAGCAGAATGGAGCATTTATAAGGAAACAGTGCACAGGCAGCAGGTTTATTTAAGAGAGAATCTGCAGAATTTTTTTTTTTTTTGAAGACCAGATGAAACCTAACACATGACGAGAACACACATGACAAGAGAAGATTGGAAAGTCCTGTTTCTTTTCTTTTCTCTCTCTTTTTATTTTTTCTGCCACACTGAGCAGCCTTTGGGATTTAGTTCCCAGACCAGGGATAGGACCCGCACCCCTTGCAGTGGCAGCGTGGAGTCTTAACCACTGGACCACCCAGGAATTCCTTGCAAAGTCCTGTTTCTAATGATGCTGCCGTCTCAGCCCACCTCCCTTCCCACGTGGGATAAGCCTGTGTTAAAAGACCAGTCTTGGGGGCAACAACTCAGTTTTCACAAAACACTATGAACCTCCCATTCCTGTGAGACAGACCTTTATCAGCAACACAGAAAACCCGCTCCCTGGGTTTATGCCCCTGCCAAAATAACCTGCCGCTGTGTACCGGTCAACTTCTATCAGACACACAGCCGAAAGGATGGGTGGGGAGATTAGGGGCGAGTATAAGGGACATATTCCTTCCTCTAGTCTAGAAAATAGAAATTTTGTTGTTGAGCTAATTCAGATCCCCATAAAACTGTGCCACCAGACCTCACCAATGCCTCCTCCCTACCCCTAAGAGGAGCAGTGGTTCAGTTTAAAGCCCTCAACAAATATGCCGTGAGAAAAGACTACAGAAAAGCACAGCATTGCGTTTCCTGTGGGGACACCTTTCGTGGCCACCACTCAGCGTGCTCCACGTGAAGACCCGCGTGACAAATTCTTGTCAAACCAAAGTACTGAGGCACTGCTTGCTTTTAACAATTACTTCTGATGCTAATCATGTGATTTAATGTCTCTTGCTTTAGCCACTAGGAGGCTCAAAATTGAATTTTAGTAAAACTTTAATGACTGTATGTTCATTTTACTTTTAGTCTCCATCCATATGGGCCTACCAGCTAACTCTCTCTTTCTGTAAGACCCTCGTTTAGAACTACCTGCAAGCCTGAGTCATTCCGCATTCCATCCCTGACTTGTTTGGCCTGTGAGGTCGTTTAGTACAGATCTGGGTAAATGCTGATGAGCCACTGATTAGCATCTCCTAAGTAGAGGAGAACTGGTTACACTGTGAGGCAAGCAGGCCAGTCTTTTGCACCCTCATGTCAACCAATCAGTCACTGGCTGGGGCCTTCCCCCAGGTGGGGGTGAGGGTGGGCAGTGAGGTGGTCTGTTCAGCTGAGGGCAGTTCTCCAGAGAGGGAGCAACTGTGACCATGAACAACCAACGCCACAGCAGCTAGGGAACAGATGCACCAGTCTGGTAAAGACATCTCAACTGGGTACTGACACACACATCCACCACCATCCTTTAAATGGTTTCCATGTAGCTTCATATTCCATACATCTGGTCAACCACAGCTGACCTTTTTGGTATTAGTTGTAGTATTTACTGAGTACTCATTATTTCCCAGGAACTTTGCTAAGCACTCACCTGCATCATGTGACTTAATCCTCATGACCATCCTATGAGACCTGTTCTGTGATTGCTCTAGTTTTACTCTGAAGAGTCTAAGTCAGAAGAGGTTAAACAACGTGCCAGGACACAGAGCTTGCAAAAAGATGAGGGATTCCAGTGTAGGTCTGACTCCAGAGCCTCAGCCTTTAACCAGTGTATCACATTTCCCCCCCTCACATCAACATATGTATTTGATTAGATATTAAACAACAATGATGTGCTCGCCTTTGACCTTGTGAAATTAAATCAGTATTGTATCACCATGGACAGCAGCTCTCACTCGCTCCCAAAGCGGTCTTCATTATTCCCCACTTAGAAAACCATGAAGGAACCCCATCATCTCAAAAATATGGGATTTTTCATATATAATAGCTCTTACAACTAAAAAGTAAGCAGTTAATACCAAAACTTATAAAGAACAGCAATCCTATAATAATATATAACATGTTTTAATTTCATCGCTGGCAGGGAGGAAAAATTAAAAATCCATGAGTTCAAATGTTATGTGTACGTCAGTTCCAAAGGTGAAATCTTAAGTTAAACTTTAGTTCTTATGAAAATGGTGCCTGAGATGCATGTCCTTGAATGAAATACAAAAATGTACCTTTTGATACATGCTCATGAAACACAGATATGTGCTCATAAAATACAAATATAATTTTATTTACTGATTGTCTTGATTACAGGACCAAAATTTCAAATCATAAAACATATTAGTTACTGGAAATATAAGCAGGATACATATCTTTTTTTCTACTCAGCTATAGATATTAACTCCTATTAACTCCCTTCATGTCATTAGTGATAGACTGCATTGTAATATTCTAACATAAATGCACGTATTCTGTGGTGCCCCAGTTTACAGAGAACCAATTTACGTTTGCCACTTACTGATGATTGACTCCTCAAAAAACTGCCCATGGGGGATTTCCTTTCCTTCCTGCTTCCTTCCCCTCCGCCACTGGCTAAAAACTGCCACCCTGCCCCATTTTACCAATCACCCAAGTGACGGTCAACAGCAACGTCTGGTGACAGGACATCATCAAAAAAAGACAAGAAATGGAGAAAGAGTTAGAGGAACGTGGAAATGATGAGGAGAAACTAAAGGAATGAAGAGTAATCCAAAATTCCATAGCATGTGGCCACCACTCTCAAGCTTCTAAGTAGTGTCAGTAAAAGTCACAAGGAAGAAATGAACGTCTCCATTTTATCTCCCCTTCCTCACTCCACCACACTCATTCCTTCTGAGATTTATTGTCTCCTCTGCACATCCTTTGCCAACTTCAGAACCTCTTTATCTCCCCATCCTCCATGCTTGCCCCTTTTTCACACCACTGACTCGGGCCCCGGAAACTCTTTCTTCATCTCACACCCGTATCACACCAGTCCCCGCTTAGCCTTTTCTCTGAGTGAAGGCCACTACCATTACCACCAAAGCAAACACTGCTCATTTCTACCACCAGTCTCAGCCTGTGAAGGCATCTGCCCCATTGCTGAAAGGAGGCAGATGTCTTCCTCAAAATGGAAATTCTAAACCAAACATCACAGAGAAACGCTCTTCTTCATGGTGAGTATATTCTACATTCCTCTTAACCACATTCGGGAATTAACCTTGGAACATGACTATCAAGAATGACTTTTTTCCTACAGGGAAATGATTGTAAATTCTACAGACTGTCTTATAAACTGACTCGAGACATACTCCTTCTTTGAGTAGGAGCCTCCCTTTGTGGAATCCAAGTCTTTTGGGTCATACTCACTGCTGGCAACTCTTAACTCTTTCTCTAATCCCCAACTCTTTCTGTAATCCCCAAATAAAACTTGATTTACCACGCAACCAGGTCATCCAAACCCACCCATGTAATCCTTGGAACTCATGATCTCACATTAACAAGATCCCTATAATCCTTAAATTCTTCCCTAAATGGGCCCTTCAATTTCTTTTCTAATCAAAGCCTGGCTATTCTCTGAGAGGACTGTTTTCCCAGCCTCCCTCTTCAATGGGGACTGTGTTCTCTTCCCTACACCCACCTCTACACTTCATATTATTGGAGGCAGGTAACTTTTCTACTTCCTCCTCATTGCCACTCCCACATCCTTAAAACTCACCACTTTAAAGGATGTCTTCAGATGTTACCACCTGCTGCCCCTTTATGTGGCAGCTACCCACTGTTATCCTGGAAATGCCGCCTCCTTCACTCTACCCTACCACTTTTCATTGTCCATCACCCCCTCATGCCTTTACTTCCCTCCTTCCTAAGCTTATATCCTATTCCCCATTCTTATAATCATATTAATGCATACACCTGCAGCCCTCATGTCCATCTGTCTTATTGTACTTGCCTGATAAAGCCCTGGTCCTGATTAAACCCAGCTCTCTTCCACCTCTCCCCTCCCCCTAAGCAACTAAATGTGGACGTAGGAAACCATACGGCCATGCTGGTCACTAATGAACCATGCTGGCTACCAGTCAACTCCACTAAATTTCCCTGGTCAATGCACTCTTCCACCCTCTGAGTTAATTATTACACACCTTCTCTCTCCTCAAATACCTCTTTCTCCAAAACCTTCCTCCTCACTCTTAGCTGATAGCTTTTCTTCTTAGTCCAATGAGAACAGAAGCAATTAAGAGATAAAATCTTCATCTTGCTACTGCCAAATCCATTGCTACGCATATATTTTAGATAAAACGTATCCCTGTTGTAACTTTCTGCTCCAACCTAAAGCCTATTCCTCATTCCCTTTTGCCTACTCAAGGACTTTGGAGTATTTCTGAATTTAAAAACACAGCCAACAACCAAATAAAACTTTCTCTTGATCCTGCATCTTCCTGCTATAATCTTCTTCTTTTTATGTCAAAAGTCCTAAGAAGCACTGCCCACCCTCTTGCCTCTGCCTTCTTACATCTCAGTCTCTCCTGAGGAGTCCCCACTCGGGCTTTCGTCCCCTCCTGTCCGCTGAAACAATGCCTGTCGTGGTCACCACCAACCCCCGTGTTTCTGGATCCTATGGTGAGTTCCCCATTGCTCACTCCTCTTTTTGAAACACTATTTGACGTGGCTTCCAAAATTCCACCACACTTTTCTTCCTGCTTCTGACAATTCTTTTCCTTTGCTGGTTTTTCTTCTCCCCCAGGGCTCATTTCCAGGACTCATTGTGTTCCACTTCCGTACTCTCTCCCTGAAGAGTTTCATCTTGTTCTATGATTTTAAACAATATCTCTGGACTGATGACTCCAAAATTTGCACCTGCAGCCCCAGTTAGCCAGTGACCTACCAGCCACTTACACTTTGAGATCCTATAGGCCTCTCAAGGTTAAGTTCAAAACAGAACCCATGGCTTCTCTCCCTAACCCCCCAACTACTCCTGCCTGGTCATCCCCACTTCGGCAAATTACATGACCTTCCATCCAGTTACTGTGGCTAAAAACCTGGCAGTCATCTTTAATTACTCACTTTTTCTTATACCAAAGTGCAATCTATCAGAAAATTTTATTGACTGTGCCCGTACAGTAGACCCCAAACTTGATCATATCTTGCTTCCACCTTCATTCAGGCCAGCTCTTGCCTTGCCTGTTGCGATGGCCTCCTGACAAGTCCCCCCCCCCTTCCAGAGCAGCCTTTCTATAGTCTATTCTTTACCCAGCAGCCGGAGTGATCATGATAAGAGGAAAGTGAAGCCATGCTTCTCATTTGCTCAAAACCATCTAGTGACTTCCTTATGTTCTTATAACAAAAGACAGAATTTGACACCAGTTCACAAGGCACACCGTGTCTGGACCTTGATATGCTTCTGAGTTCTGTCCAGGTCACCCCAGCATTCTTGCTGGCTTTGAACTCATGGCCAGCCCAGGGACTTTATACTCACTTTCCCCACTGCCCAAGAGGTAATTCTGCAGATATTTGCATGGCTTGCAGAAGATGTATGTGACAGGTGACCATCTTACTGAAACCAGCTTCCCCTCTATCAATCCCTGCTTTATTTTTCTTTACAGCATTTGATGTTGTATCATATATGTGTTTATTTACAAGTTTGTGTTTATTTACTTACAAGGATGAGAACTTTTTCTTGTTTACTAACATATTCCCAGAACCTAAAATGTATAAGACACACAGTTGGGTGCTCAATATATATTTGTGCAATTAATAATTGTGTTGTGTATACATGCCTGTGTGAGTGCATGTACACAGATACACACACAGACACACACACACACACACACAATCTATCTGTTTATTCCCCTGGTGAAGTTTGGTACCCATATTTCAATGGTTAGTTACACATATGTTAACAAAAAAACAGACTTTTAGAGTTCAGACCTCAAGTGCTGGGACTTCCCTGATGGCGCGGTGGTTAAGGATCCACCTGTCAACGCAGGAGACGCAGGTTCGGTCCCTGATCCGGGGAGATCCCACATGCTGCAGAACAACTAAGCCCATGTGCTACAACTACTGAAGGCTGTGCGCCTAGAGCCCGTGCTCCACAAGAGGAGCCACTGCAATGAGGAGCCCTCACACTGCAGCAAAGAGTAGCCCCCGCTCGCCACAACTAGAGAAAGCCTGCGCACAGCAACGAAGACCCAACGCAGCCAATGAATTAATTCGTTAATTAATTAATTTTTAAAAAGATCTCAGGTGCTTTAGATGATTGTCATCTCGAGTGCTACACAGAAAGTGGAATACACTCTTTTGCTTCTATTTCTTGCTTTGGTGTCAATCTGTATATAAAATAAGATTCATTTTAATACTTTGGAGGCATTACCGTGTTTCTTAGGCTCAAGAGAGGAGATAAGTTGGTTAACCAGCTCTGAGGACTCATGCCCATTTCAGCAATGTGCCTGCGACACATCACAGCAACTGTGCTGTCCGCAAATGCACCAACAGAACTTGCATGCGCCTACAACTGATTTCCTACTCTTACTGCAGTGATTGCTGTTATTTCCCTGGAGACAGAGTGGACTCTTCCACTGCTAGAACTCTTGGATCATTTAAAAAAAAGGCTCTAACCAGAGATATCACACAAGGTAGTCTCTGGAACTGATTATGTATAGACAATAACTTCACATTTTTAAAACATATAAATACCAAAATACAGAAATTTTATGCTAACTTTAGGATAAAACTAGTTTGATAAACATACTTGCTTTTATTATTATGATTGATTTATGTTTATTCCAACTCATCCACCCCCCACCCCCAAAAAAAAGTGGAAGAGAAAAAAGAAAAAAGGAAAAATGTTTGAAGGGGCCATAGATTTTTCTTCTGACATCACTTCTCAGACCATGTTAAATAGTCCCTCTACTTAATTCATATGTTTGTGAAACCTGAGAACAGAGGCATCTTATAAAATACTATTAAATGTGCAAGACAACAAAGAAATCTAAGTTTTAAGTGTCTCAAATATATTCTTACAGGAAAACACAGTACAAATTTTGTCAGCAGATATGATCCCCGATTTAATAGCTGGATACAACTTCCGCCCATGCAAGAACGGTAAGTGTTTATTTCTTGTGTCTGAAACATTTGTGGCTGCTTTACCATAAGCAAGGATGCTGAATGGTTTTCCACGATAAGGTACGCTAAACAGAACCAATGAAAGACACAGGAGGCAAGATAACGAAACCTGGCCTGGTGAACTTAGATTAACTGCCTGATTAACTCAATGCAGAAAAATCATCAAATAACTCAATTATTTGTTCCAATGTAGGAATAAAAATGTGTATGACTTTTGTTACTAGCTAAGGTTCACTTTTTTATTGAAGTATAGTAGCTGTACAATATTATATGTGTACAATACAGTGATTCACAATTTTTAAAGGTTATACTCCATTTATAGTTATAAAATATTGGCTGTATTCCCTGTGTTATACACTATATCCTTGTAGCTTATTTTACACTTAATAATTTGAACCTCTTAATCCCCTACCCCTACCTTACCCTTCCCGCCTTCCCTCTCCCGGTTGGTAACAACTAATTTGTTCTCTATATCTATAGGTCTGCTGCTTTTTTGTTAGATTCACTAGTTTGTGATATTTTTTGGATTCCACATATATGTGATATCATACAGTATTTGTCTTTCTCTATCTGACTTATTTCACTTAGTATAACGCCCTCCATGACTTGTCTTCCTTTTCCACGTTGCACTGGGTTTTTTGACAAGCAGAGCTACAATTTCACTGGCTATTCCACTCTTCTTAGTTATAATATACATAAATCTTATCACTGAAATATAAAACACCATTCTCACAATGATATGTATATACTTTGATGTAGAAATTTCAATATTGAAGTTTTCCAGTTTCACTATCTCAAATTCTTTACATTTACCTCCTTAAATATCTCCCCATCATACATTCAAAAAACAGGTGATCTGTTAGCTTAGAAAAAAAAATGGTTTTGCAAACTGTCCTCTCACTTTTAATCTAGGCAGTGTTTATCTCACCCAATTCTCCTAGAATCAAAGGACAATAAGGCAACTATGTTTATACATATTCCGTTCTCCTGACTGTTACTTAGGCAGGAGGCCATGGCTTAATATGCACATACAAATTCACATACTAAATCTTGAACACTTGGTTCTTTTCAAGTAATATCTCAACATCCTCTTGAGCAAATTCTCCAATATAATAGTGACAATAAGCTGTAACCTATTTCCTCTTCTCTATTGAACTAAGAAATAATTTTCTTTCTTATTTCCTTCATAACCTTAACATCTTTTTTAAACACTCAATCAGATCACACTGAGATCAAGTCAAATCCTTAATCATAAGTTCCAAATTAAAAAGAAACTTTCAGATCATACCATTCACTCAAAATATACATTACTGCAGAAAGAGAGTATGACCTTCTGCTATAAAGAAACTTAATATCTAACTTCCCATCCCATACAAGTATATTAAAACTCTCTTTCAGGAGACTAAAAGCTGTACATTGAAAATAATGAGGCACAATATAGTCTAAGGACCACAGACACTATTAAGAATGTCTAGTTCAAAGGTACCTCAACATATTATTCTGAGTCACTTAATATCCTGACAAATTTCTCAATCCTTCTGTTATGTATATACGTATATATAAAAGCATCTCCTGATGTCTTTCTCCAATGTGCCTTGTTTCTCTCCTTTTGGGGTTATTTTCCAGTTGCTGTTATTGTAGCTGCATCACTTTATCCTTTCATCAAAACCACTCCAAAAAGTTTTATTTAAAAAAACACATTTTAAAAGCACACATCAATAACATGTTTGAAATGTCAGCAACTCATCACCATGGTCCCCTTTGCTGGGGGCTGTTCACCACGATAATTAACCTTCACGCCTTGGGTTTGGGAGGCATCACTCACGTCGCGGTCAATTATCTCACTGTAGAGCCCCTGAGGATGAGAAGTATTGCAGCAAAACCTAATTAGTAATTTTTTAAAATGTGTATTGTTTACTTGATATTCTATAATGACTTCCTCTGAGGCAGTATGGCCTATCATGGCAGGGTCCTACTTAGACAATTTTTAGCAGCTCATTGACCTGATAAAAAGACCTGCCATGGTCTGTCGGCGCCCGGCAGCCACCGTTGACAGGATGGACTGTTTAACGTTTCTTTCGAAGTCATTATGGTATATCATGTCAGGTCCCTAGTAAAAGAAGTTTTTTTTTAGATTTAGAACAATCAACTCGATAGACCAAATAAAGAGCTCCTTCCGGAGCTGAACGGGAAAAGGCAGATCTCACAAATGCCCAGTCAATCTTCTAGCTCCATATCTCCTATGGGTTGGTTGACACAGGCAGCAATCTATAACTTAAAATGAAATTCTTCTGTCATTGCCAAGCTTCCATTCAGCATAGCAAGTACAGTCAGCTACCAGCATGGTTTAATTGGTGATTAAACAAAGAAGGAGAAAAAATCTAAAATATATGAGATACTCTTCAGATCAGAAAAGAGGTTTCTTGAGACATTTAATTGAGTTAATTTTGCATTGTATAGATCATGAATCAAACTCACCAGAAGTTCCCCACCTCCCTCCTTCCATTAGCTGCTGCCAAACTGCTGAGAAGTTGTTATTATGCTGAGAAGTTACCAAACTGATTGAGAATAATAGAAATACATTGAAAACCACCTCTGGGGTCACCCACTCTTACAGAGCTGGCTGGGCAAATTCCTAGGCTATCTTACCTCATCAGAGCTTCCAAGAGGGTATAATAAAAGTGCAGAGCACCCTCCCAGTTCAGCAGAGAAATGGGCACGTGAACTCCAGGCTTACTCAACCACAGGACAGCTCAGGAATTGTATGCCCGCTACCTATGAGGTTACTGACAGAAGTCACTAGTCAAAAGTACAAAGATAAATGTAAAGCTGCTAAGTTATTTTGGTCTCAGATTTAGGATTTGATTCTTCAGTAAGAAGAGGGCAAAAATGAACACAGATTAATAAAAATGCTTTGGTGACTTTCATTTTGTTTTCAAAAAAAGTAGACATTTTAGGTATTATTCTTATGGAGATATTACCCCTTAGCTAGTCCCGGAAACTAAAAAGAAAAAGAAAAAAGGAAGGAAGGAAGGCTAGAAGGAAAGAAAGAGAAAGAAAAAAAGAAAGATGAAAGAAAGAAAGAAAGAAGAAAGAGAAAGAAAAAGAAAGAAAGAAAGGAAGAAAGAAAGAAAGAAAGAAAGAAGAAAGAGAAAGAAAAAGAAAGAAAGGAAGGAAGAAAGAAAGAAAGAAGAAAGAGAAAGAAAAAGAAAGAAAGAAAGGAAGAAAGAAAGAAAGAAAGAAGAAAGAGAAAGAAAAGAAAGAAAGAAAGAAAGGAAGGAAGGAAGGAAGGAAGGAAGGAAGAAAGAAAGAAAGAAAGAAAGAAAGAAAGAAAGAAAGAAAGAAAGAAAGAAAGAAAGAAAGAAAGAGAAAGAAAGAAAAAAGAAAAAGGAGGGAGGAAGGAAGGTCAAAAGTCATTTGGAGAGCACCAGTAACAAAGCTTAAGTTTCACAGAGTAAGGGAAAAGCTAGAGGCAAATACATCAAACATGTTTCCAAATTTATACACTTTGTTTCTAGCAGCCTGACAAGAAACAATGGGAGACAATATTCTTTTTGAAAAATCTTGTTGTTTTTAACCTGATGATAAAAGTCAAAAGTTGAAACTGAGATACAGTTATAGTAATTTAATCTCACCCTTTAGGATATAAACTGACCGCCCTAAGGGTCAAAAGGATTTGTAAAGATCTATACAATACACAGGTTCAAAATATATTTATGGAGGTCATTGGTAGTCTTTTTAAACTTAGTTCATTGAATATCACCTCGGGCATTGGGTCAAGGGGTGAAAGGGTGGAGGAGGGAGAGAAGAACAATTTGAAATATAAATGGTGTAATTCCATTAAAAAGTCTTCAAAAATCTTGAGCTTCCTGTTTCCCCAAAATAAAACAGCCTAATCAGGTGTGCTCTTCATGTGGGGAGGAGGGGGGCAGGGAAAATTCCCAGGAAAGACCTGGTATGGTAAAATTTTAGCCTCGAGCAAATGTTCACAGTTGCTGATAGACCATTAACTATCCAGTGTTTCTATCATGCATTTCATGAATTCTCACTTTGGGCATGAAGGGGAATAAGAGATTCAGAACCTTCTCTCTTAAAATTTCTACATAAAAATGCACTTTTAGTCAGGAAGTGAAACCAACTGATTTTTTTCCCATTCAGAACCTAACAGTGACACTGTGTGGATAAAGCTAGGAGTACACATGGAGCATCATGCTAGGAATGCCTGGGCTGAAAGGAGAGCGTTCTGAAGGCTCCCTTGGGTTAAGAGAGGGAGGAAGGAACCAGATCAGAAAGAATGAGAAAAGTGAACTTTAGACAAGATAAAGGGAATTCGCACTGCCAAGAGGAGATCTTTCTCTTATTCTCCACTATCTAAATTTAATTAAAAAAGAGGCTTTTCACACTTGTCATGACTAACATTTTTCTCTTTTATACCAGAATATGGCACATAATACGTAGAAGAGCTCAGAATATAGGACATCACCCACATGGTCCAAATTATGGGATTGGCCCACTAAAGATGGCCTATTAGTAAAATTAGTGAACTATTTCAGACTCTCCAAAACCTGTCGTAGAATCATATGGAAGAAGGATACTGACCTACCCTTGCATCAACAATGCAAAGAAATATCTGTGTTACTTTAGTACTGATTTTTGTACATGTGAGTCAGTCTTTTCAGTCAAATATTTTAACTTGAGGAGGTAAAAGTGCTAGTAAAATAACCTTGACCTATCATATTTAATAAGAGAGCAACTGAAATCTGGTTAGAAAAATGGAAGCAACCAGTGGTCCATTTGTGTGCACTTAATTCTGCTATTGTTTTTAAACCTAACTTTATATTTAGATGAGTTTTTACTTCTTTATACTAGAAAATCCCAAATTTTTAGGTTATTAATCCCCTTGATAATCTGATTAGAAACTTCCCCCCAAAACCTTCCTCCAAACATATTCCTCCAAAAAAATGCACATTCATTATGTATATATATATACATATATGCATACATACATATATAAATGTCATATATATGTGTATATATATATGTATGACATTTTATTAAAACTTTTCTTTACAATTTCAGAGTTTCATATATCCCTCAGAAGACATGGGCCCAGGTTAACAACAACCCTTATTTAATGAAATCCATCTCATTTGCTCTTTATTCTCCTCCCTATTTTTATCCTTCTCCCCTTTTCCATTATTTGCTCTCTTCATTATCTTTCTGAGTTTTCCAAAGCACATATTTCTTTCAAAAGCATCAAGAAAATATAGGAAAAAACATAGCCACAATATTACTCTCAAATTATCAATGATGCTAACAATTCCCGGACTATCCAGAAACTCAACCTTATGATCCAGCAATCCCGCTTGTGCATACCTAGCGTATCCAAAGGAACCAAAATCAGTATCTAGAAGAGATATCTGCACTTCCATGTTCATTGCAGCATTATTCACAAAAGCTAAGATATGGAAACAACCTAAGCGTCTATTGACAGATAAAAAAAGAAAAATGTGGTGAACATATATAATGGAATATTATTCTGCCATAGAAAAGGAGGAAATCCTGCCGTTTGCGTGGTAAACATGGATGAAATGGAAGGTTATTACACGAAGTGAAATAAACCAGACTGAGAAAGACAAACACTGTATGATATTACTTACATGTGGAATCTTATTTTAAAAGTCAAACAAAGAAACAGAGATTAGAATGGTGGTTGCCAGGGGATAGGGGTGGGGGATATGGGGAGAGGTTGGTCAAAGTGTACAAACTTTCAATTATAAGTTCTGAGGATCTAATGTACAGCATGGTAACTATAGTTAATACTGTATTGTTTACTTGAAATTTGCTAAGAGAGTAGACCTTGTGTTCTCACCAAAAAAAAAAAAAAGTTACTATGTGAGCTGATGGATGTTAATTAATTTGATTGTGAAAATTATTTTACATTGTATGCACATATCAAATCATCACATTATACCCTTTACATATATTACAGTTTTGTCAATTATACCTCAATAAAGCTGGAAAAAATAAAACTGCATACATCACCATCTACAACGTATGCCATACGTATATGGTACTGAATTGTGTTAAAAAAATTAAAGAATTTAGCCGTCACTTAAAATACGGTTGGGAAAATTTATATGCAAACATCTTGATGGCTGATTTTTTAAAACTTTTTATCCAGAAAATATCAACTGCCGGTTTCTGAGCGTGAATAAATGTTGCACACTATGATGAGCACTTTACACGTGTGTTCACAGATAACCCCACGAGGAAGGTACCATCATCATCCCAATGTTACAGATGAGCAGTCTGAGGCTGAGGGGATTAAGTAACATGTCAAAGGCCACACACCCAATAAGTCACATAGCCAGGCAATCTGATTCCAGAGACCAAACTGTTCCTCAAGATGCTATATACTGCTTCCCAGAGGTCTTGACACTTTGTAAACACAGCTTGGAAAATCTCCAAACAATACAAGTCTACCTGATTCAAAACCTCTAGGACTCTTCATTTTGCTATTGACATTGCCCAAGAGTCTTGGCATCAATTTTTATAAAGACCATTAATTTATCAAACATAAATTATGTTCTCTGAGGAGCTTGGCACGTCACAATTGTACTTTTTCAGTATTGAACCACATGTTATCCTTACGAAGTACATTATTCCAGTAGTATCAGTGACAAAAAGGAAGCAAAAGATCAGGACTTGCTTAAGATTTCAACCTAGTCGTCCTAGCTCCAAATCTTTGAGTTCTCTTCCAACCTCTTTTCTTCCTCAGCTCTCATATATTATTAGTAACTAAGCCTTACATCTTCCTTTAAAATATCTTGCATCACCCATTTTCATGTCTTCTACTAAAACTCTAATTCAGGGCCTCAGTCTCTCACTCCTAGATTATGTTCCTCCTCAGAACTGGCCTCCTTGTCTCCAGTCCTTTCAACACAGGTTGCATGTCTTTTGCCTTTGATGGCGGGTGGGATAATTTAATAAATAGTCTCCCTTGAAAAAAGACTTTAAAATTTTGTGTTTTGGTGTTGTAAGAATCAACACCAAAAGCTACATAGATGAAATTCCTAAAATTGGTTATATAAGAGCAAAATTTCAACACTGTATTCAGTTCCAAAAGTTTCTCTATTTGCAGTCATACTGGGAGGAAAAAAGAAAAAAATGATAATTGAAGAAAAATTTTGATGATGTAGTTCTCTTATAAATTGGGAACAATGACCCTTGAAGGACCATAAAGAAAGTGAATGTCAAGATAATTTATTATTGTTACATTATCTACCTCATTTTTCACTTTGTCTTACTGAGCTGTGATATCCTTACAAGGTACCAAATATCCCAAACATTAGTGAACACTTTAACAGTGTTTAAAAAGCAAGATTAAAAGAGCTGAAACAAAGAGTTGGTGAATTTCTCCTCTACTGTGACTTTGGTATCAATAATGTTAACCAGAACGGGCACTGTGGATGATTGCTATACAAGGTCTCAGATTTAAAAGGGAGCGACATGTGTCATTTCCAAAGGTCTGCACACTTTTCTGATGCCCCCTCCCCCCGACTGACTGGGCTCCTTTTCTGATTTACATTGGGTTGTTTTGTTTTGTTTTCACTGTAGAAGAGCCAGTTTCTATGCATGTCGGTTGGACAAACATTTATACGTTGTTGGTGGACGGAATGAAACTGGCTACTTGTCCAGCGTGGAGTGCTATAACCTAGAAACAAACGAGTGGCGTTATGTGTCTTCTTTGCCACAGCCCCTGGCAGCTCACGCGGGAGCAGTGCACAATGGGAAAATATACATTTCAGGCAAGTCATTCTCCACTTTCCGTTACCAAGTTCAGTTCCAAGGCACTTTCTTGACTTGTGTGTGTGTGTTTAATTCACAGGGGGTGTACACAATGGAGAATATGTCCCATGGCTATATTGTTATGACCCCGTCATGGATGTCTGGGCTCGAAAACAAGATATGAACACAAAACGCGCCATCCACACTTTGGCTGTAATGAATGATCGCTTGTATGCAATTGGAGGAAATCATTTGAAAGGTCTTTTTTTTTTTTTAAATCACAATAACATTTGCATCTCATGTTTCTTGCTAAGGGGGTTTCTCGTTAGATAATCATAGTTAACCAAGTAAAAAACATGTTGACCAAATAAAATCTACTCTTTGCAAATTAGCAGTACCCTTGGGCAAGCACTTATTTTGGCTCTCCTGCAGATAGGATTATTTTGAAGTTACCACACACATTCAAGAAATGAATAATGATGTCTACAGAAAAAAAAACTAGAGCATTAATAACTGAAAAGCACGAACAATTTGTTGTAACAATGAATTCAGTAAAATAAATTATTTCTTATCATCAAAGTAATGGATTTTTTTCCAGAAAATTGTTTTTGTAATAATCATAAAGAACTTTAGTCAGAGCTGCACAAAGAAGCAAATATGTGATTTTTCTTAAAGAAAACAGTAGAATTTCATGTCTGAATTTAGAATTATTTCTTTAAAGAGTTGAATATCAAACCATCTATGATTCTCAAATTTTTTCCATTTGCGTTTTTAATAAGTAACATTTAAAGCATAGTCTTTTTAGAGCCATATTTTGGGTCCTTTCCCTCCTCATATATGTATATGGCTGCAACTTTTTTGTCGTTTGTGTGCATGTATATAACACTGAATTTGAAAGGAAAGTGGAGATACCTCTGATTTTTTTAATTTTTTATTGGGGTATAGTCGTTTTATAATGTTGTGTTAGTTTCTACTGTATAGCGAAGTGGAGTTCCCTGTGCTATACAGCAGATTCTCATTAGTTATCTATTTCATACATATTAGTGTATATCTGTCAACCCCAATCTCCCAATTCATCCCACCCACCCCCCTTTTCCCACTTGGTGTCCATATGTTTGTTCTTTACATCTGTGACTCTATTTCTGCCTTGCAAACTGGTTCATCTGTACCATTTTTCTAGATTCTACATGTATGTGTTAATATACTTGTTTTTCTCTTTCTGACTTATTTCACTCTGTATGACAGTCTCTAGGTCTATCCACATCTCTACAAATGACCCAATTTCATTCCTTTTTACAGCTGAGTAATATTCCATCGTATATATGTATCACATCTTCTTTATCCATTCATCTGTCGATGGACATTTAGGTTGCTTCCATGATCTGGCTATTGTAAATAGTTCTGCTTTGAACATTGGGGTGCATGCATTGTTTTGAATTATGGTTGTCTCTGAGTATATGCCCAGTAGTGGGATTGCTGGGTCACATGGTGAGACCTGTAATATTGAGAACATTGTTGAACTTCTTTGAATTTCAATTTTCTCATCTAAAAATGAAGAAGCTGGTCAAGTTGTTCTCTAAAATCTCCTCCAGCTCTGACCTTCCATGATCCTTGAAATTGAATGAAATGAGAAACAGGCCATCTGGGTATAGCACATAAGGTGATTCCGTACAGGCATTGCGAAAGGAGAAAAGAGTGTGGATCTTGCATCTAAGCCTGGATCTGAATCCCAGTTATGCACTTAGTGTGATCTTACTCTAGACATTTACCTCATGTCTATAGAAAATGGGGTAATTATCCATCCTTTCCTTGGTAATCGTGAGGCTTATAGTCAAAGTAGGTACTCGGTACAGAGAAGGCACACATATCCTCATAGATACCACTAGGGAAACTGCGCAAATCCCATTGTGAGTATAAATGCTTCAACAATCATCACCAAGATCTTAATGGTGAAGGAAAGGATTGCACCACAGGGTCGCAGTAAGCACATTGCTCTGTTGCTCCTAAATGTGATTTATTCCAAATGTGTGGCTCCCTCCCTCGTGTGATTTATTTTGTGTAAAAAGTCTGTGGTCTGAAATAGTCTGTCCACCTCTTCAAGAATGAAAATTTTTCTAATTTTTGGTCTATCTTTTTAATTACTTTGAAGAGATCACTATGTTGATTAATATAGCATATGTGGCATATGCACTGCGACTGTCAGCTAGCAAACACGCACAGCATGCATTTAGCCATTAAAAAAAAAAAATCCTTAAAGGTGTGATCTGCTCGGTGACCCTGAAGCTCCCATGAAAGATTTTTCACTCCTTAAATGAAAGGCAGGGCTTCAGTGGGGTCTGGGAAAATGAGCTGTTCTCTACACCCTAGTTACTGCTCCAGGCACTGAGAAATTTTATCAAAAGTGGGAAAAGTCCTTCAGTGGAAGATAGCCCCCACCCTAAACCCTGATCCTTAGTAGATGTTGGAAACCATTCACATCATCGCAGCTGTTTATACATATAGTCACACTGTAAAAAAAAAAAAGTAGAAGATGTTGAGAGAGTGAATATTCACTTAAGGAAAGCAATAAAGTTTAATCTATAAAAGTGTGACTTTTGAAGACTGTTCACCTGGATTCAAGACTCAGCCTGTCTATTGGCTGTGTGACTAACTCAGGCCATTTACTCCTTCTGTCCCTCAGTTTCTCGTCTATAAAATGAATATGATGGTATATCTATAGGGTGATTGAGGAGCTTAAATGAGCTCTTTTATACAAAGCACTTAGAAAACGACCAGCTTATTGTAAGCAGTCTGTAAAATGCTTGCTTTAACTATTACTATTTTAAACCTTTTTAAATAAGGTTTAAATAAACTTTTACTGATACTCGAAGGTCGATCAAACTTTACCAATGACATCTAGCCAGGCATTTTTGCTTCAAATTAATCCAAAACATTCAGGGTTGGAGTTTAGGGGCGGGGAGGGGGTTGGAGGTGGTGTTTGTTGTTTGTTTGTTTGTCTGTTTGTTTCTTAGGTCTTTCTGACATCTCCCAGTTTCACCGGTAAACTTATCCATGTGTCTTCAAAGACACAATTATATACTTCTTTGCTCTAGTCCTTTTTCAAAAAGAAGCCCTAGCCTGAAATTGGAACCCTGAGAGTTTATTCTTTCTTTGGTGATTCCATTTTGCTATGTCACCTAGGTTTCTCCCACCTCGATGTAATGCTCGTGGAATGCTATGATCCAAAAGGTGACCAGTGGAATATTCTCCAAACTCCCATTTTGGAGGGTCGCAGTGGTCCTGGCTGTGCAGTGCTTGATGACAGCATTTACCTTGTAGGAGGCTATAGCTGGAGTATGGTACGTGTCCACATTTATCTCCTCCTCCTTTTTATTTGTGCTTACTTTTTGTTTCCCTCCAAATGTGTTACCACCCACACAAGTACCTTTTAAGAGTATCATGTTTATGTGCACGCAGTAAATCACTTTCAGCAGTGAAATAGAATCAGTGTGGTTTCTGTGGAGCTGGCTTGCTATCTGGTCAATTGTATCACAAAATGCGGTAGGTCTCTGCTTCTCTCACACCCCCATGCTTTCCAACTAAAAGTCAGACTGAAGTGGTTTTTTAAAATGTTCTGTTAAAACTGTTTGGGAGAGTCTGAAAAGTTTCTGACCAGCAAAGCATAAAAAATGGAAATTAATTGTTCAGTTATCCACAAATTCTATTTAGGATTATGTAATTTATCATTGCTTTCCACTTTCCCCCCTCTTTATCATGAAAATTTCTAAACATACACAAAAACTGAGAATTCAACGGGCCCTTGTTGATGCACCATCCAACTTCGACACCCATCAATGCTTTGCAATACTTACTTCATTTATCCTCCCTTTAAGAAAATTTGGTTGAAGCAATTTGAAGCAAATTCTAAACATGTTATTTCACCCTAAATGCTCCAGTATTCCTCTAAAAAAAAAATCATTTGTTTATGTAAATACACTATCATTATCACACTCAATAAAATTCACAATAATTTCTTTATACCCAATCCCTTTTCAAATTTATCCCATTGACTTGAAAAAAATGTATTTTTCAACTTGATGTGTTCCCATCAGGATCCAAAAAGTCTCCCTTGTATTTGGTTATCATATCTCATACATCTCTTACAATCTGGATAAATATGCCTGCCCCTCTGCCTGTCCCATGCTATTGACTTGTTGCAAAAGCAAGGTCAGTTATCTTATAGAATATCCAACATTCTGGAATTGGCTAATGATTTCCTTATGTTGTCATTTAAAAATAGTCCTCTGTCTCCATATTGCCTATAGACTGGAAATCAGAGATAAGGACTTAAGTTCATCTTTTTTCTTTTTAAAATTTTTGGTTATTTACTTATTATTTATTTATTTACCTATTTATTTATTTTAGCAAGAACATGTAAGGAGGTGGCTGTGTAATTCAAATGACATCACATCAGAAGACACATAGGGTCTAATGGTCTACACAGTCACTTTTTAAATGATGACCATTCCTATATTTTCCTATCTATGTGTGTTGGTTTTATAAGATTAATTGGGAATTTTAATAATATTAATTAGTTTTATTTCTTTTGCTTCCAACAAGACTGTTATATAAAATTTTGAGAAGGTTTAAAAAGCGATTAGTTATATGGAAATAAATGTGTACTAATGTGTATCACTAGATACTCGTACATGTGCTTGTTTGCTGGTGGAAATTGATAGCTGCAAGAGTATGTATGTTTGGAAGCAGACATCAGGAATACACTTTCAGAAAGCAATTATGTTGGTTGGGATTTTTGTTTGTTTCTTGCCTATGGTAAAAACAAAGCTGCTTTGGTTTAGAAAGGGAAATGTTATACAAGCACTAGCCTCAGAGGTTGACAAAGGAAACAAGATTAAAGACATTTTTTATTTCTCATGTGGCCTTTTCAAGATAAATAAGTCAATGTTGAAGAAGTTGGCAAGCCTTCATATCCAGTTTATTTTAAACTGGTTTTGAACCCCATCTCTGATTCTCTGTAGTAGTAAGATAAAAATGGAAAAGTGAGGCAACAATCTAAAATCCAATTTACTTTAATTATTTGAATATTTAAGATGTTTTTCTTTTTTTTTTAACTTAAGCCAGGGGGATAATTTCCAACTTGAGGTAAGTTATCATAAAGGATTTGTTAATCATTTAGTGTATTATAGGTGCTTGACTTTTATTACTAGTCACGCAAAATGCAAAAACCCAGATTTTGAAATCTCACCAATCTCAAAATTTCCCTTAGCGTGCAAGAGTTTAAAATCCACGGGTTTCATTTGGAATTTTTTAGCAAGAGCAGAGAAACAATATTGTGTTTCTTCCTGATGTAAATGTGATCAATAAGGTGGCCATGGCACTTCTCTAAAGGCTCTTTGCTCTGCCATTCCAGGGAGCCTACAAGTCATCTACAATATGCTACTGTCCAGAAAAAGGCAGCTGGACAGAACTCGAAGGAGATGTAGCAGAACCGCTGGCAGGCCCAGCCTGTGCAACAGTTATCCTGCCCGCCTGTGTACCTTACAACAAATAACACCAGGAAACCCTGGAATGAACAGTATCACATTCTAGGAAGCAATGACAGGTGACATCCCTATTACAATAGGAACAATGCATCCTAATGGTACAACTGCTGAAACCCCACTCTTGGTTTCTGATGATTTACAAGAAGCTACAAAAGAAAAAGACCTGTTCTTGAACAGATGCTCTGTCTGTAATTTGGATTACACCAGACTTCCTGTGGTGACAGACTCTTCCATTTCAGACTGGTTTTAACTTGTCCCAGCTTTAAAACTCCTCCCGTGAATCTCAGCTTTCAAAAGGAGAAAGATAAAATACAGAAGAGTGCCCCCCAGAGAGACCTAAGATCAGTATTGTGCATTGTAGTCTACCTGCATGTGATCTATGTTGAAGTTTTGGGGATATTGTGTTCATGAATGATTCAAAACTTAACCCAGCAAAATACTCGCACTGCATTACAGAAATTGCCACTTGATTCTGTATTCCTAACCTGTGGCCACTTCACAGATTCTGTAGGCAACACAATTATAGAAAATCATATAAGATTAAAGAGGAACATTTTGTTTCCATATAACTTCATTTCACATACTTTCTGCCCCATACAGCACCTCATAGGAATGGAGAAGAGAAAGGTATTGTCTTGTAGCAATTGCTTTCTGCCCTGTAGGTTCTAGGCTAGCCAGAGTCATAATTTCTGTGTCCTCACCTTTATTGGAAAGATTAAAACAAAGTACACTGTGTCACTGTTCAGTTCCTGCTTTCTCATTTTGGAGCAGCATATAAGTAATGAATACACCTGGTCTTTGCTTCAAAAAGGTAGGACTGACAAAGACAGTCATGCAGTATTGAAGATTCTGTTAAATAACACATCTGACCCAAACTTAATCCCCAATGAAAACTGGGAGATTGCTTTCAGAAATTCAGGGACAAAAAGAAAGAATAATTTCTCTTAAGTATCATCCCCCTTGTCTCTATGTCCCTAAAACACACAACTTGTAGAGCCTCCGGAGCAGACTGTGGCTCCTAACAAAATACCTACCCCTCTTCTTCACCTTCGGCTCTAGAAAAGGCTCTAGATGTGGCTCTAGAAAAGCACATGATGGACCCTCCTTCTTCCCCCAACGCATCACCTTTGTTTGTTGTCACCAGAGATGCCTGGGTTCAGTCAAGCGGGCAGCTGCCAGCTCTCTTGAGAAGCACGAGGAATTTAGGAACAGGAGGTCAGGAGAGCCGGAGACAGTGTCGGTGTGGCCCATCCAAAGAGAAAAACTATCAGGAACATGGATTTGATTTTCAAGCTCTTCAGAGCTGGCACAACAATAGTTAGGAATAAATCAAAGCCTACAACTTTGCGACTCACCCAGAGATGTCATTGAATCCCTCAACAAGTGTGTCTTTCGAAAACCACCACACGGGGAAGCCACAGATTAAAAATGCCTTGGTGGTAAGTTTTCACTGTGGAGCATGTCCGGATGGATGGGTGTACTAGAATCCAACGCCGTTTCTACAGTAAAGTGCAATCTTTGTTGTTTTTGTATTTATTTGTATGTTCAGATCCAAAGGATCCGTTGTAAAAAATATATATATAAATATATATATATCCAGTGCAATCAACTTTCATTTCTTTTTCCTTGATCGCATATGAGTATATAGAAAGAAAGAAAAGTTACAATACTTTGTGAGAAAACCCCAGCTGACGTCATGAAGAATACGAGGTCTCCTTCCAAACCTTTTATCGTCAACGGTCCCCATTTCTTCTGAAAGTCACCATTTATACAAGGGTATTTGATTTCCTTCGACTTGTTCTTCATTTATTTTTTATTTCTAGCCAAAATAAATAAAAGCATTTATGAGAACTATAAGTAAAGCTTTCTGTATTTCAGAGAGGCACAAACTATTAGAAAGTGAAAAGTGAATAAATAAGTCACAGAGAATGTAAATTTTGTACAGTGTTAGAATGTGTAAATGAAGCTTGCTTGGAAGGGGAAAACTTTAAATAAAAACTTTATGTACTAATTCAACTGTCTCTCATATTCTGACTTATAAAGCATGTGTATAAATCTACACATTAAATTGTTTGAAGCTTTGTGATAGGTAAATGCAGAAATATTTTTATTCTGCAGATATACTTTACAAGTTTATTTAGCTTCCTGGCAGTACGTATGTGTGTATAGTATGACCAATGCTAAAAATTACTGAATGTTTCAGAAAAAGTGTTGTAAGCTAAAAATCATGAATTAAATCTGGTTTTTCCACTGTAAGAGTGTCACAATAAGGTATATTTATCCAAGTTCTAATAACTATTTACAGAAATTGTTAGAATCACCATATGCATGAAACAGTACTTGCACACTTTCTAAAGGATATGTGAATCACATACTTAATTAGGTCAATTATCTAAATATATAGTGTTCCATTTTATTTTCTTTTTAGAAATCTGAAAAAAGAAGCCAAGGCAAGGAAAGGACAGGGCTATGGAATACAATAGGAGAAACTGAGGCACATGGCTGCAGGTTTGGGCAAGCTTCCAAGCAAAGAGCCTGCAGGCTAGAAAGAATTTAATGCTTCTTAGCCAAATGTTCCATTATTAATGATTAAACTGATAACTAAAGGGTCATTTGACCCTCCCTAGCATTCCACAGAAGCAAGAGTAATGGAGCTTCTTTTGCCACTGAGTATCTTCAGCTCTCCATACTAGTGTAGCATAACAGAAAAGGCCCTTCTCTATAGTAGCCTCTTCTCCTAAGCCAATGGCTAGTTGTTGCAGAACTTCTTTCAAATACTCTGAAGCTCCCAAAGTTCTAGTGATGATCAGTTATCATGATCAGTTAAGCAAATATAGTTGGCTTTTTCCTAATCCCAAGGGACCACCTACTTTAAGTCCATGACTAGACTAAAACTGGCTAAAACTGGAAAAGTAAGCATAAAGACCAGATTTTTTCAAATTAACTAGGCTGCATCTGTGGTCTTAAAATTAGTACCTATGTTTGTTCTCGACTGTGAGGGCCAAATTTCTATTTTCCCAGCTGCTTGACATGTACATCACTTAACAAGCTCATCCTTATCAACACTGTAAGTACCAAGTATTTATTGAACATATTCCAAAAGGCATCACTGTAAATGCCAGGCTTCTGATTAAACTTGGTTCCCTAGGTCAAAATATTTTTACATGAGCAAGCAAACCAGCTAAAATAGGATTGGTAAAGCATACCAAAGCCAATTAATGAACACTGGTAGGTATCATAACAGACTGAGTTCCCATGGATGAGGTAGGAGGAAGACATGACTGGTCAAGCCTGACTTCCTAGAAGCACCTGACCTAGAGGATGTTGAAACTTTGGTGGAAAATAAAATGGCAGTAAGAAGCAGCAGGAAGGTCAATATAAGAAGAAAACATCCAGGGCTTCCCTGATGGCACAGTGGTTAAGACTCTGCCTGCCAGTGCAGGGGACATGGGTTCAACCCCTGGGCTGGGGAGATCCCACATGCCGAGGAGCAACTAAGCCTGTGTGCCACAACTACTAAGCCTGCGCTCTAGAGCTCTCGAGCCACAACTACCGAGCCCACGTGCCACAACTACTGAAGCCTGCACGCCTAAAGCCACTGCAATGAGAAACCCACACATCGCAACGAAGAGTAGCCCCGCTTACCACAAATAGAGAAAGCCCCCACGCAGCAACGAAGACCCAATGCAGCCAAAAATTAAATAAATAATAAAATAAATTTTAAAAAAAGAAGATGAAAATATCCAAATACTTAGTCTGTTTGATGAGTACAGCTGTGGAGTGCTGTTCTGAATCAAGTACTAAATATGGGCCGCATACTGGGTTTCTTGATGGTATTATTCTGCATTGGTTGGCTCTACAGCTTTGGCATAAACACAAGGTTCAGTTCTAGAGATGTGCCCTGAGAATGTGCTTTGAGAATGCAACACAAAGGGGTAGGACCAAGGAAAGAATCTTATACAAATTGAAGCTTGAGTGGTTTATTCTATTCTATTCTAGGCTGTTGCCTAGCATATATTGAGGACTTGGTAAATGTCAGTTCTTAACACTAGCAGGAGTAGATTACCTTAGTGTTTTTAACTCACTGAAGAGGTTAAAAACAAGATGGTTGGAGTGAGTTGACATTTAGGACTGTCTACTTAAGCTCAGAAGAATTATATCACTTCAGGGAAAGTAATCCTTGATGGTGACCTCTCCTTCCATTTTTTCGCTAAGTGGACTCTTCCTCTGTGACCTTCCAAATCCCCTACGTACAACAACATGACATATGGGAATAGGCGGGGGGAAGGTGAACATTTGGCTGCAGGACGAAGTCATCCTACATTCAGAGAGGAGGCAGGCTCCTGGCTTCCAATCAAGGCCCTCACATCTGGGCCATTTGGGAACTGATTGAACTAACTTAGGAAAAAGGAATAAAAGAATAGGATTTAGTTATGAATTCAAAGTTATATCAGCAATATTATAACAAATACAACACTTCCACCACCTTCACGTTTGTTATAGGTCAGGCACTCTACTGGGCATTTTATACGTTTCCTTATTTATTCTCCCAAACAGCTCTGTAAGGTAAATGTTAGTCATGTATGAAAGGTAAGGACACATGCTCAGAAAGGGTCAACTATTTGATGAAGTTAAGCAGCTCATAGGCAGCAGAGCTAGGATTCAAACTAAGGCTTTAATCTAAGGCCATCCTCTAACCACCATACTCTCCTGCTCACAAAATAAATTTCTTAAATCAATCATTTGAAGTCACATAGGGAAGTCCCGGTGGATTGGCTGATTTTTCCGTATGCGACTAGGATGTGTTGGAGGGAACGTGAACAATGAGTGATGGTGCATTATGGCAAATGCTATCTTGTTGTTGCAAATGAACCACTGGAAAGAGTGAGCAGGTGAAGGAACTTGCTTTGTGACATTGGGGCATCATTCAGTCTCTCCAACTTCAGGTTTGTCATCTGTATATGGAGTGCTAATCTCATCTTCAAAACATTATTGGGAAAATCATATGTAAAGAATGTGAAAACACTTTGCACCTTGTACACCCTGAAGTAAAATACACATATCAGGTATTATGATGAAATGACTAAATCCAACTTCTAGCCTGGCAAAGATATCTTAAAATCTGGCCTGAGCCTCATTTTCAAGTCACATTTTTCTTTGCTATCCTGTTCATTGAGCAATGTGAATCTTTGCTTTTCCAGAAAAACAGCTATGCTTTTCCATCTTTGCCCTTTTGCTTGTGCAGTTTCTCCAGAAAGAATGCCCTTTCATGTTCAATACAATCTATTAAAATCCTGTCCTTCAAGGTCACGTTCAGACTTCACTGTCTTCATTAAGTCTTCAGGATCACAGCAGTCCTATGGAATGTTTTTCATCTACTTCCTATGGTTCTCTTACTTTATATATCCCATACTATTTTATGTTTTACTTCCTTACTAGATTCAGTGTTCCTTGTATATGTCTGAAAAAATTTTGAAGTCATGAAATATTTCTTGAATAAAGGTACTATGTTTTTAAATGACTAATATAATATAATCAAGTTATGGACATTTTGGGAAACACAAGGACACGAAAGAAAATTACTTTTACTCCATCATGCAACACAATAACTTGCCTTTTGGGGTCCAAACTCTTCCCACTCTTTTTCATTTGTGCTTTTGCAATCTGTACAACTGAATTTATATCTTGATCTCTTAAAATTTTAGCATTTCACAAACATGTTTCCATGTGACTAGGTGGTCTCAATAGCAATTTTTAATAATTTCATAGTATGCTGAACAAATATTCAAACATTGGCAAATTTTGGTTTATGTACTGGTACTCAAACAGCATTCTTCTGTGTTCTTTCTGATTCCCTCCAACTAACTTCACTCCACAGTTCATTAGTAGTTCTACTCAACTACTAATATGGTTTCACCATAACAAACTCTTTGAAATACATGAAAGCTCCTGGCTTGCCAAAGATATTGTTTATTCAGTCATCTCCGGTCCTTTTCCTCATTTAACATTTCTAATGAGATTTCTGCAACTCCCTCCCCACCACCCACCTCCACGCTCTGCCAGAATAGTTGTGGTAAATTGTACTCTCCTTGTGGATGGACTTAGACCACCACCAAGATCTCATTTCAGGCCAGATGGTATTCATAGAGTTTGGCAGGAAGTTCTTTCCTTGTTCTGACAACTTTGTCTTAAAAGCAATTCAGACTATTAAAACCAGCCAGGATAGGATCTCACATTAAACTTGTTCATTTTTTTTCCCAACATGATTGGCCATGTTAAACCAACTCTTAAGAAAGAAAGAAAAGGAAAGAAAGAACTTTAAAGCCAAAGGCCTTTGAGGCTACGTGTCTGATGAGAAAATATAATCCAGGCCTCCCAGGACCACCCCTAGGGCGGTCATCATCTATTCTAAATCCTTAGAATTTTCACTATGTATACTCTTCACATAGCACCTATCACATATTTTATTATATTGATGATGTTTTATGATATATTTATGGGTTGTTTTAATGAATCCCCTGGGCGTAGAATAGACAACGCCTGAAATGGTATGTTTCTCCACAATGCTTTGCCCAATGAGGTGCTCAGTCAATGAGTAGTGGTTGATTTGAGAAGTATTAGAATCCCTGGAGTTGCAGAGTCATGTCTGACTCAGGAATTTCATGCTCATGATCTTGAAAATGTAAGTTGTACATGGATTTTCTCAAAGATTACTCTGGCCACTGCCAATATGACAAACCCTGCAAAAGCCTTTGTCTGTAAGTGTGCGCAAGCTAGCTGCTTTTGTCACGTGAACCATGTTTCCTCTATTTAATGACTGTGAAAGCCAGAATTTGTATGCAGAAATCCTTGCTTCTTTGTAGAAACACCCCACTATTATGAAAATCTTTGCCCCATTACACAAATGGGATAGTACTGGTGTAATTCTTGCCCCCATCTCAGAAAACATACACAAATATTGCTTCCTGGGTGATCTCTTCACCAGTGACAAGGATGAATATGTAAGAACTCTCTTGGTATCCCCAGAGCATTATTATGTTTTATACTGTCAGCCTTTTGTGTATTTATTCCTTCCACTGTGGACAAAGCTCTATGATGTTCCCTGTGAAGAACATAAATATATGTAAGTAACTATAATGCAAGGCACACGTACAATAAAGATATACAAATAAGGACTCCAGAAAGGAAGAGTATATGTCCAACCAGGGATACCAAGGAGTCAGACTGGGGCAGAGGAAGTATATAAAGTCAGTTCTGAAGAATAAATAGAAAATAAATGGATTTTTTTTCTGTTAACATTTGTAAGATAATCCTTGAAAATACAGTAAATAACAACTAAGCCAATTTCATATGGGAAACTACTAGATAAAAGATTTTATAATAATCTCCAGGTTAGTGTGCTGAATGGTGGTATAAGTGATGAAGAAAATGAAAAAGTGTGAGGGCAAGGACTTTTTATGTTTAGAGAGAATGACTTAATCCACAGCAGGCCAAGACTTCCATATTTTTCAAGGCATTAGAGAGCTATAAATGCAATTAGGACTAGATGAACTAAAGTTCTAGAGAGGGAAGCAGTGTTCTGAGGTGAGCTTATGATGGCCAGTATTTTTTTTCTCTGGGGACATTTTCAAGTACTAGCTACATGATCAACCTTGGCCCAGGCAGAGGGCCAATCCTGTGGGAAAGAGAAACCAGCCAACTTTAGCTGTCACACAGAACTGGAGTGAAACAATGAAAACTTGAGGAGCCCTAAACACACAGCCAACTTTCCCTGGAGGGAAATTTCTGGAGTTCTGGTGTACCAGAGGATGGGGAATTGGGTCAAAACTTCCAGAAAGCAGGAAAAAGTTCCCACCATCTCACAGGGCTTAGGAATTCAAGACTTGTCAGGTGAAGAAAATTGCTTCAATACTTGACTGCTCACCCCCTTAAGACATTTGCAAATTTTAAAATTGAATGAGTTGGGAGGATAAAGAGTTAAGCTGATAATGGCTAAAGGGAAGAAATGAATTTTCTTTGCACTCTAGGACTGAGGAGACAAAGAGCAGACTCTCAGCCGAAAGCCTGGGAGGGCCTGCCCTAGGGAAGAGGGACCCCAGACGAGCTCACTCGTGAGGAATTGAGACAGTCACCTCCTCATTCTAGCTGCATAACAGAAAAAGAGGGAACTTGCTCTGATGGAAGATAAAACTATATCAAGCCACTACAGTACATTATTTAATACACAAAACAGTGCATTCAGTCCAAAATTCCTAGACTTGAGAAAACTACAGCACCATATGCTTTATAACCAACAGAATAAAACAGAGACTAGAAACAGACCTTCTGCTGATTCAGATTTTTGAGTTAGCAAACAAATAATTATGATCAATGTGTAAATATAGGAAAAGTGAACAAAATAAATGAAAGGATGAAGAATTTCACGAGAGTACCCGAAGCTACTTTTTTAAGCTTATGGTTACCAAAGGGGAAAGGTTAAGGGGAAGGATAAATTAGGAGGTTGGGATTAATGTATACACACTACTATATAGAAATAGATAATCAATAGGACCTATTGTATAGCACAGGGAACTCTACTCAATACTCTGTAATAACCTATATGGGGAAAGAATCTGAAAAAGAATAGATATATGTATATGTATAACTAAATCACCTTGCTGTACACCTGAAACACAACATTTGTAAATCAACTATACTCCAATATAAAATAAAAATTTTAAGAAAAAAAATCAAATGGTTATTCTAAAACTAAAAAAATTAATTGCTTACATTAAGAACTCAGTGAATGGAGTTGACAGAAAATTAGACACAGCAGAACACAGGATTGATAAACTTGCAGAAAGATTAATAGAAAATATTCAAAATGAAGCACAAAGAGAAAAAAGAATAGGAAGAACATTTATATTAAAGTGAAAGAGACTTCTGATACATGCTTACTTACAATGTCTAACATATGCATGCATCATTACAGTTCCAGAAAGAAAGGAGAGAGATGACATAAAAGCCATATGTTAAGGTATATTGGCCAAGAATTTTCCAAAACTGTTAAAGAATATCAACCCACAGTTTCAAGAAGCTCAACAAATCCCAAGCAGGGTAAATAGAAAGAAAATCATACAGTACATTACAGTAAAATTTCTGAAAAGCAAAGGTAAAGCATCTGTTTTTTTCACCATATGTGCCGAGACCAGCTCAGCGACTCGAGGTGAGTGACGGGTGCCGCAAGCTTGAAGAAGACACAGACACAGACTGAAGAGAAAAGTGGGACCGGGGGGCTCAAGACCTCTCGGATCAAGAGCCTTGCTGATTGATCCCACGTTGCTTTTATTGAGTTCTCGGCATAGTCTAAGGGTCTGACACTCCCAGGTTAATCCCATAAACAATCAAAGGCCTCACATGACTGGGGGCAATGATCTTTGTTTGCCTCCTGGGTCCTGATTTGAGCTGGGTGTGGAGAGCAAAGCAGCCCTGGGGGAAGGAGACCTCGCTCAGAAGGATTAAGGGTCTGTGCCCCACCCGTGTTGGCCCCTCTGTGACTGTGCCTGTCTTAGGTTGTTCCTCCCTTGAGGAATCTTACCCGTCTTTGGCTAACCAGCCATCCCTCAGGACCAAACAGGGTGATATTAGTCTCCATGCCCCGCACCCTCAGCTCCTCCACTGCTCAAGCAGGACATTCTGAATCCCATCGCTCGGCCCACATACTTCAACATTTTCAATGTTTCAAAAAGGTTCCAGAATGTCTTCCCACACATATGCTTTTCTTTCCTTTTTCAAATTTTTTAAAAGTGAAGTATAGTTGATTTATAATGTTGCATTAGTTTCAGGTGTACAGAAAAGTGATTCAATTATACATACTTATATATCTATTTTTTTCAGATTCTTTTCCCTTTTAGGTTATTATAAAATATAGAGAATAGTTCCCTGTGCTATATAATAGGTCCTTATTGGTTACCTATTTTATACACAGACAAAGCATCTTAAAAACATCTAGAGAAGAGAGTTATATTGTTTTCAAAGGAGCAACAATGAGACTTTCAACTTAGTTCTCAACAGAAATGATGGAAGCCAAAATACTTGAGAATAACATTTTAAAGTGCTGAAAGAAAATAAAACCCAACTCAGATTTATGTATCTGGTAAAAAAAAAAAAAATTCTCTCAAAATTGAAAATAACAATAGATAATTTCAGACAAATAAAAACTGAGGAAGTTTATCAACAGTAGGTCTGCACTAAAAGAAGTACCAAAGAGAAATTTTCAGGAAAAAGGAAATGATCACAGACAGAAACATGGAAACAACAAGAAAGAATGAAGAATACAGAAAAGGATACACATGTGGGTAACTATAAATGAATATTGACCATACAAAAAATAATTGTGAATTATTGTGAAATTTAAAATGTAGAGATAATTAAAATGTATAACAAGAAAAATTCAAAAGACAGGAGGGAATGGTAAATAGAGTTCAATGTTTTAAGTTTCTAGCAGTATTAGGGAAAAGATTAAAAATAATTTTAATAAGTCAAGGGATGCTGTGATCTCTAGGTTAACCATTATACAACTACTACCACTACTACTAATACTAATACTAATAATAAATGTAAAACTAACAAATAAATAGGAAGAAAATGGAATAATGAAAATAATTCTATAAAAAGCAAGAAAGGAGAGAAAAGAAAATATAATTAAAAGCAAATAGTAAGACAGTATGGTACTGGCACAAAAATAGAAAGGAAGATCAATGGAATAGAATAGAGAACTCAGAAGTCAGCCCAAACACATATGGGCACCTTATCTTTGACAAAGGAGGCACGAGTATACAATGGAAAAAAGACAGCCTCTTCAATAAGTGGTGCTGGGAAAATTGGACAGCAACATGTAAAAGAATGAAATTAGAACACTTCCTAACACCATACACAAAAATAAACTCCAAATGGATTAAAGACCTACATGTAAGGCCAGACACTATAAAACTCCTAGAGGAAAACATAGGCAGAACACTCTTTGACATACATCAAAGCAACATCCTTTTTGACCCACCTCCTAGAATCATGGAAATAAAATCAAGAATAAACGAATGGGATCTCATGAAACTTAAAAGCTTTTGCACAACAAAAGAAACCATAAACAAGACTAAAAGGCAACCCTCAGAATGGGAAAAAATAATTGCCTATGAAACAACGGACAAAGGATTAACCTCCAAAATATACAAGCAGCTCATGCAGCTTCATACCAAAAAAGCAAATAACCCAATCCACAAATGGGCAGAAGACCTAAATAGACATTTCTCCAAAGAAGACATACAGATGGCCAACAAACACATGAAAAGATGCTCAACATCACTCATCATCAGAGAAATGCAAGTCAAAGCCACAATGAGGTATCACCTCACACCAATCAGAATGGCCATCATCACAAAGTCTGGAAACCACAAATGTTGGAGAGGGTGTGGAGAAAAGGGAACTCTCCTGCACTGTTGGTGGGACTGTAAGTTGGTACAGCCACTATGGAAAACAATTTGGAGGTTCCTTAAAAAACTACAAATAGAACTACCATATGATCCAGTAATCCCACTCCTGGGCATATACCCAAAGAAAACCATAATCCCAAAAGAAACTTGTACCATAATGTTTATTGCAGCACTCTTTACAATAGCCAGGACATGGAAGCAACCTAAATGCCCATCAACAAATGAATGGATACAGAAGATGTGGCATATATATACAATGGAATATTACTCAGCTATAAAAAGGGATGAGATGGAGCTATATGTCATGAGGTGGATAGAACTACAATCTGTCATACAGAGTGAAGTAAGTCAGAAAGAGAAGGACAAATATTGTATGCTAACTCACATATACGGAATCTAAAAATGGTACTGATGAACTCAGTGACAAGAACAAGGAAGCAGATACAGAGAATGGACTGGAGAACTCGAGGTATGGGAGGGGGCGGGGGGTGAAGGGGAAACTGAGAAGAAGCGAGAGAGTAGCACAGACATATATATACTACCAAGTGTAAAATAGTCAGTGGGAAGTTGTTGTATAACAAAGGGAGTCCAACTTGAGGATGGAAGATGCCTTAGAGGACTGGGGCAGGGAGGGTGGGGGGGACTCAAGGGGGGGGCGTCAAGGAAGGGAGGGAATATGGGGATATGTGTATAAAAACAGTTGATTGAACCTGGTGTACCCCCCAAAAAATTAAAAAAATAAATTAATTAATTAAATTAAAAAAGAAAAAAAAAAAGCAAATAGTAAGATGAGAGATATAAAACCAATTATATTAGTAATTTCATTAAAGAAAAATGGACTAAATACTCCAAGTAAAAGAATAAGATTGTCAGACTGGTTTAAAAATAACTCATTATACGATCCTAACAGGAGAAAAAATTTAAATAAAAGAATATACCAAAAGAAAGCTGATGTAGCTATAATACCAATAGGTATGGTAAAAATTAAAAAAAAAAAAGAATAAACATAGTTCATGAAAATGAGCATGACTTCATTCTACATTAAAAGCCTAGCATTTCTGGGCTGATAATATTTTGGCATATTAGATGCTATTTGACAAATTATAAATCAGTTGTAGCTAAGCAGTGTATTAAGAAATTTAAGAAATTATTGGACATGAAAGAAAATAGGAGAAAAAGAGATGATAGATAAATTGGCAAATGGACATGATAGATAATGGATAAAAAGATAGATGTAGGTAGATGATAGATAGATAATAGATAATAGATAATAGATAATAGACAGATCTTGCATATTTGTTACACAGTCTCCCAGGATTAACACCTGTGGCTTAAATTCTTAGACCAATAGGCGCCTCACAGTATTGTTTCTTTAAACATGGTTCATAGTCTCCAGGTGGTCTGCACTGCACGGCCCCCAATCTCCACCCCCACACAAACACACAACTCTCTCAGCAACCTGCAGAAGAAAGGAGATACTATGGCTCTAAAAGCCTTAAACCATCGGGGATAGGGAGTAAAGTAATACTGGAGGCAGGATGACATATTCTGAGAGTAAAAAGATAGACGCTTACTCTGTAGAAGAAAAATACATAAAAGTAGTATTGCTATCCCAAAGTGGGGGAAAAAAAAGTCCTGTTTGGGGATAAAAAGCCAAGGAATATGTCTGGTATATATTACTACAGATGTCAATTAAGTCTCAGATTCATGTTTGACTCTTTAAGACGTTAGCAAAGGCAGACCAAATGGATTGTGTGAGAAGTGAGTAGTTAATGGATGAAGCAGAGAGTGTTAATAAATTCCAAAGGGCTTGTTCCATCAAGAAAGATTCCACTAATCTGCGGAAGCCTAACTCACAGGACCTCATAAGACACATTCTGTTAGTGTCAGTGTTCCACACCAATTACAGATTTCTGAAGGGCCATCAGAGCAAAACTATGCCCTTAATATGTAAGCCGACACTGCTGTAACTAAGATTGCAATTGGACTGGGACAAATCTTTATCATCTTGATATATGAAAATCCAAATAGATGGTTTCCATAGAAATGAATAAAAACATTTCCAAATTACTTATTCAGGATTAATCCACTGCAGCTCTGCAAAGCAAATACATTTGATGAGGCTCAGTAAAGCAGCCAATGAAATATAAACTACAATGGTCCAATAAGGTAGTTCCCTTCTGACAGAAAATCCATGCGCAGTTAAAATGTGCTTTTAGACAAAATGTTATCTTTTAATTTCAAGTGTATAAATCCATAAAATTAATAATTGGAAACACCTTAAAGACTACTGAATAGGGTTTTAAATGGATGAAAAGAGCAAAGACTGTAGCCACAATCCCTGCTATCCAAATCTTTTTTAAAATTAATTTTTATTGGAGTATGGTTACTTTACAATGTTGCATTAGCTTCTACTGCACAGCAAAGTGAATCAGCCATACATATACATATATCCCCTCCCTTTTGGACTTTCCTCCCATTTAGGTTACAACAGTGCATTAAGTAGAGTTCCCTGTTCTATACAGTATGTTTCTATCAGTTGTCTATTTTATACATAGTATCAATAGTGTATATGTGTCAATCCCAATCTCCCAATTCCTCCCACCCCACTCCTTTCCCCCTTGGTATCATACATTTTTTCTCTATGTCTGTGTCTCTAGTTTTGCTTTGCAAATAAAGTCACCTATACCATTTTTCTAGATTCCACATATATATGTTAATATGCCATATTTGTTTTTCTCTTTCAGACTTACTTCACTCTATATGATACTCTCTAGGTCCATCCACGTCTCTACAAATGACCTAGTTTTGTTCCTTTTTATGGCTGAGTAATATTCCATTGTATATATGTATCACATCTTCTTTATCTGTTATTCTGTTGATGGACATTTATGTTGCTTCCACGTCCTGCCTATTGTAAATAGTGCTGCAGTGGACACTGGGGGGCATGTGTCTTTTTGTATTATGGTGTTCTCTGGATATGTGCCTGGTATCTGTCCAAATCTTGATTCTGTTGTTTCCTAGCTGGGTAACTTGGGCAAGTTACATTCTTCTCTCTCAGCCTTAGTTTCATTATCTGCAGAATGAGAGTGATAATATTTTTCTCTTGGGTAGAATTAAAAACTTATACACTTTTCAGACAAAGCATAATCCAGAGAGATGAAGGGTTGTATTCAAAACCATTATTAGTAAGAGAAAGAGATAAATTCAGAAGCCACATAACTGGCTTCAGGGTCCCACATCAACCCTCTTTTATTATTGTTCTGCTTTCCTTATTGTTGGGGTTTCCATTTATACCAGTAAACTGAGCTAGAATCCAGACTAAATGATCATCCAGACTAAATACTATTTCTTCAAATGTTCCATTGATACAAGTCTACTCTCTTTCCTGCCTCCTCCCAAATGCTTTGGTTTCAGATATATGGTATTAAATCAAATACTCTAAAATTTGACTGCATGGCATATGTAGCAGGATATTAAATGCAATTTTTTCTGTTGTCTCAGATTAGCATTTGGCTTAGTCCTCAAAACTGAAAACAGTGGGTATTCAGTATTGATATGTGTTAGTTTAGGTTCTCTGAGAAGCAAACACCAAGACAGGTGTAGATGTGAAAGGAGTGTATTGAGGGAAAGTCCCATTAGGAAAAAGGGGAAGGTAGAGTGGAGACAGGAGGAACCTTAAGAATGCAATTCAAGTCTGACCATGGTGAAGTAGGGGGGAAGACAGGAGAGTTGGGTACAGAGAATCTCAACCTCCAGCCAACCTCGAAGGTTCAAAGAAGGCCAGTCAGAAGTTCTGGAGCCAATATCTCTCTTCAGAAAAGTTCCCCACCTGAGAGGAACAGACCTGTCTTAGTACCCCTGACACACTCGGTCATTAGCTGGGAGCAGCCCATGGAGACCGTGGCTTTGACACAAACAGTGACAGATTTGGAGCACAGCCTCTGGGGCTGTCAGTCAAGGGAGCTCCCTGCAGCAGCAGAGCTGAGCAGTGCATTTGCGTGGCTGCCACACCACAGCTTCTGTATGTGAGGGTCACATTTCCAGAGGACTTGCTGAGGAGGCAAAAAGGTCCAGTGACATAGCCTTCAAACACTTCTGAAAGCAAAGATTGTAAATTAATTAGAGGGAGATCTTCAAAGGGATTTTGTAGGATTAGAAAGTGCTGGGGCATTTTACTTCTCCCCAAACACGCATGGAGTTTGGAGCCACTTGAGTGGAAGCTGAGATCTCTACTTCCTACCCAAAGGTACACTCCTGCTATAGAACACTGAGCCTGCCCTGTCCTGCTTCCAAAGCAAAATCAAGAGCATCCTTGGGAGAACCTAATATGTGCCCCCATTGAATTAGGGACCAGAGAGCAGAGCCTTCCTTTATTCTGGAAAAGTCTGGAGGTGGGATTGAGCTTGGAGAACCACTGGCATATACATTTTGGACATTCCCTCTTCACGTAAGGTCTCTCTATTATTTGGGAGACAGTTTGTGCAGCCTTAGAAAGGGCAAAGGCTATAATTGCACTGTTCATTGCCTTGCCACTTACCTGTGATTTGAAGTAGATTATTTTACTCTTCTGAGCCTCCATTTTCCTCATCTATAAAAGAGAACAGTAATTTCTACCCCCAAAATTTGTTGTCAGAATTAAATGAGATAATGCATGTAACAGCCTGAGAAACCTCTATGATAGTAACTACATTCCCAAGTAAAGAAATAAATTCAGTGCTCTGTAATCCTGTCCTATTGTACATTCAAGGAAACACAGATTTCATAATTTTTAAAAAGCACTCTTACAGTAGGTCCTTGTTGGTTATCCACTTTAAATATAGCAGTGTGTACAGGTCAATCCCAAACTCCCTATGCCTCCCCCCACCAACCATAAGTTCCTTCTCTAAGTCTGTGAGTCAGTTTCTTTTCTGTAAATAAGTTCATTTGTATCATTTTTTTTTTAGATTCTAAGTGATACCATAGGATATTTCTACTGTAGCACAGGGAATTCTGCTCAATATTCTGTAACAACCTAATTGGGAAAAGAATTTGAAAAAGAATAGATACATGCATATGTATAACTGAATCACTTTGTTGTACAGCACAACATTGTTAATTAACAATACTCTAGTATAAAATAAAAAAGCACTTTCAAAATTTACTTTTTTTTTATTTTCTAGTAGTTATCTATTTTATACATATTAGTGTATATATGTCAATCCCAGTCTCCCAGTTCATCCCCCTCACACCTTCCCTCTTTGGTGTCCATATGTCTGTTCTCTATATCTGTGTCTCTATTTCTGCCTTGCAAACTAGTTCACCTGTACAATTTTTCTAGATTCCACGTATATGCGTTAATATACGGTATTTGTTTTTCTCTTTCTGACTTACTTCACTCTGTATGACAGTCTCTAGTTCATCCATGTCTCTACAAATGACCCAATTTTGCTCCTTTTTATGGCTAGGTAATATTCCATTGTATATATGTACCACATCTTCTTTATCCATTTGGTGGACTAGTCTGTTGATGGACATTTAAGTTGTTTCCATCACCTAGCTATTGTAAATAGTGCTGCAATGAACATTGGGATGCATGTGTATTTTTGAATTATGGTTTTCTCAGGGTATATGCCCCGTAGTGGGATTGCTGGGTCATATGGTAATTCTATTTTTAGTTTTTTAGGGAACCACCATACTGTTCTCCATAGTGGCTGTATCAATTTACATTCCTACCAACAGTGCAAGAGGGTTCCCTTTTCTTCACATCCTCTCCAGCATTTATTGTTTGTAGATTTTCTGATGATGCCCATTCTAACCGGTGTGAGGTGATACCTCATTGTAGTTTTGATTTGCATTTCTCTAATAGCTAGTGACGTTGAGCAGCTTTTCATCTGCCTCTTGGCTATGTATGTCTTCTTTGGAGAAATGCCTATTTAGGTCTTCTGCCCATTTTTTGATTGGGTTGTTTGTTTTTTTGATATTGAACTGCAGGAGAAAAAAAGCACTTTTAAAGAACTTGCTACCTGTAAGGAATTTACTGAAGATCTGGAGACTCAGTAGGACTGAGGACAGCTACTGAGCTTTTCTCAGTACTCTTGTAATTTGAGGGCATTATTTTAATAAATTCACAATGTTTTATTATTTAATGGTCGTTAATTACTCTACAGTTTGCTTGGAGTTAATATATGTGACAGAATGATGAACCATCCCCATTTGCCTGGATCTTTACAGTTTTACCACTCAAAGTGTCATATCTCAGAAACCCTTCAGTCCCAGCAAACCAAGACGCTGGGTTGGCTACACATGGAGTTCTTAGAACACTGCCTAGAATATTTTGGGCATTCAGTAAATAACCATTGTCATTTTCTTTTACTGAAATTTGAACTTGCATATCAGCAAGACTGTGCTGAGCTTTGGAGGACAAAGATGAATAGGACTCGGGGTCTCCCTTGTAGAGCTTGGAGATTAGCAGAGAAAATGGATGACTAGAACTAACAAAATTTACTCCCAAAGTTTGGATTTGATGCAATGTACTCTGTATATCCATAGAAACTTTACAGAGTACATGTAATATATATAAATATATGTATTCTAAAAAGTGCTGTACTAGTCGGAATCCTCCAGAGAAACAGAACCAAGAAGAGAACTATATCTATGAGAAGACTGAGAAGACTTATTACAGGAATTGGCTCACGCAGTTCTGGAGGACAAGAAGACCCCAGTTATCCAACCACTAATCTACATGTTGTTGTGAAGGTATCTCGTAGATGTAATTAAAGTCTATAATCAGTTTAAGTAAGAAATGTTACTCTAGATGTTGGACTGGACTTGATTCAAAGAACTGAAATGCCATAAGAAAAAGAAGGTGGAAGAAGGAAAAAAAGAAATTCCACCTGTGGATTCCATCTTCAGCTAGTGCTGGAGAGTTTCCAGCCTGCCCTTCTTGACAGCCTGCTACATGGATTCCAGACTTGCCTAGCAACCCCCACAATTTCAAATATAAACCTTTGAGGTTTTATATTTTATATGTATTGTATTATACATATATATATATACATACATATTTTCCCCTTGGAGTAAAGAGCATTGACATTCAATTCTTGAAGTTTTTCCCCTTGAAGGCACATATATGTGCCTTCAAGGGGCAAAACAACCCAATTAGGCAGAAAACACGAATTTTATATATCACCTTTAAAAATGGCAATAATATTGCATATTATAAATTATTATTTTGTCAGCACATAAGGTAGGGTTCCACCAAAATACAGAAGTATAAATACAGACATATCCTTAAACATTTTTACTGATCATTTCATTTAGTATTGTCTCAGTAGAAGAAAGTTTATCCAAATTGAAATTAATAAAAAACCTATATAAGAAGCATCTTTAGCACATCTAGAAAGACTGTAAACTATATCCTTTTTATGAATAGAATACAAATTATGAGAAAACCTTGATAATAACAACATAACTAGTGGTTTTGCTGAGATGAATATACAAAAAACAAGTTTTATGAAATAAATATATACTAATGTATGAGTTATGTGTGCCTTTATCTTATTACTTACATAAACCTCATTGGCCCATCAATAAAATGCATATATATGCAAAATAATAATTAAATTCATCCACCTTAGATATTTTGCTGACTTTCAGTCATATACAAACCATATTTTTATGCATATTTTTATTTTTTGTCATTATAGAGTTATTTTACTAGTGTAAGAAGGTTGGACTTATCTTTAAGAGTTTGCTAGTTGCTTTAATAGCTTTTGTGTAGTTGGCCTTATAATATGAAACCTTCATATCCCACATATATCAAGGACAGGCCTGAATTGAGACTTCTCAATGTAATTTTGGTTTTTCCACCCTTACCATGCTACCCCAATAAACACCCAAGAGTCCTAGCCCTGTAGCGGTATAGGAGAGCCTCTAGATTTTTCTCTACTCCCAAGAGAACTTTAAAAGCAAAAGGAGTTGAAAGAACACTGTTAGAACTGAATAGCAAGTGTCCTGAGAAAGATGTAGAATGACCTGCAAGGACTAGATAACCAAGCATTATTGCAGGACCGTCGGCTTCAGGGCAGATAGCAGTAGCCATATATGTCATTGTCCTAAAGGATGAATTCCCTCTCAGTAGTGGAGGGTGAAGAACAACCAATAATCCTCCATGTGATCATATCAATTGAGACTGAAGAGGGATCTGACAAAATTTAACACTCATTACTAATAAAAACTCTCAGAAAAATAGAAATAGTAGAACTCCAATTCAAGAAAGAACAGCTACCAAAAAGAAAAAAAAAATACACCGAAAACAAAAAACCCACTAATGGTGAAAAGCTGAATGCTTCCTTCCTAAGCCTGAGAACAATGCAAGGATATCAGCCCTCACCACTCTTGTCGAGACCAGCTCGGCGACTCGAGGTGAGTGACGGGTGCCACAAGCTTATGAAGAAGACACAGACACAGACTGAAGAGAAAAGTGGGACGGGGGGGGCTCAAGACCTCTCGGATCAAGAGCCCCGCTGACTCATCCCAGGCTGCTTTTATTGAGTTCGTGGGCTAACATTCTCAGGTTACACTCATAAACAATCAAAGGCCTCACATGACTGAGGCAATTATCTTTGTTTACTTCCTGGGTCTGAGTTGAGCAGGTGTGGATTTGAGCTGGGGGTGGAGAGCAAAACAGCCCTGGGGGCAGGAGACCTTTCTCAGATATTGGGGGTCTGTGCCCCACCCCTGTTGGCCCCTCTGCGACTGTGCCTGTCTTAGGTTGTTCCTCCCTTGAGGAATCTTACCCGTCTCTGGCTAACCAGTCATCCTCTAGGGCCAAACAGGGTGATATAAGGAAGGTTCTATGCCCCACCCCTGTTGGCCCCTCTGTGACTGTGCCTGTCTTAGGTTGTTCCTCCTCTGAGGAATCTTACCCGTCTTTGGCTAACCAGCCATCCCTCAGGACCAAACAGGGTGATATTAGTCTCCACGCCCCGCACCCTCAGCTCCTCCACTGCTCAAGCAGGACATTCTGAATCCCATCGCTCGGCCCACATACTTCAACATTTTCAATGTTTCAAAAAGGTTCCAGAATGTCTTCCCACACACTCTTACTCAACACAGCTCTGAAAGCTGTAATCAATGCAATAAGACAAGAAAGGGGGAAAAAGGCATATAGATCTGAAGGGAAGAAATACAATTGCCCTTATGCATACCAAACATGATTGTCTACATGTAAAATTCCAAAAATCTACAAAAAAAAAAAGTTTGGAATATATAAGTGTGTTCTGCAAGGTCACAGGATACAAGATAAACATACACAATTTTTTTCTAGGTATCAATACCATCAGTGAACACATGGGCAGAGAAAATACAATACATTTGTAGTCGCTCAAAAAAAGATAAAATACTAGGTGTAAATCTAACAAAACATACCCAGGCCTGAAAACTACAAAACGTTGATGAAAGACATCAAAGTTCTCAATAAATGGCGAGGCATAGTGTGTTCATGGATCAGAAGATTCAGCATAAAGATGTCAATTCCCCCAAACCGGTATACCAGTCAGTGCAATTCCCATCACAATTACAGCAAGATTATTTATAGCTGTAGACAAGATTATCCTAAGGTTTATATTAGGAGGCAAAATACCTAAAGGAGTTAAAACTATTTTGAAAAGAAAAATAAAGTGAGACTGTGAGATGATACAAATATATGTATATTGGTCTCTGCCCTTGGTTCCTGGCGCAGAGCTCGTAAAACCTTTGTAATTTCCAAGTGATGAGAACACTTGGAGCAACTCTTGTTCTAGTATTTGTCTTTGACCCTGTACATGACACAAGGCCCCTGAAACCCTTCTAAGTGCCTGAGCAGTAAGAGTATTAGGAGCATCTTTTGTTTGAATGAGGCGACTCTGGGTGGCTCCTGAATTGGTGGCTGGTCACCAGAAAGACCAAGCGTGACTAGAAGCTTGGAATTTTCACCCCTGGCCCCCCATTCTCCTGAGAAGGGAGAAGGGCTGAAAATGGGGTAAATGATCTACCATGCCTACACGATGACACCTCCATAAAAGCCCAATAATATGAGGTTCTGAGAGCTTCCGGGTTGATGAACACATCCACACTGGGAGCGTGACCCACGCCAACTCCACAGGGACAGAAGCTCCTGTACTTGGGACCCTTCCAGACCTCACCCTGTGTATCTCTTCATCTGGCTGTTCATCTTTATGCTTTATCATTGCCTTTCATAAACTGGTAAGTGTTTCTCTGAGTACTGTGAGCTGCTCTAGCAAATTAATCGAACCCAAGGAAGGAGTCATCGGCACCTCCAATCTATAGTGGGTTGGTCAGAAGCACAGGTGAAAACCTAGGCTTGTGACTGGCATCTGAGTGTGGGGGGAGGGTGGTCTTGTGGGTCTGAGCCGCTCACCTGTGGGATCTGATGCTCTCTCCAGGTAGATAGTGTCAGAATTTAATTAAGTTGCAGGATACCAGCTGGTGTTGCAGGGAATTGCCTGGTGTGGGGAAAAACACTTTCAATGACCAGAAGTAAAGCGCTTTACGTAAGTAGTAACGAACACTCACAGGGAAGAAACACACAGTAGGGAAGAGTGGGGATTTTTCCTACACAAGAAAAAAATACTGAGTTTTTCCCTTTTAGGGAGGAAAGAATGTGCCCAATTTCAAGATGTATTATATAGCTACAGTAATGAAAACTGTTTGGTATTGGCAGGGGAATAGACAACATAGGTGAGTGGAACAGAGCAGGGAAACCAGAAATAACTCAGGCAAATATGTCCAACTGAGTTTTTGACAAAGGGTAAAAAGCAAAAATAGAGGAAAAACCACATTTTCAACAAATGGTGCTAGAGCAATTGAATATCCACAGGAAGAAAGAAAAAGACAGAAAGAAACTCAACCTAAGTTTCACAGTTTCTATAAAAATTAACCCAAAATGAATCACGGTCTTAAATAGAAAACAAAACTAAAACTTTTAGGGAAAAAAATAGGAGGCAACATTTGGATCCAGAATTAAGTAAAGCGTTCATAGATTTGACACCAAAACTATGACATATAAACAGAAAAATTGCTAAGCAGGACTTCATCAAAATTAAAAACTTTTCCTTCATGAAAGACCCTGTCAGAGAATGATAAGACAAGCTATAATTTGGGAGAAAATATTTACAAGGCACGTATCTGACAAAGGACTGATATCCAGGATAAAGAACTCTCAAAACTCAACAGTAAAAATGTAAACAACCCAATTAGAAAATGGGCAAAAGACACAAACAGACATACAGATGGCAAATAAGCCCATAAGAAGATTCTCAACATCATTAATGATGAAAGAAATACAAATGAAAACCACAATAATAGTACCACGCATCTATCAGAATAGCTAAAATTAAAACATAGCAGCCTCACCAAATGCTAGGAAGGGTGTGGAGTACTCCTGACGTCCTGGTGGGAATGGGAAAAGGCACAGCCGCTCTAGAAAACAATTTAGCACGTTCTGAAAAACGAAGTCACCAGTTGCCATGCAATCCAACAGGTATACTCCTGGACATTTATCCCAGAGAAATGAAAACTTATGTTCACACACACACCTGTGTTTGATGCTTATAGCAGCTTTATTCATAATAACCCAGTACTGGAAACTGCCAAAATGTCTTTCGGTAGGTAAATGGTAAACAAACTGCAGTCCATGGTAAACAAATGGTAAACAAACTTCTTATTGCTGGGCAGTAAGAAGGAAGGAACTATTGATACATTCCCAACCTAAATGACTCTCCAGAGAATTAGGCTTAGTGAAAAAAGCCAACCCCAAATGGTTACATACTATATGAATCCATTTATATAACATCCTTAAAATGACAAAATGAAAGAATGGAGAACAGCTTAGTGGTTGTCAGGAATTAAGGAGAAGATGGGGGCGGGAGAGAAGCAGCAGCAGGAGGGATCCTTGTGGGGATGAAATGTTCTGTTTCTTGACTATATCGTCGTGAGGATCCTGTGTGATATTTTACTCTAGTTTTCCAAGATGTTACCATGGCAGAAACGGGGTAAAGGGGACACAAGACCTACCTGCGTTATTTCTTACCATTGCATGTAAATCTACAGTTACCTTACCATAAAAGATTTACTTGTTAAAAATCTGAAAGTCTAAGAAAACCAGAAGTGATGACGTTTGCCTGTGGTTGATTAGATTATGTTTTTTTTACTATTCTATAGAATTAAACGTGGAAAGAAAGAGTAGGACAAGTTATCCAACACAGTCAAAGTTTAAAAAAAAAAAAAAGATACAAAGTACCTTAGAGATTTTATTGTAATTTAAAATATACAAATAAATATTTATTTGGTAATCTGCTGCTATAAAGCCATAGGCTCTTCTTCTTTGAGTATCAAATGCCAGTAGAGCTGGGTGTGCCTGCACACACCCACATGGTGCTGGCTACCATTCCAGTTTGGTTCTTTAAAGGGAAAAAACAAAACTTATAGAACTTGGGATGTGATTAGAGTACTTCGTTTCTAGGTTTTCACGGAATTTTTGTTGTTTTTCTTCTTTTTTCAAGTCGTTTACAGTTATCTCTCACACAGATCTAATTTAACAGCATTTTTTAAAGCAACTCTCTGGTTCTCTCCAAAGTAACCATAAAAATGAAATTACTGAACTGGCAATCCCTCCCCAGGGATAGCTACTCTTAATACATGGCACAGATCCTACAGTGCAGATCTAATCCCAATCAATGTATTTTTAAACTGAGATGAATTTTGGGCGTGCTGATTTGTATTTTTTTCCTATAAAGTATGTTTTACTTTCCTGATAAAAAATAAGTTGTTCCTACAACAAAAAATCAGGTGGACAAGTCCATGTTTTGTAATAAAAAAAGTTATCAATGTGTTCATAGTCCTTCTTAGTCTGCTTTCTACCACCACAAAAAAAAAAGAAATTTCTATCCAAGGCAAGTTTTTTCTCCACCTCATTTTCCCTTTACATTCAATACAATCCCAGACCACCTTCCTCCAACTTCAGCTGGTATTGTGCTCGGGAAATATAGACTAATTTTCACCATCAGTGAAAATAAAATATAACTAGAATGGGAAATATGCTCTATAGCGTTTACAAATAAGTTCACTTTTATAGTACATTCTAAACCCCAATATAAGTTGTTTGAGAGGATCCTTGGCTCTGTTGCCCTGGTGCATATTAAGCTGATGGAGACAATTCATTAATGAAACAACTCATCTGCAAAGGTGAAAGCAGAGGGAAACATAAAAGGTGTTCTCATTTTGGGGGAGTTAACCCAATAGTTGAGTAATTGCTGTCAACCCTGTTAATGGTAAGTGGGTGGCCCATGTTTTGAAAGTAGCGTTCATCATCACCTAGGACCATCTGTCCTGCTGTGCCTCATTCAAGCTCGCCCTGTACAGGGAAGTCTGGTAACAGGATATCATGTATGTGCTCATATGTATATGAATCAGAAGGGTAAACATGCTTAGACCCTGAAGCAATTGAATATGTGTGCATTTGTATATAAAAGACTGCTATCTGTGTGTGCTTGCACACTCACAACTGTGGAGAAGCTTAAAGCTTTTGCTTCTACTCCACCAAGTAGCTATTACAGACCGCATGGTGTACTGGAAATGAACACTGGAGAACTGGGGAGACCACCCACAAGCTCCTTCTTTGACAATCCAATTTCTGCACTTGACTTTGACTTCCTGCTTAGAATGCCAATGGCTCTGCTAGCAAACTACCTGAAGACTGATTTCTCAGAGGACACTGAACAGGAAAGAGAAACCAAATGAAAGTGAAACAAGTGCACTCAGGATGAACCCCACAAGGGAAAGCTGAATCTCAAGGTGTAGAATTTAATTTTTCTGGTAATGGTGTAATTTTGCTCACAAGTGAATCACTCTTTATTCTACTTTATTTTGCACATATTATCTCTAAGGCACAATTTTTAATCTGTAATTATCTTACCACATAATTTAGAGCTTTGTATATAGCAGTAAGCTATGCACTACGTGAAATAGTCTGGTGCTAAATTGTTTTGCCAGGGTAGGTCTTATCATTCCCATTTTTTATATCTCTTTGTTCAGAGGCCAACTTGGTAAGGTGATGAGATGATGTAACCTGCATGACAGGGGTTGTGGAAATATTAAAACAAGTCCCCAACACCTGCTAAGTCAAAGGGTTGGGAAAAGGATGATCAGAAAGTACCCCTCTTTCTGCCAAAGGAAGTTTAAAACATCTCACTTTATTTCCTCCAAGAAGCTAAGAGACAGAATGAGCATGAGAGTGGACGTCAGGCAGGGCTGCATCAGGAGGGAGAAGAAAGGAGGGAAAGGTCAGGGAAACATGAAGAACTATTTGCAGAAACATGACGGAATCTGGAAGAAAAAAGTGTAGAAAGAATCAGGACAAAGACCATTCTTTCAGTCTATGAGATGTAACCAATTTCTTCGCCATCTCAGTCATCTCAACATTTACTTCCACTGTTTCCTACAGAGTGTAGCGTTCTGCTTAATCATGGGACAGGTGCTCCAGAAAAGGAAAGAAGAGAGGGAGTGACAGAGGGAGGTAGGGAGGAAGGGAGGAAGGAAGAGAGAGAGGGAGGGAGGGAAGGAGAGAGGAAGAAAGGAAGGAAGGAAGGAAGGGGGAAAGGAAGGAAGGGAAGGAATAGATTTTTAAAATTAGAAAATGAGCTCTCAAATAAATGGTACAAAAAGGCACAAACACGTAGCAAAAAAAAAAAAAAAAAGAATATACACATATATTGGAAGTTTTTCTGAATACTGTCCTACTGTCCTTAAATTGTCACAGAACACTGTCTTATATGTAAGATGAGTCTCATCAATAAAGCAAACAAATCACTTTATCTCTTTAGCAACTAAACTCTCAGGGGCCAGGAGAATAACCGTAGTGTAATAAATACTGCTCTTATGTAAATGCTGTCACAGTAAGGCTTTAGGACATCTCAATAAAATTCTTTAGGTTCCTGAAAGTTATCAGTGGGGGGCAGCTCATTTTCTAAATCCCATGATATGTTTCAAATTACAATAAGATACTATCAAATATTACAATAAAAATACTGTTTTGTTTTTCCTTAAAAAGAAAAAAGAGAAGGAAGAAAGAAAAAAACTCAAGTGAGCAATCTCTTCTATAGGAAGAAATCTTATAATCTCCTACCATTTTTCTCTGGGTCTCCAAATTAAAAAACCCCAGAAAAGACTATGATCCCCTTATCCTTTGCAAATTATATAATAAACAGAATTTCCCTGGAAATTTTTCCCTTGTTTCAGGTCAGCTTCTCATTTTAATCATTTTGTCTACCAATGTACTTGCGCCTGAATTTTTATTAACCTGTTTTTACTTTGCCTTTAAATTACTTTGGGAAACAAAACTGATAGCAGATTCTAAGCAATAAACTGGGCCAAATTTGCAAGTTTGGGTCCAACCTTCTCATACCATCCAAAAGTGCCTAACATTGAAATTCTGGCTTCAGTGAAGTGTATTAATGCATATTTTAATTAATGCAAACTGTGAGGTCTAGCAATGTAGTGGAAATGTTCTCTATTAAAAGAAAAATAGTTCCAGAAGGATATATGGATTTAACCCACATCTATCATTTTTAAAGAGTTTGTTTCCTAATAAATATAGGAATGTCATATTACCTGAAAATTAAGTTCTCTTTAATTAGTGATGATAGGTAAAATATAGAATGCATTATACCACTAAACCCCCTCCCCCCCAAAAACCCAAACCAAACAAAAACAAGCATCAAAACATTGAAGGTAATAATACAGTATTGAGTATATTTTGCAGAATATTACCCATATAGGATTTCAATAGAAGCATTTCTTATACTCTTAACTCAAACTCCCATCTGAAACTCACCAGAAGATTTGTAAATAATAGTACATTGTTTTGAAAATTCATCTCATTCCAGCAAAAATGTAAATGCATTAAGAACCCGAAGATAATACTTTATGGTAAAAGTGAGTCAAGGGATGCAAAAACAAGATGTAAATCTAGAAACAAAAAGGTTCTCAACTGAAATAAAGGCAAACAAAACAATGTTATGTGGTGGTCATGAACACCACCCCCCCCCCAAAAAAATTTAGCGACTTAGCAGAACAGAAATTTATTTCTCACTCAAAACTTGCTGTAGATCAAGTTTTGAGTGAGAAAGAAGACCCTCAGGAGTCTTCCTCAGACACTGAAAGAGGATCCATCCCCCTATAGCTATACCCTCCAGAGCACATGATCCCCTGGTTCCATGAAACAGAGAGGAGGGTGGAGAGCAGCGCACCAAAATTTACTTGCCTCCACCCAGTGCAATTCTGCGCACACGTCACTGGTCAAAGCAAATTCCACGGCTGTGTCTTTGGGGATAAGGGAAATTAGTTTAATCTTCTATGTGACTGCAGAAGGAACCAGACACACTGGTGAACAAGAGCAATAGCTACCATACATGGTAAGAGCAGCTTTGGAAGGGAACTCGATTTTTCTGATTCTGTATGGGATGACTCTCTTGCCAGCGATTACTTCATCCGTAACCCTGATGAGAAGGACTAAAGTCTGGAGGAGAGGGAATCAGCTTATCTTTTTGCCATTTCGACGTGCCACCTGAATGCCCTTCTCTCTCCACCCTACTTCCCTCTTGGACTTCTGTCTCCTCTCCACTCGGATTTAAGACATTCCCCTTCTCCTGGAAACCTAAACTAATCCTCCTAGACTAGGTTAGAGATCCCTTTTATGTGATTTCAGAGCATCCTATAGTTACTCCTATTTGTCAGAGTGTTCACATAATGTGTTTTGACACATAGAAATGCAGGTAAAATATATGCTTGATACCTAAGAGACGATCAAAGAGGTCATCATCGTCATCTTAGCAGCTAGCACTTTGCGTTTAATTGAACAGTCTCTCTCACAAGACTGTGAGAGCCCATCCCCGTGCCTCAACTCTTACTTGAGGACACCTTCCTCCAGGTCACTCTGCTCCCACCCGCGCATACCAGTCTTGACCATTGACCTGGACTTGACCCTCACAGCCTCTGCTTTCCAGTGGTTTTATGTACCCACTCCTTTACTGACCCCCAAATTTCTTTTTATTCACCTTCTTCTATAGTTATGCTTGGACTATTACAGGATACATAAGCACTTAGCCTTTCAGTAACACATATACCCATCAGCAAATGGGTTAATTTGCAATGAAAATCGATATCCGGACATTGCAACAGATAAAGAAACAAACGTTCAAAAATTACTAAAGGGGGTTCTGCGGGAGCCGCAGCAAGCGGGCGACGTTACCTCCCCGCGAGCCTCTGAGGGGGCCGCCGGGCCTTGTCCTACCGCAGTGGCCACGCCGCTGCCGTCCCGGCCCCGGTGTTTGGGACACCGAAGCCTCCCCGTGCCGGCAGCGCGCAGCCCCCTCGCCGGGCCCGGCGAGTCCCGGGCGTGAACCGCGCTGACGGAGGAGGGCAGCCTCCGGGGTGGAGAAGAGCAGCAAGAAGAAGACCGAGAAGAAACTTGCCGCCCGCGAGGAAGCTAAACTGCTGGCAGGCTTCATGGGCGTCATGAATACCATGCGGAAACAGAAAACATTGTGCCATGGGATCCTTATGGTCCAGGAAAGAAAGATACCTGCTCATCGTGTTGTCCTTGCTGCAGCCAGTCATTTTTTTAACTTAATGTTCACAACTAACATGCTTGAATCAAAGTCCTTGGAAGTGGAGCTCAAAGACGCTGAACCTGACATCATCGAACAGCTTGTGGAATTCGCTTACACCGCTAGAATTTCTGTGAATAGCAACAATGTTCAGTCTTCGTTAGATGCAGCAAACCAGTACCAGATTGAACCTGTGAAGAAAATGTGTGTTGATTTTTTGAAAGCACAAGCTGATGCTTCAAATTGTCTTGGTATAAGTGTGCTGGCAGAGTGTCTAGACTGTCCTGAATTGAAAGCAACTGCAGATGACTTCATTCATCAGCATTTTACTGAAGTTTATAAAACTGATGAATTTCTACAACTTGATGTCAAGCGAGTTACACATCTCCTCAACCAGGACACTCTGACTGTAAGGGCAGAGGATCAGGTTTATGACGCTGCCGTCAGGTGGTTGAAATACGATGAACCTAACCGCCAGCCATTTATGGTTGACATCCTTGCTAAAGTCAGGTTTCCTCTTATATCAAAGAATTTCTTAAGTAAAACAGTACAAGCAGAACCATTTATTCAAGACAATCCTGAATGCCTTAAGATGGTGATAAGTAAGTTGCCTTAATATCCGTTTATAACCTGATCGTGTAGCCAGTTTCTCATGGGCGTAACACCCTTTACAATGGATCAGACTTGGTAGCCAGGGAGAAACACTCGAGACTTTACTCTTCTGGGTAATTAATCTATTGAGGTTCTCAACTGTCTATCTGGAGGGAACTTAGCCTCAGCCGTTATTTTATAGAAACGTGTGATAGAAGTTAAAAAATTACTTATGCTTTGTCTCCTTTTGTGTACAATAATTTTCATGCACTTTGTTTTTTGTGTTTCCTTTTTAAAATAATTTAGTCAAGTGTACTGTGATCACATTTTTTTTCTTAAAGAAAACGGTTTGTTTGTTGCGCCTGCAGCACATTTTTTGCACATTTTCTTTTTCATTTACTTAATTTTTCTTGACTTGCAGGCTAAGTTCCAAACCCTGTGTAAAATGCCACTTAATAAAATTGTCTGTTCAATTAAAAAAAAATTACTAAAGGACTTTCTTTTTCCTGACACTCCACTTAACTGCCGTACAGTGTAGATGGTCCAGTTTCAAGTTTTGCGCGTCCAACATCTTTGAACTTTTATTTTTCCAATAATCCCACAATGCTCATTCAGTTGTTCAGACATCTGACATGATTCCATCAAGATAATCATTTACACATATATGAGATTTACTGTTCATATGCTCTCCTGTACATGTATTATCTCATTCAATCAGTAATATTTATCCTCCTTTGAGAATCATACTAAAATTAGCACATCCTATGATGAATAACCAGCACCAATTATTAGTTTTATCATAGAATGGCATAAATTAGTACCCTAATTTATGTACATTTGTATATGTCTTAATCACATTCATGCTGGAAATAGGTTTTATTGAAATACTCTATATCTGGTTTTCCCAAGAATAACCCCTGGATTCCCTGGATGTCACAGTGCCTTCTCCCTGTAGGGTAAAAACTCTGATCCTCTCATCAATGTCAGCCATGAATAATTTTACAACCTCCCCAGTAGGTTATGTGCTTTGGAATTTTTCACTGGCCTGTGAAACATTTATTATATTCTGAGAACTTATTAAGCATGATATAAAACATGGAAAAGATATAGTCCCTATCCTGCAGCCTCTTCATCTAAATAGCACAAGCAACCAAATAAAAATAGTACGTCACAAAGATTGGTTTCAATTTCCTTCATTTCTTTTTCAGATTATGATGTCATTTTTCAAAGACCATGTTCGGGAGTTTCCGTCTAAGGAGAGCCTGTGGTCATATGAGATTAGAAGATGGTTCACCAAAGAAATGAGTTTTGAGCAAGACCCACTGAAGCAGAATTTGGGCCATACATCAGAAGAAATGCTGAGACAGAGCTTAGCATAAAAGCGGTGAAACATCGGCTTTTTAGGCAGAAGCATAGAGAAAGCTCTGAATCTGGAGTAAAGAAATGTTTTACTATTTATTACTATTAATTATTAGTATTATTATTTATGGGCTGCATTGTGTCTTTGTTGCTGTGCGCGGGCTTTCTCTAGTTGTGGAGAGCGGGGGCTACTCTTCATTGTAATGCTCAGGCTTCTTATTGCAGTGGCTTCTCTTCTCATGGAGCATGGGCTCTAGGCATGTGGGCTTCAGTAGCTGTGTCTCGTGGGCTCTAGAGCGCAGGCTCAGTAGTTGTGGCACTCGGGCTTAGTTGCTCCACGGCATGTGGGATCTTCCCGGACCAGGGCTCGTACCCACGTCCCCTGCATTTGCAGACAGATTCTCAACCACTGCACCACCAGGGAAGCCCTGGAGTAAAGAAATGTTTAAGTTCCTGGTCCTCACTCTTAAGCATGATGAAGTCGGTGACCTTAGGCAAACAATTTCACCTCTTTCTATTTCTGTTCTGTTCCCCAGTGTGAAAAGGGGATGAGTTTTCTGTTCTGTGCTGCTTGCAGAGATGACAGAAGTGCGTAGAATAGGAGACCCAGTGAGCATTTTGTGATCTTGGCTCTGGGGGCATGAGCACTTTGTGTTTCCTCTGCTCTCACTTATAAGGCACAGACTGACAGAGCAGCCAGAAGCCTGCTCCAAGTCTTGGATTTGTGCGCAGTACCTGGAGAAGAGCAGTCCTCCCTTTGCTTCTCATTTAGATCATCTCCCTGGTCCACGGAGAGGGCTACCATCCCTGCAGTGCTCGTCTTGCACCTCCCAGAGAAGAACCAGAAGTCTGGACACTAGCAGATGTGGTGTAGCTGGCTGAGACACTCTGGGACCATATGTACAAGCTGGTCATGTGCTCAGGGACCTGCCATTTGTCTTCACTCCAGATTAAAACTAGCATTTACACATGGCTTAATCACAGTCTATCAACACTGCAGTATCTCACTGGGATGCCACAAGAACCCCAGGTGCTGTCATCCAAGGGGGAGCAGAGTCTGGAGACAGGCAGCCCTGGGTTTGAATTCCGGCTTAGCCGTTCACCAGCTATGTGACCTTGTGCAAAGTACTCCATGCCTCTGAGCTCCAAATGTCCATCTACACTACAGTGATCACAAAAAGGGATCTAATAGGGTTTTGTGAGTGTTAAGTATGAAGGCAAGTAAGGCACTTAGTGCAGGGCCTGGCTCCTTGTAAGCACGCTATAAATGCTGGCTACGTTCGTTTGTTTGCTTGTTTGTTTTATTAAGACAATTTTTAAAGAACAGTTTCAGGTTCACAGCAAAATCCAGAGGAAGATACAGAAATTTCCTATATATCCCCACCCCCACACACATACACACAGCATCCCCCATTATCAACATCCCCCACCAGAGTGGTACATTTGTGACAACTGATGAACTTACATGGACACTTGGTAATCATCCAAACTCGACAGTTTACATTAAGGTCCACTCTTGGTGCATACTCTATGGGTTTGGACAAACAACAATTGCCCATCTTAGTATCAAACAGAGTATTTTAACTGCCCTAAAATTTCTCCATCTATTCACCCCTCTGCTCCCCACCATCCCCTGGTAACAAACAATCTTTTTTTCCTGTCTCCCCACCTCTTGCCTTTTCCAGAATGTTACATAGTTGGAATCTGACATTATGTAGCCTTTTCAGATTGGCTTTTTTCACTTAGCAATATGCATTTAAGGTTCTTCCATGTCTTTTAATGTATTGATAGCTCATTTTTTTTAGTGATGAATAATATTCCATTGTCTGGATGTACCACATCCAGGCTAGTTTTATAACGCAGGTGTTGAACAGACACAGAGAGGTTATGGAATACTCCCAATCTCACACAGCCAGTGAGCGACACGTCAGGACTTCAATCAGCAATTCTTTCTTCTGCACAGCCCTGCAGTCCAGCCTCAAACGAGCCCATGTAGCTGACAAACTAAGACATGAAAAATGTAAGCCGCACTTCCACAGAATAGTCAGGAGACTTTGTACATTTCTGTTGTTGGACAAATATTCTTACTCCCCTTGAGTAGAAAGAGAACCACCACAAGGGCCACGGATGGCTCTGGGGCCCATGGTGGAACTCAGGGGGCAATAACAGGAAGCACCCCACTCTCTTCTCCTGGTCAGTCTGCTAGACCAGTGCTGCTCCTTCTGATACAGTGGGTCTGGGATGGGGCCTGAAATTCTGCATATCTACTAAAAGTCCGGGTGGTACCATGCTGCCAGTCCATGGACCAGACTTTAAGTAGAAAGAGGATGGCCTATCACACTCTCCTAGGAAGAAAATGGAAATAATTCAGTAATTCATCCAACAATTCTTTATTGAGTCTCTGTCACATGTTAAGTGGTCGAGGTTTAATGGGGAGAAAGCAAAAACTACTGTGATTTCTGCCTTCATAGAACGTGCATACGATAGGGGAAGACAATTAAACAAATAAAACAGGGACAAACTGCAATAAATGCTACAAAGGACAAAAAACAGGGCCGGAAACAGTAAGATGAGGATGTTCTTTAGACTGATCTGAGAAGACCTCTCTGAGAAGGTGTCAATCAAGTTGAGATTTGAAGGATGAGAAGCTAGCTCTGCAAAAAGCAGAAGAGGAGAATTTTACTCTAAATCATTCATAACATCCCTGAAATGGCAAAAGAGGGGAAGAGGAAGTCTGAATTTCATTTCAATATAGTCATTCTATCTACTGGGTAAAGAATGGACCCTAAGGGAGCAAAAATGGCAGCAAAGAAACTAGCCAGAGGCCATTACAGGGGTTCAGTAAAGAGAGAATGGGATTCCACGCATTTGGTGATGAAAAAAGCATAACAGTTGGCCTTACAGAAGGAGAGAGTTGGGCAGGGGACAAGGATTTTCAATCTCTGTACCCAGCATCAAGTCAGGCTACCCCAGAGACAAAAACAAAGGTACCAACAAGAGAGAAAGTATCCATGGTACAGAAGGGCTGCCCTCGTGGTGAGAAGGGAATGTACCACCTTGGCAGGAAGACTCTCCAGGTAGCAGCAATGATGCTGAAATTAGAACAATGCCCAAAAGTTCTAGAGCCATGTGGTCCAGCATGGGAGCCACTAGCCACATGTGGCTATTTAAATTTAAATCAATGAAAATTGGGATTTTTTAGGATTTAATAGGATTAAATTTCAGTTTCTCAATCTTAGTCTTCACATTTCAAGCCCTCAGTAGGTAACATACATGGCTTGTGGCTGCCATTTTGAACAGTAGTGATTCAGAGAACATTTCAATCATCATAGAAAGTTCTAGCAGACAGTGCTGCTCTGGATGGCTAAGATGTGAGTGAAAATAAAGGGATGATGGAAGGTCATAAGATAGTCCATAAAGGTATAATGCCTGTTATTTTCCGGCAGATGGACTGTACCCAGGTAATGTGGTCAGGGTATATTTTCTATGTAAATAAGCAAGAGAAAAAAATGTGTAATGGGGCTTCCATGGTTGAAGACTGGAAGAGCAGATACCATATAAAGACAAATGAGTGGCCAATTAGGGTGGTGGTTTGAGAATCATTTCACTGTCCAATCTGAGGGACCTAGACTAGGCAGGAGCTTAATTGAAGCCAAAAGGAAAACAAATGGATTCTGAGAACTGAGAGCAGTGAGGGGATCTGAGATCTGGATGCTCGTCAGTAATGAACTCAGTAGGGGACATGGGGTAGTAATGGGTAAGGTAGAAAGTGAGTCCAGATAAGAAAATTTCATGGTTGGAGATCTTGGCAGAGAAATAGTCTGAGTGATATTGAAGTCCAACATGCGGTCTTGCCCATAGTAGCTGAAATGGAGGCCAAGATCATATTCAGGGACCCTAAGACCAGGATTTTGGAAGGGTCATCAACATGAATTGTTTTAATGTTTTATTATGAAACATTTAAAGCTTACATAAAAGTAGAAAAATAGTATCATGAACCTCTATATACCTTTAATCCAGCATTAACAATTAGTAACTCATGGCCAATCTTATCAACATGGATTTTAATGTCACCAAGGCCTCCCAATGTCTTAGAGAAAGGAAATGGGAGCAGGTGGCAAAAACAGAACAAAAGGTTGGGAGGTCCCCTTCCTCATGGCCAACAGTGGCAACTAAATAGGGGATGTGGAATTCAAAATAGGAGCAGTGCTGATGCAGGAACAATAGAAAGCAACTAACACAACATCTGGCACGTAGTAGAGACTCAATAAATAAGAAGGTACAGACAGATAGACAGCAGAGAGCAAAGAATATCCCATTCCCATCTCCCTACATCTGTGGGGGATTTAAGCAGCAGGAGACAGACACAATGAGAGTTTTCCAAACTCTTTGGAAAAGACTTCAAAATCTAGGTTGCAGTCATAGATACAGCCCCCATAGATTATAATTATAATAATCCAGCCAAGCCATATCTTATCAAGAAAAAGTTAAGCAAAAGCCACACAGCAGAGAAGTTTGCTCCCTAGTGATATTTGAAAATAAAACAGCTACAAAGATCAGTCTCCATTAACATGACTCCGGCAGGCTCTCCATGGCCCTTTGCCCTGTGCCAATGAAAATCAGCATCGCCTCTGCAATTTGTCCTTGAGAAACACAAAAACTCCTCATGAGCCAGTATTCTTTCAGGTTAAGTACAATGGGCACAGCTGCAAACGCATGGGGCCACGATGCTTCAAAGACCTTCAATGATTTTCTGTATTTCTTTCAATTTTAATAGAATTGGTGAGTGACAGATGTCCACAATCACATCAAAAGCTGCTTTCAGAGTTGGCCTCTTGGGCTACTCTTTGTCCTAAAAATCTAAACGCAAGAAGCAAAAGCATGGGCGTTTAGAATTCCTATGTGTTTAAACCAAGATTCTAAATTCATCTCCCTTTTCCTAGAGGAACACAGAAGTTCAGTGTTTGGTTTCCTAAAGACCATTTCTGGTTCCGTTTCAGTCTGTAAGTCTGTTGAGCTGGTAGGGTGGGTACCACTAATACATGTGGTTTACATTAATGCTATTCATGATTTTATTCCTAACTCTGCAGGAAGCAGCTCACCAGATGGTATTCACGTTTGTGTGTTGCTAAAAGTCCCTCAGAATCCCCATTCCCAAGACGAATCCATCAATTGCAATGTCGATAAAACACATGCCTCTGCGTTTGCCATTGAAAAGGCCGTTTTCAGTCAGAGGAGAAATACTGCAACAGGACACTCAGGGTGAAATGTTAAAATCAAAAGTCTTCCCAAGCCTACAACGTGATTTGGGGATCAGCTGATACCCGCAGAACAATGCAGGTACTTAGAAAAGGGCATTTCAAGTGAGCAAGAGTTTGGTAGCTTCAAGGAGGAGAGCAAGTGATTCAGTGCAAAAAGGGTAAATTTCCTCTGCACCTTCCCAACTGAGGACATTGTGCTCATCTCAGGCGGATACTAAGTGATGCAGTAAAGCAGCAAATTAGAAGAATGTAAATTCTTTAGTAGCAATTGCACGCAGGGGAAAAAATGCCTCCTAATGCTCATATTTGTTTTCATGTAAATAATGTACACTCTTCCTAAAATCAGACCGGCATGAGCTTAAGTAAGATATCAAAATCTGCAATAGATAACACGCTGGACCCCAAAACAGCTGGGGCACAGTCACCTTCCTTCTTGGGGGGAATTCTTGTTGGCAAATGAGAGAGATGTGCCCAACATTGAAACCCAGCAGTTTCAGTCTTTTGCTTCCTTGCTTATTCTTGGTAGGGGCATGTGTTTGTGTTCGCATTCTCTCTCTCTTTCTCTCCGATTTCTTATTACACTAAATTGTATGCTAATTGTTTGAGTGATCCCAGATGATATCAGTTCTGTTTTAATTGGTGTAACTGCTATTGTTATTCCTTCCCCATCCCTCTGTCTGTCGCCCTGGCACAGATCTGGTGATGCCAGGAGTTTTCTCTCAGGTTCGTGGAAGCCTCATTGTCCCACAGAGAATGGTCCAGGGTGAGCCCAGTGGGTGAATCAGAGCAGTCAGGGTTCTCCTCCATAGTTTCTTATGACCAGGAAACTTAGGACTAGGGCTCAAATTGCCATCTCCTAAATGTCTTCAATTGGCTTTCCATCGGCCTCACCTTCAATCTTCTGTCCCTCACTGCTTACGTCACTTACAAATCATACCACATTGACACCTAATTGTAACCTGCCTTGTATTGTCCACTGGGGACATTATTGTCACATAGGTTAAGTTCATTTGCCCGCCCAAGAAACCTTCTCAAGAAGACATGCTGTGGAGCTTAAGGCACAGTTTGCTGCCTTCTGCTCTGTCCTGGCAATTAGGCAGGTCCACACCCGGCTGCGGGGGAGCTTGCAGCCTACAAGCCAGGACAAAGAGGTTAGCAAAGGATGTACGACATGGTGCTCAGAAGGCAGTTAGCACAGGAGGTGTAAGGTGTCCTAGGAGGACACTGGTATATTTGAGGAGTCCAGAGTCCCTTGTATAAGGAGATATCTCATACAAGATCAGCATTTTCCAGAAAGAAGATTGAGATGGAACCATCTCAGGCAGGGACTTCCCTGATGGTCTAGTGGTTAAGACTCCGGGCTCCCAATGCAGGGGGCCCGGCTTCAGTCCCTGGTCCCTCGTGTCACAACTAAGAGCCTGCCTGCTGCAGTGGGGATCCCATGTGCCACAGCTAAGACCCGGTGCATTCAAATACATAAATAAATATTAAAAAAAAAAAATCTCAAGCAGAGAACCAAGGTCAGTGTCTGGGGGAAGATGCAGTGGGACGCTCAAGGAGACCAGCAAAGATGGGGTGAGAAAAATAGCACGAGGTATTCAGAGATGCTGGAGGACTATGTCTTTAGGTTGAATCATGTAAAATTTCCAACCTTAAACAGAAATTTCTGACCTAAATTAGCGCAGCATTTTCTTATAGTGTGAAATCTATAACATTATGTCTCTCTGCATATTCCTCTCTAGACAGTATTTGTTAGGTAGCTTCCATCTAGCAGGAAGGAGGGAGGTCAACACCCTCACTGACCCTCTCCGGGGGTGGTTAGAATTGAAAAGACTCTAATGGAAACTTCGCCCTCCACATGAGACTCTAGCAACACTTCAGCTCTTTATGGCCGATCAACTCCAGAGGCTTTCTTTGTTAGAGTAATGGATATGAGAAATGATTTTTCATTGATGAAATGAGTGGTGATCAAGATGTGTGTATTGACTGAAATATTGCTCAGGCATCCCACTCATGCGTGAACAGGGCTGAGAATCCATTGCACCAGATAGCCTGTGCAATTAGGAGCTGTGCCTGAGGCTTGATTCGGAAATTGTCCTGGGTCCAGCTGCTGACTCTGAGGATTCTCCTTGTCTGCATCTGGCTGGAATGTTAGCCGAGTCCTGCTGCTCAATGACTGCCTCTTTGCCTCTGGTGAACCCTCTGGGCAAGCTCCTGTTGGAACACTCAAAGGGACCCAAAGCTAGGACTTTCTCAAGCTCAGACAGAACAGCTTATATGACTCCTTTGTGTCTCCTGACTTAAAATGTCTATACGTGTGGCAGAATTTGATCCGAGCCGTGCTCTGATTAAAATCTGGTGTTGGGAATTCCCAGGCAGTCCAGTGGTTAGGACTTGGCGCTTTCCCCACCAGGGCGGGGTTCAATCCCTGGTTGGGGAACTAAGATTCTGCAAGCTGCGTGGCACGGCCGAAAAAAAGGAAAAAAAACAAAACAAAACTTGGTGTTAATGTTGTCCCAATGCTAGAGATCTAGCACCCTGACCAGGCTACCAGTATTTTCCCCAAAGACCTTAATAGGGTTGAGCGGCTTAGGTCAGTTCACAGCATCCCTCCAGGATAGCGGCTGGCACGGAAATAGCCCTGAAGTGAGCAGTGGGCAGACAGACGTTAATTAAATCAAGGTTTTGATACAGGATGAGATTATAGGATTATAGTTGCTCATAGGCTAGTAAGAGGAAGTTAGAGATACTGGGGGGAAAGGACTTTCCTTCACACTTCAGAGATCATCCTTTCCACCCTTCTCTGTTAATACCTAGAGATTCGGAGGCCCCACGTCTCAAGGATAATCTGTGACAACTGGCACGACTATCCAGTTTCTGAATCCTGCTAAAGTGTTCATTTCACCTGACAGGGGCCCTCAAATTTGTGTGTGCATCACAATGCCCTGGGTGGCTTGTTGAAATGCAGATTGCTGGGCGCACCCCCCAGGATGTCTGATTCCACAGGGCTGGGGTGGGGCCTGAGAATTTAGCATTTCTAATGACTTTGCAGGTGAGGCTGAGGCTCCTGGTCCAAGGACCACACTCGGAGGGAGAACCCCAGAGCACACTCCTTCCTCACCATCCCACCCCCACCCCACTCCCATCCAGACAGCCCTGTTTCTTACAATCTGGGTCAGCTCCACTTCCATGACCTCCAGTGGCAAACTGAACCGAGTGCAACCAAAACAGCAACCCCGCCTTCTCATGATACCTGGCTTGAGGCCCTGCATTTGCATCACAGTTTTAGCAAATGATCCATCTTCGGGAGACGTCAAGGACATGCTTTGTTTTCTTTCCCTTTTGGAAACATGGGTTGTCCGTGAGGAGCTAATGCCAGCTGAGATTGGAAAAGTTTCTTGGGGCCAGATCACACTGGGTCTGGACCATCAGATGAAGGTGTAGGGCGACCAGTTCAGCCCAGCTTTGGTGCTAAAATTTCTTCCCATCAGCCCTGGGAAGACCACGATAGTTGTTCACCTTATGAAGTGTGGAGTTTGATTTGTGATTTTCCACAGTGGAATCCAGTCATTCCTTCACCATACCTGCATTACCATGCTTTGTTCCCAGCTCTCTGTCAGGCCCAGGGAAACAAAATAACATACTACTCCAGATCTTCATGGTCTATTGAAGGAGAAAGGTAGACAACAAATCTTATTATCTGTACTTTAATTGAAGGTGTTTCTGCACCACAACTATAGGAACAGAGCTGTGCTTTAAAAGTACTGGGGGGAGGACTTCCCTGGTGGTGCAGTGGTTAAGAATCCACCTGCCCAATGGAATATTACTCAGCTATAAAAAGGGATGAGATGGAGCTATATGTCATGAGGTGGATAGAACTACAATCTGTCATACAGAGTGAAGTAAGTCAGAAAGAGAAGGACAAATATTGTATGCTAACTCACATATACGGAATCTAAAAATGGTACTGATGAACTCAGTGACAAGAACAAGGATGCAGATACAGAGAATGGACTGGAGAACTCGAGGTATGGGAGGGGGCGGGGGGTGAAGGGGAAACTGAGACGAAGCGAGAGAGTAGCACAGACATATATATACTACCAACTGTAAAATAGTCAGTGGGAAGTTGTTGTATAACAAAGGGAGTCCAACTCGAGGATGGAAGATGCCTTAGAGGATGGGGGCGGGGAGGGTGGGGGGGACTCGAGGTGGGGGGAGTCAAGGAAGGGAGGGAATACGGGGATATGTGTATAAAAACAGATGATTGAACCTGGTGTACCCCCAAAAATAAAAAATTAAAAAAAAAAAAAAAGAATCCACCTGCCAATGCAGGGGTCATGGGTTTGAACCCTGGTCCAGGAAGATCCCCCATGCGGAGGAGCAATTAAGCCCGTGCGACACAACTACTGAGCCCATGTGCCACAACTACTGAAGCCAGCGTGCCTAAGAGCCCGTGCTGCGCAAAAAGAGAAGCCAGGGCAATGAGAAACCTGCGTAATGCAATGAAGAGTAGCCCCCACTCGCTGCAACTAGAGAAAGCCCCACGCAGCAACGAAGACCCAACACAGCCAATAAATAAATAAATAAATAAATAAATAAATATTAAAAAAAAAGTACTAGGGGGCTGAGAGAGGGAGACAGGGAAGGAAAAGGGAATTTTTTTTGTAATAGATGTTAAATATTTTTGTAGGGAGGAGAGAATAAATACAGAAGGTAGAGAATAGTTCTCAGCTGGGGAGCGGGCGAGGAAACAGATGCTAGGATTACCTGGAGAAGTTTTGGTTTTGTTTCCATCACCCATCCCTTGCCCTCTGCTGACCCTTCTTATTGAGGATCCTCAGGGCAGCAGGAGAGACTGAAGGTGTAAAAAGAAGAGATGGGTCCAGAAGAGGCAGGAGGAGGCGGAACCCACCGTGTAACTGGAGGGGTCAGCCTCGGATAAGGGGAGTGCTCCATCTTTCTTGGAGGCCAGAAGAAGGCAAATGCCTCTCTGAGGTCCCTATTCTCCCTGTTTGAAGCCCTTTGAATCCAGGTGCCCGTTGTTCTCCCTCCTGGAATCCCAGATCCATCCCATTCCTGCTGAGTAAGGCCTGAGGAAATCATCTAATTTCCCTGAGTCATGGCTTGCCCACTTATAAAATAGAGATAGCACTGGCTCCTTCATCAAACCTTGTGAAAATCAAGTGAGAGAAGGTAAGCCAGGGTTTCAGAGACAGGATCTGATTTACAGCAGCTGCTCATTAAATAACTCCATTTCTTCCATTCATGTCTTTCTCTCCTACTCCCAGCAAAATCCTATTTGCAAATTCTTCTTTCCCTTACCTGTGATTACTCTTTGAGTTTAAAAACCCCTCTAAGGTCTTCCGTGGTGGCACAGTGTTTAAGAATCCGCCTGCCAATGCAAGGGACACAGGTTCGATCCCTGGTCCAAGAAGATCCCACATGCCCCGGAGCAGCTAAACCCCTGCGCCACAACGACCGAGCCTGCACTCTAGAGCCCTCGAGCCACAACTACTGAGCCTGCCCATCACAACTACTGAAGCCTGCATGCCTAGAGCCCGTGCTCTGCAACAAGAGAAGCCACCACAAGGAGAAGCCCGTGCACTGCAATGAAGAGTGGCCCCCATTTCCTGCAAATAGAGGAAGCCCGCATGCAGCAACAAAGACCCAAGGCAGCCAAAAATAAATAAATATTTAAAAAAAAACCCTCTAAGAAAGCTACAGGTACACCTTCTCTCCAGAAAAAGGCTTATCGATTTTGCATATATGTCAGGGAGTTGATTGACCATTTGGAGCCCATTGGTGGATTTCCCCAGATTAAGACCTTAAATTTTAGAGCAGGATTTGCGACCCAATCCACTGGGGGTTGGGGAAAATGTATCATTTATATATATTTATATTTTCATTGTTGTGTTTGCATGAGAATAATATATATAATGTCGGTACCGAAGTACAGGCATATCTGAAAATAAAGATTTTGGGGTTCTCCTCAAAGTCATTTAAAGGGTATGCTTCAATTGCAACCCACTCAGAGGAAATTCATAGTTTAAATAACTAAGGTTTCAATAGGAAAAGAGAGCAATAGAATTTCAGAGTGACCAGTACATGGGGAACATTGGCAGACAGGAAGGATTTTAGGCCTTCCTGGAGGTCTTTGTGGTATCCCTGAAATCACCCCACAAAGCTGCTGCCTGCTTTTTTCTGCCCAGGCTGAGCCCTGAGAGGAAGGAAGGAAGAAAATGATTAGTACGATCCTAGCCCACAAAGACAAAGAGAGAGGATTTATTACTGCTCAACACTGAAGTCCTCCATACCCTGCTATCAACCATCCCTCCTTAAACAAATGCTGGCTGTCATCAAAATGATTATTTTTACTATGCAAGCCAGATCCTCTGATGAATCGAAGCTGATGAAACACTCCTCTCAAGTAAAGAGACTAAACTATTCCCAGGTGGCCTGATTTATTCCCTGGAAGTTGTGGTTTTCCAAGTGGAACCCTGGTGGCTGAAAGGCATTTCCTCATTGCTTCAGGATAGAAAGTTAACCCTGCAGACTACATTTCTGCAGGGCAGGAAGACAGGGGTGGGTCCAGCTGCACAAGCAGGTGACCGAAGACCTTGGCATTTCCCCATGGGATCTGGTCCAGCAGCATCCTCAAACTTGAATATGCATTAAGAACCTACTAGAGATTTTAACCCAGACACATTTCACTCTTGGATCACAAATTGCTGATATAACCATGGAGGGTTGCAGACCATCAGCACGTGATAGAGGGCTTATTAAGAACCACTGATCCAGGACTTCCTAGGTGGCACAGTGGTTAAGAATCCACCTGCCGATGCAGAGGACACAGGTTCGAGCCCTGCTCTGGGAAGATCCCACGTGCCGCGGAGCAACTAAGCCCGTGAGCCACAACTATTGAGCCTGTGCTCTAGAGCCTGTGAGCCACAACTATTGAGCCCATGTGCCGCAACTATTGAAGCCCACGCACCTAGAGCCTGTGCTCTGCAACAAGAGAAGCCACTACAATGAGGAGCCCACGCACCACAATGAAGAGTAGCCCCCACTCACAGCAACTAGAGAAAGCTCGTGTTCAGCAACGAAGAGCCAACACAGCCAATAAATAAATTAAATAAATTTATATTAAAAAAGAAAAAAAAAAAGAACCACTGATCCAATGTTGAATAACTCCGTGCTCAAGCTTAACATGAACTTTCTAAGCTAGAGAGGAAAGCTTGGCTTCTTAAATGCTAAAACCGGAAGGACGTTATTTACTTAAATTTTTTTCTGTGTTATTTTGAAGTAGTGTTTTTCTTTGCATTCGGAATATATAGAAAAGATGACATTGAGGATAATTTTCATCTTTCTATGTGATGTATGTTTCAATTTAAAATAAATATAATAGGAAACTTCTAAAAAAAGAAGAAGAATTTACTAGAGAGTGTATGAAGAGTTTCCTGGACCCCATCTTCAGAGATCTGGATACACTCGTCAGGCAGGGCCTATAGATCTACATTTCTGACAAACTCCCAGGTGATGTCTGAGCCGCTGTGTGTGGGGGGGGGGGTACCACCCTTTAAGTAACAGCAGGCAGCTGGTCGGAGTTCCTAACCAGTAAGACATCACCCCCTCCCCACTGGTCTCTCTCCCTCTGTGCTCCCTGCTTCAGCCTCTTTGCTCTGCTGACTGCAAGAATGATCCCTCTAAAACTGGAGTATATCATTCCTTTACTCAAAATAATGTTGACGAGAACCCCAGTTAACCCTAAATAGAATGCAAATGGTTTGTACAAGGACATAGTATATAACAGGCCAGATGTGTTTTGTTTTGTTTTCAGCCCCAGTTGTGCCAGTGCCAGTTCATCTTCCCTCCAGGCATTCTTTTCCCATCAGAGGAAATCTGAAGGTGCTCAGAGCCACGCCAAGTCACGGTCAGTGTGGGAGGTCAGTGCGGTGACACCAACCACAGTCTGTCTCCTGGGTTTACCTTCCTGAAGACAGCTTCCCACAGCACACACCACCACCTACTGTCACCAAAACTAGCGTGTCCCAGCTCCATTTTTTTCTTCTCTTGCTTTTGACAAAATGAAAGTATTTCCTTTCCCAAGAGGGCATTAAAGAAATGTATTTCTTAATCATTCCCTTAGCCTAGATCATCCCAAGCAAAAACCATTGGTTTCTCAGTGTCACTAGTTAGTGTGCTGGGAGAATTGGCAAAAGCTGATGATCTGGTGGTCCTCTCAGAGCTACACTCTTGCAAGTTCTCCTGTGTATTTTATTTCCAGTCAGTAGGCACCAGTAACCCTGCATTGATTTTCCTGTTAAAAATCCTACTGTGCTGGGAATAAGAGAAACTGAAATAGTCTCAGCTGTGAAGAACAAACACCATTCAGGGCTGTCCACCAACACTTCTCGAAGGAATCCTAGTTAAAATCTTTTATTTGGGTAACTGCTGAAACAACCAAGAGAAGGGGGCAAGGGGCTGTAAAATAAGCAAATAAGTAGCTTGGAAATTCGACTCTCCTCAAGAAAGCCTCAGAAAGCCCAGCTAAGACTTCCTTCCCAAGAGAGTGTGGCCAAACCCTGAACTTCCCGTATCTTATTCTTATATCTGCCTCAGAACCTGCCTCTACCATTCTGGCTCCTCTGCTGATAATCCAAAAACCACAATTTTCAGGAAAATTGTTTAATTCTCAAGCTTTAGGATTTTTTTTTCAACTAAGAATTGTGCATAGATTTTCCTTAAGAATAAATTGATCTGATTAAATGTCTTGGAAACCTAAGGTTATTACAGGATTTATTTAAGTGCTTAATAGAGTAGGCCCCAGATGTGAAAACTGACCCCTCGATAGATAGATAGATAGATAGATAGATAGATAGATAGATAGATGATAGATAGATAGATAGATAGATAGATATGCATATAGGTATAGATACACACGCAAAACTCAGTTCACTGGCTACATTAACAGCCTCATTGGTACTCTCTTTCCTATGTTTCAGGACTGGTATGGTTGGCTGCCTTTATGGCCTCATTTAGCATCTCAAAATGGGCACTTCTTTTTTAAGAAGGGTTACAGCATGACTCAGCCACTTGGTGAATCTGACTAATTAGCATTCTGTCTCCTATTAGCAGCATTAAAAACAACAACTGGGGCTCTGAATACTGCTCAGATTTCTAAACAGACATTTTCAGTGTCAAGGACATTTGTCGCTCTCTGACCTTGGTGAACTTTTGGCCCAGTTAATTCCCCCAGCAGAAGCCCTCCTACTACCCTTAATAGAGAAGGCATCATCTTAAATGGCCTCCTAAATTGTACCACCTTTTCAGAAATACAATTCCAAATTAAAATTCTGTGTCAGAAGGAAAACATTAACCAAATTGTAACCGTTCTTCTGAGCCTCATTGAACTCAGGTGCGTAAGTTGGGAAGGCAAATTTACATAAAGCGTGTTTTGAGTTTTGATGTTTCTCTTTTGGGGGGGGCGGGGGGAGGAGTTATATTCATAACTGTAAAGGCTATAGCTAAAATTTAGATGTAAAATGACAAAATTAAAATTCAGCATGTGCTCCAGGGCAGTGGGGAGAAAGACAGAGAAAGCTAGCTAAATATTAAGAAAGCATGACAGCACGTGGATTGCGTGCCCTGCAAATGTATCAGGTTTTCCTTTACTCAGAGGGGGAAACTTAAACAGCAACTTCATTGAATAAAAGCAGATTCAAAATACCCATGAATCAAAGCAATGTTTTCAGTCTTCTTTATGCACACCTTTGCTGTAAAGATGTTGGGGGTGGGGTGGGGAGGGGTCACTGCGTTATCAAAAAAAATGTTGGGAGTCATTTATTTATTCAATGAATGTGTTTGTGCAGCTTGTCTTGCTTCTATACTGATGATATAGACCAGATAGACGTGCTCTCTGTCTTTGAAGAATTCACCAACAAGGGGGAAAACGGTGATGAGAGGAGGGCCGTAATGGAAGTAGGGAGACGGGACGAGAGCTGAGAGGAGACTCACCTGTAGGCAAGGGGGTTGGTCAGGGACTGTGTTCCCTAGAAAGCACTTAGAAAGTGAACTTTGGGTTTTCCTCTCTACTTCCTTCTAGAGCTAGGCAAGTGCATCCTTGGTAAGTCTGCACGTTTTCGTCTCTCTAGGTCATTTACTTAGTAGTCACTAAGCCCCAGGTACTGTATTAAATGTGTTCTGTGTAGTTTCTCAATTCTTCTCCCCCAAATTATATGCAATAGGTGTTAATGTTATCCTCTTTGTTATGAATGACATCCCCCCAAAATCCACATACTGACGTTGTCAACTACAGTTGGCACTCGCCATTGGCACCTGCCCCCTACCTCAACAAAGATTAAGTCACTTGCTGCTGCAGCTGCTGCTGCCAAGGCCGCCCTGGAAGGAGTTCAGGGTGCAGAGCTGACATGAGGCGCTCCGTGCTCTGCGAAACACTGGCAGAACGGGCCTTTAGATAGTCAGGTATTTTCAGGAGCCAATTTTATAGGCCCAATTCTTGTATCTCCTCATATCTAGAAAAACACTAAAATCCTTCCTGGTGGCAACGGCTCCTTGTGACTAGCCTGCGCAAGACGCGCAGAAACCTTCTGTAAACAATTTGTGCTGAATTCCATGATTTCCCCTTTCACCAAAATCACATATATACGGATCTTCCCCCCTACCTCTTTGGAACAGGTTCTCAGAGCTATCTGGGATGCTGTCTTCCAGGCTGCAGCCCTCATTTTGCCCCAAATAAAACTAAACTCACATGTGTATAAAAACAGATGGTTGAACTTGGTGTCCCCCCCCAAAATAATTAATTAATTAATTAATTAATTAATTAATTTAAAAAAACAAAAAAAAACCCCAAAAACTAAACTCACAACTCTCACGTGCATTTTTTTTAAGTCGACAAAGTCATATCCCCAATACCTCAGAATGTGACTTCATTTAGAGATGGGGCCTTTACAGAGGTAATTAAGTTAAACTGGGCTCATTGGGGTGGGCTCTGACCCAATGCTTCTGGTGTCCTTATAAGAAGAGGTGATTAGAACCCAGGCAACACAGACAGAGGGGTGACCGTATGAGGACACAGCAAGAAGGCAGCTATCTGCAAGCAGAGGAGGCAGGGGCCTCAGAAGAAATCAAACCTGCTGGCATGTTAATCCTGGACTTCCAGCCTTTAGAACTGTGAGAAAATAAATTCTTATTGTTTAAGCCACCCAGTCTGTGGGTATTTTGTTATGAAAACCTGGGAAACTAATATACCTTTTGTACAGATAAGGAAGCGGAGGCTTAGAACAGTTGCTCAAAGTTATACAGAAAGTACCAGAGCCAGGATTTGAGACTAGGTCTGTGTGACCCAGAGCTTACCTCCCAAGCACGACTGCATCCCATGAAGCTTGCCCACCCTGGTGTGCTCTGAACCCCACCAGGAGTGATCCCCTTTGCCCACCCACCCCCCGATTCTCTTTCTCAGTGTACCGACCCTTATGAAATAAGGACTTGCACCTGCAGTAGACTCATTACTGAGCCAGACCCAGGGCTCAGAGACAGGCTGTGTGCCCTGAAGGAGACCACAGTCCTATGGGAGATGAAAAGTCACATTCCCAGGAATCAAGGGAATGACAGGTGAAAATGAAGATGGCAAAGAAAGAGCTGCCTACCTCCCCACTGGCACATTCACCTCTCCCTCTACTCTGTCCGCTGCAGCCTTGCTTCTGTCCCACCGCTCATCTGAAACTGCTCTTGCCGTAGTCTCTTGGTTTCCAAACCCTATGGACACTATTTACTTACTATCTTACATGACATCTTTGTGAGTCTGACACCATTGTCCGTGCCTTCCTGCTTATGCTCTTCTCCCTCGATGTCCTTAGCATAATCCTCTGGTTTTCCTCTTTTTTATTTCATCTTTCCACACTGGTAGATCTTGGATTCTGTTCTCAGTCTCTCTCTTTTCTCCCTGTATACTCAACCTCGGTGACGACATTCATTCCTGTAATGTCAAACCCACCTAACGCTCCTGAATCTATATCCAGCCCAAGCCTGGTGTCCAAGCTCCAGACTCATATATCCAACCTCCACAAAAACAAACTCAGCATCTTCCCCCCAAAATCTATTCCTTCTCAAGTCACATTCTTGGTGAATTGTACCCAGTTACCCAAGCTAGAAGCAAAGGATTCTTTAACTTAAGAAGTTTAGGATTGAACTACAGGAATCATGGAGGTCTTTATTTACATTCAAGTTTCATTGTCTCTTAATTTCCTCGAACTTCAGTGTGCTTATTCATAAAAATGAAAATAATAATATCTACCTGAAGAGGCTTTTGTGAGGATGCAATTCAAGAGTCCTCCAAGGGACTTCACTGGTGGCACAGTGGTTAAGAATCCACCTGCCAATGCAGGGGACACAGGTTCGAGCCCTGGCCCAGGAAGATTCCACATGCCATGGAGCAACTAAGCCTGTGTGCCACAACTGCTGAGCCCGTGTGCCACAACTACTGAAGCCCGCACACCCAGAGCCCATGCTCCACAACAAAAGAAGTCATCGCAATGAGAAGCCTGCGCACCACAATGAAGAGTAGCCCCCACTCGCCACAACTAGAAAAAGTCCACACACAGCAATGAAGACCCAATACAGCCAATAAATAAATAAAAGTCCCCCCAAAACACTCCCAGTTTCAATAGTTGGCTGGAAAATCTCTCGGAACCCAGAAAAGCCATGTTATTCACAATCACAGTTTATTACAGTGGAAGATACAGATTAAAATTAACAGAAGGAAAAAGCAATAGGGCAGAGTCCAGGGAAGACCAGGCAGGAAGCTTCTAGCTGTTCTGTCCCAGCAGTCATGCAGACAGAACTTCATCTCTCTCAGGAACAATGTGTGGCAACACGCATGTCGTATCACCTGCCAGGGAAGTTCGCCTGAGCCTTGATGTCCAGAGTTTTTCATGGGGTTTTGTTACATAGACGTGGACAGCCACTCACATGACTGAACTTACCCTCCAGCCCCTCCAGGGGTCAGGCTGCTACTACCAGCCCAAAGCCCTCACCATCAGTCACGCATTAGCACAGACTACCTGGCATAGATAGTTCAAGGTCTCCCAGTGAACTCAAATGCTTTTCTCAGCCCCAGAGCTGTCAAGGGCCAAGTCTTTTACCGCATGAAGCATGAATGAGTTCATGTGTGTAATATGTTTAGCCCAGTGCCCAGTACATGCTAAGTGCTCAGGAAATAATCATTGTTTCATCTTATAGTCTTCTTTCTTCTTTATTTCCTGTGTTTAGTCAATTACCAAGTCCTGCGAATACTATTTTCTTTCTTTTCTTAAATATCTTCTCTCTTTTTCATACCGTTGCCTTTACATGGGGTGGAGAAAATAGCACAATGAGAGGACAGGGAAAAGTGTAAAATAAAGACGCTGAATTTGATAACAGAGCCACATAAAACTTCTAAAAAAAAAAAAGCAGTTTTGGAATTAAAAACAACGGATGTCATAAACATCAGAATAGACACAGATAAAAGAGAAAGATTCCATTTTTCATTATATGTTAAACTTCTGCACAGAAAGGGAACATGCAAAAGGATTCATTTAGCACTGTTTGAAATAGTGAAAAATTAGAACCAGTAAGGAAGGGTATGAAAAATAATGGTGCATTTTTACAACGGAATGCTATTCAGAGGTTAAAATAAATGAACTAGATTTACGTGTATAAATTCGTATGAATGTCTGATACATTATAGTAGTGAAAAAAGTAAGTTACAAAAAGATAAAGTAGTATGGAATTGATGTAAATTTCTAAAACTCAAAATATAATACTCAGCAGTTATGTTCATTTACACGCATCTGAAAGTGTGTAAACACAGATCAGAAGGGTACACACCAGCTGTAGCATGTTCTTTACCCTAGGAGAGGAGAGGTGGGAAGTGAGGCAGTGAAAAATGGGATTGTAAGAGCTTCAAATGTATCTGTTATATCTAAAAACATACTTTAACTGGAGCAAATATAGTAAATATGCCCATAGATTACTTTCAGTTCTGCAAATGTGTCATGTTCTTTCTCTCCCTTCCCCCATCACATGCTTTGTATCAGCCAAGGTTCAACCAGAGAAGGAGATCTAGTGGAAGAGATAGACAGATAGATGGGATAGATATAGATATATAGACTTCTTGTATAGAATTACCATATGACCCTCAGTATATACCCAAAGGAATTGAAAGTAGGGATTTGAACAGATATTTGTGTGTCAATACTCATCACAGCATTATTCACAAGAGCCAAAAGATGGAAACAACCCGTGTCCAGCAACTGATGAATAGATTTTAAAAATGTGGTGTATAGTACATACAATGGAACATTACTCAGCCATAAAAAGGAATGAAGTACTGATACATGCTACGAATGGATGAACTTTGAAAATTTATTCTAAGTGAAGTAAGCCAGACACAAAACGACAAATTTTGTATGATTCTGCTACAAGAAATATCTAGAATAGGCAAATTCATAGAGACAGGAAGTAAATTAGAGGTTACCAGGGGCTGGGGAGGAGGAGGGAATGGGGAGTTACTGCTTAACATCTACAGTTTCTGTTTAGAGCAATGAAAAAGTTTTGGAAATAGTGATGATGGTCCGGGACTTCCCTGGTGGTCCAGTGGCTAAGAATCCGCCTTCCATTACAGGGGATGCAGGAGGTTCGATCCCTGATTGGGGAACTAAGATCCCACATGCCACAGGGCAACTAAGCCTTCATGTTCTAGAGCCCGTGTGCATGCGTGTGCCACAACTAGAGAGCCCACACACTGCAACTACTGAGCCCATGCACTGCAAGAGAGACCGTACATCTCAACTAAAATCCCACTAAAGTCCCACATGCCGAAACTAAGACCCAAATAAATGAATAAATAAACCTTTAAAAAAATAGTGATGATGGTTGCATAGCATTGTGAATGTAATTAATACCACTAAATTGTTCACTTAAAAATGGTTAAAACAGAAAATTTCATGTTATATCTATTTTACCACAATTTTAAAAAATTAATGATGAAATAATCAAAAACCATTGAACTGTATATTTTAAATGGGTTAATTATATGGCATGTAAATGATATCTAAATAAAGCTTTTTTTTTTTTTCTTAGAAATGTATTGAAGGCAGTTGGCTTATGCATTTACGGAGGCCGACTAGGCAAGCTAGAAATCTGTGGGGCAGGCCATCGGTAAGGGGAGTCTGGAACTCTCAGGCAGGAGCTTACTTTACCATCCACAAGGGGAATCTTTTCTTCCTCAGGGAAGCCTGCTTCGCATTTAAAGCCTGATTGGATCAGGTCCACCCAGATTATACAAAATAATCTTCCATACTTGAAGTAACTGATGATACGTTTTAGTCACAGCTACAAAATACCTTCACAGCAACACAGATTAGTGTTTGATTGGATAACTGGTTGTACCCTAGCCAAAGTGACACACAAAATTGTCCATGACATCACGGTTCATGTTACGAGTGCATTTTCTTCCTGTCCTTGATACGACATGCATTCAGATGACAAGACATCCAATAGGGTCCAAAAATACTGTGGAAGCATTTTGAAAAATGTAAATTATTTTTTAATGTGTTAAATGAAAATTATGAGTATAATAATTACCCAGTGGCTTTTAATCTCTCCTTGTGAAAGATGAGAATTAATGCATTTTAAAGAATCTGTCATAAATTCTGCATTTACCCTTAAAAAAAAAGTATGTACCAAGCATTGAGCTTAGATGGAGGATATTAAAATTACTAAGGCACAACACCTGGCCTCAGGGAGTTCATAATCTATACCTACTTACACAACAAGAAAACACCAAGTGAGATGCCACCAGCCGTCTGGGCCTCCCCTACAGCCCACCCTGGGTCAGCTGTCCGTGTAAATAGCCTCTACTGACTGGCGTCAGAACCTCAGTGCTTACCAATTGGAAAATAGTAAGATATGAAAACACCTCCTATTCTTTCAGAAAGATTAGAGCCATTTGTTTCTGGTATAATTCTTTTCATGGACAGTTTTCCAAGGCAGAGCTCCTTCAAAGCAGCAGAAGCTAGACATCTGTTTCTAATTGAGATGTAAGAAAACAACAGCCCCAGCCCCCGAGGTAACTGACTATCCCTCTCTATACTTCAGGGTATCTGCTTTTAATCCCTTGTTCTATCATACATTCTTGCTCCTGTGCTTCTTTACTACTCTGCTTTTCTACCTCTTTTCCTCTCCTCTTTTCCTGTTCTCCTGCCCTTTCATGTTTTGGGCGCCCTCCTCATCTCTTTGGTGATTGTCAAGTCCCTTGGTAGCACCCAGTGAAAGAAAACGCCATGATTCATTTTCTAACCTTCAGTAGAGGGATGGGGGGGAAAAAACAGAAAAGAAAAACACTATTCAAGGTGAAACGGCAAGAAGTAGGAAGTTCTAAACTTCAGTTTTCCTTAAGTTTATTTGATGGTGTCATTTTTTTAACCATGTTCAAGAATTATTTCATGTTGGTGATGATGATGAACCACCAATGACTTTGTTCTTTTAAGAAACTTTATTTCAAGAAAAGACAACCACTGCTATTCTTTTTTAAGGCTTGGGGTGCTTTTTTCCCCAGTTTTTCTGCCTTTAATTATTGAATGTCTTTTAAAAAAGAAAATCAATACTTTGCAAACCTAAACTGTACAATCACCACCCTTATTGAGACTCAGGCAGCGTGCAATCATGTGTGTAAACTTAATTGTGAGCAAATAGTTCAGAATTCTATAAAAATTAATTTAATTATGCTCCCCATGTTCTTCTATTGATGGAATGTGCACATAACTCCTTTAGGACAGTAACATGGGTTAGGAAATCTAATTCATGTGAGTAAAGGATTTTGTTGTTGTTGAAATCATAAAATTTCTCTCAGAAACCATTTTGTCCAAGTGAGCAGTTCCACTATCATCTAAGAGGAGAAACTGAGACAAATATACCATGAAACCAGACAATTCCTCCCAAACATTACAATGTGTTCTCCTGTCATTTGTCCTCTACGCATCAAAATATCAGTGCGATGCTTTATGCTGGTAGGCAATGCAGAACCCCAGCACTGCCTGTTCCCTGACATTTTAGTTGAACAAATACCCAAAGGACCCACCCAGGTGGATGTGACTTGGCTTTGGGCAATTAGTGTCCAAAGCCACGTTAACGTTGTCTTCCTGAATCTGCAACTTGACAGTCTGATAAACAATAGCATTGAGAGAGGTGTGAACTTCCACTATTTATCTCAATGGGCTGTTAACTTTGAAACCTAATTATGATCACTTAAATGTCAACACTGTTAATCATTTCACTGCTGATCACTGTACCAGAAACCTCCAGCCACAGTAATGTGCTTCTTCCTAGGGCTGCCGGACTCAACTGCCATGTCCTGATGTGCTCTTTCAGAATGTCCTCTTGTTAGTACTGTCAACCTTAGACTGCTTAAACTGGGTGTCTTCAACACGTGAGCCCTTGGGTAAGCAAAGCACCTATTACTCTTTTTAAAACAAAGAAAAGAAATGGGTATCTGTTGTCTCATTTTGTTTGTTGGTTTTTAAACGCTGAGACTGACGAGTTTTCCTTATGGTAATCTCTGAAATCCCATGGGTTCTTATAGGAATCTAAATCCTTTGGAATCCCAGGGTCATCACTGGGGGTAATGTAAAATAGGAGCAGAGAGGGTTAGATTTTCCAAAAGACACTGGGGTGAACACATGGTATAACTGAATTTGAGGAATTTCCGATATCACAGACTTCAACCTATTGTCAAAAGTGGGAATCATTTTACAATCTGACCCAAACAGTGGATGCTCTCTGTGAATATTTTCTGGATTAGGTAACTCACTGCCTCCTACAGACTCATTCCATTGCTTGCCCAGGTTTAGTTCTTGTAAGTTTCCTCCTTAGGTTCAATGTAATTCTCCCTAGTACAATTTTTATCCTTTGGTCCTAATTCACTTATCACACAGAAAATATTCTCTCATCTATCTTCAAATACTTTTTAGCCATGGTTCTTCCAAATCTCCCATCCTAAATACCAACAATTCATTTATAACAGTCTCCTTCATTGAATACCTATTATAAGCTATCCTCTTTACGTGTATTAACTCATTTAATTATCAAAACCCTGTGAGGTAGACATTTTATTACTATTTTACAGATTAGGAAATTAAAACTCAGCAAGATTAAGCAAACAGGATAGGTAAGTGAAAAGGCGGGGTTTGACCTTCTGCTGGCTCTCTTGCTCTCTCACCACACTGTCTTCCAGCCACAGTTTCTCCAATATTCCTCTTTTTCATTGCAATACCTTTCTTTTGTGAAGCCCTTTTCTAGCTTAACAATGTCATCTACCAAACAGATATTATTATCCCTACTTTACAACAAAGGAAACTAGGCTCAGAAAAATAGAAGTTCCTCTAATTCCTATATCAGTTTCCAGACTTTTTGATATTTCCATAGCCACCTGCTTGATCTACCCTATTTGCATATGATATTGACACAACACGCCAGAGCCCACCACCATGGGACTCACCTGCAGCCACGTGCCCCTACAAGGCCCAAGGCGGACATAGCTGATGACGGCGGGCGTCCCCACCAAGCTCAGGTGCCGTCAATTCATCTTAATCTAGGGCTCCGGGCAGCCACCATTTCACCAACAATTGACCAAAAGAATAAGCCCTGTTTGTCATCCCAGGCTCTCCAACAAGGGTCACTAATCTGTTTATATTAATAATACACTGAAAGAATGAAATAATGCCATTTGCAGCAATATGGATGGACCTAGAGATTATCATACTAAGTGAAATAAGTCAGGCAGAGAAAAACAAATATCATATGATATCACTTATATGTGGAATCTAAAATATGATACAAATGAACTTATTTACAAAACAGAAACAGACACACAAACGAAGAAAACAAATTTATGGTTACCAAAGGGAAAGGGAGGGAGGGATAAATTAGGAGTTTGGGATTAGCAGACATATACCACTATATATAAAATAGATAAACAACAAGGTCCTACTGTATAGCACAGGAAACTACATTTAATATTTTGTAATAACCTATAATGGAAAAGAATCTGAAAAAAAATATGTATATGTATATATAAAACTGAATCACTTTGCTATACACCAGAAACTAACACAACATTGTCAATGAGCTATACTTCATTAAAAAATAAGTAAATGAGTATATAAATAATATACTGAGCTGCATATGACAAATTTCAAATGTGACAAAAATATGGCTACATTGGGATGAAAAACTGACAAATGAATATATGATGAGAAAAATGTACAGCAGCCAAGCAGCAGACTGTTATTATATAAAAAGCAAGCATTTACTAAAAGTGCAAATCCAGATGGGGTCTTGGCCTTAAATGCTATGCAATTCATTGTTATACAGCACTCAGGAATCCAACAGATGAAGACTAAGAGCAACAGGAGATTGTTTCCTTTTCACTCCAGAAGGAATTTAAGTGGCCACTTGTTTGCATTTATTTTGTCCAGAAAAATCACCTAACAATGAGTGCGTGTGGCTTCACACGTGAAGGAAGGAGATGATGGAAGAAAAACAGGAAAAAGGAATAAAAGGCTGCAACTGAAATCAGTATAGGTTACGGCAGAATTTCACTTTGACTTATATCACGGAAAACAAAAATCAGCATGAAGTGGAAGGAGGGTCCCCTGGGAAACTAAAGTTTATATCTTTCCTAAGGCAAATATGAAAAAAGAGGCTAAATATTAACCTTTCTAAAGAACTCCCCCGCCCTGCCCCTGTCTTAGGCCAGAGGCACTGCTTGTCCCACAGAAAAGGTGTAGGGCAATTGTTCTCAAAGGGTGTTCCTCAAACCAGCAGTATCAGCATTATTTAGGAACTAATTAGAAATGGAAATTCTCAGGCCCACCCCAGAAGGGGTAGGGTGTGAACCCCAAATAGCAAGCCCTCCGGATTCTGACACTCACTGAAGTCTGAGAACCCCTGGTCTATGGGAAGTCTATAGCAAATTTGCCAGGACTGGCCCAACTGCAGCCAATACTGTTGTTATTCCAAGCCATTTACCACCTCGTTTTCTGCATCCATCACCATTAATTCGATTGCAAAATTAAAAAGAAGGGAATCCATGCACCCACATTTGAAATCTGGGCTCCTTTGCGCTACTGACCAGACTCTGCCTGGGAGCCTGCATATTTTGGCTTTTTTTTACACAGTGTCCTGAGTAAGCCCTGTGCCTGAGCTGCTGAGCAGGAAATTTAGGGAGAGATTAGATATGTGCATGAAATTTTAAATAGTTTGAATAAAACTTTTGGGTTCAACCTTTCAAATATATGTCTCTTGCATACAACTTAGGAAAGCACTCCTAAAATCTACTGAAAACTATTGGAAACCCAAATTCTTCCATCCCAAATTTGAAAATGCACAGGATTCCAAATCACTGTATAAAAATAAGATTATCGGGACTTCCCTGGTGGCGCAGTGGTTAAAATTCTGCCTGCCAATGCAGGGCACACGGGTTCATCCCTGGGCCGGGAAGATCCCACATGCCGAGGAGCAACTAAGCCCATGAGCCACAACTACTGGGCCTGCGCTCTGGAGCCCACAAGCCATAACTACTGAAGCCTGCACACCTAGAGCCCGTGCTCCACAACAAGAGAAGCCATTGCACTGAGAAGCCTGCACACCACAACGAAGAGTAACCTCCACTCACCACAACTAGAGAAAGTTCGTACGCAGCAACAAAAACCCAATGCAGCCAAAAATAAATAAATAAATAAATTTTTAAAAATAAAAAATAAAATTATCGTCCTGTGTACACTCGAATCGCTTTTCCTGAACAAACTAAAATCGTAGTTTCTCCAATAAACATCTAAGGTTTCTTCAAACCAGTGTTATTTATTCCAGAAAGGCTCTTTTCCTGATATCTTATACCTCTTGACACCAGATCAGTCTGCTATTGATAGATGCATGTCAAGCTCTATAATTACAACAAACAGACTGGATGATTTTTCTTTGTGTTTATTTTTTCCATCAAAATGAGTCCAGGACTTCCCTGGTGGCACAGTGGTTAAGAATCCGCCTCCTAATGCAGGGGACACAGGTTTAATCTCTGGGCCAGGAAGATCCCACATGCTGTGGAGCAACTAAGCCAGTGTGCCACAACTACTGAGCCTGTGCTCTAGAGCCCGCGAGCCACAACTACTGCAGCCCACACCTAGAGCCCGAGCTCTGCAACAAGAGAAGCCCACACACCGCAATGAAGAGTAGCCCCCACTCTACGAAACTAGAGAAAGCCCACACACGCTAGTAATGAAGACCCAAGCAGCCAATAAATTAATTAATTTAATTAATTAATTAATTTTTTAAAAATGAGTCCACATCCCTTAAGGGAACCAATCAAGGTAGCCCAGCAAAGTGCCCTTCTAGTCTGCAGTCTTAAATTAGAAGCTCTGCTTCAAAATATTCTTAAGGAGGACTGCACTTTTAGGCTAGCTAAGGAAAGTCAGATTCTCATTCGTTTGATTTTTAATCTAAGAGAGGGAGAAGAGAGGCCACCACCAGGGGTTTATTACCTGCAAGTACCTCATCAAAGATATTTGGCTCATTGGAAGGCAACTAGCTCTCTCTTACAACGTCACATTTTTTTTCGATAGTGTTGCTGGGCTATAGATGAGATAATCATATACTCTGAAGATGGAGGCAGTCAAGAACCATGAAGGGTCTGAGATTTTTATCCCACTTGCAAGCTAACAAGGGAGCCTGCCACAGTTTCGTAGAAAAAGACATGAGACTCTCGGATCAGAGACAAAAGATTTTATTACTCTCAGCAATAGCAAAAGCCAGAAGATCAGCGTTTGTACCAGTTACCTTACTCTCATTCCCACAGGGATGCTATGAGGGCCAGGTGACATCTGCACACACAGTAAGTTGCATTACAGGGAGGAATTCTGAGCTTAGGGAACCTGAATCTTTTATAGCAGACAGTAAGCCTGTTTAACCTTTGGCCCAGAGAGAGACATTATCTTATTCTACTGGGCAGTAAGCAAAGCTGCCCTTTACTTTGTGGGGGACACTCTGTCTCCAGAGCTATTCATTATTTAAACTCCTTGAAAAGATAATTCAGAATGGGGCAGTCAGTCCCTCTGCTACAAACAGACATGCAAGAAATCCTTAGAGAATTCTCTCCCAGCAGTGACTAGAGTCAGGGCACTGGGGGAACGCATCTTCCTGGGTTCAAACCACAGCTCTTAGGTAATTAGTTAACATCTCAGCCTGTTTCCTAATCTATAAAATGGAGATAATAATAGGAAGCATTTCAAAGGGTTGTTGTGTATAAGAGAGATGATACCTAACGCTTGTAAAACATTTTACACATTGTCTGATACAGAATAAGCATTTAAATGTGATTATTATTTTTCCTGTTAGCACCACAGCTGGGGGTATTGAGGAGAATATCCTTAGATGTTACAGAATTTCCATTATAACAGGATCCTCAAATTCCCAAACTCTAAAAAAAAAAAAAAAATGCAACTGTAAAAAAAAAATCATAGAACACTATACATGATACCACATATATTATGAAAAACCACATTTCTATTTATTCTAATATTTGTGTCATATACAATATATTTCTTATCAAAAGAGGAACCAACTAAATATAAGTACCATCTTGTGTAAAAATCAAACCCTATCACTTCAGAGTGTCCTCTTTCACTTCCTTTACAGCCACACCCAGTACTATCTTAGTCTCAATATGACTGAGAGAAATTCACTTAGTGCATTTGAACTTCAGCCACATGTTTAATAAGGCCTGTCTTGGTGTCCTCATGGACAAGATGCAAAATGTGGGCTGGAAGAAAACAGTTTGGTGGATCGGTAGGAGATTAAACAACCAAGTAAAGAACTTCGATAAATTAGAGGCAATATGGTGTTCTAGTAAGAACGATGTAGAACGAAAACTCAAGTTCAGGACTTGCTATCTGTGTTACCATGATTAAAGGTTAAATGTGCTAATATATGCAGGAAATCATGTGTAGTATCACGTACATGGTAGATATTCCATAAAAGTTGTTTTCCTCCCATTTCCCCATTAATTAATTGTTGTCAACCTACAGGAAATTAGGGCTTAGAGAGCTTTGTCCTCAAAGCCTGTCTTCTCCACACTTTCCATCAATTTTCTGGAATGGCATAATTATTATATTTGCAAATGGCACAAAGCTGGGAGAAACAGGTAAGGTACTATCAATAGATGGTTGAATTAGTATTTGAAAAGCTCTGAACAGCCTGGAAACTTGGTCTAGTTCCAAATCACATTCAATATGGATAAATATAAAGATCACATTCAATATGGATAAATATAAAGTCCTCTACTTGGTTCCAGGTTCCAAAAGTTTAACTTCATAAATTACATGATAGAGAAACTCAGACTTGTGTTTAAAAAAAAAAATGTTGAAAATGATTCAGCGTTGAACCTGATTCAGTGTTTTGCGAAAAGTAAATTGTGGAGGTCTTTAAATTCCAGGATGTGGGGCTATGGCAGTCCAATCTGTTTTCCAGATTCCAACTTTACTTAAACCCTAGCATTTTGTGGGCAGGGGAACCGTATCCAATACTGTTGGATCACTGCCTATTTTAATACCCTTTACATTTCCTGAATGGCATCTGGCATGCAGTCCCCTTGCATTCAGCTGGGGGAACTTGAAACAGAAGGCCTTTCAAAGGGACTCCACTGGCGTTAGCTAGTCACCCTGGAGAGATGGAAGGCACCTTCCCTCCCCTCAGAGGCTGAGCACCCCCCCTGCCTCCACCAGCCTCTCCTGCTGCTCAAAAGCTATTCTTATAGTCTCAAAATATTAAACAATTTCCTTAAAGAAAGTAAATTACACTTAAATTATTGACATTTCAAAAGACTTCATGTTAATAATATCAAATAGGAGAAAGAGAAAAGAACATACTTAAAAACCAATTCAATCTTACAATTTGCCTGCAATTCATAAAATAATTCCAGCGGTGTTTCTTTTGGTTTTCGCTGTCAGGAGTACTTTAGTGAATAGTCCCCAAACCAGTACTATGTCTTTCTTGATTCCCCTTAGGAATCTTTACAGCAAAAATACAGTTTTTTGTCTCCGAGACTTTAGAATGATCACATGATAAATTCAAAAGACCGTGGTACTGTTGGTAGACGTACAAAGGGCAATGGGCCTGAATCTCCCCTCTGAGTTTAGGCAGTGCTGACTTCCGATTCCTGAGCCTGGAGGCAAGAGGCACTGCCTTGCATCCCTTCCCCATCCATAAAGACTTCTTTCTGGTTATTTCTTCCCTGGATCCTCTGACCCTTTCATCTTGCCTGCTGCATCGCTGAGCAATCTTGCCCCAAAAGTACAGGCTTAGATATGCCCTGGACTCTAGGGACAACCTTATCTTTATCCAGGGGACTTGGGGTATTTTATGGAAATGCTGGGCTCCTTCAGCATTAACGCAGCCTAACTTCTAGTCTTTCTAGGACCTTGTCTCCCAGTAACTGGGCTTCTGCTTCCAAAAGTCCCAAGCTCCACTACTGAGTCTCCATTTGGTTCCCCTCCGACTGAACCCCTTTCCCTACAGCCTGCTCACCTTCCCAGCTCCTCTTCACTGGAACCTGTCTTTCATTTGCTGGGTCATCTCTCACCCACTCCCCCAGAGAAACTGCAGTCCTGCCTCTGAACTCATGAAAGTGGTGAGCAGTACAAAGAGGATTATAATCTTCTTCATGTTCCCGTCTGGTTCCACCCACACCACCCAGTGCATCTGTTCTTCCTTTTAACCAGTGACATCTTAATTACAAAATTCAATAGACAATCCTTAATTCTCACTCTACTCCATCTTTTTTCCAGGATTTAATATTGTGGAACACCTCTCTTTCAGAATCCTCTCCCCTACCGAAGACAAGCAGTGTCTTTCCAGCCCTCATATGTATATTCCATTTTGCAGTTACAGCAACACCATCCTTTTAGGCACCTGTTAAAAATCTGAATCTTCCAAGAATTCTTTCCATCCACTTTATCCCCATATTCATCTGTCGCAAATCCTGTTGATTCTACATCCTAAGAGCCTACCTTTCTCACAGTCATCTCCACATTGCCTTAGTTCAAGTCTCAACATCTCTCAGGCCTTTGCAAGAGCCTCCTTCCAGACTCTTCCCCACCACTCCATCCTCCATCTCATAGTCAGGTAGAGCTTTCTAAGTCACAGGTCATGCCAGGGGTAGATCCAGGCTTTGTGGAACCTGAAGATGATCCCATTTAGAAGGCCCTCTGTAAAATAAAAGATTTATTCTTCAAATTTTGCAAAATCATATGACCACGAACACATGACTTGGGATCCTCCCAAGGTCCTGGAAATATCTCTGCAAATGAGGGGCTTTAGCATCACTGTTTTCACAGTAAATGCACATCTAGCAAATGCCAATCCTGGGATGAAAACATTCAGTGCCTCCCCGTCAGCTGGGGGATGATGATATTCAAAATATTTTATCAACACCTATCTGGTTATCACCGCAGTCACATATCTTTTCACTTCTCCTGACATAATCTGCACTCGGATCCCTTAAAAGTAGTTTTCATTCTCCAAATCAAGAAGGATTTTTATCCCTTAATACCCTTTTATAAGCTATTCCTATATCTGTAATGTTTTTCCTTCTTCCTAACCAAATCCTATGAACCTTTTAAGGAACAGGCAACTTTTACCTTATTTTCCTCATTTGTGAAGACTTTCTGGTATGATTTTGTCATTTCCTTCCCCTGGAGTCATAAAACTTTTCATTTTTACCTATATTCTAACACAACCCTTTGTACTGCAATTGTTAGATTTTGCTTCCTTCGCTGAATTGTGAGGAAGAGGCCATGTTTTATTCATCTTATATTCATAACACTTACCATAGAAGGCATTGAATTAATGCTAAATGAATATGTGAGGAAATGAACAACTCTAGGTCTGATGCCTCTTGCTCCGAAACCTGTGGACGTAATGCTCTGTTCAGTTTACTTAGGACCCCGTTCTGCACGATCCTGGCAGAGACCAGCTCCCAGGATTGCTACCTGCTCCCTGTCATTATACACCTTGAATAACTTTATCTATCTGGCTGGATTTCCTGCTATCAACTGTTGAATCCATCTTTCCACTCCCCCAAACACATGCTCCAGCCTAATGAAGACAGCATTTTAGGTGTGTGTCTCAAACATTGTACTAGGTGCTAGTCTCTAGTTCTTATCCACCCATTATCTCCAGCAAATAACATCACAACAAAAGAGAGCATGTTGATGACGAACAACTACCACGATAACTTATGATTGTTGTAATATGACTGTAACTATAATAGAAGCAAGTGTAACTGGAATAGATGCCATCCTGCTTGGAATATATATATCTTACACTTTAGAAGAGTTTTGCAGTAAGAAAAGTTGGAGGAGAATCACCTCTACTTCTCGTCCATTGGTTTTCCCATCAACTAGGCTATTTCACTGGCCTCTTCTTTCATGCTTGGTCAAGGAAACTGAGCTGTATGATCTACTGGTTGAGACTGAGTCTCCCACAGCTTGCCCCTTGGAACTAGCTATATTTACATATAAACATTTGAAAAACAGTTACCTTTTGACCTGTCTAATGATAACCAGCATGCAAAGAATAGAAAATGGCTTTTCTAAAGAATATGACAGCTTGACCTGCCTGGGGCTTTCAGGATGCTCTCTTCAGGCATTTGGAATCTCCATACAATCTTTTATGAGCTGTGTGAATATGTGTCCAACTTCTTGGACAAATTATTTCACTTCTCTAAGCCTGTTTGCTCATCTGAGGATAAACTTGAGAGTAAATGAGTTGAATTAAAGCACTTGGCTAAACATACACACACACACACACACACACACACACACCCAATGCTTTATAGGTTAACTTAAATGCCTATCAAATAAATATCTTTATTCTGACTGCAACTGAACACGTTTGCACCACTTAAATGTGGTGCTATGGATTTTAGCTGCAAAAACGTATGTGAAGCCAAAATATACTAGTATAGGAAAGGACTGAAGTGTAAAATCCTAGAGAAAAAATATGAGATAAAAAGAAATTTGTATTGATCATCAATATAAAGCAGCTACTAGCATTATTTTACCTGTTTATAATTGCTAACCTACTGTATTTGTTTATGAACATCTACTCAGAGAAAATATTCAGCATTGCATTTGGACCATGCAAGCATAATGGAATCCTCGTGTTACACAAATAGCAAGGTCCTATGATTGACCAGTGATGTTCAAGATGGGGTAACATCCCTGATTTTCACTTTTAATTCTTCATGTTTATCTCTCTAAATTTAATTAAGATGCAATTATAGACCTTTTGGTATTTCCCTTGCTCCATACAATGGTTTTTTAAAGTAATGGCGATCAGTTGTATATTCCTGTTAACTGACACACATTTTGCATCCAATATGGTAAGATCTGGTTCTTTTGCTGTGGAAGCTGATGGAAAGCAAACACATCCAAAACTGATTCTATACAAGTTTTACCTGTACTTTTCTAACCACCCCAACTGTGAGTGGTATCAAGGTTTCCCAGGAGATCTGCTACTTGAAGAGGCTCTTGTGAAGCAATTCTGCCTGTAGAGTCCCCGGAGTAGGCAAGTCAGCCATGAAAAGAGTTTTGAGATTGCCCTGCAGTTCATGATGAGAGGAAAGATTTCACTGCTCAGGGATAGATGTTCCCAAAGATGCAAGTTAAACACAAGCCCAAACTTATACATAGTAGGCTACAAATTATTTTGAAGGATTTGCCTGAACATTTTGAAGAAGAAACCTAGAATATTTACAAAATAGTGAAACACAAACTGTAAAAATCATTTGCTTTAAAATGAAACTTTTTACCAGCAAAGGATGCTGATAGCTTAGGGGACACTATCTTGCCCTTAAAATTTATCCTATAGTATGTTAGCTGCCTTAAAATTTTTATGAAACAGAGCAGAGAATAAACTAATATACTTCAGAGTTCCAATGCAAGATGCTTGGATTTCATCCTTCTGTATTTTTTTTCATAAGGCCCTGAGAGAATATTCAATCAGATTTCAATTAAATACTTATTAAGAATGTCTCTCTTCTATAAGCTATTTCATGATTTTTTTTCATGCATAGTCTTTTTAAAATTTTATTTATTTATTTATTTTTTATTTGTGGCTGCTTTGGGTCTTCGTTGCTGTACATGGGCTTTCCCTAGCTGCGGCAAGCGGGAGCTACTCCGTTGCCACCGGCTACTCATTGTGGTGGCTTCTCTTGTTGCGGAGCACAGGCTCTAGGCACACGGGCTTCAGTAGTTGCAGCACATGGGCTCAGTAGTTGTGGCTCGCGGGCTCTAGAGCACAGGCTCAGTAGTTGCGGCACCTTCTCAGACCAGGGCTCAGACCTGTGTCCCCTGCATTGGCAGGCAGATTCTTAACCACTGTGCCACCAGGGAAGTCCCTCATGACATATTTTTAAATTTAAAAAGCAAGATGCAGAAGAATGTATAGAGTATGTTACTTTTTGTATAATAAAAACGTATAAAATAAAAGATATATATAAGAATACATAGAATTTTTTGCCAAAGAGAAATATAAACTAGAGAGTAATAATTTTGAAGACCTGTAATGAGGGTGGAAGATAGGAGGTGTCAGAAAAGGGAATGGCAGTGAGACTTCACTAAATATACCTTTATATATTATTTTGAATTTTTAATTAAGTAAACATTTTACGTGTTCAAAACAAATTAAATCAAAAAGGATGAAAAAAGTACATGCTATACTAGAATAGAAACAAAAACAGAGGAAACTAAATTTATATCAAATTGATTTTAGATAATAAAATAAAATAACCTCACAGAGGAAAGAATCAACTCAAGTAAATGTTGAACATAGTATTCTGACCCTAAACTTTGTACAATATATTCTAAATACAAAGAACTACAAAGTAACCTTTGCTTTACTTGGTGGATTGGTTGAAGTATAATTGGTATTATAATTTTTCTAATTGTTTTATTTATATTTTAGGATAAAATAAATAAGGAAATCCATTAATGTTATTAGGAATACAGACTTTCACTATAAGGGAAAAAGCATACAAATGTAATCTAAAGGATGGTAAAGAAAATGATACTGTGGTGTTAAATTTGAATTGGAAATACCAGAAGGACATTTTTCACCTATTTCTATTGAAATGGCATAGAAGAGTGTTTCACAGTGAGCTCCATGGTCTCTCTACATTGCAATCATATATGGTATTTTGGAAGTATAGATTCCTAGGTCCCTTGACAGACTTACTTAATCAGAACCTCTGGAAGTAGGATCTACAAATATAAACTTTTAATTAAACATTTTATATTGAGATAATTGTGCATTCACATGCAGTTCTAAGAAATAATAGAGATCTCATGTACGCTTTATCCAGTTCCCCTCATGGTAACATTTTACAAAACTGTAGTACATTATCACAACCAGGACGTTGACATTGATACAGTAAAGATTTGTTTAGAATGTTTACATCACTTCCAGGATCCCACAGGGCCATACCCACTCCCCACCTCTCCCCTTCCCTCCACTCTCAGCTCCACCCCTTTCACTGGCAACCCCTGTCCTGTTCTCCATTTCTATAATTTTGCCATTTTGAGAATGTTATATAAACAACTTCTTACAGTATGTAGCCTTTGAGGATGAGCTTTTTCCATTTAGCGTAATTCTTTGGAGATTTACCCAACTTGCTATATGTACCAATAGTTTATTCCTTTTTACTGTTGAGTAGTATTCTATGGCATGAGTGTGCCAGAGGGTGTGTAAATTCACCCATTGAAAGACATCTGAGTTGTTTCCAGCTTGAGGCTATTATGAATAAAGCTACTATAAACATCTGTGTACAGGTTTTTGTGTGGACATATTCCATTCCTTGGGACAAACGCCCGGGGGGTGCAAATGCTGGGTCATACGGTGGTTGCATGTTTAGTTTTTTTAAGACACTGATAAACTGTTTGCCAGAGAGGCTGTATCATTTTATGTTCTCACTGACAATGTATATGATCCAGTTTCTCCACATCCTTGACAGCACTTGGTGTTATCACTATTTTTTATTCTAGCCATTCTGATAGGTGAGTAGTGAGCTCTCACAGTGGTTTTAATCTACATGTTATTAATGGCTAGCAATGTTGAACAGCTTTTCATGTACCTACTTGCCATCTCTATACCCTCATCAGTGAAATATCTCTTCATGTAGTTTCCCTATTTTATTGTATTGGCTTCTTAGAATCATTGTTTACTTAACTGATGAGTTTTGAGTTCTTCATATACTTCAGATACTAGCTCTTCGTCAGCAACGTACTTTGCAAATCGTTTCCCCCAGTCTGTATCTTGCCTTTGCTTTCTCTCGACAGGGTCTTTTGCAGAAAAAAGTTTTCATTTTGATAAAATGAAATTTCTCAATTTTTCCTTTTTTAGATTCTGGTTTTGGTGTCAAGCCTAACAACTCCTCTCCTAAAGATGCTGAAGATTTTCTTCTATGATTTTTCTAAAAGTTTTATAGGTATGTCTTACATTTAAGTCAGTTATGCACTATAAGTTAATTTTTGTGTAAGGTGTGTAAGATTTAGGTCAAGATTCATTTTTTTCTCCTATAGATGTGCAAGTGTATCAACACCATGGAATTGCTTTTGCTTTGTCAAAAATCAGATAGGCATATTTGTGTGCGTATATTTCTGGATTCTCTAATCTGTTCCATTGGTCTAAGTGTCTATCCCTCCACCAAGATAGTCTTTATTACTGTAGCCCTATAATAACTCTTGAAATTGTTTAAAATGATCCCTCCCACTTCATTCTTCTTTTTCAAAATTGTTTTAGTTTTTCTAGTTCCTTTGCCTATCCATATAAATATTAGAATAATCTTATGTATATCTATAAAAAATCTGCTGGAATTTTAAGAGGAATTGCATTAAACATGTATATCAATTTTGGGAGAACTGACATCTTTACTATGTTGAGTCTTCCAATCTGTAAACCCAATCTGTCTCACCATTTATTTAGATCTTTGAAATCTTTTATCAGAATTTTGCACTTTTCAGAAAACAAATCCTGTACATGTTTTAAAAGAGGTATACTTATTTCTTGTGGGTTTTTTTTTGAGTGATTGTAATTGGTATTGTATTTTAAATTTAGATGTCCATATGCTCATTGTTAATACAAAGAAAAACAATTGACTTTTGTATCTTTATCTTGTGTCCTGTGAACTCACTAATTATTTATAGCTATTTTTCAGACTTCTTGGGATTCTCTACTGAGACAACCATGCCATGTGCAAATAGAACTAGTTTTATTTCTTCCTCTCTGAACTATATACCTTTTATTTCCTCTTCTTGACTTATTGTACTGGCTAGAAGTTCCAGTGTTACGTTGAGCAAGTGTGATAAAAGCAAACATCCTTGCTCTCTTCCCAGTCTTAAGGAGAAAGCATTCAATCTTTCACCATTAAGTGTAATGTTATCTGTAGGTTTTTTGTAGCTGTTCTTCATCAAATTGAAGAAGTTCTGATTAGCGTTATTTCTGAGGGTTTTTTTCATAAATGGATGTTGAATTTTGTCAAGTGCCTTTTCTGCATTCATGAATATGATCGTGTGGTTTTTATTCCTTAGCCTGATAATGTGGTGTATTAATTACATTGATTGATTTTTGAATATTAAATCAACCTGACATTCCTGAAATAAACTGCTTTTAGTCATAGTGTATAATTTGTTTTATATTGTAGAATTTATTTGCTAATATTCTAAGGATTTTTAAGGATTTTTGTGTCTATACTCATGAGAGACATTGATCTGTAATTTTTTTTGCTGCTATCTGTTTTGGTGTCAGATAATATTCATTTCTTAAAATGAATTGAAATGAATACTACTTCTTAAAATAAATACTAGCCCTCTTTTCTAGAAAGATTGTGTAGAATTGGCTTAATTTGCCTTTAAATAGTTGATAAAATTTTCCAGTGAAACCATCTGGACTTATAGTTTTTTTTTTCAGGAGTTTTTAAATTACAGATCCAATTTCTTCATTAGTTATAGGGCTATTCAAATAATCAATTTCATATTAGGTGATTACAGTAATTTGCACTTTCAAGGAATTGGTCCATTTCATGTAAGCTGTCAAGTTTATATGTGTTGTGTTTCTTCGCAGTATTCCCTTGTTATCGTTTTGATAACTTTCAGAGTCTGTAGTGATATCCATTGTTTCATTCCTGGTATTAGTAATTTGAGTCTTCTTTCCATTTTATTTTTTTCAGACTTGCTAGGGATTTTTCTTTTATTGATCTTTCAGAAAATATGAATTTTGTTTCATTGATTTTCTATATTGTTTTCTGTTTTCAGTTTCATTGATTTTTTTACTCTTATGTTTGTTACTTCTATTTGCTTTGAGTTTATTTTGCTTTTCTTTCCTAAGTTCTTAAACTGGGAGCTAGATTGTTGGTTTCCACTTACAGGAAGTGGCTAGATTAGTCAAATTCATAGAGACAGAAAGTAAAATGGTGGTTATGAGGGGCTGGGTTGGGACAAAATGAGGAATTAGTGTTTAATGAGTATAGAGTTTCAGTTTAGAATGGAGTAAAAGTTCTGGAGATACCTAGTGGTGATGGTTGCACAACAGTGGAAATGTACTTAATGCACTGAATTCACAATGGTAAACTCACAAATGGTTACAATGCTCAATTTTATGTTATGTATATTTTAAGACAATAAGAAAAAAATCTCAACGTGAAGAAATAATGAGAAAATTTCAGAATGTGGGACATTTTGCAAGACAATGGGCCTGGATTATTCCAAAAAAGCAGTGTCATGAAAAATATAAAAAGATGGAGGATTATTCTAGAGACTTAGTTAGATTAGTGACAGACAACTAAATCCATTTGTGAACTTTCATTGAATCCTAGATTTCCTTTTAAAAGCTATGAAGGATAATTGAGTGATAATCAGGGACATTAGAAAATGGGCTGTATATTAGAATCCATAGAATTATTGTCAATGTTGTGATAACAAGACTGTGGTTATAAAGGAGAATGTCCTTCTCAGGAGATGTATGCTGAGGTATTTATGAGTTATGGTGTGGTATCTACAACTTACTATTAAATATCTCAGCAAAGGGGACTTCCCTGATGGTCCAGTGGTTAAGAATCTACCTTCCAATGCAGGGGGACACAGGTTTGATCCCTGGTGGCTGAACTAAGATCCCACATGCAGTGAGGCAACTAAGTCCACGCACAGCCTCTACTGGGCCCACATTCTCTGCAGTCCGCGCACAACTAGAGAGAAGCCTGTGAGCCACAGCTGGGGAAGCCACCGTGCCACAACGAAGAGCCCATGTGCTGCAACTAAGACCCGATGCAGCTAAACAAATAAATAAATAAAATCAGTCCCCTCAACTCTCAAAGAAACAGCCATGACCCAGGAAATAAGCAAAAATATGTAAATGAGCAACCAAACTGAATCTTATAAATTTAAATATTTCAGCAACACATAGAGATGGAACGTGGTAACATGTTAACAGTTGGATAAATCTAGGTGAAGGGTATCTGGGTAGCCATTGAACCATTTGTTCATCTGCTTTGAAAGCTTGACATTTTTCAAAAGGAACAATTTGGGTTGGGAGTACCAAGAAGTTGCTGACTTCTCTTCATTATGGCAGATGGGGCAGGAGCAGGAAGCCCTCCTGTCCCTTTTCTGAGTACATAAAAATTCTAGATAAAAGTTTTTTTCCTTAATACCAGGCTAGGCTTGAAAGCAAGAAAAAGAAACCTCAGCTTCCAGAAATGAACAGAATTTAAGGGCAAAGCGTTAAATGGAAGCTGAACGGAACAGCCCAGGGGCATCCAAACCAGAAATAGATGTTGGGGGCTGGAAGGGATGAGTCCTAGACCCTTGCAAAGGGGGCAGCTGGAATAACCTTCTGGGGCCCAGGGAAGACTCTCCACATGTGGAAATGAAACAAAACAAAACCACCTCAACCTCACAGAATCAAGCACAGTTGAGATGTGAGTGGATAAAGGGGGAGAAATCAGAAACCCAGCCTAGCCCTATGAGCAGATACAGGCCCAGTCCCCACCAGTCCAGAATCTACAAAACCCCAGCAAAAGTGAAAGGGCATGAGGCCCCCAGGAGCACCTCCACAATCCAGCACAAGAAGACAAGCCAGACTGGGGCACAAAAGAGGGAATTTGCTGCTACTTTATTTGGCTCTGCTTTAAGAAATTCTCAGCTCTCAGTTGAATGTCCCTGGAATTTCCCTGGCCTCTTTGTGGGACCGGAGGGGGACGATACTTAAAGGTGATTATAGCCTCTCCTTCCTAACCAGCCTTTAAAAATGTGTTTTAAGCCTAAGCATTAAATTTTTCTGTGTGGCCTTAAATTGCCTGATTATTAAACAGTTAGTTTTATTTGGAGGAGGTGATATCATTTTGTTATTTATTTGTAACTAAAGGGACTTGGGTTGTTTCCCATTAATGGAAATTTCTGGATCCTTCAATTCTTCGTGGAGAGGCACTCTCCTCCTGATTTGATTAGGAATTTTTGAAAGTGACTTCCTCCCAGAGATCTTTCTGTCTTCTGTTCTGATGATTTACTGAAGAAGTTATTCTTCCAATTCAGTAACCTTTCCTTATCTCTCAGTATTTTCTTCTCACTGCTGTATAATCTACTAAGTGCTGCTTGTGGCTTCTAACATCTGACAGCTTACAAGAATAAAGGATACTTACGCACATATTCCCATTTTAAAAAGCACCGATTCTTGGGTTTTTTTAAGCACTAGATATTGAAATTCCATTCGGGAAAGAATGAAGATTGATCTCAGGGAACAATCAATCGCCATGGTAACTGTATTTGGTTTTTTCTATTCTTTCTTCAATTGTGGCTCACCTCATAGCCTGTGTGGCCTCCTCTCAGGACCTGTATTGTCTTCCAAGTCAGTCTAAGTCGTGGCCCTTCTTCTAGAACCTGCATAATGCTAGGTGCTCATGGGCAAGTTTGTTCTCTTGCTGGACAATTCATTGTCCAGCAAGAGAACAAACTTGCCAGGGAACACTTTTTTGAAAGTGATCTGAAAACTGCTCTCCTGTAATTTCCATCAGTCCTAACTCCTGCCCTCCAGACATACAGCTGAGTCTTATGCTTTGTGGATTTGTATTTGCAAATTCACCCCAAAATCAGTACCTGCTACAGTTCCGTGGTCATTTGTGGACATGCACAGAGTGGCACAAAATTTGAGTAAGAACATCCAAATTCTCAATCGAGACCCAACAAGGCAATGTTCTGCCTTCTTGTTCCAGCTCTCATGTCATATACAAGTGTCCTTTCTGTGGTCTGCTGGGGCCACATTTTTTTTTTTTTTTTGCGTTTTTGTGGTTTTGTTGATGATTTTACTATTTAAAATGACCCCAAAGCATAGTGCTGCCTAGTGCTCCTAAACGCAAGAGGGCTGTGATGTGCTTTGCAGAGAGAGTACATGTATTAGAGAAGCTTTGCTCAGGAACGAGTTGTAATGTTATCGGCCATGAGTTCAATGGTAATGAGCCAACTGTATATTAAATTGGGTGTCTAACACCTTATTTAAAATGAGGTTATATATGGATGGATTGACAAAATTGTGATCAGAGGCTAACAGAAACCTAACCCTGTATTTCCCCTAGAAACAACAGAGCATTCATTAATTTAGTGTTCTTGGCAACTTTATAAAACTTTATAAAATGTAACTGTTGTGAATAAAAGGAATCAACTGTACTTCTTGATGCTAACACATAGTTCACCTTCTATCAAAAAAAACAAATAGGTTCACGTGGGTTTCACTTTCTTAAAGATGGGATAGAGGGGGGAAGGAAGAGATATCAGTGAGAAGGAACGAAGAAAGTTATAATTGGAAGTTGCCTTTGAATTCTTCTGAGTTCTTATTAGTAACACAGAGGTCTCTCATGGCATGATGAGAGTCAAAGAACAATTAGACTGAGAGCATTCTAACATTAACCATCATAACAATCACCCCACTTGTGGTGTACTTTACATTTTATGAAGTATTTCCAGGGGCCTTATTTCATTTGCTTTGCATTTACAGTTCACACTGTGAGATAAGGGCTGGTATTATACCTATTACCAAACGAGGATTTTTTTTTCTTTTGATTTAACTTCATGATTTCAGAATTTATTGTGAAACTAACAATAATCGAAACACTATGATTTGACAGTTTCTTAAAAAGTTAAACATAATTTTTTTGATTCCTACTTGCATGAAATATCCAGGAAAGGCAAATCTACAGAGACATAAAGCCTGGGGCTTGTGGTGGGAATGTGAAGTGACTTTAAGAGGGCACAAAAGAATTTATTTGGGTAACGGAAGTGTTTTTTTTTTTTTGTTCGTTTGTTTTTTTCTATTTTCTAATTCTTTTTTTTTTTTTTTTTTTATTATTTTGGGGGGGGGGGTACACCAAGTTCAATCATCTGTTTTTATACACATATCCCCATATTCCCTCCCTCCCTTGACTCCCCTCCTACCCTCCCTCAAGTCCCCCCCACCCTCACCGTCCCAGTCCCCTAAGGCATCTTCCATCCTCGAGTTGAACTCCCTTTGTTATACAACAACTTCCCACTGGCTATCTATTTTACAGTTGGTAGTATATATATGTCTGTGCTACTCTCTCGCTTCGTCTCAGCTTCCCCTTCACCCCCCGCCCCCTCCCAAACCTCGAGTTCTCCAGTCCATTCTCTGCACCTGCGTCCTTGCCAAACGAGGAATTTAGAACCTTAAAGAGGAAGCAACTTGGTCAGTCTGCACAGCCTGTCAATGACATCACTGCAAGTTGAACCAGACCCTTTGATGCTATGTAACCAAACCGTCACTGCTTAAATCTTTTCAGTTGGGGCATACTGGTAGCACACTCTAGAAAGAGTCGTGATTTGTTCATTGGCAAAGGAAAATTAAGCTTGCAGCTTGGAGTACATCTGCACATTGATACGTAATACAGCCATAACACCATTTAGTGCTAAAGATACATTTCAGAAAGTGGAAAGGTCAAGAGAATTAGCAGAGAATTTACAGAGAAACAGTCCCAACATCATTTTTATTGCCTGTAACCATAGCCCGTAGTCACTCCTCAACCAAAGGTTTATTGGCTCATGTTTAGATATCGCTATAGGCCTTAGACTTGTTCTAATGATGAACCTAGGTAAGCCTAGGGAAACAAGGTACCTAAGGAGACTCAAGGCTGCACTGACCTGGCCAATGATTGCCTATAACCAGTAAAATTTGGATTTGAACTTCCCGTCCCTACTTGACCCTTTAAAAAAAAAATTCATTGGAGTATCATTGATTTACAATGTTGTGTTAGTTTCAGGTATACAGCAAAGTGAATCAGTTATACATATACATATACCCACTCTTTTTTAAGATTCTTTTCCCATATAGGTCATTACAGAGAATTGAGTAGAGTTCCTTGTGCTATACAGTAGGTCCTTATTAGTGACCTATGTTATATATAGTAGTGTGTATATGTCAATCCCAATCTCCCATTTTACCCCTCCCCCCTCTTTACCCCTTGGTAACCATAACTTTTTTTTTATACATCTGTGACTCTATTTCTGTTTTGTAAATAAGTTCATTTGTACCATTTTTTTAGATTCCACATATGAGCGATATCACTTATTTGTCTTCCTCTGTACCCTTTAAAGTGATGCCATTTTTATTTGTCCTTTGGAAACAAATCAGATTAGTTGCTACAAATTAAGGGATGATAGTAAGGAAATAGCTGTTAATGGCAAACAATAGATTCCCTGTGAAATAAACGAAACAAAAAAGATAAGCTAGTACTTGTCAGACTGAGGAAGACAAAGGATGACAGGCCCCTCTCACTAACTGCTCCGTTGGCTACAGCCCCAAAGTGAGGTGGCTGTAACTATATAAGGCTATATTGGACATAGATATTTTAAAAGCCTAGAGTTCAGTCTGCCCAGTGATCTAGTGCTCAGAATAGCCCTGTATACGTACACACACACACAAACACATACACACCCCTTCAGAGAAGTACCTTCTAAATTCTGGAGAATGCATTGGGCACTTTTGAAAAGTATTCCCCTGGACACTGTTTTTGCTTACCTGAGGCAGGGGGTGGGGAGGAAGAAAATGTAAAAAAAAAAAAAAAGAAAAAAGAAAAAATGACTGCAAATCTGTCCACAATTCACAGGCATAACAGATCATATCGTCCACATTTTCCTTTTCTCTGGGAACAGAGTGGATACACAGAAAGTTGGACAGACAAGTAACACCTCTCACTATATAAGTTTCCACTGAGAGTTGCAGACTCGAGAGGCCATCAGAGCACCCACACTGTTTACGTATTTTCCTGGGCTGAGAATTCTCATTTAATGGAGCTAGGACTCAGAGACATGAGAAGAGAAAGACGTCAAAGCCCCATGATAATATTTTTAAAGGAAATATTAAGAGCTAGTACAGTTGAGACGAGGAGGGCCCAGGCATCAGACACACTTACTATGTCCTAGTAACTGAGAAAGAGTAAAATGTGTACTCTATTCAGAATTAAATACTAGTTTACGGGGCTCTACCCCTATGCTCTTGGTCTTCTCCGGGCAGATGAGGGCGGAGACAGCCAATTCTGCTAAACAGAAGACGTTTGCTGCAGAGGCTGCTGCTATTGTTGTTATTATTATTATTGTTATGAACAATCTATTTCCTTCACCCTGGAAAAATGTATTGACTTATTCACCTGATCAAACCATTTGAATGTCCAAAAGCCTTTAGGAAATAATTAGGGGGAGGAAGTGCCGCATCACATTTCTAGTACTTTCCTGAATGTGAATAAGAGACTTTAGGTTTGTGTTTTATGTAGAAATGAGACCGAGATTCCAGGTCTGCCCTTCGTGAGATGAAAAAGAGGAGGAGGGAGGGTGAGCGGCAGGTCACTCATTTTTGCCTCTCTGACAGAATGTGACATTTATCCTTACCACTCTGTCAGATGCCTGAAATTCTCATGTCTTTACAAAATATTTTTCTATTTAGTTGAATCAAGCAGCACAACTACAATATGTCTTCCCTCTGTGACTGCCTTTCACAGCCTCTGCCTTCACGAGACTTAGATGAGGTTTGGGTGATTCATGGCGCTTAAACTTCTCCAGAGCACTTTTTCAATTGGAAAATTCTCCTAAACTGAATGCACCATCAGCACGGCTGTCCATGCATAAAAGAACGAGAAGCAAAACAATGAGCACCATTTTTTAAAACCTACGCTTAAGCCAAGAAAAACAGTTATATCACAAAATGTTAAAAGACCTTATTTTTCAGTTTCCAGGAATCTTTCATGGAGAACATGGCCTATCTTTGTCTCAGAGCCCCTTATTCCAGGCTTTCTAAATTACAAATAAAAGAAACAGTTTACATTCAGTTTAGCTTGTTTTCCAGTTATTAACATGATGTATAGCAACGTAAGGAATGCCACCACCTGCTTTATTTATGGCGAACTGATCACCCCTCAACCATATTCATTCTTTTCTTCGTTCTTTGGGAAAATACTTAGAGATTATTTTTGTATTTTAGGTGGTTTTCTCATTATTATTTTATTTTTTATTTATTAAATAAGAAGATAGTGTTTTAAGTGTTTTACTGTAGAAGAGTCTTTTGCGAAAATGTTAGTTATGCTGATAAACCTGAGATCTCACCTGGAACTTCAAACCAGAATACTTACGTATATTTTTGACCCAAAGGTAAGCACTGGATAATGGAATGAGTGTCCCAATAGGAGTTAAGAGATGCAGGCTTTAGTTGCTCTCAATTCTGACTCACTTTCCCCAAATGTAAAATGGGCATCAGACAATTTTCCCATCGCAATGTCAGAACTATTTATTCTTTCACTCTACAAGTATTTATTGAGCACAATTATAAATCAGGAAAAGCAGTTGAGGGCACTGGTTAAGAGACGTGTAGGCTTGAATCCCAGCTCCACCCCAATGAGTTACAAACATGAGAACACTTCTCCATCTGTAAAGTGGTACCCACCTCCTAGGTTTATTGTAAGGACTAAATAAATAAAACATATTAATCTGTCTCTGGCACTGACAGTAAACACTCAAGTGTTAGGTATTATCAATACTATTTTTAGTGGTTGCTAGAGATACAAAGATGAAAATACAAAGCCTCTGTCCTCAGGAAGCGTACAATCTAGTGTGAGGTGGTTATGGGAACAGAGAAAATCAATCATATAATTCTTACAGTAGAAAGCTATGTAGGAATGGAGTAGAGGTGAATTCTCTTGCCACAATCAGTTGGAGAATTTGAAGCTACTTTGTTCTTCCAAAGTTATATTTGAATCCATGGTTAAAGGTATACTGTTACATTGTGTCTTCTTGAAAAATTGAACATTTTTCATACCAACAACAATGTTAGACATTTTTATAATAGAACTTGAAATCATAAGACACTATGTATAAGTTAAAACACTTCCTATTATATGGAAATAAACTTTAAATCAAATTCACTTAAGCAAAAAGAGAATTCATTGCCTCATGTAACGGAGAAATCAGAGTTCGGCTAGCTTAACAAGGTCAATCTCTCCCTCTCTCTCTCTCCTGGTTTCCCTCTCTCTTTATTCTGCATGTGTGTCATTGTCAGGCCTGTTCTCCGCCCTCCCCCCCGCCCCCGACTGGCACCAAAAACCTCCACTGCCATCCTCAGTGAGCAGCACCATCATGAACAAAACTCCTCTTCCCCACTGGCTCCAGCAAAAGCCCCAGTGTGACTCTCATTGACCCAACGTGGGTCTCAAATCCATTCCTGAACCCAAGGAGGATGGAATACTCTGACCACTAGGTTTTAACCACATACCCACCTTTGGAGCCCCTCAGAACCACATTAAGTGAGAATATGGTAGGGAAGGAGGAGGGGATGAGTTCCCACAAGGATAAATGATGGTGAGTTCTGTACTCAAAAGGAAGGTTCAGGTGGCCAACAAACACATGAAAAGATGCTCAACATCACTCATCATCAGAGAAATGCAAGTCAAAGCCACAATGAGGTATCACCTCACACCCATCAGAATGGCCATCATCACAAAATCTGGAAACCACAAATGTTGGAGAGGGTGTGGAGAAAAGGGAACTCTCCTGCACTGTTGGTGGGAATGTAAGTTGGTACAGCCACTATGGAAAACAATTTGGAGGTTCCTTCAAAAACTACAAATAGAATTACCATATGATCCAGTCATCCCACTACTGGGCATATACCCAAAGAAAACCATAATCCCAAAAGAAACTTGTACCATAATGTTTATTGCAGCACTCTTTACAATAGCCAGGACATGGAAGCAACCGAAATGCCCATCAACAAATGAATGGATACAGAAGATGTGGCATATATATACAATGGAATATTACTCAGCTATAAAAAGGGATGAGATGGAGCTATATGTAATGAGGTGGATAGAACTACAATCTGTCATACAGAGTGAAGTAAGTCAGAAAGAGAAGGACAAATATTGTATGCTAACTCACATATACGGAATCTAAAAATGGTACTGATGAACTCAGTGACAAGAACAAGGACACAGATACAGAGAATGGACTGGAGAACTCGAGGTATGGGAGGGGGCGGGGGGTGAAGGGGAAACTGAGATGAAGCGAGAGAGTAGCACAGACATATATATACTACCAACTGTAAAATAGTCAGTGGGAAGTTGTATAACAAAGGGAGTCCAACTCGAGGATGGAAGATGCCTTAGAGGACTGGGGCGGGGAGGGTGGGGGGGACTCGAAGGGGGGGAGTCAAGGAAGGGAGGGAATACGGGGATATGTGTATAAAAACAGATGATTGAACCTGGTGTACCCCCCAAAAAATAAAAAATTAAAATTAAAATTAAAAAAAAAAAAAAAAAAAGGAAGGTTCAAGACCTAGCTGTAACATTAATAGTTGTGTTAGAAGCTTGGGAAAGTGCCAGAACCTTCCTGAATTTTAGCTCCAGCATCCAGAAAAGATGAGTATTGAACTAAATTACCTCTTTTACCATGGTACCATTAGAGTTCTTTAATTCTATTGCTCTACTTTTCTAGGAAAATGACTAGTATCTGTTGAAGGACATTTAATTCTTAAAAATTAATTACTCTATGAGGCAGTTTTTTTTAAGTTACTCAGATCATGACACTCCCTTTCTTTAAAAAAAGATTTATTTATTTTTTAATTTTTATTTATTTATTTATTGGCCGCATTGGGTCTTTGTTGCTGTGCGTGGCCTTTCTCTAGCTGTGGCGAGCAGGGGCTACTCTTCATTGCAGTGCACGGGCTTCTCATTGCGGTGGCTCCCCTTGTTGAGGAGCACGGGCTCTTGGTGTGGGTTTCAGTAGTGGCTGACGAGCTCTAGAGCGCAGGCTCAATAGTTGTGGTGTACGGGCTTAGTTGCTTCATGGCATGTGGGATCTTCCTGGACAAGGGCTCAAACCCATGTCCCCTGCATTGGCAAGTGGATTCTTAACCACTGCGCCACCAGGGAAGTCCCTAAGAGGCAGTTTTTATGAATCTCCCAAAATGGAGCTCTGGAATGGAAGATTAAAGATGAAATGGAGTCAGATTTAGGTCACAGGGCACAACCTCCTCTTGGGGATCTTAAACACTAGTAAAATATGACTCAATTCATGTTACATTACTCTATCCTTTAAGGATCCACCCCAAAACAACAAACATCATTGTAATAATTATTTAATCAACTTTTGCAGGTTTTCCCTGTGGAAGTGGGATAAATCTGGAATGGGTATTTATCAATCTCATTTCACAAAAAGAGAAACTGAGACAGAATTCAGTTGTACACTAAAGTGATGTAATAAGCCTGATCAGTTAGTGGAGCTAAGCTAATCCAGAAAATTACCAGCTGATTACATCCCAGCAAAAGTGACTAGGTGGGATAACACCAAAAGTCAGACTATCAAATCAGACTCACACAGGGGCTTCCCTGGCGCTGCAGTGGTTAAGAATCTGCCTGCCAATGCAGGGGACATGGATTCAAGCCCTGGTCCAGGAAGATCCCACATGCCTTGGAGCAACTAAGCCCATGTGCCACAACTACTGAGCCTATGCTCTAGAGGCTGCAAGCCACAACTACTGAGCCCTCATGCTGCAACTACTGAAGCCTGCATGCCTAGAGCCTGTGCTCTGCAACAAGAGAAGCCACTGCAATGAGAAGCCCACGCACCACAACAAGGAGTAGCCCCCGCTCGCTGCAACTAGGGGAAGCCCATGCACAGCAATGAAGATCCAACACAGCCAAAAATAAATAAATAATAAAATAAATTTTTAAAAAATCAGACTCACACAAAAGAAATATCTAATCCACAGTATCAAACTTGACTACTAATAAGGATACAAGTAAGATTGAGGTAAAGCAGGTTCAGCACCACCAACTTAGTTCCCCAGATTCTATTTTTTGCTACACTGGATGCACTCTGGGCCCAGATCTACCAGGTGACGTCACTAGTGATGTATGTGATCCAGCCACTTGCACAGAAGGGGTCATTTTGATCATTGTTTCTATGTTGTGCTCAATTAATTACATTGTTTACATGACATTTTCTGGAAGCCATTCCTGTAATCCATAGACTCACGTTTGGTTTACCATAAGGAATCCCAGACAACCAGGTTCATTCTGTTAAAAGCATTTCACAGTTAAGGACCCTCCTGCTAGCAAATACCATTACTTTGTTTGGAAGACGTCTACCATTACTAGACCAAGTCATCTTATTTTTTCCCCAGGGCCATCTCCCCTGTAACTTGAGAGGATGAATTACAGACTTGCTGCTTAACCATTTATTTGCTCACTAGTAAATCCTAGCTCACAGGAGCTCAACAGTATTGAAATGAAAGGCCAGTGTAGTCCCTACCCCTCACCTCTGAAGCTGATTTGAGGAGCTGGAAAGTTTATCATTTCAATAGCCATTTAAAAGATTCTCTCTTGACCAATTTAATCCAAGACCTCCTAAGCCACACTGAAATCAACCCAAATCCAATTGTGACCCACCTTGGATTAGTCTTAGTTTCATTAGAGGGTGTTCATATCCCTAGAAAAAGCTTTCCTTGTGTGTACTCAGGACAGCCTGTTATTTACATGGTATAAATGAAAAGGCAGCAGAAAGTCTCTTGACCCCAAAACATCCTTGCCTATCAAGCAAAGTGCTTGAAAGTCTACTTTCTACTTTGAGGGGATTTATTCCTTTGGGTTAAGCATTGGCCTTTTTAGGCTGTCATCTTTAAAATGTTGGTATCTCAAAGGATTAGAGATTGGGTTATTTTTACCTAGAGTAAACAATGAACCACTGCACCATCTTTAGAAATCAGAGATGTCCTAGAGCTGCCTGAGAATATCAAGTGTCTGTAGTACTTAGAAAGCGGTGTTGGGGCAGGAAAGATAGTAAAGAGAAGCAAAGGAGGAATTGCCTGTGGTCCTATGGTCAGGACTCTGCAATTTCACCACCGAGGGCGTGGGTTCAATCCCTGGTTGGGGAACTAAGATCCCACAAGCCATTCAGTGCAGCAAAAAAAAAAAAAGAAAGAAACAAAGAAAGGAAAAGAAAAAGAAAAAGAGGAGGGGAACAAAGGGACTATGAAAGGAAAATAGCAAATTCTAAAGGTAAATTTTAAATTAGTTTTCTTTATGTAAATTTACCATCATCTATAGGTCTCTCCCTGATGCAAAATATGTTAGTTTGGGCATGGGCAAATTTTTCTGCTTTAGTTAGATGTATCAAGAACTTAATAAAAGATTGACTAACTGTATTATTTTTCTAGATTTTGTCAGTTTGGTTACTATTTAGACAACATATTTATTTTAGTGAGTAGGTAGTTGCTTTATTTTTCAAATAGCTTGTGGCTCACAGATAAGGTAATATTCAACTTCCAGCAAAAATTACCCACCATTTTATTTTACTTGCCCTGGACTGGTTTGAGAAGGCCTGTGGAGAGTCCTTTCACCTTAGAAGATTTTCCTATCCTTTCCTCTTTGACAGCAGACACAGCTTAAGCGTATTCCTAAGAGAATAAAAATCATAATATGCTTGGCATTTTTAGAATAATCAATTGATTATTAGTTGATTTCTGTAAGATGCCACAATCAAGACATCCAGATATCTAAAAGTAACCACTTCCTGAATTACCCATGAAAACTTCTTACTTGGGAGTGAAGCTATGGGTAGAGTAGCTGTGGAAGTGTGGCTGACCTGTTTGTGCCAAGGTTCCCACTGTGAAGTAGAGACAATGATACTTAGGTACTAGAGTTGTACAGGAACACCTCGTTTTATTGTGCTTCACAGATGTGTTTTTCATAAACTGAAGGTTTGTGGCAACCCTGCGTGGTCAGATGATGTGTAGCATTTTTTAGCAACCACGTATTTTCAAATTAAGGTATGTTCGTTGTTGTTTTACACACAATGCTATTGCACACTTACTAGACTAGTGTAAACACAACTTTTATATGCACTGAGAAAGCAAAACAAATACGTGTGACTCACTTTTTTGAACTGGTCTAAAACTGAACCCACAGTATCTCCAAGCTATGCCTGTGCCGAGAAGCCAAAGTGACAATATATGTAAATCAAGTCCCATGAAAATGTAGTTTTTTGCCAAATTATTTTTGAAACTCAACAAATGTGCACCTGAGTGTCTACTGTCTGCCCAGCACTGTGCTATGCACTGGGGGTTCTGTGATGAACAGGACAGTCCCGCCTTTCATGAGCTTGCAGTCTAACAAAGGAGAGGAACCAAGGGCAGCGCAGTGGAATGAGAGCTGTTGGGAAGGAATGGCCCGGGATTCTAAGGGGCCGATGTATATACAGACCATTAACCCAGCCTTGACGAGACATGCCAGCGTGCAGGAAAAGAATTCTGAGGACTGGGGTGGAAGGGGAAACGGGCATTACAGACAGAGGGAGGAGATGCAACGTCCTGAGACAAGAAAGAGCTTGGAAACTTAGAAGGCCTGCGAGTGTGCCGGTGGGGAGCACCGAGGGGGGAGACAGAAAGCTGGCGGGGCTGCGTCCTGATGAGTCTTGGTGCCCTTTCATGAATGACCGCTTGAGAGTGTCTCCTGATAGACCCTGAAGGGCTCTAAAGAAAACTTTTAAAGGATGACATAAAGGGAGGCAAGATTTACAGATCTGAGAAATATTAAGGAGACAGGCAAGACTTGCTTATGCAACAAATATTTATCGAACTTTTTAAATTAAAATGATGAAGTTGCTTTTAATTCACAAATTACATGAATAAGGAAGGGAGAAGGTAATCTTTTTCAGGGGTGTTTGTGGTGTGTAAGAAAGTGAATTTTTTTCTCACTATTCTCGGCAGTTAAACTTTTTTAAATTACAGTTCGTAAGTTTACTTCTGTTTCCAAAGTATCAATATCAGAATCAATATTTCTCATCACATGCAATCTTGAGTCATTTTTAATACTATCTTTTCTTCCTACCGTGAGCAAAATGTCTGAAGCTTTCAATAGGTGGCCATATGACTCAAAGCCACAATAACTCTTTGGAGACTGCTGTTCCAAATTACATTTAATTAAATTTCCTACGCCTTCTTCGTGTTTGAGTTTAGATGTCACTTCTTCCTTGAGCTCCCTTCCACCCCCAACTCAGTTAAGGGACTTTCCCAAGTGCTCACATAGCCTCTGCCCTTTCTCTGCTGTAGCTCTTACCTCTCCATAACTATCACTCATCCATCTCACCCAGCAGAACGTTGACCCCTGAGGGTCACAACTATGTTTCGCCTGTTTATTATCTTTCCCTAAGTGCTTGGTACACATCACACAGTGAGCACTCAATAATCATTGGTTGAATAACCAAATAAATGAAGAAAGAGGAATTGGAAGAATAGCTGTTGATCTATTGTCGTCCCACAATTTATAAACACAGACAGAGTATTTACTATGTGCCAGGAACAACAACAAGGTTGAACAGACTTTTTAAAGGACAAAAATGATAGTCAGTTTTTTGCTGTTTTTCTTTTACCAAAATGAAATGGCATTATAAGAAATATACTTTGATTTGCAAGCAATGTGATCGACAAGGGCTCAATTTCCAAAACATACAAACAGCTCATACAACTCAATAACAAAAAAAACAAAAACCCATCTGAAAATGGGCAGAAGACCTAAATAGACATTTCTCCAAAGAAGACATACAGATGGGCAACAGGCACATGAAAAGATGCTCCACATCACTAATTATTAGAGAAATGCAAATCAAAACTACAATGAGGGCTTCCTAGGTGGTGCAGTGGTTGAGAATCTGCCTGCCAATGCAGGGGACATGGGTTCGATCCTGCTCCAGGAAGATCCCACATGCCAAGGAGCAACTAAGCCCATGCGCCACAACTATTGAGCCCATGTACTGCAGCTACTGAAGCCCACATGCCTAGAGCCCATGCTCCACAGCAAGAGAAGCCACGGCAATGAGGAGCCCACACACTACAACAAAGAGTAGCCCCCACTCACCTCAACTAAAAAGAAAGCCCAGCACAGCCCAGCACAATAAAGACCCAACACAGCCAATAAAATAAATAAATAAATAAATAAATAAATAAGTAAATAAATAAATAAATAAATTTATTAAAGAAAAAAAGCCTACAATGAGGTACCACCTCACACCAGTCAGAATGGCCATCATCAAAAAGTCTACAATGGATAATGCTGGAGAGGTTGTGGAGGAAAAGGGAACCGTCCTACACCGTTGGTGGGAATGTAAATTGGTGCAGCCACTAGGGAGAAAAGTATGGAGGTTCCTTTAAAAACTAAAAATTGAACTACCATGTGATCCAGCAATCCCACTCCTGGCCATACATCCAGAGAAAACTATAATTTGAAAAGATATATGCACCCCAATGTTCATAGCAGAACTAATTACAATAGCCAAGATATGGAAGCAAACTAAATGTCCATTCAGATGAATGGATAAAGAAGATGTGCATGTGCACACACATGCGTGCACACACACACACACACAGTGGAATATTACTCAGCCATAAAAAAGAATGAAATAATGCCATTTGCAGCAACATGCATGGACCTAGTGATTATCATATTGAGAGAAGTAAGTCATATAGAGAAAGATACCATATGCTATCACTTATAAGTGGAATCTAAAATATGACACAAATGAACTTATTTATAAAACAGAAACAGATTCACAAACATAGAAAACAAACTTATGGTTACCTAAGGGGAAAGCAGGTGGGGGAGGGATAAATGAGAAGTTTGGAATTAGTAGATACAAACTGCTACATACAAAATCGATAAACAACAAGGTCCTACTGTATAGCACCGAGAACTATATTCTGTATCCTGTAATAAACCATAATGGAAAAGAATATGAAAAAGATATATGACTGGATCATTTTGCTGTGTACCAGAAACTAACACAACATTGTAAATCAACCATACTTCAATTAAAAAAAAAAGAAATATACTTTGATCATTGAAAAGGCTGTTGTTGGTAGATTGTAAGTGGTTTCCATTTTCCCAGTGGTCCTCTTTGGAATGTTGAAGACAAAGTGGTTTGGAAAAGCATAGATTAAAATAAGGTATAGGAATTCCATGCAGGCAAGGCTACCCACAGACACCAGGTAGAGAATAGAGGGAGCCACAAACCAAGTGAACTCAATTTATTTTATTTTTTTACTCTTACAAATTATATCACCATGAAAACTTTATGTTTCTTTGCTTAAGACTCTATTTTCAGGTTCTAACATTAACACTGTTTTAATGTGTTACATCTATTATAAAAATATTATAAGGTTACTTATAATATCTAAATCTTGTATAATTGGAGACAAGAAGTGCAAAATGATGAGTGACTAAAGTAAAGCAGGGACTGTGAGACTGAAGTGTGGATGGGAATTCAACAAATGAGCGTTTACTGGACCAGAGAGGAGCATGGTCATGAAGGGAAGGAGAGAGAGCCCTGGGTAGCTAGGAATTAAGGAGGCTATTTTAAATAACTTGATGCTTGAGCATATTTATGGGAGCTGCAAGGAAAGTGTTGATGAAAAGGGAGTGATTAGAAATGCAAAAGTGAGACTTCCCTGGTGGCACAGTGGTTAAGAATCCCCCTGCCAATGCAGGGGACATGGGTTCAAGACCTTATCCAGGAAGATCCCACATGCTGCAGAGCAACTAAGCCTGTGCATCACAACTGCTGAGCCCGCGAGCTACACCCACTGTGCCCGCTGCAACTACTGAAGCCCGTGCATCTAGAGCCTGTGCTCCACAGTAAGAGAAGCCACCACACTGAAAACCCCCTGCACCACCACGAAGAGTAGCCCCTACTTGCTGCACCTAGAGAAAGCCAGCACACAGCAACGAAGACCCAACACAGCCCAAAAAATTAATTAATTTAATTTAATTAAAAAAAAAAGAAATGCAGAAGTGGGGGAGAATGGTCCAGGGGGTTGCAAGAGGGAGGATACACCCAGAAAGCCTTCCTGCCTAGGAGAGTGGATGGAATCAGAGAACATCCTGGCACTGCTTAGGGTATAGTTCTTCATGGTAATACTTCTAACCCAAGGCTCATAGCACCCTGGAGTTATTTCAAAGGGTTCAGGAGTCCAGAGGTGAGCTGATCATTATAAGTTGAAGGAATAAGTACTTTCTCCCCGCTGTACCACTTAAGTCTGTAGATGTTGTGAATTCTTAAACATAAATTCACTTAAAACTGTAGTGAATTGATTTAAAAATATCATGTGCCTGTTCATTTGTGTGTGTGTGTGTGTGTGTGTGTGTGTGTGTGTGTATGAATCCTTATTACTCTGAAAGACTGGAAATTTGGGTCTAGATAATGTGGAATTGTTGGTGACTCCTGAGACAGGCAGTGATGTGATGATAGCATACTTTTTTGGAAGACTGATCTGTCAGTAGTGGATCAGATGAATTGAAAGGAAGAGAGAATAGAGACAGGAGAGTTTCACATGAGCCAATCCTAAAGGCCCTGAGCAGCTCTTCTCAAGCATCTCACAAGGCCACACGTTACCTAAACAAATTGTCTTTTCCCAAAATCTCCTCTCTGCTTCTGAAAGCAAACAATGCTCTCAAGTATCCAGCAACATTTAAAATAGCAAGCTTGGGTTTGTTTTTGTTTTTGTTTCAAGCCTTCTCTTTTTCTGACCGTACAATTGCTCCAGTATCAGAACAAGGGATCTGCATCTCGATATGGTCACAGCAATGCTCTGTCCTTCCTAAAGTCTGTATCAGGCTTAACTTTCTAGAACTCTGCTGGGAAAGCAGCCAGCAGCGGGCTCAGACTACGGCACTTGTGGCCCCCTAGTGGGGCTACGGTAGTTTCAAGTAGAAATCATATTGGCTGAGAACAAATGCAAAGAAAATAATAAATCACAGCATAGGTGAATAGACGAATGTCTGGAGATGTAATGAAATCTTTTCTATAAAAATGCCGTCAGGCAAAAAACATACGAACAACAACAAAAAATTGAAACTTAGCCAATGAGGCTGAATACAGAGAATCTGAACTCGGAGACAGTAGGAAATAAAATTTAAATAAAATAATAAAGATTAGAAGAGCAACGCAAAAGTGGTTATCTGGTTTAAACATAGCTGACAAAACTGCCCTCACCACGAGGGGATGGGTTGGAGGTGGGGGTCCTTTCTCAAAGGGCTGGCAGCACAGCCTGTGATGCTGACATCACAGCATCTCCATGTCCCTCCCTGTCGGCACGATGATGTTCTTCCTGTGGTGTCACCACACCAGATGCTCTGCTTGCTTTATTTGGGAACTAGGAGGGGAGGGGGTGGCACTTTTGTTAGCCCCCAGATTGATCACTTTTAGAACATTACCATCCTCCAGAATTTACTATCCTCTCAACAACAGTGGTAAAAACGAACTGGAGGGACTTCCCTGGTGGCACAGTGGTTAAGAATCTGCCTGCCAATGCAGGGGATGTGGGTTCCATCCCTGGGTCGGGAAGATCCCACATGCCGCAGAGCAACTAAGCCTGTGCGCCACAACTACTGAGCCTGTGCTCTAGAGCCCGCGAGCCACAACTACTGAAGCCCATGCTTCCCAGCAAGAGAAGCCACCACAATAAGAAGCCCCCACAATAAGAAGCCCACACATCACATCGAAAAGTAGCTCTCTCTTACCGCAACTTAGAGAAAGCCCGCGTGCAGCAACAAAGACCCAAAGCAGCCAAAAATAAATAAAATAAATTTATAACAAAAAAAGTCTTTATTTATTAAAAAAAAAATTGAACTGGAAATGTTGATACTTAGGCCTGTTCTGTTCTGTGTGTTAATTAATCCCTTCCTTAACCATTTAGTTGGGCCCCAATGCAAAGCACATTGATAGCTGTGATTCCTCACTGATCATCGCCCTGCACGCCAAGGAGCATTAACTCCATAAACCTGGGCTACAAATCAGCTGGCTGAGAAAGGTCATTAATTTCTTCATCCATCTCCCCACCCCACATTCTCCCCCACTCACTGGAAACCTAGCCTTCACATTCAGAATCTTACACTGTCTGGGGAGAGACGGAAATCCGTCCTGCTAGAAAAATTTAGGACAGGAATTGTATATGAATACACAGCTAATGTCAGTAATATTGATAATGCCCCAAACATGTTGTTATGTTCGTTGATAGACCTATATATGTTTATTATTATGTACACAACTTAGATAAAAACATAAAAGAACTAAATGTTATGTCAGTTACAAAATATATCTATTGACTTGGAAATTGTTTAGACTTTGTTAATATAAAATGGATCACAAAACATTACGCACAGTGTCATCCTCTTTTGTGAAAATGTATTAAAATGAGTATGTACCAAGCAAAAAAAAAGAAGAGGAAGAGGAAGAGGAAAGAAAAAAGAAAGAAATCCATCCTACTAGTCCCATCGTCCCTTGTTAATTCACAACAATAAATAATTCCCACAGTCTGGAAAGTCTTCCTTATCTCTGAACTAAACCAAGGGTGGTTTTATTCAGCCTGTTTCCCCTAAGTCAGTCCTCAGGGAAGACATATTAAAGCCATTGTTTTTTGTACAAGAACCCTCAGTGTCAAGGAAAAATTAAGTTTGCTCCTGGTCTTAGAGAATCATCAAATGTTAGAGCTGGAAGTTAGAAACCATCTCAAAGTAATTAATAAATTAATTAAAAAAGAAACCATCTCAGACAACTACCATCCCCTTTGCACCTCATTCTCCCCAGTACCCCCCAACTTAAAATACAAAGGAACTGAAGCCCAGAGAAGTTAGGAGAACTGCCCAAGGACACATGGTGAGCTAATCGAGTTTTACCACCACACAGATATTTTTCTCCTGGTCCCTTTAACATTTCATTGTGTACTTTTCAACCACAAACTCTGAAGTTCTCTTGTCAGTAACAACCTCTACCCAGGTGATCACAAACTCTAAAGTACAAAGAGGCCCCCAGACATGAGAAAAGTGAGCCGCCAAATAAGGAGTAGTGATAACTTTGGCAAATGGAATCTCTCGAGCCTGGTCTAAGAGGGGCCGCCTTGCAGGGTGGTGATCACCCCTGATTTTTCAAACCAAGAAACTAAGAATCAAAGCTGCTAAATGACTCACCCACAGGCTTCCAGCAGGTGAGAACACAGGCAGAATCGGAACCCAGCTCCATCTCCAGTCTTCTGGGCTGTCATTAAAAGCAAGGGAGAACTGAAGGTAAAAATTAACAGAACATGTTTTCTAAAGTATTACAACGTTTTATTTGTACTTAAGCTTCTACATGAAATGCTTCAAGTTTTCTTTATGTAGAAGCTAATGTGAATGGTGCTTCTTTTAGCCTATAAGACTGGAAGACAGAAATCATATTTTTTCAGAAGGGTATCATAAGCAAATATGCACTGACTACATTGTATTGGTTTGAGTGTGACTATGTTAAGTACAAAAGAAACATTTTCTCCAGTGTCAGTATGCTCTGCTTGTGTTTACCTTTGAACCACTTTTCCTTCTCAACCGCCTCCCTCCTTGGCTGGCCCAGATCCAGCCTCTATTCCACCAGCACTGCCTTTTCTGCCATATTTCCCATAGCCTGGCTTTTGGGTTCTTGTTGTTTTGAAAGGTTGTTTTTATTTCTCCTGCATATTAACACTGTCCTTCAAGTCTATGTTTCCAGTGCCTCTTCCAAATGAATAGGGTCACTGTGGATTCTGATCCTGCTCCCTGGAGATCCAGAATCCTGAGAGTCTGTTCTGCCAAGCTCCGGGAAATATGTCTCATTAGTTGACGTATTGTAGTCAAGGCTCTTTTCGTTACACGGAACATAAATTCTCTGATGCTGGATTAAGAAAGTAAGAGGGGCTTCTTTGGAGAATGGGAGGAAATCTCACACTTTCTAAGAGCAGCAAGTAAAATAGAATATTATTTCTGATGTGTTGATATTAATATGCTTTGTCTGCACTTATTCTTTTGCATTTAATGCCTCAACTTTTTGTATTTGATACTTCATCAGCATGCTGTTTCTTTTTTATATTATAAGCTTCTAGGGAGCAGAGATGATACTTGTAATTTGAGATAACAAGGGTAACAGAGTCAAATTTGTGACTCACGGGGACAGGAGATGGGAACTGAAAGGTGAGGCACAAAGGTGAGTCCTACTCTTCTGGGAAGTCTTTTCTTCTCACTAATCTTTTTCATTTCTGTCTCTTTCTCCCGTGGTATCGCTGCACCTTCATTACCATCTCTTAGCACCATTATTATCTCTTCATCATGTCTTAGCATCTTCATCTTTCTTTCTCCAAGTAAGCTTCCAATCCTTGTGGATGGCCCCATATTGGTGCCCTAAGTTCCTGAGTTGACATGAACTCAAAGCTCCAAGATTCGAAAAAAATCATCAACAACCGTCTCTCTTTTTCTTACTCCAGTTCTCAGGAGGGACTCTGACAGGTCAGCCACAGGATCAGTGGGTCGTGACTGAGGGCCCCTCCCTGGTTTAGTTAGCCACAGTAGGGGATGGATGAGGAAAGTGACAGGTGTTGGGGAGGGCTGCTCCAACCAGAGGCTGTGAACACAGTAGTTTCTCTAGGAAGAACCAAAGCAATGTAGCCAATCAAACGTATCTGGCACATCCCCTCACCCTAGCATGTGTAATTCCAAAGGTGAGTGTGCATATCTAATATGCTCTGAGTAAAGCTGTAATCACACTTACCTTGACCCAAAAAGGGATAATTTAAAGTCACATCTAGCTAGTCTGCCCCAAGTTATCTCCCATGGAGATATTTTTCTCCAAGTGAAGTCTTTTCCTCCTCTAGCTCCGTCTCCCAATCTTACAACCTAGGGACTGAATAGTAGATGTAATCACCATCTCCAAATAGATATTAGAAGAGAAAAAGCAAGACACTTAGAAATAAATCAGATAGAGGGAAAAAAGATCTAAAGATGTCACCAGATTAAACCACATACATCAGACAGTAGTAGAAACTGCCTCATCTTCGCCCCCACCCCTGACTCAGACACACACCTAGTAACCTTGAGGTCCTTTACTGGCTTTGGAGGTGAGATGATCACATTATTGTAAGTTCGTTATCAGACAGACTCAGTAAACCCCAATGACATCCGCTTTTGGACACTTCCTTAACAGGCTAATAAACTGCTTTAAGTTTGATATAAGAGAGGGCAACTTCTCATCTTCATTTTCCATCAGTGAGAGGGACACCAGCAAGGATTTCCACCTCTCTAAGATGGTAGCAGTCCATTTGCACAGATGACACAATATATTCTGTAGGTTTGATTCAGCCTTGGAAATTGCTTGAGACATGAATCTCTCTGATCTTAGTTTGAGCCACAAGTCCTTGTCTTAGCTCTTAAGTGGGGTTCCCTAGAAGCAGAGCCTGAGATGGGGGTTTCTTGCTCAAAGGTTTTATTGTGGGCGTGCTCTCAGGAGTAGGCCAGGGACCAAGGTTAGCAAGGTTAGTGTGTAGACCTCAGAAGAGGCAGCTCTTGTTTGTCTAAGGCAATTCTCTCATGGGATGCTGACAGCATCCACTCAGTGTCTCAGTTCAGACTCTCAAGAAAGAATCTCAGTGGCTCCTAACTAGAGCTATAATCACATGGAAGTTAGCCTTGCCCTTTCCAGAAGCTGGGGGTGGGAAAGTTTTCTAGAAAAAGTTTGGGCACAGCAAGTAATGATATCTGCAAATATAGAACATAAATAAATTAACGAATATTTATTTTACATCTTTTTGTATGCATGTGCATAACATCGTGGCAGAAACAAACAAAAAAGTAGCACAGAATTTCTTCCTTTGAAGAGACTTTAATCTAATTGGGAAGCAAGATAGCACCACCTAAAAAATAACAGTACACAGTAATGAATTAGAAGAGTCAGATGACTGTATCAGAAAATAAATATTACAGCAGTTCAGAAGAATAATCAGTTTAGTCTCAGAAGAAGTAAGGCATGTGCCAAGCTAAGTGTAGGGGTTAGCAATTTTTTTCTGTAAAGGACCAGATAGTAAATATTTTAGGCTTTGTGGGTCATATGATCTCTGTTGCAGTTACTCAATTTTGCCATTGTAGTGTGAAAGTAGCCAAAACAATACATAAACAAATGAGCATTCCTGTGTTCCAATAAAACTTTATTTGCAAAAACAATGAGTGAATCAGATTTGACCCACAACCATAGATTCCTGTTGTAGGTGAGTGTTTGTGTCCGCCCCCCACAATTCATATGTGGTGGCTCCAGCTTGGGAATGGGACCTCAAAGGGAATAATTAAGGTGAAATGAGGTTGTAAAGGGTGGGGTCCTGATCCAGTAGGATTAGTGTCCTTACAAGAAGAGACACCAGAGAGTCTCCACATTCACCTCCCAAACACACTGAGCAAGGGCCATGCGAGGACATAGCAGGGAGGCAGCCACCTGCAAGCCAAGAAGAGAGCCCCCACCAGAAAACAAATTGACTGAACCCTGATCTTGAACTTTAAGCCTCCAGAACAGTGAGAAAATAAATGTCTATTGTTTAAGCTACCCCGTCTGTGGTATTTTGTTACAACACTCTGAGCAGACTAAGACATTTACCAACTCCTGGCTCAGTGAAATTTAGCTACAGAGGTGAGCAGCAAAGCATCTCAGCAGGGGCAAAGTGTGAAGGAAGGCATGCTCTTGTCAAGGTTGCCAGCGACCCCTTCGCTGCTAAAGCCAATGGTCCATAATCAGTCCTCTTCTTTCCTGACCCATCAGCAGCATTTGAAGCAATTGATTTCTCCTTCCCTCTTGGTAATCTTTCCTCATTAACCTTCTATACATCACAGTTTCTTAGTTTTCCTTTTCCCTCAATGATAGCTCCTTTTCAGTCTCTCTGGTTGGTCTCTCCATCTTCCCTCTAACCTCTTAATGTTGGAGAAACTCAAGGCTCAGTCCTTGATCTTCTTTCCCTCTCTGTCTAACTTCACCCACATCCTTGGTGAGCTCATTTAACCCTGAAGCTTTAAATGCCATCCATAGGCTGGTGACTCCCAAATCTGTATCTCCAGGCCAGATTTCAAAACCATGCTCCAGACTTGTGTATCTAACTACTTACTTTGCAGCTCCATCTGAATGTTTCAGAGTTATCTCAAACACTAATGTTCAGAACTGAGCTCCTTATCTCCCCAAAGCCTTCTCTACATACAGTTTCCCCATCTCCATTCTCCATCTTCCAGTTGCTTTTCAAAAGACCCAGAAATACTTACAAAACTCAAAAATCTATTAGTCTGAAATCAGGATCTCCAAAAGATATTTGCACACCCATGTTCACTGCAGCATTATTCATGATAACCAAGATGTGGAAACAACCTAAATATGCATTGACAGATGAATGTATAAAGAAAATGTGATATATACATACAATGGGTTATTATTCAGCCTTAAGAAGAAGGAAATCCTGCAATATGCAACATGGATCAACCTGGAGCACATAAGCCAGTCACAGAAGGACAAATACTGCCTGATTCCACTGATATGAAGTAGCTAGAACAGTCAAATTCATAGCAGCAGTTGAATGGTGGTTGCCAGAGGATGGGGGGGAAGGAGATAGAGAGTTGCTTTTCAATGGGAATAAAGCTTCAGTTATACAAAATGAGTACTTTCTAGAGATCTGCATTACAACATTGTACCTATATTCAACCATATGATATTATACACTTAAAAATTTGTTAGAAGGGTAGATATCACATTCTATGTTTTTACTATCGTAAAAAAATATTTTTAGCCCCCACACACAAAAAATTCCACCCAAATAAAAATTATAGGAGTAATATGAGCCGAATTTTTTCCTATCACATGCAACAAAATTAAAAATTAACAAATTCAGTCACTTGTAATGTTTCAAACCAGACCTAAAGAATTCTCAGATTAAAGAGGAAATCAAAACTGCAATTTATTTATAAATTAAAAAAAATAAAAGCACTACAGATCTAAACATGTAGGATGTAGACAAAGAGAAAAATGTGATCTAAATAAACCTGTTAGAAAATAAAAGACATTGAAAATAAACTAAATATTCAGTCCAAGAAGTTAGAAAGAGAATCACAAAATAACCCTAAAGAAAGTAAAATGAAGGAATTAATAGTAAAGAGATAATTTAATGATATAGGAAAATTTTTTCAGTAAACTTGATCAAAAAAACCAAAAGATGGTTCTTTTAAAAGATCATATGTATGCCTTTTACAAATATATTCACATTAAGAAAAGGAGGAAGAAAATACAAATTAGAAGAAAGCAACAAGAATGTGAAAGGATAAATAAGTACAAATATAGACAAATGCTTGAAATAACAAAGGAAAACATATAGAAATATATCCCCAAAATTGAAAATGTATATAGAAGACATCATTTTTAAAGAAAATACAAACTACTAACAACTCAAAAAGAACCATAAAACTCAATAGATCAACAATCTGAGAAGAAATGTAAAAGTTGGTCAAATTTCTCTTCCTGCAAAATGCATTAAGTCTTTGGTGCCTTTATAGGTAATTTCTATCAATTAAAAAAAAACATAATCCCTATATTATTTAAATTGTTCCAAAGCATAGAAAACTATGGGAAGCTTTCCAACCTCACTCTCTGAGGACAGTATAATTCTGATGCCAATTCCAGGTGAATGAGAATACCAAAAAATCCTACTGATCAAATAACTTATGAAAATCCTAACTAAAACTTTAGCAAATTAACTTCTACAGTTTATTAGAGAGCACTGTTTATGATTCAACTATCAACGACGGAATAGAAAAATGATTTAATATAAGGAAATGTATTCATGTCTTACACTATAATGACATACTCCAAATGAAATTATCTAAAATGATCTTGCTAAATTCCATAAGCATTTTGTAAATTAAGCATTTATTCCTGATTAAAACTTACAATTTGCTAGAAATAGAAGCAACTTACTAAAATTTGACAAAGAATAAAATATAGAAATATCTATCTATCTATCACAAATGCATTACTTAAACATGAAATATTAGAAGCGTGCACATTGAAGTTCTGAGCTGAACAGTGGTATCTGCTAATAATACCTCTACCTTATTTGCTGCCCCCTCATATTCCAATATTTATTCATAAGGAGACAATTGTATCACTATGCAGAGGATATGATTATCTGCCTTAAAATATCTAAAATAACTAACTGAGCAACTATTAGAACTAATAAATATAATGTGATTTAATAATCTACTAGATTTAAGATATAAACCCAGAATTTTCTTATATGAAGACAATAATCAGTCGGAAACAAGAACAGAAAAAGAAAATCTATTACAATTGCGTACAAAGAAGCAACATGCTTAGAAATTATCTTTAAAGCATGCAAGAAATATAGACAGAAACTAATACATTACTGGAGGACATTTTTTAATAAAAAGAGTAGCAGGCCATCCTCCTGCGTGAGGAATGTCCGTATTCTAATGATACAAACTTCCTTAAAGCAATTCATAAAGTCAACAAAATCCCAGTTAAAATCCCATTAAGATTTATTTGTGATATCTGACAAAATTTTAAAATTTGTCTGGAAAAGAAAATATACAAGAAGAGCCAAGATATTTTGGAAAAAGGACAATTAAGTGGAATTTGACCTACTAGTTAACAAATCTTGCTATGAAAAAAATACTGTAAAGTTATAGTAACTTGAATAGTGTAATACTGGAGCAGATACAGAAAAAACATAAATGAACTAGAATAGAGACCCAGAAACAGATATATATATATATATATTTATATACACACTATATATATATACACAATATATATACAATATATAATACACAATATATTTTTTTCATATATATATATGAAAATTTAGGACATGATAAAGATGGCATTTCAAAATAATGGGAAGGATGTAATACTCAAGTGATGTTGAAACAACTAGCTGCTCATTTGGAAAAGTTGAATTTATATATCACACTAGTCATAAAAATATAATTCCAAAAATATTAAAAATCTAAAAAAAATTTAAATTATAAAACATCTGTGTATTTTAATATTCTTTAGAATTTAATTAACTTAATTCTTTAGGATAAACTTTACTCAAAGAGATGTCTGGTCTTTGTCCCACTAAACCCTTAGAATTTTCTCAGTGACTGGAGTGTCCTTGTTATTCATGGCGGGCCCCTCAGACAGGACCTGATAATTTTTGCTAACAAGGTGACCATGGTGGATAGTTTGTGCTAAGGAGGTAACTCAAGTTGGGGACTGGCCACACCAGAAAGACTAACCAAGCGATTAAAGGGTTGGGGTGTTAAGCCCCATGATAACAGCCTGCTCTCCCCAAGGGAGAAGGGGTTAGAAATTGAGTTCAACCACATGGCCAGTGTTTAATCAATCATGCCTACATAATGAAACCCCAATAAAAGCTTTGGATACCAAGGCTTGGGTGACACTTCCCTGGTTGGCAGTATGCTGAGTGTTGTCATACACCATAGACCAAAGGAGGTAACACCCTTCAGGACTCCACAGGGAGCAGATGACTGGAAGCTTTGCATTTGGACTCCTTCCAGACTTCATCTGTGCATCTATTCTTTGGGCAGGTTCTGATTTGTAGATTTTTGCTATAATAAAACTGTAATCATAAGTATAGCCCTTTCAGTAAGTTGTGTGAGCCTTTCTACTGAATTATCAAACCTGAGGGTGGTCATGGGAACTCCTGAATTTGTGGTTAGTTGGTCAGAAGTGAGGATGGCCATGGAGACCCCCAAATTTGCACCTGGCACCTGAAGTGAGGGCAGTTCTGTGGAGAACTGTGTCCTTAACCCTGAATTTGACAGGTTTATTGCAACATACAAAAAAAAAATCTTGGGGTATGCAAGTCCTTCCTTATACAATTCAAAATACAGACACTATAAAGAAAAAGATGGATAGATGTGATGATACGAAAATGTAAACTTTCTGTACAAAATTTAAGAAAGGATACCATAAAACAAAGTTACAAGATAAGTGAAAGATTATGAGAAATATTTGAAATAAATGTTAGACAAAGAAATATTATTTATAACATGCAAAGTTTCCTTAAATGAGTAGAAAGATGACAACTCAATTTTTTAAATGAGTAAAACAAATGAACAGGCAATTTACAGAACTACAAATATCCAGAAAACACAAAAAGAGGCAACCTCAATTATAATCCAAAAATGGAAATTAAACAATGAAATATTATTTTTCACTCTTCAGAGCTGCAAAAAATAAATATCCAGTATTGGCAAAACTATGATCACACCAAGGACTTCCTAAGCTAATCACAGGAATATACTTTGGGACCATATTTTTGCTATTACAATTTTACAATATGTAACAAATTTTAAATGTGAAGAGCTTTTGCATTCTAGGAATCTATACTATAAAATTTTCACACACATGCATCAAAACATAGGTGCAAGTATATCACTGCAGTTTCATTCCAGCTGTTTTAGTTCCAGCAAAAATTAAATATAATCTGCACTCACATGCCAGGCACTGTTTTAAAAAAATAATGGTTTACATACACATATACTGATGAAAAACAATCTGTAAGGAAAAACATTGAAGACAAGTCCCAATATAATATGTTTAAACATACTTGTATATGCAAAGTGTAGTCTACACATGTGCTGTAGACAAAGCTGTATAAAGATACCTCTGAAGCTGTTAACCACAGTGTGGAGGCTGTGGTAGATTGGCCTTCTTGGATGCCCTTCCAGCTGCCTTCCAGTTGGAGAGGTTGGAAGCTAAAACCCACTAGGGTTCTGGATATGAATGAGGTTTGGCCCATGAGGAGGACTTACACAAGATGTAGGAGCATAAGTGAAGCAGACACAACTTCCTTTCCAGTTTCTTTGGGCAAGCAAGGCTGTAGAAACAGCTTTTCTGCAGAAACACGCCAGCTTCCTGGTACTGACACACAGCTGTGGTGGCAGCTGGCATGATAGTAGATTCTTGATTCTCACTTTCCAATCATGGCTCACAGCTACAAGTGTCCACTTTCCAGCCTCTTGAGTGTCAAGGAGCCATTACGGCAGTGACCGTGGAAGCAACAGCAACTTCTTGAACTTGGGTGACCCCTGCAGGGATGAGTTGTTGAATTCATACGTCCCGTGGCAGCCTCAGAGGTGGTAGCTCCCCTACTGGGTCAGCTCTCCTTCATTCTGAAGTCTCAGCCTATAGCCTATAGCCTAGCCCTATACTGATTTATGATTTTTGTAAGCACTTAAATCCTTATTTTAAATTTCCTTATGTTTAAAATACCCAGAGGTTTCTGTTTCCTGTACTTACTAGGTAAGAACAGTGGAACTGATGTAGAGGCCCGGGAATCTGTACATCAGAAGGTTCTCAAATGTGTTTTTCACACACATTCCATTTTGAGAAGCAATGCTTTAGGACGTGAGTGATTGCCTCAGGCCACCCAAGTGGTATCTGTAATAAAGTTGGGTTGTCTTTTTAATGCCTCAAGACTTGGGGTGCTACCCAGAGGCTTGGCAACAAAGATGTCCATTCTTGGTAACAGGGCCTCTGGTTAGCTACATTAGAGCTCGTTGAGTTTATGGAATATATATCAACACAAACTTACTTAAAACACATGGTGATTCAACAATATTTTTGACTTTTGAATCCTTTCAGATTACAATAAGCTGCCACTTAGTTGCTTTATCCAAGATACAAATGAAGGAAAGATGGGTGGCCAGGGTAAAATTTCTATCTTGGGAAGCTGGATGCAAGAGAGAAGCAGGTTTAAAAAGGAAAGTAATGAATGTGGTTTGGGACACCATGCATTGGAGGTGTCAGAGATCCCACAAGGCTAGAAGACAAGGATCAGTAACAAAAAAAGAAGATGAAGCCTTACAACCACAGATGCAAGAAATGGTCACTGAGATAACACAAAACCTGGGTTAAGAATTTTAATTTCACTACATTTTCATAGTGTGATCTGTCTGAGCTTTATTTGCCTCATGTGTAAAACAGAAATAATACTGACTTCTTGGGGTGGTTGAAAGAACAGTGTGAGGCCACACCTGGAAAGTGGCCACACAGTGTTTGCCACACAAGGGAGACCCTCGATAAATGCTAGTTTCTTTCCCTCTTCCTACTGTTTCCAGCTGCCTGAGGTTTTACAACCAACCTATACAGCCACGGGGAAGGATATGGACCACGTGTTGCTAACACACCTACTCTCTGCTGTGTTTGGTGGTTAAGCACAGTGCAGTGATCAAAGCAAGACCGACGGCCCAGACATTAATCACAAAGACTAGGGCAACCTCACCAATGAGGTCTTTACATGCTCATACATATGCCATATCTTTAACACAGCTGTACAGCTTCAATTTATTCTTGAGGAACTGTAGCGTATTCCCCTGTGCGGAGGTCGAGAAGAACGCTGTCTTGACCAGTAAACCACCTCTCTTCCGGCACATCAACTGGAGTTTCTGTGTTCCTGTGTATAAGCCCTTAAACTCTTGTAATCAGCTACTTTAGTAAATACTGTATTGACTATCTGCTGGGAGTAGATTCTCTACGGAAGAAATAACAATTGATATTTCAAATTTTCATATGTTATGTAACATTTGGTTTCATATTAAGAAACAAGTTGCAGATGCTTTTTTCTGGAAAAGTAATCAGTGTCAGTTTATGATGCTTATGGGTTTTTCTTTTTTCCAGAACATGGAAGATTTTATCTGAAATCAGCGAACTGTCTTGGTGTTTGTTATTTTGTACTCCTCCCTGACCAGTTACGAAAATTGCTTGAAATGTCACATAAAGACAAAGAATTCGGGCATGTGATAGATATTGGCTTGTATAATTTTCATTAACAATTGCTGACCTTTTAGGTCAATATGTTTTGAAGTTTACTTAACAAATCAATATAATTTATTTCAGTTTTGATCTAAATTGTTTTAAATTGTCAGAATTTTCCCTTTTTTATGAATATAAAACTACCAACAAAGTACATTAATATATATGTTTAAAACTAGTTTCTTTGGGAATTAGAAGTGTCTTGCATTTTTTTTCAAAATAACAGAAGCATATTTAAAATGACCCTTTGTCTTTCACCCTTTCATCTCATGTGCCCTTATTTCCTTTAAAGAGCTATAATGTCTAGAAAGCTGTACAAACAATTAAGCTAAATCATTTTGTAAGCGGTTCTATGAAATGCAAGAGTGATTTTTTTCTTAAAGTCCAAATGTGTAACTCAGCTTACATGAGCATATAAGCATATTTTGCTTAAATTACATTTCCATCTGACAATATTAATTTCATCAAGGAAGCTTAGTATAAAATTAATTATAGCTATCATTTATGTTATTTCATCTTCCCCTTCCATTGAAGCATCAATGAGAATTCATCAACTGAAGGGCATGATTCACATTTTAACAACAATAATAAAGAAAATAACCCAAACTACTTTTTTTCCCTCCTACTAGAATTCCGTGACTAAAGACTTATCTCTTAATGTCATCTGAAATGCAATAATATATTTTGAAGATCAGGGGAAATGCTTCCAATGGATATAATAAGAGCACATCTAGTTATATTCTCCTGCTGACAAAGAACGTTTCAGTTTCATTGACTTTGGTGAATAACCTCCTGTGATTATTTCAGAAAGAAGTTCCAAGAAAGAATCTGAACAAGTACCCAGATGCCATCCTGTTGAGCACGAAGACAAGGATATCTGCTCTCATTCACTCACCAATTCCAGAGCACTATGATTTGCAAAGAAAATAACCTCCACACTTCCAAAATCTTCTCCCCAGCCCAGCTCCCCGTGAAAGCTCACTGCTGGCCATGGATGACATCCCTCTAGGGACTGGCCAGAGGGTTTTATCCTGGTGGCAGGTAATGACGTTGCATACCTCAAATATCCAACTAAGGTGAGCGAATCCTTGAAAAGACAGACTTTGTAAGGTGTACACAAATATGGACAGTTGTAAGGAAGTCAATTTCCACATCCTCAACTTCCATTTGTGTTTTCTCCTAAAGCTGATCTGCCTGAGAACCTGGGGAAGGATTATCCTGGTTCTGCCCTTTCACAATGAGCAGGGTTCCCACTTTAGGAATAAATACATGTTCTACCTCTCACCCCCTGTGAATTGAACTATAGTATAAAAACTCCAGGACACCAAAGAACAAGAAAATTTCAAACACTCCTGCAGGCGTGGCCTCCTTTGATCATCATACCCATCAGGCGGTAGCATGGGGACACTGAAGTGAAGACAAGTTCCTTTCAACAGTCTCACCTCTTCGCCCCCTAGTGGCAAAGGATGCAGCACTTCTGAGGGAGGGTTGATGGGAAAGCACAGCAAAGCATGTGGGTTAAAACTGAAACTGGCATTTTATTCCACCTAGGTGACGACACACGGCAAGATTCCCAGGACTTACCTTCTTAGATTAGTATTTGTAAAAAAAGAAAAGAAGAAGAAAAGTATGCTGGAAGACACCACTCTGCTGCAAATCCAGCTGCTCTGTATTTTTACCATTCTTAGTAATAACAGCATTTGGTGTCAAGATGTCAACCAGATCAGACACTAGTGCCCCATCTCCATCCTCCAGGCCCACCCGTGCCCTCCAGCCAACCAGCTGCACACACCCATGGAACATCAGCTCATCTCTCTTACTTTCTACCCCCAGGTCTCCCTGCTGCTGCCACCATGTGGGACACCCACATTTGACACATGCACAGGGCCTTCCCCAGCGGTCCAGTGGTTAAGACTCTGCCTTCCAATGCAAGAAGCGCGGGTTTAATCCCTGGTGGGGGAGCTAAGATCCCACATGCCAGTGGGGTGTGGCCAAAAACTAAAAAAAAGAAAAGCACAGACTGGGAAGAGAGAGAGTTAATATCCCAGGAGGTGACCCTCGTCCCATGGGAATGAGAACTGGAGGATGAAAACTCCTCTAACATGTCCCTTGGGTGGACGATGTTGAGGCACATTCCACGCTGACTCCTCCTCAAAGGATCCTTAGCGGAACTGAGCTGCAGCTGGCCGCAGCGGGGACCCAGCTCAACCATCTCCCTTTGGATTGGCTTCTGCCTTCCGTCTCTCGACCCTCCCTCCTTCCCATTTGCATTCCTAGGGATCACTTCTCAAAACAAGCCTCCTGCAGGCAGGCTCTGCTGACAGAGGAAGCCTAAGCCAGAATGTCTCAGTGTTTCACACATTTTGCGTGATTCCAGAAGAGGTAAAAATTTCCGTGATTATTTCAATAAAATGACAATATATCTTTGAGTAAAAGAGATCTATGGGTGATAGGTAAGTTAATGTCTTATATTTTCCTATATTATTCACCCAGGTAGAAGAAATATATTCATTAACCTTTGCCCAAACATTAAATACTGTAAATACATATTCATTTTTAGCTTGGGCTCAGATCTCCCATTTGTCTGCATTTGCTTGTGTTCATTTATTCCATGTATTTTGGGGTTGAAGATTAAAATAAAGAGATTATATTACAGATTTTTAGCCTAACTGTGCACTTAACAATAATATTTAATTCATCTCTTTTTTGATGCATCTTTTAATTTAATACATCATTTGTGTGCCCTAAAATTAATAGTGGCCATATAGCTTTTCTGCCACTTTTTATAAAAATATAAACCTGTAGGCTTAAAAACAGACCATCCTGTCATATAGAGTGAAGTAAATCAGAAAGAGAAGGACAAATATTGTATGCTAACTCACATATACGGAATCTAAAAATGGTACTGATGAACTCAGTGACAAGAACAAGGATGCAGATACAGAGAATGGACTGGAGAACTCGAGGTATGGGAGGGGGTGGGGGGTGAAGGGGAAACTGAGACGAAGCGAGAGAGTAGCACAGACATATATATACTACCCACTGTAAAACAGTCAGTGGGAAGTTGTTGTATAACAAAGGGAATCCAACTCGAGGATGGAAGATGCCTTAGAGGACGGGGGCGGGGAGGGTGGGGGGGACTCGAGGTGGGGGGAGTCAAGGAAGGGAGGGAATACGGGGATATGTGTATAAAAACAGATGATTGAACCTGGTGTACCTCCCCCCCCAAAAAAAAAAAAAACAGACCATCCTCATATGCAAATGTGAGACAAATGTTTCTAAATGTATTTTAGCATAGAATACCTTAAATCCTAGAAAACCAACTTCATTTAATTTGAATTGCTTCCTCTTTTGCAATTCAAAACTGTTCCAATTCTGCCAAACATATTAGTTATAAAAACATCATGTATCATTATAAAATAAAATATGACTTTATTTATATATAATGATTCTCAAGTATCATAACTTTTAAAGACTTCATGATGACTTCCTAGATAGTTTAAATTTAGCATTAGTATAGAGATCTGTGTTTGGAAATAATGGGTAAATTCCTAAAATATATGTCTAATTTTATGGGGTTATTTTTTAACCCAGTTTCATGTAATTTTATCTCCATAAATAAGGCACTTCTAAATTAAAGAGTAATAGGAATCAGCTGCTGCATTTCTTTTTAATATACTTCCCAGATATTGAGAAATTAAATGATTTTAAGGACTGGGTAGCAAATCCTTTTGCATATCAGATGGTTCCAATTCATGCTTTTACAAAACCAAATGGTCATTATGAAGTCACCAGCTGCTAAATAATTTAAAATCTTTTTGCTATAGATTACTATATTCTTTTGGCATGCAACTTGGAAAAACTTGAAATAACTAAATGATATTCCTATATTGAAATTCCTTCCATTCCTGCCAACTTCTGTGAGCAAATTTTCTCAGTACCTACATTAAGAAACAAAGAAGGGGGCATGGTGGAGGGAGAAAGAGGGTGGCGGGAGGGGAAGAGAGGAGAGAGAACAAGAGGGAGAGAAACTTGAGGTTGAACTCTGTCACTTTCTAGTGATAAATAATATTCATCTGTAGATTCATAAGCTGATTGGGAAAAAAGCCAGCTTTATCCATCTCAATAACAGCTGTATTTTCAAGACACTTTACATTTTATATTTAATAACTACCAATAATACAATTATATTCTTCTGATCAATTTAACATAACTAATAATTTTATAGATAATTTAATGCATAAAAAATTATTAGCATTTACAGACTTACCAACAAGAATAATGAAAACACTTGAATTTAAATGTTTGGGCATACTTCTATGGTCATAGCAGAGTGCCTCCAGAAAGCAATTTTAAAGTTCCAGGCATGAGATAATTAGGTCTCAGACTGATGTGGCTTTAATCTTAGAAAAAAAATAAGGACAAAGCTCAGACATTTCCAATAAGAACCTGAAAGTACAATGACTTACAAAACATGGGAGATGAGATCAAGGAAAGAATCAAAGAAGACTCAGAAATTTTGAGTCCGGTCACCTGTAAGAATAGGGATGGTGGTGACATAGTAATGCTTAGGCCATTGCTTTTATGAAGCTAATCCTTTAAGGAAGGTCAAGACTAGTGAGTATTCCACACCGGCTTAAAGATGTGGAAGATGCAACAGGAGGTGATACCGAAAGTTCAGGCTCTGTGTACACGGGTGCCAAATTGAATCTCAGAGACAGAGTTTTGGGTGAAGTAGAAAAGAATAGCTTTATTGCTTTGCCATGGGGACACAGTGGGCTCCTGCCCTCAAAAACTATCTGTCCCAACCAGGGAAGTGTGGTGAGGAGTTTTATGGCAACGGTTTGAGGGTGGGGTTGCTGACAAGATTAGGGTGTGTGCAGGGTCTCAAGCGGTCAGGGTCTCCGAATCTTGATGAGCTTCTCTGATCCCTTTCATTTCAGCTCCTTTGGTGGCTTCTTGGCTGCTCCTCCCTTGACTGGCAACTGTGTGAATCTGCCTTTTGGAACTCAGGGAAGGTCATGGAGGCTGGAGTCTTGCCTACGAGAAACGGGAGACAGAAAAAGGGCTCTGTGTCCAGGAGCCCCACAGGGCCCCACTCCGCTTCACTGGGCACTGGCAATCAAGGAGTTAAAGCAAGGCATGGCCGAGCTTCAAATCACCTGCTATTTTACGTTCTTTCTCCAAGCACTTAAATAATCTTGAACTAGCTCTGTCTACACACAATAGTCATCTCTTCGTTGGCATTATTCATGGACTTTGACATCATTTTAATTTGAAAGATCATTATGGCTTTATTTGCGCCTTTCCCAACACGCATTGACTAAAAGCTTAAGTGTCAGCTGTGCCCAGTTTTCTCAGGAATCCTGCAGCTTCACTGTTCTAAAGAAAAGGTGCCAGTTTGGCTAAATCTGCTATTTTGAGTAAAGCCCTTCCCCAAGAGTTAAAATGCTAAGTCACACGCACCTCTGCTTTCAGAAGTGACTCATTCTTCAACTCCAGACCTGAGAAGTCGAGGCTTTTTACAAAATGTAATGCTTTTCAAAATGTATTTTTTACTAAATGTGTACATTTCTCTGGGTAATGATTTACCACATGACAAGTTTGTGATGCGTTTTTTGCTTCTTCCCAGTGACGTCTGCTTATAACCAACTTCTAAACATTGTTTTGTCAAATATTTCTTTCGAGTGACACAACAGCATTTTTATTTCACTTTGAAAAACTTAAAATTAAAATACTAAGATGGGCTGGTACAACTTTGACACTTCAGCTGCTATAGTTTCATGTTACTGTTGTTGTTTTTAAGAAAACTGCATCTCATAGAACCCGTAATGGTCCTTTTTATTATCTGCTTTTAATAGCCAACTTCCACCTTGCAAATTCTACTTCATAAATCTGTCTACTTGACAATAGGTTAAGGTTCTAGCCATCATTTGTTACTGGTTTTGTTATATGAGATAGTTAATGTGGACCAATGAAATTGTGCTAACCTCTGCCTCTACCAAACTGCACATCTTACAATTCGTAAGCACATGGCCACTAGAAATAAAGATCATCTTGTTCCTTTTTCATTTCAAACTCAAAAATACATGTATCATTCTTTGTTATCATTGTCTCAAATGTTTTGTTTTTCTTTCACATTCCCTTTGACCATACTTTGCTTTGGCATCTTTATTCCATTTAATTAATTCAGTTAATGGCACCTCCACTGATATTTCTTCTAACATCTAGTATAAATTCATTCCTCTCCAATTACTGCCTATGTTTTCATCTATCATTGATCATCAAGGAGAGAAGGAGGGAGGGGGAGGGGAGGAAAGAAACAGGCAGAGGGAAAAAGACCATCTACAATGAACATCGACAGTTATGCATTCCTCTCCATCCTTGGACCAGTCAAAGGCCCATTCAGATGTATGCCCTTCAAATCAGTTGTGCCTTATTCAGCCAAAGGCATTTACTGACGACATCCAGCTATACACATATTTTTCTCTTTCTTACTCTTACAGAAGTGAGTTATGCATTAGACTAGAACTTATAGAAAGGTAATATTACAAATTATTACTTTTACACTTTTACCCTAAGTCCATCCTTCACAGAGTCTAGGATAGTCTGAAGTCCTATTATACATAAAGAATTCAGCTTTGCATGGCTTTGCCAATACTACAAAATAGTTTCTTGAGTTTTCAGAATTTTAGGAATGTGGAAGCAATCGGGCTGCAGTATCTGAGTCACCAGTGTTTATATACACGGCTGACTTAAATATCGTTTTTTAAAAACCATGACTTTGAAAGTAATTTGCATGGAGATTATTGACAATGATCATCTGAATTTAGCTTTTGGCAAAAAAAAAAAAAAATCTTTGGTCTTTTCATTCACATTATATTTCAAATATCTTTAAAATTAATTCTAACTTTAGAATTTTAAAAATGCTTTTTAACATGTTATTCTCGTATGTCATTTTAACTGTGACAATTTTTGAGAAGATTAAATGTATTCTCTATTTCCATACTACTTTTTACACTAGGAATCATACCATCTTAAACACTCTTGCTAACTCATTCTATTTGTTTCTCTTTGGGGATCAGGAGAATTGATTTGTCTAGGAGCCAAGGACATTCAGTACAGATGATGGATTTTCAATGATGCACACAAAGGCCAATCCACGCAAAATCATGAAATATTCAACCTTTATCTCTATTGCTTTAGCATCTTTGTTTCAAATGTTTTTGAACGTTTCTTCTACCTTTAAAATGATCCCTCTTTCCCCTGTCAAGCGCCCACTGACTTCATGCTCACTCCCTGTTATAACTGCCTCTTGGAAGAATATTGGAGACCAGTTCATATTAGAGTATCATTGTGTTCAAGGTAAAGGCATGGGGGCAAGGGCTCTTCCAGTTGAACGGAAAGTTAATCTTTAAGCTAAACGATTGAATTTTCTACATAAGAATTTCAGGTGTTGCACATGGGAAAAGATGTTTCCGTGTAGAGGACTTTCCCATTCTTAAAATCAACCTACATTTTCTAGGCCATTCGCCATGGGGCAGACTGGTCCACACTGCACAGGACCCTACCACTTGTCCAGAAGCTCCCAGCCTGCATACCTTGTACCTCTGACTGCTGGTGTTTGCCAACACTTGAAGACTTGGAATCACAAAGGAACTATTCACGAGGCAGTCTTCTCTTGTTGTCACTTATTTGTTCACCGCCCCGCCCCCCCCCCAAATTTACTGACTGCCTATCATGTGCCTGAATGCATACTAAGTGCTATAAATACAACAGTGAAGAAGTAGTCCTTGGCCTTAAAGAAGATAACTCTCATGTGGAAGGTGGAGAAATAAGCAGCTAAATTACAATAGAATAAGATAAAGGCTTTTGTAGAGGGGTCAGTAGTATCCCCAGGAAACAAAGAAGAGCACCTAACCCACCATTGGGAAGTCAAGGAGGGCTTCCTGAAGGAGGTGATGGCTCAGCTGTGCCCCAAAAGACCAATCAGGGTTAGCCAGGCAAAAAAAGAGGAAGGAGAATATACTGAGAAAAGTGGGTGAGCAAAGGTTATGAGGTTGAAAGTCATCATGTTTCACCTGGAGAACTACTTCCAAACAGAGAGCACTCAGGAAGAGGAGAAAAAGAAGACGGGGACTGAGAGGGACGTCAAGGCCCAGGTCGTAAAGGGCTGTGGAAGCCACTTGGAGGAATTTAAACTTAACCCTAGGCGATGGGAAACAATCATAGGATTTTCAACAGAAAAATGACATGACATACATATTCTAGAAAGTCCATTCTGGCAGCAGTGTGGAGATCAGATTAAAGATGGACAGAACTGGAGTCGGGGAGGCCACTTCGAAGGCTGCAGCAGTGATGCAGTTCAGGGATACTGAAGGCCTGGGAGAAGGCCTCCCAGGCCTTCAGTATCCCTGTATCAGAGGTGGAGATGAGCAAATGGTGGTAGAGTCCACAGGACTTGGTAACTGAGCAGACGGGGTGGTGGCCAGGAAGAGAAGAACCAACAGCAATGAAGCAATAAAGGAATCACCCTTTGATATGAGAAAAAGGGGCAGCAGCGAGTTCTGTTTGGACCATGTCGTGTCTGCGATTCCTAAAGAAAGTCTCCTGCACACCGCTGCGTGTGCTACCCAACCAGGGGGTGCCAATCCCATGGACTATAATGAGATTGACCTCCCATGGAAGGGCAAGGCCCACGCTGTCCAAATGTGGATGGTGGCCCTGGCTGGGGCTCAGGAGAGAGATGCTCATTGGAGATGAAGACTGAGTCATCAGCCTATAAATAGTAATTGAAGCTCAAGAGTAGATGAATCGCCCCACCACCAAAAAAAGGATGTAGAACAAGAGGGCTAAGAACCCAGAGATACCCTGATATTCACTGAACTGGCAAAAGAAGAGAAACCCACGGAAGAAAACGAGAAACAGGAACCAATAAAAACAGAGAAACACCAAAGAGAATGGTCACCAGTGCCAAGAGGCACTTGCAATTTAGGTAAATTGCCACCAGGTGGAGTGTGATCCCTTCTCAGAATGTGAAATTCCTGCAAGTGTTAAAGCAAGGCAAACATAGGTTAGCATTTATATAGGTCATTTGGTTCCTAACTGTTTATAAACCTGTAGACAGTGGAGGAACAGGAGTGCCACTGTGTAATGTAGAGAAGAAAGCATTATAAGAGAAGGAAACAAAGTTCTATCCCCACTTTTATGCCTCTCTAGCAAGAAGACCTTAGGCAAAACTTTATCTCCCTGTCTTCAGTTTCCACACATTTACTATAAGGAATTTGGGCTAGGTGTTTAAATCCCTTCCAACTGTAATATTAAAATAAAAGAAAATAACAACAAACGTATGCAGCACATATCTAGGCCTGATATTTCAGTAGGTGCTGGAGATACAAAAAAGGCATAGAATAGATTTAGTCCCTGAACTCATGGACCTAATACTCTAGCAAGTCAGCATACTTAGAAATTAACAGGGCTTCCTAGGTGGCACAGTGGTTAAGAATCCGCCTGCCAATGCAGGGGACACGGTTCGATCCCTGCTCCAGGAAGATCCCACGTGCCGCAGAGCAACTAAACCCATGCACCACAACTATTGAGCCTGCGCTTTAGAGCCTGTGAGCCACAGCTATTGAGCCCATGTGCTGAAACTACTGAAGCCCACACGCCTAGAGCCCGTGCTCTGCAACAAGAGAAGCCACGGCAATGAGGAGCCCACGCAGCACAACAAGAGTGGCCCCCGCTCGCCGCAACTAGAGAAAGCCCGTGTGCAGCAACAAAGACACAACACAACCAATAACTAAATTAATTAATTAATTAAAAAAAAAAGAAACAGTCACAGCAACATGGCAAGTGTTATAACGGATATATACACAGCTGCGGGAGCACAGGGACGGAGCTAACTGCTTTCCAGGCTTCCTGAAGAAGGTAAATCCTGAATGGATTTTACAGGATAAGTAGGAGTCTTCAAGAGATCTTGAGAAAAGGAATCTTACACAGAAAATATAGAATGTGCAGAGGTCTAGAAGTATATGAGAGCACTGAGTTTTCGGTTCAATATGGATGGAATGTAAGTTGCCTGGAGGGAAATAAATGCAACTGGAAAAGTGGACACGGACCAGAGAAGTCACTGCAGGTCTTATTTATTACAGTGATATGTTTGAACCTTGTTTAGTTAACAAACACTTCCTGAGGGTTTGCTCTGTACCAGGTACTGTTTTAAGTGCCTTACAAAAGTTAAGTCATTTAATCCCTGCAAAAATCCTATGTGGTAAATGCTTCAACTCCCACCCCCCCACCCCCGCCCCCACCATTTTACACTGAGTAATGGACACAGGGATTAAGTAACTTAATAGCCCCTGTGTAAGCGTAAGCCTGTCAGGGGCAGAGCTGGGGCTCCACTAAGGTACTCTGGTTCCCAAGTCCCTGCTCTTAACCATGCTTTCTGCTATAGGAAACGTGAGCCAATTAAAGGATTTTCACCTGGAAATAACAACATCAAATTGGCATTTTAGAAAGATCCTCTGATAGGATTGAAGGGTTGAATTGGAGGGGGGTGACACTGGAGGAAGGAATGCTTTGGTCGTGTATTTCAGGTACAAGATGACGTGTGCCTAGATTAAACAGTGAGAACCTTGAGAAGAGACTTAAGAGATGTTTAACAAGCATCCTTCCTAGGCTTGGTGACAAGCTGCAAGTAAAAGGAAAAGAGCAAGAGAAATCTAAAATGATACCTAGATTTTTGGCTTCGAGAACTGGGCAATTGATAGTTAACTGAAACTGAGAATAGAAGAATTTTGAGCATGCCCAGGGAGGAATATAATAGACCTTCGGAAACATAAGGTCTAGAACTAGGAAAGAAAGTCTGGATGTAGATGGTGGTTGAATGGGAATAAGTAGGGTCATCTGGAAAGGGGTAGAAGGAGGAGTTAAAATCAGAACATGAAGGTTAAACAAGAGGAAGAATAATTAGGAACGAGGGAGCTCTAAGGCAGGAGGAAGGCCAAATAAGAGTAGCTTCACTTTTAAATTATTTAATATTTTCCTTTGTTTCCAAGAGATTAGAGTTTTGTGCTAGAATCGGAGGTAAAACAGTGTGACATTACATGTCTATAACTAACCATGTTCTTTATAGGCGGAAATCATATCCAATTCGTTTGTATATCACCATTCCTGGAACAGAACGGTTCCTCAGTAAACACTTGGTAAATAAATCTTAATTTGTAGACAATGATATTCTAATAGACTTAACTTTCTTGTATTTCTCTTGGGTACCCAGACCACCTTGGAAAAAGATCTCATCCAAAACAGAGGCCAACAATATCTTGATCCAGTTAAGCTGAAATACTTATTCTTAAGTGCTCCTCAAATGAACACGTTAACTGGGGGTCTACATCCTACATCACCCCCTGAAAACACCACAAAGCATCTCACTGCCCTTTGTTATGCCAAATACAGACAGTAAGCTTTGGAAACAGCATATTCCCTGGGGTCAGGCAAATCTGATTTCCACCCACAGGCCCAGCAGCCCTAGCTCTCTGACCTTGGGCAATTTCCTCGTCTGCAAAATGCTGCGAGGATGACACAGAGCCCCTGAAGTTGTTGCTCTCATAACAGATGCTCGGGAAATACTAAATCTCTGGCAGTATTCCAACCTCAACAATCATTTTCATTGTAAGAATATACAGTTGCAAGAAGTGCTCCCTGGAAATTCAAGGCTTCCTCTCAGCCCGGTGGGCCTGCGGCGTTATGGAGAGCCACCCAGTGGTGGTGGTGCCTCTTAGGGGACCCTAGGTCAGGGGTTCTTCACATCAGGGTCAATATACTTCCCAGTGCTAACTAAGTAAGCAGCAAGTGCTGTTTCCAGTATGCTTCTTTCCATAGCACCATAACCTTACTAAAACAGCAATCTCTACAGATTGAACACGAACATGAGCTGTTAACAATGAAAAAAACTATATTATTTGAAAAAAGACTTAATGAAAAAGAGCTACTGAGGTACACATCACATAACTTCCTGATTTCCTTAAACTGTTTTAAATTATTTCTTAACTTAATCTAACCTTGGTTTTAATTCCCTCACATGAATTTCGATTCATTCTTCCATGGGCAGAAGGCTAATAGCCTCTGGACTGTGCTTAACCATAGAATTTGGCAAAGCACTCCGTGGAAAAAGCCCTCAGTCCTTTTCACCTGCTGGGGGATTAAATCCCCTCATTAAGAGGCTTAGGCGAGCCACTTCAGCCAGTACTTACAAGAAAATCTGGCCTCGAGATGCCATTTCAGAGCTTGGCCCTCTTTCTGCTGCCTTTGTCCACACTGAAATAGAAAATGCTCACTGGGTTCTCCAAGCCCCGTGACCCTTGACTTCTAATCAAAACCCCGTTACCAGAGTTACCCTGGCGCCTGCGCAGGCAGCCTGACTCTGTGCTCGCCGCCGCCGCCGCCCCTGGGCACCGCCACTCTGCTTTCTCCCGGCTGCTCACGTGGGGTCCGGTTTGGGATGCTCTGCGTGCTGCAGCTCCTGGGACCCTGTGCCTGCGGAAGCCTTCCGCTTATAGACATCAACCACGCTCTGTTCCTCTTCTCGAACTTTTACACAATTTTGAATGCTAAAAACACAAAGAATTTTTTTAAAAAAAATGTTAACAGTATCATTGTTTTAAGGGCAGTGAAACTACTGTGTGTGATAGTGGTACATGGTACCTGTTATTTTACATCTGTCCAACCCGTAAAATGTGAAACACCGAGAGGGAACCCTACAGTAAACTATGGCCTTTGGGTGATAATGATATGCCTGTGAAGGTTCATGGATGGTAACACTTGTACCACTTTGGTGAGGGACGATGGTGGGGGCTGAGGGGGGGGGTAAATGGGAAATCTCTATATTTTCCTCTCAATTTTGCCGTTAACCTACAAAGGCTCTAAAAATCAAAGTCTGTTTTGGGTTTTTTTGTGTCATTGCTGTGATCGTTTCTACCCCATAATGTAGGTCCTTAATGCCTCCACAAAGAAGGGAGCGGGAAGTGTGCTCTTCTGATTATCAGACCAGTATGAGGCACTTATCTTGTGCTGGTGACTGTGCTTGGGGAACATGGGTGGCTCTACAGACCCAGTTCCTGCTCTCAGGAATCCTGCAGTTGAAAGGAAAGGAAAGAAAGGTAAACTAAGCCGCCCAACTAAGTGCTTAATTTCATGGTAAATGCAAAGACGACACTAGGAGAGTGATAGTGGTATGTATATGTTAGCTGGAAAGGGCTGTTTCTCTTCCCTTGGCAACTATTCACATGCCTCCTTCAACACTGACATGCTGAGTAGGTGGTAGTTAGTGCAGTTGAGTGGTTGAGTTAGGACTGCAGTGTCAGTCCCTCACCCCCTCCTCCACTCACACCCAATCATGGCTTTCAAGACCCAGATAGCTGAGGTGTTACTACTGTGACGCATGTGCTGAGCCCAGCTGGGCCTTTCTGAAAAAGAAGTGCTGCAGCTCAAAGAGGGTCCAGAACCACCTCACTCCTGTTAGGATGGCTACTAGCAGAAAAATAGGAGATTACCAGTGTCAGCAAAGACGTGAAGAAATGAGAACCCCTGTGTACTGTTGGTGGGAATGCAAAATGGTTCCACGCTGTGGAAAGCAGTATGGCAGTTACTCAAACAAATAAAAATATAGTTAGCATAAGATCCAACAATTCCACGTCTCGGTACACTCCTGAAAGAACTGGAAACAGGTCTCAAAGAAATATGTGTACATGCATGTTGACAGCAGCATTATCCAGAACAGCTAAAACATGGACGCAATCCAAGTACCCATCAATGGGTGAATGGATAAGCGACATCTGGTGTATATACATACAGTGGAATATTATGCGGCCTTAGGAAGGAAATTCTGACATATGCTACAGCATAGGGGAACCTGGAGAACATCATGCTAAGTGAAATAAGCCAGTTATAAGAAGATACATACGGTATAATTCCATTTGTACAAGGTAACTAGAAGAGTCAAATTCACAGAGTCAGAGAAAAGTGGTGGTTGTGAGGCTGCGAGGAGAGAGGAATGGGGAGTTATCATTTAGCGTATATGTAGCATAATTTTGCAAGATTAAGAGTTCTGGAGATGGATGATGGTAATGGTTGCATGAAAATGTGAATGTACTTAATACTTGTGAATTGTGCACTTAAAAAAATGGTTAAGATAGTAAATTTTATATGTGCATTTTACAATAAAAAAAATTGGGGAAAAAAAAAAAAAGCATCCAGAAGGCAAGACATTACAACCTCCTTTAGCTGCTTTCAAGGTTCTAACTACTTAACCACAAGCCAGTGACAGAAAACTGAAACAAGGCAGAAGGTGAGCAGATTCTCTTTCTCCTCTATTCATTCTCTGCCTCTCCTTTCCTTCTGCCTTTCCCAAAATAATTTTTGACTTGGAGTGTAACAGAGAAAGGGTGAACATGCAGAGATATATCAAATAATAGGAGATTGTATCTTGAGATGGTTTGCATCAGACTCAGCAATTCCCACCTTTCGAGAAGGCAAGAGTATGGGAAAATGGAGACCCTTGTTCTTCGCTCGTGGGAGGTCCACTCATGGGATGTTTTAAGGGAGTGATCTGCCACCTTCCAACAAAAGGTTGTTCGTAACTTTTGACCAAGCTATTCTACTTGAAATGTTTCTTTTAGAAATGCAAGTGAGCAAAGATACCTCCTCAAGGATGTCAATTGCAGAACTATTTAATGCAACAGAAAGAAACAGAAAACCCAAATGTCCATTAATCAGAGAATGGGTAAATACATTGTGGCTCAGCCAGACATGGAGTACTACCCAAAGCACTTGTCAAGAGCATGAATTATATAAACTAATGGAAAGAAGCCAATGATATAGCAGGTAAAAACAATAAGTTGCAGAACTATGAATAGAATGATCTCATATTATTTAAAAGCAAAATGCTCACACATGTGTTTGTCTATGCCTTTTTTTAAAGTCTAGAAGGCTGGGCAAATGACTAAAGGAGGTAACCCCGAGGGAGGGAAATTTAGGAGAAAGGAACTTTCATTCTCTCTATAGGATATAATTTCATTTAGTTTCACTATTGCTTATAATAAGGTGTATCATTAAGGAGAAAAATTTAATAAAGAAAAAAATTTTTTTTTAATTTTAGCTGCTCCAAAACAGGATGATAATGGTAGATTCATCCTTAACTTAGAGTCTTGTTTTCTGACAGTTCACACCGTTTGATTTGAAACAGCCTTTTCTATTCAGAGCCCCCATTTTCCCCTGCACTTGGCATTCAACATAAAACAAGTCTGGAGATCACAGAGATGGAAAGGTAGAAACAAATGCACAGGAGGAGACAGGGGATAGAAGATTTAGAACTTCACCTAAAGAAAGAGCAGCCATCCAAATTATGTTCATGGAGGATTCACAGTATGGTGAAATATATATAAACATAATAAAAAACACAGAATTGAAGATGTGTAATTAGCATGACCATAACTAGTCAAAAGAAATAAATGGCCTTCAAAAAGACTCCGAACAGGATACTAAAGTAAACCAAAATACTAACAACAATAGACTTGAAGGTATGATGTTAGATTTTTCATTGTTTCATATTCCACGTTTTTGAAAATGTAGAATTGCTTTTATTTCAGCTACATCTGTCACTGCCCACTATTTTACCCTCCCAAAATACCATCACAAGGACAGATCATAGCACGAAGTATAGATGTGTCTAGTTCTAAACTCATTTTCAAAGCCTGTGTGTCTTAATTCTGAGAACCCTGTCAAGTTTGGAGCCTTTCCTTCTCTCTGCAATAGGACAACTTGAAGATTCCATTATCTTCCTAAGGAATACAGTATGGGGAAGTAAATATCAATGAGTTGTTTTGGGGGCTTCCCTGGTGGCACAGTGGCTAAGAATCTGCCTGCCAATGTAGGGGACATGGGTTGGATCCCTGGTCCAGTAAGATCCCACATGCTGTGAAGCAACTAAGCACGTACGCCACAACCACTGAGCCTGTGCCCTAGAGCCCTCGAGCCACAACTACTGAGCCCACGTACTGCAACTACTGAAGCCCGAGTGCTCTAGAGCCCCTGCGCCACAACAAGAGAAGCCACTGCAATGAGTAGCCCCCACTCTGCACAACTAGAGAAAGCCCTCATGTAACAATGAAGACCCAACGCAGCCAGTAAATAAATATAATTAATTAATTAATTTTAAAAAATGAGTTGTTTTGTCTGTGAATCCAGGAGATATTATATAATATTCATTGAAAGTATTTAGAATCTCAGTGTGAGAACCCAGGACACAATGTAGACGGTCTTTGTTGCTTACATTTTCTTCATAAAGTTGAAGTGAGAAACCATAAGAATTTAACAAAATTAATCTCAGTCTGTCAAATCCCTTGCTCTGGATTTCCTGAATCTCTTTTGGCCAGAAAGCACTCACACTCTCTGTTTTTTGCTAAGAATTTATGTTGGCCTGCTTTTCTTAGTTTGGTTTGTTTGCTAACAGTCACCAGCTGTGCAAGCTCCCTCTATAATTTCTTGTAACTTTTTTTTAAAGAATAGGGCCTCAAATGCAGGGTTTCATGATGAGGTCTCAAGTTCCAAGTAAAGTGGAAAATTTTCGGTACCAAGGCATGCCAAGGAGGGGTGGGGCCACTACACTACCTTTGACCCTTTGTAAGCCCGAAAGAGGTCCTCGCATCCCTGCATGTCAGGATCCTCTGAAACTGTCACACACTCAAGAAGAGAGATGCTAGTTGTTTTCTAACTTTGAAATCTGCATGAGTCAAACGAGTGGCTTTCCCTCACTTTTTCTTGAAAGTTTACCAAAATGGGACTTCCAGTCCTTAATCACATCCTTTGATACTCACCGACTGCATTTTATAAATAATCCCCTCTTCATAGTCGACCTGAAGATCTATGGGTATATGATTTGGTTGATGTTCCTTTATCTGAGATAAGAAGTGCTAGTCCCTTTCATCTAACTTTCTCCTCTTATTTTCAGAGTTCAAAGTGTTATTATCTCTATTGGTTTGCCTTTGCTTTATTTTTTTTTAAATATTTGACTTCTAGCAGACCAAGGGAGGAGGAGGAGGGAAGAATTTATATTGATTGTGAGCCTTGAGCTTTATATAAATATAGTGTGTTTTGTTTTTCATTTAATTTTCATAGCAATCTGATGACTTTAGATATGAGCAAACTACAGCTCAAAAATAGATATAATTTGTCCAAGTTGAAGCCACACTGCTATTATTTTGTAGAGTTACAGTTTCAACTCAATTTCTATCCAAATTTCATGCTTTTTCATTCTACCATGTTGTTTCTGACAATTTAACACATGAGAAAACTAACATGTATTGAGCACATAGGATATGTCAGATGTCATAGATATTAACTCATATAACCTTTCCAAAACACATTCCAATAGGAATGGTTACCCTCATTTTTATGAAAAATAAATAAAGTCTCAGAGAGGTTAAATTTTGCCTAACATCACATGGTTTGCTGAGGACAGATCCAGGATTTAACCCCAAATCTGTCTCCAAAGCTCACTTTCTATCTCATCACAGGTAGAGTCTGATGTGGAATCACTCACCAGAACAATTCTGTGAGGCAGGTACCATGATCATTCCCATTTTATAGAGAAAAATCCAGTTTGGAGAACTTAAGGAACTTGTCCAAAAGTCCAGTAAGTGTGCAAAAGAAGAGATTAAGACCCAGACAGTCTGACTTCAGCACTCTTAGTCATTAAGGAGCTATCTCCCCAGAAACACTTTGAAAGACTATTCTAATGAAGATAAGTGAGAAATTTCCTTAGCCTTGCTAGGCACAAAATGTGATTTCTAAAAAGAGAGAGAGAGAAAACAAAAGAAAAGAAAAACTCTCTGCTAAACTAGGATTGGTCACTAGGAATTTCTGGCTCCTCTATAAATACACAGTATGAAATATCCATTGATCTTCACAGAAACGTCCATTAGCACATCGTTTGATTCCTCTTAACTGTGGCACTAGCGAAAACTTGCAGCTTCGGAGGAAAAGGAGGAGGGCTCTGGAGCTGTATAAATCAGGAAATTGTGCAATGAACCGTGTGGGTGGTGGTAAGGCTTTTAGCATCCAGGCCTTCTGAGCCCTGAGAGGAGCTTACTCATCCTCAGTGTTCTGGGTCAGGGGAGAGCTCTATCAAATGAAGGAATGAGCCATCCCTCATGCTCGAGGCCAGGTCCACTGACCCGCCATCAGGAGGGTGTGACATTGGAATTGCCAGTTCAGTAGTGGTGATGGATTTGCACTTATTTCTGTGTGCCTTCACGGGCTCCTCTGGCCCATCATGAGCCATGACAAGGACCTCTGAGGGCATGGGGATCCAGGGGGCGGTGCTGTCATGAAATATGAGGCCAGCAACAGCCTTAGCTACCTCGGAGCCTAAGACAAAGAAAACGAGCAGGTTCCCGGGAAAACTTAAACCCGGTAAATGTGTGACCCAATTTCTCTCTGGCTTTGTCTTGGCAATTAAGGGAGGAGATAAGAAACTATCATAAAAAGCTATGCTTTTAATGTCAGCAACAGCTCTCCTTTCCAGGAATAGGATAAAACAGCCTAAGCAGAGCGTCCCGAGCCTAGTCTGAGACAAATTTTTTTTTATGATACGTGTTAGATTTATTTGGCTCCAACTTCCTTGTGTTTTATTACAAGGCCATCCAGCCTGAATGCCCTCACAGAGAGACAGATGCAATATTTCCTCCTGGTGGGAGGCGAGGAAGCAGAAGAAGGGAGAGAGGGCCTTATTATGCAAAGGAGCTATAATAAAGGCTGCTCTCCCCACTGCAAGTGGCCCTTCGAGAAGATGAGTAGTGAAGGGGAGCAGGCAAAGGCCTCGATGCCTATTTATCTAATAAAACCTGATTACCAGCAACAGGTGCACTAGCATATAAACTACCTTGGAGTCATCAAGAAATTCTAAGGAAAGCTGCATCAAATTGCAAATGATATGACTTTCACCTAATGATAGATATTAATTATACGGGGAAGATTGCAATAGGCCCATAAAATGGGTGTTTGCATCCTCATTATTCAGTATTTCATGCCATGATGATAAAGCAATAATGACAGAATAATAAACAAGCTTTTTATTTATTTATTTCCCTCATTGAAAACTAGACTTTGAAAGTCAAATCACAAAGTTTGGAGGAAGTGGGTAAAAGACTTCCAAAAAACATCCACAAAGTGTGAGTGGAGGTGGGGGCGGGGGAGGGGGGTGGTGCTGTGAGAAGAGTAAGGAAGAGATCAACCAACTGAGAGATGAAAAAAGAGACGTGTTTTTCCTTCTGTTAAACAGACAATTGTATCAGGATTAAAATGGCAATTTTCCCTTGCCGGTGACAGCAATGTTTTGTTGATATGTTTTCAAATGTCCAAACCCTTTGAAAGAACAGTTCTTCGAGGTGATGTGGCAGGGTGGGGGGTGTACAATATTGAGAAGGAACACATGAGGTCGGATGTCATGTGCACAGCAGCACCTGTCACTTCTGTGATTGCTACACGTTGCACGCATTCATGAGGCCCCAGTGAGGACAGAACCAGGCTGTGGGAGCTGACAAGTGGGTGGGAAAGTGTTGGAAGGACTTGTCTGCGAAGAGAAGTGAGGGCAGGAAGTGGTGGGTGAAGAGGAGGGAGGGGTGCAGGAGAGAATGCAGTGAGTAAACACACCCACGAGCATCCGTGTGCCAAGAGACAGCACAGATTCTTATCGTGACAATTTATTAAATAGCATCCCATAAAAATTAAGGGCCATTGGGGAGGAGGATGTGGGGAACTTGGGGGAGAGGAGTAGCAAGGATTGACTTACCTGGAATCCTAAAATAACCCTCTCAGAGCGAACTCTGCCCAAAGTACCCTGTTTGGTTAAACTCAGCGTAACTCCCCATCCTCTTGCCAGCCAGCCAGCCTCCTGCTTGCCCCTTCAGCATTTCTCAACACTTTGAAACCTGCTCAGTTTAATGTTTTGATAGATGTATTTTTCAAAACGTTGGCCAGTCTTAATGACTATGACTCAACATTTTTTTAATTTATTTTTTTGGTCCTAATGGAGAGGATGAAGTAAAGACACTTTTCCATCTCAAAGAAAAATAAAGTGATCTGATTACTTACCCACTCTCCATTTTTCCTTAAATGCTATCTCTGGAGGCAAAGGCAAAGGAGTCATATTAGATGTTTGTAAATTACATTATCTGCATAACAGATCCAATCTCAACCTGTTCATCTGGTTAGTGATATGAGCGTGGAAAACCAAACTGGAAAAGGTAGATGGAGGATAAAGGTGGAAAACCTTTTAAGTTAGATCCCACTAATTCAGAAATTGTGATAAATCTCAACTGGAGAAAATTTACCTTTCATGAATTTTTGAAAGTGGCAGGCAAATTAATAATGTAAAAAAGAGTGGAAGAAAACACTTCTTTATCTGCTGAAGCAAACAATACCTCAGGTTGCTCAGATATCAACAACTATGCATGTCTAAGTCTCAAATGGGCAAACTGTAGCCTATTTTTCACCAACACAGTCATGAAATTAGCCAGTGGTAGATCATTTTTCTTTTTTTAAAGCTTGGACCATCAATCTTTTATTTATAAAGCAATATAAAAATCAGCTTCGATAGAATTGTTTGTTAATTTAAAAGCATACTCTTGATTTATATACAATATGTATGCTGCTGTGCTCTGAGATTAAATTTGCATTTAGCTTGTGGAAATCTCATACTGGAACCTGGGACACTGTATCCCAAGGAACAAAATCAGCTTATTCAGGAGACTCCTAAGTTCCCTGACCTTCAGTTAGATGACTGCAGATTAAAAGACTTATCCTCTGGAACACTCATTTTTTACATTCCCAAGGAGTACTTTCACGAAACTGGTGTCAAAATGATTGAAGGGGACTTCATCTCCTGAGTAGGAAGGGGAACAGCCAATAGGACAGAGGTGTGACACTATGACTCCCTTCTGTCTATCTTCACACCTTAAATGCCAACAGCAAAATCCTCTACATCACTGATAAAACTTGTCACTCCCTCTTCCTGTCTAAATTGCCCAGTTGCCCACTGACTTATCTAGATTCTGGAAGATACACGTGATATTACATGTGCCCCTGAGCTACCCCATATATGAGAACTCAAGAAGGGAAGCTGAGGTCCTATCTCTTCCCACAAAGTTTTTGCCATGACTCATTCACTCATGTTCACTGATTCATTTGTTTTATGAACACATGATGGTACTGGGTACCATTATATGATTAGTAACTAGAGAATAAAAGATTTAGACTCCTTTCCTGCTAAGGAAAGTGTAGTCTGGAGATTCTGGGTTTGGAGATAACAATTGAAGCAAGATGTGAACAAAAGCAAATATAACATAAGACAGCATGTAAGAAAGATGGAAAAACAGATTATGCCTGTTTTCTATCTTTTTTATAAGGAAGTGAAATCAGGGAGAGCAGGAGAAAATTACTTCTCTGTGGGGATAATTGATAAAGTCTTTAAAGGTTATGGTGTTTGAGATGAATTTGCAAAATTGTTTTCAACTTGAGATAAAAGTGAGCTAGTTCTCCAAGTGAGATTAACACAGTGAACAAGGAAACTGACATGGGAAACTGGAAATATAGGGTGATGTTAAGACAGTGTTTTGAGATTTAGGTACGTGAAGGAAAATATTAGCTGGTGAGTTTGGAAAAGTAGACTATACGTTCAATAGACATTTGACAAGGATCCATTATGTGGGATTTCCCTGCTGGTCCAGTGGTTAAGAATCTGCCTTTCAATGCAGGGGACATGGGTTTGATCTCTGGTTGGGGAACTAAGATCCCACATGCCACAGGGCAACTAAGCCCATGCACCACAACGAGAGAGAAGCCCATGTGCCGCAAGGAAAGGTCCGGCACGCAGCAACAAAGGTCCCAAGTTTAGCCAAACAAACAAAAAGAATCCCTTATGTGCCAGACACTCTACTAAGGTTGAGGATAAAAATGTATATAAAGACTTTCCTACCCAAAGTGATCCCCCAGGCCAGCAGCACTGGCATTGCCTGAGTCTTATTAGAAATTAATCATTTCATAAAGCAATTTGCAGCAACATGGATGGACCTAGAGATAATCATACTAAGTGAAGTGAGTCAAAGACAAATATCATATGATAACACATATGTGGAATCTAATAAAATATGATACAAATGAACTTATTTACAAAACAGAAACAGACTCACAGACATAGAAAACAATCTTATGGTTACCAAAGGGGAAGGTGGGTCTGAGGGAGGGTAGGGATAAATTAGGAGTTTGGGATTAGCAGATACAAACTACTACATATAAAATAGATAAACAACAAGGTCCTACTGCATTCACAGGGAAATACATTCAATATCCTGTAATAAACCATAATGAAAAAGAGTGTATGCTATATATATATTACATATATATTATACATATATAAACATATATATGTATATAAAATATACACCAGAAACTAGCATCATAAAAGTATACTTACACTTTAATACAGTCTTTTAAATAAAAAATTTAAAAAGGAAGAAATTAATCATTTCAGGCCCACTCCAGACCTAATAAGTCAAAATATGCATTTTAAGAAAATCCCCAAGGGACTCCTATGTGAATTGTTTGAGAACCACTGGTGTAACGCATTGTCCATATTTAAGGAGCCAGCATTTTATTGGAGGGGACCATTGAAGACAGAGGAATGGAGGAACATCCATTTTTCTTGATTGCCTTGTGTACCGAGCTCTGTTAAATCAACGTCATTTAACCCTTCACTGCTGCTTTTGCGGAGCAAGCTACCATCCTCTCTTGCCCACACTACGCAGCAGCCTCTTGACCTTCTGTTAAGCCACATCCTTTCTGCCCTCCCCTCCAACCCAGGGTATTAAGCTGCGGCCAAAACAACTTTTTCAAAACGTGAATCTGATTTTGCCATCCACCTGCTTTAATTTCTTTAATCACTTCCCACTGCTTCACTCCCTAGAGTGGCTTATAAAGCCCTGGTGACCCAGCTCCTGTTGCATCTTCCTCCCAGCACCCACTAAGCCACACCCTCGTCTTCTCCATTCTAACCAGCAGGACTTTTTTTCAGTCTCTAACACTCTTCACACTTCCTCCTACAACAGGCAATCTGGACATATTGCTCTTTGCTTAAACGCTCTTCCATTTTCCCCTTAGGCTGGTGAGTTTCTGCACACCCCTCACATCTCCACTTACATAACCTTCCACAGGAGTGACCTTACCGGCCCCCTGATGATGTCACATCTCCCTAGGGGAGGATTCCTTGGTAGCTCTTTCCACAATGTTGTGTCACCTATGTGGTCAATTAACTGTCTCGCTCCCCAGTTAAGTTTTTTTTTTTTTCATTCTAATTTCATTTATTTCTCTTTCCTCCAATCTCCAATTCTTCCGTTTTATTTTATTTTTTATTTTATTGGGGTATAGTTGACTTACAACGTTGTGTTAGTTTCAGGTGTACAGCAAAGTGGATCAGTTATACATATACATAGATCCACTCTTTTTCTTCTTTTTAATTCTTTTCCCATATAGGCCATTACAGAGTGTTGAGTAGAGTTCCCTGTGCTATACAGTAGGTTCTTATATATAGTAGTGTGTATATGTTAATCCCAAACTCCTGATTTATTAAATCTATTATTTTAATAGATTTAATTTAATCTATTCATTAAATTTAATCTATTTAATTTGCTCAATTAATTAAATCTAAATATCTATCAAACACCTACTCTGCTTGAGGCTTTGTGCTACGGTTTGGAAATATGAATATGAATAGGATATGATACATGTTTTCCTTGAGCTTCTGGTCCCGCACACAAAGCCAGAAGTTTTTTAAGTGGTAAAAAAATGAAACAGATAATATAAAGGAAGCCCATAAACCAAAAGCAGAGTAGTTAAGTAGCAAATTCTATCTTGGAGATCTTAGGAAAGTCTTCCACAAGAAAGTGGCATAAGTGATGATGTGTAGTCTCAGGACTTGAAGGCAGAAGTTGGGGTCGCCACAAATTTCTGTTTAACCATAAGGAATCTCTAACCTGAGGATGCAAGGAGGGCTTCCCAGGAAGGGACAGAATTCATTCATTCAATAAACATGTACTGAGCACTTAGTGTGTGGCAGACACTGTACAAAGACAGTACCAACCTGGGCTCACTCACAGGCTAGTGGACGTTCTACTCTGAACTTCAGCAAAATTGTGGAAGAAAATTGTAACTCAAGAGTGCCTATCCTGACCTCCATTTCTGGATCTTTTGCCCTCCTTATCCATGGAGCTCTTCTTCCTTACCTTCTCAATGCCCATCGAGACTCAGGAAGTACACTAGGGGGGAAGATGGATTTGCCCAATGTACTGCTAAATAAAAATGTTTGCATACATCCAGCCTTTGGAATCCATCACCAACAACAAAGCAAAGGAAGGCAACAGCATTCCTATTTATCTTCCTCAAAGAGAATTAGACCAAAAACGTAATAATAATAAAGATAATACATTAATAATGTGGCTAGCACTTACCGAACAATTAACTGTGTTCCAAGCTTTGTGATAAGTGTCTTAGATGCATTATATCTTTTAATTCATACAATAATTCGATGATGTAAGAATAATTAACTGGATTTTACAGAAAGGAAAACTAAGCCTCATGCTGGTAGTAAATAGTGCCTCAGACTTTCCTGTGTGTGGCTATACTTCTTCCAGGCACTCAGTCAAGTCCATTTTAACTGAATTTTGCATATAAATTAGGTTTGAAGCAAAGAATTGGCTCAGGCCTTAATTAGAAATGTCCTTCTCTAGATGTTTCTCCACTTTAAAGATAAACATGTTCAGATAAAGAGCTCGCTGATGATGTTAGTAGAGACATTTTACATCAGGAGGTCTTTCCAGCTTCCCTCAAATAATCCCAGCTCACCCAGAAGTGACCCATTCCACCTGCCCATAGAACTGACCCTTAGATTCAGTCATGATAAATATAATAGATTTAAGTGTCTATCTTTTTTGGTTACTGACCGCATAAAATGTTTCATTTCTAATGGATTTTTAATAGATCTTAAAGACCTTCCTTCTAACTCTCAGTAATTGCTGCTTTTTGTTACTCTTCAAACAATTGTTTGACATTCTAAAGTCATCCATTTTTAAGACATGAGCTGCTTGGTATTTTATTCCGCCTAATGAACACTGTGGTAGACAGAATAATGGTCCCCCAAAGATGTTCAGACCCTAATTCCTGGAACCTGTGAATATGGTACCACACATAGCAAAAGAGACCAGTCAAGGTTTCCTCAGGCCTCCTGAAGGAACACAACCCTGCCGACCTCTCGATTTTTAACCCAGGGAAGCATATTTCCGAACTTTGACCTTGAGAACTGTAAGATAATAAATTTGTGTTGTTTTATGTTTGTGGTAATTTGATACAATAGCAATAGAAAACTTAGTCTTTTATTCTTTCCCTGTTCTTGATACCTCGTTATTGGAAATGCTACGCACCACATAAAATGATCGAACAGCTGTATTACCAGCATATCAGTTGTCCCCAATTTCTTTGTCCAAAGCACTCACCTGATGGCTTTAGAATTCAGTCCTCTATCACAGCGGTTCTCAGACTTGAGCAGGTACCAGAATCACCCGGAGGGCTTGTTAAAACACAGATTGTTGGGTCCCACCCCAGAGTTTCTTATTACACTCTTCTAGGGTGGGACCTGAGATACGTATTTCTAACAACTCCTCAGGTAATGTTCATGCTGCTGGTTGGGGGACCACACTTTGAGAAGCACTGTTCCAGTCTTTGCTGGGGAATGCTTTGTTACAGGAGAGAACTACAATTGTAAGAGACACATTGACCGTATAGGTGAATAAAATGCAATAGAATCTAGAAAGGGTAGGGATGACACTAAACTATTAACTCTGAGAACAGGGATGAAGCATGTTATTCAATCTCTACCTTAGCACTAGACACACAAAACAGTGCTCAATAAATAGTTCTTTTTATTATTATTATTGAGAGATAACTGACAAATAACATTATATTCGTTTTAGGTGTACAACATAATGAATAGCTCTCGAATAAACGTCGAGACAATTCTTCATTCATTTATTCAATTACTATTTATTGCCTGCCTCCTTTGTCCCTTTGTCCACACTGTTTTATGTGGTCTTTTGGGAAGATACAGCAATGAACCAACCAAACAAAAATCTCTCTCCTCACGCTGGACTGAGAGAAATAAAAATAAACTGAATAAGTAAGTGATAAAGAATGTTGAAAGTGATCATGGCTGTGGGGAAAAATAAAGCAGGGAGGACAGTCAGAACTGGTGAGCAGCCTGTCAGTTTCAATAGTATGGAGAGGCCAGACCTTGCCTGACTCCCCTCAAGCCCTATTAAACTTGTTCACAGAGAATACACTCGCTGCGTTCCTGGCTGCAGCACTTCAAGCTGGACACCAAGAGATAGCAAATATAGAGAGGAAACACGTGGTCTTGTCCTCCAAGAGTGTGTAACCAGTAGGCCCAATATAAAGGATGGAGATCACTAATGCTTGCCCTGCTGTGCCCATCTTCCAATCATCAAGAACCTAAAGTAGCTGCCAATAGCACTTACACCATTTTACAAGAATAAACCCAGGGGCGCTGGGAAAGCCAGGGGAGGAAAAGTCATCTCTTTTCTCAGCTCTGGGCTAATACCTCCCAAGCTTGAAAAAAAATTGAGAGAGAAAGGTATTTCTTATGTTTTTCACTTTGCATTTGACTAGGAGTGTCTTTTTCATTTTCAAAACTCTCCTCTGCCCATGGTATTTTACAGGATCAAAAAGAGGGAGAGGAATTTAAAGAACTGATTCAGGGGGAGAAAAGATGGCGGCGAAGCAGAGGGACGTGGAGTGCATCCCTCTCCACAGATGCATTGGGAATGCACAGAAGGACGCAGTCATTCCCACAGAGAACCAGCTGAACACCAGCAGACGGCCTCGGACACCAGAAAGGGCTGCGGGGAGCCCAACATAGCCGGTAGGGAGGCATCTACGAGGGCTCAAAGAGGGTGAAGCGGCGGAGCTGTGGCAGACGGGAGGGAGTGAGAAACATACGGAGGGTCCGCAGCACAGCTCAGCGTTCCCTGACCAAGACGTCGATCTGCGGCTGAACGGAGGGTCCGGGAGCGGAAGCGTGGGAACCGGAGAGCTGGTTCAGGGTGAGAAACATTGTTGCCGGTAGGGTGACGGACCGAGAGGACAGGAGGGAGGAGGTCCGCGGAGAGGAGTGCCCGTCCCTGAGAGCTGCCCGGCCATGATGGCGGCTGGAGGCTGCAGGCTCACGGGCGGGGGGGAGGAGCCGCGCGCGTAGCCTCTCTCTCTCTTTCGGTGCCTCTGCAACAGGCAGTGGAGAGATGACCGTGGGCCACCTAAGGCGCTCATGGATAACAAGGACCCTCAGGCACTCAGGCGGGGCTGGATTAAAACCCCTTGCAATGCGGGCAGCAGGGAGGCTGCCTAGAGAAAGAAAAAAAACAACAGCAACAAAAAAAAAACCCCGAGAGAGGCCCAACTCTAAGACTTTCTGTTTACACCTGAGCCACCGGCGTCCCTCTGCAACAGGCACCTCCAAGCCCGACTGAAACAACAGTGCGCCACTGCTCACTCACTCCCAGGAGAAGGAGCCACTATTGTACCCTCTCCCACCCCACACACCTACGCTTACAGATGAACAATAAAGGAACCTCTGCTGGTCACAGAATAATGCAAAAAAAGCCAAGGCAAGGAGAAGGACACTTACAGCTGAGACGCTAAGGAAACAGAAATAGTAGTATCAATACCTATTGAACTGGTCCATTCTTGGATCAGTTCTGGATTTTTTTTTTTTTTCTTTTTCTCTCTCTTTTTTTTTTTTTTTTTATTAATACGATCTTAGCCCTAAGGGAGCTACAAGTTTTATAACATAATTTTTTAATGATATTTTTTATTCTTTTTTTTTTTTTTTTTGCCTTTTTATATACTTCTATACCAAGCTAAGTTTTTGGTAGTACGGACAATATATCTCTCATACTTGCCTTTCATCCCTATCTTTTATACATTTCTATTCCTTTCTTTTTATTTGCATATTTCCAACCACATTACGCTCTTCTGTTCCCCTTTCTTCCAGCCTTTTTAAGTTTATTTTATCTTAACATACTTATAAGCAACACTATCAGTCTGCTCAGACTCCTTGCTCTATTCTCCAGATGACGCACTGCCTTGGTATTTAATATTAGGCTTTTGTCTTTATCTTAGTTCTTAGTACAATTGTCTAATTACATTCTGAGAATCTCCATTCTCTCTGGTGGTAATCTGGCTCTTTTCTATATTTGATCCTAGCTTACAAAATCTCCCTGGATTAATGTTTGTATGTGTAAGGTGTTATTTGTTTGTTTGTTTGCTTTTGCTTTTGTCTCTGATTTGTTCTGTTTCAGTTGTCAATTTCTGTTGGGTTTCTCTTTGAATATCTGATAGCACACGGGGGTTCTGTCAGGGCTTTCTAGAGCCTTATGTCCTAATGGATTCAGTAATTGTGTGTCTTATACATGTATGTGTTTCCTAGATTTAATATTTGTTTAATCCAATACTTGGACATTAGTCTGAGGCTTGGACAGTCTTTTATAAACACTTCTATCGCCAGGACAAGCAACCCCAAAAGTTTGGACAACCATCAGGAAACAAAGAAACACCATGCAGGCAAAGGAGCAGGAAAAAAACCCACAAGACCAAATAAATGAGGAGGAAATAGGAAAAATGCCTGAAAAAGAATTCAGAGTAATGATAGTAAAAATGATACAAAATCTCGATAACAAACTAGAGAAAGTACAAGAAACAGTTCATAAGAACTCAGAAAAACAAACAGCAATGGATAACAAAATAACAGAAATTAAAAATACTCTAGATGCTATAACCAGCAGAATGACTGAGGCAGAAGAACGAATAAGTGAGTTGGAAGATAGAATGGGGGAAATAAATGCCACAGAGCAGGAAAAAGCAAAAAGAATAAAAAGAATAGAAGACAGTCTCAGAGACCTCAGTGATAACATTAAGCGTACCAACATTCAAATTACAGGCATCCCAGAAGAAGAAGAAAATAAGAAAGGGTCTGAGAAAATATTTGAAGAGGTTCTAGTGGAAAACTTCCCTAACATGGGAAAGGAAATAATTCACCAAGTCCAAGAAGCACAGAGAGTCCCATACAGAATAAACCCAAGGAGAAATACACCAAGACACATATTAATCAAACTAACGACAATTCAACACAAAGAAAAAATATTAAAAGCAGCAAGAGAAAAGCAACAGACAACATATAAGGGAAAGCCCATAAGGATAACAGCTGGCCTTTCTACAGAAATTCTGCAGGCCAGAAGGGAATGGCAGGATATACTGAAAGTCCTGAAAGAGAGAAACCTACAGCCAAGAATACTCTACCCAGCAAGAATCTCATTCAGATTTGAGGGAGAAATCAAAAGCTTTCCAGACAAGCAAAAGTTAAGAGAATTCAGCACCACCAAACCAGCCTTACAACCAGTGCTAAAGGAACTTCTCTAAGTAGGAAACACAAGAAAAGGAAAACACCTACAAATACAAACCCAAAACAATTAAGAAAATGGTAATTGGAACACACATGTCAATAATCACCTTAAATGTAAATGGATTAAATGCTCCAACCAAAAGACACAGACTGGCTGAATGGATACAAAAACAAAACTCTTCTATATGCTGCCTACAAGAAACCCACTTCAGACCAAGGGATACATATAGACTGAAAGTAAAGGGATGGAAAAAGATATTCCATGCAACTGGAAGTCAAAAGAGAGCTGGAGTAGCAATACTCATATCAGACAAATTAGACTTGAAAGTAAAGACTATTAAAAGAGACAAGGAAGGGCACTACATAATGATCAAGGGATCCATCCAAGAAGAACATATCACAATGGTAAATATCTATGCCCCCAACATAGGAGCACCTCAATACATAAGGCAAATGCTAACAGCTATAAAAGGGGACATCAACAGTAACACAATTATAGTGGGAGACTTGAACACCCCACTTACATCAATGGACAGATCATCCAAACAGAAAATCAATAAAGACACACAAGCTTTAAATGACACATTAGACCATCTCGACTTCATTGATATTTATAGGACATTCCATCCAAAAACGACAGACTACATGTTCTTCTCAAGTGCACACGGAACATTTTCCAGGATAGATCACATCTTGGGTCACAAATCAAACCTCAGCAAATTCAAGAAAATTGAAATCATATCAAGCATCTTCTCAGACCACAACGCCATGAGACTAGATATCAATTACAGGAAAAAAACTGCAAAAAATACAAACACATGGAGGCTAAACAATTCACTCCTAAACAACCAAGGAATCACTAAAGAAATCAAAGAGGAAATCAAAAAATATCTAGAAACAAATGACAATGAAAACACAACAACCCAAAACCTATGGGACGCAGCAAAAGCAGTTCTAAGAGGGAAGTTTATAGCAATACAGTCCTACCTTAAGAAACAGGAAAATTATCAAATAAAAAACCTAACCTTACACCTAAAACAACTAGAGAAAGAAGAACAAAAAAAACCCCAAAGTGAGCAGAAGGAAAGAAATCATAAAGATCAGAGCAGAAATAAATGAAAAAGAAAGGAAAGAAACCATAAGAAAAATAAATAAAACTAAAAGCTGGTTCTTTGAGAAGATTAACAAAATTGATAAACCATTAGCCAGACTCATCAAGAAAAAAAGGGAGAAGATGCAAATCAACAGAATTAGAAATGAAAAAGGAGAAGTCACAACGGACACCTCAGAAATACAAAACATCATGAGAGACTACTACAAGCAACTATATGCCCATCAATTGGATAACCTGGAAGAAATGGATACATTCTTAGAAAAATACAATCTTCCAAGACTGAACCAGGAAGAAATAGAAACCATGAACAGACCAATCACAAGTACGGAAATTGAGGCAGTGATTAAAAATCTCCCAACACACAAAAGCCCAGGACCAGATGGGTTCACGGGCGAATTCTATCAAACATTTCGAGAAGAGCTAACACCTATCCTTCTCAAACTCTTCTAAAATATCGCAGAAGGCGGAACACTCCCAAATTCATTCTACGAGGTTACCATCACCCTGATACCAAAACCAGGCAAAGATGTCACAAAAAAAGAAAACTACAGACCAATATCACTGATGAATATAGATGTAAAAAATCCTCAACAAAATACTAGCTAACAGACTCCAACAGCACATTAAAAAAATCATCCACCATGATCAAGTGGGGTTTATCCCTGGGATGCAAGGATTCTTCAATATACGCAAATCAATCAACGTGATACATCATATCAACAACTTGAAGGATAAAAACCATATGATCATCTCAATAGATGCAGAAAAAGCTTTTGACAAAGTTCAACATCCATTTATGATAAAAGCTCTCCAGAGAATGGGCATAAAAGGAAATTACCTCAACATAATAAAAGCCATATATGAGAAACCAAAAGCCAACATCGTTCCCAATGGGGAAAAACTGGAAGAATTCCCTCTAAGAACAGGAACAAGACAAGGGTGTCCACCCTCACCAGTATTATTCAACATAGTTTTGGAAGTTTTAGCCACAGCAATCAGAGAAGAAAAAGAAATAAAAGGAATCCAAATTGGAAAAGAAGAAGTAAAATTGTCACTCTTTGCAGATGACATGATATTATATATAGAAAACCCTAAAGACTCTACCAGAAAACTGCTAGCACTAATTGATGAGTTTAGTAAAGTAGCAGGATACAAAATTAATGCACAGAAATCTCTTGCATTCCTATACACTAACAACAGAAGGGCAGAAAGAGAAATTAAGGAAACTCTCCCATTCACCATTGCAACAAAGAAAATAAAATACCTAGGAATAAACCTGCCTAAGGAGGCAAAAGACCTGTATGCAGAAAACTTTAAGACATTGATGAAAGAAATCAAAGATGACACAAACAGATGGAGGGACATACCATGTTCCTGGATTGGAAGAATCAACATCGTGAAAATGACTCTACTACCCAAAGCAATTTACAGATTCAATGCAATCCTGATCAAATTACCAATGGCATTTTTCACAGAACTAGAGCAAGAAATCTTACGATTTGTATGGAAACACAAAAGACCCCGAATAGCCAAAGCAATCTTGAGAAGGAAAAATGGAGTTGGTGGAATCAGGCTTCCTGACTTCAAACTATACTACAAGGCCATAGTGATCAAGACAGTATGGTACTGGCACAAAAATAGAAAGGAAGATCAATGGAATAGAATAGAGAACTCAGAAGTAAGCCCAAACACATATGGGCACCTTATCTTTGACAAAGGAGGCATGAGTATACAATGGAAAAAAGACAGCCTCTTCAATAAGTGGTGCTGGGAAAATTGGACAGCAACATGTAAAAGAATGAAATTAGAACACTTCCTAACACCATACACAAAAATAAACTCCAAATGGATTAAAGACCTACATGGAAGGCCAGACACTATAAAACTCCTAGAGGAAAACATAGGCAGAACACTCTATGACATACATTAAAGCAAGATCCTTTTGGACCCACCTCCTAGAATCATGGAAATAAAATCAAGAATAAACAAATGGGACCTCATGAAACTTAAAAGCTTTTGCACAGCGAAAGAAACCATAAACAAGACTAAAAGGCAACCCTCAGAATGGGAAAAAATAATTGCCTATGAAACAACGGACAAAGGATTTACCTCCAAAATATACAAGCAGCTCATGAAGCTTCATACCAAAAAAGCAAATAACCCAATCCACAAATGGGCAGAAGACCTAAATAGACATTTCTCCAAAGAAGACTTGCAGATGGCCAACAAACACATGAAAAGATGCTCAACATCACTCATCATCAAAGAAATGCAAGTCAAAGCCACAATGAGGTATCACCTCACACCGATCACAATGGCCATCATCACAAAATCTGGAAACCACAAATGTTGGAGAGGGTGTGGAGAAAAGGGAACTCTCCTGCACTGTTGGTGGGAATGTAAGTTGGTACAGCCACTATGGAAAACAATTTGGAGGTTCCTTAAAAAGCTAAAAATAGAACTACCATATGATCCAGTCATCCCACTCCTGGGCATATACCCAAAGAAAACCATAATCCCAAAAGAAACTTGTACCATAATGTTTATTGCAGCACTCTTTACAATAGCCAGGACATGGAAGCAACCGAAATGCCCATCAACAAATGAATGGATAAAGAAGATGTGGCATATATACACAATGGAATATTACTCAGCTAGAAAAAGGGATGAGATGGAGCTATATGTCATGAGGTGGATAGAACTACAATCTGTCATACAGAGTGAAGTAAGTCAGAAAGAGAAAGACAAATATTGTATGCTAACTCACATATACGGAATCTAAAAATGGTACTGATGAACTCAGTGACAAGAACAAGGATGCAGATACAGAGAATGGACTGGAGAACTCGAGGTATGGGAGGGGGCGGGGGGTGAAGGGGAAACCGAGACGAAGCGAGAGAGTAGCACAGCATATATATACTACCAACTGTAAAATAGATAATCAGTGGGAAGTTGTTGTATAACAAAGGGAGTCCAACGCGAGGATGGAAGATGCCTTAGAGGACTGGGGCGGGGAGGGTGGGGGTACTCGAGGGGGGGGAGTCAAGGAAGGGAGGGAATACGGGGATATGTGTATAAAAACAGATGAATGAACTTGGTGTACCCCCAAAAAAAGAAAAAAAAGAAAAAAAAAAAGAACTGATTCATTTTACAGCTCCAGATTCAATACTACTTTTTCCTTGAAAACAAGTGGATAGAAATTATCCTGGGGGCATCTCGATGGGAGGAAGTTGAGAATATACAAAGTGATATGCAAACTTTTTAATGTACCAATAAAGTAATGATGGAGCTAATTAAGCTGTTTGGGAGACATGCCCCTTCCCCTGAGGCAGCCTCAAGAACTAACTTGTCTGACGGCACACATGCCTAGATACAGAGCACTGGTTCAATTAAGCAATTCTTGGTTTCTCTTCTAAGTATCAACGTGATCAGAAATGCAAAACTTCCTTTAATATACTGCTACAATATAACCACGTTACTTAGAAAGACCCTTCTTGAGATCAAAATAAACTCTTTCAGCCTTTTCTTTTTTTCAGATGTATCCCTATTCTTAGTATCTGTTCTTGTTCCTAAAGCATAAACATTAGTTCTCAAACTTTTGTTTGCATCAGAATCACCTGGAAGGTTAGGTAAGCCAATTTCTGTGCTCCAACTGCAGAGTTTCTGATGCAGTAGGTCGGGGTGGACCCTAAGAATTTGCATTTCTCACAGATACCCAGGTGACGCTGATGCTGATGCCACTGGTCGGGGACCATACTTTGAGAATATGTGTTCCAAGTAGAATAGAGGTGACTAATTGAAATGGCTCCTGTTGACCATAATAGTGACCAGTACACCTGAAGAGAGTAATAAGTAAACATCTTAGTTTCTCTTCCAGGAGAAATAACCCAATCAGATTTAATCTTCCAATTGATATCTCTTTCCTCAATTCTACCGCCCTTTCCTAAATTCTCTAGGTAAAAAAAAAAAAAAAAAATTACCCTGAAAATCTAGAAATTAAAATTGGACACCACTGGTTAATAAGGGCCTAATAGACAGTGAATTAAGTGGAAATGGTCTTCCCCAGCTCTTGCATATAACCCAATAATTTGTAAATATCCAAGTATCATATTAGCTTTTTAGATTAAGCACATTATTGCTTACAAAAGACCTCAGTAGACTACTTGCTTTGTCAAGCAAAAAAATTCATTGTTCAAATTTTGTTTCTTTATTAAATACATAGAGATAAGTAGTCAATTTTCCTTGTAATATTTTATATCAGAACAATTACTTGTTAAAGATCGATCTTCTCAAAACATATTTTAAAACAAGGGTTAAAAATTACACAAAAGGAAAGTAAATTTCTTTTTTAACTGATAAACTAAAATGAAACAGGACTCTTACAGCAACTAATAAAGCATGTCTTTTAATATTTGTAAATTCAGTGGATGCCGCTTTAATACAATGGAGAAGCGTATATTGGTCCTCAGTTCATTAGTTTTAGTATGCCCTGTTAACATATCTTACTTGCATTTTTGTATCTGCCAAGATATCAGTTCTGACATGACTCTCTTCAGGCGAGATGTAGTTGGCCTTTCCTCATTTTTCGCTGACACAGAAAATGAACAATTTCTTAACATCATTTAGGATAATGCTATCCGAATCATAGCAAGTTCAAGTATAAATGAGGTGCACATGTTAAGTCATCTGCAGAAAGGTACAATTTTACAACTGGCTGAATTAGTTCAGGGCATGAAAATTTAGCAGCCAGACCAACCAATTCTAGAAGTATATCTCACTGTAGAAAAATTTCCAAATACATAAAGACGACCAGCCTGTAATGTCCTCATTTCCACTTGCGTATGACATTTGACTGTAATCTAATGTATATGCAAGTTGCTTCCTGCAATGTTAAGCATTAACTATAACGCACCCTTGTCTAGAATACATTTGATGATTTGTGTTGGCCATTAAAATATTTAAATTGAGCACTTAAGTACAGTTTAGAAAATTATATTCTCTACATTTGAAATAACCGTAAATAAAACTCTCTTTAAATTATTATGGAAGAATAATGCTAAGTGAAAAAAGCAGAATACAAAATTGAATCTACACTGTAATTGCAACTATATAAAATTGGTTATGCATGCAAACAAGACTGGGGGAAAAAACATGGAAAATATGTGACCGATTGGTTAAGGAAAAGTATATTGGAGGAGTGTCTTTTTAAAAATTCTATACTTCTTATAAAGTTACTTGTACAATTTGCAAAATGATTAAAATTATCGTGGGGAAGAAATTGTTTTTTCTCCTCTTGGATTGAATGCTTTTTGTCATTGATGATGATTTATATCATCAAGATATGGGAAAGATAGTTTGCATGTTAGAGAAACAGTTGCAATCTTCGTTCCTTTAAATAAATTTCTTTTTAAAGCCCATGATGTTATTGTAGATATACTGGTGCCTATTCTTTACATAGACTTTATTATTGCCATTCATCACTAATATTACAATTATCAAAAATACTAGTCTTTCAACCAGAAATAATCATGGAATCATAATAAAGACAAATGAACTAAATTACTGATGAAGTTGAAAGTTGCAGTATTTTGATTAAACAGCCAGCAGGAATTGTCAGACTAATTAACTCAGGGTCAAGCTACTGCTGAACCAAATGCCAGAACTATCAAAATCCAATACAGGCTATGCCCCGTTACTTCACTAAGACTACGTATTTGTACTTAAGAGTAATGATCTGATATGTTCAGAAAGTTCAGCTCAGTAAAATAACTGCTGTTGAAAACTATTTGTGCTAGGGCTGTTGTCAGCAAATCAGTCAAGTTCTGATAGTCAAGCTAGATCTTCTCAATTCGGAAAGCTAGAAATGCCTAGCATCTTTATAGGACCACACAAGTGGTCTTGGGGCGGGCCTATAGCCTAATACTCATATCCCTGACCATAGTAATACATGATGAGAAGCAGAGGTGACCTAGGGCCTCAGAAGAACCAGAACATCCCTTTAAGAACCAGAGATGAAGCTGATAGAATTTTAGCAGTGGTGCAGGGAGAAGGAAAATGGCCCCCAAAGAGGCACTGGCGGGAGGACTGAGCTCTTCTTCCCCTCTTCATCCCCTACCAACTCCAACATTCATCTATAAAATTAAGATGATGAGCCCTAAAACCATTCTGGGCTAATTCATCTCTTTCCTGTCTGGATTTCTTTAATTGCTTCCATTTCCAGTACTAAAAATGTAAGTCCATGATACAGATATTTAGAGAGCTTAAAGTTACTAGCCCGACTTGCTAGATATTAGTATGATGTCTTAAGTTCTTATAAACAGATGTTAACAGCCTACATCCCCCTCTCCATAGAGCTAACAAGCAACTAAAGTGGATTTACTTGCTTCAATTAAAGCGCAAGGCAGGATTGACTAGGAAACCAGATCAATATTGCGCACACTAAATTGGATAAGATGTAATGGGCCCGTGACCTTCAAATATGTATTAGTGGTTCTCAACAGCAGCAGTGATGTCCGATTGTCACAAATGGGGGTGGGGGAGATACTACTGGCATCTAGTGCATAGAGGCCAGGGATGCTGCTAAAATATTCCACAAATGCAGAGAATAACCACCTGCAATTTTTTTAAAAAAGTGTCCAGCCCAAAGTGTCAACAGTGCCAAGGTTGAGAAACCCCAGGTATACACATGTTCATGACATGTTGTAATCGTCATATCTAAATCTGAATTAACTTAGCTCAACGACATAGCCACTTGTTCAGACACAGTGAATATTCTCTTTCAGCAGACTCTCCAATTTTTAAATAACACAGAGGAAAACTTAGTTACACAGAATTTGACCAGCCTTATAGAAATGCCTCCATGGCTTCTGCTCTAATTGAGCTGCAACTTCCATCTATAAGTTTCACATGGCAGATTTAACTGGTTTCCTAAAAGATGAGGAAATGAAGCCTGTTACAGCACTTATTACATGCAATTCTGTGACTATTTACATATCGGTTTCCTTCTTGCAACTGTGAATTTTTTAGGAATGTGACCCATATCCCAAGCTTACTAGTAGGTGGGGAGAACACATGGCTAAAGGCATAGGTGGATGGGTAGATGGATGGAATGTGGATGAATGATGCTAGTTCAGCCTGCAAGTAGGTTTTTAAATAATCTGAGTTTACCGGTCATGTCTCTGAAAAAAAAGGTTATTAGTTCTAATAATTGCCAATGACAGTATTTTTGCTGTCATGGTTAAGTTTTCTCATACATAAAATAAAATCGAGATTTTCAAAATCAAGATATTTTATGATTGAACTGTGTCACCTAAAAAATGTATGTTGCAGCTCTAACCCCCAGTACCTCAGAATGTGACCTTATTCAGAAATATAGTCATCAACAGAGGTAATTCGTTAAGTTGAGGTCATTAAGGTGAGCACTAATCCCATTTGACTGGTATCCTTATAAAAAGGGGAAAATTGGATGGGGACACACACACACACACACACACACACGGAGAACACCATGTGAAGATTAGGGCAGAGATCAGAGTGGTACTTCTACAAGCCAAGGAACACCAAAGATAGCCAGCAATTCCCTAGAAGCTAAGGGAGAACCACGGTACAGATTCTCACAGCCCTCAGACAGAACCACCCCTATTGACACCTTGATCTTGGACTTCAAGCCTCCAAAACTGTGACACAATGAGTTTCTTTGTTTAGGCCACTCAATTTGTGGTACTTTGCTAAGGTAGCCCTAGCAAACATACACCATTCTCTTTATCAACTGTCATGAATTCATTTGTTACTCAGGTAGGGAAGATTCATTTTTGAAGCCAAATCTGGGTTGGGTAGCCCCCAATTTTTGTCCTCGAGTATGCCACTACTACTCTTACCATCATATTAAATTGAAAATATCTGTTTAGAAGAAGTTAGTTCTCTTCTGGACTCTGAGGTATTTGCGGGCAAACACATCCTATTAATTTTTTATCCCTTACACTGCTCCTGGCACAAAGAATGCACACAATAAATGTTTAACTGAATTAACTGACAGCACTACTGTAAGAGAATTTGAACATATGTTCACTGTTTCAACTGCTCGATACACATTTATCGATTACCTACTAAGTACTAGGTATGTGGAAAGTTACCCAATAGATCCCTTCATTCTCCATAGAAGTGCCTTTTTCATGTTAAAAATTTGACCTTTGCAAATATTTAGCACAAGACTATTTTATTGCAGTTAAAATAAAACTCAAAATATTCCCCTACAATCAGCTGTGCATTAGCATGCACTAGCCTAATTAAAAAGCAAGAACTGTAACAGGAGAGAGGAGATGGGCCATACACGGATTGCAAAGAAATAAAAAGAACTAAGTCATACAATAAAGTGGAGACATTCTACATTGTAGAGGTCAAGTGAAGATTGTCAAACTAGTTTTTCTACTTGGGCCCTAGTTACGAGATTGGAAATGTAGCATTTTATAAACCACATATAAATATCTTTTCCTCTTTATAAAGAAAAAAAAACTTTTTATTTTTTATTTATGTGTTTATTGGCCACGTTGGGTCTTCACTGCTGTGCTCGGGCTTTCTCTAGTTGTGGCCAGCGGGGGCTATTCTTCATTGCGGTGCACAGGCTTCTCAGTATGTTGGCTTCTCCTTTTGTGGAGCACGGACTCTATGCAAGTGGGCTCAGTAGTTGTGGTTCACGGGCTCCAGAGCTCAGGCTCAGTAGTTGTGGCACACGGGCTTATTTGCTCCATGGCATGTGGGATCTTCTCAGCCCAGGGCTCAAACCCGTGTCCCCTGCATTGGCAGACGGATTCTTAACCACTGCGCTACCAGGGAAATCCCAAACGTCTTTTAAATAATGGAAAACAGAGTCCTTTGTCAAATTGTAGCCTTCAAATAGGCCAGCACCACAAAAGTTTGACCACTGCAGGTATGTTCGGTGAGTATAGATATGCTCTCAGTGCCTAGAATGGGCTTGTCCAAATGCTCTTATTCAGAATTGTCATTTTGTTAATTATAAAGTTGGTTGTTCTGGAAGATGATAAGACTGAAGCCTACTTCTTAGTCAGATTAGAAAAAAATGAGTATCCCAGGACAAACACCTTCTATGGAGGGTAGAACCAGAGGGTATGAAGGGGCTTAAAGCTTCATTCGGGATTCAAAAATTAAATTAGTGTTTATGATGAGAATCATGGCCTTCATCTTTATATTTAAAAAATTTACAGTGCCCAGTGCAAAATAAGAGCTAAATTACTAAGTGTTTAATTTTGTCTTTCTATATTAAAAAGACAATCTAACAGAATCTTGAGAAAGGAAGAGAGGGTCCCTCTTCCATATATTTGTTGTTATTCTACCCCTGAAAACCACAGCAAAAATCTTTAATCTACTATTTCTCCCGTAAAAAGGCTTCTTTCTGGTGTCTAGGTATGTGGCAGGGCTAGCTGAGTAGAAACCACTCAAAGGTGCACTATTATTCTTCTCCCACAGAGGAGGCTGTTTGGGCAAATGATAAACCACCTCAGTTCTCTCCCGCCACCCCGACCCAAACGAGTCTCCTTGTGATCTTTCTCAGAACTGGGCAGGCCCTGTTTCAAACAGAATCATGAAGTGTGTCCCTGAAAATTATGGATGAAAGTTGTCTTGTTCTTCCTACTTACCATTCTTCACGTATAGGACTTTGCTGTGAGGCTGCTGAGATTCTTCCTCCCTCCCTCCCTCCCTCCTTCGTTCCTTCCTTCTTCCTTCACTCCTTCCTTCCTTCATTTTTTTTTTTGGGGGGGGGGCTGCATTGGGTCTTCGTTGCTGCGTACAGGCTTTCTCTAGCTGTGGCAAGCGGGGGCCTACCCTTCGTTGTGGTGCACGCGGGCTTCTCATTGTGGTGGCTTCTCTTATTGCAGAGCACAGGGTCTAGGCCATAGAGAGTTAAAGAGCACTTTCTCAAAAGAGGGTTAATTCGTATATGGGGAAAGATAAAAACTGTTCTGTGAGTCAAAGTATCATAAGTAACTATTACATTGCAGAAAAAGTAAACCATTACCTTTCTATTTTCTTTAGCAGATTAGATAGTAAACTTTTGATTGAAGGACTAGTGTTTTACATTGCTTTGTAACCACCTTCACACTGGGCCCACGATCTCACCTGCGAAGGGTTCTTGGTGCACTGTTGTTGATTTTGCCTTATACAACAGTCATCGTTCAGAGAGAAAATTTAAAAGCGTGGCCTATATTAGCAAAAAAATGGGTGGTATATGACTCAAACATTAAAATGTTGGGGCCAGTTAATGCACATTTGTTCTAAACTGTGGAATCTTTAATTGCCAGTTAGAAGAATTACCAATACTTAATGAAGACTAGTTACTATGGACCAAGCCACTCTGCGGTTAAGTACTTTACATGCACAGTATTATCTCATTTAATTCTCCCAACAGTGCTTTAGGTAGCTATTATCATTATCCTCATTTTACAGATGAGGAAACAGGCTTACAGAAGTTAATTGTGAAGTAATTAGTTAATTACAGTTTATTAATGCATTTTAAAATGGTATCATAAAGCCTAAAAGTTTAACTATATCATTTTTTTCTCTAAGAACTTAAAATGTCTTAAATTATCTGTTTATTACTTAGACATATTTTACACATTTTTATTAAATTACTACTACTCTTCCTTGAAAAAACTAGTACAAATTTTTCCATTAAAAAATAAAAGTTAGTCAAGAATTACTAATTCAGTTGTCCTGTTAAATACAATGTCATCCTTTAATGCTTTAATAAATGGGTATCTGTGTGTGTCTTAAAAGTTTCTGCTGGTACAAAGGCATGATTAGTTTGAAACAAATGAACGTGCTCTTTCTGATTCAGGTTATGGAGTTATACAAGTAGTTATTTAACTGTCTCTTCAATACATTTATCAACCAAATAGTATTCATACCACGACATGGCTCTCAAAACAATGATTCTCTCTATATCAACGAGATGATATATTTGCACTCTGGTAATCTGGTTTGTATTTGTCTGAAACTATTTTTATGGCTAAATTTGTCTTTCTGGACATTTAGTATCTAACAGCTGATAACTCATTACTCTGTACTTGAAATTTCTCAGACAGATATACTGTATAGATAGGAAATGTATAATCTGAACGGGGTTGTAGATTCATGGACATATCATAATTATGGAAGAAACAGGCATTTCCTGAAAAACCTCACATCCTCTAAAACTGTGCACTAAATATAACAAGGTATATGTGGAAAAAGTGGGATTAAGAGCAAAAAATTCAAAACTTGGTAGTCAGAAAATTAATGGGATCAATAACAATTTTTTAAAAACATGGCACAGTTGGAAAGACATACTAAATTTTTAATAAACAAAATAATGCTACAGGACATTAGCTTAAGGAAAAGTGATAGTAGTTTGATGGGCGTGGGTATAAGGAAGGATTGAGGCTGCTATAAGTTGTAGAGACAAGGGTAAATTGCACAAAGATCAGAGAGGATCAATCCCAGTAAGCACTTCCAAGACAGCGTAGAGCCAAATGAGCGAGAGGAAAAGCTGGTGTGAAATTGCAAAACTGGGCTCCCCTACGGCTTGCTCCTTTCAAACCTGTTATTTTATGTTTAGCTGCTGTTAATTGGGAATACAGGGCATTAATGTGCTCAGAAAATCCGTAAACCACGGAGACCTGGTATTTTACTGACACCATTTCCCTATTTACCTATCCCACATGCGGTAATTTTGCTAATTCTCATTTCAGGAACACACATGGTCGCAAAACAAACTGGACCTAAAGGATTATCTTTCTTCCACTGCTATTCATCTCTAGACTAGTCAACGAATGATCCAGTATATTGATTATTTAATACATTTTAATCATTTTTAGATATATATTTTTTAATTAATTTATTTTTGTCTGTGTTGGGTCTTTGTTGCTGCACACGGGCTTTTTCTAGTTGCAGCGAGCGGGGGCTACTCTTCATTTTTGGTGCATGGGCTTCTCGTTGCAGTGGCTTCTCTTGTTGCGGAGCTGGGCTGTAGGTGCACGGGCTCAGTAGTTGTGGCTCGCGGGCTCAGTAGTCATGGTACACGGGCTTAGTTGCTCTGCAGCATGTGGGATCTGCCCGGACCAGGGATTGAACCCATGTCCCCTGAATTGGCAGGCGGATTCTTAACCACTGTACCACCAGGGAAGTCCCCATTTTTAGATATTTAACCAAAGATTAAAACCTTATCATATGGAGCCATAGTTCATTTTAGCCACAACATACTTTTCAAGGTGAGATTTGGAGGAACAAGATGGGCATTAGAGTGTCTCATATTTTCCTTGGGTTTTCTTGTGCAAATGAGTTTTTTTAATATTTGAAAAATATTTAGATACACAGATATACCCCATTTTAACCCATAATTTCAGATTTATCTAAGCAACTTTCAAACCCTTATTAAATTGGGCTTGAAACAAAAGCCTTTAATATTTTATTAGTCCTGTTATGTGTTACAAAAGATAATTTTTATTCTACCTAAATTAAAATTTTACATGAAACAAAAATAAAAGTGTTATATAGTTATTTTTAACTTTTAATGTGTTTTCACACCTATTATTTTATTAAAAGTAACTACTCTCCGGAGAATCTGAAATGCAAACCAGGCCTAGTTCTGCTACAGCTTCCCTGATAATTGGTCCTTGGCTCCATAGGATAAAAATTATTTTTTTGATGCAAATGATTTTATTTGAATAATTTCATTCTCAGCCAAATTTTCTAACCTTTTAAGTACTTTAGGAGTCTAAATCTTATCTCTATGAGATTCCTTTCTGGGTTCCTTGACCTTTCAAAGTTGTTTGTTTTTTAATCCCCAGACAGGTATACTTCTTTTCCAGACTTTAATCTCTTCTTCTCCGGAAAGCCACTTCTCTGCTTCATTAAGCCTCCCTGTAATATCCAGAATTAAATCGCATACCTCATTTATTGTTGTGGTTGTGGATTGCCTTTTTGCTTTTTTTTAACGCAGTGCTGGAAATGACTTTGAAAGGAATGACCTAAAGTTTTCATCATTCAATTTATTTTTATTTTTTACTTCTAGATTATTGTGGAATAAGAAGCTGTTTAACTTAAAAAAAAAAAAAACTGTCTTTCAAAGTGTTAGGATAAGGAGATGGCAATGACGGCTGCCTCCCAATAGTTGAAGGACTTTGTCATGTGAAGGAGAAATGATATTTTTCTATAGAGCTTTCCAGATAGAACCAGGACCTGATAGAATGCTTTACAGAAATGTATTTCTAAGAGGCAGTGAGTTATTCCCTCTTAGAAATATTTTACTTGGAGGATTCCTGAAATGAACAAGATATTTTATTGAATGAGTTTATAAATCTGTATCCATATCAAAACTTTCTTGAGACTTTGCCTTAAGGCTGATTATAGCAAAAGAGAACCTTGTGGCAGGTTAGAACAAAGACAGTGCGAATGAGCAACCTGGGTGCAAGTCCCAACTCTGCCAGAGACAATTTTATATTATGTTGGGTGAGATTTTTGGAGCTCTCACTGCCTCAGTTTCCTCAACTATAAAATGGGAACGAAAATAGTGTCATAGCAGTTTTGTGAAGAGTAGATTAGTTAATATATGTAAAATATGCCTGAACCAGCAGGCTTTATGTGTTAGCCACAGACATTTAGTTACTTTTATGGATAACTTCTGTGTCCTTTTAAATTCTTTGGAAATAGAGAATAATATTGAAGGCGGGCTATGATTCTGAGAACTCCTTCCTTCAGCTGTCCATATATACAAAACACATTTTCATGAAAATGCACAAGATTCACAAGGGCAGGGATCTTCTATTTGTTCACTGATGATTCCCAAGCACTAGGAAAAGCTAGCCTATAGTAGATGCTCAATAAATATGCATTAACTAAATGAATGGAAGTGTCCAATTTCCTCACATTTTGAAGAACAAATAAATGTATTTAGAATGATTACAGCATGATAATTTCATTCAACAGTAAATTAAGGCCTTCTTTGGGACTTCCCTGGTGGCGCAGTGGTTAAGACTTTACCTGCCAAGACAGGGGATACAGGTTTGATCCCTGGTCCTGGAAGATCCCAGATGCTGCAGAGCAACTAAACCCATGTGCCTGGAGCTTGTGCTCCACAACAAGAGAAGCCACCGCAATGAAAGCCTGTGCACCGCAATGAAGAGTAGCCTCTGCTTGCCACAACTAGAGAAAAGCCTGCATAAATAAAATTTTTTTTAAAAAAGGCCTTCTTTGTCATAAACAGGACGTTCAAAAAAAGTCCCAAAGTCAGGAAACACGTCTACTTTTTCTTTTTCTTACTTCTTAAAATTCTGCACCAGAGATGACCTCCTAATAATGTATCCATGACACTTTTCTATTCTTGCCATTTTAAACATTGGGATGGTTCATTTGGTAGGGAGTGCAAACATTATAGCACACAAACCAGGTACAGAGCTGGCCCATGCTAGGAAGACTTGAGAGTTTTTATTTAAATAGTAACCAAAGAGATTAGCATACAATCTGAAGCCTGAAAACAATGTGTCAAGTATCAGATGGTCAAAGAGTAACCTTTTTAAGTGCATTGATGTCATGGTAGATCCTGGCTTGGATGGAAGATGTGTGGTTTTCTACTGTTATTCCATGATTGAAATCTGTTGCAGTTGGATTATGACTGATCCCTTCTAGCCTTTAAAGGATCCCAATTCAGTCCACCCACCATGCCAAAGGAATTATGCATTTCCAAGTAAAAATTAAATAATTAGTTTGACAAATTAAAAGTCCAACGTGTAAATTGTATAGAGCTTCTTCTATTGAATCTTTCAAATTTACATATAATACCACAAAATTAACATTTCACAGTTGTCGGCACAGTCATGTAAAATGTAGTTGACACTCTCGTGTCTGTCCCTGTGCAAGGGTCAAGAGCGGGACTGGGGCAGCTTAAAAAACATCAGAAAACCATTCAAAAATATTTCTAATGCTTTGGCTAAACCCTGCGCTTTTTCTGTAGAAACCCATCACTATTCAGGCATTACAGCGCAATGGTTAAAAGAACAGGCTTTGGAATAAAAAAAAACCTAGGTTTACTCTTTCGTTTACTGTGACTTGGACCAATTATTTATGCTCCCTAGGTTTCAGTCTACTCATTTGTAAAAGGAAGCTGTTAATCCCACCTTGTAGAATTATCGTGATGGTTAAATGAAACAAAATGTATGTTCATAAGACAATAAAAATAAGACCAACCACTAGTGACATCCATCAGTCTATTCAAAAAAAATATTTAAGGAAGCCCAAATATGCACCAGGTACTCTGCTCCACCCTAGTGATACTGAGAGGGTATCCTTTGACTCTAGAAGAAAATAAACTTTTCTTTTTTTCGGCTGCACAGTGCAGCTTGCGGGATTTTAGCTCCCCTACCAAGAATGGAACCCGTGCCCCTTGCAGTGGAAGCACAGAGTCCTAACCACTGGACCGTCAGGGGAGTCCCTAGAAGAAAATAAACTTTTAAGTAAATGGTGTAGTCAGGTATGCCAGGTTATGTAAATCTGTAATGGGCTCACTGACAGCACCAAACTTCGATTCTACCCCAGGAAGCAATGTCCTAAAGAGACTATTAGGCAGTGTCCCAGCAAGAGAGATGGGACACTCAAAGGCACAAATGACAAGAGTTTACTGGAAGGACTATTTACAGAGTTGTGCGTAGGTTTAAGGGAACCAACAGGGATAATGAAGCCCTCGAGGCTGAACAAGAGTGGGAAGAAGTTAACACTTGTAGACTGGAAGGGATGGGAAAGTTTGTTTCCTGTATCAAGTGAGAGCTGTAGCCATGGGAGCTGCGATGCTGTTTGGAGGAACAAAGCCACTGCCAAACTATAGTCCAGAAGGGATGAAAGCATGGGGAAGTGAAGGGGATAAATACCTAGACTTCTGTCTCTTCCTGCCCTCCAGTCTTTGCTGGTGCCTCCGCAAGCCAGCACTCAAGGGAGCGTAAGAAGGAGAACTTCAACATCAGCCCGTGGGGCACAGAGCTGGGAGGGAAAGTGTGAGGGAGTAGAGCTAGAAGGGCAGATGGAGACTGGAGTAGAGCTAGAAGGGCAGATGGAGACTGTCCAGCACACTGTCACCTGATATGAGCCAAGAAATGTGAGCAGGTGTGACTCAGCTAAGAAGGCACTTAAGCAGACAGCACAACAAAACAAAAACACAGAGGTATGAAACTAAAACAGACACGTCACATTAATGGGACTGAAGTGTTGAGATGCAAGGCCAGAGATGAAGTAGAAGTCAGATCACATAGGGCTTAGTATAATAAAATGCCAAGGCATTTAGGCCTTATTCTTCATAACCAATAACAGCCTATAGCCCCCAAAGGACAAAAGGAATATACTGCGTGGTTGAGGACAGATCATATTAAGAAAATAGGTTCTGTGTCTATGTCCCGGTTTAAGACTCTTCCAAACCAAGGCTGCTAATACTAATTGCATGCGTTGTGGAGGACACTGTATTCCTAATTATTTTAGGGTAATGTATTTAGTTACACACTAAATTAACACTAATTGAAATTGGAAGAGGTTCAGAAAGCAATTAAATATTACTTGGAATAGAGTGGCAGAGTAAGAAATGTTGTTCTCTCAATGCAGAATTTGTGTTGAATGATTGCGCTGAGTTAAATTGACATTTCCTCCCCCCGCCCCTGAATTCCAGCAAGTAATTCAGTCTCCTTCATTTTGTCCAAATCACATGGAAATGAGAGAAAAGATGCTAATGTAAGTATGTTTCCTTATTTCGATTTCCCCTTGCATCAGGTATTTAGACTAAAAGCCAAATTAATCTTATGGTGAAGCCTACAAACTCTGAGTTACATATAATGGATCATCTGTTTTGCTTCTTTTCTCATCTTATCCACGGAAATACAAGGGAGATACTCAGAAGTTTGTTCAAAGAGAAAATTGAAAGATAATTATTAAAAAGCTTTTATGCACAGTGCCTATTTTTTTGGTCCTGTTTACATCTTTTGTATAAAACAGAGATAGAGAAAATACACTCTTTGCATCCAAACATACATCTTATAATTTTTGAAATTTCTGTTCAGAGTCTAAGGCCACAGAGCAGCATTTAAACTTTAATTCCAGCTCCACTGGCTACTAAAACATGAACTAAAAATTAAGCCTATTTAGGGATGTTTCTGTAAGTATATTATGCAGTATAACATAAAAGATTACCAAACTAAATTGGCTACCTAATTTCTTTTTAGCCTGTCAGTTATAATTTTCTATTCAGTTTTAATGTTTTAAAAGCAGCAGACTAGGGCTTCCCTGGTAGCTAAATGGTTAAGAATCCACCTGCCAATGCAGGGGACATGGGATCAAGCCCTGGTCCGGGAAGATCCACATGTGGTGGAGCAACTAAGCCCATGTGCCACAACTACTGAGCCTGCGCTCTAGAGCCCGCAAGCCACAACTGTTGAGCCCACGTGCCACAACTACTGAAGCCTGTGAGCCTAGAGCCCATGCTCCACAACAAGAGAAGCCACCACACTGAGATGCCTACACACCACAAGAAACAGTAGCCCTTGCTCACCACAACTAGAGAAAGCCCGTTTGTAGCAACAAAGACCCAATGCAGCCAATAAATAAATAAATAATTTTATTTTAAAAAATGAAAATAAAATAAAATAAAAGCAGCAGACTAGCTTAATTCATAGGAAATATGTGATGATATGCAAAATTCTATTTGTTTAGCTTGTATTCTGGAATTGGACAAAGATTAATTTTTAATTAATTTGTTACATATTAAGTGTATGGCTGAAAATGCCAAGCTGGTAATTTATTTACTCAGAGATTTCTTGGTCTGGCTGGAATCTGAGGAATAATTAAGTTACTACAGGTCTCTAGGATATAATGACAATTTGAAAATTCAGAGGAAGATTTGCTCCCTCTCATGAGGGAGATTGTCTACAAGGAAAAGAAGTAAGAATTAAAACTCAGGAAATGACTGCAACAGAGTGGAGAAGGAAAAATTTTGCTTCAAAACAAGGACAATTTAGAAAAAGACCAGCTGCTCTGAAAATCCAAGGAAGTCCTTCTCTACAGGGAAAGCTGGGACAAAGTGAGAAAGTAGCATTGACATATATACGCTACCCAACGTAAAATAGAGGGCTAGTGGGAAGCTGCTGCATAACACAGGGAGATCAACTCTTTGATAATGGGTGATGAACTAAAGAGGTGGGATAGGGAAGGTGGGAGGGAGGCTCATGAGGGAGGGGATATGGGGATATATATATAAATACAGCTGATTCTCTTTGTTGTACAGTGGAAACTGGCTCAACAGTGTAAAGCAATTACATTTCAATAAAGATCTGGAAAAAAAAAAAACAAGGAAGAAGCCAATTACAGACATTGAAGAGCTCATACCAGATTTTTTTAATATTAAAGGATTTAAACCAACAGTTACAAAATCCTATGCCTTAAAGACTATTAAGTCTATTGAGCAGCATCAAATAGTCTTAAAACGATGTGTTATTTTTAAAATAGAATTTGCATATAATGCTGTGAGAACAAAGAGCCGTGTGCTGGGAGTGGAGAAGGAAGTTTGCAGAGGAGGTGACATTTGAGCTTGGTCTTGAAAGAGGAGAAATAGTTCACAAAGCAGAGAAAGAGTCAGCTATTTGTGGTTAAGAATCTCCTAGGGAGGAACTGTACGTTCAATGTGGCTGGAAGGTGGAGTGTGTAGGGGAAAGTGGTGTCAGAATTGGTTGGACAGATGCAAGCTATTATACACAGAACAGATAAACAACAAGAGCCTACTGTGCAGTATAGCATAATATTCAATATATTCAACATCCTGTAATAAATCATAATGGAAAATAATTTTTTTTAAAAAAGAATAGACTGGAGAGCGGTCCTTAGGCAGCATACCAAGGAATGTGAATGTCATCTGTAAGTGACAGAAGGCCACTGAGGATTTCAGGGAGAGAAGAGGTTTGCTACAATTTACCTTTCAGAGGTATCACCTGGAGTACCATGGCAGCTTGATGAAACGGGGTGAGCCAGGAAGCATCTTAGTAAATGGTACACAATTGTCATAAACAATATCAACTTGGAACATTCACTATTAACTGATCATTATTAAGGAATAACTTCAAAGTTTTTAAGACCTGAGAAAACCAGGCTCAGAAAAAATTTTTAAAAGAGACAGGGGGTGGAGGGCTGGATTTTATAAATTAGTGTTGCAACATGAAACAGAATGCACGCATTAATTATAATTCAAGGCATTTTCAGCAAAAGGACTATTTACAAAGTCATGGGCAGCATCTAGGAAAATAGAATGGGTAGCTCAATACCCAGGGGCAAGTAACAGTGTAGTTGTTACTACCTCTAGGCTGAAGGATGAGGGGAAAGAACATCATTTCTATGACATCAGGAGGATAAAAAGATCAGGAGACAGTCTCTGCTTCCAATTTATCCCCTAGCCTCTGCCAAGAGAATAAACTAAAAATCATGACACATTCTGGGTAGAATGGGAGAAATTAGTCCACTTATTATACTTCCATTTATTTTACCAGTTTGGCCCTTGGAAAAAAAAACTATAGATCATGGCAGATAACAGTGGACTAACACACACTTAACTAAGGGGAAACTCCAGTCTCAGCTCCTGATATTGAATGTATTAGGGAATGCATTCCTTTTAATATCCGTAAGAAAGGAGAATCCGGAGCAGTTCAAATTGAACTGGGATGGACAATAGTTTAGACATGGTCTTGTCCTATAGCTTTCCTGTCCTTTATCATGATATGATCCAAGTGGACCTGGACCATCTGAACATTTCAGAGCATGTCACATTGGTCCACTATATTGTTTTTTGAAATTGAAATATAGTTGATTTACAATGTTGTGTTAGTTTCAGGTGTAGAGATCCTTTTCCATTATAGGTTATTGCAAGATGTTGAATATAGTGCCCTGTGCTATACCATAGGTCCTTGTTGTTTATCTATTTTATATGATAGTAGTGTGTATCTGTTAATTCCAAACTCCTAATTTAATCCTTCCCCTCTTCCCCTTTGTTAACCGTAAGTTTGTTTTCTATGTCTGTGAGTCTATTTGTGTTTCATAAATAAGTTCATTTGTATCATTTTTAAAATAAATTTATTTATTTATTTATTTATTTATTGGCTGTGTTGAGTCTTCATTGCTGCACGTGGGCTTTCTCTAGTTGCTGCAAGCGGGGGCTACTCTTTTTTTTAAGAATTGTATTGAGATATAATTGGCATAAAATATACTGCATATATTTAAGGTGTACAATTTGATTTTTTTTTCTTATTAGTAATGTATATATGGCAATCCCAATCTCCCAATTCATCCCACCCCAACCAAGTGGGGGCTACTCTTAATTGCATTGTGCAGGCTTCTCATTGCAGTGGCTTCTCTTGTCGCAGAGCACGGGCTCTAGGCTCACAGGCTCCAGTAGTTGCGGCTCGCAGGCTCTAGAACGTTGGCTCAATAGTTGTGGTGCATGGGCTTGGTTGCTCCACAGCATGTGGGATCTTACCAGACAAGGGATCGAACCCATGTTCTGCGCATTGGCAGGCAGATTCTTAACCACTGTGCCATCAGGGAAGTCCCTGTATCATTTTTTTAGATTCCACATATAAATGATACCATATGATATTTGTCTTTGTCTGACTTCAGTTAGTATGATAATCTCTAGATTCACCCATATTGCTGCAAATAGCATTATGGCATTATTTCCTTTTTTTTAAAATAACTGAGTAATATTCCATTATATGTGTGTGTGTGTGTGTGTGTGTGTGTGTGTGTGTGTGTCCTATCTCACATCTTCTTTATCCATTCATCTGTCAATGGACATTTAGGTTGCTTCCACGTCTTGGCTATTGTTAATAGTGCTGCTATGAACATTGGGGTGCATGTATGCTTTCAAACTAGAGTTTTCTCTGGATATACTCCCAAGAGTGGGATTGCTGGATCTTATAGTAACTCCATTTTTAGTTTTTTAAGGAACCTCCATACTGTTCTCCATAGAGGCTGCACCAATTTACTTTCCCACCAACAGTGTAGGAGGGTTTCCTTTTCTCCACACCCTCTCCAACATTTATTATTTGTAGACTTTTTGGTGATCAGTGTGAGGTACACTATACTGTTGATATCATGTTAATCAAACCTAATGAGCAAGAAGTTAGAATGACTTGGTGTAATGGTTAGTTTTATGTATCAAGTTAACTGGGATAAGGGATGTCCAGAAAGCTGATGAAACATTATTTCTGGGTGTGTCTGTGACATTGTTTCTGTAAGACATCAGTATTTAAATTGATGAACTAAGTAAGGTTGATGGCCATCCCCAGGGTTGGTGGGCATCATCCACTCCACTGAGAGCTTGAAGAGAATGAAAAGGCAGAGGAAGGGCAAATTTGCCCTCTGTGCTTGAGCAGAGACCTCTATCTTCTCCTGTCCTGGGAGAGGACATTAGAGCTCCTGGTTCTCAGGCCTTCAGACTCAGACTGAATTATACCACTGGCTTTCCTCATTCTCTAGTTTGCAGATGGCAGATCGTGGACTTTTCAGTTTCCATAACCATGTGAGCCAATTTCTATAATTGACAGATAGGTTGGTAGATAGATAGATAGATAGATAGATAGATAGATAGATAGATAGACAGATAGACAGACAGACAGACAGACAGATAGATAGATAGATAGATAGATAGATAGATAGATAGATAGATAAAATAAGCATATAGGTTCTATTTCTCTGGAGAACCCTGACTAATACACATGGTAAGACTTAGGTGCTCCAAAAGTGTATGGGCTACCACATAAGTGAGTTTTCCAGGGGTCCAGTAGTCTGGGGTGTGCCAAGACATTGCCTTCAAGGTAAAGGGCAAGTCACTGCACTTAGCACCTTCCAGCACTATGAAGCATTGCACTTGATATACCTCTTCATGTTTGGGAGGCAACATACCACACTTAGGCATATGGTTCCAATTCATTTGTCATGTAATACAGAAGGCTGCCAGTTTTGAGATTGCCTGGTGGGACAACCCAGGCTACAGTATAAGTAATTCTGTTGCACACACCACATGACAAGGCAGACCTCATGGTCCTGGAGGTACATGCAATAGGTAAAGAAACCAAGAGGCATATTTCTCAAGACCCAACAGGAGGTCGCTGCACAGCCCTCTAGGGTTCTGAATCAAGACCATGCACTTGTAGCACAGAACTATATACCATTCCAATAACAACACCTGCCATGTCACTGGGTCCTGGCAGAAAGCAAACTGTGACCACAGGTCACCAAGGGGCTATGTGACTAGAAGTGCCCGTTACAAACTAGGTGCTGTCAGACCCACCAAGTTATAAGATTGAGCAGGCCCACCAGCAATCTGTCACAAAATGGAAATAATACATCTTGTATCAAGCCAAGGCAGATCCAGAGGACACAAGGAAGCTGCACAAATATGACCCGACCATATGTAACCCACAACCATTCTACTACACACGTCTTGCCCTCAGCTTATTCCTATGGCTTCAAGAGAGTTCCCCAGAACAGCTGATGAAGGAGGAAAAACCCACGGCTGGTTTGTTGATGGGATGCTTCAGTGTTTTGGTATGAACTAAAAACAGTCTGCTATTATATACAGCCACACTGGGGGATCCTACAAGACAGTGATAAGAAGTCTTCCTAGTGGGTAGAGCTTTCGGTAGAGACAGAAGTGGCCAAACTAAGGATATATATGGACACAATGCCAGCACACCTTGCAGAGTCTCAGCCCACATCTTTTCCTCTTCTGTTAAGTCATCATAGAAAGAATTGAAGGAGGAAGAAAAGCAGTAGGAGCAGGCCCCATGGGAGTCTGAGTCACTGCTTCTGCTTGGGCAGTTTGTTGTGCCTTTTGGACTTACTTGGGTCTGGTTACATATACACCAGGGCCCATGGACCAAATCCAGCCCACCACCTGTTTTGTAGTTTCCACTCTCTGTAACCTAAGAATGGTTTTTATGATTTTTTCTTTTTTCTTTTCAAATTTTTATTGGGGTATAGTTGATTTACAATGTTGTGTTAGTTTCAGGTGTACAGCAAAGTGAATCTGTTATACATATACATATATCCACTCTTGTTTATATTTCTTTTCCATATATGCCATTAAAGAGTATTGAGTAGAGTTCCCTGTGCTGTACTGTAGGTCCTTATTAGTTATCTATGTTATGTATATATTAGTGTGTATGTGTCAATCCCAATCTTCCAATTTATTCCCTCCTACATTTGTTAAAGATTAGAAAAAATTAAAATCAAAATAATATATCATGACACATAAAATGATATGAAATTCAAATTTTGGTGTCAATAAAGTTTAATTCAAACATAACCACACTTATGCACTTACATATTGCTTATGGCCACTTCTGAGCTATAGCATTGGAGTTGAATGGTTGCAACAGAAACCGTACAGCTTACAAAGTCTGAAACATTATCCAGACTTTTATAGGTAAAATTTGCTAACCCCTGATATATACTACTTCCATTTTATAATGGAATGCACTGCCACATCCAATTTTATGGTTCAATGAATCAGAAAGCACAAGTTTGGCAATTTGGATATCCTGTGGTCAAGAATTCAATCTGTTCCAAGACCAGCAGTGAGTTAGGATCTTCCTTTCTAATGAATAGTTGTTGGCAGAATAGGACATAGCCTTATTCCAAAACTCTAGGGTGTCTGTTGTCATTCTCCTACTGGGGCTTGCCAGATGCTGTATAACATCTCTGTGTGCCACTGACAAGAAGAGCAGACCATTGATTTTGCTTCATCACAGAGTCCCTGTGGCAGGAATGTCTGAACTGCAGCCTGAACTGTTTCAGAGCTCTTTCCTATTTCAGGTCCCACTAAAAATTGTCAGCTTATGGAGTTACCCGGTAAATAGGTTGGAACAGCATGCCTAATTGTGATACATATTGCCTCAAAAACTCAAAGAGGACCACAAAACATGAATGAAAATGTGTACAGCAGCTTCTCTGTCACTTCAGAAGGGACGTTCCAATATGCTCAGACAATTGTTCTCCTATAAATGTCACTTACATTGTAGGGCCTTGAATGTTCAAAGAGGTTTTCTCTCACTCTTTGGCAAGCATGTGTCTTATCCCTGCCATTGGTGTTGATAAACATTCTGAACACCAAATTCCTTCTCGGAGTGTGCTTCCTGGAGAGCTCAACTTGTGACCCTCTGGAGCAAGATTGAAATGGTGTACTGTTGTCCCTGCTATGTAAATGCAAGCGGTTTCTGATTTCACGTACTAAAGAAAATAGAAAAGAAAGTATTTTCATACCAAGTGCCAGGGGATCTGTTGATTTGCTCCAGGAAAGATACCATACCTGAAACTATAGCTATGCTAGGTACCACCACATAACTGAGTTGACAACAATTTGCTGTCATTCTCCTTGACCTACCTTGTTTCTGCCCCAGTTAACGGGTGAGATAAATGAGTAGGAATCACAACCTCTGCATCCTTCAAGTCTTTTATGATGGCACTAACAACTGGAATTGTCTCAAGATTCAATATTGCTTTAAGTTTACTATCTGGAAAGGTCAGTCCCAGGGTCTTCCTCCATTCCTAACATCAAAGCCCTTACTCCATGGGCCAGGGAATCAATGTGAGGCTTCTGCCATTAGTTAAGTATATATATTAATGCTCTATCTTTTCAGATTGGGAGGAAAACTGCAGCATGGGTCTACAGTCCCACTGGACACGCTATTAAACAAACTTGAGCCAAAACTCCATGAATGATTTGTTCCATTTGTTTCCATCTCATGGTTGCGTTTGGGGTCTCCAAGGTTTAGTAATTAAGTTCACATTTCTCAGGATCACATATGTCTGCCCAAATATTCCCATTTCTTGTCTGAAGATCTCATTTCTTCCCTACCATAAAATTTGAGTGCAAATTCTGTCATCATGACTTACCTCTGGGTAAGTCTCAGGAGACGATTCGTGATATATATGTGTGGTCACATAACAGGGTTCTTCTCTTAAAGAAAACTGGGCTCCTGTCAGACAATTAGTTCTGGATGTGTGAACTATCTTAGGTATAGGAAATTGGTAGCTGTCTGTAAAGACCTACAACAGTGACTCAAAGTAGATTTCTGACTAGTGGTCTTAGAATTTTCTACCTAAGTATGTCAAGAAGCAGCTGCCTATTTGTTTCATTTCTAGGGACACTCCCCGATCAATTAGTCATTGTAATAAATCCCTGCAGCTCAAACACTCTAAATAGTATCCTGTCCCTTTATTTTATACTAATATTTTATTGTGATAAATATCTCTGACAGTTAAGCTCAACCATCTGGCCTTTACTAACCAGAATCCCATTCTTTCTAGTGACATTAGAGAACTCAGTCTGTGTAACCCTCCACTATCTTCTCTGGCCTGATAGAATAGCCTCCTCAGAGCAATTCAAAGACAGTGATCCTTCTCAACAATACATTTCATAATGACCCAATGAAGGGAATGATCACACAGGGGATAATGGTTAGGGAAGGGTTGATGAGCTCTATACGAACATTCTCAGTTCCATGAGCCTTTAGACTCGCTCATTCCCCAATAGTATTCCAGAGAAGTTCTGACATTTTGACTTCATTAGCTATTGGGTAGGATTCAGTACAAACTTTAATTACCCAGCCTAGATGATGATTATGCCACTTCCAGGTGCTCAAGACACATTAAGTCAATCCCTGGGTAAATAAATCCATCTCTCTTGGTCTAGCACTTCTATATATGTTCCTCACGTTTTTGCTGGTTAGAAATTTTTTGTAACTCTTTCAGTATGTCTTCTTGGAATGGCATTTTACCTCTCCCTCCATGCATGTTGGAATCCAACTCTCATCATGAGCTTAGAAAAAACGAGAAGAATTGGCATCAATTTGTGAGTTTCAGGGTAATCGTAAGAATCAAAGTTCCCAGACCCAACCATGATGCTAATACGTCCATACTCTTTGTTTCCAAGTCTTGTTTCTTACCCAACAGTTACCATATTGTAATTGTACCCTAGGCTTGGTTCTCAATAATATCTGTCATGTAACTACAAGAAAGAGTGCTCTAAAGATGCCATGGGGGATTTTGGTTTCTCCATACATATTCTTTATTGAATTTTCAAAGCTTTTAACTCTTCTCTTTCCCTATGTATGCTGTCTAGGGCCAGAAGAAGCCAAGTGACTCCACAATCTTTATAATCACTGTTGTTGCTATAGTAACCATGTGTCACAGCCATTTGCAGTCCTAAAACCCTTGTCTTCCACTGCTCTTCACCCTCTGTCACTACCTCTAATAATTTGAAAATCATCAAGATACCACATCCTATTGATTACCCATATCCCATTTCTCCCTGGAAAAACATTTATTTCTGCTCTCCCCAGTTTTTTGAGAAACCACTCCCAGAATCCTATGTTGAGGGTCTGGTTTCTTGGGGCAGTTATGGAACAAATTACTGTATCCATCAAAGTCCAAGTAGGACACAGGCGGCATACACAAATCAGGATAATTCTCAGAGAATTTAATAAAGGAACAATACACAAAGGTGTGGGTAAGGTGGATGAAAACTACAAGGGATAATAGAACTTTGCCATGAAACTAATACAAGCTCTGGGCCCAAAGGAAACAGGGAAAGAGTAGTTCCTGGAACCCAGAAACAATCATGTAGAGGGCTGCCTTGAGAGGAGAGAAGTAGTGATATTATAAGTCTTTGTTTATTGGTTACTTGGAATACTTCTACTAACAACACTTTACTTCGTGAACTATTTGGTTACTCTAAGATGCAGTTTGTATAAAAGAATAGGCAGTTTAATGCTTGATTTTTTTTCCTCTTCATTTACCAATTTTAAAAACTTTAAATTGGCTCTCTGGTTCCTTCTAATGGTGACCAATGAGTTTGCTCATGAATTTATTTGATGTATTTCAATCCGGTTCAGATACTGATGATCAAACTGACCAGTGAGAGCCTACCAGGCTGGCTCCTGAGTCCTTCTGAAACATCCCTATTAGCCTCGGATTGCTTCCTTGCTTTCTGATATGACAAGATGTTCCAGGCTTATATTATAAAATTTCTGCCCCAGACTTGTAATCACTCATTTCTTTAAGATATGATTCCTTCCTGTGGGAAGCTGAGCTTTAAGACCACAACCTGAGAGCAAAGGATGCTGATTGCTACTGTGATTATTATTGTTTCTCAGCCTTCTCAGAGGACAGTTAAAACATATGTATTTTTTAAGTTCATATTGATACTGCCTATCAAAATCAGAATTATAGGGTTTTTATTTAACGTCTTTGATCTTACTTCTGTATTTCCTTTTTCCCATGCCAAAAATACAAGTAATTAAAATAAACCAGCATATGTATCTGATTTTTCCCATGACATACATCAACAGAATAGGAACAGCAACATCAACATTTCATGGGCACAAAGTATACCTTGAAGACTTCCAGAAATAATTTTGGGGGAAGTGTCTTTGGTAAGCTGACTATCCTGTCTGAGCAGGTGAAGGCAAGAACATGATATAGGAATTGTCCCACTGGATGTACCATAATTTGTACCCAAACTGTGGTGAGCCCCAGGATAAGCAGATTATACATCCATCAGATATTTTATGGACCAAGGGCCTTTACCATGTCAAGTTTCTACATGAAAAATGCAAATGCTAATAAACAAGCAATTTTCAAATCTTTTTTTAAGACTGAAATAAATTCATCAATTGAGGACTTACTGTAATTTTTCTTTTCCTAATATATATTATTCATAAAACAAATCAACTGCATAATGTTTACTTTAAAATATTAACATTGGTGTGCTATTTCTTTTGTGTTCCTAATATACAATTCTATACTCCAAAGTTAAATTATTATTAGAAAGAGCAATACCATTTTACCAGGTGGCAGGGGGGAAATGGCTGGCTGATCCAGGGAGAGGACTAATGTGTCTCTTTAGAGCTTGCCCCAAACTTCAACAGTGACTGTGACGTCAAGGAATGATCATTAAGAGAAAAGGCAAGAACATTGCCCAAGTGGTCCTTGTCTGATGGGGTACCCACAAAAGACAGGGCTCCTCTCTACTGAAGGCATCCTTCTTCTGCAACGAACAGTGAGGGGTTAATTCAGAATTTACTCATTTCGATCCCAAGATTTAGAGGAATTTTTTTTTATCATCTTACAAGCTGATATCTGGTATGTGTAACTTACAAATTTCTATTCCTGCCACTTAAGCAACTAGCTCATGCCATTTTTTTTTCCAGTACTTTCCCCTACAGGACTGAAGGTTCAGAAGTAATTTGCAAAGAAAATCATTCCCAGCCATGTGACTTAAAGGTTACCTTGACAGTATTTGTCTTCATTAGTCTCTTTGAAAGGCCATGTTTTCTTAACTTTATATCATGCTCTTTCCCCCACTCACTAAATTTGGTCTGAGTCTGTATTAAGGGCTACATTATTGTCTGCTGACTTGCAGAGAAACTGCCAAGCACTGAGAAAGAAAGCACTTAGCTGCTTTTAGTCATGATCAACGGTTTGCTCATAAGAGCCTCAAAGGATCAGAAGGGGTGGGGGGAAGGATACAGAAAACCTCTAATAGATCACCGCAGAGCTTTCGAGTTTGTTTATAGAGTGAACACCAGTAATAGTGACTGACAGATAGTGCTCATAATTGATGTTGCTGTAATTCCAGATGGGGTGCAATTGTATCTATATTTAATGTACAATATCTTTATGAAATTTATGTCACATCCTACTCTAATGCTCCTATAAACTGCTGCACAGGAATAGAAGGAAATGACACTTGTGTTCTCTTTAATCTCTGTCTAGGGCATTAACCTCTGCCTGGGGAACGTCTCTACCCATTTGTCTCTGTATTGGTTTGGGAGTAGTACCGGGACCAGTAGGTGGTACTGAATAATTATGTATTAGCTAGGGCATTTAACCCATATACACCAATCTAACTTACTTACTGTTTTTGGATACCATGCTTTTCTGGGGTAATAATAACCATAATGACTATCATTTATAAGATGGGCACTATCATATTCAACCCCAATGCAGGTATCTTCACTCTTGTTTCACAGTTGAGGAAACTGTGGCCTGGGGAAATTAAGTAACCTGCCCAAGGTCATTCAGCTAGTAAGGAATTAGAGCGAAGATCCAAGTGCAGGTATATCAGGCCACAAAGACAATACACGTGAAGAAAATTCCTTATCATTGTTGGCATGTACATTCACGTTCACTACCAGCCTTGAATTTGCCTTCAATTCTTAGACTATAAGTACCTAGAGGGAGATTCATAGCCCAAGTGTGAACATCAAGGAATGCTCTGGACAATTGATGGGGGAATCATTTAGTATAATGAGGCACAATGCCTGCTTTCTAGGAGTTTGGCTACTAGGAGGAATACTCATTCCCAGTGATGAGCATGTCTCAAGTAAAAACAATGATGGTACCTTTGGAGGTAAACAACATGATCCTAAAAAGACTCCAGCAACCAATAAGTAATATCCTAATTTCAACATGGTGTGTTTCCAGAGGCTGTTGGTAAGTGAATTAGAACATATATAGACTTCATTGTGAGTTCACCTTGGTTCTGAGGGTGAACGGGGGTAGCATGGTTGGGTGAAAGGACCACGTGGGTTAGTCTCAAATTCTTCACGTACTGATTGCCTGGCCTAGGATGACCGACTGAACCTCTCTGCCCTTAGTTTTCTCACACATTAAAAGGGATTAATGGGACCTCCTCGGTAGCCCAGTGGTTAGGAATCCGCCTTCCAATGCAGGGGACACAGGTTCAACCCCTGATCGGGAAACTAAAATCCCACATACCAAGGGGCAATTAAGCCTGCATGCCACAACTACTGAGCCTGCATGCCACAACAAAGAGCCCGCGTGTCGTGACTAAGACCCAAAGCAGCCAAGAATAAAATAAATACTTTTTAAAAAGGGGATTAATAATACATACTTTATAGGATTATTATGAAAACCAAAGGGAAAACTTTAAATTTCCTTGCAATCGTCTAAAACATAGTAGATTTTCACCAAGTATTGGCACTTAATTTTTACTCTTTTAAAATCCAGTTCAAGAAAGATTTGCTGAGCTGCTATTATATACTAGGCAGCAACTGCAAAGCAGATTTTAAAAGTGATTAAAAAACAATCCTGCATAAGCTAGAATGGGGACAGATGTGTAAATAGCTACCTGCAATGTGATATAAAAAGTGTTATCTTAACATCATGGACAAAATGGGAACGCAAAGAAAGAAATGGTTAATTCTTTCTTTAGGATGTCAGAAATATTCTGCAGAAATGGGAGAATTTCAACCTAGATTTGAACATAAAGAAAGCAATGATATGAATTTGCAAAGTTTTGAGTGCAGGCAAGGTTATGTAATATTGATCTGCATAAGATCCATCCATCTATTCACTCAAACATTTCCTGAAAGTCTACTCTGTGCCAGGCACCAATACAACATGCAAAGGTCACAAAAATGAGAAGACGTGGTTTTTCCTTCAAAGAGCTCACAGTGTAGTGATTGAGACAGAGTGATACTTCACATTTTTATTCTGAAATTTCCTGTCATTTTTTTGAAATCTATTAATAGTACTTTATAATACTTATGTATATTTGTAGAAATGGTCATTGTGTCATAACTCAGATTACAATAGAAATTCTAGCACTGTTGCCATTTTTCACAATAATTTATGTCACAAATGAAAATTTGTAAATTTCCATTATTGTCTTATTTTTCTTCTTCTCTCCACAAAATTAAGATGTCAGTCCAGGTCAAATTTTGGGCTTCAATTGTATGCACTGAATATACAAACTTGCACAAGATATATCTGTGTTTGAAGAGTTTACAATTTAGTGAGGGTATGAAATCTTCTCTCTGTAGAGATTATGACAAAATTCCTTCCAAAGACTTATCTTTTATGAAATTTTAGAGGGAATATAATAGAAAGCAAAGTAGAATTTATTAAATTGTTCTTTTAGAGTACCTGCAGAAGCATTTCTGTCCTAGTTTCCACAGGCACACAAGAAAACCAAATTAAGTGTTGGATTTATTGCCTGCTTTGGGCATCTTGACAGGCTACTGTGTAAACTTAAGTCTCTGTTTCCTTGGAACTGTTGGACATAGGCATCTTGTATTTCTCATCAAGAATTTTATACCAAAGAGACAAAGGAGATTAAAGCAATAAACAAATTGGACTGGCTTGAGGAGACCTGGCACTCTTCCACAATAAGCTCTCTGTTTCTCAGACCAGATTTGCATTTCTTGAAAATCCAGCTATACATTCTTTTAAGAGACAACCCTAAAACATAATGACACAGAAATATGTAAACAAAAATAGTGGAAAAAATATATTAGGCAAATACCAGCCAAAAGAAAGCTGGTGTAGGATATAAATATCAGAGAAAATAGAGAGTGAGATAAATAGATATAAAGATGGCAACACAATAGAAAAAGGAACAAGCTACCAAAAAGATATTACAATCATAAACTTTTATGAGCCTAACAGCAAAACCAAACCAAACGAATGCAGTGGCAAGTAGAAATTGACAAATTCACTATCCTAGTAGGCAATTTTAACAATTCTCTATCAGAAACAGACATATCAAATAGGATAGAGAATATTTCAACAGTAAAATTTAACAAGCTTGCATAAATGGATGGGCATAACACCCTGCACTAAACAAACAGAATACATATATATTTTTTCAAACATATTTTCATGTATACATGAAACATTTATGTAAATTGATCACAAATGAGTCATAAAAGAAGTCCAATAAATTTTGAAGAATTATCTACTAAACACACTTCCTCGCTACAAAGCAACAAAGTTAGAAAGCAATAATTGATTGGGATTGCCATATATACATTACTAATAAGAAAAAAATAATCAAATTGTACACTTTAAATATATGCAGTTAATTGTATGTCAATTGTATCTCAATAAAAGTTCTTTAAAAAAAAGCAATAATTGAAAAAAAAAAAGCTCCAGATGTTTAAAAAGTTTTAAATACATTCCTAATAAGTCATCAGTTAAAGAGGGACACACAATAGAATTTACAAAATAGTTAGAACCAAATGATAAGTGCTATATATCAAAACGTGTGGGGTGAAGTCAAAGTGGATCTTCGAAGGGAATTCGGAGGCTATAGATACATTTTTATTAAAAAAAAGAAGGATTGAAAATAAATTAGTTAAGAAATCAACTCAAGAGATTAGAAAAAGAACAGAGTAAACCTGAAGAGAGTAAAAGGTAAAGCAAAAACCAGAAATTCATGAAATAGAAAATTAAGAAAAAGTAAATCAACCAAACCAAAAAAACTGGTTCTCTCAAAACAACAGCAACTAACAAATTCATAACTCTCTAGCAAGACTTACCAAGAATTCAAAACAACCTAAGATGTCTCTCAACAGAGAATTATGGACAATTCATGCAATGAAATGTATAATAGTTAGAAAGAAGATTAGAGATTAATGATCAGCATGGATAAATCTTAAAAACATGTTTGGCCAAAAAAGCAACTTGCAGAATACATATAAATATATCATTTATGCAAATGTCAAAAGCGTATGAATCAGGACTGTATTCTATTTGTGGGCACACACACGTAGTAAAAATATGGAAACATTCATGGGGGCAACAAAAAACCAAAATCGAGGTAAAGTTTATACCACAAGGGAAAGAGGGGACAAGGGAAATAGGATTGGAAATGGGGACAAAGAAGGAAGCTTTGTATCTGTATGTTTTTTCTTTAAACACATCTGAAGTAAATAAAACAGAAAGTTAATGTTTGCTTAAGCTGGGCTGTGGGTACACAGGTAGTCATTTTATCATTCTCCATCCTTTTCCATGTATTCCAAACACTTCATAATGAAATTTTAGAGGTAAAATCTCAGTTAAATTATTTAATCTTTTGCTCCTTCTTAATTCCCTCTCCTATCTTTCTCTTCTCCTACCCCACAATTGTAACACAGAGGTCCCAGATTTACCAGTTTACGTACCCATGAAGTTACAGAAATATTAACGTTTCACCCACACCTGGATATCTGAAAAACCTCAAATCCTCTTCAGGTTTCTCAGGAACTCCCCAGAGATATTTTGCCTCTTTATTCAAGTCACTGCCACAGGCCTTTTGAGGGAGGTCTAGCCAGAACACCCAGCCCTATAGGTAACAGAAAGAGGTAGACCAGAAGGCCCCAAGGCCACCTTAAGAAGAAAGGGATTTCAGATTATGATGAGTAAATGACAACCAGAGGTATCTTTTACTTCAAATACCAAAGCATTATCTCACAGATAACCTCCTTTTTTTTTTTCCTTTTACTTAACCCACCCTACTCAAGGCACAAGGCAAACAAATGCCCCTGGAATCACTACCACTGATTCTGCTACCACTCGGTCTACTCTCCAACCCATACCTGATCCACAGCCTACCGTTCCCCAGCGCTACCCACACGCAAGTCAGTCTTGCAGAAAAGTAAGAAAGGCAGGAGATGCTCTTTCCCCATAGTTCATGTGAAACAGGTATTTCTTCTGAGACAAGTGTGGAGTTTCAATCCAGTTGGATGCAAGTCATCTAAAATATGACAAAAGCTACTACTAAACAATTATTTGCAAGTGGTTCAAATAAAACTCTCATACCTCTTAAAACGGTCATAAATTGTTCCTGTTGAGAATTAAAGTTACCTTACACTGTCTTTATGGAGTAAGGTACCTAACAGCTAGACCAATGCACTTAATGACAACTTTACTGTATTAAATGCAGATACCTTTCATTGCTTTCCTGAATCTATGCTAAAACATAAACCAAAGCAAAAAAAAAAAAAAAAAAAAAAAAAGAATAAGGGCTCTATTCTTAAGCTACTATAAAAAGCTTGCTTTTTTAATCACTATTTTAAGGCAATGGTGTGGTGTCTCTTTCAGGCACCAAAGGAGATACAAAGGCACATATAGATTAACAGTTGGGAATATTACCTGGGTGCAAAAAGGACTACTCAGGCGAAATAGTATCAAAATGGTGGCTGTTTGTCATGTTACTTTATCAAACCCTAAACAAATCATATTGTTGTAATTTCACCATGGTGAAAAAAAAAATCTAGAAGAATGATTGATTTTAAGATGACTTTTAAAGTAATATAGGAAACTCAATGTTTTATAACAAAATGCCAATCTAATCCCTCTCCTCATTGTTAGATGTTGTATAATGTAGCCCATGCTTTTGGACCAGTAAAAGTTTCCATTTGATACCACTGAGAAAACGTGACATGTTTGTGCCTGAGTAATTAAAATGGAATATTTGTTGTCTTGAGTTAACTTCTGTATATGTTGGAGGCAATATTCCCACTGGTATATATTACAGATAATTGAAATAAATTTGGCAGGAGGTCTCAGAAACCAATAATGGATTTCTCAGGACTCAGGAAAATATTTGCATTCCCATACCCACTTTCATGCCAGGAAAGGAAAATAAAACTTATTAGCACAAATTTGATTTTATCTTATGATTTTCCTTCCCCTCTTCCTTCCTTCCCACCCCTCCACTCACAAATCACCCTCCCTCATCGTTTTTCCTTGAGGTTTTCTGCTTATCCTATAATCCCCAGCAATACAGTTCTTGCCCATTTCCACAGCTTAGCCATTTCCAATAGGCCTTTTCCTCTGGCACACACAGCTCTCCGTCTCCCTTGTTTCCACCTTTACCTTGCCTTCCCATTTTCCCATTTTCAGGTTTTCTCTCAGCTCCTACCTTATCTTTCACCCTCTCTGTCTCTTTAGTCTTTAGTCTAAAAGGTAATAAAGAGGATATTGTCATCTTTACTTCCCAGGGAGCCCTAGATGGATTCACCCCAGAAGAGGGTAACCCTATTTCCTTTGTCAATTTCCACTGTATATGTTGACCACATAAATGTAAAGAAAACAGAAAATCCCAAACTGGCCAACTGCACACTTCTGTGCTTCTTTAATCCTGAGCAAGGTGGTGTAAACTGCCCACTGACAGGGTTCCCTGAAAATCAAGGGCACTTAAGCTCATGTGCATATCAATGAGACCCAAGAGCATGTAGTTCGAAAAAAGTAAATTAAATATGTCAATGTATATCTTGGCATCAATGAGATTTACTAATAAAAAGAATCTTGTTAACTCTTTTTTTCTGGGTGGAATTATAACTAACATGAGAAGGTCAAATGCTTCGTTGAATTACTGCATCTTCCCTCCAGACGTGGGATTGCTGTTTGACATGGCACAAATTCCGTGGCAACACTTAGTTTAACAAAATTCTGAAAGCACTACATATATTTCATCTGTTTTATGCTTTTTCATGAAATAATCCTTAAGCAAGAATTCTTGTTCTCTGCTTCCCACTTCCTGACTTGATCTGACCTGTGACACTTTTTTTTTTGCAGAATAATGAGGCATAAATGGATAAGATTCCATTTGACTTAATGTCTTTGAGTAAATACAAAAATATTGGATGATTCTATATCAAAATAAAAATTTTAAAGCTACTTTATAGACTCCAAAACAGTTCCGAAGTCAATACCTTCCCCCACTATTAGAAATGTAAAATGTTTTAATATTAAATATGTATCACCCAGAGAATTCAATTCTCCCTTTTTGGTGAGTATTATTGTACTAAAAAAATCAACCCCCAAATAAATATGAGGAGCAACTGAAAACTTTATTACCTTTCCTTACGGAGAGGTATAGATCATATAACCTAGACTAAATGAAATGGAAAAGATCTTGGGAAAGACGCATGTCACAAAAATTTATATTGTCTAGGAATGATAATTTATTCTTCTTAAAGATTAAGGAGGAAAATTTGGCAGTGTCTTTCCATGGGCTATGCAGAGATTCACCACTTCATGGTAGAAGTCCTTCTTAAGTTTAATAGAAACCTTCCAGTTTTATGCTATTACAAATACATTTCTGGGTTTAATATATTTGTGCATAAAACTTCTTTTCTATAGTTAGGTTAATTTATTTAGGGCAGTTTCTCCAAATCTAATTGGTGGATAGGCATTTAAAGCCTCATTGTAAATATCCAAGTGGATAAAGAAAGATTATACCAATTTATATTTCCACCAACATTTCCACCAGATATGAAAAAGCCCATTTCATCAAATCCTTGACATCCAAACTGCTCTTGATACTTTTTTAAAACATGCTTTGTGTGGGAGTAATCCACCAAATTACTAGCATTTATCAGAAATTGGTGTTTTCATCTTCCTTTATTTTTTTTGTTTTGTTTTGTTTTTCTTCCTTTATTTTTTAAAAACTATTTATTTATTTATTTTTTGACTGTGTTGGGTCTTCGTTGCTGTGCGTGGGCTTTTTCTAGTTGTGGTGAGTGGGGGCTACTCTTCATTGCAGTGCACGGGCTTCTCATTGCCGTGGCTTGTTGCGGAGCACAGGCTGTAGGCACTCGGGCTTCAGTAGTTGCAGCACGCAGTCTCAGTAGTTGTGGTACGTGGGCCCTGGAGCACGTGGGCTTCGGTAGTTGCAGTGCGTGGGCTCAGTAGTTGTGGCACATGGGCTTAGTTGTTCCGAGGGATCTTCCTGAATCAGGGCTCAAACCCGTGTCCCCTGAACTGGCAGGCAGATTCTTAATCACTGCGCCACCAGGGAAGTCCATCATCTTCCTTTCTTTTGATGGTTGGGAGAGTATAAAAATGGCTAGTATTGTTACCAAGGAGTAGTGGAGGGCTGAAGAAGGGCAGTCTATTTCGTAATTCTGCATCGTTTGGGCTGTGTGATCCTCCATGTATTTCGATTTACTTAACAAATCTTTGTTTATCTATTATTATATCCTTGGCTCTGTTTTAGACTCTGGAAGCAAAAATGATTAACAACACGTTGTTCTCAAGGAGGTTACAGTTATAACTGAGCTGTTTATCTAAATAGCATATAGCAGCAGTTAAAAGCAATTTGTATACTGGCTTATTATAAATAATTCTAAGCTATCTCTGTTGTTGATGTTATTTCTAAATCATATTCCAACAAATATTTATTAGTACCTGTCATATGCAAGGCACTAAACTGGGAGATGCAAGGAGTACCTAAAAATACATGAGACATTAAGTGTGCCTAGAGGCAGACAAATCTCCATGGGTCTGCAGTGTTTCTGCACATCTGATGAGCAGACGCACTGACAACTTTTGTTCTGATCTTTTCAAGGATGTGTGTATAGTGAACGACTTTAGAAGGTAGAGGTAAAATGTCTCCCTTTGGAGCAGACGGCAGTTTCTGTAATGTCCAGTAACAAAAGTAACATCTCCTTCTGGAGAAAAGGAAGGTCAGGTTTGCCTGTTAAAGATTTGGTTCTCAGGGTGTCAAACTCACCGTGCATGCAGAATCCACTTGGGCATTCTGAGTCATGCCATGGGACTTGGGGGATAAGGAGAACTGGTTTGAATTTTAACTTCATGCTGCCTGATGAGCTAAGAGTAATAAATCCTTTGCCTCTGATCTGGGAGTCTCCTGTCTTCTGCCAGCATCCCTGAAATTGTGGCAGGCTAAATTGTTAGTTCCAAAGTAGGTAAAATCTTGATGGTGCCAATCAAGAAATTTACTATTTAACAAAGAGTTTAAGAAAAGCACACTGATAACTGTGCTATGCTACAATTGTGGTCATAGTTACCCAAAATACTATAGAGAAGGACAAAACTGGTCCTGACCAAGAGACAGTTTCATGTAGGAAGTTAAGGGAAGGAAAAGCCTCAAAAAATTATCATCCTCCTCCTATTTCTCTGACCATCCTTTCTCAGTATCTTCTGCTGGGTCCACCTCTGTTGTTGGAACTCCTCAAGATTCTGTCATCGCCCCACTTCTCTTTGCCATCTATGTCCTTTGGGAAATTTTATCCATTCACATGACTTCAGCTCCCAAATATGCATCTTTGTCCTTAATTGCTCTCCAAACTCCAGCTCCCTCTTTCCAATTGTCTACTTCACATCTGGATAACTTACGGGTGACTCAAATTTAACATGTCCAGAACTGAACCTCTTCTCTGTCCTCTTCCAACATATTCACTAGTCTCTTCCTTCCTGTTATTGTTAAAAGAATCATCTCCAGGGCCTCACACAAGAAATCCACATGGAATTCTCATTGCTAGTAGGCATGTCATCAGAACAAAGAAAGTCAGTTGAATAGTATCAGCCTGAGGTAAGCTATGCTGCTAGACTCTGTTAAGTATTGATGCTGCCAGTAAAGACTCATTCTGACCTGGGATTTGCCCTGTCTTTTCAAAGTGGCTTTTCTCCAGTCTGATCCACAATGGACTGACTTGATAGTTCCATGTTATTCTTATTTCAAAGTTCTCATTGCCTCCTCATCCTCATCCTTGTGCACTATACCCTATGCATTCTACACAGATCTGCTTGGTGTCCAAAGGATTCGTGATCATTTTGAGAGAGTTGTTTTAACCCATGAAGTGAATTAATAAACAAGTTCTGAGGATTTTTACCTCCTTAATACATATCTTATATCTGTTCCCTTATTTTCACGTCTAGAATACACTGTCCTGTTTCAACCCTTAATCACCTATCACCAGCTTCTTCTACTGTCTCCTATGTGTCCTCTATTTCTTTCTTTGGATCTATCTCTTTCTTTGGATCTATCTCGTTTACACTTTCCAAAACATTCTTTTCAAAAATTCAAATCTGATTAACAAATTCTGTGCTTAAGACCTCACAGTAGCTCCCCAAACTAACACCATAGGTCACCTACTATAGATCCTTTATGATAAAGTTCAAGTTCCTTCACCGGACAGACAAATCTCTCTGTGATCTGAACCCTATCTAACTCTCCAGCCTTACCTCAGCCAATCTATCCCTCAAATCTCAAGATACAACAAAATCACACTGATTATAGTTCTTCCCGTACAATATGCTGCTTCTCGCCTCCACGCTATTACTCACACGGTTCCTTTTCCCTAGGGTTCATTTCCTAGTCTCTCCCTCTGTCCTGTCTTGACGTGGCTAATTTGTTCTGTTGCATGCTTCCCTAGTTGGTCATCGCCTTGAAGAAGTCTGTGATTTTCTCACTCAATTCCTTGCCAAGTAAGAGACTCCATTTGTAGTCTCAAAATATCACTACACATCTCTAACCCCTACCACACTAGACTGTAATTACCTTTATTTCCTGTGTTTCTGGCTCTCTTACTAGATTAAGACACTTGAGAGCAAGAACTGTCTTTGCACCCCTATTGGCTTGTGCCTGGCATGTAAGTATTCAACAAATATTTATTGAATGAGTGGCTAGCTAGCTAGCTAGATGAAGAGTGAGAGATGAGCTATGAACATTTATGTAGCAATTTAATCAAAGTACATTTAAAATTTTAATGAATGGAAAAATGCACAGACTATAGTATGGTGCTCTTTTGAAAGGGTATCAGTTACCATAATAAACATATCAACAACAGGATAGATTTGGCTGCTGTTCCTAATTATTATAAATATTTTCTTTCTCTCCTGCTAAACTCCTGATAAGTTAGACATGTAACAGATAAACTGGAACACAGTCAATATTTTCAAATTGACATATTTAACCTTTTTCAAATGGTAAATACACAGCATTTATAATACTAGCATATATAAAGAGCAAAATTCATATAAACATTGCATAAGTTTGTCCTTCTCTTTCTCCTTCTCTTCTTCTTTTCAGTGAATTCATTTCCATTTATATCAATTCCAAAATGTGACAAATGACTTGAATCCTTGGAAAAGACTATGACTTTCCGGTGTTCAGGTGTGACTCTGAAGCACGTGGTAAGGAAGAAAAAAGAAACTCCAGAGAACAGATGATACAGAATGATAAAATATTTGAAAATAGTATGTAAGACTTGCTATAAATGAAGTAGTGAAAAAAATAAAGATTTTAATCATCTGAGATACAAAAATAATGCAAGATAAATACATTTCAAAATAGAATTTCGATGAGAGTTTGGGAAGGAAAGCAGAGATCTTTTTACAAGTACAGAGTCAGAACATCTGAGGAGACCTACAGAGAGTTTGCATAATCATTCTAATGGTACCATCTTCCCCTACATTAGCTTGAATAGTATAGATGCAAGTGGAACTCAGTGGTCTTCCCCCTCATGACTCCCTAGTGCCTATTCAAATGTAGCGTGATTTCAGGGGTAGATCAACTTAAGCTAAATATATTTATTGCTATATATATTTAATGATGAGGATGGAAAAAAAGTAAAGTCATTCATTTATGTATAATAATAAAGTCAAGAAATGGAAAAAAGTACAAGCTCAAGAAATACAAATGAAGGTATTGAACAGAAGTATGAAAAACATTATCTTGATAATTATATACAAAAATATTCTGTGTGCATGGTCTTTTGCTGCAGCGCATGTGCTCTTTGTGTGGCGCATGGGCTCGCTAGTTGCAGAGCGCAGGCTTAGTTGCCCTGTGGCATGTGGGATCTTACTTCCCCCACCAGGGATCGAACCTGCATCTCCTGCATTGGAAGGTGGATTCTTAACCACTGGACCACCAGGGAAATTCCTCTCCTACTAGTTCTTACATTGAGATTCGATGGCCTCTTACTGTACTTCAGTATTTTGTCTGGTAATTTTCTTGTTAAATTCGACCTCCCTGACATCTTTAAATTTTTTTTTATTCTTTTACTTATAGGTGGTCTTACTAAATTTAGGAAGAATGATTTATACAGGTTCTTGCATTAACTACTAAATATTCTTGTTCATTCATAGAATCACATGTAGTAATTGCTAACTACACTCAATTTTTGTTACTTCTTAATACTTGTTCAAATATTTTTAAAAGCTTTTGCCTACTTGTGTAAAAGGAAAAGATAAAGCAGAATCTTCAGTCTCCAAGTAGTGGAAGTGAAAATTCATATATTTTGGGAAAGTAAATTGGCAATATGTATCAAAAGCCTTAAAAAATAATTTTACACTTTCTAAATACAGCAATTCTCCCTTGCAGGAATTTCTGTTAAGGGGGGAAATCATGAATATGCCCAGCGATTTACCTATAAGAATAGTGATGATGTTATTAATAACAGAAAAATTACAAACTATAAAAATGCCAAATCATAAAGAGTTGGATAAATTATGAGTTCATATATGGAATACTATACAGTCATTTCTAAAAAAGTCACATTTTGGAATACATATCAACATTGTAAAATGAGTGAGAATGCAGACTACAAAATTATAGTTTGCTCTAAATTAAATATATACACACATCCGTATATACTATAAGCAGAAGAATATATACCAAATATGAAGAGTGATAAATTGTTAACTCAGGGTGATGGGATTACAGGTTATATTTTTTCTTCATGGGGTTATCTCTATTTTAAAAATTTTATAAAATAGGCATTTAAACACCATTTTGGAGAATTTTAAATTTGTTTATGAGGTGGGGGAAAGGCATCAACTCTCTAAGAAGTGGGTTTGGGAGTGAGTATAACATCTACTAGAGAAGTTAAGCACGATCTCAAGCAATTCTAAGTGAACGAAGGTAACATTCCAGCCTTCGTAAACCAGGAAACTGAGCATGAGAGCAGTCAGGGAAGAAAAATGCATCCAGTTTGGACCAGGGTAGATGAGTGTCCAGGAGAGGCACACAGCAAAACCATACTCTCCCTGACTTTCTCTTTTCACTGCTTACTTCCAAAGAGAGGTGGATACGTATTTGATGGCCTTTTCTTTAGAGGATTTGTCAGCAGGGAGCTAAAATCTCATCATATTTCAAGGCAGAGGCTTAAAAATGAAACTGCCTCTGACACTAAAATTCCTTTGATGCTTGAAATCATCGGAATGCCAGCAATAAACTTGTATACATCCTGTGAAGATTTTTGGCACTAAGAAATATTTAATAATTATTATTTGGGCACTAATAGAAACAAAATGAAAGGTTTTCTACCTATGCTGTTGCATTAAGTACATTATTAAGAAAAACATAAAGCATGTCATGAACTTCTCTAGGTGGAAAAAATCTTAGCTTATCCACTTCAAAAGTGATATAGCCAATTAAGCTATCTATTTCTTTAACCAATATGTTAAATGTATGATTAAAAACAATTTATTAACATATGAAAAATGAGTAGTTCATGATTAGTTAGTAATTGTGCTTTATTTTAGTAAAGTACTTCTTGAAACTGCAGAATTGCATAGCTAAACTATGAATCACTTAACTACTCCTTTGGAAAGCCTTGAACATAATTTACAAAAGCACACAGGAGCCAGGACCACTACTCATCACCAGCAGCTTCTCAGACTGACGTCTTCTGGTTGTTTGGGAGGAAAAGTACCATCTACAAAGAACTTGCTTCTTCATAAACCCAAATCTATAATGTATAAAGTCTCACACACACACACACACACACACAAAATGATGATTTTGGTAAATTCAATAATTAAATTCGCTTTTAAAAAAAAATAAATTTATTTACTTATTTGTTTATTAGCTGTGTTGGATCTTTGTTGCTACAAATGGGCTTTCTCTAGTTGTGGAGAGTGGGGACTACTCTTCATTGTGGTGCGTGGGCTCCTCATTGTGGTGGCTTCTCTTGTTGAGGAGCACAGGCTCCAGGTGAGCAGGCTTCAGCAGTTGTGGCATGGGGGCTCAATAGTTGTGATCACGGGCTCTAGAGTGCAGGCTCAGTAGTTGTGGCACATGGGCTTAGTTGCTCTGTGGCATGTGGGATCTTCCTGGAGCAGGGATTGAACCCATGTCCCCTGTATTGGCAGGTGGATTCTTAACAACTGTGCCACCTAGGAAGTCCCTATCATTCACTTTTTATATTTCTGATTATTCTTGAATTTCAGAAGCTCCTATAACTTCAACCATAATGTTCCCTGATATGATAAATTATAAACACTTTATGCATAAAGTATACATATTATTTAAGATGGTGGTTTTAACACTGTAGCTTGTGTTATGAACTGTGAAATAAAATTAGTGGATTATGACTAATGTTAAAAAATTTAAACAGTAAAGAATAGATTAAAAGATCAGGATTCAGTATGCATTAGAAGTACACAAAAAAGTATTATTTTGAAAACTTTTGTTTCTTTAATGCATGTGTTTCCTGGGTTGCAATGTGATACATATTTTTAAATGGGGATATGTTGTATCTGGTTTCAAAAAGCAAACATGCCTCACAAAATTCGATTTGCAAGTTGGAATATTTTTCCTTAATATGGATACTTTCCCTTACTTTTCCTATATTGACACTGTAATATATGTATTATTCGATGATCCACTTAAGAAAGACACGTCCTATATCAAAAGCAGGAAAGGAAGAGATGACAAAGTAAAATTCTGAATACGTTTTAAAATCCTTCCTGAAAGCACCCATATGGGATACGCTTCTTTATAGTATTTTGTTTACCCATTTATACATTCTCCTGGTAGACAGACAGATTGACAGATAGATGAAAGAGAGATAGATGGATAAACAGATAGGTTGATTTATTTACCTATATAGAGAACTCACTATGTGACTGGTGCTGGGGATGTATATTTAATAGAGCAAGCCCTTCTGAGGGTAAAGTCCTGGCAAAGGAGACCGCAAATAACCTAATCAACAATAAACTAACAATACGCCAACAGTTTTAATGTGTTGTAACTAATGGTCTAGAGGTACATTTGTAATTCAGTGACGAAACTGCAGAACTGGATTTCAAGAAATAAAATTTAAATTTTCAGATGAATGAAAAGAATTGGGGGCCAATCTAATAGTGACCATTGTTGTATGGAATCAGAACCTTAAAAATCTTGAAAATTTCTAGACCAGATGAATATCCGTCATTTAAAATCCAGAGGTGCAGCGTCCTGCTAAATAGTACAGAGTGAGAGGAGGACTCAGGCCACTGATTATTCAATTCAACATTAAATGTGCCCTTTCCACATGCCAGGCATGGTAACAAGAGCTGGAGAAACAAAGGTGAATAAAAGACACTTTCAGTGGCCATGGTTAATTGTGGTCTAGTAGAGAAAGCCAACATAAAAACATAATAAGTTGTAGAGCAGTTTGCACAATTAAAAGGGGGCTACTGCCAGGTACAAAGGTGACACAGGGAAAGGAGCGGTCAGCTCTTTGAAGGAGACAGGATTTCACGGAAGAGAAAGGAAGAAAGGCATTCCAAGCCAAGAGGAACACCTCTTGAAAGGGAAAAGAACTTAGAGACCTAGAAAACCACAGGGGCTGTGAGCTGTGATATCACACTTGAGCACTAGCACATTATGTGACCCAGGACATTCTGATACGAGGAAAATCAACATGTAATGTTTTTATCTTGCAAAGCTGATAATGCAGAGAATTGACGAGTCATGTATGTATAAACAGAAGTTTCACAGTTAGGAAGTTGTGAAGTGTCCCTCATAGGAGTCCTATAGGATCACATGCCCCATTCACTCCTGGGCTTATCTGTATCATTAGCTCAGCATATGAAGAGTCATCACAGCCACTGCTTGGTAGCAGGGCTGGCTGACTGTGGAATAACTGTGCAATACCCCCACAGACTCTAGATTTAGGGACTGAGGTCCCACAGCTGGGAGCAGGCACCTGAGTTTCCCATTGAGGAATGATGCTCTCCACTCTTTGCCAGATATCACTGTTCTTCCCAAATTGAATCATGTCCTCACAGCTCCATTTGCCTCTTCATTTCTTTTTAAAATTTCGCCCTTTCAAAACCAATACTTCTTTTAATAATAGCAGCAAATACTTCCATAGCCCTTCCTATGGGTCAGGCCCTATTCTAAATGCTCAACATATATTAAAGGATTACATTTTCACATCAACCCTATGAGATGAGAACGATTATTATCTTAGTCTATCTGGGCTGCATAACAGCATATCAGACTAGGAGGCTTATAAACAACAGAAATTTATTCCTCACAGTTCTGGAGGCTGGGAAGTCCAAGATCAAGGCACTGGCAGATTCTGAGTCTGGTGAGGCCCATTTTCTTGTTCATGACCTAATCATCTCCCAAGACACCACCTGAGTAGTAGGTTTCAACACGAGCATTTGGGGGGGAACCCAAACATTCGCTCTATAGCAATTATCCCCATTTTTCAGAAGAGGAAACAACAAGTTGCCCAAGATCCTGATCAGAAGCAGAGTCACTAATCAAACCCATGCCATCGGGCACTGGCATCAATATTTTTAATCACCATAAAATGCTGCCTCCCACAAATTTAAAAAGGTATTTCAAAAGGTATTCGGCAGGAACAAGGGGCCAGTACATTCAATTCCACTTTACAGAAAAATTTTTCTTGGATGTTTCTTTTTCATAAACTGCAAAATCGTATGTTTTGCCCCTGTACCGAGTTTGTTACGCTTTTATGTACATGGTTTGCATTGGCCCAACAATCTTAAGAAACACACCTGCTCATATCATGTTTGGAAGTGCAGTTCAGCCCGAATGAAAGATTACTCTTCTCAACTGATTTGTTTTCCTTACAGTTTAACCAAAACTCTCTGTTTTACAAATAAGATCTTTCTGAAAGAGTTCTGCCAGGACAGGAGACTTACATAAGAATTTGTAGCTCATCAAAATTTCTTTCTTTTAATACTCAAGATTGAAATGAAAACTTTTCTACAAGGCCAGCAATATGAGCAAATCTAAGTTCTTTATTGATAAAAAAAAAAAGTTGATTGCATTAATCGTCTTACTTTTTATCTTTGTCTTTAGGTCATAAGTCACCAATCCTTTCATGGGAAGGATCTACTCCTATTTCCTGAAGCTTTTAAAGAGGATATAATAGCAGAAAGTTATTCTACCATGTAAGGTTTTAGGATCTACTAACTGGTTGAAGGACCCCTGACTCTATCCATTCTTACATGTTTTTTATATGATTTTTTGGAGCCTAAGCTTTATTTCCAGAAATGATTAATTAATTAGATAGAAAAAACTTAGCTGGTATTTAGCTCCTCTAAGTTTTTAAAAATTCTTCTTTCTGTGAGCAAAATTTAGAATTTTATGGATGTGTGATTCCAAGTAAAATAGACACTAAAATCTTTCCCACTTCTTTTTCAAGACTTTTCCAAAAACTTAACATCAATGACGCAACGGTCAAAACTTTCAGCAGAAGACTTTTGTGAAAATTATCACCAGTGTTTCAAAGTGAGAGGACAGGGAACGTGGGAGTAGTAGAATCTCCGTGTTTTTCTTAATTGCCATGGAGAGGTTTATTCATTGGCACAGACCTAAGCCAGCCCACTGAAAGGCAGAGGATGTTTTCAAGTCCCTTTGGGCAGGTGAAGCAGGTACTTGTTTTGTCTTACATGCACTGAACACTGAATGCCTATTGAAAAATATTTTTAAAAAACTGATATGTAACCCTTTCACTTGGCCATCACTCACCTCTACTGGTGTAAAATAATGCTAAATAAAATAATGCTAAAAAAAAAAAGATTAGCACATAAAAGGATGTGCCTAAAGATACAGGAATCTTACAGCCACCTTTACATTCTGAGCTCTGTCTGCAGTGAGCAGGCCTTACTTAATATTGGGGGAAACAGAGTGTCTGTCGCGGAAAGCAGACGGTGGGTTTGAATCCCGGCACGGCTATCTACAAGTGTGTAAACCTGCCAAACTACCTAATGTCCTGGTACGCATATCTAGAAAACGGGAATGATTCCAACCTTTAAACCTGGGAGAGAAATGAGTGAGAAAAGCATGTGACAACAGCTGGTCCCGGTCGTCTCCCAGGAACCCACGGCGTGTCTACGGCTGCTGTTGGCCTCATCCTCCGCGGTCTCCAGCAGCTTGTTCATACCATGAAGGTACTAAACCGACAGGCACCTTCCCTTGCGTGGGTACTGCTCGTTCATTATTACCTTTCTGCTTCTCGGTGCTGCGGCCTCTTTCATTCCGCCTAGCAGCCGAAGTCTAGGCTGCTGGGGGAAACTTCCAGCTGTGCTTCTGGAAAGTTGGGCGAGGGGGGAGGGCCTAGGGTGGGGGGATGCTCCCCGCCTGCCGCTCCCTGCTTCATGTGTCTGTCGCGCTCTCAAGAGATGGGCACCAAACAGGTCTCTCGTGTGCCCTGTAGCAGCAACTCCAGCGCTGCCAGGGTCGGGGTAGACGGGAGACTGGCCGACACGACGACTGAGAAAGATTCCTGAGCTCGCCGCGTTCTTCCAGGGCGCCCTCCGGGCAGGCCCTGGGCGGCGAGGGAGTGCGGGCGAGCGGCGGCGCCCGGGCGAGGGTGCAGGGCGCCCGAGCGGTCGGACGGGGGAGCGAGAGCGAAAGCTTGCGGAGCGCGCCGAGCCGCCGGCGCCGCGGCCCAGCCAGGGAGCCTACGCCGCGCGGGGCCAGCCCGGCTGCAGGGGGCGGAGGCCGAGCGGGAGGCGGGCCGGGCCGGGCCGGGGCGGGGCCGAGGAGGCGGGGGCGGGGCCGGGGGCGGTGTCTCCCCGAGCTGCGCAGGCGTTGCTCGCACCTTGTTGATTAGTCAGTGCTGGGAGCGCTGCTATGGCGTTTCTCAGACCCGCGGCTCCTCCTCACACGCTCCAGGCGGAGGGAAGGAGGGGTAAGAGGAGGAGGAGGCGAGCGGGCGGCCGCCGCAGCTGCAGACCCGGGGCCAGAGGAGGAGGCGGAGCGGGAGCCGCCGCAGCCACCCCGGCCGCCGCCGCCGCCGCCCGCAGCCGCGGGGCTGCTGCGAGTCCTCTCCGGGCTTGAGCGCACGCGGGGCGCCCCGACCATGCCCCGCAGCGGCCGCTGAGCCGGCTGCGGGCCCCCTCCCTCCGGGCCGCCGCAGCCGCCGCGCCCCCGGGCTGCCCGCGGCCGGAGTGCCCGGCGCCCCCCGCGCGCCCGAGACCGCGAGCGCGAGCAGCGGCGGCCGCCGAGGCGCGGGTGGTGCCGGCGGCGGCGGTGGCGGCGGGAGCGCGGGGCCGGAGGAGGCGGGGAAGATGGACCCGGCGCCCTCGCTGGGCTGCAGCCTCAAGGATGTGAAGTGGAGCTCGGTGGCCGTTCCGCTAGACCTGCTGGTCAGCACTTACCGACTGCCCCAGATCGCGCGGCTGGACAGCGGTGAGTCCCCGCCCGCGAACCGCAGTCTCGGCGCGGCTGTGCCCGCGTGTGCCCCGGAGGGTGGGACCCGGTGGGGAGTGGGCTGCCCGCCCCTCCCCCGGCGTTGGACTTGGCCCGAGAGGCTGCCGCAGCCCTGGCGTGTCGCTCTCAACTCCCCCCCCCCCCCCCGCCCCGGCAGCAGCTAGAGGTGTGAAAATCAGAACCCTTGCAGTGTAATTAAAAAGGACGCAAAAAAAAAAAAAAAAATCAACATAAGGGAAACCTCTGCAGATAGTAATCTTGGAGGCGAGCTGTGCCTCCCCACCCGCCTGCAAGAATTACTCAACCTGGGAAACCCTGTAGAGTTATCTTAGGCAACTTTTTATAAAATAATTGTGCTTTGGCACCTTAATTTTGGATACTCTCCACCCCTCCCCCACAAGAAGGAGCAGATTTTAGGGGAAAAGCTCCTGGGTGACCAATGAAAGGGATCACATTTCTCGGAGATCTTTTATTACAGCTTGTCTGTTTTGTTTAAGTGAACTGAAAGTAATTTAGGGCTGTGTGTAGAAAATGTTTTTAGTAGAGGTGATGGTATGCTTAAGGTTAATTATTAGCTTAGCACGTTTCCAGCCTGGAAAAAAATTGAAGTCACCAAAACCTGTATTGACTTGGAACCTGAGCTCAGAACTAAGAAATGCTTGTGTTTCCTGAAATTGACAACCAGAAACCAACCAAACGTCTCTCAGCTGTTTGTTCTGCAGGTTGACATCTGCAAATAAGTAGATGGATGTGCATACTGTCAAGCGAGTGGATACCTTTCAGTTTGAGTTGCGACGTATAAGGTGGCAGTTTAGGTGTGTTTTGTCTTTTGCGTTTTCGTAATAACTTCAGTTGGTTTTGGTTTGCAGAAACAAGCTTGCCTCTGCTCTGGGGCTGCTAGAAGGCACCTGGGCCCAGGCAAGCAGATAGAGCTGTGGTTACACAGGCCAAGGCAGAACCGTACTGAGCAGAAAGATGTCATTTCAAGTCACAAGGACTTGGGTTACTCCTTCTTTTCTGGAGTACAGGAGTGTGTAACATGAGACGTATAAGCGTCCAAAGGCATTTTTGTTCCTGTTCTTATCTGTGGGGTTAGATTAAACATTTGAAGTACTGATGTGAAAAATAAAGGCAGGAAAGTTCATGAACGCTGGGGAACAGTTTTGGCGTGCTGGTTAGCCTTGGTTGATTGGTGGTGGTATTGGTGGGTATTAGGAATAAACTAGGAGTTTTAAAAGTAGTAATGAAGTGCAGGTGAGTTCAAGGAGGGTCAGGTGGTGTGTTGAGGCATTTTTGCTTAGAGTGGGGGAGGTGCTTTAAATACATATCTATAGATCTGAGTCAGAGAGAGAGTGTGTATGTGTGTGTGTACCCACGGTGTTTCATTTATTCTTACACTGTGCAAAATTGTGTGTATTGGAAGGTTATGTGAGTCCTCACCTTTTCCTACCATCTCTCATCTCTGCATACTCCACCAAAACTTACTAGCTAGGTAGTGAACATTGGTGTGTGTGGTGTAAAAGTTACCCCAAAGTTTCATTAAACTGAGAGTTTAAAGAGGCTGAATACCAGTTGCAGACATAGCTTTGAGCTTTATTATCCATTTTCCTCTCTCTGCCATTCATAAAAAGGATCTGAATCAGCAGTGTACTCATCCCACACTTCTTTTTAAAATTAGGTCGTGGGTAGCAAGTGTTAACACTGTGTCCTTTCAAGCTGTGGAATGGATTTCGATCACTATGTGTAATTCCAATTCTTTATTGTAAATTTTCTCTTATTATCACGTGAGAATCACAGTGGCATACACAAACTTGGAATCATAGCCAAATACTGCTTTATATCTTCTTTGACTTAATCCCATCTTATTTAATTTTCTTTCTTTTTTTTTTTTTTAAAGCTGCATGATGTTCCATGGGATGATGGCTGTACAATATATCTTGTCCCCTGCAGTGGACATCAGTCTGCTTCATTTTTTACTATTATTAAGTTGTGATGTAATGAATAGTCTCATACATAATGCTGTTTGTTTGGGTTAGGATATATTCCTTTTCCTTGCTGAGTAAGCATGTGGATCCCTTTTAAGTCTTTGATACACATTGTTGAATTGCTTTAGAGAGGTTATACTCATTTATACACTAATGAAAATTGTGGGAGTACCAGTTTCCCTACAGCCTTAAAATAAGTATTTTACAAACAACCCCCCCCAAAAAAACTTTGCTAATTTGAGTAGGGGACATGTTAGATTACCAGTTAACTTTGGATAGACTTTAAAAGAGCTGATCATAGATCCCATGCTTATTTTTAAAAATGTTTCACAGCAATGCTTAAACATGTTAAGGACATGTCACCATGCTATATATGAAATTTGTGCAGTCCTCATCCTGCGTATGTCCTTTTGCCAGTTTTAGTACTGCAGGTACATTTTACACACTCACACCCCATACTTAGACATGAAAGGTAGTCATTTTCCAAATCACTTGTTTTCAAAGAGGTTAGAAAGAAATTGAAAAACATGCCAGTAGTTGACATTATGCCAAGAGAAAACTATTGGCTGATTTTAGGCAATCATTAAAAAGCATTAAACATCTAATTTCATAACTGTTGATTATTGAATGCCTACTATGTGCTGGTGCATTTCTAAGTGTTTGATGTCATTTGTCTCAAATCCTCAGCACCCCATTTTAAGGGCTTTGGAAACCTGAGATTTAGAGAAATTGAGCGACATACCTAGTAAATGGTGGACTGTGATTTTCAGTCGACTTTCCCACTCTAAAGACAGACCTTTTATCTCAAACTGTACTACCTCCTCCTACTACATGGGAGTAGATTTAGAGTAGGTCTAACGTCTGCTCTAAATAGCCTCACTGTCTCTCAGAGAGGAGGAGGACCGGAAAGTCAATATTTTTAAAACGGTGTAGACATCGAATTAAGTGCTGGCCTCATCCATCATATTTAGACGATTTTCTGCTTCCCAAAGGAGTGGCTGAAAAGAGGTAAGGGGCAGAGGAGAAGAGTGTACAGAATCTGAGAAAGAAGGAGAAAAGTGGAGTCTGAGGGCTTAGGGTAGGTATATAGTTGTGTCTATTGAGATTACTCCTTAAGACATTTGCTGTGTTTAATATACTAACTACACGATAAGTAAGAGCTTTCCAGTTCTTTGCTTCATGCGTGTCACTCGTGAAATGCCAGTCAAATGCATTCAGTATTCCATCCCCAGTGGTGAAATTTGTCATCATGTAAGATAAATACAAAATGAGTGAGCCTTTATGCTATGGTCTCATGAGTCTTTCTGGAGACTAAAAGTCTTTCTGGAGACTAAAAGTATTCTAGCGGTTCTCCGTAGGAGTGAGATACATCTCATAGGCCAGTGTCTAACCCTATCAGCAGTGCAGTGATCAGGTATTTAACCTCATCATCAATTTTAGAAACTTGGCTGTAGAACCAGGTTCAACACATGTGTTTACGGCCAAGGAGAGGGTGGAGAGAACGCTAATCCTCACCAGTCAATCAACCCATCTCCCTCAAAGCTAGGTAGGTGGGGAAATGGTGTTTTCTCTGTCTCTTCAGCATTTTGTCTTGGAAGGGCTCCGAAGGGTTGTTCTACAGCAGCGTTCTTCCAACTTTTTTGCTCTTGTAGTGCCTAAAAGATTCTGTAAAACCCTGTACTCTAAGCACATTTTTAAGTTAACTGCTAAAACTTTTCATCCTAAATTTAAAGTTGCAAAGGATGTTATTTTTCAGCATACTTTAAATGTTAACTTTTTAAGTTGTTACATCATTTAAAAAACCCTAGTAGGATCTATATTTGATTCCCAGTATCATTCATTTTTATAAATGCAGGAGTAAGTTCTTAAAACAGTTAAAATTCTTACACCTTTGCTTTTTCTCCTTAAGTTCATATTTCCATTTCCCTTCCCCTACAGAATTTTATCCCAATGTGATATAGTTTTTTTGTTTGTTTTTTTCGGTAGAAGGAAGGATTTATTACTTGCAGTAAATAAAGAGAACACAGGAGATCTTTCCCAAAGCAGTGTCTCCCCATGTAATATAGTTTTATGCTTGAAAGTGTCTTATTGATCACTCTGTCTTTCTGTAACAAAAAAGAATATAAATTGAAATGTATTTTGTATTTCTTTTGGCAATAAAATCTCTTTTTAAAAATATTTCAGGTTGTTTAAAACAAAGAAGTGGAAATCCCCGGTCTTAGAAAAGGAGTTACCCAGATGCTGGAGACTTAACTCCTCAGCAGGCATCAGCATTTGTATTTGTTCCTTTGTTAGTCACCCTGAGTCCTGTGTTCTTTACACCTGGGGTAATGCAGATTAGAAAGATCTGGTGAAGGTGATGCAGATGCATTGCTTTTGTGAAGTGGGAGAAGGACCTTTGCGAAGGGGAGGGCAAGAGAATATTTGGAAGTTGGGGATTTGGAAATTGATTCACTTACAGATGTGATAGTGAGCCCCTTGGGAAGTGTTGGCCTTGCTTCAGACACATACCCCAGTTCAAAGAATGCTGGTCTAGATCATTGAAAGATGAGTTTATGGTCCTGTTTGCTGAAAGAGAGAGGGAGACCAAGGCTGCATGAACTGCCAGGGAGAGAGAAATAAAGACGGTAGGCCTTGGAGTCAGCTGCGTATAAATTAGCAGCAGTCCCTCCTTCCTAGCTGTGCCAAGGAATCAGAGTTGACTCTAAGCCCCAGGTGTGTGGGGACTGGGGGCGCTTTGGTATTTGCTTTCTGTTGAGGTGCTTCTCTAACTTTACCATTTAAGTGCCTGGAGGGCTGATGGGGCAGAAACCACGTGGACACTCAGATGGCAGTGTGGCTGTGTGTGGCTGTTTGCAAATGTCAAAGGTGTTTCTAGATTCAAGTTTTATCTTTGAAATTAGTGTAAATTCCCCAAATCTGCTCCGTGACTGATGTTACTTTAATATATATTAAAAATTTTTTTGTAAAGTAACTTAATCTAAGTCTTTTCCCCAGGGAGATGTGCTATGCTTATCTGTGGTTTCATTTCCCCTGGCATTCTAAATCATAGAGGGTACATATGCCCCAGGTGAGACAGTTGCTTAAAGGATGCTGGATTTGGAGGCCTAGAAACCTCCATTTAGTTACATGTATTGTCGTTTCTTAGCCATGTGATCTTGGGCAGTTCTCTTAATTCCTTCGATTGGTATTACAGTTTTCTCAGGCAGAAAAAATATATACATTGTACTTGCCTATGAATCTCATAGTTATTCATTAATTTGTTTATCCAATAAGCTAATATTTATTAAGACTCTACTATGTGTTAAACCCCATTACAGGTATTGTAACAGTAGCACTGAACAAATCACACAAAAACCTCTGTCCTCATGCAGCCTGCATTCTTATGTAGCTACTTACTATGATAGTTAACTGCAATAATATATGTGAAATACATGTGTATTTTATTTATTTTTAAACTAATTTGTTTTTTGGCCGTGCCTTGAGGCATGGGGGACCTTATTTCCCCAACCAGGGATCCATCCTGTGCCCCTTGTGGTGGAAGCTCAGAGTCTTAACCACTGGACCACCAGGGAATTCCCAATACATATGTATTTTAATATATATGTAAGATTGACATAGTGCAGGCTCAGAGCAGTTGATGGGGAGGCTTCAGAGTATATCATTTTGGCAACAGAAGGCCAGTGAGTAATAAATAGATTTTGTTATCCTTATAGATAAAGAAGCTGAGGGAAACATTCTGTGTGACTTTAGTCCATTTCCTTCTGAGTATTCCAGGCTATTGATGTAGTAATCCGCAGGTTATAAAAAGATGGTGTAAGGTCTGTATCAGAGAGATAGTCTTTTAGACTAACTCAACCAAGATTGGGTTTGGGAGAGACAGGAAGTTAGTTTCAGCTTAATCCAGAACCACATGTGAGCCTAACCAAGTGAGTGTATACTCATCGATGCTTTTACTGGATAGGTGATGATTCTTAGAGCACCCATAGTTGGAGAACTGTCAGCAGGAAAGAAGTGCCTGGTATAATGTTATACCCAAGTGGGTTATGAAGAAAGTCTCATGACTGTTCTTTTATATACCACATACTTTTTACTTTCCTCTCATCATGCATTCTAGTTGGCCATGCCTAATAGTTATGAAAAAAGAATAGGAGAGGACCTTGTGGAGGACAGTGGACGGAGATAAACATTTAGACTCACAAAGCGAGATTTGGGCATGGCCCCTTGAATGCTCTTGCTTTTCAAATAAGATGGCTGTTTTGAAAGTCTTCCTTGAGTAGCTCAGTTCATCTGTAAAAGGAAAACTGGTTTGACCAATGTGATCGACTGCATCATAGTTTAAAGAGAGTATTTTAGTCTCTTTACCTCATCTGGCCGCCTTATTGAAATAGCCAGTTCTAGTAGACCAGCTTGTGAACTCCTTTATTTTTGTTTGAGATTCTTGAGGTATCTGTCTTTTCACTTACTAAGCTGCAGTTCTAGGAAGACGCATAAACTCCCTCTCGTCTTCAGCAGGGATATCAATCTTAAGAAGACCAGCTATTATATGCAACTTGAAAAATAACTTTTAGTGCTGGTTTATGTATTATTTTGTCATATTTGACAAAATGTGAATACCTGCTAAAATACTTTTTCAAATCTCATGAGATTAATTCATCTTTTAGATGACATTTCCACATGAAGGTGCTCCGCCACGCCTCAGCCTCCACCCCATTCCTAGTTTCATAAGAATGTTTACGCGAATTTTAGGTTAAAGGTATTTAGGGTAATTTTTACTGTTTTCCAGCTTCTAGCACAAAGCCTAGTATACATAGGAGGCATTCAGTAAGAATTTAATAAATGAATAAGCAGATCTCAGCACTAAAATTTTTAAGGTCCGAAACACCTATATTACTAAAGCTGTCTGTGACGTCTGCAAGTCCCACATAGAATTTCACTTTTGTTTCAATTGAGGTAAGGTGGTAGGTCCTAAAATTAGCAGCAGGAAAAATAGAGACTGGTAGAGCATCATGATGAAATAATGATTCTTAGGGTCATTAGTTATCAATATTTTAAATAAATTATTTCTAGAAATTACAACTCTTTTTTAGTTTAGTTTTGTTTTTTTGCTTTCTTGCTCATCCTTTCGTTCTAAAATTAAGATGCCTTCTTTACATATTAACATGTAGCTGCATCGTTGAAGTTTTAATCTTGTATCACCTAGAATGCTGTAAATCTTTGGAACTAGTTAGCTCTTACAACAATTAAGAAAAACCTGATTGGATAGCCGGCTAGCCATTTAACTATCCATTGCCTCATCCTCTCAGGGCACCAGGGGTTTTAATTCTAACCAAAGCAAGCCACTTGGTTTAAATAGTGTTACGAAACTACAACTGCTAATTTGGTACAGTTGTCATCTTCCTAGAATAGCCCCAAGATTGACTTGAAACCATAGTGTCTTAATCCCAGACAATGAGTTTCCTTTTATGCCATTGCAGGAGTATTACATAGTTGTAAAAGAAGGAGGAAAAACCAATATTCCTGAGCCCTTTTCTAGTTCTGGGGATGAATTACTTTGTATATACCTATAGGGCAAGTCATTTTAATTGATTCTGCTAATTCTTAAACCTACTTTGAAGTATTTAAATACCACTTGGGCTTTGATGGCTCGAATGGTTGTTTAATAAATGTCAAGTTATTGAATTCCAAATGCAAGGTGAAGTCTTATAGTTATGAAGCTAATGTCTTATAGTTATGAAGTTGTTATTCGGGCTAATTAACGGGTACAGTAAGTTACTACGATTAGGCCTGGTTATAGTTTAGAGAGGAATGTAATTGTGAGTACTGCTTATGTTTGTATCCTTTTGAAGATTTAAAATAGGTTATGTTCTGTTGTTTTTTTCCACTCAGTAGAGAAAAATTTCCTTGGTCAGATTTTTTTTTTCAAGGTGACAGTTTTCTTAATACCAGACTTTAAGATGTTAGAAATGAAAATTTGCTCTTGATAGTTAGTTCCCATTGATGGTATTTTCCTCCTAGCAGGGAACCAGATTCAAATATCTAAAAGTAACTGGGAAAGGGTAAATATTTACTTTTCTATTTTCAAACACATCCGTTACCTTGTAGGTAATTAAGAAGCACTGGTTATAAAAGATTTTGTCATCTATTCAAAAAAAGGTTAATGAAATGCCAGAGGAAGCTCACTTGAATAACTCCAGGGCATCCATCTGTGCAGAGGCTGTATTCTGTAATTGATATTTACTTTGAATTGCCATCTCTTTAGCAACAATGGGCAGGTAAGGGATGGCTGGAATCAAAGACCTAACATCTATTCCATTGTCATTCCTGGTCCTCAGTAGCTTGTGCTGTGAAATCGTCAATTTGTTTCAGGTTAACATTTAATGTAATGCAGGATCCATTTTTACCTTGGACCACCGACTCGCGAAATCAATCAAACACCAGACCCAAGTTAAAAACAGTTCAATTAGTTATGCCTAAAGAGAGAGCGAGTTCTAGAAGGTTCAGATTACTTACTTAAAACTACATACATAAAGCTTTATTAAGATATTCCTCTGTTATTTTTTCCTGTGTATTTTGGTCCAGTCTTTGGTCTGTTAAGAGGAAGGGAGCCACTGAGAGTAGACGTGATCAAGAGAAAAATTTTCACAAGCTCATCATGGCCAGGTACATCAGTTTAGGTTAATTTCAACTGTGTGTGACAAGGACCAAAAAAAAAAAAAAAAAAAACCGATGGCTTGTGCACATGGAGAGTTCTTCCTTTTTCATGTAACAAAAGTCTTAAGGAACATGGTCCAGGATGATAGGGCAGGTCCACAGAGTCAAGGGCCCAGGCTTCTCATGTTTTTCTGTTAATGTGATCCTCAGCAGATAGTTTTCACTGGTTCTCAATGGCTGCTGGAGCTCTAGCCATCATGTCTGCATTCCAGACAGGAAGAAGGGCAAAAGGGTGTATCTTTCCACCAGTCTTGCATCACGCAGCACTTATATCTCACCCGTCAGGACTTACAAACTCCTGTGTGGGCGGGAAGGCAAAGAACTGGAGTCTTAACTGGGCTCAAAGCCCAGGGTTTTTACTGCAGGAGAGGGGAACACTGGGTATTGGGAGCTGCCAAGCAGCCTCTGCTGCTCAAATTTTGGCTTCAATGCCTTTTCTTTACTTTTTTTCTCTTACTCAAAACTTACTAACATAGTCATGCCTTGGTCCTGAATTCATTGACATTTCCTTGCTTGGGTTCTTCCTCAGCTAAGAGAGTAGGAACTTGTTGCCTGAACTTTCTTTTCTTTTTCAACCTTGAGCTAAAACCTTGAAGTGATTCTATCTTAAAGGCCCTTTATTAGAGGTGGATGTACTTTGTCAGTAAGCCATAAAAAGTGTATACTCTTAAGAAATTTTTGTTAGAAGGTACTCTTCCATTCTTCTTTGGTTTGCCTACATTTCAGATTTTGCCCCTGTGATACACACAATAGGGATAGTTGTCCAGTTTTGTTTTGTTTTTTAATTTATTTTTTTTAATTTTTTAAATTTGTTGGCTGTGTTGGGTCTTCGTTGCTGCACACAGGCTTTCTCTAGTTGTGGCAGGCGTGGGCTACTCTTTGTTGTGGTGTGTGGGCTTCTCATTGTGGTGGCTTCTCTTGTTGCGTAGCATGGGCTCTAGGCCCGTGGGCTTCATTAGTTGTGGCATGTGGGCTCATTAATTGTGGTTCGAGGGGTCTAGAGCACAGGCTCAGTAGTTGTGGCACACAGGCTTAGTTGCTCCGCAGCGTGAGGGATCTTCCTGGACCAGGGATCAAACCCTTGTTCCCTGCATTGGCAGGCAGATTCTTAACCACTGTGCTACCAGAGAAGCCCTGTCCAGTTTTTTAGAGGAACTTTTTTTCCTGTTCTATTTCTTTTGCCAAAGAGGCTTTTTTTTAAAAACATACTTACTGTTCCCTCTCCAATATCACTTTTATAGAGAATTTGGAAACTATAGACAGAAAATGACTGAATTGAATATCAGTGTTAATTCCAGAGGTTATGTAATTTGTTATGTAACCATTATTAACCTTTTCCTATAATTCAGGCATGCCATGTACGTGGAGAATATATATAAAAGTGAGACCAAACTATATGTAAAACTTTCTAAATTTTACATGATATCATGAGCATTTTCTTTCATTATTAATATTCTTTGAAAATAAGTGTCATGACTGAATGAGATTCCATTATTACCAATTAACCATTATTAATTTGACCATTTTCCACTTGTTAGACATTTAGTTGTTTTGAGTGTCATGTTTTTGAGGCTATCTTTATGTTTAAATTTGTTAGTTTTAGACATCATTTCATTATTTGGGGTTCTTAGTGGGATTAAAATTAAAAAAAAATTTTTTTTTTTAGATTGTTGATGTGTATTGCTAAATTGTATCCAGGAAAGTTTGTGCCATTAGCGGTGAATGAATAATATCATTGTGTGTCATTGGAATATTGTACGTGGTTTTCAGTGTTTGCTAATTTAGATAATTTAAAAATTGGCACTTTTTCTAATTTGCATTCTTTGATAACTAGTAGAATAAATTCAGTGATTATATTTTCTTGTGAATTTTATGAGTTCTTTGTTCAGTTTTTTGGTAGAGTTTTTTCCAAAGCTCCGGTAGTGAAAATGAAATCCTAGTGTCCTTTATTCTTGGTTTTTCTGCAGGATGTTTATAAATAATCTCCAGGTTTCACGTGGGCTTAATCACTTTATAAACTTCTGTTCTGTTTTTCTCCAGTTAATGTTCATAAATAGGTATTACCTCTGTTTCTGAAATTGAATAATTTGATTAATTTACTCTTCTCCTTCGAGTTGGATATTGGATTTAAATGTTGTGTTCAGTGTTGCATTGTGGGCAGTCAGTAATCTCATGAAAATCTTGGTAAAACTATGTTGTGTGTTCACAACTATAATTGCACATAGAGTGTTTGCGTTCAAGTCATCGAGAGCTCCCCACCGTTACGTCCTTGTTGACAAACCCCTGTGCATTGCATGAAACTCAACTGACAAACTTGGTTCATCACTGTTTGGTTTTAAAGACGAAGAATGAATGGACAAGTTTATAAAAATATTGCATTATTTTTATGTGTAATCTATAATGAACCCTGAAGTGCTGCATTTCAGACAGTTAACAGTTTTCTATTCCATTTCCTGTTCTCTCTCTTGTAAGAGTTGGATTTTGGCAACTTGAGAGCCTGTTGAAACTTAGAATCTGAGTGCAGATGTGAGAGAAAAAATACTAGAGATTCACAGGTAACTGCAGGACCAGGAGAGAAGCAGACACAATAGTTTGAATGTCATTTCATTTCATCTGTTGAGTATCTGTGCAAGTGTCAACTTCAGTGTCATGGTTAAGTAGAAGGGAATCGGAGATAAGAGGAGGAAAGCCCGGTTTAATTCTCTCTATGTATAGGCAGTGATTGATGGGGGTATAAAATACCCCATTGCCAGCTTGGCACCTGGGGACTCTAGAAACAGTTGTCCTTATCAGAGACTTGAGGTGACAGGTGCTGCAAGCACTATACAAGATAACTTTAAGAGAATCTTTTCGCCTGGAAGAAGAAATTGCACTTGCGCCTCCTCCCAGAATTCTCTCTTTTTTTTTCTCGCATCAGTTGGGAAGATACCAGTCTGAGCAGGTTGCATACAGTTGGGTACAGCCGCTATCAGAGGAATTTCATGCTAGTGAGTGGAGACTAGAGGGGGAGGGAAGAAGGGAAATATATGAGCTAAGTTATAAATACCCTTTAGAGTCTAATTGTCACAATGAAACAAAACTTCATTTCTTCCAATTATAAACATCATGTATTCACTATTAAGAATTTGAATACATAAAAATATTTTTAAATAAAGCTAATCTGAGGTCCCACCACCCTGAGATAACTTGGTGACTGTCCTTTCATGCATCCTTTAATCTCTCTCTCTCACACACTCTTATAATTTTACAGAGATGAGACATTTTAGCTGCCACTTTTTTTTTTTTTACTTTTCTCCCCCAGTCCTCCATTCCAATCCTGCCTACCCACACAGTCTGCTTTAATAATCCAGGAGTATCCTTCATATTTCCTCTGTACTCACACAATCCTGTATTGATGTTAGATATACAGTCCTTCCTCAGTATTTGCAGGGGATTGGTTTCAGAATCTCCACAGGTACCAAAATCCATGGATGCTCAAGTCCACCTAGTAAAATGACTGCAGTACAGTGGCCCTCTGTGTCCACGGGTTCTGCATCCATGCATCCAACCAACTTTGATATGAAGACATATACTGAAACAGAATTCTGTCATTGCTTTATAAAAATGGGATTATATTATACATACTTGTATATTATACATACTTCTTGGCTTCTTGTTTATGTCACTCATAGGAATCTTTCTGAATCATCTGGTGTAAAACAAATTCATTCTTAACAGCTGCATACTATTCCATGGTACAGGTATGCTCATTCTTCTGTTGATTGGTGTTCAACTTGTTTCTAGATATTGGCCTCTGTTGATTATGCTTCACTAAACCTCCATGTACATAATGTTGTTAATTTGTTCATCATTTCTATAAAAGTCTGTGGTTTCTAGCACATATCTCTTACTTCTCCCCTAAAGCATCTTTGATGGCATTGTCTTCCTGATTCTCTTAATCTCACATGCAAGGACCAAAATGAAATTTTTTTAGAAAAAATGATTTAGGGAAAGTGGGTCTTCTCTCCCAGTATCAAAACGCAGTTCACAGAAGTGGAAGCGATTTAATAGAGGTTGCCAAAATGCTGTCCAAAAAGTCAGTAACAGTTCTCATTTCCATCACTGAGGTATGAGAATACCATTTCTCCAAATGTGTGACAACCATTAGATGTTTTAAAGTTTAAAATAAATATTTGCCAGCTCAGTGGACATAAAATGAGATCTTAGTGCTATGTTAATTTGCATTTCCCTGACCCTTAGTGATTTTTGTGCCTTTTTTATATGTCTGTTAATCACTTAAACTTGATCTTCTGCAAATGGACATACTTTTTGTTGGCTTTTCTGTTGTCACTTTATTCTTTCCAATTTCTAGATGCTGTTTGTATATTACAGAGATTTTTTCCTTATTTACATTTACATTATCTGTTGACTTTGTGTTATATGTATCCATTCAAGAGTTTAAAATTTTTACTTAGACAAGTTTATTTTTCCTATGTTTTCGCTCTTGGCTGAGAAAGTGACTCCTCATTTGTATATGCATTTTCTTAGGTTTTCTAGGAAGGTTCTTTTAAAAAAATTTTTTTAAGTCTTTAGTCCATCTGGAATTAATTTTTGCATATGACATAAGATTTTTATTTTCTTCCAGATTGTTGTGCCAGCCCATTTATTCAAAAGTATGCTTACTAAATTGAATACCGTTGTCAAATTTTTGTTCTTTAACAGTAGAAAAAAATACACTTCAGCCACACCTGTCTTTTAGGGATTGCCTTGGGCTGTAATATAATAACATATATGGGTAATGAAATGTGAAAACAGATTTTTTTTTTTTTATTCCCCAAAGAAAAGAAGTTAACGGCTAGGGCTGTCGCTAACCTTGTTTACTCTTCTGTTCCAGTAGCGGTGGGAGGCCTGAGATTTATTTTTCTAAAGAAAATTTTAATTCATTTTAAAGCCAGTGCTGCCCTGTTGAGTCTCGGAAATGACAGTAACTTGTTAAATGCCTTCTGGAAGCACAGTCCAGATGCTTTGGCAATAAGTTTTCTCCAGGGAAGAATTTGTTTTAAAATGTTACTTTACTAAGCTGCTGTGTGTGTGTGTGTGTGTAAAAGAGTGAGCATGTGCCTTTCAAAATTTCAGAAGCATTTGCTAGTTGCGCTCAACGTTAAACTACTTGATTAATTGAGAGTGTATTTACCCCATTCGTTTTTGAACGAGGAGCATACTTCACACACTGTTCTTAATGTAGATCTGTGTTTATTGCTTAAAAATCCCAGAATGACCCACATCAGTTCATTTTTTTTTAAGAACTTTTGAGATACAGTTAACAGACAATAAACTGCATATATTTAGAGTGTACTATCTGGTATCCCAATCTCCCAATTCATTCCCCCCAACCCTCCCCGCTTTCCCCACTTGGTGTCTATATGTTTGTTCTCTACATCTGTGTCTCTTATTTCTGCCTTGCAAACCAGTTGATTTGTACCATTTTTCTATAGTCTGCATATATGTGTTAATATACGATATTTGTTTTTCTCTTTCTGACTCACTTCACTCTGTATGACAGTCTCTAGGTCCATCCATGTCTCTACAGATGTCCCAGTTTCATTGCTTTTTACAGCTGAGTAATATTCCATTGTATGTATGTACCACATCTTTTTCATCCATTCATCTGTTGATGGACATTTAGGTTGCTTCCATGTCCTGGCTATTGTAAATAGTGCTGCAGTGAACATTGGAGTGCATGTGTCTTTTTGAATCACGGTGTTCGCTGGGTATATGCCCAGCAGTGAGATTGCTGGGTCATATGGTAACTCTATTTTTAGTTTTGCAAGGAACCTCCATACTGTTCTCCATAGTGGCTGTATCAATTTACATTCCCACCAACAGTGCAAGAGCGTTCCCTTTTCTCCACACCCTCTCCAGCATTTACTGTTTGTAGATTTACTGATGATGCCCATTCTAACGGGTGTGAGGTGATACCTCATTGTAGTTTTGATTTGCATTTCTCTAATAATGAGTGGAGTGATGTTGAGCATCTTTTCATGTGCCTCTTGGCCATCCGTATGTCTTCTTTGGAGAAATGCCTATTTAGGTCCTCTGCCCATTTTTTGATTGGGTTGTTTGTTTTTTTGATATTGAGCTGGATGAACTGTTTATATATTTTGGAGAGTAATCCTTTATCTGTTGATTCGTTTGCAAATATTTTTTCCCATTCTGAGGGTTGTCTTTTCGTCTTGCTTATAGTTTCCTTTGCTGTGCAGGGGCTTTGAAGTTTCATTAGGTCCCACTTATTTATTTTTGTTTTTATTTCCATTACTCTAGGGGGTGGGTCAAAAAAGATCTCTGTGATTTATGTCGAAGAGTATTCTTCCTATGTTTTCCTCTAGGAGTTTTATAGTGTCTGGTCTTACATTTAGCTCTTTAATCCATTTGGAGTTTATTTTTGTGTATGGTGTTAGGGAGTGTTCTAATTTCATTCTTTTACATATAGCTGTCCAGTTTTCCCAGCACCACTTATTGAAGAGGCTGCCTTTTCTCCATTGTATATCCTTGGCTCCTTTGTCATAGATTAGTTGACCATAGTTTATCTCTGGGCTTTCTATCCTGTTCCATTGATCTATAGTTCTGTCTTTGTGCCAGTACCATACTGTCTTGATCACTGTGGCCTTGTAGTATAGCCTGAAATCAGGAAGCCTGATTCCACCAACTCCATCTTTCCTTCTCAAGATTGCTTTGGCTATTTGGGGTCTTTTGCGTTTCCATACAAACTGTAAAATTTCTTGTTCCAGTTCTGTGAAAAATGCCATTGGTAATTTAATAGGGATTGCATTGAATCTGTACATTGCATTTGGTAGTATAGTCATTTTCACAATGTTGATTCTTCCAATCCAAGAACATGGTATGTCTCTCCACCTGTTTGTGTCGTCTTTGATTTCTTTCATGAGTGTCTTATAGTTTTCTGAGTACAGGTCTTTTACCTCCTTGGTTAGGTTTATTCCTAGGTATTTTGTTCTTTTTATTGCAATGGTGAATGGTATTGTTTCCTTAAATTCACTTGCTGATCTTTCATTGTTAGTGTAAGAGATTTCTGTGTGTTAATTTTGTATCCTGCAACTTTACCAAATTCATCTGTTCATTTTTAAAGGCTTAAAGTAAATTTCTCTTAACGTTTTTCTTACCTCCCTGCAAATCGTGGATGGCATTGGCTTCCTCATTCCTCTTAATTTCACATGCAGGGAGCAGAATTAAATCTTTTTAGGAAAAACATAGGGAAATGTGGGCCTGATATCTCAATGTCCCAGACTTTCTGCTTTAAAAAAAGGAGAAGTAAGTGTGAGAAGAGAACTCATACGGAGATCATCCTTTGAGACTTTTTCTACTGTAAGGCCTTTGTGCAGAACTACAGCAAAATCTCAATCCTGCATTCCATAAAGTCCTCCAAACTTTATGAAGTTTGAGTTGGGTGTGTTTAAAAGTTTTATCACTTCCCTTTTTAGATATCTTTTTCTAAGCCTTCTGAGAGCCAGGATCCTGTCTTTTCTTTACATTGTACATTTCGCAGGGTCTAGGAGGACCACCAGATGTCCACCAGAAGAATCAGAATTCCTGTCCGAGTGACTGCCACAGAGCTCTCTGGACACTGCAACTGATCCCTAAAGTATTTGCAAGCTCCGCCCCCAGACACACACAGGTGTACACACTCTATTCTTCACCTCTGACCTTTTAGCAAGTTCTGGGCATGCAAAGAAGTGGTAATTCAGGCAGCCACACCTTTCTGCTTCAGCTCAAGGGTTTTAGAGTCTTTCCTAGTCTTTTTTTATTATTATTTGTTTTTAAATAAATTTATTTATTTAATTTATTTATTGGCTGTGTTGGGTCTTCGTTGCTGCACACGGGCTTTCTCTAGTTGCTGAGAGCGGGGGCTACTCTTCATTGTGGTGCACGGGCTCCTCATTGCCATGACTTTTCTGGTTGTGGAGCACGGGCTCTAGGCGCATGGGCTTCAATAGTTGTGGCACACGGGCTCAATAGTTGTGGCTCACGGGCTCTAGAGCACAGTCTCAGTAGTTGTGGTACACGGGCTTAGTTGCTCTGTGGCATGTGGAATCTTCCCAAAGCAGGGCTCGAACCCATGTCCCCTGCATTGGCAGGTGGATTCTTAACCACTGTGCCACCTAGGAAGTTCTTTCCTAGTCTTCTGACTTACCAAATTCTCTCAAGCCTGGAAGAGACATAATATATGAGTATATGTCTTATTTTAGGATTTATTGAATTATATTTATATATATTAACCTCATGAAGAGAAGGTGAAAAATATTCTGAGGCTGGGTGAAGCCAACTCAGCATTAAAATATTGCTGGTAGACCACTGGTATTTGGCTCTACTATTTAATCAGAAGCTGTTTAATTTGTGAGAACATATTTCAAAATAGAAATGAACAAATTTCACTGGTTATAAGGTGCACATTTTAGTATCTCTGAAATCAGGATGCATCTTATAATTAATGGCATGTCATAGTTTAATCAGCAGTGTTTATTCTTTCTTGGTTGTTGTAAAATAATGACTGTCTTACAAGCGATGGCATCCTAAATTATATGAACTGTGGTAGTTTCATGCAGTATCTTTGAGTCACAATTTCAAGTGCAGAGCATACATGTAAAACAAGGACTTGTAGTGGATGTCACTCTACAGGGTGGGAGATAATCTAAACTGAAAATCAGGGAATAATCTCTGAGCTATCCATCTCTAATGGAGAAAATATCAGGGTTACACTTCCCACTTAACAAGTAAGGTGAGGTTCCCTGTTATGTACAACCGTGGCATAATTTTCCATTATACCACATTTTCCAAGTTTAAAAAATAACTTGATTTCTGTATCCCCCAATAGACTCTGACCTCCATAGGGCAGAGACTGTGTCTTTAATGTTCCTCATTGTGTTTCCAGCACCCAACATGGTTTCCAGATTGAGTCACCTTGGCAACACATAGGTGTTCAATGGAGCTTTGTTTAAGCACTCTTTTCTGGCACAGTATACAGTGTGTGTGTGAATTGAATGGTGGCTTCCAAAATGATATGTCCATGTCCAGATCGCTGGAACCAGTTTGTTACCTTATTTGGAAAGGGGGGGGTTTACAGATGTCATTAACAGTTTTGAGATGGAATCATTTTGGATTACACGAGTGCGTTCTAAGTCCACTGACACCTGTCATTTCAAGAGAAAGGCAGAGGGGCATTTGAGACAGACAGAAGAGGAGGGAGAGATGGGCAAGAGAGAGCCACAAGCCAGGGTTTCCCTGAAGCCGCCAGAAGCTGGAAGAGGAGGTGAGCAGTATCTCTCCTAGAGCCTCCCAGGGAATCACCGTCTTGCCGACAGCTTGGTTTTGGACTTTTGGCCTCTGGAACTGTGAGAATAAATTTTTGTTGTTTTAAGGTACTCAATTTTTGGAAATTTATTATGGCAGCCAGAGGAATGCTATACATACACACACACAGGCACATAAGCACACACACGTGTAAACACACATACACAGATTTTTCTGGCCTATAGTTAAAGTGTCAGATAATTTTTTTAACATTAGAAGTTATAAATGTGTAACCTCCTTTTCTGGATTTTCCCGGTGATAGAGTTTACCCTAACATCCATCAATTGGCTGACAGATAAGTGCGATTATGGAATATGGTTTCCACAGTGTGTTCACTGAACAGCGGATCACACACTCACTGTCTTACAAGCACAGTACCGAGTGCCAGAAACATGAAGGTAAGTGCGGACCTGATGCTCGAGGGGTTCAGAGGCCCACTGGGCAGGTGGATTCTTAGAATTAACTATTATTGTGTAATAAGCATGGAGATGCTTCATCCCAGAGGTCAGTTAATATTGCTGGGAGCTCTGGAGGCAGGTTTCACAGAAAATGTCAATTGACCCCTGAGCTAGTCCCTGATGAGTGAGTGGGTTTCGATGGGTTTAGAAGAGGGAGGATGCTCTTCCTGGCAGAGGTTAGGAACATCCTGAACAGAGACATGGGAGGGGGTGGTAGGAGATGAGGCCCAGATGGCACTGGAGAGCAGGTCTTGAAAAGCTGTCACGTGCTGAGGTTGGACCTTTATTCCGTGGCTTGGCTGGTGGCTCTCAGCTTTTCCCCCACCTTCTAGGGCCCAAATAACAGATGGTATTATGACAACTCCACTGCACCAGAATCCACTCAGGTCCCAAATTTTAATGCACTTCAGTATGAAATAGCAAGTACTGAAGCACAGTGAGATGTTGTAGCCCAGCTCTCCCAATTCTCAGACCAACAAGGCGTTTTTTTCTAATAACATGTGAGCTACTAATACGAGGGTGAGTCAAAAATGACCCACACTCTGACTATAGAATTTATTGTAATTAACTTTTAGAAAAGACAAATGCATCATTTTTTGTCATAATCTTTGTCCGTCTGTCAACAAGCTTTCATATTCCCTCATTAAAACATGTTTTAGGTTGAGCTGCAAGCCACGCATGCACCACTGTCTTCACTTCTTCATCAGAAGTGAATCTTCATCCTCGTAGGGCTGCTTTCAGGGGACCAAACAGGTGAAATTCTGATGGAGCAAGATCAGGACTATAGGGAGGATGCTTTAATGCCTCAAAACGAAGTTTTTGCAGAGTGTTGACAGTGTGGGCAGAAGTGTGTGGATGTACATTGTCATGCAGGATCACAACGCCCTTTGGATAGCAGTCCTCTGTATTTAATCTGAAGTTTAGGCTTCAGCTCTTCAATAAGCATCTCACTGTAATGAGTAATGAGCACTGTTGATTGTTGAACCTTTTTCCTGATAATGTTCCAGTACTGGCCCTTGAGAATCCCAGAAAAGCGTAAGCATCAATTTCCCAGCTGATGGTTGACTTTTGAAATTTTTCTTGGTCGGCAATTGAGGATGTTTCCATTCTGTACTCTGCCATTTACTTTCAGGCTCATAGTAATGAATCCATATCTTGTCACCAGTAATGATTCTCTTTAAGAAACTTTCACCTTCCTTAGAGTATTAGTCCAAATTTTGTTTGCAGATATCAAACGCCTCTGTTTATGTTCTTCCGTGAGTTGTTTTGGTACCCATCTCGCACAAACTTTTGGAAACCTCAGTCTGTTGTGGATTACTTCGTTTTGAGGTGTTAAAGCATCCTCCCTGTAGCCCTGATTTTGCTCCATTGGACTTTCACCTGTTTGGTCCCCGGAACGCAGCCCTACGAGGATGAAGATTCACTTCTGATGAAGAAGTGAAGACAGTGGTGCATGCGTGGCTTGCAGCTCAACCTAAAACATGTTTTAATGAGGGAATACGAAAGCTTGTTGACAGATGGACAAAGAGTATTGAAAAGCAAGGAGATTATGTCGAAAAATGATGTATTTGTCTTTTCTAAAAGTTAATTAGAATAAATTCTACAGCCAGAGTGTGGATATTTTTTGACTCACCCTTGTATCAGGAGCTGTCTCTGGAGAGGCTCAGTGTAGAATCTTGGGCCACATGCACTTCCTTGCCCAGCTTCTGTCTCAAGAAAACCTGTTAGAGTTTGTGAGTCACGTTTTCATAGAGAAACTTGTATCCACTCCAGTTTTTATTTTAAGAATAAATTATCTCACAAACGTCGTATTTCATTCAGTCCTAGTGTTGAGCAACACGTGAGCAACACATTCTACAACCAGCTGTGTCAGCACATCACAGCTGCAGCGAGGTGTGCGGACAAAGAGCTCGTCTTTGTTCCTGTGCTCCCTAGCACAGTCCCTGTTCACAGAGGTGCTTCCCTGGTGTTTGCTGATATGGACTGGTGGCGGGGGGATGTTGGAGGGCTTTCAATATGGGAAGGACCCAATCACATTTAGATTTTAGAAGGATCATTCTCGTGTCATTTTGGAAGGTCATTTGGAGCAGGAAAAATGTGAAATTATAGAATGACAATATTTGGAAGCTATAGGGTTATAATTAAAGGAGAAAGATGGCCTCCAGCCAAAACTAAAGTAAGACTGCAGAGAATAGGGCGATACCCTGGAAGTATTTTCAAGGTGAGATTTCCAGGACTGATGATTGGGTAGATGGGCTGTGAGGAGGAGAGATGCACTCAGGAGTCCAGAGGCTCCTGGCGTGGGTGCCGATGTCCTGTCAGAGGTAAGGACGCAGCTGGAGAAGCAGATTGCAAGTGAGCGCATTCGTCAGGGTGGACCTGGTGGGGCTGTGGTAGCCACTGCAGCATGTCAGTCTTTGAGAACAGCAGAGGTTTCTTTCTTCTTTGTGCTACGTGTTTATTATGAGTTGGCTGAGGGCCCTCCTCTCTGTCCTCATCCTTCCTGCGGGACCTGGGCCTACAGGCCCGTGTTTTTGCTTCCACACCTGTTGAGGCAGGAGAGAGAATACGGCAGATCACACACTGGCCCCTTGAAAGACTCTATCCAGAAGTGACGTCCCGCACGTCCCTCTTACATTTCATTGTTCAGGCGTTTGGAGATGTGCAGCCTTTCCACGGGCCGCAAATACGACTCCAGTGACACTTGTGCTAATTGGTGGATGTGCTGAGCTTGAGGTATTTATTTGAGGGAAGTTCCCTTCAGCAGGAATTAGAAAGCTTGGCTTGCATCTTGAGAGAGCTCAGGGCTGGAGAATTAGTGTTGGAAGGTTTCAAAGTCGTGGCCATAAAACAGGCCACAGGAGTGAGTAACGCTGATAAGGAGGGACTAGAACCTGTGCTAACGATGGTAAAAGATCAAGGGTAATAAGCTTGTGGATCCAAATATTGCAACCCCAAGTCGTAATTTTTTTTTAGCAGTTTGTTTTAAATTTTAAATAATTTTAAGTAACTGTTGGCATGGATGTCGAATTAATCACTTAAATGGAGTTTAGCTTTTTCATACTCCAAAATCGCTTGACTTGCATTTAATCATTTAAAAGGTGATTTTGCAGTAGGATTTTGGCCAATTTTCTGACCCAGCAGGGAGGAGAAAGTATTGCCAAGGATAGCTACTGTAGTTTGAACTGAAGATCAGTTATAAGTTGATTGATACTAAGATTGCTGAGTACTCAGAAAATTAGAATACCTTATAAAATTTTCTAACTGGCTGTGCCTCAAACAGAAAGATGTGGGCTTAACCTTGCTGTAACGCTACTCTTTTTATAGCCCCAGTTACTGGCGAAGGGAGGTAGTTAATAGCACTTTTCCCCATTGGCCAGTGTGCGGCATGACGAGACGTGCTATTTCTCTTCTCCATTCTCTTAAAAGGTTCTTATGCTTCTGCCTGCCTGACCTCCATCGAAGCCTACACCTGAGTTACTCATTTTTTTTATCTTTTCTTGTAGACATATGTGATTACTGCCAATAAACTCTCCTTCCGTCAAGATTATGCCCTTAACAGGAAAATGAAAAAAACACACCTGGTTTGACACGTCACCATTATTTCTTTGAAGGAAACTGTGCGGCGTTACCCTAGCAGTGATGGTAAAAATGATAATTCTGGTTTTCACTGTTGAGGTGAACGAGCATTTGCCAGACTGCCACTTTTTGTTAGCACTGTGTCATGAATGGTTGCAAAATAAAAAAGAAGGAAGCTATACCTTTTACTTGTTGTCACAGACACATAAAACTATTAAGAGCAAACTCTTGAAATATTGCTCAGCTATAAAAAGGAATGAAATGGAGCTGTATGTAATGAGGTGGATAGACCTAGAGTCTGTCATACAGAATGAAGTAAGCCAGAAAGAGAGAAACAAATAGTGTATGCTAACTCATATATACGGAATCTTAAAAAAAAAAAAAATGGTACTGAGGAACCCAGTGACAGGACAAGAATAAGGATGCGGATGCAGAGAATGGACCGGAGGACACGGGGTTGGGAGGGCGGGGGGCGAAGGGGAAGCTGGGACGAAGTGAGAGAGTAGCATAGACATATATATACTACCAACTGTAAAATAGATAGCCAGTGGGAAGTTGCTGTATAACAAAGGGAGATCAACTCGATGACGGGTGATGCCTTGGAGGGCCGGGACAGGGAGGGTGGGAGGGAGTCGCGGGAGGGAGGGATATGGGGATATGTGTATAAATACAGCTGATTCACTTTGGTGTACCCCCATAAGCTGGTACAAGAGTGTAAAGCAATTATATTCCAATAAAGAGCTAAAAAAAAAAAAAAAAAAAAGCAAACTCTTATTCTTCAGTCAAGCAAAGCCATTGGTGTTTCCTCCTGGATGATAATTAAAATTAACATTTATTGAGGGTAATTGTGCTGCTGCTTATTGTACGATGCGTTATGTACGTTATCTCATTTAATTCTCATAGTAGCTCTTTGACGTAAGGCCACCTACCAGGAACAGGAGGCTGCGAGAGGGGGAGTAATTAGCTCAAGATCACAAAGCTGGAAAGCCGGGCAGCGAGCTGCCAGCCAGTTCTGGAGCCCTGCCTTCCCTTGCCTCGTCTGCCTCTCTCATGTCTCTGACCAACAAGGGGTTTTTTTCCCTGCTCGTATTGTACACTGCAGAATGAGAGAATCTTCTGTTGATCATCTTTATTAAAAATTGAGGCACTCACAGGCAGGGTACCAAGGGTAGGCCTGGGTGCACTGTCTGAAGTAAAGAGAACCACCGGGGCCCCAGAGAGCTGTTAGTAGAGGATGGGAACTAAACTGGACACTGGGGATTACCAGCTGAGGGAGGGGTTTTTTTGTTTTGTTTGTTTATTTAATTTATTTTATTGGCTGCATTGGGTCTTTGTTGCTGCGCCCTGGCTTTCTCTAGTTGTGGCACACGGGCTCAGTAGTTGTGGCGCACGGGCTTAGTTGCTCCGAGGCATGTGGGCTCTTCCCCGCCCAGGGATGGAACCCGTGTTCCCTGCACTGGCAGGCGGGTTCTTAACCAGTGCGCCACCAGGGAAGTCCCTGAGGGAGGTTTTCTATTTTAAATATTTGTTGTCTTCCTGCCCCATCCTCCCCAAGAAGAAAAACCAGGGGTGGAAGTTGACATGTAAAAGCCAAGTAAGAAGAGTCTCCATGTTTCCTTTTTGGCATTTAAAATGCTTGTTCCTTAATTGCCTTCCATGGTCACGCATACATACATATTTCTATACCTAAACCCATTTGTGCCGTCAAAGCCTTCACTTACCTTGGGGTGAGACGACGAAACTCCAGCCTTTCCAGAGAGGCTCTGCTCCTGATGTCTGTCACAAAGGTGTGACACACTCATAGTCACATCCCTTCCCTTAACTGAGGAGTTGTGTATTTTATGATCACAGTGTGACACAGCAAGCACTTTGGAAACCAAGCAGAAACAGGTTGGTGCCGTCAAAGGTGACAAGAAAGAACACAAGAGATGCCATAGGGCCTGTGGGCACACTTAGGCTCCAACGTCAACAGATAGTCCCCCGCCGCCCAATACACATCTGTGCTGGGCAGTATTTTCACATTGTGTATTGATTAGAACAGCTTAATGGTGATTCTTGCCTAGCTTTTTGGAGATCTGATGAAAGCTGCAAGTCAACATGTGCACAAAGTTTTTCACATAATTTCACAGTGTTTGTTATCTGTCCACCCGTCGCCTGAAGCCAAGGACGCAGAGCCTCGAATTAACGTGTCCTGTCACTGCACAGTACGTGGCCACCGCACAGTCACTGATGGCATTAGGAGGGGAAAGGCAACACCCATGCTGGCAGTTTATTGCTTTATCTTGTGATCATCAGTTGACTACGTAGCATTCCGCACATTGGGATTTCCTCTGTGGGCGGGCGAGTCGGGGAGATGGCAGTGCCCTGGGATGGGAAGTGGTAAAGAACATTTCTTAGAAGTGGAACTTCGTGCCATTCGCACAAATCTGATTTCTGTTTACTTGAGTTCCTCCCACCCCAGAGAGCACTGAGTTTACCCAAGCCAACTGTGGCCCGTGGGCCAGGTCTGGCCTGCTGCCTGTTTAGTTAGTAAACGAAGTCTTACCAGCCACACTGTTCATTCACCTGTTGTCTCCGGCTGCTTCTGCACCTGAATGGCAGAGTTGAGCAGTCCCATCAGAGATTTGTAAGCCTACAAAGCCTAATATTTTTACTCTCTGGTGCTGGACAACCCTTGTCCTAAGCTGTCTGTTCTTACCCAGTTTATTTGAAATTGGTGGTGTTTATTTACAGAGATGAAAGTAGAGATGTCTATAGATTCCACGAGCTGATGTGGACGGACCAGGCTTATGTACACTCACATTTAACTGTGGTTTAATCAATGGCAGCTATCTCTTTGAAAACAGGGCAAGAGAGATCTCCAGATAACCCACTTTAGAAATACGGTAGAGCAGTTCTTCTTGGTTATTTGTAGCCTTATCTCTTGGTGAAATGGCTTACTTTTCATACTAGGCTGGGTTCTCGGTTGCCCTCTCAGAGTATACTTGGTCAACACAAACTAAATTATTTAGCGTCATACTGCATAACAGAGAATCAGGAAAGCAAAACCGCCTCAGTAATGACACATAATGCATTTCAACAACATAGCTCCTAACCTGAGTGTCTCTTGGCTCACCTGTAGTACCTCTTTTCATTAATGTCACCAAAAACTGTCTACAGAAATAAAAATAGCAGTTGTGGAGACATGTCTTTGATGCAAAAAGCAAATGGAAAGAACAAACAGGTATAATACAAGGACCCTGCCCTGAAGAAATCTAAATTTTCATACTTTATCTTTTAGTACTAGCATTATACCAATTCTTATGACTATTCCAATAGATTTGGATGATTTAAGAAAGAGAACTGAATCTATACCAATCCAGAGAGGTCATTAATCATTTATTGCTTTCCTATAAAACAAATACAGTTTTCTAGATTTCACCACTATACTGATATGATATGAGAAGAAAAGAAGTTACATTAATATGTATATTTCCTCTTTTTAAAAGTGTGCTTTTCTATAAAGCCAAAAGAATTTTTTTTTTTTTAATAATATTGAGACGCGTGTATATCATAATACTGGTAGGACTATGACTTAGACATTCATTTGGTTTTGTCTAATAAGCTTTTAAATATACGGAAGTAAAATTTGAAAATTGAGAATTCAGTTGAATGATAAACTGCTAAGTTAACTGATTTCTTATGGGAGCTATACATCCAACCAGAGAAAAAATTGTCTTAAATTTGATAACACACATTGAGAGATTCTTTGGCTTAACCATGGAGGAATAATTTGTGTAGTAAATGTAAATGAATGATCAGAAACCCATTCATAGCTCCTCCTGAATGTAAATGAGGTGGTGATGGGTGCTGTTCATCTGTGTGGAACAGTTGTGGCTGCTGTATGTGTCAGCTTGTAGTAGGGGCAGCAGATATAGTTTTAAAAGCAGCGAAGTTGCATGTACTTAGTGCTCTCTCTGTATTCAGTACAATCAGGGCCATTGACGGCTTGTGGCAGTAGAGCCTGTTGGGATGATGTATACAGTAAACATCCCTTAATAAGATACTGCTGCCCAGTTACTGTTGGGAGATTGTGCGTGGTAACACTCATCAGGGCTAGATTTTTCTGTTTTCATTCTACGCTTCATAGAGTTTCATCTTCCCAGTGTCTTGAAAATTTAACTCCCACATGTACTTACCTAGCGTAATTACAGGAACTGCAAGGGGATTTGAGAAAGTGTTGGTGGAAGCAATAACAGTCAACTCAGGAAGCATTATACAAATCATATTGACAAGCTCACGGTTATAGCAATATAGGAAATAGAGAAGCACTGCTACTACAGTCGTTGACTTCCTGCTGATTTTTGTGTTTGGGGTTTTTTTTTTTTTTTTCTTGGAAATTGTTATTCTTTTGGTTTCCAGTCAGACATGGATTTCAACCCAAATTCCCTTTTGACCCTGTGTGTGAATTCAAGAAATGAAGGAACTTTTCTGAATTTGTTTCCTACGTGGGAGATGCCGGCTTGCCCAGGATAGTCCCAGGTTGTGTCTCTTGTCCCAGAGTAATTATTGGTAGTGCCCTCTTTCACTCTCTGAAGTGCCCTGGTTTGGACGATACATTATGTGGACATCCTACTTTTAGATGAAGTGGAGGTAATACTTCCCTCCAGTCTTGTGATGTGTGGTGATTATGTGAAATACCATGAAAATGAATAGCATGATTCTTTTGGTTAACAAAAAATAAAATTTTTGTTACAATAGGTAACCTTGAATTCTATAATAATGATGAACAATTTTATTCATATATAGCCATACATATTATGGGGAAGTTACGATAGATAGATACCGTATACAAACGTATTATAGGGAAATTGCTGTCTGAGAAATGGAGAGAATATTTTGGTGACCATTGATGATGCCTCAGGAATCAGCACTCTCTGTATTCTGAAAGGAATAATTACCACTGTATTTGTATCATTAGAAATTTCTACTGCACAGCTCTGTATATCATTGTTTTCGTGTCCGTGTCTGTTATTTGAATTAATTTGAAGGCTGTGGTACCCTGTGGCAGAGCATGATTTAAAATTTAGAGCAATTATTTTGATGAGCAACATGCATTTTACCTCAACATTACATTTCCTGGGATAACACGGTTTTGCAACTGAAATGATAATTCGTGAGAGTAATTTCTATCATGCTGCTATGATCTTATATTTTTTGCTAGAAAAATGAATCTAGTTTAAGAGCATATGATTTGATTCTGAGATCATTATATATGCTAATTTAATATCTGGGATTTACTGTAGGGATTTTAAGCTATTTTTAGAAGGTGGAAATAATTTGTTATGCTATAGTAAGATGATTAATCCTACATTAGAATTCTACAGAGCAAACCAAACATATTTATACATAGAACTTTGGCAATTTAAACTAGGAATCTTTAGCTTTAGCCATTCAGCTTGACTTAGTCATCCTTCATTAGAAGATTTCTGGTTTATATTCAAAGGCAAGAAATTATTCATGAATTCTAAATATTACCATATGCAATAATTTTGACAAGACTATTCCTTTTCCTTTTCCTTCTTTCTTCTTCCCTTCCTCCCTTGCTTCCTTCTTCTCTCTCTTTTTTTCAAATAACATCGTGAATGGTGCTCTGGGAGAATGTATGCCTCCATTTGAGGAGCTGACTCTGCTGTTAAGCATTGCTGATGGACTGTCTTACACCTAGATCATAGGTAATAAATTCCTCTCTGTTCCAAAAGATGCTCAGAAAGATCTCTAATAGTTCTTTGGCTTTTTTGTGTGTGTGGTCCTGAATGAAATCTGTATGTCTTTTTTGAAAAGTCTGTAATTCACCCTTTTTAGTACTGAGTGTAGGTTTTTCCACCTGCATCCATTGGTCTATACAGATGGTGATGCTCACCTCCAAAATGTGGAATAAATGGCAGGCTTGGGGCAGGCAGTGGAGAGAATAGATGATGAGGTCAGGTCAGGGGCCAGACATGCTAAGCTTGAGTTGCTGATGGGACATCCAGGTGAAGATGCTTGCTCCCTCCATGGGCACAGATGCTCTGGAGTGACATACAGGCATTGGGTCCAGATTGATGGTTGGGAAGGGAGGCAGAATACGCTTCTTGGAGGAATTATTTCCTGTGCTAAATCTTGAAGGACAGATAGGGATTAGCCAGCTAAAGAGGGCTGCTCTGTTTTCCTTTACTTCTCAAACATTTCTTACCCTATGTGGCCTTCTTTTAATCTTTGAAAATTATACCCTTTTAAAAATGTTTGTGCTACAAGCACATATACATTCAATATGGAATTTCCTGAACCAGTCCATTTAGGAAAAGAGACATAGAGACTTTTTCCCTTGCCAGTACAAGGTTAATTCATTAGGGCTGGGTGGAAGGAACTGGGATGGAATCGGCACTGTGGGGTAGTTGGAGTTTCCAAGGGCAGCTTGGTTCAGCTGTTTTTACTGTTTCCTTTTTGGTTTTGGAAGTGTTAACTCTCCTGACAGTTATCCCTCTTGTGATAACTGTAGTTACCCAGGACAGAATGTGACATTTCTGGTGATTCCTAAATATGCCCTGGGATTGTTGCTGTGTTTTGAGATCTTGCATGGTGGTAGGATTACCTCTTTGAAGCCAGAGAGGGCCTTCTGTCTTAGCCCAGGCCAAGCAGTTGACACACTTAGAAACTAAGGCTCGCAGAGAAACTGGCATTCAAGAAGCCTGGGGACATAAGCAGAGCAGGACTTGAGAACCCTCCCTCTGAGCTCCATGCTATTTGCACAGAGTAGGTGACTTTTTAAAAAACTTACTAATAGTTTTACTGAGGAATATTTCACGACTCATAAAATTCACTCTTTTCAAGTGTCCAATTCAGTGGTCTTCCAAGGAGTGGTATAACCATCACCACTATTTTTACTGCTACCCAAAGAACCTCGGACTCAGTAGCAGTCACTTCTCACCCGGCCCTCTCCCTAGCTTCCAGGAACTACTAGTCTTTCTGTCTGTATGGATTTGTCTGTCCTAGACATTTTGTGTACATGGAAGCATACATTATGTGGTCCTTTGTGACTGGCTTCTTTCCCATAGCATCATGTTTTTAAGCTGCATCCATGTCGTACGTAGCACGTATTAGCACTCATTCCTTTTTACGGCTGAGTAAATAGTCCACGGTAAGGGTCTATCACATTTTATGTGTCCATTCATCAGTTGATAGACATTTGGGTTGTTTCCACTTTTGGCTCTAATGAACATTCAAATACAGTCTTGTGTGTGGACATACATTGTCATTTCTCTTGGATGTATGCCTAAGAGTAGAGTTACTGGGTCATATGGTAACTCTATGTTTAATCAGTGGAGGAATTGCCAGGCTCTTTTCCAACGATTTTACATTCCCACTAACAATGTATGAAGGTTCTAATTTCTGCACATCTTTCTTGTCTGTCTTTTTGATTATAGCCATCTAGAATGTGAAGTGGTATCTCGTTGTGGTTTTGATTTGCATTTCCCTAATGACTAATGATGTTGAGCATCTTTTCATGTGCTTGTTGGCCACTTGTGTATCTTTGGAGAGATGACTGTTCAGTTCTTTGCCCATTTTTACATTGGGTTATTTGTCTTCTTGTTGTTGAATTACAAGAGTTCCTTATGTATTCTGGATACATGCCCTTTATCAGATATGTTTTACAAATCTTTTTTTCCCATTCTGTGGGTTTTCTTTCTTGTTGGTGATTTTGGAAACTCAGAAGTTTTCAATTTTGATGATTTGCATTTTATCTGTTTTATATTTTCACATGCTTTTGGTGTTACATGTAAGAAACCATTGCTTAATCTAAGGGCACAAGTGTTTATTCCTATTGTGTTCTTCTAAAAGTTTTATAGGTTTAGCTCTTACATTTGGGTCTATTGAGTTGACCCATTTTTAGTTGGTTTTTGTATAGATTACTTTTAAATGATGGCTTTTCTGTGCTTCCCAGCTATTTTATCTTTGAAGTATTTCTGGTGTTTCAATCTACATGAAATTACATGAAATGTTTTTAAGAAAAATTCTTTTTTTCACTCTTCTGTGTCTTATGTTTGGTCATTTGAAGGAATCTACTTACTGACATACAGTGATTACTTTCAACTTTTTTTAACCTAATGCTATTGTGAGCTGAAAAATACACATGTTCTCTTTTACAGTAGCAAATACAAGTCAGTGTAGTACTGAAGACTCTTGCTCTGTTAACCTGAACAGTTGGTCTCTGTTCTAGAACAATATCTTCATTTTCTGAGAACATTTGTTTGGGATCTTTCAATGAAAGCATCTCTCTTTCCATCAGCCTCTTATCTGCACAATGAACAAAGCTGCTGAGTAGAGGGCAAAAGCTTAAGACATGCAGGTGATTTGGAAACTGCCACATCCCATATGCTGTAAGTGCTGAAAATTTACATCCAAATCAAAGATGAGTTTGGAAACTTCACAGTCTATTCTACTCTTCAAATAATAAGCTACGAAGTTTTCTTATGAAGTCATTTATTATTTTTATTTTTCATTGAAACAGGATTTTTTTAGTGCTTCAATATGCTTAGTTCAGCACGCAGTGTTACTGTTCTTTTTGTAAATAGCATGTTTTAAACTTAAGGTGTCAGTGTCTCTTAAAATGTCCTTTATATTTCAAAGAACTTCAGCTACCCTGAAATATCACACATTGAATGAAAAGCTATGATGGAATTTTTCTACTGAGTTCACATAAATTGTTTTCTGTTGTTTAGTTATTATTTTGGTATACTTAGCTTTTCAGGTTGTTAAGATTTTGTTCTAAATAGTCTAGCTTCATACTTTATGGTGATTAATGTAAAAATTGAGAATTGTCTGTTAAATACTGTCGTAGTTGTGATATAAAGGGGAATGGGCATTATATAAAGCCATAGAATAGTTTACTTAGCAGTATTAAATAGAACAACTGATTTTCAATACTGATTTTTATTTTTAAAAGATGATAGATCTATGATGGTTTTCATGTAGCAGTTCAGTAATTTAGTTTAGTAGTTGGCAAAGCTGCTTCTGGCCACTCCAGAGGGGTTTCTTCTGCAAAAAGAAATTATGGTTTGCACCTGCTGTGAAAGTGGATAGAAGCCGGGTTCAGTCTCACGGGGTTGCCTCCTGGGTCTAGTTTGTGAACTGCCCCCAGCGCTGTGACAATGACCTTTCCAAGGAACTTGGTAGGCGGCAGCAGGGACAGGAAGTTTGCTGTATTTTGGAATGCAAGCAAAAATATTGGTACATTGTCTCTCCAGATGACTCTCAGAGCACTTCTCTTTCTGTATGGGGCTGGGAGGGTGGGCCGTGTATGGAGAGATTTGCCATGTGGGTTGGCTTGTGTCCGAAGAAGGAACCCTTTCAGATTTGGGTCTGATTACAGAAACGGAGAAATAAAGCTGCAGTGGGGGCTGCTTTTGTTTCTGGATATAAGGGAAGGCCTCTGTCTGTTGAAACAGTTGCTTGTGTCTGAGTGAGCATCACTAAATAGAGAACACGACCACAGAAGAAGTCCAGGTCAGGGTAGCAGCTTTCCTCATCTGCTTCTTCCATTTTTTTCTGAAAAGCTGTATTTTCTTGATTGGTGACTACTAGTAACAGCTAACATTTATTAAGTATAGTTTACTCTGTACCAAGTGCTGTGCTTTTCTTTAGCTGGATTATTTAATCCTCACAGTAGCAGCATGGAGTTACAGTCATTCCCATCTTACAGAGGAGAATAGTGAATCATGGCTGTCCGTGGAGTTGGGCTGCTAGAGCCCAAATTCTTTTTTTAAATAAAAAAAGGTTTTTTTATTGGAGTATTGTTGATTTACAATGTTGTGTTAGTTTTTGCTTTACAGCAAAGTGAATCTGTTATTTATATATATATATATATATATATTTATCCACTCTTTTTTAGATTCTTTTCCCATATAGGTCATTACAGAATATTGAGTAGAGTTCCCTGTGCTATACAGTAGGTCCTTATTAGTTATCTATTTTATATATAGTTGTGTGTATGTGTCAATCCCAATCTCTCCATTTATCTCTCCCCGCCTTTCCTGCCTGGTAACCATAAGTTTGTGTTCTACATCTGTGACTCTACTTCTGTTTTGTAAGTAAGTTCATTTCAGAGTCCAAATTCTTTTGTGAACTTTGGGAAAAAGTTTTTTTTAATATTCTTAGTTAAAATAGATATACTGCTTTCCTTATATTTAAATGCATATTATCTGAGACCTTGCTTCTGCACCTCTAGGCTTCCTCAGAGGATCTTTTTCTCTTTCAAAGATACTGTAGGAACTGGGGTCCTAGTGTCTCTCAAGTCTCTGAGACAGCTTTTTGCCAGTTATAATTACGGTTCTGTATTTCATTGACTCTTATGAAATTATCAATTGTAAAAGGCACTATTTTATATATAGCTAAGAAAGAAAACAGATGTCAGATAAACTATAACAGTGCTTTTTATCACCTACAATTTTATACTTATGAAATAAGCTCTTTGAGATTACCTACACACTGATTTTTTTCATTTTGGGCCATAGAAACAAGAAAATATATGTGAAACAGATCATGGTACTTCTCAGTCTTTACATTCCAGGTTGAACTCTTCTGCTTTATTTTCCCTCTCAGCTGTAAATGTCCATGCTTTTCCAGACAGTATGGTCCTCTGTGCAACCAAGAGCATTGTTGAGAGAGCATTTCTTAGGAATGCTGTACCCTTGTCTCCAGGATCTTCTTCCAAACTGCAAGTTCCAATGGGTATGCACAGGAAATGAGGATACAACAGAACCACACCTAGCCAGCAGTGATTGTAAGTTGCAGCCCAAGTTTGGAGGTGCATCATAGGATCAAAATATAGTATTGTAATATTAGAGGAAGAGACAAAATCAAAAGCCCAGACTTCTTAACTTCCATCACCTTTACTGGGGTTCATCTTTTTATCTCTGGAATGTGCTTGAGCTAATTATGAGTAATGATAACAAGAAAACAGGCTGTGCTGTTTCCAGTATTATGCATGGCTGGTTGGTTAATTCACTCTGGACAGTTTAATAGGAAATAGCAACAGTCCTGGGATCTGAAGCTAAAACAGCACGATGTGGAGAAGTGCCAGAAGCCCGTTGTCGTCATGTGGAAGCTGTGTGAGCTTCAGCAAGTTACTTTTCTGGGCCCCATTTTCTTCATCCAAAAAAAAAAAAAAAAAAAAAGATGATCATTTCCACCTCAGAATCGTTTTAATCTCATTAATTTAATGAATTAATTTCTGTAGAGCCTTTAAAACATTGCCTTCTATACTGGTAAGTGCTATTTATGTTAAATAAATTAGTGAATAAACAAATAAATGACTGGTATTGTCAGGAAGTATGGAGCAAGGTGTAAGCCAGCCAGCGAGAGAGGAGAAGGGATCAGATGTGTAGAAGCTGCAGAAGAGAGCCCCTGCCCTCCTGGAATCCCCTCGGGGGTGGGGCCTGGCTTGCACCTTTGTTGTTTAATTCCTTGTTTATATACTTTCCCTGGGTATAAACAAAAGTCTTGTGTGCGTGTGTGTGTGCGCCCGCGTGTGTGTGTGTGCGTGTGTGTGTGTGTGGGGGGGATGGATAGAGGCTGGTGGCTGATGCAGACAGTAGAGGGGTGATTGGAAACAGCCGGGCTAAGATTCTCCACCCGGCATGGCCCTCACTCAATTGTCTTACCAAAAATTACCCTGCCTTTTAAAGTTTTTAAAAAATTGTTATTATTAAAGATGGCTTGGCCATTCTTGTGGCTTTGCAGCCAAAGCATTTTAACTGCTTCTCCAATATCTTTTGGTCCAGAAATGACCCAGATTAAAGCCCCACCCACAGGTTGTAAACCTGCTGAGCCCTCTTCAGTTGGAGAGGTTTTATAGGACTGGAGAAACGTCTGAATCATCACCTTATTAGAAGTAAATTTACCTAAGCAGTCATGGAGTTTCTCCTTTACACATTTCCGCTTTGGGTTCTTGACGGGCGGGGCCCGTTCCGTGCTTGTCTGATGTCAGCCTGGGCAGAACCGAGGCTGTTGTTCTCACGTAATTTTACCTTCTTCCCGCGTGTGTTTTTGGGGGAAGAACTCAACCTCACTTCTTTACAACTCCTCATGTTAAATAACAGAAGTTGTAACTACAGGGCGAAGAGAATGGGCTTTGGGATTCTGTAACCTGCCTTCCAGTGCCTGGCAAGGCTTCACCACCTCAGTTTTGTTCTCTCTCAAATAGCGATGCTGGTATTTGCTCCAGAGAGCTGCTGTCAGAACCCTCTGCAGTGTTGTAGCTTCAGCTCTTAGTCTTTCAAATAATAGCGCCAGCTCAATAAAGTCAGTGAAATAAAGTCCCAATTAGATATCCCATCTTTGTTTAAAACAAGGGTGAGAATGGGACTAGGTATCAGATGGGGACCTTTTGCAAACAATATATACTCCCCTCCAGTAGTCCTTACTGAAATGAGCCACTCTTACTCATTGGGGTGGGGGCAGAAGTCAGAGATGAGATGCTGCTTCTCTTCCCATCCTCCAACCCTGACGCTCCTGCGTGGGGAACACCAGGCCCCCAAATTATTCACCTTGAGAAGATTAATGCTTATTTCAATGATAATTACTTTAAAATCCTTTTTGGCAGCCATATATTCCTTCAAAGCAACCTTGGAAGGTAATGTTAGAGTTTTCATCTTACAGATAAGAAAACCAAGATTCAGCAGTTAGGTAATTGCCCCAAGTTAAAAGTAAAAGTTGAGTTCCATTGTAAACGTATAAATCAGCCCAAGTCAGCTCCTGGTTTTCGCTTTTCAGTGTCATTTATCAGGATGAGGATTTGACAAGCTTTTGTTCTTGACACTGGTTTGTTCCAGGGTCAGGGAAGAACGGGGTCTGTCTTCTGTTTCTGACCCCCCCCCCCCTTTCTCCGCACAGTGTGTGAGATTCACAGCTCCCTGCGGGGAAGGGTCAGTTTGATAAGGGGTTCAGCTGCCTCTAGGGCTGAGGGGCCACGTGGAGGAGTGCTGTCATCGTGGGAGCCAGGCACCCGGCCAAGGTGAGGAAAGTGTGAGGGCTTCGCAGGACCTTGTGGAAGGACGTTCATGGATTGAAGCCACAAATTCGCAGGGCTGGTGCCCATCCCAAGGCTGCTAGCCGAGGGTTAGACCAGAGCAAACAGACTTTCTCTGCCAGATAGAGCATGTTTATTTTTGTCCCTCATTTAGTTGTGTGTTGTAGGCCTTCTCCCTTCCACATTTTTTTTTGCTGAGAGTAGAAATGGCAGCTGAAGTTCGTTGCTTTCCAAGTAAAAAAGAAAGAATATAGAAATGGGGGAGGGGAGCGCTATACATGTCTAGTTCCTCATATTTTGGGTGGAATCAGTAGTTCAATAAGTTGTTTTTATTCTAGGCTTTAAGAGTGTTGGGTTTTGGTTATTCTGCGCTATTGGCTATTAGCTTACCATTGTAAAGAGACCAATCCAGTTGCTTTTAGATGAAACATGAGGGTAATACACATTGCATAAAGGATAGCTCAGTTTGCCTGGTTTAATGATGTGCAGAGCACAGGAACTGGAATAAAAGAAAACTTCCAAGTAAGTTAAAACTGAAACATTCTTTAAAACATCTGTTTGAATTACTCGTATTGGATTTTTAAGAAGGAAGTAGATACAGCGACTGAAGTATCATTCTCTGTTCCATTTTCTAGTGTTTGAAAGCCCCCTAGTTTCTGACTGATTGTATGGGAGGTAGGATGGCCTTGACTCAGGGCCATTCAGCTTGGTAGCCTGTTTCAAGGTGTAATCATCATCCTTGACCTTCATCATCCCCGGTGCTCACTTTCTTCTTTACCTCTGAACACTCTAGAAGGTCAGTTTCTACCAGCATCTCTGGTTGTGGAGTTTCAGACACAGGAGAGCTCGGGATCACGGTCAAATGCTTGCAGGCTGGAGTTGCTTTCACCTCCTTCCTTTCCATATAGAACTAATGGCAGGCAGCTTTTATCCCTTTACACATTTTCTTCTTTCAGCCCTTTCTCAAGACCCCAGTACTGTGTAGCAGAACCCCGGAGCTAGAAGAAAGCCCCAAGACAGTCCCATCCCATCCCATCCCATCCCTTTTATATGACGGAAGAGGTCACAGGAGGAGTCAGGGGCTAGAGGTGACTTGTCTCCAGGTCACTGGCTGAGTAATGATCGAAATCTAAAAAGCCCATGTCTCCTGGCTCTGTCTGGTGCTATTTTAACCATAAAGTGTTACTTTCGTTGGTTAAACTTGTTTGTTGCCCAGCTGTCACTATTGTCATTTTAATGATTCTATATCATTATAATGGTTTAAAATTCATGTGTGACGTGAAGAGCCATGTGTTACTTTCACTTAACCCATATATTAAGAGCTCCCTGTGTGCAGAGGCAGGGTTGGGAGCTAGACATGGCGTTTCTTGGTTAATTCCATGGTAACTTTTAAAGTAAGTGAGAGTAGGATTTGAATCCGTTTTTCTGTCTTCAAAATCTCTGCCTTCTCAGTACCTCACTATTACATATTCAGAATAAATAAGCCTCTCACACTTGAGGTTTTTTCAGCTTTCACTAGAAAATATCTAATCAGAATACTGTGTTTTTCTTAAACTATTATCCTGCTTTGCTTTAATTTACAAATAAAATTCAAGAGAAGCTCTTGGAATGAATAGGGTGATGCATATAAACAGTCCTAATAACGAAGCTGCTAGAAGTTACAGAAGTGACATCTGACTTAAGTGGCTTCAGGTTGGATAAGAAAGGACATTGATAATTGGCTACAAATAGAGGCCTTGTTTTTACTCAGAGTTTATGTTCCAGCTGTTGATTTGAAGTGTTTCTTTTAGGTTAGGAAGATCTGGATAAGTAAATGTCCTCTTCTTATTGTAATATTTTTTGTATTTGTGAATCACTAGATTTAAAACATTGAAAGTTTTACACATGTTCATCTGAGTAGTAAAGCAGAGCTACAGTGATTGCAAGCGTGTAAAGCTGCAGTGGCTCTGTTCTGTGCTGTTCTGCGTAACTTCCTTGACCTTCAGAGGCTCTCCAGAGAATAGCTCTGATGGGGGCTGGTTCTGTGCTGCAGCTCTTACATCCCTTCCCATCCCCCCAACCCTGAAGTTCTTGTGTAGAGAACACTGATCTAGCACCTCTCCCACCAAATTTTCCTTTATCATTTGATGACTTATTAGCTCTGCCTTCTTTATTCTTTTATCATACTCATTCCCTTTGGTGCCTTTCATTCTTCTTAGCTTCTGAAGTTGTGCCCTTTGAGAATGACTCAGTTTTCATTAGATGCAGTAAATACAGAGAAAGAGACACTGAAATTAATCAGACCTGAGATTGAAACCCAGTTCTGTTGCTTAACTAGCTGTGAGACCCCAGTGACAGTGTTTTTACTTGTAAAGCAGGGCTAGCAGTACCTCCCTCACAAGGTAATAAGAAAGATTACCAAAGATCATGCATGAAAACACCTAAAACTGTGCCTGGCACCCTCCAGGAATTCAAACCCGAGTACTCCTCACACCTGTCCTTCACCCTTTTCCAGGTTCCATTGTGAAATTAGGTGTAGTAACGCTAAAGGAATTTCATGAGGGACTTCCCTGGTGGTCCGGTGGCGAAGACTCTGCACTCCTGATTCCCGGGGCCCGTGTTGGATCCCTGGTCAGGGAACCAGCTCCAGCACGTGGCAACTGAAAGATGCCCACATGCTGCAAATAAGACCCAGCGTAGCTAGCTAAATAAATAAATGAACTCCATGAAATCTTACATCTATAGCAGCATCTCTCTCCTTTTTAAAGATTGCTCTTCCTCATATAACATTTTTAACCAACCAGGTTTTTATTTTGTCATTATTTTTGTTTATAACTATGTTGATTTTTCCTATTATGAAAAGAATCCCATTGTTGGTTAAGTAGACTTTGTGCGGTATTCTGCAAACCTATCCACCGTGTATAATGTTTCTGTAGACAAAAATGACCTAGTTTTCAGACAGCAGATTTAATGTTAGAAAACGTTTGCTTTATTTTTTAACTTTGTACCTTGAAATAATTTTAGACTTAACAGGAATTACAGAAATAGTACAGTGAGTTCCCATATACCCTTAACCCATCTTCCCCTAATAACTGTAGTAACAGTTATCAAAGCTACAAAATTAATATTGGTTCAATACTGTTAATTAAAACTATAGACTGTATTTGGATTTCACTGGTTTTTTCGCTGTTGTCCTTTTTTATCCAAGATTTAATCCAGGATCCCACATTACATTCAGTTTTCCATCTCCTTGGGCGTCTCTGATTTGTCACAGTTCCTTGGTCTCTTGTTGTCTTTCATGATCTTGACACTTTTGAAGAGTACTGGTCATTTATCTTGTGGAATGCTCTTCAATTTGGGTTTGTCTGATGTCTTCTCTTGATTAGATTGAGGTTGTTTGTTATCCCCAATGATACTGCAGAGATGAGGTTCTCTTCTGAACACGTGATGTACACATAGCTTTTTACAGGTGATGCTAACATTAATCACTTAGATGAGGTGGTCTCTGCCAGGTTCTTCATTGTAAAGTTACTGTTGATCCCTTTGTAATTAACTAATATTTGGGGGAGACACTTTGAGACCATATATGTGTATATGTGTGTATATATATATAATTTTTTTTTCTCCTTAACTTTTGCCCACTCATTTTAGCATTCACCTGTGGATTTTGCCTGCTGCAGTGTTACAGTGGTATTCTTTTTTTTTTTTTTTTTTTTTTTTTTTTTTTATTTTATTTTATTTTTTTTGGGGGGTACACCAGGTTCAATCAACTGTTTTTATACACATATCCCCATATTCCCTCCCTTCCTTGACGCCCCCCCCTCGATTCCCCCCCACCCTCTCTGCCCCAGTCCTCTAAGGCATCTTCCATCCTCGAGTTGGACTCCCTTTGTTATACAACAACTTCCCACTGACTATTTTACAGTTGGTAGTATATATATGTCTGTACTACTCTCCCGCTTCTTCTCAGTTTCCCCTTCACCCCCCGCCCCCTCCCATACCTCGAGTTCTCCAGTCCATTCCCTGTATCTGCTTCCCTGTTCTTGTCACTGAGTTCATCAGTACCATTTTTAGATTCCGTATATGTGAGTTAGCATACAATATTTGTCTTTCTCTTTCTGACTTACTTCACTCTGTATGACAGATTGTAGTTCTATCCACCTCATTACATATAGCTCCATCTCATCCCTTTTTATAGCTGAGTAATATTCCATTGTATATATATGCCACATCTTCTGTATCCATTCATTTGTTGATGGGCATTTCGGTTGCTTCCATGTCCTGGCTATTGTAAAGAGTGCTGCAATAAACATTATGGTACAAGTTTCTTTTGGGATGATGGTTTTCTTTGGGTATATGCCCAGGAGTGGGATTACTGGATCATATGGTAGTTCTATTTGTAGTTTTTTAAGGAACCTCCAAATTGTTTTCCATAGTGGCTGTACCAACTTACAGTCCCACCAACAGTGCAGGAGAGTTCCCTTTTCTCCACACCCTCTCCAACATTTGTTGTTTCCAGACTTTGTGATGATGGCCATTCTGATTGGTGTGAGGTGATACCTCATTGTGGCTTTGACTTGCATTTCTCTGATGATGAGTGATGTTGAGCATCTTTTCATGTGTTTGTTGGCCATCTGTATGTCTTCTTTGGAGAAATGTCTATTTAGGTCTTCTGCCCATTTGTGGATTGGGTTATTTGCTTTTTTGGTATGAAGCTGCATGAGCTGCTTGTATATTTTGGAGGTTAATCCTTTGTCCGTTGTTTCATAGGCAATTATTTTTTCCCATTCTGAGGGTTGCCTTTTAGTCTTGTTTATGGTTTCTTTTGCTGTGCAAAAGCTTTTAAGTTTCATGAGGTCCCATTCGTTTATTCTTGATTTTATTTCCATGATTCTAGGAGGTGGGTCAAAAAGGATGTTGCTTTGATGTATGTCAAAGAGTGTTCTGCCTATGTTTTCCTCTAGGAGTTTGATAGTGTCTGGCCTTATATGTAGGTCTTTAATCCATTTGGAGTTTATTTTTGTGTATGGTGTTAGGAAGTGTTCTAATTTCATTCTTTTACATGTTGCTGTCCAATTTTCCCAGCACCACTTATTGAAGAGGCTGTCTTTTTTCCATTGTATACTCGTGCCTCCTTTGTCAAAGATAAGGTGCCCATATGTGTTTGGGCTTACTTCTGAGTTCTCTATTCTGTTCCATTGATCTTCCTTTCTATTTTTGTGCCAGTACCATACTGTCTTGATCACTATGGCCTTGTAGTATAGTTTGAAGTCAGGAAGCCTGATTCCACCAACTCCATTTTTCCTTCTCAAGATTGCTTTGGCTATTCGGGGTCTTTTGCGTTTCCATACAAATCGTAAGATTTCTTGCTCTAGTTCTGTGAAAAATGCCATTGGTAATCTGATCGGGATTGCATTAAATCTGTAAATTGCTTTGGGTAGTACAGTCATTTTCACAATGTTGATTCTTCCAATCCAGGAACATGGTATATCCCTCCATCTGTTTATGTCATCTTTGATTTCTTTCATCAATGTCTTAAAGTTTTCTGCATACAGATCTTTTGCCTCCTTAGGCAGGTTTATTCCTAGGTATTTTATTCTTTTGGTTGCAATGGTGAATGGGAGAGTTTCCTTAATTTCTCTTTCTGCTCTTCCGTTGTTCGTGTATAGGAATGCAAGAGATTTCTGTGCATTAATTTTGTATCCTGCTACTTTACTAAACTCATCAATGAGTGCTAGCAGTTTTCTGGTAGAGTCTTTAGGGTTTTCTATATATAGTATCATGTCATCTGCAAAGAGTGATAATTTTACTTCTTCTTTTCCAATTTGGATTCCTTTAATTTCTTTTTCTTCTCTGATTGCTGTGGCTAACACTTCCAAAACTATGTTGAATAACAGTGGTGAGAGTGGACACCCTTGTCTTGTTCCTGTTCTTAGAGGGAATTCTTCCAGTTTTTCTCCATTGAGAACTATGTTGGCTTTTGGTTTGTCATATATGGCTTTTATGATGTTGAGGTAATTTCCTTCTATGCCCATTTTCTGGAGAGCTTTTATCATAAATGGATGTTGAACTTTGTCAAAAGCTTTTTCTGCATCTATTGAAATGATCATATGGTTTTTATCCTTCAATTTGTTGATATGATGTATCACGTTGATTGATTTGCGTATATTGAAGAATCCTTGCATCCCAGGGATAAACCCCACTTGATCGTGGTGTATGATTTTTTTAATGTGCTGTTGCAGTCTGTTAGCTAGTATTTTGTTGAGGATTTTTGCATCTATATTCATCAGTGATATTGGTCTGTAGTTTTCTTTTTTTGTGACATCTTTGCCTGGTTTTGGTATCAGGGTGATGGTAGCCTCATAGAATGAGTTTGGGAGTGCTCTGCCTTCTGCAATATTTTGGAAGAGTTTGAGAAGGATAGGTGTTAACTCTTCTCGAAATGTTTGATAGAATTCGCCTGTGAATCCATCTGGTCCTGGGCTTTTGTGTGTTGGGAGATTTTTAATCACTGCCTCAATTTCTGTACTTGTGATTGGTCTGTTCATGGTTTCTATTTCTTCCTGGTTCAGTCTTGGAAGATTGTATTTTTCTAAGAATGTATCCATTTCTTCCAGGTTATCCTACAGTGGTATTCTAATGGTGATTTTCTCTTTCATTCATCACATCTACATTTATGAATTGGAATTCTTCTGCAAGGAAGATTTGTCTTCTTTCTTTCTTTTTTCTTATCATTCACTTATATCAGCATGGGCTCATGGGTATTTATTTTATCCTTTGGGTTATAATTTAATATTATCACTATCTGTTGCTCAGATTGTTTCAGCTTTGGCTGTAGGGAGTTCTCATGGCGGTTTCTTTCTCCTTCAGTGTGCCTTCATCTTTTTTTAAAAAGCACTTTCTTACTTTCTGACACCGCAAGATGATCAAGGCTCATTTTCTATTTTCCCTGCCTTAGCCCTCACTTCTCCAAGGAGCCCCAATTCCTTTTAATAAAGGTATGTTTATTGCTACTGGAGTGTCACTGCTTCTGGGCTTCTCTGCAGGCAAAGTTAGGAAATACATGTATGTAAAGTAATAAATGTCTACACACACGTATCTCTCTGTATTTTCATATATCTGTGTATGAACTGGGGGGTTCATACTGTATAACTTCTGATTCATATCTAGCACAGGGTTCATTTTGACTTTCCTCCTTTGCTTATTTGTAATGTCTTTTTCCAACAGTGAGAAACTGATCTTCAGTATCAAAAAACCAATTGATTGTATCTGTATGAATCTGGTTTTGGATTCTCTCTTCTGTTCCATTGATCTTTGTGTCTATCCATTTGCCAATACCACACAGTCTTGATTATAGTAAGTCTTTTATTTTTTAATTAAAAAATTTTTTTTTAATTTTATATTTTTATTTTTTATTTCTTGGCTGTGTTTGGGTCTTCGTTGCTGCATGTGGGCTTTCTCTGGTTGTGGCAAGCAGGGGCTACTCTTTGTTGCAGTGTGCAGGCTTCTCAGTGCAGTGGCTTCTCTTGTTACACATGTGAGCTTCAGTAGTTGCAGCACATGGACTCAGTAGTTGTGGCATGGAGCCTCAGTTGCTCTGCGCCACCAGGGAAGTCCCAAGTAAGTCTTAAAATCAGCCAGTGTAAAATCAGCCTGTTTTTCTTTCTCATACTCAAATTGTTTTGACTATTCTAGTTTCTTTGATTGTAGTTGTATTAAATCTACAAATCATTTTGGGGAGAAGTAATATTCTTAACTATAATGAGTCTTCTGATCCATGAACGTCTCTCTATTTATTTACATCTTCCTTTGATTTCTTTCAAAGGTTTTATAATTTTCAGCATACAGAAACATACCTAAGAACGTTTGGTTAGATTTATATGTATTTCTTTCCTCCCTTCCTTCCTTCTTTCCTTCCATACTATTGTGTTGACAACAGACGAATAGATGTCCTTACCTTGTTCTTGCTCTTAAGGGGAAAACATTCATTATTTTACCATGATGTGTGATGTTAGCTTTGGGTTTTTTTTTTTCTTCCTTTCTTTTGGTGGGTGGGGGGAGGAGGGATACTGTCTTTTATCAGATTAGAAAGATTTTCTTCCCTTCCTACTTGCTGAAAATTTTTTATCATGAGTGGGTGTTGTATTTTGTGAAATGCTTTTTCTATATCAGTTGAAATGATCACGTGTGGGTTGTGTTTTTAGCCTGTTAATGTGGTGATTTACGTCAGTTGGCTTTAAATATTAATTTCACCGTGAATTCTCAGGGTAAACTGCAGTTGGAAGTGGTGTATTACCATTAATGTTAATATTTTGTTGAGGATTTTTACCTTTTGTTGAGGTGTATGAGGGATATTGGTGTCATTTTCTTTTCTTGTACTGTGTTTGTCTGGTTCTGCTATCATGGTAATTCTGACCCCACAGAATGAGTTCAGAAGAATTCCCTTCTATTTTGTAGAAGCAGTGTAGAATTGGTGGTGTTTTTTCTTTAGATGTTTGGTAGGAGTTGCCAATGATCTGGGCTTTGGGATTTCTTTTTGGGAAGGTTTTTAAAGTACAAATTTCATTTCTTTAATAGAAGACTGATCAGGTTATCTATTTTTGTCCTTCAGCGAGTTTTGGTAGTTTGGGTTTTCAAGAAGTTATTCCACGTCATCTAAACTGTTGAATTTACATGTGTAGAGTTGTTCTTATGTGCTACTTTGTTTTCCTTTTCATGACTGCGGGGCTTATCGATAGGCCCTCTTTTCTGATGTTGATAATTTTTCTCTGTTTTGTTCTTTGTCAGCCTGGCCAGAGATTTATCAATTTTATTGATCTTTTCTAAGAACTAAGCTTTAGGTTTGATTGATTTTTTTTTCTTCCATTTTTCTGTTTTTAATTTCATTGATTTCTGCTTTTATTTCCTTTTTCTTCTTAACATTTTTTTGATTTCTGCTCTTATTCCTTCCTTCTGATTGCTTTGGGTTTATCTCACTCTGCTTTTTCTAGTTTCTTAAGATTGAAGCTTAGATTGTTTTTTTTTTAATTAAGATTTTTTTTATTTTTTAAAATTTATTTACTTATTGGCTGCATTGGGTCTTTGTTGCTGCACTCAGGCTTTCTCTAGTTGCAGTGAGCGGGGGCTACTCTTTGTTGCGGTGAGCGGGCTTCTTGTTATGGTGGCTTCTCGTTGTGGAGCACAGGCTCTAGGCGCGCAGGCTTCAGTAGTTGTGGCTCGCAGGCTCTAGAGCACAGGGTCATTAATTATGGTGCATGGGGCTTAGTTGCTCTGCGGCATGTGGGATGTTCCCGGACCAGGGATCGAACCTGTGTCCTTAGATTGTTAATTTCAGACCTTTTTACTTTTATAGCACAAGCATTTCATAACTATCCTTCTAATCACTGCCTTATTAGCATACCACATACATTTAAAATCCCAAAAGACATTATTAAAATTTTTGCTTTTAACCAGCATGTATATTTTATAGAAATTAAGAATAGTGTATTATATTTTCCCAGACATTTACCATTTCTGTTGCTTTTCTTTATTCTGGTATCATTTTTCTTGTTTGAAGAACTGTCTTCGGCATTTTTTTTTTTTAGACTAAATCTGGCAAACAAATTTTCTCTTAGTTTCTCTTCATCTGAGAATGTTTTTATTTCACCTTCATGTGTTAAGGGTATTTTCACTGCATGATTCTTTTCTTTCAGGACTTGAAAAATGTTCTACTCTTTCTGGCCTGTATGATTTCTAATGAAAAGCCAGTAGTCATTTCATTGTTTTCCTAGGCAGTGGGTCACTGTAATTGGTCTGCTTTCAGGATTTTTGTCTTTGTCTTTAATGTTCAGCAGTTTGATAATGTGTGTCAGGACCTGGATTTCTTTGAGATTATTCAGTGTGGTGTTTGCTTAGACTTTTGAATCTGTAAGTTTATATCTACCAGGTTTCAAAGCTTTCAGCCATTATTTTTTCAAACATTATTTTTCAGCACATGCTCTTTCTCTTCTCCTTCTGGGACTCTGATGACACAAATATTAGACCTTTTGGTATATTCTCATAAGATCGTGAGGACCTGTTCGGGGTTTTTTATCTTTTTTTTTTTTTCCCCGTTTCCATTGGATAATCTCTATTGATCTACAAATTTACTGACCTTTTCCTCTGTCATCTCCATTCTCATCTAGAGTCCATCAGTTAATATTTTATTTTAGTTACTGAGTTTTTCAGTTCTAATGTTTCTGTTTGCTTCTTTATATTTTCTGGTTTTAGGGAGAGACTTGTTATCTATTGGTTTCGTGAATGTTCATTTAAACCATAGTTTTAACAGCTGCTTTAAAGTCTTTGTCTCATAATTCCAGTATTTGGGTTAGTGTCTGTCTTTTCCCTTCCAAGTTAATATTTTCCTGGTCATTCGTATGCCATGCAATTTTGGCTTTTAAGTGGGACATGTTGAATGTCCTGTTATGAAATTCAAGGTCTTGAGGTCTTGTTTAAATTTTAAGCAGAAAATTGATTTGGGTTTTGCTTTGTGTTAGCAGACATTCAGCAGGTTAGGTTCAGATTACAAGTTTCAACCTGCCTTTGCAGGCTGTGGTTCCAGTGTCAGTTCAGGTTTCACAGCCTTTGCAGTGCTAACTGAACGTGACTTCCTTGTGCCCTACCCTGTAGCGAGTCTGGGTCTGGGCATTGGTCTACACTGCAGTTAGTGATCAAGGTGGTTGGTAGGTTGTTGAAGGTCAGAACCATGCACAGCTTGGAGGTGAGCCAGGAGTCCTGTACAACTTTATGAAATTTCTCTCTTGGTGGCCCTTCTTTTTGTGACCCGACTGGCATTTTCTGGCTCCTTGGGGCCCCTATCCTAGTCCTCTAGCCAAGAAGTCAAAGCTCTAGGTTTTCCTCTCTCCCCTGCACTTCCTGCAGTTGCATTTGTGTCCAGGGTGATGGTGCAAGAGGCCAGAGAGACAAAAAAGCAACAGTGCTTTGCCCATCCTCTTAGGACCACCACTTCTCCGGTCAGAGAGGATTCTTTTCCTCCAAGTTTCAGAGACCTGCCCAGCTCCTGACACCACTGCCACTGGACTGCTTGAAGACTCGTGTCTTGCTGTGCCAGCTTCTTGTCCCCTTCCCCAGTCTGCCTGCTACTGTTGCAGAAATCGGTCTGTCGAGAAACCAAGCACCACACTCAGAGGGTTGGAGAACTCAGGTTTATTAAGCCGGCGGCCCCAGACGAGCTAACGCTCCAAAGTTCTGGGCCCCGAACTCAGGGTGAGCTTTACTCTTATAGTGCACATGTTTACAGAACATGGAAGTTTCCAAACAGAAACTTAGAAGAGCAGGTGCAGAACATTCCATTTTTAGCAAAACATCTTAAAGTTACATTGGATTGTTAGGTCATCGTTTTTCTGTTTTTCTCCACACAGCAAGCATATTTCACAAAAGCAAAGCAAGCATGGAGTTGTTTTTAGCTGAGTGTACGTTTCTGAGTTTCCTCTTCACTACCACTTGCTTTTCAAAGTCCTGAGTCCTCCTCCATGCATTCTGTCCAGGGTTCATAGTAGCATTCAGTGGAGAGACAGTGGCATTGCTTGCTGTCTTACTTGGAATCTTGAAAGAATCTAGAAAGCCTGTGACTCTCCTGAGAGTGCCAGCCAGGCTGAGCCCCACTTGCTTATTAGTTCAATCCTCGTGTGTATCTGTTGTGGGTTGGGGGAGATGGGAGGGCAGTTTTTGAACCCACACCCCTTTGAGAAACAAATTTAGCAATTAGTGTTCAGTATTTGTGTATAGGTCTTTTATTCTTTAACATGACAATAGCAAGTTAAAAGCATGGTTTCCACAGCTAGTAGGGTCAGCTCCTTCCATCCCCTTCAGTGTATTTACGTGCACCATTTGTTTGTAATACAGTCAGATTCATTTGGGAAGACAACATCTTAAAGATTGGGTTTCACATTTGTAAGATACTCTGAGACTCCAGCACATTCTAGCGTGACTGTCTGTGGTCTGTTTTCTGGGGCTGAGTGCATGCAGAGTTGTGGTTCAGTGTCGGTTGTTTCTCCCAGGTGCTAGCCTCCTCTCACTCAGCAGTGCTTTGATTTCACTCAGTGCTGTTACCCATCCTCATGGCAGTGCTGCAGTACAGACGGACACGTAAACAGTATTCTAGGACTTGAGTGGTGATTATACCATGACAGGTGAGCTGTAATCTGTTTGCTAACAGAAGAGGACAAGGCTTCTTAAAACTTCATATGACATCCATTGTGTTTCACGGTTCAAATGAAGAGATAATACTGTGACATGCTGTTGCAAACCAGATTGTTACTGTAGCAGGACCCTGCATTTCATGTCACCGGATTGTCTGTGACAAACCATGATTTCTGATCTCTTTTGAATGTGTTCGCCAATCTTTTTAGTATAGAAAGTGGCCAAGTATTTAGTTGTTTTTTGCTTTTTTACATGTGTACTCTAGGCCAACAACAATAAAGATCAAAGAATGTCATTCTTCCCCTGCACCAGGAAGGAGTGAGCTGGAAAGATTCTCTGTTTAGAACTGAAGCTCACCTCTAGTTGGATCAGTGCTTTTCATTAAAGAAGTAAAGTGTCCTTTATCCGCATAGATTAAAATGTCAGGAACCCAGGCCGGAAACACAGCCGACGAACTGAAGTGCTCTCTGGCTTCTCTCAGCTTGAAATCACTTTTAGAATTTGACAGTACTGTGTCGTGAGACTCAAAAATATCTTGGCAGCAGCAGAATTCAGAACGGCATGCAGCCTCTCCTTTTGAGGTGACCGTGGCTAGCTTTGCAGAAGGGCTTTGTTTTGTTAGGAAAGGCCCAGGCTTGGTTATTGAGTGCTGGTGACAGTGATGCTGAGAGGTGGACATGATTGTCCAGAACGCTGACATTGTCTTATGAACTATGTATGTTTGATTCTTATAATAGAAATAATCCTAAGTGGTAGATCATTTGTTGGTGTTAACGTCACTAAAATGATTTAGAATATCACTGGGGAGATTTAAGAGGAGTGAATTTCTAATAGCTAGTGCAGAATGATATATAGTTTGAATTAACTTGTTACTGAGATACAAAAAGCCAAACAGTGAATACAGGTTTGAACTGGGCACCTCCCTTTATTCTTTAATGGAGATAATAAATAATAAGCCTTATTATGGGCAATAGATTTGAGATCTCCAAAATTGTTCTTTGTCCTTTTTTTCCCCTAGTAGAAAAGGCAGGTGATCACCACAGTCATTTTTAGAGAGTTATCTTTTCAGGGAAAGGAGTGGTACACAGAGAAATGTAAGATTCATCCCATAAATGCTTTTGAAAATGTAAACTTTTGCTAGGGCTTTGCAAATGATGAAAACAAACTGAAGCTGCTTAATCAGAAAAGAGTACTGGAGTATCATGAAATGCAAGGGCAAGAATGCAGCAAAGGATGAAACAAGGAACCGAAAAGATGGAAAGTGGTCTTATTGGCTTATCTTGAGACATGTGTCCACCCGTGAGCCAATCAGCTGTGTCCAGGAAGTCTGGCATGTAGTCCACATGTTCTATCTGGGGTTCCTTCTCTGTGGGGACAGAGTGACATTTAATGGTGAAGGGTTAAACTAGACAGAACCCCCTCAGAGTGATCTATTACAATATCATGCTTAAAGTTGCTGGCTTATTATCATTAAAGCCTCTAATGGTGTGTGGCCTTTAGGAAGGTTCCACAGTTTATCAAACTTGCAGATATAATAAGCTTTTCAACCATTTTCCTTCACAAGCTGTCCTACTGTTCTAACAGTCTTCCTCCAGGTGGCTGCTCTGTATCTCAAAGATCACTGGATTTCTAATGGCGTTGTATTTTTTAAAAGGGATGACTTCCCTTTTCTCTTGCATAATCCATCACCATTTTTAGAGCTCTCTGTAAGATACTTTTCCTCCCTGTATAGTCATGTTCTCTCATACAGTTTTTCTTAAATTGCTCTGGACCCCTTTCCTTCCCTTTCTTCATACTGTCGTATGTTGGCACTTTTTTGAGACCTAAGACATTTAACTTTCAGATGTAGAAAATATAGCTTTAATATATTAGTAAATGATGTGGCATTTTTTTGAAAGGTCACATTTTTTTATGGTCGGAAGGAAAACAGGAAATATTTGTGAGTTATGTTAGTTGTCTCAGTGAGTTTAATGCCAGTTTTTCTCTCCAAGGTTAGATACTTAATTTCAATGCAGAGTTATCACTTGTCTCCACATGCCTGACTTTAATTTGTGTGACGTGACAGGATTGAGTGATACAGTCCTTGGGAGTTGAAGTTTGCATGTGTGGTTCTGGGTGGGAAGCATGTTGCTTCTAGCAGCTTTGCTGCTCGTGCGTCTAATGGTGGTGGTGTTCCACCCAGACCACAGCTACCTTAGCCGTCACCACGGGCAAGCACTATCGCTTCTCTCTCCAGCTCTGTCATTTCTTAACGGAGGGACCTTGGGCTGATTATTTCACCTCTCGGAACTGTCATTTTCCTCATCCATAAATTTTGGGGAAAGAGTCTGTAGAGCTATTGACCTTTAAAAACAACACTTAACACTGTTCCTGGAAATTCATCACCGCTAACTAAATGGTAGTTACTGTTAATTTTTAGTAGATGACGTGTGTTTCTTGTGAAATGCGACTTCACCAGTGAAAAGCTCCTGCCTAGTTAAATTGCTGTCCATCTTGTTGCTTCGCAGTGGTACATGGCTCTCCTAAACGTGGAGCTCCCAGAAGCTATCACAGGAAGTTGAGGCAATGAGGGAAATACAGACATAGGCGTGAACTTTATCAATAAATGGCAATCTCATTAGCTGTTCTAGTAGTGTTACATTGATTGAGTTGATTACGCTGTGAAAGCTCTAAGTAGAATTAAGAAGAGGGATTTCTGTAGAGTAAAGTAGTAACGCATTTGAGGACTGAAACTCACATACGTGGAGTAGGTGGAAACTTAAAGAACAAACCTATATAACAATACAGTGAAGTGTAAATTGAAGTGAGAATTGCTGTCATGTGTGTGTTTTACCTTCGATCCCGAGCTGCACCTTTTAACATCAGTAAAAGAATGCAGTTTTTAAGAACAATAAAATAATCCTGCTTTGCCTGCTGTTGGCCAGGCCATTAGTAGAACATTTTATTTTCTCTTTCAGGCTCTAGAACTAAAGAAAGAAAATTGGAAAGGATCCAGAGAAGAGTGATAGCAGGAACCAAAGGGCTATAAAAAATAAGGCCCATGAGGAAAGGGTGAAGGAGTTGTGACTCTTTCATTTGAAGAGAAGTTCAAGAGGCCACTTAATAAGTCTTCGCATATGTGAAGGGTTGTCATGAGAAGGATACTGAGCAGTTGTTTCCTTTCTCACTGAGAACTGAAGAAAGGGGAATGGTGCCAGAGAGACGTAGGTTAGATAAAAAGAATCACTCCTTTGCAGAGAGAGCAAGGCATGAAATCTGTAGCCAGATTAGTTGGTCCACGTATCTTTGACTGGACTAGACAGCCTTGGTCCTGACTGTTTGGCCATGTTCTTTTGAGATTGGCTACATGCCGTCACTGAACATCTGTGTACTTAAAATCTTGGCCACAGAGGTAGCACTTTAAAATCTTGTACCGTCTTTAATTTCTTAATTCTTTAATGCCTCTCTTCTTTATCTGCTCCAAATTACAAGGTTGTACAGAGCACAGAATGAGTTTTTGTAGCCACTAAAAGAGACTCTTAGACCTGAATAATTAATTAGCAGACTACTGAGGCAGGGGTCCCCTCCACAATGTTTACCATATATACTTGGAATCACTGTTTGCCTCAAACAGTAGCAGGTTACATTTAAAAATAACTGTTTTGGGACTTCCCTGGCAGGCCAGTGGTTAGGACTCCGTACTTCCACTGCAGGGGGCCTGGTTTCTCTCCTTGGTTGGGGAACTAAGATCCTGCGTGTCATGTGGTGCTGGCAAAAAAGTAATTAATTAAATAAAACTTTAAAAATAAAAAAAACTCTTCTCCTAGGGAAATCTTCACAGTCGTTCGTGGGAAAAGTCTCCAAGTAAGATTTTGTGCAACAATGACAGTTTAGCCAATGGTTAAATAACTGTTTCCTATCACTAAAAATGGAGAAGGTTCTTTTTTTTTTTTTTTTTTAAAGTGGAAGCCGCTGAGTTTATAGAGTTTAAAAGCAAAATGTATAGAAAATCCTAAACACATTTATAGTGGGCTACATAAATGAGGGGTAACTAATTGATGTATGCCAGCCCATTGGGGTGAAAATAGTGGAAGGGAGGAGCCGGGCGATGATTTGGTTGACACTTTACTCAATCACAGACACTAAATTGGGACTGGTACAGAATTTTAAGTGCCTTTTTGGGGACTTACTGTTGTGATCTTTCTTTAGAACAGCCCTGATATACCCTTCAGAAGGCTGGCCTGCGAGGATGTTGTCTGTGCCAAATTACAACATAGAACAAGGGGCTGTTCTGTTTCATTTGCTGAGAATAGTGCTTAATAAGTACTATTTGACAACATGCTGAATTAAGAGAATGTTATAAGGATGTTTCACGAAGGAAAGTGGGTAAAACATCTGATGTTTACAAGTTCTATTTATATGTAAGTTGACGGCAGGATAAAGCCATGCTTAAAGGTTTATTTTTTTAAATTTTATTCATCCATTTGAATATATATGCCAAGAGAAAATGATTTTATCCAGTTCCAAATATACTTCATATCTCTATATAGTTAATGCCATTTTTTTTTCCTTGTTGGTTTGAAATGTATCAGGCCCTGGTAAATTGATTTATGTTAACCAAATTCACGCAGTACTGATTTGTAACCTGGGGTGCATCCCTGATTATTTCCTCTTTCTTGACCTTGACTTTGATCTCATCCTGGTATCTTAGTCTATAATCATAAGTAACTACTGTTTCTTTACTAAAAATGGGATCCCAAGTAGAAAATATTCATATGTTCATGTATCTATGTATATAGTAGTATAATAAAGATCAGTGAGATTTAATGACCAAAGGGAGAAAGAACTCAAAATTTTTAACAATACTTCTATGTATATTTCAGTGTCATAAGCTAACTATCTCAGCTTCAATGTATCATAGATTTTAGCATATCAAAGTACTTCTGTGGGACATGCAATTGTAGCTCTATTTATTAATAAACATCTGTAACTATACTCAGGTAGAGCCTACGAAATAATTGTATTGAAGTGATTTGTGACTTCTGGTTAGGTTTCTCACTTAAATACGCTTTAAAAATAAGACAGGGTTTAGATGAGCCCCACTGCCCCTTGCAACTTGGAGATTTTGTGCTTCCTGATGCTGAGCTTGTGTGAGGCCTGTAAACTGTCTGCATATATGCGTAAGCAGCCACCTGTGTTACACAGCTGTAGGCTGATGATATACTGTGCTCGTGACCTTATTTTAAAGAGATTTGTATTGTCACCAGAACGAGCCTAAGGAAAACCTGAATTTTTGTGTATTCAAGTAATACCTACCTTTTCTTTCTTTTCCTTATTTAGGATCTAGCGCAATACTAGTGAGCAGAACAAATGCTAGAGTAAGAAAGGGGCGGGGAGGAGAGAGAGAGAGAGAAGGATACGCAGAACAATGAACCAGTGACTAGTTTTCAATGCTTAAAAAAACTACAGTGTAAACTAATACCTCACCTTATATTTTATTTTCTTAATACCTGGCAATTGTGTGGCATTTGGGATTCACAGAATGCTCTCATCAACATGCCCTTTTAATCCTCACAGCAGTTTATGAAAGAGGTGCTGCTCTTCGCATTTCAATAAGAAAACTGCCTCTGAGATTATTGTGACTTAACTGGGATCACGCAGCTAGTGTTGGGCCAGGATTCAAACTCTGCACTCAGACTTCAAAACCAGCGGTCTTTCTCTCTATTCTTCACAGTGTTCATCTGGGCTGGATTTGCTCTGCAACTACATTGAGATATATAATTTAGGTGAACTGTGTATGTGCTTGTGTGAAATCTGGGTAAATCATTTATAGAATAAGCAGTTTAGTTTTCCTTTTCATCTGGCGTAATGGGATTGCGTGGTTTAAAACTAAGAAGCAGGAAGTCTTCAGTTGCCACTAACTGGGAACCTCGTGTCCGTTTCTTCAGATATAAAATGAAGGCAGGTGGCATCTAGGTCCACCAGGCTTCCTTCTAGTTCTGAAATTCTGTGATTCCAAATTTAATTATTACTGCTTCATTCAGAATTTTTTTTTTCATTCAGAATTTTTTTAAAAAGTTGCCTTATATAATGAGTCTACCTTTTTACATTAACTTTTTCCTAATAGTCTATGCCAGAGATTGATAGGCTTTGAGTTTTGGATAGTATAGTAGCAAAATCCCAAATTTTATTCTGTAAGAAATAGTGTCACATGGTGAGATTCTCATTCTGAATTTAAAGAGTGAAACATGACAGCAGAACACCAATTATGCAGGAGTTCATCCCCCAAATGTAAATTAAGCATTGGTATTAAGTACTTAGGCTACCAAGACCTTGTGCTTGCAGCCTAGCACAGAAAGCAGGCCCACAAATATGAAAAGTCATTACAACTAGAAGGACCCTGGGAAGGATGTGTACAGAGTGCCAGGCGAGTAAGAGAAGGAAACATTTCCATCTATGGGATGGAAAACAGAAGGGATGCACCAGTGAGGACTTCACCAAGAATGGGGTTTTACCTGATGGGGAAAGGATAATAGACCATCCTAGGCTGAAGGAAGCATGTAAGAGAAGCAGATCCCTTAAGGAGGCTGCTTCGGAGAACCCCAGGTAGTTCTGCTTGTATCACATGCTGGAGGATGACTTGCTGGGAAGGTGAGGTGCATCTAGCTTGGGAAAGTCTTGTGTGGACTTGAGACTATCCTAGGTGTTAAGGAGCCTTTCAAAGAAAGCAGGGAGGAACTGATCCCTTGAGAAGATGACAGAGGAGGCAGTGTTAGACTCTGAAATTTCTAGCTTGAACAACTCTGGGGGAAGGGCATTCCAGGCACCAGGATGAGCGTGAGAAAAGCCCATGGAGACCTGAGATAGATGGCACACGGGACTGTGCTCGTCTCCATCTTTGGGCCCCTCTTGGGCCCTCTCACGACTCAGAGCTTCCCAGTGTAAGCGCTGTGGCCAGGTCGGGAAGGGTTCCATGCTGTACTCCATGGATTTTGGACTTTTTTTTCTCTTGGCAGTGAAGAGCCATTGAAGATTTCCAAGCAGAGTAATAATGAGCAGATCTGCATTTGAAAGACTCTAATTGCAGCAGAATGGAAGCTAGGTTAGAGGGGTGCCAGAATCTAGATGGAAACACCCTCACAGTATTCCTGCTGGGAGCTGTTGGGAGCCTGCATTAACTGAGAGCAGAGGGCATGTGTGGAAAGGGATGGAGCCCAGAGAGACTGAGTTAGAATAATGACAACAGTAATATTAGCTGAGATTTACTGAGGGCTTTCCATGTTCCCGGTGCCTGGTGTAAGCACTTCATATTCACTAATCATGTAATCCTTACCACAGCCCTGGGACGTGGACACTTATTCTCATTATCGCCATCATCTACGTTTTCCAGATGAGGCGACTGAAGTACAGAGACATTACATAACTTGCTGAGTTAGACAGCTAGCAAGTGGCAGTTTGGGGGTGTGAACGGAGGCAGGCTGCTTCCAGAGTCCACACCCTAATGACTACATTCTGTTGCCTCTGAATCAGTAGGCATCCGTACGGTTTGGTGAGGAGTTGCATGCACGTGAGGAGGAAAGAGGAGCCATGGGCGGTGACTGCTTGGTTGACTGGAAGGGTGGAGCTACCCCCCACTGGGATAGGAGGGGCTGGGCTCTTGCAGGGAAGATCATCATTTTGGGGTGTATCAGATTTTCCAGTTCTCATGGGGGTGTTCAGCTGGTGATATCTAGCTGGCAACTGAATATAGAGACCTGGAGCTCAGGATTGGCCTGTGCCTGACAGTTGCGTGTAATTCCAAGTGCAGCTGATAGCAGGACAAACTGATGAGTTGGCAAAGCTGAGTATAGTTTGAGGGACCCATGTATAAGCTGCCAAGTTTGTGATAGTTTCTTATGTAGCCATAGAAAACCGATAAACTGTCCTTCGCTCCTTTTCTCTCTACTTAATGCTCATTACTGGTCTTCACAGTTGCAGTGTTACCTTCTCTCTGCTTAGTGTATTCTCCATCTGTTGCGACTGCATTGAATTAAGGAGAATCCTATTTCTTTTCCCCATTTCTATTTTAAAACCCTGAGCCCAATCTTATTGGTTCTGTCTTATTGTGATCCTTCAATGTAGGTTCCAGCCTTTGCAGAGAGACAGGGAAGGCCTCACCCTCTGCATGTTGTTAAAGTATCATCATGCTAAAAGTGATTCAAGGATATAGTTTCTGTTCCATTTCCCTTTATTGACTTAGTTCTTGAGGATGTTATATCCTACCGTAGATGTTTCTCGTATTATCCATTGGAGTGGGTCTGTTATCCCCATTTCATATGTAGAAAATAAGCAGAAGAGCAGTATGTGGTTATCCCGTAGCAGAGGTGGGACTTGGACCTAGAACAGAAAGAAATGTGTGGGATGGACTTCTGGGTGTTTCTAGAACACAGCAGCAAGGAGCAGTTGACCGGACTTGAATGTCAGTGTCCCACCAGTGCAGTTTGTAAGCATGCCAGAAAGAAAGAATCTCATTTTGACTGTCTGACTTGGAGGGAGAGAACCCAGGCTGTCAGTTTTATTGTATGTGTATGATTGTTCTATTTTAGTCTCCTTGGTTTTATTTAGACTCTCTACCTAGTATTTCTCTTGAATCTAGAAGAGAAATGAATGTTGAAATATAGGAAAATATTCTCTCTTTTTATTAAGTTAGTGGAATAACATTCTGGACACTGGTCTCCTGGATAATTTATAAAATGATGTCTTTATTTCTTAGAGGTGGAAGAGAGACTAGGATGGGGTAGAAAGTTTTCCGTATTCAATTTTTATTATATCCACATCATTCAGGTAAATTTCTTTAATTAGGTTTGCCCTTGTCTGAAAAAAAATTAAATATATTTATATATGATTAACTACATTCCAACGATCTGCTGTCTAGCTCGGCCAGCTTAGAACATTCTGAGTCAGTTGGTCACGTTCACAGAGTGACTCACTTGATGGACCTTGGTGGGTGGGGCCCCTCATTAATTGAGCCAGACTGTGCTTTCCCTTATTTGTCAGTTTTTGTGAAAACCTCTCAAATGTTATTTAAAAATAACATAATTTGAACTTTGCTAATAGTGACCTTTATAATTAACAACATAATTTTGATCCATTAAAATAGATTTTTCATTTTAAAAAGTATATGTGTACATAATACCCTTAAGAACTCTTGCAACTATTATCTTGCCTTACCTCAAGCCAACTAAATATTCCAAGTCTCAGATTACACATTTAGGAAACGGTCCTGTGTACAGAGGATTAAATGTCAGAGTGGTTTTTTTCTTGTTACATTTTGCCTCAGAAAATTGTACTAATAATTTATCTGTAAATAATATAGTTGGTTACGGATGTAACTAACCAACTTAATTGATGATGTCTTTCCATCAGTATCTGTAAACTGGTTTTACGGGGGGTTCTGCTTATTTTTTAGATTTTTAGAAAGAAAGGATTTTTTCTTTTGTTTTTTCTTTTAGGTTTGTTTTGTTTTCCAGTTCTAAGAAGTTGCATTCTACTTAATCAGAGACACTATGTACTTCTTTTAGGCCTACAATATCATTATAGACGTCTATAAAATTTGTTGATGTGATTTTTTTTTAAGCTTTTGACTTTATTTCCAGTATTTTAATATGGTGTTCTTTTATATTGAACTTTTTTATTACATGTATTTTGAAGTTGTGGAGGTAAAGCGTTGTCTAGCTTCTTCTTTCAAGGCAACCCACCTGGAAAAAGAGAAATTCAGGTGTTATTTGGCATCTGTATTTTTCATATTACCCCTCTTTTATGTGTACAGAGAATATTAAAATTCAGTGGTTTTGTGTGTTGACACTAGAAACATTAAATTTTCAACAATGGCATATGTGGGAGTCTTTGTTTCTTTTTTTCAAAATCTCATTTGGTTTTCTTTTTAAGGCTGCAGAATTTTTGGAAATCGACTTAATATGAGAAAATTCTAAAAACTGTCAAATATGTAATTCACATATTTTTCTAAGGCTGTATCTTCTCATGTAACTTCTGTAAGAATGAATCATATTTTTTAGTTTGATTCTTCAGTGTATTGTATTTGTTTTATTTGTCAGATAATAAAGCTCAAGGGACTCTAAACCACATTTGAAACTAAAAATGACAGATAGCTCAGTTTTTCCTCTTGAAATAAAATTGTTGGATTTAACATGACATTTACACCTGGTGAAAAAATCATCCCTTTATTTTAATAGTTGATGTGAGGCATACAGTGCAAATTATTGCACATCAATTATCAGGCCATTTTCTCATCGGAGAAAGAAGCTATTGTGTACCTGAGCCCGCTTAGTAAGAGAAAGGGAACTAATTGAGGAAGGAAATAAGTCAAAGTCCTATTTTTCACGAGCCTTCTATCTATATAGGACTATCGTGAGTCCTTTATGTTATCCTCATCCACGCATCCCAACTTCCTTATGATATTATTACCATCATTTTAAATGTGAGAATTCTGAGGCTCAAAGATGTCAAGTACTTTGCCCAGAGTCATGTAGTTAATAAATACTAGAATCTCAATTCAAATCTAAATCTGACTCCAAAATCTTAGGCTATTGAGATCCCAAACTGCCTTTCACGTAACATGTGGAATCATCATACATTCATTTTAATTAGCGGAAGCACAGAGCTGGGGGCAAGAAGCGGGGATCCTAGGAATGTGCCTGGTGGTTTGGCCTTTTCTTGCCCTCCCATCTCCGAGCTTGGTCTCTGGAGGAGCCTGATATGATGCCTGCCTGCTTCAAAGCTTGGTCTCTGCGTGATTTTATGGTGTGAACATCGCCTCGCACCATGTGATAAATACACACATCGCACCAACCAAATGCATCATCTAATGTTCACTGTCTAACACTGGAGGACACACAGGCTGTATCAGACTTATGGAGAGACGAATGTCTATATTCTGTCTTTTAATGGATTGCCAAAGTGTAATTTTCCTATGTAAATCTGAGCCCCCTCCCTCGCCTGCCAGAAATGTGATTCCATGATATGTGCCAGGCAGTGTACTAAGAGATTTAGTATATTGTCAATGTTTGTAGAAATACTGATACTACAATTGCTCCCCTGTTTTTCTAAAAAATCACTTGACATAGAATTCTTATCTTTTAAATGTTAGGTACAGTACTGTATTTCAGAGCATAAAATTTCAGATTTGACTTAAGTAGGCATACTTCTGTTTTCTGCAGCAGGAGTCTTTTATTCCTGCTAAGTCTGCTGTTGAAAAGGGAGTCCTTTGTCCCAGAGTTCATTTGAAAAGAGGTAATAATATATCCTTAATCTCTCTTTTTTTAAACATCTTTCTCTTTTGTTTCATACATTCCTTTTTGCTTAGATTTCACCGTGAAGTTCTTTGGCTCCCTTACCACTTAGTGCTTTGTCTAAATTCATCTCTACTTCTTTCTCTTCTTGTTGGGATTTCACAGTAAACCATAAAATGTAAAAACTCTTTCACTTGCTTAGAACCCAAGGTTACAGTTTCGGGGCCTTTGAACAGAGTATTCATCTAAAGAAAAGGGATTTTAGACAGTGGAGATTTGTGGATGTTCGTTTAGGATGGGGAGAGATCAATAGGAGATACTTGAAAAAGCAACCTTTCTAAATACTCTGCTTTCCTCGAGGTGCTTAAATATTGAATAAGACCTTAGTGCCTAATTTATACTTAAACTTACTTAATGTGAATGCTCATGCATTTCTACCCAAGATTGGTCATTCAGAAAGCATTTATTGCATACCTATTCTACACCCGGTGGTCTTGTGAAAGGCAAACCAGAGGAGAAATAGAAATGAATTTGGACCTGAAGAGGTGATGATCTGGTCCGGGAAACAGGGTTCCTCAAAGTAAAGATAGGTATGGATTTAATAGTTCTTAGCATTTGTTTCATCTTTCTGAACTTTTGATACTTTTAGTCAGTGAAGGAATTGGACATCACTCTTACATCAGTCAGCATGGTATGACAGCAGATATTTGGCTTCACTTAATCAGAATATTTTACGAGAATAAAAATATCCTGGGGGCTACAAAGGAAAAAAGAAAAAAAATTTCCCGATTGGATTGGCTTAAGTTGCTTTCTTTGTCATTCTTACTCATTTTCGGAAAAGCGGGAGCTCTTTTTTTTTTTTTCTTTATTATTTTTTTTGGGGGGTACACCAAGTTCAATCATCTGTTTTTATACACATATCCCTGTATTCCCTCCCTTCCTTGACTCCCCCCCCCCCCGCCTCGAGTCCCCCCACCCTCCCCGCCCCAGTCCTCTAAGGCATCTTCTATCCTCGAGTTGGACTCCCTTTGTTATACAACAACTTCCCACTGACTATCTGTTTTACAGTTGGTAGTATATATATGTCTGTGCTACTCTCTCGCTTCATCTCAGTTTCCCCTTCACCCCCCGCCCCCTCCCATACCTCGAGTTCTCCAGTCCATTCTCTGTATCTGCATCCTTGTTCTGGTCACTGAGTTCATCAGTACCATTTTTAGATTCCGTATATGTGAGTTAGCATACAATATTTGTCTTTCTCTTTCTGACTTACTTCACTCTGTATGACAGATTGTAGTTCTATCCACCTCATTACATATAGCTCCACCTCATCCCTTTTTCTAGCTGAGTAATATTCCATTGTATATATATGCCACATCTTCTTTATCCATTCATTTGTTGATGGGCATTTCGGTTGCTTCCATGTCCTGGCTATTGTAAAGAGTGCTGCAATAAACATGATGGTACAAGTTTCTTTTGGGATTATGGTTTTCTTTGGGTATATGCCCAGGAGTGGGATTACTGGATCATATGGTAGTTCTATTTGTAGTTTTTTAAGGAACCTCCAAATTGTTTTCCATAGTGGCTGTACCAACTTACAGTCCCACCAACAGTGCAGGAGAGTTCCCTTTTCTCCACACCCTCTCCAACATTTGTTGTTTCCAGATTTTGTGATGATGGCCATTCTGATCGGTGTGAGGTGATACCTCATTGTGGCTTTGATTTGCATTTCTCTGATGATTAGTGATGTTGAGCATCTTTTCATGTGTTTGTTGGCCATCTGTATGTCTTCTTTGGAGAAATGTCTATTTAGGTATTCTGCCCATTTGTGGATTGGGTTATTTAAAGCGGGAGCTCTTAATCATGGGTTACACTAGAATTTCTGTGCTGCAGGTTCATGGCCAAAGTGGGACACAAGGGGAGGAGTTGACGGTTAGTTACTGTTGTTTTTTTTTTTAATAAATTTATTTATTTATTGGCTGCATTGGGTCTTTGTTGCTGCATGGGCTTTCTCTAGCTGCAGCAAGCGGAGGCTACTCTTCATTGCAGTGTGTGGACTTCTCAGTGCGGTGGCTTCTCCTGTGGTGGAGCACGGGCTCTAGATGCACAGGCTTCAGTAGCTGTGGCTCACGGGCTCTAGAGCACAGGCTCAGTAGTTGTGGCGCATGGGCTTAGTTGCTCTTCGGCATGTGGGATCTTCCCGGACCAGAGCTTGAACCCATATCCCCTGCATTGGCATACAGATTCTTAACCACTGCATCACCAGGGAAGTCCAGTTACTGGGTCTTGATTCTTAGTAATTGTCAAATGGATGCATCACCCCAAGGCTGTGGAGTGACTTTTCCTTTTTCTGGCACTCAGCATGTGATATTAAATTCTTCTGTTGATGGTAAATTCTAGGAAATTCTAGGGAAGTTTCACTATTTTTCTCAAGTTTTTTTTTTTTTTGCCATTAATATAAAAACACATTATTTTTCTCTCTGCATTAGGAATACTTGATATTACCCCATTTAGAGGCATATCCCTGCCTTAGATTCATAGATAAGTTAGAGCCAAATCTCATGATATATGTGAATTTAACTTTCCAAATGTAAGTTAACATACAGCTCTTATGTGTAATTAGGTACAAGTAAAGAGTTCTATTAAATGTGTGACAATATTTTTAGCAATTTTTGAAGTAAACTTGTTATAGTAAAAGTAATACAGTCTCTGTACCCACAAACCAGTTAGGAAGCTTGAAAGAAATTATCAAAAGCATAATATTGATAAATGCTGTTTCCTGTAAACCCCGGGGGATTATTTTGAAGTAAAAAATCATTAGATAACAGCCGTTGCTCAGAGTTTACAACCAGGAGCTAGGCTTAGACAGTATTTCCTTAGATAGGCATCTTTAATACAATTGGTTTCTTAAAAATGAAAAAAAAAAACCAAAAATTACTTTGTTTTGAAACCAGTTCATGTATTTTGATTGTGTAATGCAGGCACCACAATTCTTAATTTATTCCAGTAGTCCTGTATCATTTTAGGCTTGAGTTTGGCTGCAAGTCACAGAGACCCAGAGACCAAAAGTTCAGGTTGGGGTGTTACCCATGGTGACATGGGCCTTTTTTTTTGTTGGTGGGGGTTTGGGGGGGTTTTTGTTTGTTTTTGTTTGTTTTTTGTTTGTTTGTTTTCCCCAGTTGTTGTTGTGTCAAGCACTCAATTTCAGCCCTAAATTCCCTTCAAGGTCTGAGATGCTCACTACCATTCCAGTTCTAATAATCACATCCACATTTCATTCATTAGAAAGAATAAAGAGGGAAAGATGTATTTTTGGAAGCACATTCTCTCCAAAAATACATCTTGGTTGCCACTTAAGTTCAGTGTTGTTCTGGAGATTCTAGCCAGAGGTGTTAGGCAAGAAAAAGAAAAAAAGAAAAAAAAGAAAAATGGCATCCAGGCTGGAAAGGAAAATGTATAACCTAACATGAACTTGTGTACATAGAAAACCCTAAGGAATCTACAGAAGAAACTATTGGAACTAACAAATTCAGCAAGATTTCAAGATATAAGACCAGTATGAAAAAATCAGTTGTGTTTCTCTATGTTAGCAATGAACACTCCCAAAAGTGAAATTTAAAAATAACTCTATTTGCAATACCATCAAAAGAATAAAATATGTCAGAATAAGTTTAACAAAAAAAGTGTAAGACTTGCACACCAAAAACTACAAAACATCATTGAAATAAAGATTGAAATAAATGGAAGACATCCCATATTCTTGGATCAGAAACATTGATATTGTTAAGATGACAGTTCTCCCCAAATTCATCTGTAGATTGAACACAATCACTAGAATCCTAGCTCTTGAGACCAGAACTGATAAGCCGATCCTAAACTTCATGTGGAAATGCAAGTGCCCCAGAAAAACCACAACAATCTTGAACAAAGTTGGAAGACTCACGTTTCCCAATTTCAAAACTCATTACAGAGATATGTTAATTAAGATAGTGCGGTTCTAGCATAAAGATAAATGTATAGGACAATGGAGTAGTATCGAGAGACCAGAAATAAATCCTTACATTTATGGTCAATTGATTTTTGACAGGGAGGAAGACAGTTCAATGAAGAAAGAGTAGTCTTATCATCTGGTGCTTGGATAACTGGATATCCACATGAAAAAGACTGAAGTTGGACCCCTATTCGCAGCATGCACAAAATGGATCATAAACCGAAATATAAGAGCTAAAAACTATAAAATGTTTTATAAAACACTTTAAATCTTCATGATCTTGAGTTATGCAAAAATTTTTCACATAGGACATGAAAAGCACAAAATTAAAAATAAATTTGACTTCATCAAAATTTAAAAAATGTGTAATTCAAAGGACACTATCAACAGTGAAAGTATAGTTCATGTAATATGAGAAAATATTTTCAAATCGTATGTCTAATAAGGAATTTGTATCCAGAATATTGAAAAAAAAAAAAAAAGTCTTACAACCCAGCATTAAAGACAAGTAACCAAATTTAAAATTGGAGAAAGGATTTGAATAAACATTTCTCTATAAAAGATACATGAATGGCCAACAAGCACATGAAAAGATGCTCAGCATCTCTAATCATTAGGTAAATACAAGTCAGAACCACAATGAGACACACTTTACACCCACTAAAATGCCTATAATTTAAAAGATGGATAATAAGTGTTGGAGTATGTGGAATAATTGGAACTCTCATTCATTGCTAGTGGTAGTATACAATGGTGTGACCAATTTGGGAAAAAATCAGGGAGTTCTCAAGAAGTTAAATATAGAGTTACCATATGACCCAGCAGTTCTACCCCAGGTGTATATCTGAGAGAAGTGAAAACATGTCTATATAAAAACTTGTATACTGATGTTCATATCAGCAGTATTCAATAACTGCTAAAACTGTAAACAGTCCAGATGTCCATCATCTGATGATTGGATAAATAAAACATAGTATATCTGTATAGTCAGATATTATTTGGCGATTAAAATGAAGTGCTGATGCATGTTACAACATAGATGAACCTTGAAGACATGCTAAATGAAAGAAGCCAGACACAAAAGTTATTTTATACCTCCATTCATATGAAATTTCCAGAATAGGCAAATTGATAGGTACAGAAAGTAGATTAGTGGTTGCCTAAGGCTGGGGTGGGGAATAGGGAATAATTGTTCATGGGTTTGAGGTTTCTTTTGGAGTGATAGAAATGTTCTATAGTTAGATGGTAGTGATGATTGGACAACTCTGTGAGTATACTAAAAGCATTGAATTGTAAACTGCAATCAGTGAATTTTCTGGTATATTAAGGATTTTAAATATATATGTGTGTGTGTGTGTGTGTGTATATCTATACTAGTTGCACTACGTCCCATTTGGCTATAACCTAGTTACTGTGTTACACCTACTTGCTATGGGGCCCGGGAATAGTATTCTGTTTTCTGGGCAGCCATGTGCCCAGCTAATATAAGAGGACTGTTACTGAGGACAAGGAGTGAGTGAGGTATTAGTGGATGTCTAGCCGGCTCTGCCACTTTCCAAGTTAAAGGTGAATCATAACCAAAAAACAACTGCTACAAGTTATTATGGCGAAGTCAACAATCATGCTTGATGTAAAGCTTCTGTTAGCCTGAAATAATAACCTGTTTGGGTTTTTTTTAAGGTTTTACATACAAAGAGAGGTCTGAGAAAATAGAATTGTCCTTATTTTTTATTGCAAAATATACGACAGAAAAGGAGGAAAATACCTTTGATTTCATCTGATAGTTAAAATATATGGGAGCTAAATAGTGAAAAATGACCATTTTGAATTAGCATCAGTGGTTTGTTGATACCAAAGAAGCCCAGGTGGTTTGTTCCACTATATATTAATTAAGGAACCCAGACTGCTGGCCACTGTGCTATCTTCAGCCTGTTCCAAGATCTTTCTGGGAATCAGTATTCAGCCCGTGGCCATGGAAGGAGCATAGAGGATGGCTTGTGGGCAGTTTTCATGGGTAAGGCCAGAGCAGGAAGTGGGAAGTGTCATTTCTGCTCACGCATATTGGCTTAGCACTTAGTGGCGTGGCACCACCTAACTGCAAGGGGAGCTGGAAAGAAGAGGAAACCTGCCCGGTTATCAGCTCCTGACATCGAAGGTATTTTTAAAAATGTTTAAGTTGTAAGAGAAATGCAATAGTTAATTCAGTAGGTTTCTTTTCTACATGAAAAGGGTTTTAAGGTCAAGTAAACACATAATTAAAATTAAGCAACACTATTTATTAATAATGAGGAAGTACATGTACAGTGTTCTCACTCGACCAGCTTTCCTTTTAACATTGGTAAAATAAAACAACGTACAACTGTTAAATTAGATTTGTAGTAAGAGCAACACAGATATCATAGAACCTATTAATTTACCCATTGTTGGTAGACTTAGCTATGACGTAAGAAACAGTCTATGTCCATAACCGATCAAAACAATACTCAGTTTGGTAAATTTCATTCTCATTACACGTGTGTTAGCAGATTATTTCAATGGGACCTTATTCGTCAGTCAACAGATAACGTGAGCACCCGCTACAGACAGGGTTCTACCAATGTCCTGAGAGGAAAGCAAGCTAATCGGTGAGAAAAAGATACTTTAAAAAAGGAAAATAAATCAGCAATATAAGACTATATACTTGTAATGCAAAGTGGAGTCAGGTATTGGAGGTAAAAGGATTAAAAACGTTGGCCTTCTGTAGAGAGACAGCCCCAGATTGTTGGCTGAGCCTGTAACTCTGGTGTGAAATGCGGCACCAAGAACAGAGAGAGACAAATGTGGAAAATCAGACACACTTGAATTTACTAGCTGCCAAAATCACAGCACGACGTGGAGAATTACGTAAAATCACTCACTTTTCTGTGTGCCACGGGAATGGCAAAAACCAACCAACGTGTATGCGTGTCTGCTTTGTTCTCTGCATTCAGCCCAACCTTAGTGCAAAACTCACCAGCAGTAAGTTAACAGGTTTAATATCAAAACCATATCCATTGTCATCTGCGTGTACTTGTACTTCATCTTCATGTTGAAAAATAAAAAAGCATTTAGTAGAAATTTGGATTCTTCTGTGACAGATTTAAAAAAGTATTTAAACTGATTCAGACACATTCTAAGTAAGTCATACATAAAAGTACTATAGTTTTACGCTTACTCAGATGCATTCAACTGTAATGAGCTTCATTACAATGCAGACAAAGCTAGAATAGTTATAAGCAGCATAAAAAATATAAGATTCAATGTCAAGGGGAATAGTCTAACTAAAGATAAATGTTATAGAGTATTTAAAAAGCAAAACAAGATAGGTGGTTGCCTGAGGCAGGGGCTTGGGGGGTCGAAATAGGTGAAAGGGGGGTCCAAAGTTACAAATTTGCAGTTATAAAATGAGTAAGTCATGAGATTGTAATATACAGCACGGTGACTATAGTTGATAATGTTGTATTGCACATGTGAAGGTAGCTAGGAGACTGTTATCTTGACAGTTCTCATCACAAGAAAAAAAATAGTAACTATGTAAGGTAACGGATGTTAACTGGACTTCTTGTGGTGATCGTTTTGTAATATATACAAGTCAGATCATTGTGTTTGTGCCTGAAACTAATATAATGTTATGTCAGTTATATCTCAGTTAAAAAATAAAACCACGAGGCAGTGAATCTGGGGTGTTTTATCGCATTCCTGTGGATGCTGGTAAGACTAGGTGGTTTAGAGAGGACCTCATTCAACAGTATTTATGGTCTTGAATATCTGTTCCTTAACCCCATGTTTCTCAAACTTGATGAATGTAAAGACTAGTTTTATAAGGGAAGAAATGCTTATAATTTTCATAGTGTTAATTTTTTTTTATGTCACATAAGTATATATGGACATTAAAAAGTCAGTCTAAATTCCTGTGCTCATAGCTCTAAGAGCAAAGCTCAAAATGAGTACGGTTTAAATGAAAAGTATTGAGATTCGTGGCAGGAAGACATTCATGGAGGTAGCCTTTGAGCTAGTCTTTCAAGAGCCAGTAAGATGAGTCATGGGTAAATAAGGGGTTGGGAGGTAAAGAGATGCAAATACAAGGCATTTCATTGCAGGCAAATGAAAGAAAGTGAGGGGAGGGCCCAGGTATATGAAAGTGCCCCGTGTACGGGGATCAGAGAATGGGTTCTTTGGGCTCTAATGTATGGTGTGGGGAACCTAAGGTCAGAGACTCTGTGAAACTAGATCATGGGGGCATTGAGTGTTGTGCCAAGGATTTAAGGCCTCATTTGTGGATGGGAACCACCGAAGAGAAATGTGAGCACAAGAATAAGATGAGCAGTGCTATATTCTTCAGAAAGTTTTCTCTGCAGCAGTATTTCAACAAATTGAAAGAATGAAGAATAGAAGATTGAAAACCCAGCTAAGAGGTTAGATCCACGAGAGCAGGTACTTGGTTCACTATATTGCCAGGTCCTAGAACATAGCTGGTCCTTGATAAGTGTGTGTTGAATGAATGTGTGGTGCCTGAATGAATGGCAGGGGGACATCTAGGCAGAAATATGTACACGGTAAAGTCTGGACTCTGGGCTGAGAAGAGAAGCTAGTAACCAGTAGCATGGATTCAGGAATTGTCTGTAACTAATTGGACCCTTGAGAGATGTATATGATTGTAAAGGAGAAAGAAAAGGTGAACAGGCTAAGGGTGGAAGCTTGATTAACTCCTACAACTAACAATTAATATAAAGGGGAGAAAACTGAGAGCACTTAACAAGGAGAGATCAGAAAGGTGAATCAGGAGAGTATGTTGGCCCAGCAGACAACAAGATGGAGTTTATGCTTGTCTAGGTTATAAATATTTATTTTAAATTTTGAGATTGATTCTTTTTTTAGGCAGACTTACTTTAAAGGCTTCAAGGATTCCTGTTCTCTTAACATTAAAAGTGATTTTAACAGGTTGTGAGACTTAACGTTGGGAGGGTCAAGGGCACACTAGGCAAATAAAGTATATCCCAGAAGCATATTAGATGTGGGGAAATTTCAGGATGGCATTAATATATTTTGGAATTTAATACACAGTTCTTTTAGAGTTTCGTTACTACATCTTTGAGCTAAAATATAAATATGTAAGTTTTAGTATGTTATACATAGTACTTAACAGGATAATTATATCACAAAAATTGTTTACTTCATGAATTCATTTAAATAGTGTCTCTATTAGTGACCTGCCCTAGGATGTTTTAAGTGATTATAGTAAGCTTTTTTTCTAGACAATTTTTGTGGAACTTATTTTGCCTCAAGCAGGCACTTGGTTCAGTTGTTTAAAAAAAAATGAAAAAGACAGAAGGTCAAAAATAGGCATTGGTTTCTTACTACTTTATGGCTTCCAAAATCATTCTGAATCCTCTTGAGAGTGTTTACTACATCAGCAAATGGTAGGATTTAACAGTAAATTTTCATTTTGATTAACTTGACTGCAGTTGTTTCTCGACTGCCTCTTTAGAGCCCACTGTGGAATAAAATTAAAACAGTTTTTATGATATAACAATTTAGTTGCAGAAAATGCAGTTTTCTTTTTCCCCTGAATGGCACTGTGTTTCCCTCTGAGTTTCCTGCATATACCCCATGGCTCTAGTGTCTGCTTTCTCTCATCCGTCTTTTATAGTACTGCCAGATTAATTTTCCTAAAGCAGGGTTTTGGCCATTCTCTTACCCAAAGCTCTTCAGTGGCTCCCGTTGCCTCCCTCTCATTAAAGCCCAACTCATCCATCAAAGAAAGATCAGCCCAAATGTGTTACATATTCCTGCTAACATTTCGTTGATGCTTTCTGCTGAAGTCCCCATCTCCACTCTCAGTATCTTCCTCTTCTTGCAATAGTGTTCATCGCATCCTGCCTTACATGAAATTACGAATGACCACATCTCGCCCAGGAGAATACTTTATATTTTTGCTCACTCGCCCATTGCTCTGTGCATAAAAGATGCCCAGTGTTGGTTGGTCATCATATTGTACTCATTAAATATGTGCAGTTCTTTGTATATCAGTTATACCTCAATAAAGCTGGCTTTTGGTTTTATTGCTTAAAATTATACCTCTTGATTATTTTTGTCCTGTTTGGGCAAGACTTTCTTGTCTAGGTTTTTGTCATCCCTGGAACTTCCAATGGCCTTTGCCTTTTTCTTATTGACAAAAGAACAATGTGCTTCTGACACTTTCCTCAAGTTTTTTTATCCCTCAGTCATGCTTGCAAGGCTGCTTCTCCAGCTGTTTCTTAAAAGGCAAAATAAATAAATACATCCTGGTTGGATAAATGGATGAGGAATATCTGAAAATGACAAACTTGTACGTGGCTCTCCTTTCTTGTATATTCCTGATTTTTTACCCTTTTCCCATAGCACCTTTCACTTTGTAATTCTTAATTGAATCGTTCATTTTCGTTAATGGTACTGTGTGTCTCCTTCCTGTTGGATAGCAAGCGTCCTGGGCAGGGATGTTTGTTTTGTTGGCTGTTGCATCCCAAGTGTTCAAAGCAATGCCTGTGATACTGGTTGAGTGAATAAGTGAGAATTGAAGCTGAAGGTCAGTTTCTCTGCTTCTTGGATTATTGTTGGTGGTTTTCAAAGGCAAAGGACTGTGGTATTTTCTGCCCTGCAGCCAGTTTTCTGCCACTTTCTAGCTGAGCAGCTTTGGACAAGTTTCTTGACTGCTCTAAAGGTCATTTCCTCACCTGCAGAAGAATAACAAGACCTAAATTATAATGTTTATATAAGAATTGAGTTTTAGGGAGAAAAATAAATTAATAGCTGACATTTACTGATTGTTCCTAATATAATATGGACAGACTTGTGCTACACCTTTCCACCACTGTCACCATGTGTCTTCACAGCCACTCACAGAGACCGTTGTTGCCCCATCTCACGGTGAAGAGCAGGTTCCTGCCCAGTACCACACAGTGGTGGGGACAGAGCTTGGACTAGACCAGGGCTGCTGGACTTCAAAGCCCGAGCTTCTAACTCTTGCCTCCTGTGGAAGTGCTCTTCCCACCCTCCTGCTCTCCAGTGGGGAGCACCTAGGAGGCTGCATAATTTCTCCTTTGGAGCAGCCATTCCAGATCTTTCTTTCCTGCCCTAACGTGCTTGAGGGATACAGAGGGCTCATGAGTACCAGTGATCCCCAGGTGGTGTCTTTATGAACCTGGTCCTCGCAAAATTTATGGCTGTGATAACCAAGTAAGTCGTTACAGCTTCCTCTAACTTTATTTATTGAAAAAATACTGACATTTTTAAGAATTTTTGAGAAGTCTGTAAATGCCATTTCAGAACACAAAGTGAAATCGATAATAATTAATAAGGGCCAAAAATAAGGCAGGCATATTGTTTTCTTTATAAAGAAATTAGTCTTTTCAGGTGGTTTGTTTTTTTGTTTTTTAGCATTTAAAACTACTAAACCAGGATTAATGGGATGGATTATTTCAGTTCTAAAACAAACAAACATTTTTTAAGTTTCAGGGAATGGATTTCTCTTTTGAAATAGTTTGTTATCGGTTCAAATGCTGAAAAGTTACTTTAGAAAATATTAAAATAAAAAATCATTTCATTTGTATGCTATAAAGCTTAATTATTTTCAATTGATTGGGAAATTTGGTAGGAGGCCAAAGAGAACTGGCAAACTATATAAAATTTTATTTTATTTTTAAATGTTTTTTCAGCTGTTTATTGGAGTATAATTGCTTTACACTATTGCGTCAGTTTTTGCTGTACAACAAAGTGAATCAGTTGTATTTACACATGTATCCCCGTATCCCTTCCCTCTTGAGCCTCCTTCCCACTCTCCCTATCCCACTCCTCTAGGTCATCACCAGTCATCGAGTTAATCTCCATGTTGTAAGGCAGCTCCCTGTGTTATGCAGCAGTTTCCCACTAGCTATTCTACATTTGGTAATGTATATATGTTAATGCTACTCTCCCAGCTTCCCCTTCCCACCCGTCCTCAAGTCTGCTCTCTACACCTGCATCTTTGTTCTTGCCCTGCCACTGGGTTCATCAGTACCATTTTTTTAGATTCTATGTATATGCATTAGCATACGGTATTTGTTTTTCTCTTTCTGGCTTACTTCACTCTGTATGACATTCTCTAGGTTCATCCACCTCACTACAAATAACTCAATTTCATTCCTTTTTATGGCTGAGTAATATTCCATTGTATGTATGTGCCACATCTTCTTTATCCATTCTTCTGTTGGTGGACATTTAGGTTGTTTCCATGTCTGGCTATTGTAAATAATGCTGCAGTGAACATTGTGGTACATGTACCTTTTTGAATTATGGTTTTCTCAGGGTATACGCCCAGTAATGGGATTTCTGGGTCATATGGTAGTTCTATTTTTAGTTTTTTAAGGAAGCTCCGTACTGTTTTCTGTAATCTGTACCAGTTTACATTCCCACCAACAGTGTGGGAGGGTTCCCTTTTCTCCATACCCTCTCCAGCATTTATTGTTTCTAGATTCTTTGATGATGACCTTTCTGACCAGTGAGAGGTAATACCTCATTGTGGCTTTGATTTGCATTTCTCTAATAATTAGAGATGTTGAACATCTTTTCATGTGTTTGTTAGCCATCTCTATGTCTTCTTGGAGAAATGTCTATTTAGGTCTTCCTCCCATTTTTGGATTAGGTTGTTTGTTTTTTTTTGATATTGAGCTACATGAGCTGCTTGCATATTTTGGAGATTAATCCTTTGTTAGTTGCTTCGTTGGCAAATGTTTTATCCCATTCTGAGGGTTGTCTTCTTGTTTATGGTTTCTTTTGCTGTGCAAGAGCTTTTGTTTCATTAGGTCCCATTTGTTTATTTTTGATTTTATTTCCATTATTCTAGAAAGTGGGTCAGAAAGAATCTTGCTTTGATTTATGTCATAGAGTGTTCTGCCTATGTTTTCCTCTAAGAGTTTTATAGTGTCTGGCCTTACATTTAGGTCTTTAATCCATTTTGAGTTTATTTTTGGGTATGGTGTTAGGAAGTGTTCTGCTTTCATTCTTTTACATGTTTGCTGTCCAATTTTCCCAGCACCACTTATTGAAGAGGCTGTCTTTTCTCCATTGTGTATTCTTGCCTCCTTTGTCAAAGATAAGGTGCCCATATGTGCGTGGGTTTCTCTCTCAGCTCTCTGTTCTGTTCCATTGATCTATATTTCTGTTTTTGTGCCAGTACCATACTGTCTTGATCAGTGTAGCCTTGTAGTATAGTCTGAAGTGTGGGGGCCTGATTCTTCCAGCTCCATCTTTCCTTCTCAAGATTGCTTTGGCTATTCGGGGTCTTTTGTGTCTCTATACAAATTGTAAAATTTCTTGTTCTAGTTCTGTGAAAAATGCCATTGGTAATTTAATAGGGATTGCATTGAATCTGTAGATTGCTTTGGGTAGTATAGTCTTTTTTTTTTAATTGATGTATAGTTGATTTACAATGTGTTAGTTTCAGGTATATTTACAGTTGCATATATTATATGTATATATTACATATATATGTAGTTACAGTTACATTTATTCAGTTACATATATATTCTTTTTCAGATTCTTTTCCATTATAGGTTATTACAAAATGTTGAATACAGTTCCCTGTGCTGTTTTTCTGTATTATATATAGTACTATTTATCTGTTCATCTCAGACTCCTAATTTATCCCTCCCCCTCACCTTTCCTTTTTGGTAACCATAAGTTTGTTTTCTATGTCTGTGAGTCTCTTTCAGTTTTGGAAATAAGTTCATTTTTATCATATTTTTGGATTCCACATGTAAGTGATATCATATGATATTTGTCTTTGATTTACTTAACTTAGTATGATAATCTCTAGGTCCATCCATGTTGCTGCAAATGGCATTATTTCACTCATTTTTATGGCTGAGTAATATTCCATTGTGTATATATCCCACATCTTCTTTATCCATTCATCTGTCGATGGACATTTAGGTTGCTTCCATGTCTTGGCTATTGTAAGTAGTGCTGCAGTGAACATTGGGGTGCATGTATCTTTTCAAATTAGAATTTTTGTCTTTTCCTGGTATATGTCCAGGAATGGAATTGCTAGATCATATGGTAACTCTACTTTTAGTTTTTTAAGGAACCTCCATACTGTTTTCCATAGTAGCTGTACCAATTTACATTCCCACCAACAGTGTGGGAGGGTTCCCTTTTCTCCACACCCTCTCCAGCATTTATTATTTGTAGACTTTTTGATGATGGCCATTCTGATTCATGTGAGGTGATACTTTTATTGTAGTTTTGATTTGCATTTCTCTAATAGCTAGTGATGTTGAGCATATTTTCATGAGCCTGTTGGCCATCTGTATGTCTTCTTTGGAGAAATGTCTGTTTTGATCTTTTGCCCACTTTTTGATTGGTCTGTTTTTTTTGGTATTGAGCTGTGTGAGCTGTTTATATATTTTGGAAATTAATCCCTTGTGTTTGTGAATATTTTCTCCCATTCTGTAGGTTGTTTTTTCATTTTCTTTATGACTTCCTTTGCTATGTAAAAGCTTTTAAGTTTAATTAGGTCCCATTTGTTTATTTTTGCTTTTATTTCCATTAGTCTAGGAAGTGGATCCAAAAAAATATGGCTGCAATTTATGTCAAAAAGTATTCTGCCCATGTTTTCCTCTAGGAGTTTGGGAGTATAAGGTCTTACATTTAGGTCTCTAATTCACTTTGAGTTTATTTTTGTGTATGGTGTTAGAGAATGTTCTAATTTTATTCTTTTACATTGTAGCTGTCCAGTTTTCCCAGCAACACTTATTGTAGAGACTGTCTTTTCTCTGTTGTATATTCTTGCCTCCTTTGTTGTAGATTAATTGACCCTAAGTGCATGTATTTATTTCTGGGCTTTCTGTTCTGTTCCATTGATCTATGTGTCTGTTTTTGTACCAGTACCATACTAAAACAGAAAATTTAAAGGAGACATAGGCATTTAATCTCAAGTATTGTTGCAACAGAGAGATACATTTATTATTTATTTTTGGTAGTTATATTGTGGTGATGAAGAGCATAAGCTTTGGGGGAATTCCCTGGCAGTCCAGTGGTTGGACTTTCACTGTCGAGGGCCCGGGTTCCATCCCTGGTCGGGGGACTAGGATCCCACAAGCTGCAAGGCATGGCCAAAAATAAAAAGAGCATAAGCTTTGGAATCTATCAGGCCTAGGCCTGAATCTGCACTCTTCTGCTTATTAAATCTGTGAGCTTAGGCTACACAACATTCTGAACCTTAATTTTTCTTACCTATAAAGAAAGAACAATACCTACCTCATAATGTTATTGTATTACCTTGAAACAATGTGTGCAAAGCATTTAATTAGTGCCCATTGTACTGTTGGCACTTAATGTTTGTTTTATTATCATTGAAATGTAATCATTAAGATAGAATGAGAGATTTGAAAATCTCTTTGCAAATAAGTGGGAAACACTGTTGTAGAATCCTGTGTACACTTGTCAATTTTGTATGGAATGCCTTTTTTTATTGCAAATTCAAACGTGAACTGCGTCTCATCTTGGGATGCACTATATCAACTTTGCCATTAGTGAAGTTATAACTAATGAAATTTTATTGCAGAGAATGGAGTAAATAGATGCTAATTCTAAGTTTCTTATATAAAATTTATTTTCTAGGAGAATGCGTAGAAGGGCTGCGGGAAAATGACTACCTTCTGCTTCATTCGTGCCGTCAGTGGACCACCATCACTGCCCATAGCTTGGAGGAGGGGCACTATGTCATTGGGCCAAAGATAGAGATTCCGGTACATTATGCAGGTAAAACTCCTCTCGAGAGACAAGAAAAGGCCAGTGAAGGGTACTTGAATATGCTCATTTTCTCCTCCACAGTGAGAAAATAGGAATTGTCTATAACCTAGAGAGTATAATGACTTAGAAAAAGAAGAACGCAACGCTTTGGTTATTTTATCAGCAAAAGCTCAGATTCGTTTTGTCGTAGATATTTCTAATTAATGCATGTGGTTAAGCGTGGATTCTTATTAGATATTTATAAAATGAAAATGTTACAAACTCAGAGACCGTCTCTGAAAGGACATTCCCTGTGTGCAGCAGCCTCTGTGCGCCTGCATCTCTGAGTAAACCTGAGAATGGTTTGTGAATGACGTTGATGTCATGGTTTCACAAGATACCATTTCACAAATGAGCATCGTGGCCTACTTTTAAAAGTATTGGATTGAAATGTCAGATACCGAACACGTCCCTCTTTGCAGTGAAGCATTTAGAATACAGGCAGCAGAGGTGACCTCAGGACTTTAGTTAAATCAGGATTATATCTACTTTCTTGCCTCATGTGGGACTCCATTCAGTGTAACAATGTCATTTCGCTAATTTTTATTAAGGACTCTCTCAGTGCCAGCACTGTTCTAGGAATTTAGCATACACCCAGTGGCTTGAATCCATTTTCAATAGTGGCGGCTTACAAATACAATTTTTAAAACACATTACATATATGTATATTTCTTATGTTTTCTTCTGGTGCTTACAGTTGATTATGTGAAGGATCTTGGCTTTTTCTCTACTTTTGTTAATTTTTCAAAAGTCTATAGCAGGGCACTTTTATTAGTTAGCTACATATTGTATAGCCCTAGACTGCCGTCTTGTTTCTGAGTGAAACCTGTACGTTGCCCAGAGAGCTGTCTGTGTGGAGAAGGGGCCTTGCCATATTCCCACTGTCTAGAACAGCAGCAGATGGTACGTGTTGTGTAAATATTTTTTGGATGGTTTTGTCCGCCTTTTATTCCTAGGAGTCTTCACTGCTAGATATGACCTAAGGGTTACTAAACTTCTCAAAATCCTTCTTATTCCATAAAAATTATTAGAAAGAATTTCTCTTGCCTGAAACTCTGTCCTAGAATTCTCTTTCCCAGCTGTAGGAGTAGCCTTCAAAGAAAAAGGAGGAACATATAGCTACAGAGAGTATTAAGACTGAGATTGGGAGCCAGGCCAAAGGGGCAGAGGATGAGACAGACCCTCCACCTGCCCAGTCTCTCCTGCCAGTGGTCCCACAACAGGTGAGATCCATGCTAGTTTTAACAGAACCAAAATTCTGGTTCTTCTCCATTGTGGAAAACCAGGAAGGAAGGAGTAAGATTGTGATTCAAATACACGATTTTACCTGATCTGCTGTGTTCTTCTTTTAATAGATTGAGTTTTAGTCCTGCCCCCAAGCCCATTGCTCTGTGACATCAGTTGTCCCAGATAAATGCTGTCATTTGATCAGTTACTCAGATCTCCTTAGAGACTCCATATGCCACCAGTCTCTTTGACTTATGGTGCAAAGCCCTCTCAGGGGCTGGTTCTAGTCTACTTCTCCAAACTTACCTTTTCTACTCTGAAGAGGGAGCCTTCCACTGTAGCTAGCTTAGTCACCTCACTGTGTCCTGGACATCCTGAATTCTCTTCCTTTACACCATGCCCCGGCCGGAGTTGCCTTCCCTCGGCCATGCTTTTATCAGAGCATGTCATTGCGTCGGGAGGGCGCAGGCACCCCCAACTGTCCCCAGGTGGTATCCTGATGTACTTACCGTGTATCACATTCATTTGGCACATATCTTCATGCTTCATTCAGCTACCTTTTCCTGCATGCACACATATCTTCACTTGCCAGTTGCACTGTACACCCCTTAGCACGTGAGACCAATTCTAAAAACCTTTGTGAATCCTGTAGATCTGTGCACAACAGATACAGTTCTTTATGGCTGTAGATGCTCCACCTAGGGATCTCAAACTTGGCTACACATTGGAATCACCTGGGAAGCTTTAAAAATGACTGATGCTCAGTTTCCGTGTCCAAGGTTCTGGTTTAACTGGTTTTGATTGTGGACTGAGCATCATGATTTTTATAGCTCGTCTTGTTAAAGTATGCAGCCACGACTGGGAATCCTTTGTTCTGGAATGGGCATTCACAGTGTCAGACGGTAAGATTTCCCCAAACCTGCAAACATTTGGGAATATTTTATTGTTCTGAACATTTTTTTTAATAGACACTCACCTTCCACTGGGATAAAAGATATCATATGTTCAACAGCTTACTCTTTTATCTGCAAGGAAAATATAGTACACTTAATTGGGAAGCCCCAGGCAGTATATTGCAAATGATAGTGTTTTTTTTTTTGTTTTGTTTTTTGTTTTTTTTAAGTAAAATTGAGGTGGCAGAAGAATAAAGACACAGATGTAGAGAACGAAATTGAGGACACCAGGGGTGGGGGTAGGGGAAGCTGGGACGAAGTGAGAGAGTAGCATTGACATATATGTAAATGTAAAACAGATAGCTAGTGGAAGCAGCTGCATAACACAGGGAGATCAATTTGATGATGGGTGACGACCTAGAGGGATGGGATAAGGAGGGTGGGAGGGAGGCTCAAGAGGGAGAGGATGTGGGGATGTATGTATAGATACAGCTGATTCGTTTGTTGTGCAGCAGAAACTGGCACAACATTGTAAAGCAATTATACTCCAATAAAGATCTAAAAAAGAAAATTGAGGTGCCAAGACTAAAAGGAAACGTGAACACTAAGACTGCACCACTTTACATGAAAAGAGAATATATTAAAGGAAGAAAAACTTGAAGTAGAACTGTCTTAGTTCAAGCTGCTATAATGAAATACCATAGACTAGATGGATTGTAAACAAAAGAAATTTGTTTTTTGAGAAGTCCAAGATCAAGGTGCCAGTAGATCCGGTGTCTGGTGAGAGCCCAATTTTCTGGTTTGCAGGTGGTCATTTTCTTGCTGTGTCCTCACATGGTAGAGGGGGAGAGAGAACAATCATCCTTCTCAAGTCTGTTTTTATAAGGGCACTAATCTCATTCATGAGGGGTCCACCCTCATGACCTAGTTACCTCCCGAAGGGCCCACCTCCAAATTCCATCACATTGGAGATTTAGGCTTCAGCATCTGATTTTGGGAGGGTGTAAACCTTCAGTCCATAGCAAGGAACCAATGGCTTATGAGACATTTGATAAGATCATTTCAAAGAACATCCTAGGGTATAATGTATTTCAAAGAATTTGTCATCGAGTCCAGCCTTTGGAAGAAAAAGAGTATAAAGTAAATTGTGGAGACTAAAAAATACCATTTATGTTTCTGGTTTATTAGTGTTCTAATTTTAATTAGTAGAAGAAACCCTTATTCATGCATGTTTTACTGATTTGTTATAATTTCATTTAGGTTGAGAGTCATCACTCATTCTTTGAGGAAAACTAATGAATAGTTAATAATTAAATATGTTTAACTTAGTAATAAAATCTACCAGCTTTGTAATCAGCCCAGTTGGATTCCTGGTTGTGCCAGGAACTTACTGTCTGTATTTGGGCAAGTTACTAAACCTCTCTGAATCTTAAGTTTCCTCATATAAAGTGGGGATAACTATAGTGCCTTTCTCTTCAAAGGGTAGTTGTGAAGATTGAAAGAGGGAATGCAAGTGAAGCACCTTTCTGAGCACTGATTACTTCCAAGTTCTCCGTAGTGTTGATGGTGGTGCTTATGTAATGACAGCAGCAAAATATTTCTAAAGATTTAACTCTTTATTTTGAAGTACAGGTTACAAGTTGAATTACTTTTCTGCTCATTAAAGCAGGCTAAACACTGAGACCCCTCAACGTTGTTTTGGCTGCTGGTTTTTTTTGTTGTTGTTTTCAACTTTTTATTTTGAGGCTGCAGTAGTATGATATATTCCCTTATACTGTTTACCCATTTTTGCCATCATTTTGCCATGTGTGTTGTATTTTTTCCCTCCATCTCTTTCTCTGCACACACATAGACACACCACCCATATTATTTATTTCTCCCACATCATTGGCAAGCAGACAGCACAGATCCCCCTTAGACTTCATTATGTGTTTCCTAAGAACAAGGATCTCCTCTCATGTAACCACAGTACTGTTAGCAAATTCAGGACATTTAATACTGTTATCTAATCTACAGTCCATGTTCCAGTTTTGTCAGTTGTCCCTATAGTACTTTTTCCTTCCAGGACAGCATGTAGTCTGGGACCACTTACTGTGTTTCCCTATGATGTCTCTTTAGTCTCCTTTTATCTGGGGTGGTTCCTCAGCCTTCCTCATGTTTTATGATATTTTTGAAGAATACAAGCAAGTTGTTTTATAGAATAGCCCTCAATTTGGGTTCCCCAGGCTCTTCATGATTAGATTGAGATTATGCACTTTGGGCTGGTTGTGTCCTCCTCAGGACATCACATCTAGAGACAGGATGTCCCTTGGCCCTTTATTGATGACATTGATTTTGATCACTTGGTTAAGGTGTTGTCTGATTTCTCTGCTGTGTAATTACCATGCTTTGTGTTACTGGGAAATGTGAAAGAAGGTTCTTTGAGATTCTGTAGGTATCCTGTTCCTTCTCTAACTCCCCCCCGTCCTTTGTTGAGAAGCTATTGATGATTCCTGTCTGATTCAGTTTTTTTACTTTGAAGGTAGCATTTCCAACGTAACTCCATCATTCCTTCTTATGTGCATTGTCATTCTACTATAGGGAAGAGCTGTTCATTCTCTCCCGTTGTTCACTTACTTACCTTTTATTATCAGCATGAAATTGTGGATTCTTACTTCAGGAAGGAAGTTGAAATATCTTCCTGTCCTTGTTTATTTTGATGTTCGAATTGTCTCATATTTTGCCATTTGGTTACAAGCTGGCCCATCTATCTTTATGACATGCCCTTGTCCTTATTTTCTGGTAAAGGTAGCACCCATTCTTCTCAGTTACTGTACCATTTCTGTCAGGGCCAGTGCACTGTCCTGTTCCAGGCAATACTCCTTACTTTGTGGTCTCTGTAAGTGGTGGTCCTTGGAGTTGTGCAGTGCACAGCCTAGGCGGCTGTACAAAGCCATACCTTTGTTGCTCGTTCTGACAAAATAAGTTTTCTATTTGGAATAAAAGGAATTTTCTTGGTTTAACAAACAGCTGATTCCAAGAGAGAGAATGTGTTCAGTCAGCATCACATATTTTGCTAACAGCAGAGAAACCACTCAAGAAAAATTGACGTAGTGTTTAGAAAAATGATGGCTGCTTTCACACAAGTTTTAGTCAAAAGGCATCGCAGATCAATTTTATCTAAATTCTAACTTCTTGTTGCTACTGAAAGGGCAAAGATTTCCTAAGGAATGTACATTACAGAATTTGGAATGTTTCTGCATTCTGCATACTCAGACCATGTAGACTCCTGCCTGGCATTCCATCAGACACTGTTCACTCACCCTGCGTGCCTCCTGCCCCCCTCCCCCAATTTATTCTGACTTGTTATAGCCCCCCCCCAAAATCTGTTTTTAAAAATTAGGAAAAGGAACCTAGTGCAACTTAATTATAGCCAATAGTTTGTAAAGATGAACGGTTTCCATTTTACAGTTCACATTTCTATTCATCAAATTCCCTGTGTCTCTGCAGCTCAGAGTGGCGGTCAAGCTCGCACACGTCACAGTAAAGCATGTGTCTCAGGGTTTATGCTGAACCCTTCTAGGGCCTTAAACCTAATTTGGTATGCACAATTTGACATTTTGTCCTTTAAAACAAATGTAAACTTCAGGCTCCACAAAAAGCCGAATACTCTGTTGCCTCTGGAATTTTATTTGCCCTTTTAAGCTCCAAGTTTCCAACCTATAAAATGGAGATTTACCTTAGAAAATGTCGTGAGAGTCTCTGAGATCTAACTTGTGTAAGTGACTCAACACTGTCCTGTCACGAGGTGAGTGCTAGACAGTGTTACCTCCTCGCTGTCACCTGTCTCATGAAAACCAACCAGAAAAAGCTCTCTCTAGAGATGCAGCTCTGAGAAATCAAACACATCAAAATGTGAGGCGTCTGTACACCCATGGTCCACCACTTGGGGAAGTAGTGGAGTTCCGGCTGGGTTTATGGAAATTTAAATCATTCAGTTATGTGCTTGGTGTCATCATCACTGAACAGATTGCTACTTGAACAGAAGCATCTGAGATAAACCCCAGCCACGTTTGGCTTCTATTTTTAAATTCTCATCCTCCTGCAAATCCGGTGAATCTTTAACAAGCTAAAATGATCTCCATACTTCCCTGGTAGCTACCGTATATACAGAAATAGGTAACAGTGGAGCCCAAGGTTGGTTAGAATTGCTTATGAAATCTGCAAGGACCTTATACAGCAAGCACCTGCATTTATAATGGCAGTACCTGTTTTTAAAAACGTAGGATGTGCAGTGTCTGTCTCTTGGGCAAAATTATAGTAATGTGGTATCTAACATAACCTTGAATTGTAATTACTGAACAAAAGGAAATGTTGAAACAAGCTAATTTTATTCTCCTGGGTTGTGAGTTTAATGAGAATGAATCATCCCTTTACAAAAGTAACTACTTTTGTAGAACATTTTGTGTACTTTCTCTATTACATGGGATAAAGCTTATGTGATAAAATGGAAAGTAACCAAACTGTCTTTTAAAAAGTCCTCAGGACCAGTATAGTATGCCAAGGAGCATTATCCCAACCAGTTTTGCCAGTAATAAATATTAGCTATCTAAGAAATAAGCATTTTTCATAATTGAATCTTTAGGTCACAGTTAGCAAAAACTCAGATTTATTTAGTGCTTGCTCTTCTCTTGCTAACTCAGCATTTTACTTGTATTTCTTCGTGTAGCTTTCTCAGCAAACCCAAGAGGCAGGTTCTGTTATTATCTGCATTTGTGCACAAGTGCAAACCGAGGTTTAAAGATGTTAAGGATCTTGTAATATTACACAGCTAATAGGTGTGATTCAAACCCAGGGAATGCGGCTCCGGAACCTGCTTCCATCAACACAGTTCTCTGGAAAGTGCTAGAAGGCACTTCGCACAAGGAAGACATTTTAGTCATCACAGAGAAGAGAGATTTGTTAGAATTCGCTGGTAAATTGAGTAAGGCTTTTGCTTTTCTTTCCTTTCACGGACAGCTCCCCACTTGTATTCTGACTCTAGGGGAAAACCAGGGAAACATTTATGGTGACCTTTTCCAGATTTATGCCATCTGCGTACAGGTGACGTTCCCATCTCTAAGTAAATTACAGGAAGGAGCAAAGACAGAAGAGCTTCCAGGATAGCCCGTGGGGGGATGGAAAGCACGCTGTGGGAACCTGGATGGCTTCCTACCCAAGTCTGGAGGCCCAGGGAGAGGGGCTTTTAAGTGTGACGGGAGGAAATCAGTGATCTTCAAAAGGACAATCTCAGTGAATAAATGGGAGGAAAATTAGACGTCACGAGTGGGTTAAAAATGAGTGTGGAAAGTGAGACAGCAGCAGGCTCAACTGTGTGTCACAGTGTATTAAAGAAGAGCTAGGGGAGCAGACATAGGAGTGAAAGGCTTCTAATACTCATTTTTTAAGAATAATGGAGTCAGGAACATCTTTCTCAGCTTGGGGGTGCGGGGGGGATGACTCAGAAGAGAAAAGAGGGGGAAACTAATTCCGTAACATAATAGCCTGGTATCTGGGAAATTGTCCCTGCCATGGTTTTCCTCGAGAGGTGTTCGGTACCCTCTCCCTCTCCACTTTGCTCCATGACGTAGCTGGTGTACGTACTGGAACATAGTGTTTGTGGTCAGAGGTCAGATGGTTGTATCTTTCACACTTGGGCATTCACCCAGATGTTTTAACCCAAAACGAGGGTAAAGAACTTATGTAAGCATCTGCCTTTGATGGAAGAATGAATCGAGGATTGTCGCCAGCCTTCAGTATAGTTTTCTAATTTCACTTCTAAATGCTTAAGAATAAAACCCCCAAGGAAATTTGAATACAAATGATATTTATGATGAGATGATACTAGGGAATTATCTTGATTTTGTTAAGTATGGTTAGGTGTGATACTAGTATTATAGTTTTGAAGGGAAACATCCTTATTTTTTTAGAGACACTGAATTATTTAGGGGAGAATATGATTATTTATAAAATACTTCAAAAACAAACAGATCAACATAGATGAATATTGGGCAGGCAGTTAAACTTGTCTAGGTGAAGGGTACAGTACAGTATTCATTTTCGATATGTTTTGAAAATTTTTGTAATACAAAGGAAAAAAATTGACTGATGACAGTCAACAGCAAAGTTAATCGTGTATAACTCTTCAGTGATAATTTTTTATAAAGTAAATTTCTTCCTTTTTATTTATTTTTAAAAAATTATTTTATTTTTGGCTGCGTTGGGTCTTTGCTGCACGCAGGCTTTCTCTAGTTGCAGCAGTCAGGGGCCACTCTTTGTTGTGGTGCACGGCCTTCTCATTGCAGTGGCTTCTCTTATTTCAGGGCACAGGCTCTAGGTGTGCAGGCTTCAGTAGCTGTGGCTCGCGGACCTCTAGAGTGCGGGCTCAGTAGTTGTGGCGCACGGGCTTCGTTGCTCCGCAGCACGTGGGATCTTCCCGGAGCAGAGATCCAACCCAAGTCCCCTGCACTGAAAGGCGGATTCTTAACCACTGCACCACCAGGGAAGTCCCTTCAGTGCTATTCTTACCAAACCACTTCTGCCTCAGTCCTTGAATCCTACTTATAGTCTTAAGTAATTTCTGTAGAGGTGAAAGTTTACCTTTCACTGGGTTGTCCTATTCCAGGATCAAGTGTGGAAACAGCCCAGTGAAAGGTGAACTCAGAAGTGATTCTGTTTCCCCATGTGGTGCAGCCATCCCAGCTTAGCGGCTTCCTGCAGAGACTTGAGTGCTACCAGCCTGGCCAGTGCCCACGTGCTGACCCAGCTGGTGGTAGTGATTCAGGTATAAAGGGGGAAGGAGGTGTGTGTGTGTATGATTTGGAAAAAAAGGAAATTTTTTTTTTTGTTTCTCCTTAAAATAAGAGCTTTATGGGAGAAGTGGAAGGGGAGTATGATTAAATACAGGGCAGAGTTATTCGGTGTCACATTGTGTGGCTTTTCTTGATCTATATACACTGGTAAAATAACGTTCATAATGAAATTGAGTTATTCGTAGTGAGGTGGATGGACCTAGAGTCTGTTATACAGAGTGAAGTAAGCCAGAAAGAGAAAAACAAATACCGTATGCTAATGCATATATATGGAATCTAAAAAAAAATGGTACCGATGAACCCAGTGACAGGGCAAGAATAAAGATGCACGTGTAGAGAACAGACTTGAGGACATGGCGGGAAAGGGGAAGCTGGGATGAAGTGAGAGCAGCATTGACACATATACACTACCAAATGTAAAATGGATGGCTAGCTACATAGCACTGGGAGATCAACTCAGTGCTTGGTGATGACCTAGAGGGATGTGATAGGGAGGGTGGGAGGGAGGCTCAAGAGGGAAGGAATATGGGGATATATGTATAAATACAGCTGATTCACTTTGTTGTACAGCGGAAACTGGCACAAGTTGTAAAGCAATTTTACCTCAATAAAAATCTAAAGAAAAAACATCATTCATAAAAATTTAAGAATCCCTCGATTGCTGTTTTCATTCACATTTCGGCCTGTTTACCCTCAGAATCCTTGAAAATCACATACTGAATCTACAACAGAAAATCTAGGATCCAAAAAATAAAACAACAACTCTGGTACGAAAACAAAGATGGTGTTTGGGGTTCAAAACTCGAAGGCTGCTGTTTTCTAATTTTTTTTTTTCTACTTCTGTGTCAGTACTGAATGGAAAGTTGGTATTTGAAAGGGACAAGTCCAGCTTGAGTCTAGTTTAACCTATGAGATAATGTGATTAGCATCAGGTGGAAAGTTTGAACAAGCTGCCTGTAACCACACTGTTAACGGGGTGTTTATAACATGGGTGGGGATGGGTTCGTCTCACTTCGTAATTTGATTTCCATGTTGGATTTGTACCTCTGAGAGGTAGTGTGCCCTTTTAAAACGTTCCCTTTCAGCTTTGAGGGATTGCTTTGAGTTTTTTTTTTTTTTTCTTTGCGGAAAACAGACTTCATACGTTCCAAAACTGATCGCAGTGCTGGTAAATATTCCTGAAGTCACTTCCCTCCCTTTCTTAGAATTGGAATCACTTACCTTTATGACTCACCCTCCAGGGCAGTCGTGTGCTGGCCTTCTGTTAAACTGCTTACCCAGCTAGGTAGTTGTCAGATGGACTTGTCCACAGGAAAATGATGAAGCACGTGTACTGTGCGAACTTTTCTGACATTTAGGGAGAGGATAGGTGATTCAGATACTCGCATGTGCGCTTTTCTGGAAGGTATACATTACCAAGGCCTCCGACCTGTTCGGACTGGTTTACAGAACATCACAGGGTTTGTCCCTAAGAGTGAGTCAAGCCAATGAGTGAGCGTGAGACAAACAAGAAACATGAAGCTTTTATCTTCTAGATGTTAAAAATCCTTGTAAGTAAGTGAAATGCAGTGAGCACATCAGTGTTTGAAATATTCCGTGTCTCCCCTAATGTCATGTGCATCCCGTGAGCCTAATGGTCAGTGGCAGCTGTGTGTTTCTGTACAGCCCTTCACACTGTTCCATCACCCCAGCTTTCTCGTAGTAATGAAGCCAGTCACCCAGGGAGGGGATTCCAGTCCTCCGTCACCTCGTGCCCTTTCCTCTTTGCCCCTCAGAGTAATTGCACGCCCAGTCTTGTGGATGCCATCCCCAGCACCCCTGCCAAAGCTGCTCCCCCTCCCCAGCCCTTTCAGAGACCCTCTCACTGGGTCCCTGAAAACCTAAGTACCCCCTTCCCGGCCCCCATCAGTCAGGTTATTTTTTCTCAATTACGGCTGTTATTTCACCGCCAGCTGGGGTGTGTCAGAGGCATCCCCAGGTGGATGCAGACTCTCCTCTAACCCGGGCCCTTCTGAGGCCTGACATCCATTCAGCTAAGAGTACATGCCCGGCCGGGCCCCAGCCCCAGTGGCCTGTTTTTGTTCCCCAGATGGGCCCTACCCGCCCTGCCTCACTCCGTGCTGTTTCTAGTCCTCAGAGGGCTCGCACATCAGCCACCCCCCCGGTTGTGAGATCCTGCCTCACGCCCCACCTCCCTCGAGAAGCTTTTCCCAACTTTCCGCACCGTGTGTATAGATAAGGTCCTTCCTGTTTGGAATCCCTGTAATAGTTTGTGCTCAAGAGTGTATATGTCTTGCTTTTATTCTCCTCCCTACTAAAGGCTCCTTGAGGACAGTCCTGTCTCTCACAGGATCTAGGACAGGCTTGGAGAGTTTAAGAGCTCACTAAATATTTTTGACCGAACTGAACTTGAGTCATCTTTAAAGAATGAACATTTTTTTCAGTCGGTTTACAAAGATGCCTGAGAATGCCTGGAGAACAGTCTGGTTTCCTTTTGCCTTGAAGCAGGCACGTGTAGCCCTCAGCCCCTCCATGGAGAGTAAGGGAGAGGACCGTGATGCTCTGATAGAAGCGTAGACTGTTGAACAAGGAGTGAGCAGTTCTGTCTGAGGGTGGGAAGCGAGAGTCCTCAGGTGGCTGTGGCAGGAAAGGGAGTACCAGCTTGAGCAAAGGTTTGGATTATGGGCAATAGTGAAGATAATTTTAAATGGCTAATGGGTTAGAGGGGGAAGGAGGATTTAGGTAATAGGTTAGAAACCCAGCTTGGAACAACTGTGAAGAGATTTGAATTCTAGGGTGAATAACAGGAATAGTAATCTCTGTGCCTCAGGGGCATCCCTCGTAATCTGTGTCACAGAAAGATTGCAGGAGGTCACCACCTCCCACGGCGATCCAGGATGGGTGATGAGAAATCAGAGAAACAGGATAGGAAGTTGTTGAAATAACCTGATGAAAGATAATGAAGACGTGACCTAGGCTGGGGGAAGTGCTGATGAGGTACGAGATGATGCCTAGATGCAGGGGACAAGGAAGAAGGAGAGAAAGATATTTCTGAGACTTTTTTTTTGGGGGGGGGGTCCCATTTTTGAGGAAATAGACTTTTGTTTTTAACGTTCCTGGCATAGGTATTTGCTTGTGCACACTTTTTCCTAATGGTTTCATTTGTTTCTGCCATTTTCTTTTTTGGCTAAAACACTCTTTCCCCTTAAAATAAATGTCAACAAAATGAATTTCAAGTTCTTCCTAAAGAGAAATAGAGTAGGAAGGTAAAGATTCAGATTTCTTTTAAAATGCCTTGTGACCTTGTAGGGACACTCAGGGCCTTCCCGTAGGTTTCCCATCATCTCAGGTACTTCTTGATTGGGAAGGACGTGCTCATCCTTTTAGTTCTTGGGCCTACCAGGTATATCAGGGATAGGAGTTCCACAGAAAAATGTGTTTGGAGTAAGGCATCAGATGATAGGAGGGAAAAAAAAAAGATATACAGAAATCTCAAGGACTAAAAGATTGATACCACGAAAGTTTTGCCTGTATCTGGCAATTACTTATTTCCTACGTCCAGTAGGAATTCTTTGTTCTGTGTGTCAAAATTTAGGAAAGTTTGATGGATGGAATGAAATAGTCCGATCGTATATTGTTAGTACGACAAGAAAGACATTCCTCTGTGAGGGAGAATGTGTGTTTTGTAGGTTGATTTGTTAAGATCAAAACATCTGTTGTGGAATCTGTTACAACTCTTAATAACTCTGTTGTTTCCTTCATTTAAGAAAAAGGATGTTTGTTTTCCCTTTTTAACACAGACCAGTGATTCTCAACCAAGTTGGAGCAAGCCAGTTGCTCAACCAAGTTGGAGCAAGCCAGTTTTTCCACCAAGTTGAGAGCTTGTACCCACCTCCCCTTCGCCAGCACCTGTGGCAGTGTGGAGAGAGGCGTGTGGCTGTCGCAGTGAGGGGAGGGGAGCTGATGGGACCTGGCGAGTAGAAACCCAAGGTGCCTACTGACCGTCCTGCAATGCCCAGGACAGCTGCCACTGCAGACCCAGCAGTGGTGCTGAGATGGAGAAACCCAGATAACAGTAATAATGTTATTATTGTCAGTTTCATTATATGCTGTGTTAACAGAAATTCTCATTTTGCACAGAGGCTTCCAGGCAGACATGGTCTAGGAGAAAAGCGTCAGAGTCGATTTCTAACACATAACAAGCCGTGGCCCAGACTGAAAAAAAAATGTTAAACAGTTTGTGAATAGACATTACATTCTGCGCACACTGCCCGAGACTGACAGCAGCCATGTGTGTCATGGCAGAAAAATTCAGGGGGCAGCAAAGCACTCCCCTTTCGTTGCAAAGCTTTGTTTATCCTCCAGGACTACCCTGGCCCCTTCTTTCTCCCCCACCCCCTTTTTTTTTTAATTTTTAAATTTTTATTTTTTTTTGGCCATGCCACATGGCGTGTGGGATCTGAGTCCCCTGACCAGGGATCAAACCTACATCCCCTGCATTGGAAGCACAGAGTCTTAACCACTGGACCACCAGGGAAGTCCCTCCTTCTCCCTTTATAGTTACAAAAAAAAGGGGGGGGGGTGTATCCGTAAATGCCTAGAATAAACAGATTTTAAAAGAATTAAAATACCATTGTAAAACCTGGTCTGCCTACTTCAGATTGCAGTATATATCCACGTAGTATATAGTTCTAAAGATGCTGTTGAAATTAAGAATTTACATGTTGTATCTATGTGGGGTCAAGATCTGCCCCCCCATCCCACCCCAGATGGAAGTATAGCATCATTTCTCTTTTACTGTTTTATCGTCTCCTTTCCCATTTTAACAAAGTTCAGGCAACTGCCTAGGGAGTCCAAATCTAGGAAGGAAAGGCTGCCTTCAAGCTGTGCTGCTGCAGGTCTGTGCATCTGTTCAGACGTTGACTGAATAACTGAACACGCACGAGATGCTGGGCGGTGGGCACAGAGGGTGGAGGGAGGAGTGGAGCACGTAGGACCTGCCACAGTGAGTACCCGGGAGCACCTACTGAGCAGGGGCCAGGCCTGCATCACACAGAGCCATGATCTTGCATGGTTAGAAACTGCCTCTTTCCGGATGAAGAAACCAAGGCTTTCGGATCTTAGCCAAGGTCCTACCGTCACTAGGTAGGAGAAGTCAAGACTGAAACTCAGAGCCGTCCGGCCATGAAGTCTGCCCACTCCACCTGCAGCCTGCCTGCCACGGGGCAGGTCACAGAGTTCCGATGGGCCTTCTGGGTTTGGGTTGCCCCCTGTCAGCATGAGCTCACGCCCGTGATTTTAAATTTGTGTGTTAGAGATAACCCTTCGGTAGCAGGTGGTGACGGCCCTTGGTGACTAGCAGATTGCGTAAGTGAGATTGAAGCAGCAAATAATGCAGCCCATTGTTCCCAGGGCTGCTCCCTGAGAGGGTCTCGGGGTAGGCAGGTGAATCATAAAGAGAAGGAGACCGTCTCAGGGATGAGAAAGCATTGTGATTGGGGCTATAATTATTCTCCCTGTTCTTCCGTCTTTCCTCTACCTGGAGCCCTCTTGGCAGCCAGGAGTGGCTTTCTGCTCATGTAGCAGGAAAAGCTCACAAATTGGAGGGCGTTTTCTTCCTCCTCCCTCCTATGGAAAGGCCTTCTGTATGTTCCCAAGGCGTAAACAGGCTGCGGAAAGACCAGACCTGTTGAGCAACAACCCCATGTCTGGATTAACAGGGCAGACAGGTGGGGCAATGTAAAAAATAAAGTCACTTAAACTGAACTACAGAATTCCCGGCATCTGTAACTTCACTTCAGCTCAGCCCCACCTTCCTCCTGAACACACACATGTATGCACAGTGTTTCACAGGAAGTGCGTCTTTTTTGTTAAGTAGGGGAAGGAAGATCAGGTGATGCATTTTACCTGTTGCAGGAACCATTAAGAAACTGTATTCTCTTTGACGTTTGGTTCTGGTGCGTTTCTCTGTGACAGCTGGCCAAGCCTGTTGCTGTGTAGAGAGACGATGTCCCTAGTGCCGCTGATGTCCGGTCATCTCTGTCTACTGTCTTCATGCCTGACCAGCTCGGTACTCTAGACCTTGAATGACACTGAGGTGGGAGGAGCCACCTTAGGTCAGCTCTGTGATTCCTGGCAGACTCAAGGTCATTGCCTCCTGCCTTATGACAAAAACCAGCAATAGCAGTGTAGAATCAGGAGCACGATGAGGCTTCCTACTTTCATCTCTGCTCTTCTGCGGCTGTCTCAGTCCATTCGGGTCACTGTAACAAAATATCACACACTGGGTGGCTGATAAACAATAGAAAGCTACTTCTCACAGTTGTGGAGGCCAAGAAGTCCAAGGTCATTGTGCCTGCGTGGTCGGGTTCTGAGGAAGCCCTCTTCTGGGTTGCAGATGGCTGACTTCTTGCTGTGTCCACTCATGGTGGAAGGGGCTGAAGAGCTCTGTGGAGTCTCTTTCGTTTGTTTATTTAATTTAATTAATTTATTTATTTTATTTGGTTGTTCCAGGTCTTACTTGCAACAGGCGGGCTCCTTAGTTACGGCTCACTGGCTCCTTAGCTGTGGCATGTGAACTCTTAGTTGCAGCATGCAGGATCTAGTTCCCTGGCCAGGGATCAAACAGGGCCCCCTGCATTGGGAACATGGAGTCTTAACCACTGCACCACCAGGGAAATCCCTGTGGGGTCTCTCTTATGAGAGCACTAATCTCGTTCATGGTGATCCCCACCATGACCTAAGCCACCTCCCAGACGCCCCACCTCCTAATACCATCACACAGGCTTAGGATTTCAACGTATAAACTGGGGAGGGGAGACACTTTCAGTCCACAGCAGTGGCCTAACAACTTGAATTTTTCTCCCCAACTAGAGTACGTACTCTACCAAAATGACAGTGTAGAGAGGAAGTTCACTGATCTGCCTCAACTTCTTAGGCGGTATGTGATCGTTTCTATATGTTGCCTAACTTTTCTGTGCCCCAGTTTCATCACTTACAAAATGGGGGAAATAATACGTATACATACGTGTTCTGAGGCTGAAATGAGCTTGTAACTGATGCTTAGAAGAGCATCTGGCATATACTGAGTGTGCTGCGCTTCCTGTGTAGTTGATGTAGTAGGACAAAAAAGGAAATGAGATTTCAGACATCGGAAAGGAAGAGGAAAATGTCATATGATTGTCTCACTAGAAAATCCTAGCAAATCAGCCGAACCAAAGATTATAATTAATATCAGAAATTAGTGGTCAGATACAAGGTTTGGTTATAAAATCAATACTGTTCTCTAATATACTAGAAATAACCAAGTGGAAAATGTCATGTTTGCACAGGAGTACGGAGCAGCATCCAGAACACATCCTTGTTTCCTTGTAAAAACCTTCACTTGATCTAAGTGAAGATAGTTAGGCCTTGAGATGTCAACACATGTATTATTCCATGAGACAGGGGTTTCTTTGTTGGCATGTGAAAACATGTTAAATGTTACATATAGATTTGTTTTCATATTTAAAATGTTTCTCCTATCTTTACACGGAGGATCTTATTTACAGATTTCCTCCAGAAATCTATTTTGAGATATCCTGGTGAGTTCATACCATACTTTTAATTCAGTCATTTGTCTGAACGTGGTGAGGTGTGATGAGCGTTTTCTTAAGGTCATTGTCCAGATTTGTTTTCAGCTAAGTACATGCAAACAACCTCCTGTTAGAAAGTAAGGTTCCTGGCAACCTGTGTTTGGCTGCACAGTGGCAGTGATGGTGGTACTTGCTCCGGAATGGCCGTATGAAGTCTTGACAAAAATCTGTTGATCACTTTACAGACAAAGAAGGTATAAATTGGTTTGAAGAGCCTGGTATGTACCATTGTCTTTTTAAGTCTATTTACTGTTGGAATCATTTCCAAATCACTGGATTTAACTTCCACGCATTGCCTTTAATCAAATGATGCACGATATCTAGCATGATGTAGCTCTAGCTACATGAGACCTAATTGAAGGAAGAGATGACTCCAGTTGGCAGCTTTTGAAGGAACTGGGTTTCTCAAGTGATTCTTGTCTCCGTTTAATTGGTCTGAATGAGTACGATGCAGAGTCCCCCAAACTCAAAAGAACCTGTGATAAAACCCACATAGCGTGGGATTTGCAGTCCCGCCAGTATTTAGACTTGCTGTTGCAGGTGTGCAGACTCGGAGGCAGCTGCGTGGGGCAGAATGGGTCTTAGACTTGGAGTCAGAAGTTGTAGATTCTAGTGTTTGCCTCTGCGATTTACGTTATCAGCTCTGTAACCTCAAGGAGTGCCTTTATTCTTTCTCAGTTCCCAAGTTTCTAAAATAATGTTTGTGAATATTAAATATATTGAATATAGAAGCTTTGTAAACTATAATGAACTATCCCTTTACAAAGCATTACCTTTAGTAAATCAAAATTTTCTTGGTCCGTCATATATGTAGTACCTTCTTTGAGAACAAGCGGGTGTATTTTGTGCTTACAATAAATGGTACCTGATCTTCAAGCCATTCTAAATGTCCTCACCTTAAACCCGGCTCTTGGAAGGGCTTTTTCTTCTTGTACGTTTCACAACACTTTATTGAAGCCATGTCTGGCACTTCAGTATACATGGCCTTTACATGTATCGGATACTTTATTTTAAGCTCTTAAAAATGACATTGCAATTATTTAATTGTTATGCAGCATTTTTCTTTGCATCCTTCACGGTACCTTGAAGTGTGCCAGGTACGTAGAGATGCTGAAGTGGTTGAACAGTTGGAGCTATATTGTTTTGCTTGAATCTAAGGAAGGGTCTGGCATAAGGTGAGTACTTGATTGTTATTATCAGTTTGGTTTAAGCTAGAGGTAAAACAGTGTCGTATGGGCACCTGTCATCAAGGAGGATATGACTTGCAGGGGAGGTGGAGTGTTAAGTCATGGAACCAAGAACACATAAACTTGTATCTAGAAAAATGACCTGCAAATTAAAGGAAGTGCTCTAATTGTGCAGAGAGAGAGAGGGCGTTGATAGCTAATGACTGAACGCAATGTACAAAACTGACCAGCTGCCCAGAAAAGGAATCGATGACCATGTGACTTCACTTTACCTTCAGCCAGGCATCACCTTTCTAACATGTACTTGAATGTTCCTCATGCGTTTGAAGACCACACTCAAAACATTTGATAAGAAATATGTAGCGTGAACCCTGGGTTCATATTCCTCAGTGGCAGCTGAAGCATTTCATATCAGAGAATTCAGCCCAGCCTTATCGCCGCTGTTTATGAAAGCTGCTGAAATCACACAGTAGGCTTTAAGCATCAAAGCTCCCAGTGTATTGGCAAAATGAAATCTGCTAAGTGCATTCTTCATCAGTAAGAACTCGAGGTTTGCATAGTTTATTTGGGGTGGATATCAACGTGTTCATTTTGCCAGAAACCCTATGTAGCTTTCTAAGGCCTTGAAGTCTAAGGTGTGAAAATAATTGAACTTCCCATGAACAGACACCACTGATGGTAAATCTGGTCCACTTTAAAGCAGATGATGGAAAATTACCAGGTTCATATACCCCTGAAGGTTGAAAAACCCGTCAGGACAGCACCTAGTGAGCGACCTAGTGATCGTCTCGTGGAAAGACTGATGGGCGGCTAGAGCACATTTTGCGACAGCTGTTCCATTTTGGCATCTTCTCCCAGATGCCTTATTTTCAGGTGGCTTTGCTTGTAAGGATATGCCCTGAAGAGCTGAGAAATGCACTTGTAATCACTGTTTCTTGTCCGTCTTCTTGGGAAAATGTGCAGGAAGAGAAAATTTAGATCTTTTTTTTTTTGCTGTTGTAATTTGACCAAACCAAAAAATGGTACCGAGTAAATTGTTATCCGAAGAGAGATGGTCCTCTTTATGTTCTTTACGATTTTCCACTTGTTTCTATGAGTGAAAGTGGGTGAGGGACGTGGGTGCCTGTGTGTTCTCTTTTTTTCTCGTTTCCATTTTTTAAATTATCTGTTTTATACATATTAGTGCATATATGTCAATCCCAATTCATCCCACCCCTCCACCCCCTGGCCTGTGTGTTCTGTTCCCTGGAGAATCGGTCAAGGAGACTAGGAAGCGGTGTGTCCAGCAGGGAGCACCCGTTGTTGTCCCCCCTCATTCATCCCTTGAAAAGAACATGTTGCTTTGGACTTGAGTTCTGCACAGTCTTGTCTACTGCGTCCCAGAATTCCATTCACTTTATGCCTGTGTTTGTTCCATGGGGGCAGAAAGAAATCCCCTCTCCCCGCAGATGGAACCTAGTTTTTACCTAAATGGATAATATTTCCTTTTATTAAAACGTGACCAGAAAGAGTTCAGTTTTGACATTATAAACGAAAGTTAAGATTAACTTCCAGGTTAATACAGCAATTGTGTGTGCCCCCCTCCAGCTAGGCTGTTTGACTGTTCAGTTTTTCATTCTCTAGTTAAAAATTAAAATCCAGATATTTATCTCGTGTATATAGAGACGATAGCATTAATGCTTTTAAATCTTTCTACTGTATACAAGACCAGGGAGAATGATTCATACAGAAAAGCTTTATCAAACATGTTCCTTCTGATAACTTTGAGGGTAACTTCTATAGAAGGGAAATTGGCATCAGAAGAGGGAGAGTAAGGGGTGAGGGTGAGAGAAGAGAGCTGTAACCAAATAAAGCTGCTTGGGAGCTGCGATGTCGGGCTCCCTCCACTGAAAAATAAAAAAATTATATGATACTCCGTTTTCTACAGTAAAACTCCACATTCTGCTCTCTTCTCTGGAAATCTTCGGGGGCCACTTCTTCTGTTACAATTCTGACCTCTTGCCCCGTTTCCTAGTAGAGCGAACCCCAAGCCAAGCCCAGTGGCCGTTCTGCTGACGGGGCCAGTTTAACCAGTATTCCCAGCTCTGTTGACATTGCAGCACTACACTAGAGAGCTTTGTGCATTGCTCCTTGCCCGGTGGTGAGACAGAAGGCAGGTGTGGAAGCTTCACAGGGTGGAACTTGTCCCTCTGATGACTCACTGGGTGCCACGCTTTGGGTGTATATTGTCAGTACCTCCTTGCTGAGAGGTTATCTGACCTCAGGGGTATAGCTTCTAGGGCTGTGCTCATAAGATTGCATGTTTAACCTCCTGGAAACATTCCAAGTGGGTAATAGCTCTCCACCTTCTAAAGTCAATGGATTGGGTGTGTCTGTTTCCTAGGCTGACTGTTCTATGTTAAGTTTCTTGTAATAAGAACCAGGTTGATTTGTTTTCTCAGAGGGTAGTGTGTGTCACATAGAGGTGTTGGGATTTGATTTAGAAGAAAGACTATGCTTCTTTTATGAGTGTGCTTATGATTCTGATTACTTAAAGAGTGGTTTAGGTGTAAAGCTGTACCTTGCCTTATTAGTACGTAATAATTTCGTAGATGGTAAATGTTGTTCCTTGTGCCCGTGCATTATTCTGTATGTGTACTTATGTACAAGCGTACATCGTTTTATTACACTTCGCAGGCAGTGCGTTTTTTTACAGATTGAAGGTTCGTGGCCACCTTGCATTAAACAAGTCTGTCAACACCATTTTTCTAGCAGCATCATTTTTAAATTAAGGTATGTACATTGTTTTTTTAGACATAATGCTAATGCACACTTAATAGACGACAGCATAGTGTAAACATAACTTTTATATGCGATGGGAGACAAAAACTCTGTGTGGCTTACTTTATTGTGATATTTGCTTTATGGCAGTGGTCTGAGATCTCTGAGGTATGCCTCCGCACGTGCACACACACACCCAGAGGAAAGTGTGGAAGAAATGGTCACCAAGCTGTCAGTGTTGGCTCTCTCTAGGTGCTGAGATTTCAACTGATTTGAAAAACCAACCCTAGATGCAGGCTATTAGATTTAGAATGGATAAACAACAAGGTCCTACTGTGTAGCACAGGGAACTATATCCAGTCTCCTGGGTTAAACCATAATGGAAAAGAATATTTAAAAAAATAACATATATATGTGTAAAACTGAGTCACTTTGCTGTACAGCAGAGATTGGCACAACATTGTAAATCAACTATACGTCAATAAAATAAATAAATAAATCACCAACCCAAACCCCACCTTGAACCCTGTTTCTCCATCTAACAGCTCCTCGACCAAACATCTCTGCTCCCCACCTCTCTTTTACTGATAACTCACCATGGTCTGACTTCTGTTCTCGTAACTTGGTTGACATAGCTTTTAGTGAGATCCTCAGTGCACCCTGCTTTCTACATCTAATGGGCGTTTTCCAGTCCATTCCTTGCTGGACCTCTCTCCCACATGTGAGGCCAGTGTTTGTTTTTCCCCTTGATATTGTGGACTGCCAGGACATCACCGCTTGCTCCCGGTTCTGAGCTCTGTCTGTGTCACCCGCCCCTTGATGCTCAGTGTCGCCCAGACTGCCATCCTTGGCCCACTCAGCTCAGTGGAGCTCACTCTAAAGCTACCACCCGTCCTTAAACCTACTCTTCTTCCTGTATCCTGTTTGGAGGCATCACCACCCAAGCCAGAAATCTGGGAGTCTTCCCACGACTTCATCCCCCACATCCTGTGATGGAAAGTTCACTAATTCTATCTCCTCTGCATATCAAATGTGTCCTTTTTTAAAAAACACATTGTCTACTGCCCTAATTCAAACCCTCTTCATTTTTCACTTACAGTGACCTCTAAACTGTCTCTAGTTTTGTTCCCCTAAAATTTGTTACCCACACAGTAGCCAGAAAGGTCCTTGGTATTTAAGACACATGGTATTTTTAATTTACACACCTTATACCTTTGCTTTAAATCTTTTCATGGGTCCCCAGGCCAACAAGAAAAAGTCAGTGTGACAGATTAAGGCACTCTGTGACTTAGGTCCTGCCTGTCCAGTTCTGCATTTGTGTGGTTCCCACACCTGCCATGTCCTTCCTTTAGTCACGCTATGCTCTCCACCTAGAATGGTCATCCGTCATCCAGGAAGCCTCTTCTGGTCTTCCAGTAACTCTCTGTCTCTGATGTTGCATGTCCACATTTATAATTGCCTTTTCCCCCAGTAGATCCTGAATTCTTTGAGGGCAAGTACAGATCTTCCTTTGTATCTCTAGTGCCTATCAGAGGATCTGGCATGAATAAGGCAGTAAGTCTTTAGATTAATGATGTGCCTGTGTAGTTTGCATCACTGATCAGAATTAGGATATATGAAGACTGTCAACAGCAGATAGTTTGTGCATAATCTCAGTGTTAGCTTTACTTGGCTTCCATCATAGATCGCCATGAAGGTGAAGGTGAGGAGCGTTGAGCTTGCACGTTTTGAAGTGGCACACTCAGTATTTAAGCTTCCTTTGCTGTACGAACTGTATCCGAGATTTAATTGATTTTGAAATTTTAAATGCTAGGGAAACAGAAATTTAGTGATCTTTAAACGTGTGCAGCTTATGAATTGAGGAACTTCGGCTTAAATAAGTTCACAGAACGTGATTGCAAATATTGGGAATCATGCCTATAGGAAAAATTAGTCTTACACTTTTGTAAGCGTGGCAATGTAAACTAGCCACATTTACTTTAAAACTGCCCCAGAGTAGTGTGTAAGCTATCAGGCAGTGGAAACTTTCATAATTTTCTTCAACTAGAACCTAGATATAAGTATAAATAGATATATGTAAAATCTGGTCTTAAGTACTTTCAGATGGTGCTTATAGCAACTTACAGCGCAAAGGGGAGGGTTGTCTTATTCATCCCCCAAACTTCACAATAGAAGGAGATGAAAGACACACATCTGTATCCAGAGGGAAAGACACCAAAACAGTAACGTTTGAGAGTTATCAGAATGATGGTGGAAGAGTTCACTGATGTTATAGGTGATTTATTTTTTATTTACAACATGCCTCATGATGTGGTTTAGTTAATCAGGAAGAAGTTAAATACAAGGACTTTAAATGATACCTGACTCAATCCCCGCCCCAAAAAAAAAAAAAAATCCTGATATTTTCAGCTAAAGGTATTGTTTATTAGCAACCATAGAAATCATTCTCTCATTTTTAAAAACTCCATGGTGGTTTGAGAGGTGTGTGTGTGTATGTGCATGTATTTAACCTTCAACAAATAACATTATCAACAGTGTTAGTGCTGAAAGTAGAAGGAAAGCGTTATAGATTAGTAAGCTTTGAAAACCTCTCTACAAGGCTGATTTCTAACCATCTCTTCTCTAAAACATGCCAAGAAATGTATCTAGCATAAGCAGACTTCCAGTCATTTGGATCACTGTCCAGATTCACGATGTGAAATTTACTCTACATCGAGTGAAAAGAAGCATATGCGCCCTGAAATGTGAACCCACATTCGGAATTCATTTTGTCTTTGACTCACTCGTTCGCAGGATGTCTGATAACATGTGGTTGTGCAGAATATAGGCATCCTTGGAACTCGTGTGCGGGAAAGGCAGTACCGTGAAAGTGACACTCAGATGCCGTAGCAGTTCCGATCTGCCTTCATGAGAACAATGGTGTCGGTGTAGTGTTCAGGTCAAGCGCAGGCTAACTGTCCACTTCCTAGAAGGACAATTATTACACTTCATATTGACTTCCTAAAGCAGGTTTTTTCTTGGTTAGTGATATTTAAATGAAAGTGCTGAGCAGTGATGCCTTTTGTTTAATTTCACTGTTATTTATTATCGACAGGGAACTAGATTTCTTAGATGCCTGATCAAAATGATGCAGAGCCTGTTTTTGAAAAGCCACATTCTTGTTGTATGTGTCTGGGGTGAGCAGAGGGGGAGGGAAAGGGGACGAGGAGAGGAAGAACATGGGAATGACAGGGTCAGGGTGGCCGGGAGTAAGCTAGAAAAACATACCTAGGGGCAGGTTGTGAAGGGTCTTTATAGATCCGCTTTCACTCACTAAAGTTAATACTCTACCCGCTTACGACTTAGCACCAGGGTCTGCAGAGACTTTATGACCTTAATAAATAAAAGAGAGAGTTCCCACAACCTAGAGGTTATCAATGAGGCAGTGGAACAGTGACGCGGAGTAGAGGAGGAGAATGCTGTTTTTACCAACTAGAGAAATAGTGAGACTTCCAATTCTAGAATGCGGCATTTTTGCCTGATTTTCCGTGAACATTACTTGGATGTCACCAGCTGTGACACATTGCCAGCGGATGTGAAGATCCACAGATTCATAGAAGTTCTGTCAGGCTTTGAAGTAATATATAGCTCAGTTTTGATCATCGGTCCTTATTGGCAAGCGACATTCACTAAGCATTTTTTTTTTTCCCCTGTGGAGAGCCAAGCACTGGTGATTCAGGCAGTGAAACTATTTCGAATGGTACTGTCATGGTGGATATGTTGCTACACATTTGTCCAGACCTCTGTCATGTACACCGCCAAGAGTGAACCCTAAGCTGTGGACTTCGGGTGATTATGATGTGTAGGGTCATCGGTTGTAATAGATGTCCCACTCTGGTGGGGATGTTGAGTGGGGCAGGAGTTATTTGGGAAATCTGTCTACTTCTCAGTTTTGCCATGAACCTAAAACTGCTCTAGAAAAAAATACTTTAAGCAAAAAAGTAGTTGGATTTGTCAGAAGTAGATTATTTTTGGAGTGAATACCTCAGTGTGTGTCATTGTCTTTGTGGCTCTACTTTAAATCCTCCTCCCTTCATCCCTCAAGCCCCAGATCAACGGCACCTCCCATGCACAGCCTCGCCTGGCTCCCTGGGCAGTTAGTCATCCCTCCTGGGCGCGAGCTTGCTCTTCTTACTTCCACGGAGCCCTTCACTTTGAATAGTTGTTCCGTTTCATGTGTGTCTCCCTGGCTTGCTCAGGAGTGGGACTAGACCCTGGTCATCATCCTTGTATCCCCAAAACCTAGGAGGGTGCCCAGCTTGGAAATGCTCAATAAAGAAAATAGAAACAGAGCAAGATAAAATAAAATTTGGACTTTGGCAGTGAGGAACTTATTGAGAGAGAGTTCTTGTTTGTTTTATCAGAGAGGTAATCTGGAAACTAGGTGAAGAGTAAGAAATGTCTCAGAGGAGAAGCATACATTCTGTAAATCATTGGAATTTGGGTTATCCCTAGATGTTATAAAATCAAATATCTTAGGAGAAGAAGAAGGCTTAGTCTGAGTCTTAGGGTCAAAACGTAATCTTCGTCTAAAACAACCCGTTTATTGCCGCTGAATTTATAGTAAGGAAAAGCCTGCTCTTACTCATGTCAGCTGGTATTCTATGCACAAATGTATTTACTAAGCAGTGTTCTTCCACCAGTCAGAGATCTGTTTCTGATGTAAACCCTAAGCTTTATTGCTATTAGTTAAATATTTTTCCGATACCGTTTGAAAGCAGTAGTTGATCCGTTTTATTTAAATAGGGGCGATTTTCTTGGGCTTTGCAGAAGAGGAATGGATTTACATATATATATTTTAAAAGAAAGTGAAGTGTTTACTGTTTTTGTTTGATGTGGACTTTCTTGTTGTTATCGCTATTGGTTTTGTTTGACAGGAATCAAACTCTGAATGGCAAGGTTATAAATTATTAACGGTAGCACTGCTAGAAGGCTTGGAAAGGGCTTTGGGGAGATTAAGATGTTGTTCTTGTAGGTTCTCAACTTGCTCTTGTCCATGTGGCCTAGCATCCATAACCTCCTCTCCATTAAAAAAAGATCTCCCTTAATGAAAAGCACAATTAGCCTTCAGAGTAGTTTGTTTTTTTGTTTTTTGGGTTTTTATTTGTTCTTTTTTGTTTGTTTGTTTTGGTTCGGTTTGGTTTTTTTAGTTTAGGGTGTTCATTGTGACGCTCTTGACCCTAATATAGTGATGTTTGGTTTCTCAACCTTACATTTCACCTGTTGGCAATAAAAGCTGTATTATTACTGAGGACCTAAATTCCACCCACTGGTTTTTCCAGAATATTTGTAGGACTTTCTCAACCACTAAGAGCTGCCAACCCAGCTTTGGTATGTAGACCTCCCAGCTAGCCGGAAGCTAAATATAATTTAAATCACTCTTCTTTGTTGCATAACTGCCGGTTGACTCCCCGTACTTAGTTTTTGTTAATGGCTTTAATCAAAGTTTATCTCATATTATGATGTTGTGGTTAGACTTTCTTGTAAAAATGGATGAGCAAGATGATTAAAAAGCTGCATCGGCCCAGCTTCCTAGTCTCCGTCCCTTTAGGTTTTTGAATGGATGGGTCTGAGTGAACAAGAATGTTTCTCTGTTATGTACACGTCCCTTCTTATTAAGTGTATATTCATGTAATACATTTTCAAGACTTCTCTCTTTCTTACTTTCTCCTGGGGCAGCCTTTGCCGTAACTTCATTTATAAATTCATTTGTGCAGCAGATATTGGGTGAGGACTCTTCCGTGCCAAGCAGTGTTCCAGTCCCTGAAGCTCAAGGGAACCGTACGCCTGTCTGGAAGGAGCTTGCTTACTGTGTGTGGCTCTGTAGCTAAAAAATAGCACTAACGAAGAAAACCCGTGGTGCTTCATCGTCTAGAAGGGGCTGCGAACTGAACTAGAGTAGAGTGGGTAGAACTACAGGGTGGTGTTCCTGCCGGGTCACAGGGTGGGGAGAGGAGAGATATGTGACAGGCAGGGAGGGCGTGCAGAATATTGCACTGAAATAAAATTGTATGCTTGAAATGACTGGAGCCAGCAATTTGAAGACGGGAAAATGGAGAGGTGGAGCTGAGCTGGTCAACAGGAGTCCAGTCTGGAGGACCATATATAATTTACTGAGGACTTTAAGCAGCACCTAAGGAATATTCTTTGAAGGGTTTTGGGACACATTCCACCCCCTGCATAAATCCTCCTGTACCTAACAGTGGAATTCCTCATTTAACTTTTTCTTATTCAGTGCATTACCTCCAGAGGTAAGCCCATGCTGGGGAAAAAAAAAAAATCACACTTCTTTTGCATTATTTTAATGGCATTGCTTTCTTTCTAAGATAAGCACTCCGAGGAAGGCCTTTTGATGAGGCGCTGGCGGCAGAGGGGGTAGATAACCAGAGGCGATTGGAGCCGCAAGCAGGGGGGTCCTAAATGAGACGTGGGTGGGGCGAGGCAGGCCAGTGGCAGTGGGAGCAAGTCAGGAAGTGTGCAGTCACTGTCCTTAGAGTTTGTTTTGTTTAATTTATTTATTTTCTTATTGGCTGTGTTGGTCTTCATTGTTGCACGTGGGCTTTCTCCAGTTGTGGAGAGCAGGGGCTACTCTTTGTTGTGGTGCATGGGCTTCTCATTGCAGTGGCTTCTCTTGTTGAGGAGCACGGGCTCTAGGTTCGCCGGCTTCAGTAGTTGTGGCACATGAACTCAGTAGTTGTGGCTTGTGGGCTTTAAAGCACAGGCTCAGTAGTTGTGGCGTACAGGCTTAGTTGCTCTGCGGCATGTTGGATCTTCCTGGAGCAGGGATCAAACCTGTGTCCCCTGAGTTGGCAGGTGGATTCCTAACCACCAGGGAAGCCCCTGTCCTTAGAGTTTTGACCAACCCTACCTCCTCTTTTCCACTTTCCATTTCCCCATCATAATAGATAAAGGACTTGTACCTATAGTGTGCATATTTTTTGAACCCGAAAATTGAAACCATGATCTTATAAAAGATTTTTTGTACCACTTCCTGTGAGATATTTAGACTGTTTTATTGGATTTACAGGAAATCTCCATGTTATGTTTGTATACTGAAGAGAATATTTGAAATCAGGATGGTTTCTGTTGCTTTAATATAGCTGTAGGTATAGAATAATGGTATTTCGTGATAATGTGAATGGCTAATATTTTTTCTGTTGAATAGACTAAACTATCTATCGTTGCCAGAATAGAACATCAAAGTTAAAGGCAATTGGAATGATGTTTATTGTTTCCCAATAAAAAGGGAATTAATTCTTATATATATGAAGGTTCTGGTCAACGTTTTAAATTATTATTCTGAACCAGCATTATTTGTAAAGGCTAAAAATGAAAATTCCATCTTAGTGTCCTTTGACCATTTTTAGAAGTTCCCATAGGTGATCAAAGGCACAGATTTTAAAGAGTCTTGGGTTTGAGTTTTTGCTTTGCCACTCGCTACTCTGTGATTTCATTGTTAACACCCTGGAGATCAGTTTTCTCCTCAACTTATTTCTTGTGCTCTTACATGTGCCGGGTACATGGTATGTTCACATATTTTACAACTCTGATCTGACTCTCTTCATCTCATGTACTGGTGTACTTTTTCCACATTTTTCTACTGCTGTAATATTTGCCTTATGTTTATAAAGTAATTTTCTGTACATCAGTCCTATGAGCTAGATTAGAGAATTTTATAAGTGTATTTTACTAACATTAATGTATTCACAAAATCTCATTTTGGACTTTGCTTTTCTCTCACACTCTGTTTCTGTGCTGCATGCTCTGTGTAGGGGAGGGAAGGGCTGGGGAGAACACTTATGGCCCTGAGATTGAGATCCTGCAGTTATTCTTTTTATGGTAGCAGAAAGATGACCTCGACCAGAGTGTGCCTTAAAGTCACATTGGTCAAGGGCTTCTCCTGTGGTATTTCAGAAAGTTCCAGGAAGTCACCTGAGCCTCTTCAGAACAATCCTCCCTTCTACTTGTTGATGACTGAAAATCTACAAAGGCTTTATCTCATGAAAGTTCAGAATGTTCCAGTGCTCCTAGAGTTGGGGGTACAGGGGATTGAGTTATTAGTTCATCAAGCCTTTTCTAACAGTCACATAAAACTTCAGATTCTTTATCGAAGCTTGATTTGTTAGGAAGGAAGCATGAAACCTAGGGATCTCCCATGAAGAGTTGAAAATCTTACTGAACTAGAGAAATTCTAAAGAAATTTTATTTCAGTTTTACCAGCTATAAATATCATATAGATGATCACTGATAATTTAATCAGGATGATTAAGTGTACAATTATGACATTATATTCATTTTAGAAAGAAACAGTGGAGACATAATATCCAAAAAGTAAATTTACCTTTGCAGAAAAATGAAGCCATGATAAAGTTAATGGCTAGGCAGTTGTTTTTGATTTCCTGAAGATAGCTGGTGTTATAAAATTTACTGTGTTCTTAAGTAAAATTTTTTTGCCTTGAGACAGAAAAATATTTTTTCCCTTAAGAAACATAGGTATGCGTTTGTAGTCGTCATGAAGAAAATTGTGGTATATCCAGTTTTTCAGGAATATTTCTGTGTTTGTTAAGTCAGGCGCATCGATTTGGACTCACAACCAAATCTGCCATATTCTTTATTGACAGAGCTGAATACTTACAAGCTACAACTCCAGTTTATTCGGATTTAAGCAAATCTGATACATGAATTTAGATATATAGGTGTATAAATTAAATGATTGTATACTTGACATATTTGCCATAGAATTTTTTTTTTAATTTATTTTATTGCCTGTGTTGGGTCTTCGTTGCCGCACATGGGCTTTCTCTACTTGCAGTGAGCAGGGTTGCTCTTTGTTGTGGTTTGCGGGCTCCTCATTGTGGTGGCCTCTCTTGTTGCAGAGCACAGGCTCTAGGCGTGTGGGCTTCAGTAGTTGCGGCACATGGGCTAAATAGTTGTGACTTGTGGGCTCTAGAGCACAGGCTCAGTAGTTGTGGCGCATGGGCTTAGTTGCTCCGCGGCATGTGGTATCTTCCTGGGGCAGGAATTGAACCCATGTCCCCTGCCTTGGCAGGCGAATCCTTAACCACTGCGCCACCTAGGAAGTCCTTTGCCATAGAATTTGCCTTGAAGAGCAGTGTTAGCTAGTCAGTATAAAATGTTTCACCAAAGATGAGCATGTACAGTTTTACAGAAAGGTACACAAATGGATAACTGGATAATCAGCGGGTATTACTGTTTTCAAAATGCAGACTGCTGATAAAGCAGCTCTTCTTTCCCCGGTGGTATACATTCTTTTGTTTTGACATTTAAAATATCTCGAATTTTCCTCTTTTCAAGCAAACTGTTAGGGCAAATTGTAGTATAAATAGATGAAGTTTTTTCTTTGACACCTTGCACAGCGTTAAGTGTTTGACCCCAGTGAACACCAGCTTAGTTATTATCTGGTTAAACCCTTTATGTTTGTCTCAGTTGCTTTATAGTTGAGTATTTCATGCTTCTTGATAATTTCTTCTCTTTTCTCTAACTTGCCTTTACAACTGAAGTAGGAAAAACTGAGAAAACTACACATTCCATTTATCCATTACTGATTAACTACATATATTTAGCAACTGAAGGAACATTATGATTTCAAATATTATTTATAACTTAAAGCACATTTCATTTAGGAATACAGTACGAGTTAGATGCTTATAAACCCCCTAAAATTCTTCAGAAGGTTTTTACAAAGGACATTTTCTTATCCTAGAAAATGACATGCTCCAGAGAGATCATTTGGGTACCTGAGGCTGAATGTGCCAGAATGGAAAGGAAGTGTGAATAGTGAAGGCGATGCAAAGATGAGGCAGCTGTATCCCGGAATAGGAATTCTGGGAGCTGGAACACCTGGTATGGGAAATACTGAAGACCATAGCTGCTTAGTTCAAAGATTTGCATGTTCACTTATGGTACCTCATTCTTCTGCCTTCCCAACCTCCTTGCCAGACCAGCTATGGTGGTTGCTAGTAGCTATTGAAGGTGGCAGAAGTGGTTTTATAAACTTTTATTTTTGTGCCTTGCTTGACAGTAGTCATTGTTAAGTAGCACATGTAGATGAATTCTACTCACAATGGAGATACACACTGATGTAAAGCACGCATTGTACTCAGCATTTTCATTATTAACCTGGCATGGAGGTCCTCAGAAGATATTTGAATGACTGGTTTCCATTCCACTTTCTACCTGTCGATTTGACTTTCTGATGCTGGTTTTATATGAGGTAATCATAGTACACTTTATAAACTCTACTAGGAAATATAACCAGTTTACAAATTTTTCTAAAATAATTGGCTTAAACAGGATATTGGGAGATTATAAAATATTAATGTAAAGTCTTTCATAGAATGTCTTAATTCCATTTCCTTTGCATTGGGAGGGGGAGAAAATAATTTTCTATCTAAAATCAAAACTTAGAGAGTTAGGGCTTCCCTGGTAGCGCAGTGGTTAAGAATCCACCTACCAGTGTAGGGGACATGGGTCTGATCCCTGCCCCAGGAAGGTACCACATACCGCGGAACAACTAAGCCCGTGCACCACAACTACTGAGCCTATGAGCCATAACTGTTGAGCCCACGTGCCACAATTACTGAAGCCCACGCACCTAGAGCCTGTGCTCCCCAACAAGAGAAGCCACCGCCTTGAGAAGCCTGTGCACTGCAACAAAGGATAGCCCCTGCTTGCCGCAACTACAGAAAGCCGTATGCAACAACGAAGACCCAGCACAGCCAGTAAATTCATAAATAAATAAATGTATTAAAAAAAAAACTTAAGAGCGTTAACTTGTACACCCAAATGAATTTATAGTTAATCATACTATTGAAGTTAATAAGTAATATTTTGGTGGATTATTCCTTCTTAATTTCCTTGAAGGGAACAAATATCCAAAAATATTTTGATTTAATTTGGGGATATCGTATTTTTTATTGATTTTTGCAGCCAAAGATTTGACTTCTTCATCATGCTTAACTGGTTCTAACATTAAAAATAGCCAGAGTCCTTAGGCTCTTGCCAACAAAAAGTATATGAGGAAGTAGTTCAGGTGTGTGTGGTTATGGGGTGGGGCGGGCACAGGAGGGAAGTAGCAGGTCTCAGATTTCAGGATAATCTCTGGGTGATCCTTGAAGTAGATCATCTGCATATGAATGTGTTCCTGTGTGTGGTGATGAAGGTGGTGGGAGTGATGACATCCACCTACCACCTGAGGGGCATGTGCTTTGTTTTCTTATGGCTGCATGGCAGGATCTAAGGATTAGATAAAAATCAGAAGTCTGTCATCTGCGAGAATTTCACTATTTTAAAAAGAATATTAAGGGACTTCTCTGGTGGCGCAGTGGTTGAGAATAGCCTGCCAATGCAGGGGACACAGGTTCGATCCCTGGTCCAGGAAGATCCCACATGCCCAGGAGCAACTAAGGCCATGTGTCACAACTGCTGAAGCCTGAGCACCTAGAGCCTGTGCTCTGTAACAAGAGAAGCCACTGCAATGAGAAGCCAGCACACCACAATGAAGAATAGCCTCCGCTTGCTGCAACTAGAGAAAACCCGTGCACAGCAACAAAGACCCAACGCAGCCAAAATAAATTTAATTAGTTAATAAATTTAAAAGATTATTAAGTAGAAATGTATTTCCACCTAACTGGAAATGCTGCCATAATAACAGTTTCTATTTGAGGTCTGAAGCAAAGGGAGAACGCTGATTAAATGTGCCGATTCAGCACAAATGTTTAGTATTTGCTCTTTCCCAAAACTAAGAAAAAATGAAGTGAAGAAGAGAATAGGGTATAGACTCTTAAGAACAAACAGAAGAGAGGAGATGACAAAAGACATTAAAAAGTCGCTAGAATAAATAATGGAGATTTCACCCACAATCTTCAAATTTTCAGTAGAATGGAACCATAGTGAAGATGAGACGCCAGTACTGAAGACAGGAGTTCTCTGAAAGTCAGAACACCCAGTATAACCCCCAGAACCCTCCCTCACTTGGCTTTGAGTGTTTGCTGGCCTGTGTAACTCATCCAGGTAGAAGAATTCCTTTTTGGAAAAGTGATCCCCCAGAAAATGGTCTGTTGTAGATACTAACATTTGGGGGTTCCTTAATGAATTAGTACGCTCCCCTGTTGATCAGCCTACAGTGAAATTAACAAGTCAGCAAGCTCATTCACCTGCACAGAACTTCCCATCCATCCAAATTTTAGTGCCTCCCTCTTAGATGAGGACTAGCAACTAAGGAGCATCAGACTGCGGAGAGTGTCTGCAGCAAGGCTGTCCAAGCAAACCACGTACCAGAAAAAAGAAATCTTGACACAAATGCCCTCCAGGAATCAGAAGACAATTTCTTAATTGTCTGAAAGAGATCAAAGAATAGAAGATTTTTATTAAACAAAAACAAGATTTTTATAAAAAAAAAGGAATAAACAAGCTCTTCTTTGAGAAATTAAAAATATTGGCAAATAAAGAAATTCAGTGGAATGATTGTATAACTAAAGATTAGGAGCTCACCCAGAAAGTAAAGGAGAGGTGTATAGGATAGGAAAGACGAGAAGGAGAGGTGTATAGGATAGGAAAGAAGAGAAGCAAAGCAAAGTAGACAGTGTGAGGCTCAATGATTGAACAATAGATGTCCCAGGAAAGGAGTGAATGGAGGTGTCAGCATCGTTTTTTTAAGAAAGAGAGAACCAGTACCTGATGTGTTTGACCACGTCAAGGTCGGTTTTGTGCTTTAGATTAACAAGAGTTAGTTACTTAAAACACAAAGCAACTGTACAGCAGTTATTTACCCTAGGGGTAGAGGGGATTAAATATTGCACAGGAAAGAATAAGTAACCCGTTTGGTTCTACTGTGACCTGTATAATATAAACACTGAATATTGATTCTAATCCCCAAATTAAATTGTCATGGAACCTAGTTGGGAGGATTGGGGCAGGAGAGTGTAGAGTGAGTGTAGGTGGGGTAATAAGCCTCCTATGTAACAGGAAATCCACAGATGATATATACAAGTCATACAGTGTTTAGAAACACAGAGACAGATATCAGAAGAAATGCTCAAGGAGGTAAAAAATGAACAGCTCTGGGGAGCAGGAATCCGTTTGGAAGGTGTGAGGCAGGAGCTGCTGTTTCTCCTTTTATTGCAAGACACACAGTGCCATTTGACTATTAAAACGACGGGCCTGTTTTACTTTGAAAATAAAAGCAAGAGACAATTGTTTTAACAAAGCCTGCCACATGCAGTTTTGAAACAGCATGTGGACGTCACAACAGGAGGGATGTGAACTGAGTAGATGGCCGGGTGGTTTGGGGAAGGCTCTCTGGTCCTCCCCCTTGGGTCTGGCATCGCGGGTGTGCGCAGGGTGCATCCTTGTCGTCACAGGAGGCCCCACGCTTGGCAGAAAGCTCTGTCATCGCTGTTTCAAAATTCTCAATAATTGAGGAACAAGCGGCGCCATATTTGCATTTTGCCCTTGGCTCTGCGAATTATGTAGCCAGACCTGCTTCTAACAGATACATTGTTTGAATTCTGGCCTGACTGAGGTTGCTACTACTTCCTTTGACCCTGACCTTCTCGTGGCCTGATTTCACCACCCAGGCATGGCTGTGGACACAAGGCTTGGAGTAAACTGACATTCCTCACGAGGGCGTTTAGATTACATGACTCCCCTCCAGAAAACTCTTCTGGCATCTTCTGTTAGCTAATTGTCTTTTTAAAAGAAGACATCTGGCACAGAAAGAAGTTGTTGTTTAATAGATCTTATTTTTTAGAGCAGTTTAGGTTCTCGGCAAAATTGAGGGAAAGGTACCAAGATTTTCCATGTACTTCCTGCCCACACATGCCTGGCCTCCCCCATGATCAACATCCCCCACCAGAGGGGTACCCTTGTTAAAACTGATGAACCTACACTGATCCATCGTTGTCACCCCGGGGGCCTCGTCTATGTCAGGATTCACTCCTGGTGTTTGTTTTAGTCTGTTTTGGCTGCTGTAACACAATAGGGTAGACTGGGTGGCTTAAGAAAAACAGAAATGTATTTCTCACAGTGTTAGAAGGTGAGAAGTCCAAGATGAAGGCACAGACAGGCCTGTGGCCTCACATGTGTGAAAAAGGGAGGGAGCTCTCTAGGGTCTCTTTTATACTGATACTAATCCCATACATTAGGGCTCCACCCTTATGACCTGACCACCTCCCAAAGGCCCCATCTCCTAATACCATCACATTCAGGATTAGATTTCAACATTTGACATCTAATATGGGGGGATGGGGGGGATACAGATATTCAGTCTGTAGCAGTGTTGTATATTCTGTGGGTTTGACAACTTTGTAATAATGTGTATCCATCATTTTAATATCATGCAGAGTCATTTCACTGCCCTAAGAATCCTCTGTGCTCTGCCTATTCATCCCTCCCTGCCCCCAAGGGCCTGGTTATTCTTAATTCTGAACTATGTACTGAGTTAAATGATTTTCTTAGGAAAGAGTATCAGGGCTGCCCAACGGAGAAGTGGAAAGCTAAGCTCGCAGCATCGTTTTGGCAGGAAGAAGTTGATGGTGACTCTGAGGTGTGAAAGGACACCCCCCCCCCCCAACCAAGGAGGACGCAATGAGGACTAGAATCGGGCCCCTTTTGGCCAACTGGGAGGCCTCGCTTGACTTCCCGTGTGATGAGCAGTGTCCTCTGCAGGCAGTTCTCATTTCCTAGGCGGTCACCGCATGGCAGTTGGCGCATCCCACCTGTGTTACTTCCAGGGCCAGTTTGGGGAAGCACGCACGTCTGATGCGCTGTCTGAAAGGGTCTCCTCTGTCCCCTTCCACAGGCTGACTGAGCCTCTCATACCTGCTGCAGGTCTCCTGGCCCGTGCGTGTCACTCGAGCTCCGTGGTGGGGGCCAAGCTGAGTCTGTCATGTGTGTACAGAGGAGGGAACAGACAGTGCCTGCTGAGAGAGATAGTGGCTTGTCACCATGAAGTGAGGCGGTGGATTTTCCTGTTTGGTTAGTAAATTCATTTTAAAGGTAGTTACCAAAGAGGAGCTTTAGAAATGTTTAGAGCAATAATAGTCACCGTAGTCTTTTTGCAGCCCCCAGAGTGATTTGTCTGAAAAGCACTGCTAATTTGGATATATGCCTCCTGCTGTATTTATTAAAAGTTGTTATTTATGGTTATATATCATTCACTCATTAGAACTATTTAAAACTGTAGTGTTCTGGAGATCACTGTTTATGGAAATAGGTGAGATTGGTGACTTGGATGAAATTGTTTCCTCCCTCCCTCCTTCCCTCCTTTTTAGCTTTCTTGCTTTCTTTCCATTTTATTTTATTTTTTTATTTATTTTTTTTATAAATTTGTTTGTTTGTTTATTGGCTGTGTTGGGTCTTTGCTGCTGCACACAGGCTTTCCCTCGTTGCGGCAAGCGGGGGCCACTCCTCGTTGCGGTGCGCAGGCTCCTCATTGCCATGGCTTCTCCTGTTGTGGAGCACTGGCTCTAGGCGCGTGGGCTTCAGTAGTTGTGGCACCCGGGCTCAATAGCCGTGGCTCATGGGCTCTAAAGCGCAGGCACAATAATTGTAGCACATGGGCTTAGTTGCTCTGCGGCATGTGGTATCCTCCTGGAGCAGGGATCAAACCTGTGTCCCCTGCATTCGTAGGCGGATTCCCAACCATTCACCACCTAGGAAGCCCCTCTTTCCATTTTAGATAAAAGTTTTGTGACGGGTGAAAGCTCCCATGTAGGTAACATTACTTCCCACATGCCTTAGAGTACCAGGTGGAGCTGATGAAACAGTTGGAGGCTGGCCTTTTGTGGCTCTTCTTGATGTCCATTCAGGTCACATGCCTGACACTGTGCTGGGCACTGGAGATGCGAGGTCGAACAAGATAAAGTCAGACACTGTCATCGGGGAGCTCTCAGTCCAGGGAGGAGAGGCGCAAATCGGCTCCACATTGAAATAAAGGCTGTAAATGAAAATGTCTAGGTGTCTTCAGAGCTGAAAAGGAAGAGCTAATTTAGGTTCAGTTCAGGAAGAACCTTCTTGAGGAAGTGACTTGTGAGTTGAAACCCGAATGATACGTTGGGGGAAAAAAAAAAAAGAGTACGGCCAGCACAGGGAACAGAGTGTGCGAAGGCCTTGAGACAAGAACATGCTCTTTGTGTGAAAGGAATCCACAGAGGGTCAGTGTCCCCAGAGCTCAGAGAGGGAGGAATAAGGTGGCACAGCACTGAACCACTAAGGCAGAGAGGGACCAAACAACCAGGACCCAAAAGCCCCCATTAAGGTTTTTATTTTAAAATCGTACATACAACAGAAGCCATTAATATGTGGAGAAAGGTTTTAGCAGCAAAACCATAAGTCTTGAATCTTCAAATATCATCGTAATAATGGTTCTCTTAGGAGGTAGCTTTCACACCTTACTGGAGACTTTTCGCTTTGTCATATATAAACCTGGGTTCAAATCCTGGTTTTGCTCTTTGCTAGCCATATGGCCTGAGGTATATGGCTTAATTCAGTGAACCTCAGTTTCTTACTTGTAAAAACGGCATAATACAGTATACACTACATAGTGGAGATCAAAAGACATATTAGGTTGACCCAAAAGTTCGTTCGGGTTTTTCCCTGAGATGTTACAGGAAAACCCGAACGAACTTTTTTGAATCCAGTATACAAGGCACTTGTACAGTAGCTGACCTCTAGTACGTTCTCAATATGCGGTGGTAGTGGGAATAGTAATTGTCATCTTGGTTGTTTTTGAGGAATTTAAACAAGTATAAGTGGGCAGAGGAGCAGAGTAATAAATCAACTGTCTGGCCATTAAATAGGAAAGAGATAAATAGAAGAGCATGTTCTAAGAATCAAAGGAAGGAGTCCCCAAAATTACATTTATGTAATTGTTTTTATGATGGGAAAACTCAAAAAGCCCAACAGTAAAACTTAAATAATTTCATTCTTTTTCCTCCTGGGTATTTTTTACTTTGTAGGATTACAAAGTTAAACAGCTTGTGAGAGTTTAGAAAGCAAACGTGGGAGATTAATGTGAATGGTCATGAGATGTATTCGAAAATCCCTGATCTGTCATTATCAGTGCATTTTGAGTTAGTCGTTTTCTCAAGGAAAAGTTTTTGGAGACTAACTTTTTTCGAAATAGGAAAAAATTGCTAACCTGACCTGCTTCGTAGTGATTCATTCTTTTCCCATTTTGCCCCTTAAAGCAAAAACCAAGAAGCCAGATGTTTGGTTGCCTAAGACGAAGCCGTTTCCTTAGAAATCCTGAATGAAAGGAAAGTGGCAAGGTCTATTGGGAGGTAACCATGACCTGATGCAGGCAGTAGAGTGTGGTTGTAAGAATGTTGCTCGTAGCGACAAAGAGCACTTGAAGATATATTCACTTTCTAAAATAAGGCTTCTCTAATAATAAGTGTATATGGAATTTTCCCGAACTCTGCTGAATGTTCTTTTTTTCAACAATTGTGTGGACCTAAATCATATTCAGTTTGGCAGGTTTATAATTTTTTTATTACTTCTGTTTGCTTAAAAAGCCTCCATTTCTTTTATAGAATATTTCTTTACCTAATAACACACTCTTCTTTGTTCTGTCTGTGAATGTAAATCAGACTTAAGGCTGTTAAGGTATTAGGAAAAAAGCCCTTCATTCCCCTATATTTATAAATATCAGGATGAAACCAGTAATTTTTAGTTGTCATTATTTAAGAAGATAAAAATAAAATAAGAAATTTCTAATGTGTTTGTACGTTTGTTGGATTTTTTCCCCCAACTCTTGTTAGTGACTGAAACATTGAGTTGTAAAGCTCTGAAACGGGAGTAGAAAGCTAGTGATTTTCCACTCTCTTCCCTGTTCTTGATCTCTTAAAGAAAAATATTGATACATGGATAATTATCATAAATAGAAATCCAGAGAAAACAGCCATATCTAAAATGTATCTATTCCAAAGCTACAAAATAAGCAAATTTTATTTACGTACCTAAATATACGATTCTACGTAGTGTTATTTTGTTCTTCATAAGCTTCTTGTTTTGAGAGTCTTTTTTAAAAGCAATTAGATGTAGATTTGTAAAATCATATAACTGCTAGGTAGTTTTGGAAAAATCTTGGAATACCATCGTTAGACATGAGCTCTTCAATATAGTTCATGATCTTAGGACTATTTTCTCTTGAAATTTTTTCTCTTCTTTCTCTGCTCCAAATTCTCATTCTTTTAATGGCCTATAAAGACAATTTGTGGACTTTTCTGGAACAGAGTCCAATGACACAGTGATCTCTTGTGGTAAATTTATCATCAGGCAAACACAGTAGCTTCTCTGTCACTCCCTCTTCACTTATCTTGCCCATGACATCTGCTTTCTCACAAAATATTTATTTAAACATGGTAAAGAGTAAAACACTGGAGGGAAGTCATAGGGCTACATTCTAATTGCTGCTTTACTGTGTGACCCCAAGCAAATCATTTAACCTCTCTGGGCCAAGTTTAACCAGTGAATCAAGGGAGTTGGCCTTTGCTATCTCTGCGGTCTCTTCTAGCCCGTTCTGGGATGATCAAAATGTCAATCCTGCTTTTGTGGAGGTTTAGAGAGAATTATAGAGAATTGTGTTTCTCTTAGCTACAATGTATTATTAAAGTTTTAAATTTGCATTGTGGATAGAAGAAAAACAAATTGTCATGTGGAGGTAGTGCTGGTGGTTTTTTGAGTTAATTTTGGATTCTCCCATATAAAAACTAAATTCTTCTAGCCATAGCTATCTCTTCTTTGCCTTAATGTTCATTTAGTAATGTAACAAATATATGTTGACCTGATGTGCTGGGTACCAGGCACTCTTTCAGGCACTGAAGCAGAATGTATTGTATAATACAGTTGTCTCAAACTTGGCACATGTATGTATTTTAATGTTTTTCTTTCATACTTTCAGATGAAGCTATTAACATTTAGAAGTGCACACAAAATCTGTGAAACTCTTTCACATGATCCTTTGCTAATATTGTTTTGCTTATATTATTAAATAATATTTTTACCACTAATTGAATTTCAGTTTAGGGTACACAAAACATAAACATGAAGCAGAAAAGGCACAACCTCTGGTACTAAATTGTTCTTTTATTTTTACTGCAACCTGATAATGCTAATGAATTTGTTAGTTTAGATTATCAAGGTGATTTATACCTCATCTGTGTTAGCTGTGGTTCCTTTGACTTCACTAATATTCATCAGTTTCTTAACATAGACCCATCTAAGACATCTTGTATGAGTCATTGTATTATTTGCAATGATTCATTTCTAACTAGTCAGTTATTAATAGAAGATTTTTGTAATCTAATGATGAAACTTTTTTTTGACTTTCGAGAGTTTTAGTTCTCCTTTATCCTCCTCCCCTCTCTTTGCCCCTCCTCCTTTTCTTCACAAGTTCCACTACTTGCCCTTTTCCTATATTAACTTACTCCAGCTCTCTAACAGTTCTAAATCAGAAAGATCCAGGTTCCATTGACAAGTGTTTCTGCCCATCCATAGGACAGCATGGAATTGTTTCACAATCAGAAGGCATCTTAGAATCCACTTGCCAAAGATGGTGTAATTTCAGTGTAGTCAAAGTGATTAAATAGTCATGTCCTAGACAAGTTTCTGGAAACATACAGCCCACCAAAACTGAATCAAGAAGAAATAAAACAGACCAGTCACTAGAACAGAAATAGAATCTTTAATTTAAAAAGCTCCCTACAAACAAAAGTCCAGGACCACATGGCTTCACTGGGGAATTCTACAAAACATGCAGAGAACTTAGGCCAGTCATTCTCAAACTCTTCCAAAAGATTAAAGAGGAAGGAATCTCCCGAAGTCATACTATGGAGCCACCATTACCCTCATACCAAAACCACACCAAGACAGTACCAGAAAAGAAAATTAAAGGCCAATAACTTTGATGAATATACATGCAAAAATCCTCAACAAAATATTAGCAAACCAAATCCAACAACACATAAAAAGGATCATACACCATGATCAAGTTGGATTCATCCCAGGGTCACAAGGATGGTTCAACACATGCACATCAATCAATGTGATACACCACATCAACAAAAGAGAAGACAAAAACCACATGATCATCTTAATAAATTCAGAAGAAAGCATTTGATAAAATTCAACGTTCATTCATGATAAAAACTCTCACCGAAGTGGTAGAAGGAACATATCTCAACATAATAAAAGATATTTTTGACAAACCCACAACCAATATAACACTCAAGGGAGAAAAGCTGAAAATCTTCCCATTAAATTCTGGAACAGGACAAGGATGCCCAATCTCACCACTTCTATTCAACATAGTATTGAAAGTCCTAGCCACAGCAATCAGACAAGAGAAAAATAAAAGGTATCCAGATTGGAGGGAAAGAGGTAAAGTTTTGTCGTTATATGCAGATGCCATGATACTCTATATAGAAATCCCTAAAGACTCCACACAAAAACTATTAGAACGGATAAACAAATTTGGCACGGTAGCAAGATACAGAAATCTGTTGCACTTCTTTATGCTAAGAATGAAATATCAGAAAGAAAAAGTTAAAAATCCCTTTTAAAATCTCATAAAAAAAAAACTTAGAAATAAACATAACCAAGGAAATAAAAGACTTATATACTGAAAATTGTAAAACATTGATAAAGGAAATGGATGATTCAAATAAATGAAAAGATAGTCCTATGCTCTTGGATCAGGAGAAATAATATTGTTAAAATGGCCATACTTCTCAAAGCAATCCTCAGATTTAGTGGAATCCCTGTCAAATTACCCATGACGTTTTTCACAGAACTAGAACAGATAATCTTAAAATTTATGTGGAACCTCAAAAGACTCAGAATTCCCGAGCAATCCTGAAGAAAAAGAACAAAGCTGGAGGCATAACCCTCCCAGACTTTAGGCAGTACTACAAAGCTACAGTAATCAAAACAGCATGATATTGGCAAAAAGCAGACATATGGATCAGTAGAACAGAATAGAGAGCCCAGAAATAAACCCACATACCTACAGTCAATTAATCTTCAACAAAGAAGACAAGGATATACAATAGAGAAAAGACAGTCTCTTCAGCAAGTGGTATTGGGAAAGCTGGACAGCTGCATATAAATTAGTGAAGTTAGAACATGCCCTCAACACCATACACAAAAATAAACTCAAAATGACTTAAAAATTTAGATATGACATGACACCATAGAACTCCTAAAGGAGAACATAGCCAAAACATTCTCTAACATAAATCATAGCAATACTTTCTTCTTTTTTTTTTTTTTGATTAAAAAAATTTTATTTGATGTGGACCATTCTTTTATTTTTTTAATAAATTTTATTTATTTGCTGCATTGGGTCTTCATTGATGTGTGCAGGCTTTCTCTAGTTGCAGCAAGCAGGGGCTGCTCTTCATTGTGGTGCACGGGCTTCTCATTGTGGTGGTTTCTCTTGTTCTGAAGCACAGGCTCTAGGCACACAGCCTTCAGTAGTTGTGGTGCATGGGCTCAATAGTTGTGGCTTGCAGGCTCAGTAGTTGTGGCTCACGGATTCTAGAGCACAGGCTCAGTAATTGTGGCACATGGGCTTCGTTGCTCCGCGGCATGTGGGCTCTTCCCAGCCCAGGGATTGAACCCATGTCCCCTGCATTGGCAGGTGGATTCTTAACCACTGCACCACCTGGGAAGCCCCCAGAGCAGTACTTTCTTAGATCAGTCTCCCAAGGCAAAAGAAATAAAAGCAAAAATAAACAAATGAGACCTAATCAAACTTAAAAGCTTTTGCATGGAAAAGGAAACCATAGCAAAATGAAAGACAACCTACAGACTGGGAGAAAATATTTGCAAATGATACAACCAACAAGGGCTTAATTTCCAAAATATACAGACAGCTCATACAGCTCAATATCGAAAAAACAACCCAATCAAAAATGGGCAGAAGACCTAAATAGACATTTCTCCAAAGAAGACATATAGATGACCAACAGGCACATGAAAAGATGCTCAACATCACTGATTATTAGAGAAATGCAAATCAAAACTATAGTAAGGTATCACCTCAAGCCAGTCAGAATGGCCATCATTAAAAAGTCTGCAAATAAATGCTGGAGAGAGTGTGGAGAAAAGGGAACCCTCCTACGATGTTGGTGGGAATTTAAATTGGTGAAGCCACTGTGGGGAACATGGAGGTTCCTTAAAAAACTAAAAATAGAGTTACCATATGATCCAGCAGCTTCATTCCTGTGCATATATCCAGAAAAGATTCATACACCCCAGTGTTCATAGCAGCACTGCTTATAATAGCCAAGACATAGAAGCAACCTAAGTATCCATCAGCAGATGAATGGATAAAGATGTGGTATATATACACACACAATGGAATATTACTCAGCCATAAAAAGAATGAAATAATGCCATTTGCAGCAACATGGATGGACCTAGAGATTATTATACTAAGTGAAGTAAATCAGACAAAGGCAAATATTATATATCACTTATATTTGGAATCTTAAAAAATGATACTAATGAACTTATTTACAAAACGGAAATAGATTCACAGACATAGAAAACAAACTTAGGGTTACTAAAGGGGAAAGGAGGGGAAGGGATAAATTAGGAGTTTGGGATTAAGATACACACTATTGTATATAAAATAGATAACAAAGACCTACTGTATAGCACAGAGAACTATATTCAACATCTTGTAATAACCTATAATGGAAAAGAATCTAAAAAAGAATATATATGTATAACCAAATCACTTTGCTGTACACCTGAAACTAACACAATGTTGTAAATCAACTGCACTTCAATTAAAAAAAAAAAAGAAAACAGAAAGAAATGGTCATTTCTCCTTCCATGACTCATCTTTGTCATCTTATTCTTTTTTTTAAACATAGATTTATTTATTATTTATTTATTTACTTATTTGCTGCATTGGGTCTTCATTGCTGTGTGCAGGCTTTCTCCAGTTGCGGCAAGTGGGGGGCTGCTCTTCGTTGTGGCTTCTCTTGTTGTGGAGCACGGGCTCTAGGTGCATAGCCTTCAGTAGCTGTGGCATGTGGGCTCAATAGTTGTGGCTCGCGGGCTCTAGAGCGCAGGCTCAGTAGTTGTGGCACATGGGCTTAGTTGCTCTGCGACATGGGGGGTCTTCCCAGACCAGGGCTCGAACCCATGTCCCCTGCATTGGCAGGCGGATTCTTAACCACTGCGCCCCCAGGTAAGTCCCTGTCTTTTTATTCTTTTTTTTTTTTTTTTTTTTCATTTAAAAAAAAATTTTAATTTATTTTATTGGCTGCGTTGGGTCTTTTTTGCTGTGCGCGGGCTTTCTTTCAGTTGCGGTGAGTGGGGGCTACTCTTTGTTGTGGTGCACAGGCTCCTCATTGCTGTGGCTTCTCTTGTTGCAGAGCACAGGCTCTAGGCACGTGGGCTTCAGGAGTTGCAGCACATGGGCTCAGTAGTTGTGGCTCACAGGCTTCGTTGCTCTGCGGCATGTGGGATCTTCCTGGAGCAGGGATCGAACCCGTGTCCCCTGCATTGGCAGGCGGATTCTTAAGCAGTGCGCCAGCTAGGCAGCCCCAATTGTTTCTTTTATTTTAGGGAAAGGTTTCCTTTGGCCTTTGGTTTTGTCCCCGCCCCCACCCCCCTTTTATTCTTAATCTACTGTCAGACTTCATTATTTTCAATGTACTTTTACCTAACGTAACTCAGAAGTTAGAGCCTGCAGGTAAGGAAGATCCTTATATAATCAAAGGAAGAAATTCAATAAATTAAGCCATTTACTTGAGAAGTTATCAAACTGTGACAAACTCTTTTAGCCCTTATAGTTGGGCCAAGATCATAAAAGTTGGCCATACTCTAATGAAATAGCTATTATATAAGTAAATAGTGGCGCTCAAAGGCCAGCTAGAAATTGAGAGGATACCTCCTTTATGTGGCAAAATTGTCACTGAGAAATAAAAGTAGCATTTAGGGCTTCTCTGACCCTACACTGCTGTATCCCCTACACTGAGAAAATACCTCACACACAACAGGTATTTATTAAAAAAAAGAAATGCTTTCGATTTTATTAGCATCTGATTAGAACTTGTTTGTACTTTATGTTGAGACATTTAAAAATATTAATTTAATATAAATGGAATAAAAATCAGTGAAAAGGATGTACATATAGGTTCTCATCCTAAATAAAAAATCAATATAGCTGTTATTTCCATATCAACATCTGACTCGTCTAAAAACTCAGGGCTCTTTCAGAAGCAACCGATGATCTAGTTGGCGAATGGAAATTTATAACTGAAAGATTTAGTGCAAGTTGGTCTCCTATTAATAAAAAAAAAAAAAATTGAACTCATTTGCTCTGTTACTTACATTCTAAGTCTCTTTGTGGTCTCAATTTATACCATGTACATATAAGCAGCAGTTCCCAAAGGGAAATAATTGAGAGCTCCTCTATCCCATGGCCACAGCTAGAGTCCCTTCCTCTACAGATCCCAAATCAACCTATAATTCTTCCTCCTCCACTCTCATCCTTCTAAACCTGTTTTCCATGGAGATTATTGCCTTCCCTCATAATCACGGGTACTCACAGGTCTGGTCTTTTTAATCCTGGGGAAAGACAAAGTTGATCCACAGAAAGGAGGGAGGTAAACTCTGGCTCATTCGGGTCCTCACTAGCCTACCCCTAGGCCCTGCCCCCCTCCTCTTTCCGTTTCACTTTCTGCTACATCCATCTCACCTCCCTCCCCCTCGCCCCCTCCTCCCACGTACCTCTTCAGTTTTGTCATCCCCCCAGTGCCTGGTTCTGCCCCTCATCTCCTGAAACTGTGGCCTTTTAGAGGCTACTCCCAGCCCTGCCTTATGGAGCATATACCCCCAAATCCTCTAATAGTGACTGGCAGTGGCAGGGCTCTGGGCCCGCAGTGAGAGCGACAGGATTCCCCACTCTCAGGCCAGCATGGCTGCACAGGAAGACGGGTTCCTGCCACCCCAAGTCGGGTTGGCCTGGGGTGCATCTTCCCAGGATTCTGTAGAACTCTTGTCCCCAGCTTAGTATTGTTATGTTTTAAATCAGGCTTTGTGTGCTGATCTGGCAACGTAATCCCCAATTTTAATCTTGTTTCTCTGGGAAGATGTTAAAGATTTGAAGCACTGACTGATGAACTTTTGGAATAACCATACATTTGTAAATTGGTGCCTGCCTGTTTTTGATAAGGGTGTATCCTGCAGCTGCTGAAAAGGGCTTTGTTTGGGATGGGGGTTGAGAGGGAAAGAAGTTGGTTTTGCTTTAAACATCGAGAATTTTTAGCTCTGAAAGCACTTTTTAATCATTTTAGTTTATAGTGTTTTCCCATTTAAATTTGGGCATTTTAGACGTAACGCATTTGCACAGAAAAACATGTATTTCAGACACACAGAATTCCGTAAATCTGCATATCAACAGCTGTGTACCTACACTGAAGAAAAGATCCCCTTTCACAGGCATTTCTTTATGGCGTGGAAGCTAATATTTTAATCCATCTTTTCAAAGAATGTACTGAGAATTTTAATGTAGGGTAGCTGGTCAGACTTGAACTGTGGTATTGAGCCACGTGGAGCAAAATTTGGGTTTTTTAGGTTAGTGATGCTTTCTGTTCAAGTAAGAGGCCTGAAAACAAAAGAGAAGATACTGCTTTAGAAATACTTACATTTTCATTTTTCAGGATGTTACCTAGAATGTTTATTAACCAGGTTTCCACGACATTGAATGTTTAAAGTCATCCTTGAGCTAATAAGCTCCACACTTCTCATGGTTAAATGACTAAATGAAGCGTATATTCGTGAACTTGATTGAATTGTGTGAAACTTGTGTCATGCAGGCCCTTTAATCCCCACTGTAAAGCTTTTCATGGAAAATGTCTGAAGCTTTATTAACTTATTATTTATATCTGAGTTAAGTTAGGGCTGAGAACTGTAATTGTTCTCCTGCTTGCATCAATAGTTTTACATAAGTCTTCTCTACTGATAAATTTGAGTCAGATTAATGAGTAATAAATCTAAAGATAACCTTTTAAAACCGTTGGAGAGCCAAGAAAATGAATATATAGTTGTGATTAAAAGGGATATATGACTAAGGCACTTAAATGCATTTCATATGGTGCCTGATCACTCCTTTCTAGTTTAACACAATTGGAAGAAAATTACTTCCTAGTTATATTAAAATAGCATCATTGATTACTTTAAACTCTTTTTTTAATGATGTGAGGAATTACAACAGTGCACTATAAAATTTAAACTCGAGGAGACAGGAGTACCAGAAGTTTAGCTAAAGGACTAAGAAATTAAGATACGGGTTCCTAGAAAAATGTTTGTGTCAACTTTCTTGCAAACTCTTTTGCTAATGTTTGCTCTCTTTCCAGTTAAAAATAGGGATATCATTCAAAAACAGAGTACGTTTATCAAAACAGTAGGAATTATCTAATAAATTGCAATTTTATTGAAACATCATGCTTTACATTCCTGATAGGACATAAAACTTAATGTGGAACAGAAATGTGAAACCTTGACCAGTGGGGTTTCATGTGTATTTTGAAACTAGAAGGCCATCACTTGGTTTGTTTCTACAGTATGAACTTTAATGTTTTTAAAACTCATGTTATCTTTTTATCGTATAAAGTAGAAATGAAAACTCTTCCTTTTGTTAAAATAAGGACAAACATCCAAATAAGAACTTTAAGAGGTGATTCACAACCTGTAAGAGTTGATTTGACATGTTACAGCTATTTTTAAAACTGCATTTAAAAACTCTTTTCCCATTTCTTATAGAGAAGGGGTCTTATCTTTAGTTTGAAGCAGTAACAGCTAGACTCCATGTATTGGCAGAAATATTGACATCCACAAGTTTGAGTAGAAATGTTTATTCTTCCTTATACCAAATTTAAATGTCTTTGGGTCCACATTTAATATCTTAAAGACCCTGACTATTTTTAAAGCAGCTGGGGCAACAATGTACTAATATTAGCCAAAAATCCTAATCAGGGTAGTTCTGTTGAGTTTGAACTGTTAAATGGGTTGTTTTATTCTTACTTTCTAAATTGTAAAGTGGTTATATTACTTTCATAAATAGGCTTTTTTTAAGTCTCTGTGTGTATGTATATTTAGAGAGGGGAGAGACTCTGAATGACTCATTCTGAAAAGGGGGGGAGCAGTTTTAAACTTTTCAAACTTTTTTCTCCTTTTCCCATTTCTTTACTGAAACTTGCCAGTTACTGTCATAAAAAGTGTTCCCTTTCTTTTAACTGTCTCTACTGGTTGCCAAGGTGTAAATCAGAAAGCCCAAGTTTTCTCTCTCCCACTTCATAAACAAGACTCAGTTCTGCCTCAGACACTTGGAGCCCTTCCAAAGTTGTCATGATGATGTCAGTTTACCAAGAATGTTCGCATTTCTCATGCTGTGTTCCACATTCCCTGGACTCCAGCAAATGTCCTTTTAGAGCTCATTGAAGTTTTAGGGTTGGATTAAAAAAGCATGCCTGTTTTCAGTACTTTATGCTACCTTTTCAAAATCAAGGATCCCCTTTTAACTGCATGACAGTTTACAAGCCTGTGATCCATTTTGTATTTGTTGGTTAAGAAAATACAGAATGACCAAAAATTTATCAGGTGGTGAAACCAGTTAAGATTTGCTAGTCTAGTAAATTGAAATTGTATTAATTTAGTATTCCCTCATTCAGCAACTGTTTATTTCATATCTACATTTATAATCCATTATATATATTTGTTGATTTTCAGATTTTTACAAGTAACAAGGGCCTCTACCTATATTTGGAAAGATATACGAAGACGTTACTCAGTGTACAGAATTCTTAGATATCTTATAGTACTTCTTAGTTCTTGGCTAGCTAATTGGAAATCACTGTGCTGTAGATAGTTATTTCTAGTTATTTAATAAGATCTTACCCTGTAAGCCATAAACATTAGAAAAAACTGACAATTTTTAAAGCTTATTTAGAGAAATGGCTGCATTTGAAGGGAGTAGTTTAACTTTATGTATAGCTGTCCTGGTAAACTTTATGGAGAAGTTATGAGGACCATGAAAAGTTCAGTCCTTCCAACATTTAAAATGTATGTAAGTTCAGTTTTATGAGAAGGAAGGTTTAAAATAAAATCTGTTCTATTTTATATCTACTACATTCTGGAGAGTTTACAACTCAGGAAATGGACTAAATGTGATAAATTCTGTGAAATATATTTGTCCTCAGACAGAATTCTTTGTAAACACCAAATGGATGATGTTTACGTGGATTTCTTGCAATTAATGTTCATTAATGACCTAATTAGCCTTAAAAATAAGATAGCAGTTAATAGTTATTTATATTGTAAATATATTTGTTTCTTTTTATATCCTTCTATTTGAGTTGGTAAATTACATATTTACAAAGTGGAAAGGAGGATTTTCCTTAATACTCATGTAGGCTGAGGTTGAGTGTTGCCTACTTTTCATTTCTTTTATAATAATGTCAAGTATAGATAGTTTTCTTGTAATCACTGAGTTTTGATTCCTTCAAAATAATGGAACTTCTTGAGACATCCACTAGCCAAACCTAAGACAAGTATTGTTAATCAGAGGCAAAACGCTGGCCCTCTGCCTGTCTTTCTCATCGAGCAGCATAATGCAGCCTTTTGATAATTTCTAGAGCGTTTCCTTGTGGCTTTTTACAAAAGTTTCAAAACAAGTTTAAACTAGGCAAATTAAAATCTAGTTTGAATTCAGAGATTTTTAAATCTCTATTTTAAGAAATAATTGCAGACTCCAAAAGTAGTTTTCAAATTAGCAAGGAGGCCTCAACCGGTGTTTCCTTCCTGGCTTAGAACTCCTCATCGCATTCTCTAGAATGTCAGGAGTGAATTTGCAGAACTAGAAAGTCCAACCAGATCAGACTTCCAGATCTTACCTTCCCGGAAATTAATTCATGACAGTGACAGATCACAATTAGTGAATTGCGTCAGGCATGTTTATGTAATGGAGCATCTTCAAGGTCATCAGACTAAGGAAATAGTTACCTGGCATGGAAGGAGCACCATGATAAGTGTCTGCAAGCCCCGGGTTTTGTTGTGCTGTTTTCGAGATCACTGTTTTCTCTCTAGGGACAGAAACTGACTCATAAACCCTGTTGTACTCCTTATTTCCCACTTTTATCCACTGCACAAAATACATAACTATTTTTTTTAAGCGACATCGATTTGGTCTTTTCCTGTGACTTTAGTTAAAGTAGTTGTTTCTTTTGTGCATCCTATGGCATTTTCTAAAGAAGAAAAGAGCCCCTCTCTTCCAGAAGTCTCTTCAAATTGACCCAAACTCATCCCCTGTTATCTAATGAGTACAGTTGCCTCCGTTCACCTTTGAAAAGATTGCTTTTCTAAATCTGGTTCCGTTTCATGTTTCTCTTGTCTCCTTGTTTCCCATATGAGCTTCCTTCTGTTTCTTTGTTCACAAGCAGCCACCTGGAGTCCTGAGAGGGTCTTGCTCCGCAGAGACAGGAGTCTAGTTCCTCGGCTGCAGAGCAGTGCTGTCCACAGGCCAGAACTGCACTATGTGTGTTGTTTTTAGTGTTCTTGCTACTAACCTTTAATCTTTTATTCTCTCAGTGACCTCTTTTTATCTTTAATGGTCTTAGGTCGCTCCTTTTTTTAATTGCCTTGCACACACTACTAGCAGTCTGGGGACACAACGTATGTATGGTTACATAAATTAAAGGCCTCAACCCTGGCCCTCGTAGGAGGGGTTTATATGCAGACTTCTCCAGGTTCTCTTTCCAAACAGAAATTTAGCGCCAAGACCAGATTGAACTGAACTGAGATGGTGCTGACACCCCGTCTCCTCCCTTCTCTTTAGCCCTGGTGATGACTGCATTCCCTTTTGTGGGACGTGCTTTTCAGACCTGCCACCTTGACAAAGCTTTTTGTCCCCTGCAATTCAACTCTGCTTTATAAACATTCTTCTAATGTGAAGTTTGTGTTTGGGGAACCTTGGTGAAAGTTCTTGAATCAGATGCTGTTAAGTTCTCCAAAATTCAGTGACTCCACGTCTCTTCACTTTTCAGTGTCTGAAACACAGCCAGGGAGTAATGTCAATCATTTCTCTGATTCCCATAACATTAATGCACTAAAAAAAATAAGCCGAATAATAAACCATTTGTTCTCCTGACCCCAAAAGAGAGCCCAAACCCTTTGGGTATATTAGAATTTTATTTTTATATGTGATCTGAAACAAAAGAAACATCAACCAGGGCTTGGACACATTTTCATACACTAGTTTCCATCTGACAATATCTATCACTTTATAAGAGGATTTGCTTTATGTTGATGAAATGTATACAGAACACTTAAAGGAATTCTTATAAAAGGATGGTCCGAGTGTATTGGGAGTTTGTTTTGGTACATCTAAGCCAGTTAAGGTCAATGATTTTATTTTCCGTAAGGGGATCCCTATCTATTGTTACATTTAAAATTCTGTACTTGCTTGACTTAGCCGCTTCTTCAGTTATGTTCAAATTATGCAGTATGTTGATATTGATATGATTTTCAACTTTGATAAACATTGCAATTTATGTAGGGACTCCCAGACTTCAACCCAAGTCAAAGTTAAAATGAAACCAACCCAGAGTGTACTATAAAGTAGACAATATAACCTTCGTGGAAAGCACATCCAACATTGAGACCATGAAATGATTCACTGCTGCACCACGTGATCTGCTTTCAGCTCTCCAGACCCGTCCTCTGACTACCTATGTCATTGGTGCCACTGTTTCACTCTGAGACTCAGGTCAACTTGCTTCAATGTCATTTTCATCAAGTTGGCAATGTCATCAGTTAATTTTCACCCTAAGAGTCAGATAAACATTTGCTTCTTTGAAATTTCTTTGAAATTTAACCAGAAACTGCCATTACCTGTGCTCGTTGCCAAGTTCACCAAATTAGCATTGCCTTATCAAGGTTGTAGTGAGAAGACATCCTAAAGGTTTTCCTATTTTTATAGTCTACTTGAAGAAGTCAGTATTGATTAAAATTGAATTAATTTGTCTGTTATCTTTTTTCATATCATAATTTTTTGTTCTACTAGTTTATCACTGAATGATATTTCTAATTAGCAATTGAAAATTTTGCCAAATTTTAGTGTTGGTTTGGATTTCAACAATTAAATGAGATGAAATGTGATTGCTGGAGAGGACGTCCCATGCTGTGGCTTCCAGTAATACTGGATTCCTAACAGTGGTCTTCTAATACATAGGCGTTTAACTTACTTGTAGTCACTTTAACCTTGTCCAAATGCCATGACTTTGTAATTAATCTGTCCCTGGATAGTCAAAAGTTGACTGTACTCTCTGCATGTATTTGACTTTCTCATACATTTTACTTTTGTGGTTTGTTTATATAGACTGTAGATTATTTTATTATAGACTATTCATGACCTCTCTGATCTGTTACTTCATTATTACAGATTTATATAAGTATATGCATATGTTTTATCATCTGGTAATGTTTTATTTTGAAAATGGTTTTTGTATCAGAAATCCTTAAGCTTAACTTTTTAGCCATATAATTTAATTTCCCAGAAATTATTCAAGTAATTAGGCATTTCTAGATATAGTAAATTGCTATTTACTCAGCATAGTGAATAGTTAGTTTTTTCCCCACTTAGCATGATTAGACATAATTATTGATAATTTCTATGAAGAAGCTAGCAGTACAGGACTAGGTTTCAGCAAGAATGTAGCCTTTTCAGTCTAAGTCCAGTTGGATATCTGGGGTCAAAAAGAGATCATATCCAAAAGAAACAGGCTGACAGTTGGGGTGTGGAGGTGGGACAGGGGAGGCAGCACAGTTGTGTGAACATAATGCAGAGGTGTATTAATACCACTTACCAAGCTAGGCATTTCCAAGGCTTCCTCCAGGGTAGGATGTGAGAAGACCAGTGTAGGATGCACACAGGCCCCTGGATATCTGAGCCTTGGCAGAAACAGAACAGAATATGATACAAACACTGCCATTGTGACCAGGAGGGGTCACATGGTGACACACTCCCCACCTGGCCCCAACCCAGTGCTTAGGATGAAAGGGAACCAGGCACCAGCCCTGTGTGCTCAGGCATGGGGCAGAAGAGCTAGGAGTGGGAGGTGCCTGTGAACATCCTGGACTGCTGCCCTCGGCACACTGCCAGGGAGTGGGTGGCTTGCTGACACTTGGACATACGGTCTAACTGCTCAGATGGCTCTAGACAGTGCTAAAGGTGGCAGCCGCTTTTTCCTTTGAAGGTGAGTAAACGCTTGTTAGGCAAATGGTAATCTGTTACAGTAAAATATATAATAATCTGGAACATATGAAATTGATTAAAGTACAGATTCTGCTTTGTTTTCTTTTAACTGGCTCGTTTTAAAGTGCTCTTGTGAACAATTCTAAAATTCACATGGAGGACTTCCCTGGTGGCGCAGTGGTTAAGAAGCTGCCTGCCAATGCAGAGGACATGGGTTTGAGCTCTGGTCCAGGAAGATCCCATATGCCATGGAGCAACTAAGCCAGTGTGCCGCAACTACTGAGCCTGTGCTCTGGAGCCTATGAACCACAACTGCTGAGCCCACGTGCCACAACTACTGAAGCCCACGCACCTAGAGCCCATGCTCCACAACAAGAGAAGCCATTGCCATAAGAAAGCCCTCGCATTGCAATGAAGAGTAGCCCCTGCTCACCACAACCAGAGAAAGCCCATGCAGCAGTGAAGACCCAACGCAGCCAATAATAAATAAATAAATTTATAAAAATATAAATTAAAATTCACATGGAACCACAAAGGACTGTGCAAAGCCAAATCAAGCTTGAGAAGAAAGAACAAAGCTGGAAGCATCACAATTCCTAATTTCAAAATATATTACAAGGCTACAGTAACTAAAACAGTATGGTACTGTCATAAAGACAGACATATAAACCAATAGAACAGAATAGAGAGCCTAGAGATAAACCCATGCATATACAATCAATTGACCTTTGACAAGAGTGCTAAGAATACACAATAGAAAAGGGATAATTTCTTCAATAAATAGTGCTGGGAAAACTGGATATCCACATGCAAATAAATGAAATGGGACCCTTATATTACGCTATACACAAAACTCAACTCAAAGTGGATTAAAGACTTGAACATAAGACCTGAAACTGTAAAACTCCTAGAAAAAAACCTAGGGACTTCTCTGGTGGCATAGTGGTTAAGAAACCACCTGCTAATTCAGGGGACACAGGTTTGATCCCTGGTCCAGGAAGATCTTACATGCCGCGGAGCAGCTAAGCCCGAGAGCCACAACTGTTGAGCCCGTGTGCCACAACTACTGAAGCCCAAGCACCTAGCGCCTGTGCTTCACAATAAGAGAAGCCACCACAACGAGAAGCCTGCACACCACAACAAAGAGTAGCCCCCACTTGCCACAACTAGAGAAAGTCTGTGCAGCAACAAAGACCCAACACAGCCAATTAATTATTTAATTAAAAAAACCTAGAGGAAGAGCTTCTGGCCATTGGTCTTGGCAATGGTTTCATTGATATGACACTAAAAGGACAGTCAACAAAAGCAAAAATAGACACGTAGGACTATATCAAATTTTAAAGCTTCAACACAGTAAAGGAAACCATCAACAGAGTGAAGGCAGCCTATGGAGTGGAGGAAAATATTTGCAAATCATATATCAGATATGGGGTGAATTTCCAAAATACATAAAGGATAAGGAACTCCTACAACCCCATAGCAAAAACCTGATTTTAAAATGGACTAAATACTTGAAGAGACATTTCTCCTAAGAAGAAATACAAATGTCCAACAAGTATATGAAGAGATACTGTCACTCATGTTTAGAGAAATACAAATCAAAACCACAATAAGACGTCACCTCATACCTTCTAGAATTGCTGTTATTAGGAAAATAATAGACAAGTGTTGGTGAGGATGTAGAGAAATTGGAACCTTGTACAATGTTGATGGGAATGCAAAATGGTTTAGCTGCTATGGAAAACAGTATGGAGATTCTTCAAAAAAAAATAGAACTACCATATGATCTAGCAATCTCACTTCTGGGTATTTATCTAAAAGAATTGAGATCAGGATTTTGTAGAGATACTAGCATGCCAGCGTTCGTTGCAATATTCACAATAGGCAAGATGTGGAAACAACCTAAATGTCCATCAACACATGAACGGATAAAGAAGATGTGGTCTCGTGTGCCCACGTTTGCAGCAGGCAATTGCAGCAGGCTCCTAACACGTTGCTTCTGTCCTTCAGCTCTCTCTGCACCCCTCCCCACTCCATTCTCCATTTGGGAGCCAGAGTGTGAGAATCTTTTTAAAATTCAGTTGAGGTGGATGTCTCTGGCGGTCCAGTGGTGAAGACTCTTCACTTCCAGCACAGGGGGCATGGGTTTGACCCCTGGTCAGGGAACTAGATCACACATGCTGTGTGGCGCGGCCGAAAAATAAAATAAAATACAGTTGGGGTCAGGGGCGCCAACTCTCCGTGAAGTGGAAAATCCAAGTGTAACTTGGTAGGCAGCCCTTCATATCCAGCGTTCTGTAGAGTCGACCAGCCGTGGATGTTGTAGTACGTATTTATTGAAAAAAAAATCCATATATTAGTGGGCCCCTGCAACTCAGCCCTGTGTTGTTCAAGGGTCCACTGTGCAAATCTGATCACTTTACTGCCATGTTAAACAAACTCAAGTGGCTTCTGATAGCTCTTAAAGATACATATCAAAATTTCCCTTTTGTAGGAAAAAGAAGTTCCAGTATATGTTGATTCTCTTCTATCTAGTTGATTTTACATATTTGAGCACAGAGAAACTTATACAAGAATATGTAAAACACTTTCCATCGGTCCTTCACAGAGTAAGGTTGGAGGCAGGTGGCCTTAGCATGGTGGCTGAGAGCCAGTCTCTAGGACTAGACTACTTGGGTCCACATCCAGCGCACACTTGCTAACTATACGGCCTTGGGCAGGTAGCTTAACTTTGTAGTATAGGGCTAATAGTATCATGAAAGCATTTGGAAGGTACCTAGCACCTAGTAAATACTATATGTGTTCTGCTGTTAATTAATAGTTAATTAATTTTCCTCTGTATTGTTGAATTACTATAATAAATATACTTTTACAGCACACAAATTTTAAAATAAAGCTTTAAAGAAAAGGGGGACAAGAGAGACAAGGATATCTGGGATGGGGCGGCAGTTCTTCTTACTGCCTGCAGGGTGCTGTATGACAGGTCCCTGCCTATTAGTAACTTCATCTTTTTCTTTTTTTAATTAATTAATTAACTTATTGGCTACATTGGGTCTTTGTTGCTGCACACATGCCTTCTCTAGTTGCAGCAGACAGAGGCTACTCTTCATTGTGGTGCACGGGCTTCCGATTGCGGGCTTCTCTTGTTGCAGAGCACCGGCTCTAGGTGCATGGGCTTCAGTAGTTGTGGCTCACGTACTTAGTTGCTCCATGACTTGTGGGATCTTTCCAGACCAGGGCTCAAACCCGTGTCCCTGCATTGGCAGGCGGATTCTTAACCGCTGTGCCGCCAGGGAAGTCCCTAAGTCCCTAGTAACTTCATCTTATGCTACTTTTCTTTCCTTTTCTCTTCTGGATCCCAGTCACCCCAGTCTTCTCATTTCCTGCAGCCTGACCTCTGCTCATCTTTCAAGTCTCAGGTCACAGCGATTTCTCAGGAAGTGCTTTTGTTGGCCGCTTAGACAAGGCCAGATCCCCTTGACCTCATAGAACTTTTTTTTAAAAAAAACAGCGTTCATCCACATTGTAATTACATATTTCTTTGAGTGTTTGGTTAGTAACTGACACCCCATCACTTGAAGAGAACCTCTGAGAGGCAGAGACTGTCCACATCACTCACCATTCTATCCCCAGTGCCTAGCACAGCAGTTGCCAAACTGAGAAGGAAAGGGGTGTTCCACAGAACCCACCAGGTCGGTGTGGGCAGCCCCTAGGACCTGGCAGCAGTGACACTGGGGGTAGGGGAGCTGTTACATTTTGAATGATATTGTCATTTCTGCCAAGGATTTTGAGTTGTATCCATATATGTTGGAGAAGCTGGGAAGGACGTTAGCCAGGGCCATGATTATAGGATTAGGTTGCATTTTAGAGCGGTCACTCCAACACCAGACTGGTGGATGGGTGGGTGGAATACAGAGCCAGACTGTGATTCAATTCAGAGATGAAAGTTGTTGATGCTCAGAACTTAGGCAGCAGGGATGGAGCAGAGGAAGCAGCTTCGAGAAACATTTGGATGGAAGGACTAATACTGTGGGGTGGATGGGGTGGGTGTGGAGCCGTGTTGGGGTGATGAAGACAGCTTCCCAGTTCCTGGTTTGCATTACTTTATGGATTGCGACTTTCACTTGAGAAGTTAAGAAACAGCAGGTAAAGATGAGGTTTAGAGAGAAACACTGTGAAATGAGGCTTGTATATGTGAAATGCCTGTGAGGCATCCTTGAGGAATTGTCCAGTGGAGGCTTAAGGCGGATTGGGCTCGAGACAGAGAGAGATATTTTGGAGGTGTGGGTGTGGATGCTGAAGTGTGGATGGGTGGTCCAGGCAGCCGCTTTTCCCATAGGTTCAGCTCAAGCCCATCATCTTCTGTAAAGAAATTTCAGTCCACAGGGATGCCAGCTCTTCTGCCTGTTGTGCCCAAATTATACAACTATGTAGTTTAGAATGTACTAACTTGGGCCATAGGTATAAGTTTTATGTGCCCCCAAAGATAGCTCCTCAAACATTTTTTTATTTTGGAAATTTTTCTTAGACGCTTGCAGAGAAGCTCTTACATACAGAAATGTGAATGCTGCCCTCCGAGATCTGCCTGCAGCACTAGGACAATGTTTTCATGTGGTAGGTATGCAGGAATCATAGCAGATTATGCTTCTTCAGCCATTCAACATGGGCTACAGGACCAGCATTCATATCAGCAGCTGGTTTGGAAGCAAAGAACATAATAAATTTTCATGGTTTCGTGTTAAATAAAATTAAGAAGGGTGAAATCCAGTATGTTGGGCTTCTCCAGAGAAACAGAACCAATAGGGGTGTGTGTGTGTGCATCTGTGTGTGTGTATAAAGTAGAGATTCGTTGGTTGATTAATTTTAAGGAATTGGCTCATGCAGTTGTGGAGGCTGGCAAGTCCAAAATCTGCAGCCTGGAGACCAAGGGAGGAGTTGTAGTTTGAGTCCAAAGGCAGATTGTTGGCAGAATCCCCCCTCTTCAGAAAACCTCCGTCTAATTTCTCAAGGCCTTCAACTAGTTGGATGAGGCCCAGCCACATTGTGGAGGGCAATCTGCTTTACACAGTCTATTGATTTAAATGTTAACCCCATCCCCCAAAATACCTTCACAGAAATATCTAGAATAGTGTTTGCCCAAGCATCTGGGAACCATGGCTAAGCCAAGTTGACATCCACACAATTAACCATCCCACACCGTAAGCAGCCCTCACCTGTGTGATGAGCCTGTTCCAGGAAAGTTCTAAAGTGCTGCAGGTCTGTTAAAGACAGGCTGACTGTCTAGAGCTTACCTGTAAAGTGTCCAAACATCCAAAATTTTGAGAGCCTTGAAGAACCAGAGGCCTTTGTAACTTACATAAAGTTTAGGAGATTTGCTGTTGCTTTAGAGGTATTTAAGCATCATGATTTCCTTGTTTTGTTTTGTAGTTTGCGTTGCCTTTCAAAGGCAAAGTGCGTGCATTCACACCCAGAAATCAGCATCTCATGTTTTTTCCCATTTTACAGATGAGGAAACTGAGGCTCCTATATTAGGTTTTATGCCAGATTGAAGGCCATTAAGTGGCTGGGTTGAACCTAGGTCTTCTCATTTTATATTGAGCCTTTCCCCTCTTTCCCTAACCCCTTGTTCCATAACATCTTATTTCTAAAGGGGGCAGGGGGGGGGTAGAGAATATGAATGAATATGAGAGTGCATATTTATAGAACTCCCACCTGAATTCAGGTTAGCAGAAATAAAAAAGTTTACCAGATTATATACTTGCCTTGACCGCCCCCTGGGATTGTGGCTATTTCAAGTCAGAGGGATTTAGGTTTGCTGTCCATTTCTTTCTAGTTCTGCATAATGGGTGACTATATTTATGGACAAATAAATATTGAAACTCTAAAGAAACCACCTTCCTCACTCTCTGGGACACCCTCCCCACTGCCCCGTAGCATTTAGGAGTGTTTTCGTAGTCATCACATCTGCCAGGTTTGGGTCTTGTGTTATGCCTCCTTCCAGTTTGTTTGGTTAGTTAGCTAATGTGTTTTGCATTCAACCAAGGAAATTCAAAATACTGTCTCCAAGAGAGCCAGGTAGGGGAGAAGTGCTGTCCGACTTGAGAGTGGTAGCCTGGCTGAGTTCTCTGGGTGATGATTGAGCAAACTGCCCGCTAATTTTAGGCTGGGAAAGGATGGACACAAATTGAGTTTTCAATAGAAAATAATGTCCTGCTAAGACATCCTATAACCCTTGGAAGTATCTTCTGGCTCTCTAGCTCTTGGCCATTTTGAAGGTTCATATCCCTACTCATTATCGGATTAAGTGTGGTGAAGATGTTAGTTTTGAAAATGTAACTTTCTACCTTAGATCATCTTGATCTTAAAGTCATGAAAGTGAAGCTTGTCCTTCTTTCCTGTGACTAATGTAGATGGGAAGCAGTGGGCCTCAGGCACGGTAAGTGGATCAGCTACGCAGTAGCACACAGGGCTGCAAAGCTTTCTTGCATTACCACTTTCAAGCTTGTATACCAGATACTGAATTGTCGTGAAAAAAGTGTATTAATTGGCTGTACTTACGTACATATTGTAACTTTTCAAAAAATCTCGTTGCAAACATCATCTGCCTTGGTTTGTGTGGACGAAGTTTAAGTTTATAGCCCAAGCTCCATTTGGTCTTGCACAACAGAATTGCATATGGCTTTGTTAGTCCCTAATTCTGGCATCTTTTGGAGCTAAAAACAGACCATTAAAAATAAAACATATGTTTTCCAGGGATTGATATCCTAGAGAACATATGACAATGTATCTTTGCCTTGAATATAGAGATGACATTTAATAGTTTATAGTTTTGAACTTCCTAGATTATCTCATTGGATTTTCATGACAAATCTGTGCATTAGGTAGAACAGTTGTTTAATAAAATAAGTGGAAACAAAGAAATAACATTCACCTAAAGACCCTTAGACTTCATATTTTTAGCGATTGCCATTTTCGGTCACCTACTTTGAGTCAGGGGACTGATTCTAGCTGGCTTTGTTACCTACATCTGCTAATATTATTTAATCCTCATAACAACCTGTGAAGTCGGTGGTAGGGTTCTCACTTTATAGGTGAGGGAGGTTAAGTTTCAGCAAAGTTAAATAATCTCTCTGAGGTCTTGCTGCTGCTCAAATAGAGCTCTTCCGGTGTGAAGCCTATGCTTTTTCTAGCCTTCAGGCTTCACCTCATTACAATGTTTCGACTGATGTCATTAAGTTCTGGGGCCGTTTATGACCCATATTTGGTTTTTAGTTCATCAGAGCATTTGAGTGGGGAATAGGTCGGATCCCGTGGAAACTGGCATGTGGGCTCCTATGGTTACTATATGCTCACTTTAATAATGAAATGCTGTAGATCCCTGTGTTTGCATTGTTTATGGCAATCAAGATGTTTAAGAAACAACTACATTGTCGGGGCTTCAGATACTTAAATTCAAGAAGTGTTTATAGAGCACCAGTATTTGCTAGGTTCTAAATGATTGGTACTTTCATACAATACTCTCATAGTATTTAATACGATTTTTACAACATTCCAGCAGGCCTTAATTATTGCTTGTTTGCAGATAAGGAAACCTAGCCTCAAAAAGAATAAAATACTGGGGGAAGGATACGCAACTAGTAAGTAGAGCTGGAGATGCTCGGGGTCTTTTCACTTCATGTCCATTCTGTTTGTCCAGTGTTAATGATCACAGCTTCCAACACACTCTGTTGGTTCTGTGGTCACTCCGCCAGCTCTCAACCCACCATCAGCCCAACCACATTCCTTGTCATTTGTGTACCCTCCCTTGTGAATTTTGTATAATTTAGGCATCAACCCAGGATGCATTTCCTGAACTGTAACTAGAATTGTCTATGGGAAATCATGCATCTAAAGAAGGTACTGTATTATGCAGCCATTAGCATGTTGTTGAGGGACCTCTGCTCTTCAGAATTCATTTCACAGAAGGCAATGGAGTTATCTGTCAAGCATTTCTGAGAAATAAAGACAAGCCAGGGATACATGTAGTTCAGAACAACTTGTTACATCTGCAGTGGGTATTTAAGGAGACCTGAGGTAATTGAACATGGTAATTGTGTTGCTGTATCTGAAGGGTTTCACTGACACTTGTTTTGTTTTGTTTTGCCTGAGCCCATAATTGCAGAAATATTCTCCCATGGTGATTAGTTCCCAATTTAAAATAGACTGTTTCATTAAAGGTAACTACATAATGAGACCAGTGAGGACCCAAGCTGTGTGCTTTAATGATAGTAATTCCCTCCTCACTTGCTGCTTGACCAAGTGCACAGAGAAGATGTAAGGCAAAGCCTTCCTCTTAAGTCCTGCTTGAATTGCAAGAAAAGAGGAGGTCGAATTACATTGCCTTTAAGGCCTCTTCCAGCATTAGCATTCTGTGATTCTTTGGAATATGCACCAAATGGAAGTTCAAAAATTGATTCTGCTTTCACACTGAGAGTGAAGAATGCCCACAATTGAATACAAGATTAGAAGCTGTGGAGAGGAAATAGTTGTCTTGAGTGAGTTCTTTTATTGGAAATCAGCCTTGTACTACTGGACAGGAAATTAAGTACTTGCCTGGGTCATTAATCATTGTGCCAATTTGAAAATGGGCCGTGGGGGGCGGAGGGTGGCTATATTTGAGGGGGAATGAAGGAGTGGGTGGGAAGAGCAATCCTAAAAGTTCCCCCGTCAGAGTGGGCATCGGCGGGCGAAGATGGAGTGATACCAGCCACCCCCGTCTGGTACAGGTGTCTTCGATATCTCTGCCAAGTCTCCTGATTGCTCCCAGACATCTCCTACCCCAGACCCTTTTCCATGTCTACAAAGATGAGGGAAAGAAAGAATTCCAGGGTTTCCACTGAGAAAAGGCAGAGAAGTTAATCACCTACTGGGGGTCATATTTCCCTGGTTAACTCAAGAGAGATGTTATAAGGGAGGAAGACAAGATTGAGATGTACTTAGTTCTTGTCAAAGTTACATTGAAAAGAGACATACAAAAAAAAAATGCACAGCGAAAATATGAGTAATAGGTTATGCCATGTTAGGACAGCTTGTGTCCTTGGAAACAACTCCATCTTTTACTGTGGCTCTCTTCCCAAGTGGAACCCCACTCGGGAAATTGTCTGCTGCCACATAACGTTGGAGCTTTCTTCTTCTGTTACTTGGGCTAGAAAAGTATCAAGACCATCCTTGCTTTTCCTTTTCCATCCTCCCCTCCACCCCCTAGTATATGACTGTTTTAGAGTGTTTGGACGTCTTTATTTATTTTTCCTTTAAGGTGAGAAGTTTCAGTAAATAAAAACTTAGCAGCAGATTTTATTTCCACAAAAATAACAATTCTTACATCCCAGGGTGTCGTCTGTCTCGAAGCTGTTCCCAGTGGAGTCTAAACATACCACTGGGTTTTCTCATCATTCATCAGAACTGCCTTGGAAATTTGCACCCCGCGAGGTCTGGTTGACTAACCCTTTCATAAAGCTCTCTCTTCGCATATGGATTTTTCTAACGGGAAAGTGGCTAAATTAGATTGGGAGTTGAAGCATTTGGCTTGGTTACAGTTTGTGTGGGGCTTTGCTCTTTCTCTGTCTCCAGACACTTGCTTTTTTATGACTGTAATTTCACTATGTTCTTAACTGCTGGGTGTCCAATATGGTCCTTAGCATCCCTGATGAATCTTGCCCTGAACCGTCCTCCTGAGCACTGCAGGGCCTGGTCTGCATGGTGGTGGCTCTCAGGCTTGGGTGGAATAGAAATAGACTTCTCCCTTCTCCCTACAGATCACACTCCAGCTTACATCGAGATCGGCATCTTTTCTCCAAACTGGTCACAGCTGCTCCCTACCCCCACCTTCATTATTTACACCAATGATGAGTACCTAGAGATGATTTCCAAAGCTGAAGAAAAAAAAACAACTCAGCACCGGGGGAAGCGTCATTGTCAGAGCAGGAAGAGTATTTGGAGCAGCTAATGATGCAAAGGATGAGTTCAGCTGCCATGAGCCAGCCGCCTCTTCAGAGGAAGTCACGTAGACTTGCAATATTTGGGGCTCTTCTGAATGAAAAAGAGTACACCAGGTTTCCACTTTGTTGGAGTTTTGTAGCTAGCCCGAGGAGTGATGTCAGTTCCTCAGGAACTCTTGAAGCTCGGACTTGGAGAACGGGATCCCAGCAGTGCCTGTAAGGGCTTTGGTCTTCTCAGCCTGCACCTCCTGCCTCCTAAAACCTGGCTCTTGAAGTCATAATGACTTCTAATGGTCAGAGCCCTGCTGCCATTACTGCTCCTTGACTCTGTAACTCCAGACACCAGCTGGAACCATCCTTGAAACTCTTCTTCCCATTCTCCATGATGGTCCGCTCTCCTGGCTTCACTCCATCGTCTAAATTCCTTGTCTTTGGTTCATCCCTGCTGTGTTGGCCCTTAAGACTCAGTGCTTGTTTCTCTCTCTCTCTCCCTCTCTCTCTCTCCCTGCCCCACAACCCCCTTGCCCCTCTCTCCCTCCCTGCCCATGTCGCCTTCTCTCCATCTCCACAGAAAACCTAACCCTCCCGGCTTCCAGCATCACCTCCTGTAGGTGACTCTGCTTTTGACCTCTCCCCTTCCAAAGTGCTACTGCCTGCTGAACACAATTCCACTTTATTATCATCTCAGCTTCAACTTATGTAAGGAAAAACATTTTTTTTCATCCCCTAAACCTTGCGGTGTCTGTTTTCGTCACTGTCATTTCAGTCCATGTCCTAGACCACCATGTTGGGCACCCATACTCTTTCTCCCTTGCGTCGCTGTTTGCAGGGAAGGGCTCAAGCAGATTCTCAGGGACAGTGTGAGCTGGTTTCCACGTAGGAAGCACTAAGTGCCAGGAACCGCACTGAACTCTTTCCTGAGCTTATTCCACGTGGTCCTCACAGCTTCCTGTCAGATGGTCAGTGGGAGGGACTGCTCTCTCTCTTCCAGAGATGGGAACAGGCATTGCCCTTTCCCCTCCTCCCCTCGGGACATCCCAAGACTGACTGTGTACTTCAGAACAGGAAGGGGGAATGGACTGTCAACCCAGGCTGCCTGGGGAGGGCAGCTCCCTTGGGGATTTTGTGGCTGGAGACTCGAGCCTTCCCTCCTTCTTTGCTCCCCCTTTTTGGAGTTGCAGGACTTGGTCCTGGGGTGCCTTCCCTGCACCGGGCACCTTGGTCTCTGCCTGGGGGAAGAGAGACGTACATGGCTGGCGTAGGGTTTGGCACCGAGTCTAGAAGAGAGGGCGAGAGAGGGAGCTGGGAGGAGTTCAGTGTGCCCTGCCCAGCCGCAGCTCGGCTCTGACGTCCCGCCCGCCGGTGCTCATTCATTCATTCGTTCATTCATCCATTCATCCGGTCTGTCTGTGTGTATCACGGAGGTGCGCTGGGCAACATGCTGGACACTCAGCCCCAGCTCTCGCCTTGTTTTATAGTTCTCACTTACCTGGAATTGTGATAAGTGCTGCCGTGTGTGGCAGGTACTCACTGGTCGGGACTCTTCTTTCTTTCGCTGTTCTGTCTCCTGGCTTTCCATGCAGGGTGGCCACTGGGCAAGGCCCCCGCGCTGTGGGCCAGAGGGGGGTCCTCCGCTCATGACATGGCAGGAGGCGGAGCCCACCCACCTGCTTTCCCACCAGTTGCCAAACCCGTCAGGCGGGCCCTGCTGCTTGTCATTCCCGCCCAGGGCTCCACCTGCGCTCAGGTGTTCTCACCACCTGTTTTTTTCTCCCCACTCTTCCACTTCCACCTCCTCGAGTCACCCAGGGCCCAACCCACCTCAGGGTCTCCCTCGTGTCCCAGTTTCTCCTCTGTCCCAGCAATGCCGTTGTGTTCTGTCTCCTCTAGCACGATGGTTTATGCCCATTCTGTGAGGAGTTGTTATGGGTTCTCAGGCTCTATACGGGCACCGGCAGTAGCAGCATCACCTGGAAACGTGTTAGAAATGCAGAGTCTCAGTCCTGCCACACCCCTCACCCCCTTCCCCTACCCACCCGTCCCCACCGGAGCTGGCAGGGGGCCCGCAGGCTGTGTGGTCATCTTGACGTACGCTAGTTTGAGAACCACTAGTGGTGTGTCTCCTTTAGAATTTAATAGTGTGTTACCTTATTTTCTTACTTCCTACCTCATAGGTTAATATTTTGTTTCCACAATGAGATTGTAAGTCTGTTCTTTTGCCTGCATTCATCTTTTTACACAGTGTTATTAACAGTTTAATATACATTTGGATATATCCCTGAAAGCTGTTCCAATCAATTTTCGCCAATTTCCATAGGACTAGTAATTTCCTCTTGGTCTGCTTAGGAATCCGTGGTCTATGTAGAGCAATGGTAAATTCTTTACAATCCCTGAAACCAGTTGAGCAGTTCCTATTGGCATAGAGCACATAACACAGGAAGAGCTTGATAAATGGAATATTTATAAATGGACTATTTCCTGCCATATCCATAAACAGAGGATGTCACAGTCGTCAGCGACTGCAGCCCTCCAACGTGAGCCGGGAAAGCTCAGGGCTGGAAAGACTACCTGCTATCAGACTGCTCCCTGTGGTGAGCCCTGAGGAAACAAGCGATGTGAAGATACAGGCCCCAGACAGCTAAGGTGCGTATCAAAGGAATGATTTTAGTGAGCCCAGAGCTTGCATCTTCCCATACGTAGAAAAGTGCTAAATTCCTTGAGATATCTGGTTTTCTTTAATTAACAATCATCTTTTGACGTCCCCAGCTACCTGCCCTTTGTTGCAAAACTCCTCTATATCCTGGCTCCTCCCTTGCCTCTCCGGAGCAGTTTCTCAGAGCTGTCTGAGATGCTGTCTCCCAGGCTGCAGTCCTCATTTTGCCCTAAATAAAACTTAATCCGCAACTCTCACGTTTTGTATATATTTTTTAAGTCAACAGGCTGTAACCCCCAAACCATTCTTTATGGGTTTAAGTGTAGGAGAGAAATGTTCTTAAGAGGATTAGATTTTTGCTGCCCCCAAAATGGCTGATAATAGAATTGAAGGAGGGGGACCTAGTATGATGTGAATTTGATGGAAATGATGAAATAAAAGAAGGAGGAACAGATTTTTTGTGAGTTAAAGTGCTTGGTTAGTGCTTGGTTAGGTTAGAAGGTGTTTCCCATTCACTTCAAAGGCTAAGGGGCTAGCTATGTTGGCATATATCTCTGTGGCGGCCGGTTTGAATTTTAAAGAAAGTGCTGGAGAGCAGCTGTTGTTTCAAGGAAAGAGTATTTTAGGGGCTTCCCTGGTGGCACAGTGGTTGAGAATCTGCCTGCCAATGCAGGGGACACAGGTTCAGTCCCTGGCCTGGGAAGATCCCACATGCCGCGGAGCAACTAAGCTACTGTGCCACAACTGCTGAGCCTGCATGCCACAACTGCTGAATCCTGTGTGCCAAGAGCCCGTGCTCTGCAATGAGAGAAGCCACCGCAATGAGAAGGCTGTGCACTGTGCAATGAAGAGTAACTGCCACTCACCACAGCTAGAAAAAGCCTGTGCACAGCAAGAAGACCCAATGCAGCCAATAAATTAATTAATTAATTAAAAAAACCACTAGGAACAGATACTTTAAAAAAAAAGGAAGAATATTTTAATGTGTTGATCAAACCCAATGCTTGACTTGTAAGACATTAAAATTTTTCCCTTCTTCTTTCTTTTTTCCTTCTCTTCTTTCCTTCCTGATATATTAAACAAGTGTTAAAAATACTAGCAATAGTTTTCTCTCTAGAAATAACAGTCTAGGGGAAGAGTTTATTTTATTCTGTTTCATCGTTGATAGTCATTTACCTGCCCACCCTCCCATATGCATCCATTTAAATGTGTTTATTATGCCTTTTTTCTTTGGATGCATTTTTATGAAAGTGGTATGGTTTGTGTAAAAATATTTTAGATTTACACACATTATACTGTTTTAAGTCTCATATTTTTATTTTCCATTCAGCATTGTGTTTTCAGGATCCACTGTGTTTTTAAAATCCATTCCTTTTTCACTGTGTGTTCATGTGCTCTCCGGAGGAGGGACAGCAAAAATCCTGCTGCTGTGAACATCCTCACGCATTCACCTTATCCTCTTGTATGAACGTTTCTTGGGGATATGAACCCAGGAGTAGACTTGCCGGCCTTAGAAATATGTAGAATTAATCTACCTACCTGGTGCCAGGTCGCTGTCCAGAATGGCTGCCCCAGCCTCATTCCCAGCACAGTCTAACGGGATGCCTTACCCACACAGGAATGTACCATTTTTGTCTAATGAGTGTGAAGTAATAGCTCATAATTTGCATTTATTTGACTATTCAGTTTCTTTCTTTTTTAAAAATATTTATTTATTTATTTATTTATTTATTTACTTATTGGCTGTGCTGGGTCTTCGTTGCTGCTGCACGGGCTTTCTCTAGTTGCGGAGAGCAGAGGCTACTCTTCATTGTGGTGCGCAGCCTTCTCATTGTGATGGCTTCTTTTGTTGGGGAGCACGGGCTCTAGGCCTGTGGGCTTCAGTAGTTGCGGCACACAGGCTCAGTAGTTGTGGCACACGGGCTTAGTTGCTCCACAGCATGTGAGATCTTCCCAGGCCAGGGCTCAGACCAGTGTCCCCTGCATTGGCAGACAGATTCTTAACCACTGCGCCACCAGGGACGTCCCTATTCAGTGTCTTGTCACCTGCTTGCTAGCCTTTAGGATGGCCTCCTTAGTAACTTGTGTTTGCATCTTCTGGCCCACCGTCATGTTGGCGGTGGTGTCTTTTTTGTTGATATGCAGCATTTCATTGACCAGTTCAGATAGCAGTCTCTTTTCAGTTTTAGGCTTTGCAAGCATCATCTGTTTCATCACCACTCTCAGCTTTTTCCATAAAATCCTTTATTGAACAGAAATCCTTAATTTTAATGTAATCATTATCTGGCCCTCTAGTTTCTGCTTCTGAAGTCCTTTCTTGCCTGTAGGTAGTGTCAGATAGGGATTCAGTTTTAGCTTTTCTTTGTACAGTGAACCAGTTTTACCACACCAAAGACTAAATCTCTTTTCCAGTTATCTTTGTCACATAATTTAATGATGTCTTCCATTTCCCCAACCCTCTCGAAATTCATTCATTCTACAAGTGTTTGTATAAGTCGAAGTGACTCAGGAGGCTAGAATAAGCTGCCTCTCACTGACTAGTAAGAATAACACTCATGAAAACAATGTCAACATACCCTTATTCTGGCCTTGGAAAGTTTCAGCTGGACTCCAGGTGGAAATAGAGTGTAATTGCTGAAAGAAACTATTTGTTGACATTGTCTGTTCTACTTACAGGGAGTTGATAATAGCCAGTGTAAATTCAGGTCCTGTTCCACTATATCCTATAGTGATTAGGTTTATCAGCATCTAATCATTCTAGATTTATGAATTATTTACAGGGCATGCAAAATAAATGTGCTACCCTAAATTATTCATATCTTAAAAATTGGAGAGGCTTTCGAAAAATTCAAATGTACATAGATGAAAGAGAAACACGGAAACTTGCGTTTTTCTTCCCATTAATTTTCTTCGCAGTAGTTTTTCTTCTCAGTAATCTCTGAGTGTCTGAAATACCCTTAGCACTCTGCATATTGCCTTGAACAGAGTACTAAGTCAATAAATCATATTCTTTGAATTGTTATATTAGTTTGACTAATAGTTGAAATAGGGAGGGAAAATGAACTCAGCCCTTATTTTCAGTTCTCTTATTTAATCCTGAGAATAAGAAAACAATATTTATCATCATACTGTTAATCAAATGCATACTGCTCTTTGCTGAGTATTCTTGTACATACATGATCGAATGTAATCTTTGCAGCAATCCCATTAAGTAGGTGTCAGTTTCAAGTCATAATTCCTGTTTGTTTTCACTGATACCTGTTTTCTTCATTATAAGCTATTATCACTTTAGTATAGTGAATTTTGTATATATACTCTTGTTTGCAAGGATATTGCACTTTCATCCCGCTTCCTAGGGGCCAAATACTAATGAAGGCAGTGATAATCCTCTGTATCAACATGGATATAATCTGCCGATTTTCTGATGATTCTTGTTTAACAGCGATCACATTGATTCTTATTGATGAGCCATCATTTCCTTTCAGCATCTGTATAGGTTCTTAAATGTTATAAATTGTTACAGTAGCCTTCTGACATCCCTGGCACATTAAATGGTTTTGGTTTTTATTTTTAAAGAATTAAAATTCTAAAACCAGAAAGGAAAAAGCCAGATACCCTTAGTACAGTTGCAGAAATCACAGTCACTGATTCAGTCCTTATTGTTCTTTTTAACTGTCCCCCAGTGATTTAAGTTTCTTAAAAGCCTGATCTTACATTATTAGAAACAAGAGTATTTTTATTTGAAATGTATCTCTGTGCCCTGACAAAGTCACTCCTCTCTGTAAGAGTCCTTCTTTTCTCCAGCCTTGTTTATCCCATCAGACATTCCTGCCAGAAGCAGCCCTGTTTACGTAACTGCCCTGATTGGATGGAATATTTTACTGAGCGCAGCCCTACACTCACACCACAGCCTGTTTAACATGGAACAGGGACAGACCTGAAAGGCACTAGAGAATGCTCAGTGAGCTCCATCTGAGGCGAATAAAAGTGGAGGCATTTGGATGAAAATGAAGCGCTGCAAGAAGGGAGCAAGAGCAGGGGCATGTTGTCAGCAAAGAGCAAAGCAGACAAAAGAAGAGAGAGCAGTTCTTTGATGGGGGGGAGGGGAAAACCTTCCACTGTTTCTGGAGTGTCGGACAGAGGTGTGTATTTACTGTTGAAATATGCCATTCGTGAAACACTTGAACAGCAATGGAACCCCAGGTCTCAGAGCCACAGCATGGCTATTGCTTCTCCATTTTTTAATTAAAAGAAAAAGATTTAACAAGTATACTTCAATTAAAAAAAATAAAAGCATAGATAAATTTTTTCGAAAAAGATTTAACAGGAACGAGAGGCTCTTTGTCACGTAGGGCCTTTTCCTTTTACTAGAGTTTCGGTTTTTTACTACAGTTTTGACTGATTCTTTCTTTCTTCTTTTTAAATTAATTTATTGGCTGCATTGGGTCTTCATTGCTGCACGTGGGCTTTCTCTAGTTGTGGCAAGCGGGGGCTTCTCTTGTTGCAGAGTACAGGCTCTAGGCCCGTGCGCTTCAGTAGTTGTGGCACATAGGCTCAATAGTTGTGGCTTGCAGGTTCAGTAGTTGTGGTGCCCGGGCTTAATTGCTCTGCAGCATGTGGGGTCTCCCTGGCCCAGGGATCAAACCCATGTCCCCTGCATTGGCAGGTGGATTCTTAACCACTGCATCACCAGGGAAATCCCATTGACTGATTTCTAATAGGCGTAGGACTCTCATCCACAGCACTGCTGTCACAAATATAGTAGAGTAATTGTATTTTAAGCATGAGACATTCTAACTAGAAGTGCTCTTCATTGAGCAGAGGGTGCAGTAGGCAGCTTGTCATAGAAAAGATAGCCTTGGCGTCTCCCATTCTCTTTCTTTCCCAGAACCAGGTGGCAGTGCTCCACCCTGAATCCCCAGCTTCTGCCTTTCTTTCTCCTCTCTTCCTCCCAGCTGCCTGGCTATGTGGTGCCCCTTCTTTAAACTTAGAATGCTTTGTAGTGGCTCCTCCTCTTCTGGAGTTTTGCCAGGATTAATATAGGAAGGAGCAAACACTTTTCTCCTAACCAGTACCACATTCCAAAGAGTATCATGACTGTACTCCTTTTTGTTCGTGACAAGTACATCTTTGTCACATTTGACTTCTCTCTGATGTTCATTGAGCCCTTATCATGTGCCACTCATCACGTGAAGCCCTTTATGTAAGTTTAATCATCCCAATAGCTGATGTTGGTGTTATTGCCCTTGTATTAAGGAACTAGGAGACAGACGGAGGTGTGGAAGGTTACGACGTAACCAAAGTTGCCCAGTGGGAGGGAGAGCCATGATTTCAGTTCCAAAAGTTCATACACTTAACTGCCGCATGAAGATGTGGAGGCAGAATGATAACCAGTGAGTACGTGCTGAGCCATGAGAACAGAGCGTGCCTGGCTCCAAGAGTGTCTCACCTTAGCTCTGCTCTTGTATCAACTGCAAGCCTTTAAGGAGTTGCCTTGCTGGTGTGTGTGTATGTATGTGTATATGCATGTATATGTGTACATATGTATTTATATAGATACACACATATACTGTATTTTAGAGTAGGTTTAGTTCCATAGCAAAATTAAGGGGAAGGTACAGATATTTCCCATATACCCCCTGCCCCCACACATACACAGCCTCAGCCATCATCAGTGTCCCCCACCAGAGTGGTGCCTTTCTTAAAACTTCGTTGACACATCATTATCACCCAAAGGCCATAGTTGCATAACAGTTCACTCTTGGTGTTAGACATTCTATGTGTTTGGACAAGTATATAATGACATGTATCCACCGTTATAGAATCATACACAGTAGTTTCACTGCCCAAAAAGTCCTCTGTGCTCTTCCTCATCTCTCCCTCTCCGCTAATCCCTGAAAACCACTGATCTTTTCATTGTCTCCATAGTTGTGCCTTTTCCAGACTGTCATATAGTTGGAATCAAACAGTCTGGAGCCTTTTCAGATTGGCTTCTTCCGCTTAGTAGTAGGCATTCAAGTTTCCTCTATGTCTTTTTATGGCTTCATTGCCTCACTTTTTGTAGCTAAAGAACTTGGTGAAAATGTACCCTGACCCTTTACAGAAATGCAATCTACGGACCTCTCCAATATGTTTTCATTTAGTGCCTTTGCTAGCTTTTCCATCTCTACGTCCACGCACTGAGCCAAGGTGGGTGTTAAGATTCGGACAGTTCGCCCCACCCCTCTTTGATTATGCGGAGTATGTTCTGCATCAGACTTTTAAGAAACCATTTGAGTTTCTCTACATGGAGTTTTAATCACTTCAGTTTTGGCAGGAAGGTTCAAAACTAAATCGCTTATAATCAAGGCATTTTTTTCCCTAATGAAAACCACAGCTTGAGCAGCTGCTTGTATTGTCTCTCCGCTGTGGTCCCACTGGTGTGTGGGAGTTTACTGTTGGGCTGTGGAAAAGGGAGCAAATGAGAATCCAAGAAAGGGGTCATGTTTCAATAGAGGAATAACGGTGGAATGTTAAAATCCTGGAGGGTTTTCCTCACCCTCCCCATGCTTTGGACATGCAGTTTGGCTCTCTTTTTCCTTTTTTAAATACTTCCATAGGGCATGGAAGAGAAGCGTGTATCATATGAACCATAGTAGTGAAAACTCCTAGACCTCAACAGAATTCTATACACAGTTCCTCCAGTTTTGCCTATAGTTGAAAAATAACAACAGAGTTTTAAGTCTGTGTGTGTCATGTACGTCCGTATCGTGTCCGTCTGCGTTGGTGGGATCTTCCTCTCCTTTGTCTGGGTTGAAGTTGTGTTTATCTGTGTGTAATGCTTTTTTCTTGCATCAATTTTTATGTCTCATGTTCTTTTTCAAATTTGTTTCCATATCTCCTTTTCGCCTCATTTTCTCTTCCCTGCTTCCCATTTTGTCTTAATCTTTGTTTTCCCCTTCATTTTTTTGTACTGTATTATTTTCAGTTCTACAAATAAAAATTGAAGTTTTACTTTTGCTGTTTGTAATTTTTTATGTAGATAAGTAGATCATTTTCTCTTTCTCCAAAAGGATCCTACTTCAAGTAAAATTGCTTTTTACTTATTTAAAAAAAAAAAATCTTGATTTTTTTTTTTTTTAATGTGGGTTTTTGACTGCTAATAGAAGCAGCTGCTACATCCCAGCGACTAGTTCCAGTGCCAGAGATTAGAAAGAGTAGCTGGGTTCTGTTTCCACCGAATGGGTGAATTATTGGTGACACCATGTACTTTCCATGCTCCAGTCACCCTGGGTTACCCTGAAGTGAAGATAGGTTTTATCATGTAACCAATTGCCAGGGTCACTTTGGGGATTAAACAAGACCATCTGAATAGCCTTCCACACTATCAAAGAAGAATTCATTGCATATATAAATAGTAAATGACTCGTCTTCCTACTAACTTTGGGGAATTTTTTCAGTAACATACAAGGCACAGTCAGCTCCTCGCCCTGTCAACCTCATCCTGAGGAGGAAGGTACTGGGGGCTTGGGGAAGCAGCATAATGCAGGTGGGCTTGGGGTGAGAACAAAGGAGTGACAGTTCTGGACTTGCTGTTGACTTGCTGTGACCAAAGGCATATTCCTTAATCTCTGCCAGCTTCAGTTTCCTCTTAGGTAAAGTCTGTAGTAAACCCCACCCACCACCATGAATTGTTGAGTGAGGTTCAGACTCCTTTTTCTTTTCTATTTTGTTTTCTGACATTCTGTCGAGTCTCTTTCTTAAGAAGTTAGTTGTTTGGTATGTGATTCTCTCTCCTAATTCTTTGTCAATGCTGCCATTAAACATGCTCTGGCCTTCGGAGTCAGGTGAGACCTACCATCGTATGTTACCATGTTTCGATGGAATGAACACCTGTGGCAGAGGCCAGAAGTGGAGGGAGCCTGGCTATGTCCAGGCAGAAGGCTGTCAGCAGTGTAGGTTTTTTTTTTATATATATTTTATTTATTTATTTATTGGCTGCGTTGGGTCTTCGTTGCTGCACGCAGGCTTTCTCTAGTTGTGGCCAGCAGGGGCTGCTCTTCATTGTGATGCGTGGGCTCCTCATTGCAGAGGCTTCTCTTGTTGCAGAGCACAGGCTCTGGGCTCACGGGCTTCAGTAGTTGCAGCACATGGGCTCAATAGTTGTGGCACACAGGCTTAGTCGCTCCATGACATGTGGGATCTTCCTGGAGCAGGGATCGAACCTGTGTCCCCTGCATTGGCAGGCAGATTCTTAACCCCTGCACCACCTAGGAAGTCCCAGCAGTGTAGGTCTTAAATGAGCTTGCTCATAATGCTTAGGCTAAAAGCTGTATAATGAGGTCTCCCACTTAAAGTCATCCTTTCAACTTGAGCGAGAAAGAAGTGCCCCAAGAGTCTAGACTTCGCACCTAACTTTCTCAGATATTTCCTGACCGATACCTGTCCACTCACATGTAGCATCACATTGATCAGTACTGTGTTAAGTCCTTGTTGAAACCAGAGCCACTCCCTCCGCTCTCTTAGAACCCAGAGTAGTCTCTGGGTTAGAGGAGATTTTTTATTTGAGTGAACTGTTAAAAACTATTAATAATTAAATGTGTTTACATTTAAAAAAATGCATTTTTCCTGCCTCTGGAGATTAGCAGGTGCTGGAGCTATGAGGTCACCATCTCCACCTTTTTATTAATTTTACTAATTTGCAACTTCTCTGGTCATGTGAATATTTGATTTTGATACCGTGGAAAAAAAAACATATTTTTTATTTATATATACACACATACATATATATGTATGTATATACATATATATTTCTCCTGCTCTAAACGCCTGTTCTTCAAAGCAAGCATTTATTAAGTTTCTGGTATAGACTCAAACTGAGCTGTCTGAGAAGCAGAAGACATGATTCCTGCTGACAGGGTACTTGTGGTCTAAGAGAACAATACAAAAACAGTTGAAATACATAGGGAATAGTTAAATATTAAACTCCGGTAGTAAATATGAACAAAGATCAGCATGGGCCGAGGTTGTGAGGGAGAGCTTCGTGGATGACATTGGACTTGAGTTGGTACATAAATTCGTACCCTCATTCAGCTGTTATTTATTACGTGCCTACGGTGTATCTTGCACAGTGTTGGGCACCGGGAATAAATCGATGATTGACACATCCCTTGCTTTCTTTAGAGAGTTTACTGTTTAGTTTACAAAGACATGTAAACAAATGAGAATGATAAGATATAAGTGCTTGGATAAAAATCTGTAAATAGACAATGAGATCAGGAAAGAGTGTGGCCAGGTATATTCTGAGATAAGAAGATTTTTTTAAAGGGTAAGTGATGACTGAATTGGTTTTGGATAAATAGCTTGGGCAAACCTGGAAACAGAGAAAGGGCATTCCAGATCTTGAGTTCAGTATAAGAAGTATAATTCACTGTGGATGGATCTAGTTGGGTTTTAGCATGATGAGAGGAAAGTGGAGGTCAGATCTGAGAGGGCCTGTGTATTCGCTGTAAAGTTAAATTTTACAGGAGGTAGAGGGCCCCCAAAGTCTTTTCATCAAAGGTTGATTACACACCCCACCCGCAATCCATCCTTCATTGCCTCCACCCTGCTCCACCCAGAGGCTGGCTGATAGGGCTAAATCGGCAGACTCTCATGCCCTTTGATTTCCGGCTAAGTTCAGCCACTGGATAGACAGCCCCAGCAGGAGATGGGTGGGTCAAGGGAGGAAGCTGGTCAAGATCTTTATATTCTCCAGCTTCATGCCTCCCTTGAAGGATCGCCTGGGAACTGGGAGGCCGCACCTTGCCTTCTCAGGGCAACCTTGTTTACAGAACATTCTCCTTCCGGTAACTAGTCCCTCCCCCTGGCCCCACAGGCATGTGATGGTGCCCTCTTCTCTGATACTGTCCCTAGCTTATCACTGTGCTTCGCCTGCAGCCCACCCACACCACCATCAATGGTCCTGTTGTAAATAAATCCTCTGCAAATTATCCTCATTTAAAATATGATTCGATTTTAATTTTAAGCATTAGTGGAAAGAATAGTTTCCTGGAATGGAAGTCAAGGGGCAAAACAATCAACTGGTAAAACTGGCCAAAGCAAGAGATGATGTTGTTGGAATATGCAGTGGTAGTGGAGAGAGACAGGAAGTGATTTGTTCAGGAAAGGGAATGGAGTTGAATTGACACCAGTTGAATGTAAGAGATTAGGGAAAGGGAGGGGTCAAGGATGACCATCCAGGGTCCTGACTTGGGTGGCTGCTGGATTCAAAAAGTAAAAAGACGAGTTCAGTGTTGCACATGTTGATTTTGAGAGAGATCTTTGTGGAAGAACTGTTGGAGATACGCACTGGGTATTGGGTAGACCAGTGTGTAATTCAGGAGAGATCTGGCTGGAGGGAAGGTTGGTGTGTTGTCAGCTTATAGGTGGTCCAGCCAAGGTGATAGAGGAGGTCCCCCAGGAGAGCTGAGAGAGTGGAAGAAGGAAGACAGTCCTGCCCAGAACTTACAGTGGCGCTAGAAGGAACCAGAATTTTGCACAGGCAGAGGAGAGGGAAGGAGTATTGTTTTGCACAGGTGGTGGGGGAAACGTTTACAGAAGCTGAGTAGAGCCAGATCCCGGAGGGATGTGAAAGCTAAGTCAGAGCAGCCTGGGCTGGGTGGTTAGAAATTAAAGAGCTATTATATGTTCATTTATTTCTTCATTTATTCTACAAATGTGTATTGAACACTTAGGTTCCTGAGTGAAATGAAATGTACTCAGGTTGTGTTCCAAGATGAGTGAAGTGACGGTGGAAGGGCAGAGATGGAGACAGCCTTAACATCTGAAGCAGTAATACCATTATGAAGTGAGAAGGATGGAAAGCAGAGCAGTAGCAGTGAGTGCTGAGAGCAAAGAGATTTCAAGGAGAGAAAGGGCAAGACATAGGGAAAAGTGAGTATAGAAGAAGAAAGATGATGACCCGGAGATTCCCACCATTACTGAGACCTTTCTAGGTTCTTTTTCAGGAATTTTTAGGAACTTTTTCGGTTCCATCGTGTTTCTAATTGTGCCCTAGAAAATTTCCGATCATTCTGAAGCAGGAACTGACCAACTAAATGCAGTGAAAAATGCAGTTTTCCCAATTTTCAGCAAATAGGGAAATCATTCTCATGGTGTGAAATAGCTTGGCTGGTTAGAACATGTGTCCCAGAATGATTCAGTTTTGAATCCAGGTCTAGTTAAGTTCAAGGATGGAGTTTCAGAATTGAAAGCAGTGGTCTGACCAGTTGTTTTCTGGAGACTGAGAAATAAACAGAAATACCCACAGATGGTTTATGATGAAATTCATTATTTTTTTGGTTGATGATTTCTTTCCGTTCTTTGGCTTTAATTCCTATTGTCTCTTTGTAACAGGGACTAGCTAAATCAGACTCCATGTTGGATCTGTTTCTTTGACTTTAACCTTTGTTTTTCGTTGCTTTAATCACACACAGTGGCCTGCCTCAGGGAACCCTACCCACCTGTGAAACTAATGCATCCCTTCCCCAAGGTTAGTCATTCCAGGAGATGTTTTACAAGACTGGTAACACTTTTTACTTTACTTCCCCACCTTTCCCTCTCTGATTCTGTAAAAGAAACCACCCCATAAGATGGTTTTTAGGACACACTGGTCTGCCATCGTTTCTGCTGCCTTTCCAAATAAAGTCGTCTTCCTTGTCTCAACACCTCGTCTTCAATTCATTGGCCTGTCGTACGGTGAGCAGAGCTAGCTTGGACTCAGTAATGTGTCGGTTATAAGTTCGGAGCCTTTGTGCTGAGATTTGTTCTTTACCTTTCTTTTTATCCCAGTTACATTTCCACTCCCCCCCCAATCATAATTTAGGAACTAAGTAAAAGGGATATTGGGAATCAGACTGTAGAATAGGAAATGTGATTCCTTTTTGTGTTTTTATTTTTTAAATTATGCTTAAGATTGTAAGAAATTTCAGAAACTGAACAGAATATGAAATATAAGTTACTTTATTATAAAAATAATTTATCTACCTTTATAATAGGAAAAATACAATTGAGATACTGTTTTTTACCTATCAGACTGGCAGTGATAATAGGAAATAAGGAAACGCATTAGTGGTGGAAGTATGAGGGGGCATACACTCTGTGAAGGTTAGTTTGGGAATATCTATCAAAAATAAAAACGCACTTACCTTTTGGCCCAGTGGTTCTACATGTAGGTATTTTCCCACCAATGTACAGTAGTTGTATTAGGCACCCAAAGCCTTCTGTACAAGGATATCAACTTCAGCATCAATGTGGCTGCAAAAGATTGGAATAAATCTGAATGCCCATCAATAGGGGACTGGTTAAATTAGTTATGATATTTGCACAGGGTAGAATATCGTGTACCTCTTAAAAAGAATGAGACAGATTTTTATGACATGATAAAAGAACTGTACGGAATCCTACCATTTGTTTGGAAAAGAGTGGCATTATGTGTGTCCATGGACTGTATCAGATACCATCTCTGGGCGGATATACAGGAGAATGATAGCACTGTGTCTGGGAGGAGATCTGAGGATAAGATTGTGAAAGAGACTGACTTTTTTACCCTATGCTCTCTGATGCTATTTGACTTTTTTGGCAATCACATATATTAAGTACATCTTTAAAACTCTTCACATTACTCAAGAAAAGTGACGCTAGGTGGTTCACCGACACCAGTAGTATTGGTGAAAGGTTTAGGTAAATGAGTTTTCATACACTGTTGGTGGAAGTGAACACTTACATACGCTTTTTAGAAGGCAGTGTATTGGTTGATGCAGTTCAAAATAACAAGAGGTCTTTTACCTGGCAATCCTACTTTTACATTTCAATCCTATAGAAACTCCAGCCTGCTTGCATCCATAAAGTTAAAAATACAAAAGCACTTGTAAAGTTACATCTTGAGTGTAAGTGTAGAGGCTCATGTTTATTTACTTGTTGAAAAATGGCAACTGGTTTGTTGTTTCTGTCACTTGAGAATACTCATTTCGTCACATCCGGAAATGGCCCAGTGGTTTTAAGGTTCAGTTATTTGGACCATTTAGAATGTATTTCATTTGCACAGCTGACTTGAAACCATCTAACTTTCATGTTGGTGGCCTGTCTCTGAAAGAGGTAAGAAAAGAAAAGTAAGAATTCATTCATTCATTCATTGACTTAAGCGCCTGCTTGATGCCCCGTGTGGTCCAAGGCTGGACACCATGTTGGATCACCCAGTCCTGGTCATGGCGTTTTCAACATTCTGCGATTCTTTTCTTAACCATTTTTGTTCATTTTATCCATTCTTGGGTTGCTTTAGTATTCCATTGCCATCTCTGTTGCTTTCTTTTTTATTTTATCGTTTTGTGCAGCTTTCTGCGACGTTTTCCTGCTCCCAGCAGGGAGGGAAATGCGGGTGGGATGTTGTCGTTCACTTGAGTTATGGGCCCACAGATGGATACTAAAGGCTTCAGCTCTCCTTACGTTTGGTTTTGTTTTATTTACACGCATAAAGTCGGCCACTGGGCTGAAGGGAAGACGAACGGTAAAAGGAGAGCTGTGGAAGGAGATGTACTGCAGGCCATGCTCATCACCAGGCGTGATGGGGACCGGGGAGGCACGAATCACGGGGATTCCCATCTTCCCAGTGGCACAGAACTTCCTGCTCCCTGCCTGTTGACAACTTCCCAGCCAGTAGCAAGCAGGACACAACTGAATCTGACCACCTCTGACTCTCTCTGTTATCTCTACACGTCCCAGCATTGTTGCTGTCTCTTCTTAATTAGCAAAACTTGTTTCATTTTTCATTTCTGACAAGTGACCTTTTTTCCCTCTAAGTAAAAGAGAGTGTGTGGCCCTATGGCTTGTTCAGCATCACACAGGTGCTCAAAACTTAGACGCCTCAGGTAGGACTCTGGGCCTCTTAGCTGTGCTTAATGTGTCATCTCTATTGAGGCAAATCACTGTGGTTACCTTCAGGGACAAACACCAAAAATGGATATTTTCTGAATGACAGTTACTCCTTGTCAGCATATTAATTATGTAATGTAGTTTTAAAAGCACCTCGCAAAAGCAGTGCAGTAATATCAATAGTACCAATCTTAGCTTTTTACATATTACCTTCAATTTCTTTAAGCTATGATCGACGATCGATCGTGGTGTTGGATTTGTTCCTGGGAGTTTCAGGGTCCTACAGACAGAACAGCTCTCACAATGGAGACGTTTTATGAAATTAACAAAACTGTTGAAAGACAATACAGTTTCCTCCCTCTCCGGGAACAGGGTTTTGACAGTAACATCTCAGAACAGATGTTTCAGCAATCTCCAAGTGTTTTTATTTGGTGGCACAAAGACTCTGTTATTCATGAAATGGTCTGTTAAAAAAATTAGTTCCTCCATGTGGGGGTTGTGGGAATATGTGTTATGTAAATTGATTTCACATTTTGGCAGGGAACCGGCCCTTAACTCTTTAAATTGGCTCCAAGATTTGACTCTGACAAGTTCCAACTTTCAGGCTTACAGCAGTTGCAGAGAATAGAGCAACACAATGGCTAAGCATCTTTCCCAGAGAACTTCAAGTTGACTCATCTGAGAGTGTCACATTCTTTCACAGGAGAACAGAAACTAAGTAAAAGTTTGTAGAAATTTGGTCTCCTGAAATATAGCGAGAGGATGTGGGCATGTTTGCTTTTCATTTGCACTATTCTCCTAATACAGTCCGCATGTGCAGCTTACACTTCTTGATTTTAGACTCATATTTAAAGGGAAAACTGCCATTCTAAGATGAACATGGGTCAGCTTAGGATGTGGTTTCAACTACCCTACAAGAGACCTCAGTATAACTACTTAGGAGTGTTGGAATGTAAAGACTGGTCATTTCCATTTCTAATGTCTTCTTGCCACACTTCCCTGGTCTGTGCTGTCCTCTCCTCCCAGCAGGACAGAGGTCAGCAAACCGTGTGGCCTCAGGGCCAGATCTGACTTGTGGCATGTTTTTGTGACGTTTGATTGGAACACAGCTGCTGTAATTCGTTTACATATCATCTGTGGCTGCTTTTGAGATACTTCGCCAGAGTTGAATAGTTGTAACAGAGGCCACTTAGCCCACGAAACCTAAAATATTTATGGAACAAGTTTGCCAACCCCTGCAATAGGAAGTTGCATATATACCGTGACCCAGTATTTAAAACATTACATGAAAACATTTGATATATTTAGATTTTAAAGGTATTTGTGGGGTGTAAGAAGTATAAAATAATTATTTGGTTTTAGACCATTAAACATAGGACAAGAAAATGTTTACAATAATAATATATGTGTACAAACAAACATATAAACTAAAATCTTCCAGAACAATATGAAGAAATTATGTGGAAAAGAGGAGAGAGAAATTAACAGACATTATTGGATATTCGATAAACAGTTAAAAGAATGAATGAGAGGACTCGATTTCTCTGATGTACAGTATGTTCAGATGTGAAAACATTTGGTCGTATTTAGCTGCTACTTTGTTTTTATTTTTATTCTTTCATCTGTGTATGTTCATCATCCTCAGAATAGTTTCTTGTCAGTGGTCCCATGCGTGTGCTTCTGAAGTCTTCCTGTCCATCTTCCTGAGATGACAAACACCGGTGAGACTAGAAGGTTAGAATGTATACAGCTTTACTCTTGACACCACAGCCACGCCAGATAGGATTATCCATGTGGTCCATATGCCAAAATATATTTGAGGCTGCTAACTGTAAAAGATCACAGACACAAGAGAAAAATAACTAAAGCATGCTTAAAAAACAAGTACCCAAATTGAGAGAGAAGAAAAATGGTATTAAGGGGATTGCAGTGGTTTATGTCAAGAAACCCAGGCTCTCTTATTTGAACTAAAATATCAGCAATCATGACAAACAGGGCAAGAAAAAGAAAATATAGGAGTTCTGAAGCTCTTATCTCATGTGAGAAATATCCTATTTTGTCAGGAGGTACTCCATCGCATAATCTTTTTTAAGGATGTGAATAGTATCTGCAGCCAGTTTTAAGGGAACGCAGAGATGCTCTAGACCCACCATGGATACAGCAACCACTAGCCACACAGGCTGTTGAGCGCTTGTCATGAGGTAGTGTGAACAGAGTTGTGCCGCAAGTGTAAAACATACACAGGATTTAAAAGACTAATGTGGAAAAAAAATTCAATTAATGATTCTTATACTGAATTTAGATGTATTCAGATAAAACCATAATATTAAAATTAATTTCACCCCTTTATACTTTTTTAATGTGGCCGTTATGAAACACATAACTGTGTGTGTGGCTTGCATTGTGTTTCTGTTAGGCAGCACTCTTCTGTAGGGTAATGTCTCATTTGATGTCGAAGTGTTAGGATTTGGTGGCACATCCCTGGCTTGTGAATGCCTTTCTGAAGGGACAGAATGGAATTTGGTGTAGCCATGTCGCTTTCGGGTAACGTTAGCTCAGAGATGGAACACCTGCAGGCCACTTAATGAGTGCTTGGCATATATACAGAGCCTCCTGCCGCCGCCCCCCACCCCCACCCCCTACCGTAGGAAAATTTTTCTAAAATATTGATCAAAATTTTAAAATAAATTGAACTATTTCACGCTCATGGAAAGATAAGTAAACTCTACTTGGTTTAGTGATCGCTTGAATGGGCTCAGGTTCCAAATCTACAATTTATCTGGTTCCTCTGCTAACAAATTGGAAAACATAAATTACAGCTGCAGGTAGTTGGAAATGTTGGCCAGTGTCTGATGTCTCTGTCACATGATTCTGGATATTCCCACCAAGTGGACCTGTAAATTTGAACTCTCACTCACTGGCGACTGCTTTCGTCCCCTTGTATATCACATCCCGATGCTGAAAAATTGTTTCATCCTGGAAGATAATTTGAGCGCTTATCTAATCTATCCTGGGGTTGGATTGGTCCCTGAAAAATATTTCTTGAGGTTCTGTACGTTGTTCAGATTTGAATGATTTTTAAGTACACCACTGCTTTCTTTGTCTGTTGAGTGCAAACATTCATCTATGGCTCAGAAACAAACCTTGTATGTAGTAATGTAGTTCACCTTTTCTTTGTACATTTGCAAACCTGCAGTTACTCATGCATTGCTTCCTTGTTTGCCAATTCCAGGACTAAAGTAATTTTCTTTTATTCAGTAAACATTTTTAATTAATTAACTAATTTATTTATTGGCCATGTTGGGTCTTCGTTGCTGCGCGTGGGCTTTCTCTAGTTGTGGAGAGCAGGGGCTACTCTGTTGCCGTGCTCCAGCTTTTTATTGAAGTGGCTTCTCTTGTTGTGGAGCACGGGCTCTAGGCGCACGGGCTTTAGTAGTTGTGGCACGTGGGCTCAACAGTTGTGGCTCATGGATTCTAGAGCGCAGACTCAGAAGTTGTGGCGCACGGGTTCAGTAGCTCCAAGGCATGTGGGATCTTCCTGGACCAGGGCTCAAACCCGTGTCCCCTGCATTGGCAGGCGGATTCTTAACCACTGCACCACCAAGGCAGCCCAGTAAACATTTATGAAATACCTAATGCATGCAAGGTATTGTGCTTCTTCAAATTTAGACATGTTGAATTTGGTGCTAATGGGACTTCCAAGTATAAGTACCCAGTAGGCCCTTAAATGCCTCTAGAAGTGGAAAGAAATGTAGACTGTGTCAAATATATTTATTATATATTTGTACACTCATCTGCACAAGAAAAATTCAAACGTTTAACATCACTGATCTTGAATGAGATGCAGATTAATACAGGAAAGAGTCGCTTTTTAATATGCATTCAGTTGTCTAATTGAAAAAATAGTGCTGGCAAGATTGTGCTCCAGCAAGGAGGCACATAGCCTATTGGCAGAGATATAAATTGGTTTAGGTATTTTGGAAAAAAATATAGCCGTGTATGGTAAACATAAGGAATTGTGTGATGCACTTTGATTTAAGAATCTCACTCTAGAAAATTTATTCCCAAAATGGGAGACAAAAGACAAAAGGAAATCTCTTTGCATCTGAAGGAAAGGGAGGGAGCTGAGAGTCCCTGAATGGCTGCTTGTCTGAGTAGTTCGCATCATCTCAGTTAATCCCCACAGCAGCCCCATGAAGTGTCCCCACTTTACAGGCAAGGAAGCAAGGCTCAGACGGATTAGTAATTTGCCAGTATCATAAATCATGTATGTGGCAGAGTTCCCATTTACATTAGGCACCTGCCTAACTCAGACTAACCGTGTAAGAATAAATCATTAAATCCATTATTCAGTACTGTGCAAATGCTGTAAGTGTCGTCACGTGGGGAAACGTAGGAACTACAGAAAGGAATAGAGTATAAAACTGTAGATAAACCATAGTTCTTAAAAATTTGTGCATAGACTAAGTAGAATAGTGACAAATGAACAGTTTAATTTGTTATGGTGGCAGAATGTGTTTAAATAAGTAGTATTGAGATTGCCATAATCTTTTTGATTTTTTAAAAAGTGTTCTTTATAAAAAATTGTTTTTATGTAAAAGTTATGATCTTAGATATTTTGTATTTTCAAATGTGTTATTCATCCCTCTACATTCTGCTAAAAGGTACATGAGCTGTTATGTCTAGGTACATCCTCTATTTTGTCCTGATCGCCTACCCTTTAACTCATGAAAACGTTTGTGTCAAGGTTCATCACTTGCAAAATCCCTACATCCTTAAACCCTTCTTTCAAATTACTTTAATCTTGTTAAAATCCAAACCTGCATGTGTCCTAAAAACACTGCTTCTCTGAAGACCTCTCAGATGGTAGCTCTATTTTTTTTTCCCCAAAGTTGATGGGATATAGGTGTCTCTAAGCTATTCATTGCTACCCTGACCTTCACTGCTCCCTAAAAACTCAGCTGTAAATCTCTTGTCATCAGACAGTATCCTCCGCTCCCCCATCGTTGGTACAGTGATCCACCAAGCCTAGGATTCCTCCCTCCTTTCTCCATAGTTTTCACTCCTGGGTCACTGCCATTCTCCCCAGCAGTGCGTCTCTCCTCACCTTTGGGGATTTCAGTGCTTACTTATATGATCCTTTTGATACTTCTGGCTTCTCAGTTCCTTTAGCTTCTCACCACCGTAATGTTTGCCTCCCACGGTCACCCCCTCAACCATGGCATCACCAATAACACCTCCCTGCATGGTCTCAGTTGCATACATACCACTCTGACCCCTCTCCTCTGCCTGGTTCTCAAGCTCACTTCTCAGGGCATGGCAATCAACTCCATCAGAACCTACCATCCAGGGACTTCCCTGGTGGTGCAGTGGTTAAGAATCTGTCTGCCAGTGCAGGGGACGTGGGTTCGATCCCTGGTCCAGGAAGATCCCACATGCTGCAGGGCAACTAAGCCCGTGCACCACAACTACTGAGCCTGTGTGCTACAACTACTGAAGCCCACACATGCCAAGTGCCTGTGCTCCACAACAAGAGAAGCCACTGCAATGAGAAGCCTGCGCACCACAACAAAGAGTAGCCCCTGCTTGCCACAACTAGAGAGAGTCTGCACGCAGCAATGAACACAGCCAATAAATAAATAAATTTTTTAAAAGGATAAAATAAATGAGTGTTGTCAAAAAAACATAAACAAACAAAACCTACCATCCATTGATCCCATGACAGTTTTTATCCTCTTCCCTCCCTCCCAAGATGTCAGGTCCAGCTCAAGCTCCATGAGCACCCTTGCATACATCCTCCTCTGCCCCTCTTTCACGTCTCATGCTCACTTGGCAATTGGCTGAATCCAGATCTCTACCTGCTTCACGCCAGCCCCTGTGCATCAGACATTGGCTGGAGGAAAACAGACAACCAGACTGTCTGGTTTCACTTGTACGTGGTGACCATTAACCTTACGTGGGAACTTAGGGCTGCCCACCAGGCATATGAGATTCATTCCCGCTGGGCTTTTTACTGTCTTCTCCTCTTTCCCTGACCCTCCAACACCTCTTCTCTTAACCTTATTCTCAACCGATGCCTTCCTTCCCACTTTGCTGGAAATATTGGAGCAATAAAAGGGAGCTTCCCTGGCTCCCGCTGAGCTTGCCACAGATGAACGCCTGTTGAAGGCCAGCTCCTCCACGCCGACGTCCCCGCATCTCCTCAAGGGTGTGCTGCAGTAATTCCTCTCATAGTCTCTGGGTCATTCCCATCAGCATCCAAACATGCTGGTGCTTCCCCTGTCATATTAAGGAAACAAAAACATTCCCCAGACCCCATCCTGCTTCCTCCCTTTAGCTGCTACTCAGTGTCTCTTCTCCCCTCGTCGCAGAACTCCCCAGGATGTCACCTGCTGTCCATTCTTGTTATTCCCCGCCCTGCTTTCTCAGCCTCTCCAGTTCAGTCAGCTTGGACCCAACAATTCCACTGCTTATATCAAACCCCCGATCAAATGCAAGCTGGTAAACCCAGCAGTTCTGAGTCTTGTTTCACAGTCCTGTAGGCCACCTTTGACATCACTTCCCCATCTTCTCCTTGAGACACTCGAATCACCTGGCTTCTTGAATGTACCACTTCTGGTATTTTCTCTCATCCCCCTGACCAGTCCTCGGTCTCCCAGAAGTTAAACCTTGGACCTCTTCTCGGTCTACACTTAAGCCCGTGGTCATCATCATTAAAATGTCATGGCTTTAAATAGCATCTATGTGCTGATGACGCCAGAGTTATTATTTCCAGCCAGACCTTTCTCCTGACCTCCACACTTACATGTCCATCTAAGAGCTTTTGGGATATCTCCGTTTCTATGTCTAATAGACTTAACCTGTCCATACTGAGCTCCTGATTTACCTCCTCATCTTACCCCTCCAGACCTGCCCATCTCAGTGGCAGCTCCATTCCTCAGCCACTCGGACCAGATTCCTCACTGCTTCCAACCCCCTGCCATCTCATACGTAGATGATTGCAGGGGCTTTCTAACTGCCTCTGCACTTGGCACCTTTACAGCGTCCTCAACACGGCAACTAGATGATTCTTCTATAACGTTGGTAAGATTTCCTCTTCTCCACTCAGACCCCAGACGGCTCCCCATCCCACTCAGATGAAGAGCCACAGTTCTGCAAATCTGCGGACAGTCTAAACCACCTGCTATTTCTTTGACTTTCTTTCTCTTCCTTCTTAGCTTTTATTCACCCCACTCCAGCCACGAGGGCAGTATGCCAGACGTGCACCAGCCCATCCACCTGAAGGTCTCTGTGTAGACTCTTGCCTGTGTTTAGAATTCTAAGAACTCACCACCCAGCTACATCAAAGTCACCTTCTCAGCCGTACCTACTCTGGCCACCCTGCACTCTCCAACCCCTTCACCTTTTTTTTTTTTTTTTTTTGATAGTCTTTTTTAAAGTCTTTAATGAATTTGTTACAATATCGCTTCTGTTCTATGTTTTGGTTTTCTGGCCGTGAGGCATGTGGGATCTTAGCTTCCCAACCAGGGATCAAACCCACACCCCTTGCATTGGAAGGCAAAGTCTTAACCACTGGACTGCCAGGGAAGTACCCCCCTCATCTTATTTTTAATGTTACTTCTCACCTTCTAACATGTACTCTACTGATTGGTTCTCTTTGTCCTGTTTCCCACCACAGTGTGAGCTTCAAGAGGACAGAGATTTTTATCTGGTCTCTTTATTGATTTATCTCCAGCATCTAGAATAATGCCTCCAACTAATAGACGCTTTAAAGAAAATACGTGGAATGTATGAAAGTTTCCCAGTTTTGCCTGATTCCCCATGGATGTCTGCAGAGAGATCTGCCTCATGAGAGCTTTTCATTCCTTTTCAAGTTTCTCAAGTGTTATATTGTAATCAGTGTTCAGAAAATAACCACCTAGAAACGTGCTGTCATGGACTTGATTATATATGGTCTTTTATTCTAAACTGAAAGCAGCTCCTCTAGAATGTAGCAGCAGTATCACAAATACTGAAGACGTACGAGCAGCATAATAGATCCTCCACATTTTTAGGAATATGTTCAGAGTTCTTCAAAAATCCCCCAAATTATGGATACCATGATAGTATGTCTACTCTCATGAATTTCACACACGGCAGTAAAAAGGAGAAAAGGAAGCTACGTGCTGCTCCAGATGCCCAGCGGCTCACGCATTGGAAGGGCCTCCACCCCCAACCCCGGCCCAGCCCCCTCGTGCTCAGGCCCCGCACAGGAGCTACAGCCACATCACAAATTAGAGCAGCCCCTGAACCCACGTGTTGTTGAAGCCAGGGATATCTGTGAAAGCTAAGAGTCTGCTATTTTATTCTATTTGCAAATTTTTTTTAATACTAATTTTTAAAAAATTGGTTCTCCCAGGCCACTTGGCCTCGGTTTTAGAATATAATGTGTGGGGGCATTATTACAACTAAATGACAGCGTGACTACTATTACAAGCAAAATGAGCAACTGTTTATAACACATTGTTTTCACATCGAGTTTACAAGTAAGCATCCATCCAATTTGATAGACCCTCTGGTAATAAATTCTGAATGGAAGCAAAAAAAGAAAAAAAAATACATTTGCTTTCAATTTCAAGCTGATTTGCATATATATATATATTCTAGTTCAAGAAAACCTTTTGCCACAGTAACTTTTTTTTTTTTAAATGATAATGCTCAGAAGCCTTTGACAGAGAAGAGTGGGAGTGAGGAAGGGGATGCTGTCGCCACGGTGACAGCTGTCCAGCATAAACATCTCACATCTCTTCCGTTTATCATGTATTTTAGGGCAATTCAAGCTGCTGGAACAAGACCGAGATATAAAGGAGCCAGTGCAATATTTCAACAGTGTGGAGGAGGTGGCTAAAGCATTTCCTGAACGCGTGTACGTCATGGAGGAAATAACATTCAACGTGAAGGTAGCTCGGAAAGAACCAAATATTTATCCTTACTAATTTAGCTTTCAGGTTGCTGTGTACACAGTGAAGTACTCATCTGTGCCTCTTAGGAGGTTCCATCTTCCTAATGAGTTGGTGTCAATGGCCAAAACTGGTCTCATAAGAACTGTGCTGTAGCGGAGCTGACCCCCCCCCACCCCCAATCCAGGTTACTACACTTAACATTATCTTTGGCGAGAATAACTGTTCAGACAGATCAAAAAGGTTTTCTCCTTTTTTAAAACTTGGACTTTATTCCCTAATATGTAACCATGTCTTGGCCAGGTCTTCCATGAGGCTAGATGCTCAGCTTTTAAGAACAAGAAAAAGGCATATGGTGAATCTAATACCAAACTCTTATTTAGAGAAAGAGAGACTTCGAGAGCATGCCCCGACATCAGCATATATTCATTTTAGTCTTTGTAGAATGTCTGTATCAGTCCCCGGGGCGGGGGGATTGGTGTACCGAATGTTGCCCAGTAGGTACTTATTTATTCTTGTTTGTCAGAGGAAAGCTGAATAGCGTTTACTGTGCTGTGTTGGTTTTGCATTCTTTTTTTTTTTTTTAATTTATTATTTTTTGGGGGGTACACCAAGTTCAATAATCTGTTTTTATACACATATCCCCATATTCCCTCCCTCCCTCGAGTCCCCCCCACCCTCCCCGTCCCAGTCCTCTAAGGCATCTTCCATCCTCGAGTTGGGTTTTGCATTCTTAAAGGGACGGTTCCATCCCCTCCTACACAGCAAGTGAGCTCCTTGACGAGACTGGTTAGGAGAGGGACTAACCAGAGAAACGGTGCCATCGACCAGGTCCAGCCTTATTTCAGCCTGCAAACCCACTGAGCTTTCTTCCACAGCATCCACAGTTACACTGACATTTGAGATAGTGTTCACATTGAAAGGATTTTCTGTTTGATATCATTTTAGCAGGAAGTCCAACTGAGTCACTGTTCTCTGAATATTTCAAGGTTTAGGGAGCAAATGTCGGTCTCTTGGAAATCTACTCTATGTGAAAAACAGACCCCGTGGTATCTTAGCCCAAGAATGCAAGTGTCTTTGCGTAGCTCACTCCACCCACACTCCCAGGAAGTGGGGAGATGCCCAAGACAGCTTCCTTCGTGAGTAGTGGCCCATTGAATTGGCTAAGTCCTTCTTTCCTCCGGTTCTAAAACACAGCTGCCATAGTGTATTTCCTTCAGTTTTATTATTAAAATGGGTGAGATTTTGTATTTTGTAAGTTCTTTACTAACCAAATTATACTTATGTTCAGAATATTTGTAATTTTTAACTCCTTCAGTGGCCCAGGCTGTGAGTGATCAGGACAGCTTCATTCATTGACATTGAAGATTTGTGGGAACGAGTTCCTTTTTAAACTTCCGAAGATTCATTGGCCAGAAGTTAAATCCTATTTCATTAGTGTCTTGATTTGATCTAAATCTCTCCTTAAAACTTACATTTGGAATTAACTAAATGAAAAAAAAATTTTGTTTAGAAAGGAAAGCTAATACTGCAAAACTCTCTTCTGAAAGCATTTCACTTGCTGATAAGAGATGAGAAATCAAGCATAAAATTTTTTTTTGATTTTTAAAATTTCCTCAAGTATTAAAATCTAGCATTCAGTCTTTGGTGGCATATTGTTTACATAAGTAAAGTGGTTTTTTTTTTTAATTTATTTATTTTATTTTATTTTTGGCTGCAATGGGTCTTTGTTGCTGCGTGCGGGCTTTCTCTAGTTGTAGTGATAGGGGATAGTCTTTGTCTCCGTTCATGGGCTTCTCATTATGGTGGCTTCTCTTCTAGAGCACGGGCTCTAGCGTGTGGGCTTCAGTAGTTGTGGCACCTGGGCTTAGCAGTTGTAGCTCGCGGGCTTTAGAGCACAGGCTCAGTAGTTGTGGCGCACAGGCTTAGTTACTCTGCGGCATGTGGGATCTTCCCAGACCAGGGCTTGAACCTGTGTCCCCTGCTTTGGCAGGTGGATTCTTAACCACTGTGCCACGAGGGAAGCCCTACATAAAAGATTTTTAAAAGATGCCTCTAATAGCTGGTTGGTTTTTTTGTGTGTGTGTGTGAATTTGTATTGAACCAGCAATGAATGAAAGGAAAATACTGAAACCAATACATTTTGTTAGTTTTATTTCCCCCACAGAATACCATGATTGGCTATAGTGGTAAAAATGTATATAATACAGATGTCAGTTAAAAGTTTAGCACAACGGTGTGAAAGTACTTAACACTTCTGACTTGTATACTTAAAAATGGTTAAGATGGTAAATTTCATGTTATGTATATTTTACCACAATTTTTTTTTTAGCTCTTTATTGGAATATATTTGCTTTACACTCTTGTACCAGTTTTTGAGGTACACGAAAGTGAATCAGTTGTATTTATACATATATCCCCATATCCGCTCCCTCCAGCAACTCCCTCCCACCCTCCCTGTCCTGGCCCTCTAAGGCATCACCCATCATCAAGTTGATCTCCTTTTGTTATACAGCAACTTCCCACTAGCTATCTGTTTTACAGCTGGTAGTGTAAATATGTCTATGCTACTCTTTCACTTCGTCCCAGCTTCCCCTTCGCCCCCCACCCCAGCTCCATGTCCTCAAGTCCATTCTCTACTTCTCTATCTCCACTCTTGCCTCTCACTGGGTTCATCAGTACCATTTCTTCAGATTCCATATATATGTGTTAGCATACAGTATTTGTTTTTCTCTTTCTGGCTTACTTCACTCTGTGTGACAGACTCTAGGTCTATCCACCTCATGACATATAGTTCAGTTTCATTCCTTTTTATGACTGAGTAATATTCCATTGTATATATGTGCCACATCTTCTTTATCCATTCATCTGTTGATGGGCATGTAGGTTGTTTCCATGTCCTGGCTATTGTAAATAGTGCTGCAGTGAACATTAAGGTACATGTTTCTTTTTGGATTATGGTTTTCTCTGGGTATATGCCCAGTAGTGGGATTACTGGGTCATATAGTAGTTCCATTTTTAGTTTTTTAAGGACCCTCCAAACTGTTTTCCATAGTGGCTGTACTAGCTTACAATCCCACCAACAGTGCAGGAGGGTTCCCTTTTCTCCACACCCTCTCCAACATTTATTGTTTCTAGATGTTTTAATGATGGGCATTCTGACCAGTGTGAGGTGATACCTCATTGTGGCTTTGACTTGCATTTCTCGAATGATTAGTGATGTTGAGCATCTTTTCATGTGTTTGTTGGCCATCTGTATGTCTTCTTTGGAGAAATGTCTATTTAGGTCTTCTGCCCATTTGTGGATTGGGTTATTTGCTTTTTTGGTATTAAGCTGGATAAACTGCTTGTATATTTTGGAGATTAATCCTTTGTCCTTTGCTTCATTGGCAAGTATTTTCTCGCATTCTGAGGGTTGTCTTCTTGTCTTGTTTATGGTTTCTTTCACTGTGCAAAAGCTTTTAAGTTTCATGAGGTCCCATTTGTTTATTCTTGATTTTATTTCCATGATTCTAGGAGGTGGGTCAAAAAGGATCTTGCTTTGATGGATGTCATAGAGTGTTCTGCCTATGTTTTCCTCTAGGAGTTTTATAGTGTCTGGCCTTACACTTAGGTCTTTAATCCATTTGGAGTTTATTTTTGTGTATGGTGTTAGGAAGTGTTCTAATTTCATTCTTTTACATGTAGCTGTCCAATGTTCCCAGCACCACTTATTGAAGAGGCTGTCTTTTTTCCATTGTATTTTCTTACCTCCTTTGTCAAAGATAAGCTGCCCATATGTGCTTGGGTTTATCTCTGAGTTCTCTATTCTGTTCCGTTGATCTTCCTTTCTGTTTTTGTGCCAGTACCATACTGTCTTGATCACTATGGCCTTATAGTATAGTTTGAAGTCAGGAAGCCTAATTCCACCAACTCCATCTTTCCTTCTCAAGATTGCTTTGGCTATTTGGGGTCTTTTGCGTTTCCATACAAATCTTAAGATTTCTTGTTCTAGTTCTGTGAAAAATGCCATTGGTAATTTGATCGGGATTGCGTTGAATCTGTAAATTGCTTTGGGTAAGACAGTCATTTTCACAATATTGATTGTTCCAATCCAGGAACATGGTATGTCCCTCCATCTGTTTGTGTCGTCTTTGATTTCTTTCAACAGTGTCTTATAGTTTTCTGCATACAGGTTTTTTGCCTCCTTAGGCAGATTTATTCCTAGATATTGTATTCTTTTTGTTGCAGTGGTAAATGGAAGAGTTTCCTTAATTTCTCTTTCTGCTCTTTCATTGTTAATGTATAGGAATGCAAGAGATTTCTGTGCATTAATTTTGTATCCTGCTACTTTACTAAATTCATTGATTAGTGCTAGCAGTTTTCTGGTAGAGTCTTTCGGGTTTTCTATGTATAATATCATGTCATCTGCGAAGAGTGACAATTTTACTTCTTCTTTTCCAATTTGGATTCCTTTTATTTCATTTTCTTCTCTGATTGCTGTGGCTAAAACTTCCAAAACTATGTTGAATAATAGTGGTGAGAGTGAGCACCCCTGTCTTGTTCCTGTCCTTAGAGGGAATGCTTTCAGTTTTTCCCCATTTAGAATGATGTTGGCTGTTGGCTTGTCATATATGGCTTTTATTATGTTGAGGTAATTTCCTTCTGTGCCCATTTTCTGGAGAGTTTTTATCATAAATGGATGTTGAGCTTTGTCAAAAGCCTTTTCTGTGTTTACTGAGATTATCATATGGTTTTTATCCTTCATTTTGTTTATATGATGTATCACATTGATTGATTTGCATATATTGAAGAATCCTTGCTTTCCAGGGATAAACCCCACTTGATCATGGTGTATGATCTTTTTCATGTGTTGTTGGATTCTGTTAGCTAGTATTTTATTGAGGATTTTTGCATCTATATTCCTCAGTGATATTGGCATTAATTTTCTTTTTTTGTGACATCTTTGTCTGGTTTTGGTATCAGGGTGATCGTGGCCTCGTAGAATGAGTTTGGGAGTGTTCCTCCTTCTGCTATAATTTGGAAGAGTTTGAGAAGGATGGGTGTTAGCTCTTCTCAAAATGTTTAATAGTATTCGCCTGTGAAGCCACCTGGCCCTGGGCTTTTGTTTGTTGAGAGATTTTTAATCAGTCTCAATTTCCTTACTTGTGATTGGTCTGTTCATGTGTTCTATTTTTTCCTGGTTCAGTCTTGGAAGATTGTGTTTTTCTAAGAATTTATCCATTTCTTCCAGGTTATCCAATTTATTGGCATATAGTTGTTTGTAGTAGTCTCTCATGATCTTTTGTATTTCTGCAGTGTCCGTTGTTACCTCTCCTTTTTCGTTTCTAATTCTGTTGATTTGCGTCTTCTCCCCTTTTTTCCTGATAAGTTTGGCTAATGGTTTATCAATTTTGTTTATCTTCTCAAAGAACCAGCTTTTAGTTTTATTGATCTTTGCTATTGTTTCCTTCCTTTCCTTTTCATTTGTTTCTGATCTGATCTTTATGATTTCTTTCCTTCTGCTCACTTTGGGGGTTTTTTGTTCTTCCTCTAGTTGTTTTAGGTGTAAGGTTAGGTTCTTTATTTGATATTTTTCTTTTTTCTTGAGGTAGGACTGTATTGCTATAAACTTGCCTCTTAGGACTGCTTTTGCTGCATCCCATAAGTTTTGGGTCATTGTGTTTTCATTGTCATTTGTTTCTAGGTATATTTTACCACAATTTTTTTAAAAAGCAAAAAAGAGTCAGCTGGACTTCCTGCTGAGATGAGGCTAAGCAGAAAATCCTTTCAATCTGAACACTTTCTAAACCATGTCAGTGTAATTGTGGATGTTACAAATAAGTGTATGGTGTAGAAGCTTATAGCATCCATAGAGCTGGGTGGATTTGCATTGAGTTCTGTGCTATGCATACATAAATATTTAATACCGCTAGTCTATCACTCATAAAGTTTAAGGTGCCATCACATCCAGCCTACATTTGTCATTGAGATGTCTTTCAGTTCTATGCAAAGAAGCCTTGGTAAAGGAACCTCAAGAAATTTACATAAGGAAGTACACAAAAGTCTGTGCTTAGTGAGTAAACACCCGTGTCAATAAATAAGCCAAGGAGATTTGCGGGAAAGATACCTGGATACTGCCTGGATTTTAAGAGAAAATGAAGGATGCCATGGTCTTCTTTAAAAATTGACTCTAATGTGCATGAACATATATGCAGAGCTTAATGTGAGAGCTAATTGGGAGCAAGGAAGTGCTGTGCTTGGTTATTGCTTCCCCTGGAGAAGGAGAGAGAAAATGAAAACCAGCACAACCTATTCATAAATACAGCTGCTACAGATATTATTAGCAATTATGTAACATGAAATATCATACAAATATAGCTATTAGCCAGGAAGCAATTTTTTGCAAGATAGGAGAATTCAAACCACCTTGGAAAATTCGTCCTCCTCTCTCCACTTCAGATACAGCGTAAATTAGACCAAGAGCCTAAACCACTAAAGAAATGACTTACAGTTAAGAATTGGCAGCTAACTGGCATCATGGTAGTCAAAAGGCACAATTATTACTTGAAGTAAAGAAATACATATGGGGCTTCCCTGGTGGCGCAGTGGTTAAGAATCCGCCTGCCAGTGCAGGGGACATGGGCTCGAGCCCTGGTCCAGGGAGATCCCACATGCTGCGGGACAACTAAGCCCGTGCGCCACAACTGCTGAGCCTGTGCTCTAGAGCCCATGAGGCACAACTACTGAGCCTACATGCCACAACTACTGCAGCCCATGCGCCTAGAGCCTGTGCTCCTCAGAGAAGAGTAGCCCCTGCTCTCCATAACTAGAGAAAGCCCACGTGCAGCAACAAAGACCCAATGCAGCCAATTAATTAATTAATTAATTTTAAAAAAAGAAAAGAAATATATATATGTATGCACATGTATTCATATATATTTACAAGTGCAGATTGAAATGAAGCATGATAAGAATACAGAGTAAAACAAAAGTGTTAAAAGAATAAGAACTAGTTTTGTTATTTTCAAGACTATAGCAAAATTTTACCTAAAATTTAATGGATAGTATTAGTACTATTTACTACATTTATTGCAAAATAAGGTATACCTTTTATCTTGAATTAAAGAAAATATATCTTCAGAAGATGACTTGATGTGTTTAAAAATTATCTGCCCAATTGCCCCATCATTGATTGACTACATGAAATGAGTTAATATATGTTAAACGTTTAATTCTTTAAGCAGCAAATATATTTTGAGTACCTGCTATATGGCCTGCCCTGTTCTAGGCACTGGGGACAAATATTAAATACGTATATCCCTGCCTGCTTAGAGATTACATTCTGTTGGGGAGGCAGGCATTAAATAAGCGAATACAAATACTACCTCCAGATAAAGAGAGAAGACAGCTGGGTATACAGGTCTGGGGCTTGGGGCAGGGTCTGGGCTTGGAGGTATAGTATATATTTGGGGCTTATCAGCTCCTAGATGGCATTTAAAACCATAGGGCCAGCTCAGTTCACCTACATCTCAACAAAGGGTGATCCCCCCACACACACCCCCAGGGACATTTGACAGTGTTTGGATACAATTTTGATTGTCACAGCTTGGGGAAGGGAGTGGATGCTGCTGGTATCCAGTGAATAGAGGACAGAAGTGCTGATAAACATCTCGGCAGTGCACAGGACAGCCCCCCACAGCAAAGCATCATCCAGTGGAAACTAAGGCGGAGAAACCCTAACCTAGCGACTAGATAAAGAGAGGCGATCTGAGGACTGAGCCCTGGAGCACGCCAGCACTGGAGTCTAGAGGAGACAGAAAGGAGTAGTGGATAGAAAGACAGCAGAGCATGTGTCATCCCGGCAGCCAGATGAAGATAATGTTTCGCAGAAGAATGGGCAATTGTGTCAAATGTTTTGTGATTAAATTAGATAAAGACTGGGAACTAACCAGTAAGTTTAGCAAAATGGAAGCCTTTAGAAGCTTGGAGAGGAAGGAACTAATAATCAGCTCAGAGACCCAGCAAGTAGTCAGGCAGGGAAGTAAAGCAGGGCAGTCCCAGGGTTTTGTCCACGTAAATTTCAAGTGAGATTACGCAGCACCAACCTTTTTTCCTTCCAGCCATCTTCACCTGGAGAGTTGGGTTTAGTCCGAGCTGGGTTCTGCCAGGGAGCGTAACAGAGAAGAGCAAAGGCGCAGACAGGTGCCCCGGGGAGGCAGGTAGCAGTGAACCTGGGCTCTTCTCCGGCTAAGGAAGTATGAGTATAAGACGTGTAACCCCAGTGAAAACTGGAGATCCCGGTGGGGTTACGGACATTCTCAAGTAGATTTGTTTACAAAAGTGAGGTGCGAAATCGAAGTGGTGGTAGAGTGTGAGGTGCTTGAAATTAAGCTTGAGTCAGTAATACAGGAAGTGACAGGCATAGCTGTTTTTTCAAATCTAAATATGCCTTTTTGAGTAGGCAACTGAGGTGGGAGGAACAAAAAATGGAGACAAGAAGGTCAAGAAAACAAAAGAACATGTGGGCAGGTGACCTCTTGCTGGTCATTTCGTCTGTCTCCTCCCATCCCTCCTAAGCTGATGACACTCGATGTTTTCAGAACAGCAGTCATCTGCGTCATTCACCACTTCTTCCCTGTATTAATAACATCCGGCTTCCATGGTGACAATATTGTTTTTGTTTACCCGTTTTCCTGGCTATTTGTTTTCAACTGTAATAGGCATTTTCTTAATTACCTCTTTTAGGTTTTTTCATCAGCTATCTCTGTTCTTATGTTTTACTTTCAAAGTCAGAAGATGTCTTAGTTCTGAATTGGTCATTCCAGCAAAGGCTCATTCCACTAACCTTTAATAAGAAAAATAGCTGCAGCAACAGTTTTCAGTCCTACTTCTTTCTTTAAACAAGTTGCCATCAGCTAAAGAGCATGTCAGACTGTGTAGCGTAGCTCAGGCTCTGGATGCAGAGTTGAGGTCAGACCCCAGCTCCAGGCATTGACAGTGACCGTGGGGAGGTCATATTGACCCCAGGTGTCTTCACCTGCAAAATGGGCAAAATGCGGGTGATACTGCCCACCTCATGGATTTGTCATGAGAATTAAATGAAGCAAGGCATTTATGGGCTTTGCAAGTGTCTCGTGTGGGAGCTGGCTAACTACAGTCTTGGGGCAAAGCACCTGTTTTGCGAATAAAGTTTTATTGGAACGCAGCCATCCGCCTCCACCCAGTGTCATCTGTGGAGCGCTTCCATGACACAACAGCAGAGTCTGGGAGTTGCAGCAGAGACCACATGGCCCACAAGCCTGAAATTATTACTCTCTGGCCCTGTAAGAAAAAGTTTGCCAACCCTGATTCAAAACATAAAATCCAACGAAATGAAGTTCCACATTTAAAAAAAAATTTCCCAGCACAGATGATTTCACTTACTCTTTATTTAGTACTTTATACTCTGTGACTGAATATTAAGAACACAGTACTTACGTTGTTATTTCAAAATACCCTTTGACCTCAAATACTTTTTTGGAGACTTATTATGCCAGTACCTAGTGAATTATTTTAAATGTCTTCCAGCCTCTCACACCTAGCCCAGTAATGATGAGAAATTTTCCCATGCATATATTTTCTGCCATTACAATGACTGACAAATTGAGTCTTGACGTAAGTTCCGTCTTTCCTGTGACATTTGCAGAGAAAGCGGGAAGAAAGGGCAGCCTTGGATTTGGCATTGGGTTGGGTGGGGAGGAGGCATACTGCTTTCAGTGCTGCTGTCACCCAGAAGCTTTCTACATTCAAATGACTGCTCTCCAGTCTGAGGGAGCCCAAATGCACTAATCTGGATGCTATAACGTTGCTATTTTCGTTCCAGTTAGTGAGGTCCAAGCTCTCAGCTGTTCCAGCATAGATTTCCCCAGAGGCAGAATAACAAATTTGCATCGTCTCAGCGGGGGAAATTGCCCCACTCAAAAATTGTGAGATTTCGGTCAAAAGTGGAGTGTTGTCACCACTTCAGTCCACACAGACCCCATAAGAACCATTACCCTGCGGGCTGGGTCAGAGCTCAGTTGATAGTCCTGTCACCTGCAAATCGGCTCCTGATAACTGGGATTGGTGCCGGGGTTTTGGCAGGAGTGTCAGTGTCTCGTGGCAGAGCTGCCGTAGTGTGGGGCGAAGGAGCTCAGGATCATCTTTTTTTTAACAGGGAAAAAAGAAGTCATATAAGATTCAGAGAACTTGAGTGATAGCTGAGCTTCTCAATACTGAGAAACCTGACCAAGAATAAAATGATAAACTATTATAAATAATGCAGCAGGACTAGGAAATTTATGACTCTGAGTTTTGATAATCATCAGTGGTTAGATCTGGAAGGGCCCTTACACATTACCTCGTCCTACTCCTTCTTTTAATAAATAGGAAAACTAAGAAACAGATGTCAGCTGACTTCATTGATTCATACAAAACCACAAAACGACTTAGCTGCAAATCCAGGTTCCCTAATTCATTCTAGTCATCCTTCTACTCCCTCACATTCTATCTGTGGGTTTGAGATAAGGCCCATGATGTGATCAGAAGATCCTTTAACATTGACACAATAGCTTGCATGGTAAACTCATTTTCTTTTTTTAAAAATCTAAATAAACATATTCAATAATTATTGCCTAGCCAAGTCTTTCTGTCCTTTCTATTTCTGAAACACTTATGGTCTGACACACAGGATTTGGCAACTTTTACAAATGTTATATGTGCTGATTTTTAGATCTTATTTCATTCCAGAGTATGTTGCCAGTATTTAAAAAAAATAATCCTACAATTTAACTTGATGTTTTCTACCAGCACCAGTGCAATTTCTAATTGGATAGCATGTGTCAAAATGAACCCCTGCAGGGCTTCCTAGGTGGCGCAGTGGTTGAGAATCCGCCTGCCAATGCAGGGGACATGGGTTCGATCCCTGCTCCAGGAAGATCCCACATGCCGTGGAGCAGCTAAGCCCGTGTGCCACAACTGTTGAGCCTACACTTTAGAGCCCGTGAGCCACAACTATTGAGCCCACGTGCTGCAACTACTGAAGCCCACGCGCCTAGAGCCCATGCACTGTAACAAGAGAAGCCACGGCAATTAGGAGCCCGCGCACCGCAAGGAAGAGTAGCCCCCACTCACCGCAAGTAAAAAGAAAGCCCACATACAGCAAAAAAAAAAAAAAAAAGACCCAACACAGCCAATAAAAAAAAAAAAATGAACCCCTACAAAAATGCTACTGTAACATGTTAACCAGTATTCACAGAGAAACAAAATGGGTTCTGGCACTGTTGCATGAAGCAGTGGTAAAGATACAAGGAAGTGGCCAAAATGCATCATCGAATAAATAAGCAAGAGTTCTAAAGTTTAATATGATTCCTGCAACTTAATGCTGAATTTTGGATTTTTTCCAAGGCTTCGAACTTACTGAGAATCAACCAGCTTTTCCCCCCAAGCCATAGACTTGAGGCAATCTGTGTGCCTTTTATCTTAATATCTTCGTTCCACTTTTTAAAGTTGCCATCTGAAAAAGTGCTGAAGAAATAAAGATCTTGCCCCCCTGCCAGACAGTTAGACTATATTTTGTTTCCATACCTAAGATAGTTAACAAATTAAACATATGTCATGTTACTTCCTTGACTCATTTTAACAGAACACACTACATATAAGGCCTTGAAAATACATTAATGGAGAGAGTTTGAGCTGCTCTTGATTCTAACTCTTGTAATTATTTTACTCCCTGCCATCTTTCTGATCAGGTTTGTCTTTTAAAAGGCAAAAACGCCTCATGACTAGGCTTCATTCTGTCTGCATGGGCCATCCTATGGTTGTCGTCCTATAAAGTAATACAAAATAGTGGGACTGAGTTCTTTGGGGAGTTTTTTGGTTATTTTATTCTTATACTGAGAGCATAGTTCAGTCCTGATGGTCACATCATTTCTGGTTTAAAATACCATTCTTAGTTCTGTCTTGACCATTCAGAAAAGGAATCTGTTGTAAGTTTATAATGATGTCAGACAGATGTTTTTTTCCTGTGATTTTTCCAAGTGGATAAGGATCATTTGCTCTGGCATTTTCTACCTCCTCTCAAGCCTTTAGAGCATGAGTAATTCTAGGTAGCCAGCTTTTGGGGTAGCTGTGAATTATAACAAAAATCCTGTCCAAAATGACTATAATTTTCTTTCAGTTTCCTAAAATGTATTGCACTTTCTGTCCTCCGAAAGAGAAGTAAGTACTTGAACAAAATTTAAAGTCATCTCATCTCCTGATGTATATGACGTTTACCTTTATATGGAGAGATCCTACAACCCAGAGAATTAGGTGTTTTATGGTCTCATTTAAATTGTTTATTTGTTGCCTCTTAATGTTTATTAGAATACCTGCTTTAACAGTCCATATTTCCAGTTTTAACTTCCACTTCTATTCCTCTGTGGGCTGGAAACTGGTAACCAAGTTGGATAGAGTTTTAGTTAGATGGGAGTAAGTACTCTGAGTTAAGGTCCTTAAAGGCTTTTGCATAAGACCTAATGTCACATCTTTTTGACTGCTCAGAGGCCTTTAGTTCGCTGCCTTGTTCTTGGCTACATTTCACAGAGATTAGAAATTATCAATTACTACACAGCCTGAATTTTGTCAGATGTAAGAATAAATTTTAAAAATGAAGAGTGAATGAATTTAGAGGTAGCCAATTTTTATTTGTATTTTCCAGTTTTTAAAAATTGCATCTTTTCCTTACCATGAGTCAGATGTCATTTCTTTTCAAGAGTCATTCAGAATGATAAAATTGGCTACAATGGTGAGGCTAATTATTTCAGTGTTTGAAGACAGCCCAGTGCTTTTCTTGTCATGTGAGGTTTCGAGACCTCCTCTGAAAACCTACCACTTGGCAAGCCCTCCGCTGCGCTCTCACTAATGAAATCATGGCCGTGGTACTTGTCATTCTTGCCCTCTTTCCTGTTGAAAAAAATAAAACACTCAGGATTGACATTTATCTAACTCTTCATGCCCCTTCTTTCTCATTTCCTGCCATTTTCCCAAAGGAAAGAGTTGTAAAATTGAAGTTTGGGAAATGATCTAATATTAATCAAATATTGTCTATTTAACCAAATATCAGTCAGATCAGTCCTGATTCTTTTTTTCAAGAGTTGAGATTTTAACCTCTGGTACATGTTTCATCTTTAAAACAACTCTTCTTAGGGAACAGGTTGTCTGTTGCCAGAGACAGAAAGAGACAGAGAGAAACAGAGTTGGGGGCGGGGAGGAGGGGGGAGAGAGAGAGAGAGAGAGAGAGAGAGAGAGTGTGTGTGTGTGTGTGTGTGTGTGTGTGTGTGTGTGTGAAATTTTATGTCAGTGTTTTTAAATGTTGCTTGACCCTGGGGTATTAATTCTGAATGGTATTATGAACAGTAAAACCCCGATAGTTTCCTGGATTTAGACCTATTAGCGTTGTTTAGATAACACACTTTGAATGACTTCCTCTCAGGAAACACTGAAACTGGAAATGTTAACCAGGCACGCATACCCAAGCACTTAGACAGACGCATTGTTCCTTTTGCTATTTAAAAAATTTTTTTGAAGGAAAGAAATTATGCAAATAAATCACAACTGTAGACACCAGAGGAGACTGTTTGGCTCAACTGCCAAAGGAAGAGCACTTATTTATGAGCTTCTTCCTCCGTCACTGACAGTGACCGCGAGATTGGCCGGTCCGTTAGTCTCCTAATCTATGCAGAGCTAATTGCCAGCGTGAATGGTGACATCAGAGTTGGAATCATGGAACCACAGATTGTACGCACATATGTTATGCATTTTTATGTATGGGAGTAGGAGTAACTTCCTTTAGAAGTACAGACGTACTCAAAAATGTAGACAAAACTGTTGAGTGCGGCGAGAGTGACATTTACTGAAGATAGTTTTGATCTGTTTAATCTGTGTGAATCGAGTGTCACAAACTACGTGGACATTCTCTTTCAGTTCATTTGGTGTGTGGTACTCACTAGAGCTATAATTTCTTCATTCTGGAAGGTGTATGTTTATAAAAGTAAATAAGGAAAAATGGAGTAAGTACCGATTTAAAGAAGCGAGAAAGAGACATTTCTCTTTGTTGTTTGAGTAGTGCTCTTGGCTCCTGTATGTTCACTGGAAACAGTGTGTTGTATGAGTGAACATGTGTGTGTTTCTCAAATCTCATGAGAACCCTTTCTCTCAACATCCCTGTCTCCATCCTGATCCAAATGGATGAACTGCCAACTTTTTTATAAAGTTCCAATAAAAAGGAAGTATAGCAATGCATCTGAGCACTGTGGAGACCAGTTTATCCTGAAACAGTATATTCTGAATCATTTCAATATGTTCACTTCCTTTGAGATATAACTGTAATGATATTTCAGGCCCTATTCTGACAGTAAATTTTATTCTGGGATAACACATTCAATAAACACTTGTGCAAGTTTTTAGTACAGAAGGAAAGATAATGCTTAGAGGTAGTGGTTTTGGCTTGAAAACAGTAGTGCATGAAAATAGAAGACATGAAAATACAGAGATGTGAAAGGCACACTGTGAAACAGAATTGTAAGAAAACTTTTAAGAATTATTGTTCATGAAAGTAATACTAACAGTAATGATCTCGCTATATCGAGAGCTTACCACTGTGGGAGGTTGTTTACCTATGTTGGTTAAGTTTGAGAAGTAGCTGATGGTGTTCTGATTTTACATATGAGGAAACTGAGGCTCAAAAAGGTAAAACACTTCATCTGAGGTCACCTAACAGTAAACAGGATTCAAACTCAGCTTGTAGTTTAGTTATTAGTACTGTACCCTTAATAGTATTGTACCAATTAATTTCCAAAGGCCATAGTTCTTTGTGTTCATCTATGCCAGGAGTCAGCAAACTTCTTCTGTAAAGGCACAAAGAGTAAGTAGTTTAGAGTTTGCAGGCCAATCAGTCCCCGTTGCAGCTACTCAGCACTGCCACTGGAGAGTGGAAGCAGCCACTGACCATGCAGAAACAGATGGGTGTAGCAATGCCCTAATAAAGCTTTAGTTACAAAGTCAGGAGGCGGGCCGAAATTGGACTGTGGGCAGTAGTTTCCTGACCTCTGATCTGTATTGTTTTAAGCATAACTAGATGTCACCTGGAAGTAAAAGCTTTAGGGATAAACCAAAAATTAAAATTAATAGCCAGTGAATCTTTATAAGGACCCTCGCTGACCAAAGCCAGGAGAATAAAATAGCTGAAACCTTGAAGCTACAGGTCCTGTAGGAAAAGACAATCAGCTCTCATATGTGCAAAGTACTGTCATGTATAAATGATGTATTAAAAAAAAAAAACCCTCCTCTATATTCTTCAAAACTGCCAAGGTCATAAAAAACAAGGCAAGATCAAGAAACCCACAGAACAGAGGACTAGATACAATGTGGTATCCTGGTTTGGTCCGGGAACAGAAAAAGGACATTTGTGGAAATATTTAGTGAGATCCAAATAAAGCTTATAATGTAGTAATAGATTGCACCAGTGTTCATTTCTTGTTCAGCTAATGTGCCATGGTTTCGTAAAATGTTAACAGGAGCATCTAGGTGAATGGTATACAGGCACTCTCTGTACTGCCTTTACAACTTTTCTACAAATCTGAAATTATTCCAAATAAGTTAAATTTTTATTTATTATTAATTAATTGTTTTAAATTCCTAAACTTACTCCAATATGGAAGTCCAGGTGAATGCTGAATCTGAAAATAAACAGTTAAGTTGAGGTCTTGTTAAAAAATAATAACAATAACACTTATCTGAGTCCCCTAAAATGGATTTTAAACCTTAGGAGCCTGAATTGCCATTAAAACAATGTTGTTAGCTGCCATTTATGTACTGATAATGCCTCCTCCAGAGGAATTCCCTTCACTCCAGAGACAACAGAACTGTTTGTTTTTTATAGCACTAATGTTGATCAACAAACTGCTTTTTCCAAAGGTTAAAATTATATAGAGGTGACCTAGAATGGATAAGAAATTATTTACAAGGATTCTTACCACCTAGTTTTCTAAACACATAATGGTTCCTAAGCAGTATGAACAATGTCACTCACTTGACCCAAGTGACTTGCTTTTTTATGAACATAAAAGAAAAAAATTCATGTCAGGCTTAACTAAAATGTGATAAAGATAGCATAATAATAAAACTGTAGACTAATCTCACCTGTGACTAAGATACATCAATCATAGATCAAATGCTATCAAGGAGAATCATGCAGTATAGTTTTAAGTGCACCATGATCATGTAGAGATTATTTCAGGCATGTAGGGTTGTTTTACTATTTGGGAATCTACTATTACAATATAAAACCCATACATGAAAATGAAAAATAAACATAGGACTATCTTATTGGGTACAGAAACAGCATTTGGTAAAATAATAATATTTCTTTGTAGCAACTTTTAGAAAACTAGCATTGAAAGACATATCACTAATATGATTTTTTAAAATATCCATTTCAAACCAACAAATTTCTCATAGTTGATATTAAAACACAGATGATGTTCACATTAAAATGTGAAACAACACTCTCGCCACCATTGCGGGGAGAAAGGATGAGAACTTTAAAAATGAAAATAAATTTTTCGACCGCATAAAATATAATTACCTAGGAATCCCAAGAAAATCAACTGGGAAAAACTATTACAATAAGATTACTGGACACACAGAATAGCAATGAAGTATATTCAACAACACAGTGAACAGTAATGTTCAGGGATTGATAACAGGCAAACTTAAATACTAATAAGGGAAATAAAAGATCTGTATAAATGATGAGTTTTCTCTTGTGCCTATTTGGTAATACTAATATAATGATGTTACTTCTTGTCAAAACACCATTTTAGACCTACTTTCAATAAAATTACCAATACAAACCATGGACAGGATGATTCTAAAGTTCATCTGGAAAAATAGGCAAAAAGATCTGAAATTTCCTATTGTCATGTTTTCTTTTAGTTTCTATTTTTAAATAATTTCAATCTTAAAGAATTGTTGCAAGAATAACATAAGATCTCCCTAACCACTTTTTAAATTTTTTAATAAATTTATTTACTTATTTAATTTATTGGCTGTGTTAGGTTTCCATTGCTGCACACGGGCTTTCTCTAGTTGTGGCAAGCAGGAGCTATTCTTTGTTGTGACACGCAGGCTTCTCATTGCAGTGGCTTCTCTTGTGGCGGAGTGCAAGCTCTAGGCACTCAGGCTTCAGTAGTTGTGGCACATGGGCTCAGTAGTTGTGGCTCATGGGCTTAGTTGCTCCAAGGCATGTGGGGTCTTCCTGGAGCAGGGATCGAACCTGTGTCCCCTGCATTGGCAGGTGGATTCTTAACCACTGCGCCACCAGGGAAGTCCCCCTAACCACTTTAGATTCACCAGCTGTTAACATTTTGCACATTTGTTTTATTATCATCTACACCCACATATGCATATACATACATATGTATAACTTATTTATGTTTTTCTGAACCATTCAAGAGTGAATTCCATATACTGTGCCCCTTGCCCCTTAATAATCAGTATATTTCCTAAGAACAAGGATATTTTCTTACTTAAACACAGTACGTTGATAACAGTTTTATTTACACTCTGTATTCTAACTTTGCCAAGTGTCCGAATATCGTATTTTATAGCATTTTTTTTTCTTCCAATACAGAATCCATTCCAGAATCACGTATGGCATTTACTTTTCATTTCTCTTCATTTCACTTTACTCTGGAACAGTTCTTCAACCTTTCTTTGTCTTTCATCACATGGATGTTTTTAAAGAGTACACACCAGATATTTTATAGAATATTTCTCAATTTGGGTTTGTCTGAAATTTCCTCATGAATAGATTCCGGTAATGAATGCCCTTTTAAGGTGGAATGTTAGGTGAATGAGGTCCTGAACTTCTCAGGGATCACATCCAAAAGTACGTGACATAAATATGCTTCTCTTTGGTGAGATTAAATTTTATCACTTGGTCAAGATGTTGTCCAGTTTCTACCCTCTACAATTACTTTTCTTCCCCTGGCAATTAATTAGCTTCTTGGGGAAGACATTTTAAGACCTTGCACATTATCTATTACCTTAACCAAACTTCACCTATAAATTCAGTATTTATTACTGATTCTAGTGTATAATCTTCATGTAATAGATGCAAAATTATGATTTTTCCAATCCCATCACTTCTTTACCATTTGTCAGCTTTTCCCCCACTTCTCTTTCATTCATTCATCTTTTTGTTAACAATATGGATTTAGACATTCTTGTTTTATTCAATAGATTATAGTTTATTACAGTCTTCATTCACCGTGATGCTCAAACTGTCCCCAATTTAGCCAGTGGGGGCTAATTCAGTCTGGCTCCTATGTCTTTCTGACGTGATTCCATCATCTTATGAGCACTTCTTTACTTTCAGACACAACAGAATGTTACAAGCTCATCTTGTATCTTTCCTGCCCTAGCCCTGAAATCAGTCATTTGATCCAGGAGCCCTGGTTCCTTTTAATGGGGAATGGTTTGGGCACTGAGTATTCTTCGTGATAGTTGACGTCTTTGCTTCTAGTCCCTTGGAAAGAACAAAGCTAAGTAGAGAGAGAGAGAGCGAGAGTGTGTGTGTGTGTGTGTGTGTGTGTGTGTGTGTGTGTGTGTGTTAAAATTACGAGTTGGTACTAATAATACCTCCAATTCCAATCCAACCCATGGAGTTCTTTCTTGCTTTTCCCAATTCCAGACTTCTGTCTCCCCTGCCACAGTGAAAACTCTGGCTCCCGGAATATCAACACATTTACTCATTTGTTCAGTCCTACAATACACATAAAGTTATTGGAGAAGCACTGTACCTCTACGCCTATGCACAACAAATCTACTAAAAAGAACATCATCTTGGTTGGTCTTTTCTTTTCCCTACTGGCAATATATAGTCAGTGTTCCAAAATTACTTGGATTCTCTCTCTGTACCCAGGGCTGTTTATTCATTTGAAATACAGTTGGATTCATCTGTTTCCATTTGCATTCAGCCTTTTTTTTTTTTAATTTCTTGTTAACTTTAGTTTTTGAATATATAGACTATTTGCATACTTCCTAAAAGACAAAACTCTATAGCAAAGTATACAGAGGTGTCACTCTCCCCCATGTCCCTTCTTCCCTCTCCTCTTTCCGGTAAGTGACCAATTTCATTGTTTTCTGGTTTATTTTTCTTGTGTTCCTTTAAAACAAAAATAAGCAGAAATACATATATACTAAATTTTACTTATTTCTTAAAGGTAGCATACCATATAAATTTTCATGTGCTTTGCTTTTTTTTTTAATATTTCTTTTTTTTTTTTTTTTTTTATTTTATTTTTTTGGGGGTACACCAGGTTCAATCAACTGTTTTTATACACATATCCCCATATTCCCTCCCTTCCTTGACGCCCCCCCCCTCGATTCCCCCCCACCCTCCCTGCCCCAGTCCTCTAAGGCATCTTCCATCCTCGAGTTGGACTCCCTTTGTTATACAACAACTTCCCACTGACTATTTTACAGTTGGTAGTATATATATGTCTGTGCTACTCTCTCGCTTCTTCTCAGTTTCCCCTTCACCCCCCGCCCCCTCCCATACCTCGAGTTCTCCAGTCCATTCTCTGTATCTGCTTCCCTGTTCTTGTCACTGAGTTCATCAGTACCATTTTTAGATTCCGTATATGTGAGTTAGCATACAATATTTGTCTTTCTCTTTCTGACTTACTTCACTCTGTATGACAGATTGTAGTTCTATCCACCTCATTACATATAGCTCCATCTCATCCCTTTTTATAGCTGAGTAATATTCCATTGTATATATATGCCACATCTTCTGTATCCATTCATTTGTTGATGGGCATTTAGGTTGCTTCCATGTCCTGGCTATTGTAAAGAGTGCTGCAATAAACATGATGGTACAAGTTTCTTTTGGGATGATGGTTTTCTTTGGGTATATGCCCAGGAGTGGGATTACTGGATCATATGGTAGTTCTATTTGTAGTTTTTTAAGGAACCTCCAAATTGTTTTCCATAGTGGCTGTACCAACTTACACTCCCACCAACAGTGCAGGAGAGTTCCCTTTTCTCCACACCCTCTCCAACATTTGTTGTTTCCAGACTTTCTGATGATGGCCATTCTGATTGGTGTGAGGTGATACCTCATTGTGGCTTTGACTTGCATTTCTCTGATGATGAGTGATGTTGAGCATCTTTTCATGTGTTTGTTGGCCATCTGTATGTCTTCTTTGGAGAAATGTCTATTTAGGTCTTCTGCCCATTTGTGGATTGGGTTATTTGCTTTTTTGGTATGAAGCTGCATGAGCTGCTTGTATATTTTGGAGGTTAATCCTTTGTCCGTTGTTTCATAGGCAATTATTTTTTCCCATTCTGAGGGTTGCCTTTTAGTCTTGTTTATGGTTTCTTTTGCTGTGCAAAAGCTTTTAAGTTTCATGAGGTCCCATTCGTTTATTCTTGATTTTATTTCCATGATTCTAGGAGGTGGGTCAAAAAGGATGTTGCTTTGATGTATGTCAAAGAGTGTTCTGCCTATGTTTTCCTCTAGGAGTTTGATAGTGTCTGGCCTTACATGTAGGTCTTTAATCCATTTGGAGTTTATTTTTGTGTATGGTGTTAGGAAGTGTTCTAATTTCATTCTTTTACATGTTGCTGTCCAATTTTCCCAGCACCACTTATTGAAGAGGCTGTCTTTTTTCCATTGTATTTTCTTACCTCCTTTGTCAAAGATAAGGTGCCCATATGTGTTTGGGCTTACTTCTGAGTTCTCTATTCTATTCCATTGATCTTCCTTTCTATTTTTGTGCCAGTACCATACTGTCTTGATCACTATGGCCTTGTAGTATAGTTTGAAGTCAGGAAGCCTGATTCCACCAACTCCATTTTTCCTTCTCAAGATTGCTTTGGCTATTCGGGGTCTTTTGCGTTTCCATACAAATCGTAAGATTTCTTGCTCTAGTTCTGTGAAAAATGCCATTGGTAATCTGATCGGGAGTGCATTAAATCTGTAAATTGCTTTGGGTAGTACAGTCATTTTCACGATGTTGATTCTTCCAATCCAGGAACATGGTATGTCCCTCCATCTGTTTATGTCATCTTTGATTTCTTTCATCAATGTCTTAAAGTTTTCTGCATACAGATCTTTTGCCTCCTTAGGCAGGTTTATTCCTAGGTATTTTATTCTTTTTGTTGCAATGGTGAATGGGAGAGTTTCCTTAATTTCTCTTTCTGCTCTTCCGTTGTTAGTGTATAGGAATGCAAGAGATTTCTGTGCATTAATTTTGTATCCTGCTACTTTACTAAACTCATCAATGAGTGCTAGCAGTTTTCTGGTAGAGTCTTTAGGGTTTTCTATATATAGTATCATGTCATCTGCAAAGAGTGATAATTTTACTTCTTCTTTTCCAATTTGGATTCCTTTAATTTCTTTTTCTTCTCTGATTGCTGTGGCTAACACTTCCAAAACTATGTTGAATAACAGTGGTGAGAGTGGACACCCTTGTCTTGTTCCTGTTCTTAGAGGGAATTCTTCCAGTTTTTCTCCATTGAGAACAATGTTGGCTTTTGGTTTGTCATATATGGCTTTTATGATGTTGAGGTAATTTCCTTCTATGCCCATTTTCTGGAGAGCTTTTATCATAAATGGATGTTGAACTTTGTCAAAAGCTTTTTCTGCATCTATTGAAATGATCATATGGTTTTTATCCTTCAATTTGTTGATATGATGTATCACGTTGATTGATTTGCGTATATTGAAGAATCCTTGCATCCCAGGGATAAACCCCACTTGATCATGGTGTATGATTTTTTTAATGTGCTGTTGCAGTCTGTTAGCTAGTATTTTGTTGAGGATTTTTGCATCTATATTCATCAGTGATATTGGTCTGTAGTTTTCTTTTTTTGTGACATCTTTGCCTGGTTTTGGTATCAGGGTGATGGTAGCCTCGTAGAATGAGTTTGGGAGTGCTCCGCCTTCTGCAATATTTTGGAAGAGTTTGAGAAGGATAGGTGTTAACTCTTCTCGAAATGTTTGATAGAATTCGCCTGTGAATCCATCTGGTCCTGGGCTTTTGTGTGTTGGGAGATTTTTAATCACTGCCTCAATTTCTGTACTTGTGATTGCTCTGTTCATGGTTTCTATTTCTTCCTGGTTCAGTCTTGGAAGATTGTATTTTTCTAAGAATGTATCCATTTCTTCCAGGTTATCCAATTGATTGGCATATAGTTGCTTGTAGTAGTCTCTCATGATGTTTTGTATTTCTGAGGTGTCCGTTGTGACTTCTCCTTTTTCATTTCTAATTCTGTTGATTTGCATCTTCTCCCTTTTTTTCTTGATGAGTCTGGCTAATGGTTTATCAATTTTGTTAATCTTCTCAAAGAACCAGCTTTTAGTTTTATTTATTTTTCTTATGGTTTCTTTCCTTTCTTTTTCATTTATTTCTGCTCTGATCTTTACGATTTCTTTCCTTCTCACTTTGGGGTTTCTTTGTTCTTCTTTCTCTAGTTGTTTGAGGTGTAAGGTTAGGTTGTTTATTCGATCATTTTCTTGTTTCTTAAGGTAGGACTGGATTGCTATAAACTTCCCTCTTAGAACTGCTTTTGCTGCGTCCCATAGGTTTTGGGTTGTTGTGTTTTCGTTGTCATTTGTTTCTAGATACTTTTTGATTTCCTCTTTGATTTCTGTAGTGATTCCTTGGTTGTTTAATAGTGAATTGTTTAGCCTCCATGTGTTTGTATTTTTTGCAGTTTTTTTCCTGTAATTGATATCTAGTCTCATGGCGTTGTGGTCTGAGAAGATGCTTGATATGATTTCAATTTTCTTGAATTTGCTGAGGTTTGATTTGTGACCCAAGATGTGATCTATCCTGGAAAATGTTCCGTGTGCACTTGAGAAGAAAGTGTAGTCTGTCGTTTTTGGATGGAATGTCCTATAAATATCAATGAAGTCGAGATGGTCTAATGTGTCATTTAAAGCTTGTGTGTCTTTATTTATTTTCTGTTTGGATGATCTGTCCATTGATGTAAGTGGGGTGTTCAAGTCTCCCACTATAATTGTGTTACTGTCGATGTCCCCTTTTATAGCTGTTAGCATTTGCCTTATGTATTGAGGTGCTCCTATATTGGGGGCATAGATATTTACCATTGTGATATGTTCTTCTTGGATGGATCCCTTGATCATTATGTAGTGCCCTTCCTTGTCTCTTTTAACAGTCTTTTCTTTCAAGTCTAATTTGTCTGATATGAGTATTGCTACTCCAGCTTTCTTTTGACTTCCATTTGCATGGAATATCTTTTTCCATCCCTTCACTTTCAGTCTATATGTATCCCTTGGTCTGAAGTGGGTTTCTTGTAGGCAGCATATAGAAGGGTCTTGTTTTTGTATCCATTCAGCCAGTCTGTGTCTTTTGGTTGGAGCATTTAATCCATTTACATTTAAAGTGATTATTGACATGTGTGTTCCAATTACCATTTTCTTAATTGTTTTGGGTTTGTATTTGTAGGTGTTTTCCTTTTCTTGTGTTTCCTACTTAGAGAAGTTCCTTTAGCACTTGTTGTAAGGCTGGTTTGGTGGTGCTGAATTCTCTTAACTTTTGCTTGTCTGGAAAGCTTTTGATTTCTCCCTCAAATCTGAATGAGATGCTTGCTGGGTAGAGGATTCTTGGCTGTAGATTTCTCTCTTTCAGGACTTTCAGTATATCCTGCCATTCCCTTCTGGCCTGCAGAGTTTCTGTAGAAAGGTCAGCTGTTATCCTGATGGGTTTTCCCTTATATGTTGTTTGTTGCTTTTCTCTTGCTGCTTTTAATATTTTTTCTTTGTGTTGAATTGTCGTTAGTTTGATTAATATGTGTCTTGGTGTATTTCTCCTTGGGTTTATTCTGTATGGGACTCTCTGTGCTTCTTGGACTTGGTTCATTATTTCCTTTCCCATGTTGGGGAAGTTTTCCACTAGAACCTCTTCAAATATTTTCTCAGACCCTTTCTTGTTTTCTTCTTCTTCTGGGATGCCTATAATTCGAATGTTGGTACGTTTAAGGTTATCACTGAGGTCTCTGAGGCTGTCTTCTAGTCTTTTTATTTTTTTATCTTTTTCCTGCTCTGTGGTGTTTATTTCTCCCATTCTATCTTCCAACTCACTTATTCGTTCTTCTGCCTCAGTCATTCTGCTGGTTAGAGCATCTAGAGTATTTTTAATTTCAGTTATTTTGTTATCCATTGCTGTTTGTTTTTCTGAGTTCTTATGAACTGTTTCTTGTACTTTCTCTAATTTGTTATCGAGATTTTGTATCATTTTTACTATCATTACTCTAAATTCTTTTTCAGGCATTTTTCCTATTTCCTCCTCATTTATTTGGTCTTGTGGGTTTTTTTCCTGCTCCTTTGCCTGCATGGTGTTTCTTTGTTTCCTCATGGTTGTCCAAGCTTTTGGGGTTGCTTGTCCTGGTGATAGAGGTGTTTATAGAAGACTGTCCAAGCCTCAGACTAATGTCCAAGTATTGGATTAGACGAATATTCAGTCTAGGAAACACATACATGTATAAGACACACAATTATTGAATCCGTTAGGACATAAGGCTCTAGAAAGACCTGACAGAACCCCAGTGTGCTATCAGATATTCAGAGAGAAACCCAGCAGAAATTGACAACTGAAACAGAACAAATCAGAGACAAAAGCAAAAGCAGACAAACAACAAATAACACCCTACACATACAAACATCAATCTAGGGAGATTTTGTAAGCTAGGATCAAATATAGAAATGAGCTGGAGTACCACCAGAGAGAATGGAGTGTCTCAGAATGTAATTAGACAACTGTACTAAGAACTAAGATAAAGACAAAAGCCTAATATTAATACCAAGGCAGTGCATCATCTGGAGAATAGAGCAAGGAGTCTGAGCAGACCGATAGTGTTGCTTATAAGTATGTTAAGATAAAATACACTTAAAATGGCTGGAAGAAAGGGGAACAGAAGAGCGTAATGTGGTTGGAAATATGCAAAGAAAAAGAAAGGAATAGAAGTGTATTAAAGAAAGGGATGAAAGGAAAGTATGAAAGATATTTTGTCCGTACTACCAAAAACTTAGCTAGATATAGAAGTATTTAAAAAGGCAAAAAAAAAAAAAGAGTAAAAAATATCCTTAAAATATTATGTTGTAAAACTTGTAGATCCCTTAGGGCTAAGATCGTATTTAATAAATCAAAAAAAAAAAAAAAAAGAGAAAGGAAAAAAAAAAAAAAAAAAAATCCAGAACTGATCCCCGAATGGACCAGTTCAATAGGTATTGATACTACTATTTCTGTTTCCTTAGCGTCTCAGCTGTAAGTGTCCTTCTCCTTGCCTTGGGTTTTTTTTTTGCGTTATTCTGTGACCAGCAGAGGTTCCTTTATTGTTCGTCTGTAAGCCTCGGTGTGTGGGGAGGGAGAGGGTGCAATAGTGGCTCCTTCTCCTGGGAGTGAGTGAGCAGTGGCGCACTGTTGCTTCAGTCAGGCTTGGAGGTGCCTGTTGCAGAGGGCGCTGGTGGCTCAGGCGTACACAGAAAGTCTTAGAGTTGGGCCTCTCTCGGGGTTTTTTCTTTTTGATGCTGGTTTTTTTTTTTTTTTTTTCTCTCGGCAGCCTCCCTGCTGCTGGCGTTGCAAGGAGTTTTAATCTAGCCCCGCCCGAGTGCCTGAGGGTGCTTGTTATCCCTGAGTGCCTTAGGTGGCCCCGCAGGGCGTCTCTCCGCTGCCTGTTGCAGAGGCACCGAAAGAGAGGGAGAGGCTATGCGCGCGGCTCCTCCCCCCCCGCCCGGGAGCCTGCAGCCTCCAGCCGCCATCATGGCCGGGCAGCTCTCAGGGGCAGGCACTCCTCTCCGCGGACCTCCTCCCTCCTGTCCTCTCGGTCCGTCACCCTACCGGCAACAACGTTTCTCCCCCTGAACCAGCTCTCCGGTTCCCACGCTCCCGCTCCTGGACCCTCCGTTCAGCCGCAGATCAATGTCTCGGTCCGGGAACGCTGAGCTGCGCTGCGGACCCTCCGTATGTTTCTCACTCCCTCCCGTCTGCCACAGCTCCGCCGCTTCACCCTCTTTGAGCCTTCGTAGATGCCTCCCTACCGGTTATGTCAGGTTCCCCGCAGTCCTTTCTGGTGTCCGAGGCCGTCTGCTGGCGTTCAGCTGGTTCTCTGTGGGAATGACTGCGTCCTTCCGTGCATTCCCAATGCATCTGTGGAGAGGGATGCACTCCACGTCTCTCTACTTCGCCGCCATCTTTTTCTTCCATTCTAATATTTCTTTTTTTTTTTTATTATTTGGTTGCTCTGGGTCTTAGTTGCAGCTCATGGGCACCTTAGTTGCAGCTTGCAGGCTCCTTAGCTGCAGCACGTGGGCTCCTTAGTTGCAGCTCAAGGGCTCCTTAGTAGTGGCATGCAAGCTCTTAGTTGCAGCATGTATGTGGGATCTAGTTCCCTGACCAGGGATCAAACCCAGGCCCCTGCATTGGGAGCATGGAGCCTTAACCACTGAGCAACCAGGGAAATCCATTGCTTTTTTTTTTTTTAAACTTAGAATATCCTGGAAGTCATTTCATACCAATTCATTCAACTAACAATCCTCATTCTTTTTCACATAATATCGTTTTGTGTGTACCATAGTTTATTCAATCAATTGTCAATGTTTGGGCATTTAAATGGGTTCCAGTATTTTACAAATACAAATAATGTTACAGTGAATAACCTTGTATGTGTGTATTTTCATACTGTTGGAGAAATGTCTTCAGGTTAAATTCCTAAAAGTAGCATTGCTGGGTGGAGGGATAAATGAGTGAATAGTTTGGTTAAATATCACCAAATTCCCTACCACCAAGCTTGTACTATTTTGCATTTCCATCAGCTATGAACAAGAGTGCCTGTTTCGCCATAGCTTTACCAACTGAGAGCAGTGTCAAGCTTTTGAATATTTATCAGTGTTCTAGGTGAGAAATGGTATCTCAGTGTAATTATAGTTTACATTTCTCTTGCTATAAGAAAAGTTGAACATCTTTTCATAGATACATCTTTTCTGTTATACATCTTTTTAGTGGATTGATTTTTCATGACTTCTGTTTTTCTGGAGGGTTTTGGATCATCTTTAAAACAAGCTGCTTATATATTAGGGATATTAGCTCTTTTTCTGTGATATATACTCAAAATATTTTCTGTCAGTCTGTTACTTGATTTTTGACTTTGCTTCTCTGGTTTCTTTCCATCCAAAAACTTTTAAGAGTCAGAATATCCACAAATGAGGACTTTTGTTATTAGATCTCAATATGTATGATAAAGATATAGAAATTAAAACAATATTGTTATGAGAAGAAAATAGGCAGAAAGATCATAAGGATAAAATGGTCCCTAAATAGATACTAATATGTGAATACATTTGAGTGTATGTGTTTTGTAAATTTAATACATGATAAAAGTGGCACTTTTATCATTGATGAAAAGGGATGGTTATTTGGAAATGTACTGGGCATACAGTTGACTATTTAAAAAACTGAAGTTTGATCCCTACCTTAAGTAATCCACCAAAAAGCTTAAATAAGTTAAATATTTAATAAATGAAACCATCAAAGTACTGGAAGAAAATATTGGTTAATGATATCAACATTTCTCAACCTCAGCACCAGTGAAAATTAGACTGGATGAATCTTTGCTGTGGGGGCTGTCCTGTGCCTTGTAGCATTTTTAGCACCATTCTTTGTCTCTACCCACTAGGTGTAAGTAGCACCCTCCCAGTCATGGCAATCAAAAATGTCTCAAGACACTGTCAGATGTCCCCTCTGGAGTAGGGGTGGGGGCAAAACCACTCCGAGATGAGAACCACTGGTCTGTATCTTCTCAAGTAGACACAGCCAAGGATGAAACAGCCAAGAATGAAATCACAAAGGAAATTTTTGAAAATGTCTGATACATAGAAAAAAACTTTAATATTTCAGCCATACAATTGAAATTCAAGCAACATATTGGAAAGTGTATAACATAAATGACATTCACATTGCATAAAAAGTAATAAGGTGACCATCACAATAGGAAAATGAGTGAGGGACACAAGCAGATAATTCACAAAAGAAGAACTCCAGCCTGATAAATATATACCAAAAAAATACTCGCAATACTAACATTCAACATAACATAAATGAATGCAGGATGCATGCTTTACCTTTACTGTTGGTAAACATTAAACTTATTCATCGTAGGTATGGGGAAACAACTGCATAAAGTAGAAATATGAATATGTATAACATTAATGAAATACAATGGGCAACACATATTAGACTTTTCAAATGTATATGCAGCTTTGTCCGTGCAATTCTACTTCTGGGACTTTATCCTAAGGAAATAATTGAAGTGTAAAAACGTTTGATGCACTACTATTTATACTTGCTAAATATTGGGAAATCCCATCTGTCTAACAATAAGGAATTGGTCAAATAAATTAAGGCATATCCATATATAATAGAATATGTTAGGTAAGTATTACAATTGATGGAGTATATGCACAGGAAAATGGATAAATTACAGTGAGAAGCAGAGCAGTAAAATTATATCTGTATTTATATATCTCTGAGATAGACTGATACACTCGTTTCTTTTTTTCTTTCTTTTTTTTGAACAAGAGTTTAAATTTCAGATTATGAGTGGTGCAATAAGCATATTAAAATTAGTTTTCCTTGAAACATCACTCAAGAATTTCTTTTTATTTTTATATTGAAATACAGTTGATTAACAATGTTGTGTTAGTTTCAGGTGGACAGCAAAGTGATCCAGTTATACATACACATTTACCTATTCTTTTTCAAGTTCTTTTCCCATTTAGGTTATCGCAGAATATTGAGCAGAGTTCCCTGTGCTGTACAATAGGTCCTTGTTGGTTATCTGTTGTAAATATAGCAGTGTGTACATGTGAATCCCAAACTCCCAATCTATCCCCCCTCCCCACCCTTCCCCGCTGGTAACCATAAGTTCGTTCTCTAAGTGTGTGAGTCTGTTTCTGTTTTGTAAGCAAGTTCATTTTCTTTAGATTCTGCATGTAAGTGATATCTTATGATGATATTTTCTTTCTCTGACTTAATTCACTTAGTATGATCATCTCCAGGTCCATCCATGTTGCTGTAAATGACATTTCATTCTTTTTAAGGGCTGAGTAGTATTCCAGTGTATATATATGTACCACGTCTTCTTTATCCGTTCATCTGTCGATGAACATTTAAGTTGCTTTCATGTCTTGGCTATGGTAAACAGCACTGCAGTGAACATTGGGGTATATGTATCCTTTTGAACCATGATTTTCTCCAGATATATGCCCAGGAGTGGGATTGCTGGATCATATGGTAGCTCTATTTTTAGTTTCTTAAGGAATCTCCATACTGTTCTCCTTAGTGGCTGCACCAATGTACATTCCCACCAACAATGTAGCAGGGTTTCCTTTTCTCCACACCCCCTCCAGCGTTTATTGTTTGTAGACGTTTTGATGATTGCCATTCTGACTGGTGTGAGGTGATACCTCATCGTAATTTTGATTTGCATTTCTCTAATAATTAGCGATATTGAGCATCTTTTCATGTGCCTCTTGGCCATCCGTGTATCTTCTTTGGGGAAATGTCTATTTAGGTCTTCTGCCCATTTTTTGATTGGGTTGTTTGTTTGTTTGTTTGTTTGTTAATGTCAAGCCACTTGAGCTGTTTGTAAATTTTGGAGACTAATTCCTTGTCAGTTACATCGTTTGCACATGTTTTCTCCCATTCTGTAGGTTGTTTTCTCATTTTGTTTATGGTTTCCTTCACTGTGCAAAAGCTTTTGAGTTTAATTAGGTCCCAGCTGTTTATTTTTGTTTTTATTTCCATTACTCTAGGAGACAGATCATAAAAGATATTGCTGCGACTTATGTCAAAGAGTGTTCTGCTTATGTTTTCCTCTAAGAGTTTTATAATATCCAGTCTTACATTTAGGTCTTTAATCCATTTTGAGTTTATTTTTGTGTATGTGGTTACAGGATGTTCATAATTTCATTTTTTTACATGTAGCTGTCCAATTTTCCCAGCACCATTTATCAAAGAAACTGTCTTTCCTCCATTGTTTAGTCTTGCCTCCTTTGCCATAGATTAATTGACCATGGGTGCATGGGTTTATTTCTGGGCTTTCTACTCTGTTCTGTTGATCTATATTTCTGTTTTTGTGCCAGTACGGTACTATTTTGATGACTGTAGCTTTGTAGTATAGACTGAAGTCAGGGAGCCTGATTCTTCCAGCTCCATTTTTCTTTCTCAAGATTGCTTTGACTATTCAGGGTCTTTTGTGCCTCCATACAAATTTAAGTATTTTTGTGTGTGTTCTAGTTCTGTGAAAAAAATGCCATTGATAATTTCATAGGGATTGCATTGAATCCGTAGATTGCCTTGGGTAGTATAGTCATTTTGACAATCCTGATTCTTTCAATTCAAGAACATGATATATCTTTCCATCTGTTTGAGTCATCTTCAATTTCTTTCCTCAGCATCTTATAGTTTTTGGAGTACAGGTCTTTTGCCTCCAGGTACGTTTATTCCTAGGTATTTTATTCTTTTTTGATGCAATGGTAAATGGGACTGTTTCATTAATTTCTCTTTATGGTCTTTTGTTGTTAGTGTATAGAAATGCAACAGTTATCTCTGCATTAATTTTGTATCCTGCAACTTTACCACATTCATTGATGAGCTCTAGTAGTTTTCTGGTGGCATGATTAGGAATTTTCTATATATAGTATCGAGTCATCTGCACACAGTGATAATTTTACTTCTCTTCCAATTTGGATTCCTTTTGTTTCTTTTTCCTCTCTGATTGCCATGGCCAGGACTTCCAGAACTATGTTAAATATCAGTGGAGAGAGTGGACATCCTTGTCTTGCTGCTGATCTTAGAAGAAATGCTTTCAGCTTTTCTGCATTGAGTATGATGCTAGCTGTGGGTTTGTTCTATATGGCCTTTATTATGTTGAGGTATGTTCCCTCTACACCCACTTTCTGGAGAGTTTTTATCATAAATGGGTGTTGAATTTTGTCAAAAGCTTTTTCTGCATCTATTGACATGATCACATGGTTTTTATTCTTCAATTTGTTGATGTGGTGATCACACCAGTTGATTTGTGGATATTGAAAAATTCTTGCATCCTGGGATAAATCCCACTTGATCATGGTGTATGGTCCTTTTAATGTATTGTTGGATTCAGTTTGCTAGTGTTTTGTTGAGTATTTTTGTGACTGTGTTCATCAGCGATATTGGCCTATAATTTTCTTTTTTTGTGGTATCTTTGCCTGGTTTTGGTATCAGGGTGATAGCGGCCTCATAGAATGAGTTTGGGAGTGTTCCTTCCTCTGCAGTTTTTTGGAATACTTTCAGGACGATAGGTGTTAATATATATAAAATAGATAACTAATAAAAGTTTCAAAAAGAAAGAAGAAAAAAAAAGGAAGGTAGGTGTTAATTCTTCTCTGAATGTTTGATAGAATGTGTCTGTTGAAGTCAGCTGGTCCTGGACTTTTGTTGGAAGTTCTTTAATCACAGTTTCAATTTTAGTACTTGTGATTGGTCTGTTCATATTTTCTGTTTCTTCTTGATTCAGTCTTGGGAGATTGTACCTTTCTAAGAATTTGTCCATTTCTTCTAGGTTGTTCATTTTATTGGCACATGTAGTAGTCTCTGATGATCCTTTGTATTTCTGTGGTGTCAGTTGTAACTTCTCCTTTATCATTTCTAATTTTATTGATTTGAGTTCTCTCCCCTTTTTTCTTGATGAGTCTGGCTAAAGGTTTATAGGTTATGCTTATCTTTTCAAAGAACCAGCTTTTAGTTTCATTGATCTTTTCTACTTTTGCTTTGTCTTTATTTCTGCTGTGATCTTTATGATTTCTTTCCATCTACTAACTTTTGGGTTTTGTTTCTTCTTGTTTTTCTAGTTGCTTTAGGTATAAGGTTATGTTGTTTGAGGTTTTTCTTGTATCCTGAGGTAAGATTATATTGCTGTAAACTTCCCTCTTAGAACTGCTTTTGCTGAGTCCCATAGATTTTGGATTGTCGTGGTTTTGTTTTCATTTGTCTCTAGGTATTTTTTGATTTCCTCTTTCATTTCATCAGTGATCCATTGGTTGTTTAGTAGCATATTGTTTAGCCTTTACGTGTTTGTATTTTTTACAGTTTTTTTCTTGTACATGATTTCTAATCTCATAACATTGTGGTCGGAAAAGATGCTTGATATGATTTCAGTTTACTTAGGCTTGCTTTGTCACTCAGCATGTGATCAATCCTGGAGAATGTTCCATGTGCATTTGAGAAGAATGTGTACTCTGCTGCTTTTGGATGGAATGCTCTATAAATATCAGTTAAGTCGAGATGGTCTAATGTGTCATTTAAGGCCTTTGTTTCCTTATTGATCTTCTGTCTGGACGATCTGTCCATTGATGAAAATGAGGTGTTAAAGTCCCCCACTGTTATTGTATTACTGTCAGTTACTCCTTTTATGGCTGTTAGTATTTGCATTATATAATGAGATGCTCCTATGTTGGATGCATATATATTTATAGTTATTACACCTTCTTGGATTGATTCCCTTTATCATTATGTAGTATCCTCCTTTGTCGCTTGTAACAGTCTTTATTTCAAAGTCTATTTTGTCTGATATGAGTATTGCTACTCCAGCTTTCTCTTGATTTCCATTTGTATGGAATACCTTTTTGCATCCCATCATTTTCAGTCGTTGTGTGTCCCTAGATCTGAAGTGGGTCTCTTGTAGACACCATATATATGGGTCTTGTTTTTGTATCCATTTAGCCAGTCTGTGTCTTTTGGTTGGAGCATTTAATCCATCTACATTTAAGATTATTATCAAATGTATGTTCTTATTGCCATTTTGTTAATTGTTTTTTATTTGTTTTTGTAGTTGTTTTTTCTTCCATTCCTCTTTTGTTCTCTTCTCTTGTGATTTGATGACTAACTTTAGTGTTGTGTTTGGATTCCTTGTTCCTTTTTGTGTGTGTATGTGTTGTAGATTTTTGGTTTGCAGTTACCATGAGGTTTTGATATAGCAGTCTGTATATAAACAAGATTGTTTTAAGTTGCTGGGCTTTTAATTTCAAATGCATTTCTAATATTCTGCATTTGTGCTCTCCTTTTCTAATGATTGCTGATTTTGATATCATATTTGTGTGTGGATGATTTCCTACCTTTACTTTATGTTTGCCTTTACCATTGAGCTTTTCCATTCGTAATTTTCTTGTTTGTAGTTGTGGCGTTTTCTTTTTGCCTAGGGAACTTCCTTTAGCATTTGTTACAAAGCTGGTCTGCTGGTGCTGAATTCACTTAGCTTTTGCTTGTCTGTAAAGCTTTATATTTCTCCATAAAATCTGAATGAGAGCCTTGCTGAGTAGAGTATTCTTGGTTGTAGGTTCTTCCCTTTCATCACTTTAAAATATACTGTGCCGCTCCCTTCTGGCCTGCAGAGTTTCTGCTGAGAGGTCAGCTGATAACCTTATGAGAGTTCACTTGTACGTTGTTACTTTTCCCTTGTTGCTTTTAATATTTTTTGTCTTTAATTTTCATCAATTTGATTACTGTGTGTCTCAGTGTATTCCTCCTTGGATTTATCCTGTCTGGGACTCTCTGTGCTTCCTGGACCTGGGTGACTGTTTCCTTTCCCATTTTAGGGAAGTTTTCAGCTATTATCTCTTTAAATATTTTCTCAGGTTCTTTCTCTCTCTCTTCTCTTTCTGGGAACCTTATAATGCAAATATCAGTGTGTTTAATGTTGTCTCAGAGGTCTCTTTGGCTGTCATTTCTGTTCTTTTTTTTTTTCTTTATTCTGTTCTGTGGAAGTAATTTCCACCATTCTGTCTTCCAGCTCACTTATCCATTCTTCTGCCTTAGTTATCCTGCTGTTGATTCCGTCTAGTGTATTTTCCATTTCAGTTTTTTGTATTGTTCATCTCTGTTTGGTCTTTACTTCTAGGTCTTTGTGAAACATTTCTTGTATCTTCTTGATCTGTGCCTCCATTCTTTTTCTGAAATGGCCTATCACCATTTCACTTAGTTGTTCTCTGGGGTTTTATCTTTTTCCTTCATCTGGGACATATTCCTCAGCCATCTCATTTTATCTAACTTCCTATGATTGTGGTTTCCTTACCACAGCCTGCAAGGTAGTAGTTCTTGCTTCTGCTGTCTGCCGCTGGGTGGATGAGGCTAAGAAGCTTGTGCAGGCTTCCTGGTGGGAGGGACTGGTTCCTGCCCACTGGTGGGTGGATCTGGTTTTTGTCTGTCTCTTGGGCAGGGCTATGTCATGGGGTGTGCTTAGTGGGCAGCTGTATGCTCAGGAAGACTTTAAGCAGTCTTTCTCCTGATGGGTGGGGCTGTGTTCCCACCCTGTTGGTTGTTTGGCCTGAGGCATCCCAGCACTGGAGCCTACAGGCTGAGTGGAGCCAGGTCTTGGTGAGAAAATGGTGGTCTCCTGTAGGGTTCATGCCAGCGAGTACTCCCCAGAACTACTGCCACCAGTGTCTTTTTTGCCACAGTGAGCCACAGCGGCCCCCCACCTCCACAGGAGACCCTCCAATACTAGCAGGTAGGTCTGGTCCAGGGTCTTATGAGGTGACTGCTTTTTTGTCTGGGTCCTGGTGCACATGAGACCTTGTGTATGCCCTCCAAGAGAGGAATCTGTTTCCCCCAGTTCTGTGGAATTCCTGCAATCAAACCCCGCTGGCCTTCAAAGCTAGATTCTCTGGGGCCTTCTCCTCCTGTTGCCAGACCCCCAGGCTGGGGAGCCTGACGTGGGGCTCAGAACTTTCACTCCTGTGGGGGAACTGCTGTGGTATAATTATTTTACAGTGTTGGGTCGCCCATCCAGCAGGTATGAGATTTGATTTTATTGTGACTGCAGTAAATCCCCCTCCCACTATCTCATTGTGGCTTCTGTTTGTCTTTGGATGTAGGATATCTTTTTTGGTAGGTTCCAGTAGTTTTTTATTGTTGTTGATGGCTGTTTAGCAGTTAGTTGTGATTTTGGTGTTTTTGTAAGGAAAAGTGAGCTCACATTCTTCTACTCTACCATCTTATCTCCATCTTTTCTTTCTATTTGTATAAAATTTTAACAGGTTATCTTTAGTGGTCAGGTTGTATAGAATTCATTTTTATATCTGTATTTTCTAATATTTCTTCCAATGAATGTGAATAGTTTGTATAATAAATAAAAGAATTGGGAGAAATAAGACCTTTTTAAAATCCTTTCTCCCAATCCCAATTTTAGAAAATATAATAAAATTAGCAAATTTTTAAAGGTAAAATATTAGTAGAATTTTAGTAGTTTAAAAATAATTTTCTACAGTGGTATTTATGAAAACATTTTTATAACTGAAAAAGATACAATATTAATGTCCCAAAATAATTATCCATATGGTAGAATACATAGGAAAAGAAACTAGAAGGATGTTTATCAAACCATTAACCATGGCTCTCTTCGCATCAGGCTCGTGGGTGTTATTTTATTTTTGTGTTTTTCTTCTGTATTTCCCAAAATGTTACTAATGAATACAGGGTACCTTTTTCTTCAGAGAAAAAAAAAATGTTTTTAAAAGTCTAAACTAACATCATCTTGTTATTGTTAACCACATAAATATTATAGGAGAAATGGATTTTCTAAATTCAGTATTAAAACAGCATTTTCCTTTGTGTATGCACTGTGTCTTAATAGCAAGTTTGCTACTTCTGTGTGTGAATAAACAAAAGAAAACTACCCTAAAATTTGGTTTATCCTATTGTAGGTTGCTTCGGGTGAATGCAATGAAGACACCGAAGTTTACAACATCACCCTGTGTACAGGGGATGAACTCACTCTAATGGGCCAGGCAGAAATCCTTTATGCAAAGACTTTCAAGGAGAAGTCACGACTCAACACGATCTTCAAAAAGATTGGGAAGCTCAATTCCATCAGCAAGCTGGGAAAAGGCAAAATGCCATGCCTCATTTGCATGAATCACCGGACCAATGAAAGCATCAGCCTCCCATTCCAGTGCAAGGGCAGGTTTAGCACTCGAAGCCCCCTGGAACTTCAGATGCAGGAGGGCGAGCACACCATCCGCAACATTGTGGAGAAAACCAGGCTTCCCGTGAATGTGACTGTGCCCAGCCCTCCACCGAGGAACCCATATGATCTCCACTTCATCCGCGAGGGGCACCGCTACAAGTTTGTGAACATCCAGACCAAGACAGTGGTGGTTTGCTGTGTGCTGCGAAACAACAAGATCCTCCCCATGCACTTCCCTTTGCACTTGACTGTCCCCAAGTTTAGCCTCCCAGAACACCTGGTGAAGGGGGAAGTATGGCCTGAAACCCTGGTCCATCACTGGCTGGGTATCTGCCAAGAACAGTTCGACATTGATGAGTATTCACGGGCGGTCCGCGACGTGAAAACCGACTGGAACGAGGACTGCAAGAGCCCCAAGAAGGGCCGGTGCACTGGCCACAACCATGTGCCCAATTCCCTCAGCTATGCCCGCGATGAGCTCACCCAGTCCTTCCACCGGCTCTCGGTCTGTGTGTATGGCAACAATCTCCATGGCAACAGCGAGGTGAACCTCCATGGCTGCAGGGACCTGGGGGGAGAGTGGGCCCCCTTTCCTCATGACATCCTGCCCTATCAGGACTCAGGTGATAGTGGGAGTGACTACCTTTTCCCAGAAGCTAGTGAAGAATCAGCGGGCATCGCAGGGAAGTCAGAGCTTCCTTATGAAGAGCTGTGGCTGGAGGAGGGCAAGTCCAGCCATCAGCCTCTCACTCGCTCCTTGAGTGAGAAGAGCAGATGTGATCAGTTCCGAGGTTCTGTCCGGTCCAAATGTGCAACTTCTCCGCTTCCTGTCCCTGGAACTCTGGGAGCAGCAATGAAGTCTTCAGAGATTGCCCTACCTCCACCTCCAGTGCCTCCCAAATCTGAAGCCGTAAGTCCTTTCTGGTTCTGGGTGGTGTGCCAGTCTTTCTGTCTCTCTGCTCAGTCATCTACTAATTTACTTTCTTTCTTAAAAAAGAAAGGAAAACTCCCCAGTGGAAGATTATCAGGATGAGTAATTTGCTTAATTTGGAGTGAAATAGAAATACATGCTGGATTATTTTTACCAGTTGGGAGTTAGAGTTTTACTCTACATTTGATGAGAAACTCTTGGAGAGTTTTTATTAGGAGAGACTTAAGTATGTTGCCTAGAGAACGGATAATAGGGAGGAGAGAGCAGAAGGCGGAGACCAGAGAAGAGGTATGAATATGGTAACAGGTATTAAATGATGATGCCCTGAACCACAGCATTTGGTAGCAGCAGATGGCAGGGAGAAATGAACTGCTTCGGAACATGTTTCAGAGGTGGAACCAAAAGTATTTACTGATAAATTGGATGTGGGTAGTGAAGGAAAGAGAGAAATCAGGAGAAACTCTTAGATTTTTAGCCTGAGCAGCAGAGTGGAGATTAGTGGCACTTAACACTGATGGGGACTGAAGGAGGAGTAGATTTATTTGGGGGGAGGAGGGATCAAGAGACATCAGCATCATTTGTAACTCTCTCCTCAAAGTTACATTGAGATCAAAACATCATGGGTGTGCTCATGTACACACACCCAGAGCAGAACCAGGTGCCAGCATGGTTTTGTTTACCCCCTCAAACAACTCACTCAGAGCTTGAGGAGGTATCTATCAAATTTTAATGTAAAAAGGTCATACAGGACAGGAGAAAGCTCCCTCTGTTTTGACCATGTTCTTTGATTGACAGGCACTCTGAACGTTCGCAACTCATTTTTGATCATTAGATTTCATTATATCTGAAGGGAGAATGCACTCAAGGCACACGGTGTAATTCTGTTCATTTATTTGACAGTATCTGTGGCAGTGGTGGTTTCCTTTTTTTTTTTTTTTTTTCATATCTCTAGCAGAATCCTTTAAAAGAAAGAAAGAAAACTTATACAAATCACAATAAATAGAAGAATTACATTCAAAACCATCTGACTAAAGGACAGATTGGAGGGAGGGGGTCTTCCCATGGCTCTGTCCACTCTGCCCCTACCAGCTGGTCTCAGGATGCCCCTCTGGAACCACGGGCTGTACAGAGCCTTGTTTCAAAACCATGGAGTTACTGAGCTAGATGCTAGAAAAATCACTGTCAATAACCCCTGAAATCATGACTCTGGACCTTTCTCTTTTGTAGAGAAGGCCACAGATGAAAAGAGGACTACTATAGAAGTTAAATTATGGGAGGTATACATAGGTCATGTGGGGGGATTTCTAAGGAGAAAGAAACTTCTACTTGGGCAAGAGATGCCTTCATGGAGATTATGGCATGTGAACGAGCTGAGAGTGTCTACATGAATGGAAAGAGCAGAGAGATGGGAAAGAAGAGAGTTCCGGACAGAGCGGCGTGAGCAAAGGCAGGGGCAGGTGAGGGAAGATGCACAGGGCGGGAGAGGGAGTATGAAGAGCAGTGGTGGCTGCAAGGCTGGAACCAGGGCACGGACGGCCCTGGCCACCAGGCTGCACTTTGTGCGGGGCGTCACGTGTAGCTGTCCATGCAGAGCCCTCATTGCTGCAGAGCTCTCCTGAGAGAAAACCTACCTCCAGCTCTTCATTCTAGGACATAAAAACTCCCCAGAAATTGCAGGTCTGGACTTTCCTCTGCTCCTTACAAGATCTTCCAGGGATCTCAAGGCACAAGCCCAGAGATCCCTGTACCCAGTAGGGGTTATGGAATATTGGGGGGACGTCTTGGTGGAGTCAGAGTCCTTGGTTCTGTTATTCATGTCAGATGGTGTTCCCAAAAAAACAGATAAGGAGACACCCCTAATAAGTACTTTAGGCAATTTTAGGGATGTCTCATCAACTCACTTGTATTTTGATGTTGCTTGAAGCTTGGAGCCTTCTCTTCCATAGGAACGTAACCACATGAGCTTCTCTTGTAGAACTCTGGTCCCACCTGGCACATAGTGGGGACTCCTGTTTGTTGAGTGGTTGATTGACTCTTTGAAGATGGTCACACCCAGTTACTTACGTAACCAAGTCTTGAGGTAGGAAACTGGCCGTGCTTGTTTTCACTGTGGCTAATGAAAGATGAGTAAGAACATAAATATTAAGAGGCCCTATCTTGACCTTGGTACAAAAAGAAAAATGTTAGAGTTGAATTTGAAACGAAAAGCAAATCTCACAGCAGAAGAAAAGGTTTGGGCCTCCTGTCTAAGCTGGAATTTCTTATGACATAAGAGAACCTTCTCAGAGCATATTCAGTGTTTATAGAATGCTCTAATCATAAGGACTTCTTATAAACACCTGAAATTACTTAATTTTCTTTTTTTTAAGAATTAGGCATTTCAAGTGAAGTCATAGTTTTTATTGGTTCTATGACCATGAAACAAATTTTCCAGTTTTAGGATATGCGTGGGATTCAGAGAACGTCATAATTGTTAGATGTGGCTTCAACTTGTAGTTTTCAAAAGGGAACTTTAATGGGGCATAAGTTCAAGTGTTTCCACAAAATTAAACAAACTTCTTTGGATAGTGACAGTGGGGTGGGTCCTGGGAGAAAGATGGGCCATCTGTCTCACAGCTGTCCTGCCCAATAATTAAAGATGTAATAAGTGAGGCCACTTTCAAGTGAGACATTATCTAGGAAGGTGACAACTCCCATCAGGTCTTTAGGAACAGAAGATACTGGAGCAACAGAACAGTCAGAGAAAGAGCATGTCTTTCATAGAAAGGGAAGCAGAGCTGGTAATTGGCAGATGAACTCTGCTTTGCCACAGTCCATGGCCTGGTCATGTTAAGATCTAGAGCCGTGGTCCCCAACGTTTTTGGCACCAGGCACCAGTTTCATGGAAGACAGTTTTTCCACAGATGGGGGGGTGGGGTCGGGGGGAGATGGTTCAGGCAGTAATGTGAGCGATGGGGAGCGCCACTTACCTCCTGCTGTGCAGCCCGGTTCCTAACAGGCCATAGATCAGCACTGGTCTACAGCCCAGGGGTTGGGGACCCCTGATCTAGAGGGACAGTGGCTCCACTGCAGTGTATGTCAGCCTGTGCCTTCTCTCCTAATTCTGTTCTTCACTCCCTGCCTCACGGTCCTAAGTTGCAGCAAATATCTGTGCTCTCTCCCCACCAGATTTTTTTTTTAATTTTATTTATTTATTTATTATTTTTTTGGGGGTACACCAAGTTCAATCAACTGTTTTTATACACATATCCCTGTATCCCCTCCCTTCCTTGACTCCCCTCCCCCCGAGTCCCCCCCACCCTCCCCGCCCCAGTCCTCTAAGGCATCTTCCATCCTCGAGTTGGACTCCCTTTGTTATACAACTTCCCACTGACTATCTATTTTACAGTTGGTAGTATATATATGTCTGTGCTATCCCCACCAGATTTTGATAGTCTTTGTTTCTGTAAAAGTGAGAAAAAAGACCTTTCTCCTTCAACAATAACGCTTGCTGTGTTTCCAGCAGTGTGCTGCAGTTCCGGTGTCATCTGGGTTAATGCTCGTCCACTGTCCTACCCATATCCTAAAATGGAAAAGCAGGCTGTGGGGCCTCAGTGAAGGAGTAAGCAGTTGAGCCCGGTTAATATACTTTGTACTTGATGTGGCTACTTAGAACTATGCTGTAGTCTGTATCTTTGTAAACATCATTAAATACAAAGGTTTTTCCATTAAACATATAACCCTGCCACTTATCTTTCCCAAGAATAAGAGGCGATTCCCTGCCTAACTGAAACATTCCAGGGAAGAGTAAACAGCTCCTGGCTCCAGGCACAGAAGAGATGCAGCCACTTATATCCTTTAAAATTGTTGCAGACAAGCCCAACCTGGGGAGCTGCCCAGCTCACTGAGTGGTGACATTTTCATTTTTTTTAATTATGCAAAGTGCCCTCAAATCAGAATGACCTGACAGTCCCTCTTAAGTGGTTCATATGTTCTAAACACATCCTCTCATTTTGTAACATTGTGGGCCTCATTCCATAATTTTAATTTTCTGGCTGTTGGCTGATAACGTCTAAAATATTTACCCAGATACACTCTACAAGTGACAGTCTTCAAGAGCTGTCTTTTTTTGTTTTTTTTATTTTGGGGTTTTTTTTCCTTTTTGGAAGATGCCATTTTGGAGAGCAATGATGGGAAATCTTGATATTGCGTAAAATTCTATAAATAGAATGTTTGACTCTCAGACTGTTCTAGTCTATGCAGTGAATTACAAATCAGTATCAAAACTACAGGATCACAACTCTTCTATAGCTGTCCATGCAGTAGTATCAAACCTGAGGACCCCAGAACCCAGAGATTAATTAACATCCTCTTTCTTAAGTAGCAGGAAAAAAAAATGCATTCATTCTTGGTTGGATGTTAACATTACAGCAATTCTTGAGATTCATGAAAGGAAAATCATAAAAGGAGCTCTAGGCTGTAAGCACTGGTTTAAAGCAAGTTTTACTGCAATGTGGATGAAGAATTTGTTAACCTTTGGGATGGACAGGGATGCCTCCTTGGCATGTGAGAAGCAGGGTGTAGAGACTGAGTTGTAAGATAGATTGGTAGCACACATTCATTGTTACAAGACTGAAGTCCGTCGTAAATAAAGTTCATGTAATGGAGCATACTGTCTTGTTGACGTTTGAGAAAAATAAGATATAAAGGGTGAATTTAATCCAGATATTCCACACTGGACCTAGTTTAGTAGGTGCTTGAAAAGACTGATTGCACTATACAGAAGTGAGCTGGAGTGTCTGAATCTGCCCCTGACAGACTGAGCAGCTGATGAGAAAATAGAAGGAGACACCAAGCATCCTGAGAGTCTTCATTTCCCCTCTCGTGGAATTTCACCGGAAGCAGAGAGAAGTGACCTACCACACTACGTGATGGATAATTAGAGGCACAAAGCAACACGTCTAAAAGCCACACGTGGATTTGCATCCTTACTCTGCCACTTAGTAGCTTCACACCTTGGGCAAAATATTTGACTTTCTGAGTCAGTTCCTGTGGGAATTAATAACAACATCTTCATTACATTATTGTATTGTACAAAGTACTTGGCAGTTTTCCCTGGCAGTTGGTAAGCATTCAGTAAATAGTAGCAGTAACTTAATATGAGATGGATTCTTTTTTAGGGTCAGATAGAAAATAATTTTTTGGAGGTTATTGCCTCTGTCCTTCCTTGCCTAAGGTATAAGGCCTCTACAGAGAGTCATGGAAGCTGATGGAGACATCAACACCTACCTCCACAGCCAGGCCAGCAGAAAGCCCTGGCAACCCAGGCAGGGAACAGTTGTCCTCTCATTCCAAAAGTACATGTGAGTTTCATTTTCCTAGTTCTCTAAGATATCCCAGAAACCTAACTGGGTTTAAAAGTAACAAAACATTCTTTTCAACCAACTTTTAAAATGTCTACTTGATAAGCTAGGTGTTATATGTTACAGTTACCTAGCTGTGGAGCCAAAATTGTAATCGTCATAAACCAAGAAAAGAGCTACAGAAATGCTTTTGCATCCTGTGGACCCCAGTAATATGTGATCCTTTCATGGAGGATTTGGGAGTTTTGAAGAACTATAGAATACCTACAAAAAAGCCACATGTGGTTCTAAGGCTGCAAATACGTGTCAAGAAATTGAAATTCCTAGGAAAACCTCTCTAGAAATATTAGTATTAAAGCTGAGAAGTTGCCTTGGCTAATTCCGTTAGACATGACTAGGCTCAGTCATGGTGCTACCAGATGTCACACCTGGATGTGTCCACCCTACAGAATGAGGGCCCTCACAAGACTACCCAAATTAAGAAAAAGTCATAAAAATATATTGTTTAAAAACCGAGAGAAGGGATTTTTAAGAATTGAGCTATAAGAATTGATTCTACTCTGCAGCCTCTTCAGTCTAATAGGCAGCAAGTTAAAAAGGAGATAATGAAAATACTGAAGGAATTAAGAAGGGCTATCAATAGGAATGCAGATTGCTATAAAAAAGGAACTAAAATTATAGAGAGGAGCCAAGAAAAATTAGAAAACTCATTTGCTGTGATAAGAACTGCGCTATAGGCAATGAATAGCAGATTGAATAATGCACAAGAACAAATAAGTGTTCTGGAAGATAGAATAATGGAAATCACCCAGTCAGAACAGCAGAAAGCAAGCCAAATTGGGGGGAAAAAAAAAAGAAAGCAAAATAAGAAACCTATGGGATAATATAAAGCATGCCAATGTAAGCATAATAGAGATCCCAGAAGGAGAAGAAAGAGAAAAGGGGATCAAAAATGTATTTGAAGAAATTATGGCTGAAAATTCCCAAACCTAAAGAAGGAAACAGATATCTAGGTACAGGAAGCACAGAGGGTCCCAAATAAGATGAACCCAAACAGACCTACACCAAGACATATTATAAGAGAAATGGCAAAGTTAAAGAGAAGATTCTGAAGGCAGCAACAGAAAAAGAGTTAGTTACAAGAGAACCCCAATAAGGGTATCAGCTGACTTCTCTGTAGAAACATTTGCAGGCCAGAATGGAATGACAAGATATAGTCAAAGTCCTGAATGGGAAAAATCTGCAACCTAGGATGCAGCAAGATTATCATTTAGAATAGACGGAGAGAGAAATATTTCTCAGACAAGTAAAAACTAAAAGAATACATACAGCAATACTAAACCTATCCTAAAAGAAATATTGAAAGGTCTTCTCTAAATAGAAAAAGAATCAAGAATGTATAGGAAAGAAAAAATCACAAATGGAAAGTAAATCACTTAATATGCCAGTAGACAGATTTTTTTTTTAAAAATCAAAAAGATTTTTGTGAAAGCAGTGGCAACCACAATGAACAGCAAAAGGATAAACATGAAGATGTAAGAGAAGACATCAAAATCATAAAATGTGGTGGAGAAGAGTAATAAAATGTAGTTCTTTGGTTTTTTTTTTTTTAAGAATGTGTTTGAGCCTTTATGACTACCAGTCTAAAGCTGGTAGATATAGGAATGGGTTTAAATACTTGAAAAACAAGGTAACCACAAATCAAAACATCAAATAGATTTATAAAAACCAAAAAGATGAGAATGCAAACATAATATAAAAGGAAATCATAAGCCACAAGAAGGAAAAGAAAGGAACAAAGAAGAAATAGAAAATCAACTGGAAAACAAGGTTTAAAATGGCAATAAATACATATCTATCAATAATTACTTTAAATGTCAGTGGACTCAGTGCTCCAATCGAAAGACAAGGGAGTAGCAGATTGGATAAGGAAAAAGAAAAAAAACAAGAGCCTACAATATGCTGCGTACAAGAGAGCCACTTCAAGGCCAAGGACACACATAGATTGAAAGTGAGGGGATGGAAAAAGATACCTCATGCAAATGGAAATGACAAGAAAGTGGGGGTTGCCCTACTCGTATCAGACAAAATAGACTTTAAAACAAAGGCCATGAAGAAAGATAAATAAGGACACTATATATTCATAAAGGGGTCAATACAAGAAGAGGATATTACATTCCTCAAAATATATGCAACCAATACAGAAGCATCCATATACATAAAACAAATACAAACAGACATAAAGGGAGAAATTGATGGGAATCCAATAATAGTAGGAGACTTTAACACCCCATTCATATCAATAGACAGATTTTCTAGACAAAATCAGTAAGGCAGCAGAGATCCTAAAGAGTATGATAGAACAATTAGACTTAATTGATATTTTTAGGACATTACATCCAAAAAAACCAGGATACACATTCTTTTCAAGTGCACATAGAACATTTTCTAGGCTTGACCACATACTAAGGCACAAAACAAACCTCAACAAATTTAAGAGTATAGAAGTTATTTCAAGTCTCTTTTCTGACCACAACGGAATGAAAGTAGAAATCAACCACAGAAAAAGAAATAAAAAAATGATTACATGGAGACTAAACAACATGCTACCAAACAAACAAAAAACAGTGGGTCAACAACAAAATCAAAGAAGAAATCAAAAAATATCTTGACAAATAACAATAAAAACACAACAATATAAAATCTATGGGATGCAGCAAAAGCAGTTCTTAGAGGGAAGTTCATAGTGATACAAGCCTTCCTCAAAAAACAAGAAAAGTATCAAATAACCTAAGCTACCAGCTAAAAGAATTGGAAAAGAAGAACAAACAAAACTTAAAGTGAGCAGAAGGAAGGAAATAATAAAGATCAGAGAAGAAATAAATAAAATAGAGATTTCAAAAATAATAGGAGGGCTTCCTAGGTGGCGCAATGGTTAAGAACCTGCCTGCCAATGCAGAGGTCACGGGTTCGATCCCAGCTCCAGGTAGATCCCACATGCCACGGAGCAACTAAGCCCGTGTGCAAAAAAAAAAAAAATAATAGGAAAAAATCAACAAAACCAAGAGCTGGTTCTCTGAAGGGTAAACCAAATTGACAAACCTCTGGCCAGGCTCACCAAGAAGAAAAAAGTGAGGACCCAAGTACACAAAATAAGTGAAAAAGGGGAAATACTGACACCACAGGAAAAAAAAAAACAACATGTAAGACAGTACTGTGAACAATTATATGGCAACAAATTCAACAACCTAGAAGAAATGGGCAAGTTTCTAGAAACATACAGCCCACCAAAACTGAATCAAGAAGTAGATAATTTGAACAGACCAATCCCTAGAAGTGAAATAGCATCTGTAATTTTAAAAACACCCTGCAAACAAAAGTCCAGGACCAGATGGTTTCACAAGTGAATTCTACCAAACATATAGAGAAGAACTTATACTAATTCTTCTCAAACTCTTACAGAAGATTGAAGAGGAAGGAATACTCCCAAACACATTCTATGAAGCCCCCATCACCCTGATACCAAAGCCAGACAAAGACAGTATCAAAAAAGAAAATTTCAGGCCAATATCTTTGATGAATATAGATGCAAAAATTCTGAACAAAAATACTTGCAAACTGAATCCAACAACACAAAAAAAGATCATACACCTCAACAAGTTGGATTCATCCCAGCATCACAAGGATAGTTCAACATATGCAAATTAATCAGTGTGATACACCATATCAACAAAAGAAGAGACAAAAACCACATGATCACTTAATATATTCAGGAAAAGCATTTAATAAAATTCAACACCCATTCATGATAAAAACTCTTACCAAAGTTGGTATGGAGGGAACATATCTCAACATAATAAAAGCTATTTATCACAAACGCACAGCCAATATAATACTCAACAGTGAAAAGCTACAAGCCTTCCCACTAAATTCTGGAACAACACAAGGATGCCCCCTCTCACAACTTCTATTCAACATAGTATTGCAAGTCCTAGCCACAGCAATCAGACAAGAACAGGGGAGAAAAAAAAAGAAAGAAGATATGCGTATATTATAAGTTAACCTTAAAAATGCATTCCAGTATACATTAAGTGCAGACAAATACAGTTTGATTCCACTTTTATGAGGTACCTAATGTAGTCAAATTCAGAAAGTACATTGGTAGATGCCAGGGGGGAGGGGGTTGGGAGGGGGACTGGGGAGTTAGTGTTTAATGGGGACAGAGTTTCAGTTTAGGAAGGTGAAAAATTTGGGAGATGGATGATGGTGAGAGTTGCACAATAATTTGAATGTACTTAGTGCCACTGAACTGTACAGTTAAATATGGTTAAAATAGTATGTTTTATATTATGTGACTTTTACCACAAAAAAAATTTTTTTTAAGAAGAAATAAAAGGTATCCAAATTGGAAGAGGAGAGGTAAAATTGTCATTATATGCAGATGACATGATACTATATATAGAGACCCTAAAGACTCCACACAAAACTGCTAGACCAATACATGAATTCAGCAAGGTAGCAAGATACAAGGCTAACATTCAGCAAGGTAGCAGGATACAAGGCTAACATACAGAAATCTGTTGCATTTCTTTACACTGATAATGAAATATCTGAAAGAGAATGTAAAAAAAAAAATGCCTTTTAATTGCATCAAAAAAAACCAAAAATACTTAGGAATAAACCTGACCAAGGAGGTGAAAGACCTGTATGCTGAGAACTATAAAACGTTAATAAAGGAAAGTGAAGATGATTCAGAGAAATGGGAAGATATTCACATGCTCTTGGATTGGAAGAATTATGGCCATACTAACCAAAGAAATCTACCCATGTAATGGGTATCCCTGTCTAATTACCTATGACATTTTCCACTGAACTAGAACAAATAATTCTAAAATGTATATGAAATCACAAAAGACCCAGAATTGCCAAAGCAATCCTGAGGAAAAAGAACAAAGCTGAAGGCATAACCCTCCCAGACTTCAGACAATAATACAAAGCTACAGTAATCAGAGCAGTGTGATATTGACACAAAAGGAGCAGACATATGGATCAATGGAACAGAATGGAGAGCCCAGAATTAAACCCACCCACCTACAGACAGTCTTCGACAAAGGAGGCAAGAATAATACAATGGAAAAAAGTCTCTTCAGCAAGTGGTGTTGGGGAAGTTGAATAACCACATGTAAATTAATGAAGTTGAAACACACCCTCACACTACACACAAAAATAAACTCAAAATGTCTTAAAGACTTAAACATAAGTACAAGACACCATAAAACTACTAGAAGAGAACATAGGCAAAACATTCTCTGACAGAAATTGTAGCAATACTTTCTTAGATCAGTCTCCCAAGGCAGTAGAAATAAAAGCAAAATAAGCAAATCTACAAGCTTTTGCACAGCAAGGGAAACCATAAAATGAAAAAAAACAAACTACAGACTGGGGGAAAATATTTGCAAATGATGCAACTGACAAGGGCTTAATTCCCAAAATACACAAACAGCTCAATTGAAAACTGGACTGAAGATCTAAGTAGACATTTCTCTAAAGAAAACATACAGATGGCCAACAGGCACATGAAAAGATGCTTAGTATCGCTAATTATTAGAGAAATGCAAATCAAAACTGCAATAAGGTATTACCTTACACTGGTCAGAATGGCCATCATTAAAAAACCTACAAATGCTGGAAGGGTGTGGAGAAAAGGAAACCATCCCACCCATTGTTGGTGGAAATGTAAATTGGTGCAGCCACTATGAAGAACGGTATGGAGGTTCCTCAAAAAACTAAAACTAGAGTTGCCATATGATCCAGCAATCCCACTCCTGGACATATATCCAGACAAAACTATAATTCAGAAAGATACATGCACCCCTGTGTTCGAAGCAGCACTATTCACAATAGCCAAGACATGGAAACAACCTAAATGTCCATTGACAGATGAATGGCTAAAAAAGATGTGGTACATATATACAATGGAATACTACTACTTGGTTATTAAAAAAAATGAAATCATGCCATTTGCAGCAACATGGATGGACCTAGAGATGATCACACTAAGTGAAGTAAGTCAGAAAGAGAAAGACAGATACCATATTATATCATTTATATGTGGAATCTAAAATATGACACAAATGAACTTATCTACGAAACAGAAGCAGACTCACAGAGAACAGACTTGTGGTTGCCAAGGGGGATGGAGCGTGGGGGAGGGATGGATTGGGAGTATGGGAGTAGCAGATGCAAGCTATAATATATAGAATGGATAAACAATAAGGTCCTAATGTATAGCACAGGGAACTATATTCAATATCCTGTGATAAACAATAATGGAAAAGAATATGAAAAAGAATGTGTACATAAATGTATAACTGAATCACTTTGCTGCACAGCACAAATTAACACATTGTAAATCAACTATCTTCAATAAAATAAATCTATAAAAAAAATTGATCCTACTCTGAATTTTTATTTTGTCTTTGGGCTTTCTCCTTCTGTTGGGTATTAATATTAGAGAAGACAAGGGGGGAGGGGTAAATTGGGATTAACATACACTACTATATATAAAATAGATATAGTATAGTATCTATACTCCAATAAAAAATTTTTTTAAAGTGATCTAAATTAAAGCTAAAAAAATATATTAGAGAAGGCATAAAGGGAAAATTTTCTTAAATAAACCTGACGTATTCATAGTTAAGTTTAGGTACTAAAAAGATTAATCTGGAAGTGAGTGTTTACTTTTCAAAATAGTTGCTCTACAAAAGGATTCACTAAGGATTCCACTAATTAACGAGGTCTCCTAAGGCATTTGACATTTAATTAATTTTAATTACAGCTTTTGAAGAGTACTCTGTAAGCAAGCCATACCTACATTTCCCATTTGTTAATTGAAATAAGTACTGAATTATTATTGTGTTTTGGTAATTTTGAAACTAATTGCCTTCGGTTTTGTGTAGGTTATTTATTTTTAAATGAAACCTTCTAGGCCAAGAAATTGTTTTCTCCTGTGTCTACTGAAAGTCTCAATGATTAGAATGTTAATAAAGTCACTGTAATAGTCTATGGGATAGCCCTTGTTTCAAATCTGCACTCTTGGGTTTACCATTTGCACAAAATCACATTATTAGGAAGGTTATATACTATTTAAATATATCTATCATGCATTATACTCCTTGCTCAGAAAAGGTCTTTATTCTCTGCCCCAATGGCAGAGTCTTTCTTCGGAGTCCAGGGAAGCACCCTGAATTTAAACAAGTATTCTTTTCAGAACTGCGTGCCCTTCTTGTTTCCAGTAGCGGCCTCCTGTGCCCTCCGTCTTGACTCCCTCACCCGAGGCCTGGAGGTTGGAGGCCACCGCAGACCCAGGCCTGCCTTCGGTCCTTATCCTCCGCATACACAATGGGAAAAAGAAACGCACGCATCTGAGAATCAGGATTTCAACTGTAAATCACATCTGCCCTTGCGCAATTTGTCAAATAGACGTTCATTTATTGCCATGTTGTCATTATAGAACTTTAATTTCTGTTTGGCTGAAAATACCCCTGATGGGTATGTGACAGGGTTGTGAACTCTTTGTATAAAAGCCTCTTTATAAATAAGATTTCTTAAGGCTGTAATGATTTTGTTATCTGGGAGAGGGAGTGTGGGAAGAAATGTAAAATACAGGGCAGAGGGCATGCAGTGAAGGCAGAGTTACAAAGTTCAGGGGAGCATGGTTACAAAACGCCTTTCTCTGGAACACTGACATTATCCCAAAGTCAGCTTCTTAGAGAAGAAGACCCATAGTAAAGGTGGGTCCAGTTTTAGACCAAGCTCGCCTGTAGTGTGTGTTTTCTGAATTATTGTCAACACAGAAACAAAATGATCCTTAGTGCACCTGAAGGATGGCAGAAGCCCATTAGTGACTGCCCAGAGGCCCAAGCATTGTGGTCTTTGAACCCCAAGATTTTCACCCACAGGCGTGTAATGGCAGATTTTAGACTGTAGACAAGGAAGTGTGAGGCCTTGTCGGCAAGTGTCCAGATCCATTGCCTTGTATTTAAAAGTTGAGTAATTGCTGCTGTGAAATGGATCCCACCCCCCTCGGGAAAAAAAAAAAAAAAAAAAAAAAACAGTTCAGCAAAGAACATGTCAGAGTAAGTGTTCCATTTCCCTAAGCTGTCTGCTTGGTCCAGTTAGTGAAGGGATATGAAAGTGTCATTTCTCCCATGGAAGAGAAGTAGGGAGTTCCGAGAAACTAAGACTTTCCAGGAAACATCATCATACCAAAAAGCCCCCATTCCTACATTTCATAATGCATTTCACAAGCATACTGTGTGTCATTTGTTTGTTGTATTCTTTTAATCCCTTGGAAGTGTCAGAGAAAGATAATGTCACAGAAGAAAGCAGCTCATATGTGTATAAACTACTCCAGTTGTATGTAATGTTTGAATTTGTCTTCTAAAGATTTACATTTAACTCTGTTTCCAACCATGCAATAATGAGCTTTGTATTTATAGTAAATTCTCATGCATTATCTTTAACAGGTAGCTATTTAGGGAAAAGACCTTATTTTCCCTTTTTCACAAATTGTTGGTCCTTCACCCCCAGGCTCAGTTCCTTCCCAGCTAAACAGAGTTACAGCTGTGAGGAGGGGGGAGGGGAAAGGATGCTTAAATGCCTGTTCCAGGAGTCAGGAAATCAAGTTACACTTCTGGAGAGTATTCTGAAAATAACGAAAATAGTCCCATTCTATGACGCATGTGATTCTGACCACAGGTTAGAGTTGGGTTTTACCTTGGTTGACCCACCTTCCTGTAGTGACACGAAGCTTTCCAGAGCCATTTACTCTATTGCGCATGTCTGTCTTTGCTTTAGCTGTTAGATAATAAGCTGCCATTGATTATTTTTCTGGTTTCCCATGGCCAGTACTGGCATGGCGAAGGCAGAGAGCAGTGAGGAATGTGTCCTTCTCTCCATCCCAGGAGTCAGTATGCACTTGACCTCTAGGTTACATGCATCCATGTACCTACCCAGGCACGTTTTCAAGTTTCCTCCAGGTTAAAAAGAAAAAAGCCATGCCTCCTTCAACCCACTATCCCTTTCTAATAACTGCCTCCCCCTTCATTCCCAGCTCCTTCCTTCCTTCCTTCTTGTAAAGAGTGGTCTGTCCTCACAAACTCCACCCTCACATCCTGTTCTGGCTGTGACTTCCTGGAATCTGCTTCTGGTCCCCTCACTCAACTCAAGCTTCATTTGCTAAGATCCCCAGTGACCTGCTAACTGTCACACATCTTCCTGACCTGCCTCGACTTCCTGCCGTCCTTCATCTTCACAGCATCCCTCTCCTGAGCCGTCCTCCCCACCATCTGCTTCTTTGACACTGCTGGGACCTGTTCCGCCCCGTGAGCGGTGAGATACGGTTCCGTGTGTTTCTCTCCCTTGGTCTCCTCCTCTGCCGGCCCCTTAGGGGTTCAGCTCTCTTCACTTCTTACCTAGGATCTCAGTGCCGCCAGCGCTTCAGATTCTATCAGTAGAACATCGAGCTCAAACTCTTTTCATCACTGAATTCCGTGGTTTCTCCCAATCCCTGTTCTTCCTTCTAAGTGTCTGTCTGATAAAAGACACCAGGATTTGTCTCGCCATCTAAGCCCCCGCACCAGGGCATAATTCTGGTGGATTTCTCCCGCCTCTGTACCTTTTGTACACTCACACTTCCTTCCTCCTCCAGACTTTCTCAGTATAATTTCCTATGCGTTTGTTCTTTCCCTGCCCTCTTGAGTCATTCGAGATGCTCCCACTGACCTTTGTTCCACCTTCTATTACTACAGGGTCGATTTTTATCTCAGTCGTGTGTTGGTCTCCTTCCCTCCCTCCCAGCTAATTCCAGGGGTTACTCATTCTTGTCTGCTCAGGGAGCGTGTGATGGGCACTCAGCATGTAATTGATCAATAGTAAATGGAGTTAATGTTGTTCATAGGAAACGGGAAAGTGACACCATGTTCTTCAGACTTCTAGGGGCAGTGGGAGTAGATGGTGCCAGTGATTCCGGCTGTTAGCCCTCAGGACAGACACCCTCTACAGATTCCTTGAAACCCCACTAGTAAATTGTGTTAGATGGCAGTCACTTGAATATGGCTCCCTGAGAATATGCCTCGTAGACTAATGAGAAGTGATGGTTCTAGAAAGAGCTGAACTCACCCTTTCCACCTCTCAATAAATTAGCTTTCTGTTTAGCCCTGGGTTTGCAGTCTTCTGCTTGAATACTGGGGAGAGGTGTCTTACTCCTGGGTAGCGGTATCTTATCTCTGATAAGGTTGAATCATTGAGCATTTCTTTAAAAAAGGGAAAGACTTGATGTGAAGAGGCCAGGATGAGAGGATTGTGCTGGAAATAAAACTGCTGGAAAGAAAGGCTTTAGACCAGAGAACTGCTTGTGAAGCCAGGCTCTGGGTAGGGATGGGAGTCCACTCTCCCTGAATCCATGCCGTGGTCATTGACCCTGTCAGAACCGGCGGGTGCCAGGAGCTTGGCTGTAAACACTCAAGCTACTCATCAGCAGAAATTACCTACCAGTAGGCAAAAGTCACCCATAATCTGTAGTAACACCTGCCTCAGACAGAATGCCGTCCCCTCCCTTAGAGGTTTATTCCTGATAATCCGAGTACCTTGCTCCCCCTGCGCTGCCAGTTAAAGTTCAGCCTTAAACGCTGCACTGGAAGGGAAGAGATGGGCTCTGGTCCGTCGGGCATGGTGTGTCCCATCGCATCCTCATTTAGAATAGTTGCGGGGGGCGGTGGGGGATTGGGGGGTGCTGACAGCAAAGCCACATTTCCCAGTTCAGAAGTACTGTCATTTTCATGCTGACACCACGTCCCGTGTGGTGATGGCAGAGCCGAGGGTGGTCATAGGGGACAGGGCTGCTGGCACCTCCCCCCCATCAAGATTGACACCCATATGAAGACCCAAAAAAATGAACATGCAGCCCAAAGGATTTATCAGTGCCAGTTTCCACATAAAAATTTGAAAGGCATTCTTATGGTCTACGTTTAAAAATGAAAGTGCCTTGGTGTATTTATTTTGTGACATCTGATAACCTCTGCCAGCCACAGCGCAGTAAGAACAGTGATGACGGTCCCTACCGTTTCCACTTTCAGGTTAATTGGATATACATGGAAAGTAAGTGAACAGACATGGGGTGTTGGCAGAGTTCAGAAGCAGTGACGAGTACTGATGACTACTTGTGATGGTCCCACACGTACGTGCCCATGACGGTTAGGGCTGGACCTTGGGAAGCGACCAGAGGGGATGGGCCGTGAGAACTAAAGCAGAGCAAGAGGCAGGAAACCACAGGACGTATTTAGGGGACATGGCATCTGCTCCATTGGATGGACCTCTATGTCCATATAGAGGCAGAGTGGGGGGGATAACTAGAAAGATGGGCTCAAATGGGATAGTTTCTTCTAGCGAGAAGAGATCACTAGAAAGACTGCAGCGGGCCTCAGTGAGAGGCAGGAGAAGCTGGACTTTATCCAGGAGCCACTGGAGATGGGAAGTAACATGACAAAAGCCACATGCTGAGACTTTTAGAAGGAATGTGCTGAAAACATAGCACTGAAACGCAAAACTGAATATGAGGGAAAACTGGAAATAGGGTGATTGGTCATCCAGTCATTTCTCTTGGGTATAAATGTCCTGTGATGACTCAAATCAAGAAGCGAAGAGAAGAAGAATGACTACTGTTAAAAGGGTGGAAGAAGAAGTAAGATGGCACAGTAAACCCTCACCATGTGTCACTTCCGAACCCCAAAATGTGTACATTCCCCAAAGCATATATAGTTTTCCCATAAAATGCCCTGCAGAACGACGTCATTCAAGCATGCACATCTGCAGCAAGTTAAAAGCAACACGTGGAGACAAGTCTGCAGGTCCATCAGCCATGCCTTCCCCGCGAGGGCCGCCCCCACTGCACCTGCTGGGCGTAGCACTGGTTTCGTGCTTGCAGTATTACAGCCGAATTCTTGCTGCCAACAGGGTCCCTTTGAAGTCAGGTTTTGTTTTGTTTTTAACTACCTTATCTCCAGTATGAGTTTCAAATAAGCCTAGATCTTTCCCATTGAAGTCACATGATTACAGCCAAACTTGGCCCCTCATCACAAGGGAAGAAATCTTTCTTTGGGCTTATGTTAATACCTCCTCACAGACCAGATCCCATCTCCTAAGAATAATACACACCTACACACACACACGCACACACCCCTTTGTTCTTTAACTCCTTTCAGGAGTCATGTGGCCATCTCAGAAGCTTTCCATGTATCAATTGCCGTTTGGGCTTTAGCTGGAAAGGCTTCCGGTCAGCCGAGCTCACCTCATCAGCCCCTGTGACCTACAAATGCTTTTTACTACTCCCTGCCCGCTCCCCTCTCACCCAGGAAACCTATGGGGAAGCTCTTTAGGACTGCCCAGTTATGGGAGCAGGAGGCAGAACCAGCTGTCAGGAACCTTGAGTGCCTGAGGTTATAAGAAGAGAAGAGAGGACTTCCCAGAGGTCAAATTCAACTACAAGTGGCTGCTTTTCTGTGTTCCGAGACCTAGTCAGCCAATAATCCTAAATTAAAATCCATATTGTAATTGACATCTCAGCATATCATAATTGACATCTAGGTAAGCGGTCCCTAATGAAATGTTTAATGGCTAATTCCAAAATTTAGAAATTTCTATATCAAATTCAGCCTTAACCCTGTTTTCCACATGCTTCTCTCTGATCGCATGTAGAGAACTGTTTATTTTTAAAATTGAGAAGTTAACTGACAGATTGCTTATCTTCTTACGTTTCCCATGATTCCTGTTACTCTAAGCATAAACAGAACCAAGCATATCTGTAAAAGCTACACCCATCCATCCCAGATGCTAAAGACATTCCCTAAGAAAGAAAAGAAACACAGTTGGCTACTATACGATTCGATTCGCTAACAAGACAGAAGGAAGATGACACAATATCTTATTTTGTAACCAGTATACGTTCCCCAAAGCTAGGGAGTGGAGGGGTCCAGCCAGAACTTTTCAATGTCCTAGTTGGTTCTCAGCTTCTTAAGAAAAAAAGACCCCAAAAGTGGGGACAAGAGTTCCCCTGGGCCAGCTTACAAGCCTCTCTCTACCTTATCCAAACTTCATTTCCTCCACCACCACCACCTTTTTAAAAGCTCAAAAAGGGCAAGCCTGCAGCTGTTGGAGAAGAGAATCTGCTGCTCCGAATATTTTGTTTTAGCCTAAAGTGCTGCAGATGAAAAACTATCCAGTGGGTCCCGGTAACCAGGGTGGTGGATCCTTCAGGAGGGAGCACTGATCCCCAGCCCCAGGGAGAAATGCAGCCAGTGAGACTTTAAATGGCTTGTTTCGCTTAGAATTGAGGTTTGCCAGGTCACCTGGGGTCACGTGACTTTTTTAAACATCTGGATTTCTCCAGCAAGTGAATCAGGCCTTGGAAGCCAGTTAGAGGCCCAGGGTGCAGCAGAGGTGGTAGACGATGTGATGTAATGTGAGCCCATCTCATTAGGTCTTAAGCAAACTCCAAACCCAAGCCAACAGGAGCTGCCGTTTCACTGTCTTCATTACCCAGAGCCCCTTGGACAGAAGAATCGAAGCCAAAGGTGAAAAAATGGGTGGGAACACAGCCTAGAAGCAGGCAAGGGCGTTTTGTTTTGTTTTTACAAAGTCGGAATTGGCTGTTTTTAGCAATGTAGTGAAGGATAGGCTGGCTGAACCAGGTATAAACTGCCCCCTGCTGTCTGACACACAGAAGTACATAAAAGTATCTGGTTCATCAAAAAGACCCGTATTCTCAGTGCCAGCCATGAATGGAAAACAAGCTGGGGTAAAGGCAGGTAGAGGACGGCACAGGTCACCTGCCTTCTGTCTGTTGTGAAGATGAAGGGAGGATGAGAGAGGTGGAGGCGGCTCTTGTAAACAGTACTGTTTTTTTGGATTTGGAGAGCTGTCTCATTACACCACTTGTTTCTCAGAGTATGGTCCGTGGTCCAGCAGCAGCATCACCCAGGAGCTTGTTAGGAATGCAGAGTCTCAGGCCCCACCCTTGGTCCGCTGAGTCAGAACCTTCATGAAACAAGATCCCCAAGGGATTCACATGCACATTTACCTGTAGGAAGCTCTGGTCATAACTTCAGAAGGAGCTTTTTTTTTCCCCCCAACTAGAGAAGGTCCGCTGTTCCCTGAGGTTTGGATCAAATCGCATTGAGTTTGAACAGTGAATAAACACAACTCCCCAGGAAAATGGAATGCTCTATTAAGATCGTGATCGCTTACGCCCTTATGTTCTTCTTACTCCTGTTTTCCATGTCCTCCTGTATCCCTGGCTCTTTACTGTGCCGTCCTTCCCATTACTTGCTACGTTTCAGCAGCATCTGCCAACCGTTCCTTTCAGGGTCGCTCTGGCCCAGCACGTTGGTGCTGGGCTGTCATCTCTGGCAGCCTCCTGTTTCCCACTGCCTTTGTGTGCTCAGGTCTCCCCTCCTGTCCTTCTGCCCCTGCTGGTGTCGCGTCAGAGCAGCCCCTGGACCCTCCAGGAGGGAGCTGGCCCCGTGCGCGGTCCGCGTGTCTCTAACCCCGCGTGTTCTCTTCTGCGCCAGGTCAGGGAAGAATGCCGGCTCCTGAACGCCCCGCCTGTTCCGCCCCGCAGCGCAAAGCCTCAGTCCACCAGCCCCTCGGTCCCTCCTCGCTCAGCCAAGCCGGCGCGGCAGCAGACTCGCTCTCCCAGCCCCACCTTGTCCTACTATTCTTCAGGGCTGCACGACATGTAAGTCCTATGCCAGGGCCCACTTCCGCACGGTCTCCTCATCAGCCAGGTCCCTGGTCCTTGAGAACAGTGTCAGGGAGCCATCCCCTGGGCAGGGTGGTAGGAGAGGACGTTTTCTTTTTTAAACGGAAAAAAATAAAAAACACTTTTTTACCTGGATGGGTATGATGGGGCCCCATTGGTTCTGAGCTAGGATAGAAGAGCCAGTGACCTCTGGCTCTTCTGTGAGGGGTTCAGTGGCAAAGGCTGGCATCTGTTTCTCCCCACCTTGACTTCAACACACACAAACAGCACCTTCAAGGAGGACCTGGGATTGCAGGCATCCTGTCGGCTGTCTACTCTGAATTTCCACCCAGTGCCAGAGTCCCTTCCTGACCGCCACTGTCAGGCAGTCTTCCATCTCCATCTGGATCCTCCCAGTGCTGTGAGCTCATTCTTTTGCACTGCGGCTCATTCCATGGTTGGCATACGCTGATAACATTTTTTAGAAATCTTTCATTATGTCCAGCTGAAATCCATCTTCTTGTAACTTTCTTATGTCTAGAGAAACAAGTGTAGGTTCACCCTGCTTCTCTTGGTCAGGCTGTGAAACCGTGAGGTTAGCCATGATGTACGTCTTCTGCAAAAGAGGCAGCCTCAGTTCCACCCACGGTCCCTAACTCCACCACCCCATCCCTCACCTCTGAGCACACTCTGCTTTGGTGGTCGCTCTTAAGATAGCGCCCCAGAGCCAAACGTGATCACATGTGATCGTGACAGGTTCAAGTAGCTCTCCTTGGCAGATATTTTTTCGTTCCCTGGACATTTAAATCTTTATGCTGATGTTACTCAATTGTGCAGAAACCAAGGCAAGCATAAGCATTTTATTCGAAACATTTCTTCCAGCCTCAGACTCTTGGATGGAAATAGGGTCATCGGTGGTGGTGATGTAGTGCTGTCACCATAGCACAAGGATGACAAGCATGAGACTCCCACTTACTGCTCCCTGACTCCACCCTTGCCCACTGCAGACATCCCTAGTCAATCCCAACATGGCCAAAGGTTTTTCTCATCACAAAGATCCAGGCACCAGCTAACAATGATTTTCTTGTCAGTTAAAAAAATATATGTATTTGCCATCTCTGCTATAGCATAATAAATCGGTATCTTCATATCCATAGTTACCAGTGAATTTTAGTAATTTAAAGTTGACTTTTTTCTTTTTTTTTTTTAAACCCAGTGAGGTAAAGCAAGTACTTTATTGCATTCATGACGGGAAATAAAGTATTTAATGCCTAACTACATTTTTCTACTCAGAAGTGACATCGATGGGATAAGGATAGGCTGGATATTTTACTTTTTTTCCCCACTCATCTCTGCCTCTCTGTGTTTGGCTTTTAAGCAGCGTTACTAAAAGTGACACGAGTCCTCCCGAAAGCGCTCCCGTTTCCTGCTACCCGTGTAACCGAGTGAAAGTGGATTCCGTGGACCCCAAGTCCCCGCTCGGCAGCCCCACTGCTGAAGCTCTGTCCTGCAGGCTCTCGTGGCCTAATCATTATTCCGGCGCGTCGGAGACCCAGACCAGGAGCGACTTCCTGCTGGATCCGAGCAGGAGCTACAGTTACCCCCGACAGAAGACGCCGGGCACGCCCAAGAGAAACTGCCCGGCAGCCTTCGACCTCGACGGCCGCGAGCTGCCGGCCAGCCCGCCCGGGCCCGGACCCGCGGAGCCTCACGGCGGCGGCCCGGGGTGCCCCAAGTCAGCCAGCTACTCTCTGGAGAGCACGGGCGAGAAGACCCTGGTGGCCGGGCCGGCCAAGCAGAGCATCTCGTGCCCCGCCCTGCCCCCCAGGGCCCCAAGGCCAGTGGAAGAGAAAGCCGCCCCCGACACCCCACCTTTGCCTCTGCAAATTGATGGTGCTGAGGAAGACCCCAAGTCTGGGTCGCCGGACCTCTCCGAGGACCCGTACTTTGTCCAGAAGGGCACGCAGGACATCTTCTCCGTGTCCTACCCCTTCTCGTCGCCGCTCCACCTCCAGCTGGCCCCCCGCTCCTGCGGCGACGGGTCCCCGTGGCAGCCACCAGCCGACCTGTCGGGACTCTCCATAGAGGAAGTGTCCAAGTCCTTGCGGTTCATTGGGTTGTCTGAAGACGTCATAGCATTCTTTGTGACCGAAAAGATTGACGGAAACTTGCTTGTTCAGCTCACGGAAGAGATCCTCTCTGAGGATTTCAAACTGAGCAAACTGCAGGTGAAGAAAATCCTGCAGTTCATTAATGGCTGGAGGCCCAAAATATAGCCAAATAACCCCAGCTAGCATTGAACAAAACAGATAATTGTGTGTGCTAGAAGGGGCGGGCTGGGACACAGTTTCATGGTTTTTTTGTTTTTTTTTTTTTTGCACTAAAAACCTTCTCTGTAAATAGGGATAAGAGAAAACTTACTATGCAGATTACGTTTTTGAATGGTGAACAGGCTATTTTGTACATCAATAAAAATGCTGTACAGAACACTTAGAGGTGTGCCTTGTACGTCACTCAACACTCAACAGCTGCTAAGAGACAAAAGGCATGTTCAGAGAAATAATTCTTACCTAAGTAGGTTTATGTGAGAAGGTATGATATTTATTTACAAAATAGCCAAAGCTGAAAGACATAAGAATCTTTAAAAAACAAAAAACAAACAAACAGAAAACACTTTTGAACAATTCCCTCCTTTGGGAGAATCAACTTTAGACAATTAACTCTATTCTGTGCTCTGTTGTTTGGATCGCTTAGTGCTAATTGTTTTACTCTTGTGCCTGAAAATGTTAGTGATATGAAATGACACTGCAGTGTTATGTGCTTGGTGGGTATCTCTTTATCAAAAGGCATTTTACAAAAGTCATGTGCTGGTAGAGGATCTATGACATCCTTAGAAATAATAAATCATGACCACAATAATTTATCTGTAACTGCTGCTAATTCTATTGAGCAGAGAAAAAAAAGACCAGAATATATACCAACATGTATATTTATCTATACACAGTGCAATGTATATTTTAAACATCAGTATGAGTCTGATCTTTTAGAGAACATCTGTTCACTTTCAAATATCCATTGAAGTTTGGGGCCCTTAATTAAGTCGACTCTCTTAGGAAGAGTGGACAGAATGATTCCAAAGATTCTCAGAACCTGTTCCCTCGAAGCTCAGTCTCATCAGGCTCCATCGTGGAAAACTTGGAACACGTCAGTTTTGAAGAATTAAATTTGATTTTAAACCTATTACAGGCTGGGTTTTGCATAGAATACTCCCGTGCCGATCATTGTCTGGGGAGATGACCGTTTCTGTTGAGTGATAATTCTTCTTGGGTTTGAGGGTCTTACTCTCCTGGTATGTGGGGATGAGGGGGTCTGGAGAGCATTTCTCAGAGCGTGTTAGGTGTTCTCAACATGCTTTGTGCTTTAGGAGAGCTCAGAAATCAGACATACTGTCCTCTGCTTCAATGTGTGCTACATCTGCTGCGTCATTTTTTAAAGTATCAATAAGAGTACTTGTTTAGTTCAGAAACCTCTTCTTTCCTCTCTTCCAAGGAAAATACATGATTACCATACTTTCATTCCAGCAATCCCAAGACCCAGTCTGACAGTTTTTGCCAAACGTGATTAAATATTCCAAAGTATAATGGCATCGACATCATTCTTGACTTTTTGAAGGAATCTGAATCTTAGAAAAGTTTTCATTCTTTGAGCAGCGTGTCATCCCTAGCCCTGCCTCCCCCGGAGTCTGTCCCTACAATCTGGGTGGACAGACAGCCACCAGGTGTCAGTGTGACTTGCAGGATTGGCTTACATGTTATTATCTGCTCTTCCTGCTCATCAGAATAAATAAACAAATGGAAGATGAGCCCTACCAGTCTAGTGTGGCAGACCTGTTCAACATGACTTCCTTTCATGCCATTAAAGATATTTTTAATCCATCTCATTGTTTAGAATTGAGGTGAATTGATACCTTTTCTCATTTTCCATCTTATATTTTTTTTTTTAAAAGAGGCTTTTTCCCTCAACATGTCCCTCAAAATGCAAATACTCCAGGTTAAAAGTACCCCATAAAAAGAGTAACCTGTAAAGTGTGTCACACTGGATCACCTCTTCAAAAGTAACTGACAAGTCTATGTAGACGCTTCCAGTACTGCACTCAGATAACATGCAGCCCCTTCGTGACTTTCATATTGAGAAAGCATCCTTCTGTGTGAGGGGCAACCCGCTAGGTCAAGTTAACTGCTCAGAACTTGCCTTTTAAAATAAAAACAGGATGCCGTTGAAAAGTTGCAAGTTTTCTTTGGCAACACCTTGCTGAATCCGTTCGTGAATCCTTAGTGCTTGGATACCGTTCTCAATTCAGGAGAGAGGAATGAGTGGGTTTTTGAGTTTACTATGATAATTGCCCCACATAAGCAACTGATTCCTTTTATCTTTTTTCTTTTTGTTTTTTTCTTTTGCAAAACCTTGACACAAAGACCTTTCTCTCTCTTTTCTTGTCGTATGTACATTGAGTTTGTATCGATAGCAAAAATCTCAGTGGTTTCTATTGAGACTCCTAGAGGGCAGGGACTATGGCCTTTTATCCACATACTCAGAATTCACTGAGCATCATTTGTGTGCAGGGCACTATGCTAGTATGACTTGACAGGCTGATAAAAGGACACAGTTTCTGCCCTTTTGGAACTCCTACTGTTTATATTTAAAATCAGACTTGATATGTGTAAGACATAGGAAATCTTCTGGGCAGTTGGATGTATGGAGAGTTAAGTGTGCCCTGTCTTTCAAGAACTCACAGATGGAAGAAATGGCAGCCTCTATTAAAGGGGTATAAAAGAAAATACTACAAGACCTTTAAAACTTAGAAAGCGTTGGAGGGAGAAACTATCTCTGACTCCCACTGGCTAATGTTCTTTTTTACTGATTGGATTTTTTTTTAGTTGGTGATAAATATCTTCTGGCATCTCTCAAGCCACATGGCACCCTGACTAGACAAGGCCTGCACAGCCAGAGAGAATCATGATAAAAAACGCAGAACAGGGGTAGGAAGGAAACAGCCCTTCCCTTCTGAGCTGCTATTTTGCAGTGAAAAGCGGTGTATAGAGTTTCACACAGGCAGACCCTTTTCTAACCAACCAGGTCAAGGCTGAGGATGTCTTCTGGCAGGTTCCATGTAATCTGTGCACTGACCCCAGTGCTTGGGGGAAAGTGTGCAAACAGGACTCTTTCTTGGGTTACTTAAATGCATGGCCAAAATCATCGTGACCCTGCTTAAGAAATTCAGTGACAAACCAAACCAGGCAGCTAAGATGTAAAATGCGGGCCTGATTCACATTGGGAGGGAGAACTCAAACACTCACAGATCAGTTCCTTCTCAGAATCTCATAAACGCCTGCATGTCCTCTCTCTTTTAAGTTGAGCTGTTCAACTTTATGAACTGTGAAATTTACATTTAGACCCTTTCAACCGACATATACCGTTCAAGCTTATAAAGTTGCAGCGAGCTGCTCATTCGACTAAATTGCAATGTGTATTCTTGTCTCACAGAAATAAAACAATCTTACGGGGAAATATTATAACTGTCCATTCCAACTGTTTTCAGACACGTGGGTAAACACCCTCTGCTGACATTCCAGAACCACCTACACACCACATGACTCCTTGAGAAGTTCAGAGCGTGGGGGTCCATGCATAGAGGGTCCTTCATTTTCCACACACTCTATCACAGGTGTCACACTCATCACGCCTAAAGAGTATGAAGTTAACGTTTTGAATAACAAACTGGAAAACAAAAGACAGTTCTCCAAAGACCCCTATGAACTGTTCAAAGAAAATTTCAACTTCAGTCCACCAGAAAACTGAAATCTGCTGTTGGACACACAAGACTTCGAGAAACTATGACCATTAATCCCAATTCCCATTATTTTTCTAGTAATATAAGGGCATCAGGCTGCTAGGGCAAGAAAAGTCAAATGAAATGCCCAGAGTGCAAATGATGGAAAGTAGAACTTTTATACTGTGGGGCTGTAATAGTGTGGAATTCTTAGGGCCACTTCTTGTTCAGTCACATCGTTTAGTCTTCAGAACTTGGTGTTTTAAAATTTGTCTCATTGTAAAAGCCAAAAGCAAAGGGTAAATGTGATTTCTGTTACAAACTGTATCCAGATATCTTCTGTAATTTTGCTGCTCTGTCTAATTTTTAGGCTATGAGTTTTGTAATGAGCTATCAGATTATGAATTTCCTTTGTTTACAATCTCACATAGTAGGGCTCAGATCATTTCTTAGCTATAAACCTCTTCTCCCATTTTCATATTAAGTTCCATTTAAAATATTGTTTAAGCTAAGCCTAAAAATTGAACTCAATTAGTCAAAAATTTGGGAGTTTTCCTTGACTTAAATGAAGATGGTATGTTCTTTTCAAAGAATTTTGTAACCATCTTTACCATTTCTTTGCTTGGAAGACTGGGGTTGTTAACTACCCGTTAACACTTGCATTATTTCCAGAGCATTATCTGTGGCCCCAATGTGTACCTCAAGATAAACATGGTATGTTACGTCTAAAAAAATTCATTGTTGATTTAAATGGTTTTGAAATGTCTATAAATAAAGAAATTTTAAAAATTGCTCTCCTTGAAGTCGTTTCTCAGTGAGTTGGACCCATTGCATGGTTTTCTAGAACCTCTCTTCCCCATCCTCCTGGAGGATAAGGGAACTTGTCTGAAGGGATTCTGAAGACTGCAAGCTCACTCTTAAAAACAAGAGATTGAAGACTATGGCTATTGTAAATGGAAGAAGCTGAGAACCAGGTAACCTGGTGGCAACCAAAGAGAATCTAGTACCTGTGTGGGCAGAAGTTAGGACAAAAGACAAATATAGATGAACTGGTGAGCTTTAAAAATAATAATGGGGAAGGGGTAAATTAGGAGGTTGGAATTAACATACTATTTATATAAAATAAACAAGGACCTACTGTATAGCATAGGGAACTGTATTCAATATCTTGTAATAACCTATAACAGAAAAGAATCTGAAAAAGGATATAGATAGGTAGATAACTGAATCACTTTGCTGTACACCTGAACCTAACGCAACATTGTAAATCAACTACAATTAAAAAATTAAAAAATTTTAAATAAAAATAATACATGTTCATACAGAGATAATAAAAATTCATATCTCTTTGGCTTTGTATAGTTTAATTTCTATAATTACAATTAGCATAACAGCAGAAGTGGTTGCAGGTTCTAGAGAAAGTCACGAATTCAGCACACTGCAGCATCCACCAGTAAGTTTTACAGAGAAGTTGGCAAGTGGAGGTTGGTTAAGAGAGCTCTTATTGCACTCAAAATAGCATGAAATAGCTTAAAACCATCTTACTGAGGGGATCAGGGGAGGGTTGAAGGGCTGGAAGGATAATGAGATCTGAAATCTCCTGGCTAGGATCTCCCCAGCTTCACAATCATCAAAAAATATTCCTGCTGCCTCTTGCTAGACACAGCATGCCCAAATCATTCATTCTATCTTGTACTTAAATCTTCAACCCTTCTGCTCTATTTCATAGGGATAAAACCTATGACTAAACTTACAGGTGGCCACTTTCTTGATTTCAGGGATGTGCCCTGGTCAAACCTATAGGGTTGACATGTCTGGGCTAAAACGTCCAAGGATCTTCCCCAAGGTTCTAGAAGTACTTACATTAGCTATATGCTAGGACATGTGACTCCCCCAAATTGGATACTGCCAAGTAAATTTGAGTTTAGAAATACATTGGGTTAGGGACTTCTGGTGGTGCAGTGGTTAAGAATCTGCCTGCCAGTGCAGGGGACATGGTTCAAGCCCTGGTCTGGGAAGATCTCACGTGCCTTGGAGCAACTAAGCCTGTGTGCCACAGCTACTGAGCCTGCACTCTAGAGCCTGAAAGCCACAACTATTGAGCCCACGTGCCACAACTACTGAAGCCTGCATGCCTAGAGCCAGTGCTCCGCAACAAGAGAAGCCCACGCACTGCAATGAAGAGTAGCCCCCACTCGCTGCAACTAGAGAAAGCCCACACGTAGCAATGAAGACCCTATGCAGCCAATAAATAAATTTTTTTAAAAAATCATCAAACCATATTTTAAAAAATAATAATAAAATAAACTTAGAAATCTAGAGAATCAAATATCCTCCAAATCCTACCTATCTGAGGTTAGAAAGAGCCAAATCATTGAAAACAGTAAGTGCTGGGTAAATTCTTATTTCACTGAAATGAATTTTCCCTTAAGCAGTCCCCGCCCCCGCCTCAGCGCCTCCATCCTTAGCTACTCATCGCATCCTTCAGTTTACCAAGTGTCATTCCCAAAGCTGATTTGGTTTCATGCCTCTGTGCTGTCATAGCTTTCTGTGCTACCCTTGGTATCAGGGCTTATGTCTTCACTGTCATATCTTTAAAAGTAATGCTACTAACGTTTCTACTGAATGACAGCATGATGCCATAACGTTCCTGATGGCGGCCAGTCTTTGTGCATCAAGATCAAGACCCGGCAGCAGCATAGTGATGATGATGTAAAGTCAGAAGAGGGATGAAATCTGTATTCATCATAAAATCTCTAAGACTAAAAGAGAGCAAGATGTGAACCTGTTAAGAGATTCCAGATCGAGTTTGTAACTCCTGCCAGTGAATAAATTTTTCTTCTAACAGTTTAATGAAAGCAATGAGTTCAGTTCTTTAATGGATATAAAGTGAACTAGAAAAGATCAGTGTGTTTCTGTAGGTTGACTCAAATATTGGCTCTAAAAGACGCAGGCAATTGAAGACTAGTAGATATGGTTGAATGACCTAAGCTAAGAGTGATCTCAGGACCAGAAGCAGTGATGGGTAAAGATAAGAGTTTGTGTGCTCAGAAGCACGGCTGGCGAGGAGATACTGTGCAGGGCATAGGAAACAGCATCCGTGGGCAGATCACAGAAGTTTAGAGCCAGAGGGAACCTTGGGAATGATCTGGTCCAATCTCTTAACTTTATTTGAATGAAACCCATGGAGGTTAAATGACCTTCCTGAGATTACACAGAGTTTCCTACAGAACCAAAGTTACAAATAAAATTTCCTGTTCCCCATTTTGTACCATTGCCTCCCAATTTCCTCAGATTTTAGCTTTTAAAAATAACATTTAGGGACTTCCCTGGTGGCACAGTGGTTAAGTTGAGCCCACCTGCCAATGCAGGGGACACGGGTTCAAGCCCTGATCCAGGAAGATCCCACATGCCGCAGAGCAACTAAGCCCATGCACCACAATCACTGAGCCTGTGCTCTAGAGCTAGTGAGCCATAACTATTGAACCCACATGTCACAACTACTGAAGCCCATATGCCTAAAGCCCGTGCTCCACAACAAGAGAAGCCACCACAATAAGAAGCTCATGCACCACAACAAAGAGTAGCCCCCACTTAAAGCAACTAGAGGAAGTCCGTGTGCAGCAACGAAGACCCGATGCAGACATAAATAATAAATAAATAAATAAATAAATAATAAAAGAATCCACCTGCCAATGCAGGGAACACAGGTTCTATTCCTAGTCTGGGAAGATCCCACAAGCTGTGGAGAAACTAACCCCGTGTGCTACAACTACTGAGCCTCAGTGCTAGAGCCTGCATGCCACAACTACTGAAGCCCACACACCCTAAAGCCCATGCTCCGCAACAAGAGAAGCCACTGCAATGAGAAGCCCATGCATCTCCATGAAGAGTAGCCCCCAGTCGCTGCAACTAGAGAAAGCCCATGTGCAGCAACGAAGACCCAAACACAGCCAAAAAAACCCCCAAAAAACAAAAAAACATTTAATGGGTTTTTTAAGCACATGGAATGCCCTACCCTAGTCCTCCAACTTCTCTTTCTTTCTTTTTTTTTTTTTTTTTCAACTTCTCTTTCTTCTAAGGCTAAAAATAGGAGAGGATATTGACCTGATATTCCCCAGTCAGTGTTATCGGGAAAGAAAAGAAACCTCTCGAGCTGCTTGTAAAATGGAGGTTCTGTGCATGTATCCTGTTTGTTTGTTTTTTTAAGTTCTTTATTGGAATATAATTGCTTCACACTCTTGTACCAGTTTTTGAGATATACCAAAGTGAATCAGCTGTATTTATACACATATCCCCATATCCCCTCCCTCCCGTGACTCCCTCCCACCCTCCCTGTCCTGGACCTCTAAGGCATCACCCATCATCGAGTTGATCTCCCTTTGTTATACAGCAACTTCCCACTGATTATCTATTTTACAGTTGGTAGTGTATATATGTTTATGCTACTCTCTCATTTCGTCCCAGCTTCCCCTTCGCACCACCCCTCCCAACCCTGTGTCCTCCAGTCCATCCTCTGCATCTGCATCTTTATTCTTAACCTGTCACTGGATTCATCACTACCATTTTTTTAGATTCCATATATATGAGTTAGCATACGGTATTTGTTTTTCTCTTTCTGGCTTACTTCATTCTGTATGACAATCTCTAGGTCTATCCACCTCGTTACATATAGCTCCATCTCATTCCTTTTTATGGCTGAGTAATATTCCATTGTATATATGTGCCACATCTTCTTTATCCATTCATCTGTTGGTGGGCATTTAGGTTGCTTCCATGTCCTGGCTATTGTAAGTAGTGCTGCAATGAACATTATGGTACATGTTTCTTTTTGGATTATGGTTTTCTCTGGGTATATGCCCAGGAGTGGGATTACTGGATCATATGGTAATTCCATTTTTAGTTTTTTAAGGAACCTCCAAACTGTTTTCCATAGTGGCTGTACCAACTTACATTCCCACCAACAGTGCAGGAGAGTTCCCTTTTCTCCACATCCTCTCCAACATTTATTGTTTCTAGATTTTTTGATGATGACCATTCTGACCGGTGTGAGGTGATACCTCCTTGTGGCTTTGACTTGCATTTCTCTAATGATTAGTGATGTTGAGCATCTTTCCATGTGTTTGTTGGCCATCTGTATGTCTTCTTTGGAGAAATGTCTATTTAGGTCTTCCGCCTGTTTGTGGATTGGATTATTTGCTACTTTGGTATTAAGCTGCATGAGCTGCTTGTATATTTTGGAGATTAATCCTTTGTCAGTTGCTTCATTGGCAAACATTGTCTCTCATTCTGAGGGTTGTCTTCTTGTCTTGTTTATGGTTTCTTTCGCTGTGCAAAAGCTTTTAAGTTTCATGAGGTCCCATTTGTTTATTCTTGATTTTCTTTCCATTATTCTAGGAGGTGGGTCAAAAAGGATCTTGCTTTGATGTATGTCATAGAGTGTTCTGCCTATGTTTTCCTCTAGGAGTTTTATAGTGTCTGGCCTTACATTTAGGTCTTTAATCGTATCCTGCTTTTTGATCATAAACTATGACTCAGTGGAGATACTGAGACAGGTATAAGATGAAAAAATGTAAAAAAAAAAAAAATCCAAACCTAAATGTCCATCAACAGTTGAATGGATAAAGAAGTGGTACATATATGTATACAATAGTATATTACTTAGCCTTAACAAAAAATAAAATAATGCCATTTGCAACAACATGAATGGACCTAGATCATGATACTAAGTGAAGTCAGTCAGGCAGAGAAAGACAAATATCATATGATATCACTTATATTTAGAATCTAAAAAAAAGATACAAACGAACTTATTTACAAAACACAAACAGACTCACAGACTTAGAAAAAAACAACAGTTACCAAAGGAGAAAGGGGGTGGAGGATAAGTGAAGAATTTGGGATTAACAGATATACACTACTAGGTATAAAAAAATAACAAGGACCTACTGTATATCACAGAGAATTACCTTCAATATCTTGTAATAACCTTTAATGGAAAAGAATCTAAGAATATATATATAATGTGTATATACCACTGAATCACCTTACTGTACACCTGAAACATTGTAAATCAACTATACTTCAATTTTAAAAATCCACCCCCCTACTCCCCCAAGAAATCCACACATTGCATACACTGTATCCAGGGTAGCCCTAGGTAGAGTACAAACTGGGGCACCTTAGGGAGAAGCAGCTGCAGTACTAAACATGGCCACAGGGTGTCAGGCCATTCCAACTAGTTAATAACTACCCAAGGATTACTCCTGTCAAGGATTAGTACAGAGTAAAATTTTAAATCCAGCCGTATTGGTGGTCTCTATATACTCCCAACAGTCACTTTTCCGCTTTCCTTAGTTAGCCAAAGGCATTCAAATCATGAAGTTATATAAACAGAAAGAAGCGGCTCAAAAAAGATAAGGGATTTGAAAGTGTGGCACTGTATGTATTTTTCAAGCCACATTTCCTCTGAGGAAGAGGACAGAGGAATTTTCAAAGTGCAAAACTGACCTGTCAGATAGCTTCTTCCTTCTTGGTCCTGAGTCTCTGGAATTTTGAAAGTGAATGTTGCAAATCAGAAACTCTTGCATAAAGTTGTACTTTTTTTTCCCCATTGATTGGTTCTGAGCAACAAAAAACCCTCAAAAACAAAATCAATCAAGTATCATTACACTAAAGTTGACTTTCAAGTGAGGATTGAGAAAGAATATCTCCTTCAACCCTCCTTCTCCTGAACTATCAAACCATGAACCTACCTAACTGATCCAGAAGAACAAAGGAAAGATGAATTCTAACAAAGAGAATATCAGACTTCAGTCTGGCCATAAACATGTTCATGCTTCATTCTCTGTGGTTTTTACTGCTTTCAGTATAGCACAGTTATTGACAGTATAGCACAGTTATTGACAGAGTAAAGGAAGTCTCTCTTTCAATTTAACTTTTAAGGAGATGACTGATTTTACAAATCCAGTAAACTACCAGTAATTTCAGTTTTAGTTTAAGTTGCCATCTTGAAATATGTAATTGCCAATTAAAGTTTTCCTATAACCATGCTTATCTGTTTCTATCCAGATTTCAACGATTAGTGAATCCCGTGGAAAAACAGGACTGTTCTCCACATTGTAAAATGGTTGGCTCTCCTGGTTCCAGGTTTGTGTTGCTGTTACCCAGTCCTACACACAAAGGCTCTCACTTCTGGTTCCTTGTCTACATGAAGACTGTAGAATATGCTGGTTCTGCATATGTACCCTATGCGCCCCCCTCTGAAGCTGGAAAAGTCTAGCAATGTAAATTATCATCGAAGCAAAATCTGAAACCAGGATAGCCAATCATTTCACAAGGTAAAGAACAGTGTTCGTGCATGCTGGGGTCTACTCTCCATACAATCCCATTTTTCCATGGAACTCACTATCACTGAAATATGATTAAAAAAAAAAAAAAACAGGTAAGTATGGTACATGCTGTGTACACCAGTTATCTGGAGCACATTTTGAAGAAGCAAGACTTCCCTATATTAATCACCCTGGATGATAGAAAGATGTGGGAGTTATTTGTGTTGGCAGAAGGAAAAGGCAGCCTGCAGAGACACTGCTACTACAGTTAACTCATAAAGTACTGAGATCCGTGGATCAGTTAATAATTGATAGCTTATTTGGAAGGTTGAGATAACTTATCCTTCACAGATACTAATTGCAAAAGAATATTTTGAAATATGGTCTTGGAAACTGAAGGACATGTTTCCCTATTCAGTTAACTATTAGGTATGCTATTATTTAACCCTGGCCAGCTTCTTTGAGAGAGGTCTTGTTTATTTTTGTTATTTTTTTGTCTTAACTTGTTGCCTATATTGGCCATTTTTAGAGCATCCATCTTCCATGCGTAGGCTTTGTCCCCTCCTGACTGTCACTCAGTGTCAGGGTGACATTTGGGGCAGGAAGTTTATAAAGAAATCAGTAGTGGGCTTCCTTGGTGGTGCAGTGGTTAAGAATCCACCTACCCACGCAGGGGACACAGGTTCAAGCCCTGGGCCGGGAAGATCCCACATGCCGCAGAGCAACTAAACCTGTGCACCCCAACTACTGATCCTGTGTCTAGAGCCCACATGCCACAACTCCTGAAGTCTGCTTGCCTAGAGCCCGTGCTCTGCAACAAGAGTGAGCCACCACAATAAGAAGCCTGTGCACTGCGATGAAGAGTAGCCCCTGCTCTCTGCAAATACAGAAAGCCCATGCAAGGCAATAAAGACCCAACACAGCCAATAAATTAAATAAATAAATAAATAAAAATTTTTTAAAAATAAATGAAGTTATTCAGAGTAAAATATTTTTAAAAAGAAAAGAAAAAAGAAAAGAAATCAGTAGTTGTTGCTAGAGTTGAGGGTTTGCTACCAGCATGCTCTCAGCAACCCCAACATTCAAGTTCCAGGCTGCAGATTAGCTCCTGACCAGACTCGTTCATCCCCAGACCTCACTCCGCAGCTCTCCTCACCAACCACTGTAGGTCTCAGTATCCCCAGGAGGGACCCTAGCTCCTGTCTCCCCCCACCTGGGTTTCTTCCCGCATCTCTTTTCCTAAGATTCCTTAGATCTGAACCCGGACGTAGTGTAAATTTCACATTTTCCTGAACCCACTTTTTGCTCTATCTCCTGTCAGCTCATTACAGTGCCTGCAAACATCCTCTAACCTGAGTCTCACAAACGTGTCCTTACTCACAGTCAAAGTGATCCACCAGGCAAACAACACTGGAGAGACTAGACTGATCTCACAGGCAGATGGAAGAAGGCAGGGTGGCTGGTGTACAGTTGTCTGGGTTCATTAACTGAAGTAATTTGGAGGATGTACCTCCCATCATTCACAGACAGTGACAATTTGCCTTTCCAATCCTGGCTGTGTGAATGCTAAAGACAGGTTTGAACTTACTTTTAGTGTCAATAAAATATTGATCAGCCAGCCCCTCACCCTCTGGCATGCCCCGAAGAGACTTTCTCAGTGTGTTTAGAGGAAAGGGTGTCTCACTTGCTCCAAAGTTGACCAACACCCACTGTTCTCTGATTCTCAGCCCTGGCACCACACCCAGACGGCCATGGACAGAGGGTCACTTCCCACTTCTCAGCACACCCTGGAGCTCCTGGGCTCTCTGATTAGACGCTGGTCCTGCAGACAGGCTCCTCTTGAGACGTGCATTTAGGCTTGTCCAGTCCTTCTCTAAAGGTTCTGTGCACAGCTGCTCCATCAGCCTGAGCTGCTGATGTGCTTGCTTGCAGTCCAGGCATCCATCTGGTATAGACACGTGCACCCACACCCATGCCACGAACAAACACCCTTGCAAAGACTCACAGTCCAAACCCACGAGGAAATGGGCCCAGTCGTGAGCCGCAGGCCTCTTCATCACTGCACCCTCGGCTACACGGGCACCCAGCAGAAGCTTTGAAATGCCACCCAAACAGGCACAATTGACCCCCTCTCCCCCACCCCGCCCATATGCAGCCATCCTTTTCTTCAGGATACAACCTGAGGGAGGGTTTATTTTTCTAGTGACAAATATTTAACACCTTTGGAGTTGCCAGTTCTGAGTATGAGTCAGAGTTGTGCTCTTTATGATGGATGTGGCTATGACATCATTTTCTTACCTATAAAATAAGAATGACAGCTACCTCAGAGTGGTTATGAAAATGAAATGAGTTCATACATGTGAAGCTCTTGACAGACCACTTAGTTCAAAGAAAGACAACTCTTTTTAAAAAAATTTATTTATTTTATTTTATTATTTATTGGCTGTGTTGGGTCTTCATTACTGCACGTGGGCTTTCTCTAGTTGTGGCGAGCAGGGGCTACTCTTCATTGCTGTGGGTGGGCTTCTCAGTGCAGTGGCTTCTCTTGTTGCGGAGCATGGGCTCTAGGCACGTGGGCTTCAGTAGTTGCAGCACATGGGCTCATTAGTTGTGGCTCAGGCTCTAGAGCACAAGCTCAGTAGTTGTGGCGCACGGGCCTAGTTGCTCCTCAGCATGTGGGATCTTCCTGAAGCAGGGATTGAACCTATGACCCCTGCTTTGGCAGGCGGATTCTTAATCACTGAGCTACCAGGGAAGCCCAAGAAAGACTCAGTTCTGATTTGAAATAGAATTAAACCCCTTTGGGACAGTGGTTGGTGCAGTGGTTCAGAATCTGCCTGGTAACACAGGGGACACAGGTTCGATCTCTGGTCCGGGAAGATCCCACATGACTTGGAGCAACAAAGCCCGTGCACCACAACTACTGATCCTGTGCTCTAGAGCCTGTAAGCCACAACTATTGAGCCCATGTGCCACAACTACTGAAGCCCGTGTACCTAGAGCCCATGCTCCACAACAAGAGAAGCCACTGCAATGAGAAGCCCGCACAAGGCAATGAAGAGTGGCCCCCACTTGCTACAAGTAGAGAAAGCACACATGCAACAACGAAGACCCAAGCACAGCCATGAAGACCTGACATGGCCGGAAAAAGAAAGAGAGAGAGGGAGGGAGGGAGAGAGGGAGGGAGAGAGGGAGGGAGGGAGGGAGGGAGGGGGGGAGAGAGAGAGAGAGAGAGAGAAAGAAAAAGAAAGAAAGAAAGAAAGAAAGAAAGAAAGAAAGAAAGAAAGAAAGAAAGAAAGAAAGAAAGAAAGGAAGGAAGGAAGGAAGGAAGGAAGGAAGGAAGGAAGGAAGAAGGGGGGAAGGAAAGAAAGAAAGAAAGAAAGAAAGAAAGAAAGAAAGAAAGAAAGAAAGAAAGAAAGAAAGAAAGGAAGAAAGAAAGAAAGAAAGAAAAAGAAAGAAAGAAAAGGAAGGAAAGAAAGAAAAAGAAAAATAGAATTAAGCCCCTTTAAAAATGAGGGAAAATGTGGTGTGGGAATAACACACATTCCTTCTAACCATCCGTTCATTCAGCAAGTGCTTTTCGAGCCTATATTACGTTTCTGCACAGACCAGGTACTAAAGCTGTTCTGATTGAATAAGACACAAGCTGATGGTTTACCGACAGTTAGCACAATAATAAAATTGAGTAATTACTGTGTTCCATTCACTGAAACACAGGAAATCACATGCACTATCTCATTTAACTTACATGGAAACAGTAAGAGTTAACTACTACTGTTATTCCCATTTTTATTTTTATTTATTTTTTTGGCCACGCCATGCAGCTTGTGGGACCTTAGTTCCCCGACCAGGGATCGAACCCCAGGCCTTTGGCAGTGAAAGTACAGCGTCCTAACCACTGGACTGCCAGGGATTTCCTTATTCCTGTTTTTATAGATGAGGAAACTGAGTCTAAAAGGGTAACTCATCCAAGATCACACAGCAAGTAAGTGGTCAACCCTGGATTCAAACCCAAGGCTTTCTGACTCAGAGTCTGTGCTCTGATGGGGGCACACGTGCTCTGGGAGCTCATAGGGCAGAAGGTCACTGTGACTTGGAGCTTGGAGAGAACCTCCTACAGGAAATGGCTCTTAAACAGGAATCTGGAGGATGAGTAGGAATTAGGAAATGAAGGAGAGCAGGGAGAAGGTGAAGATGTGAGAGGGAAGAAAACATTATTGGCAAGGCTTTGGAGATGCGAGAGAGCAGAGCATCTCTGACATAAATTGTTCAGTGGAACTGCAGTGTAGCCAGTAAAGAGCAGGGGTGAGAACTGAAGCGGTAGGAAGAGGCCTTTCCATGAAAGCCATTGCATTACAGGCAAGGGAGGCTGGTCTTCATTCTGAAAGCAGTGGAGAAACTCCGTCATTGGAAGTAGAGAGCAGTAGGAGCAGATATCACTAGGAAAGCAGTGGGGGAGACAGGTTGAAAGGAAGCAAACCTGGGTGCAGGGAGAGCCATTAAAAGCAATTAGGAAACACAAAGATAATTCATGCAAGGGGTGAGGTGTCCTGGGTGGAGGTGCTCCAATGGGGATGTAGAGAAATGGACTGACCAGAGCAGAGTTTAGGAGGTAAAACAAAAGGACTTGGTAATTGATCCAACATGGCAGCTACCCCTTTGAAGCAGGTGCCTAAAGCCCCAGGTGCCTGTGACTCTCAGCTTCTGCCACTCCCCCTCCTAATACGGGACAGGAAAGTCAAAGGGTGATATTATGACAGTGTTTCAGGGGCTTCTAGATATGAGAAGAAACAATAGAATATGAACTTAATGATAAATGATGGTGCCTACTCCAGAATCTCCCCTGGACCCTATCCTGGTTGGAAGGATGAAACAGGAGTTCAGTCATGAAACAGCCCTCAGCAGAGCTGGACGGGCATCTGCCAAGGGGGTATCCCTAACTGGGGCATCCTCCTGTCTGTCACCAGACACACTCGCCTCTGAAACCACCGTGAGCCTGGGACTTCCTCAAAGTCAGAGGCTGCGCTTTTCCCCAGGAGCGCTAGAGGCTGCGCTTCCACTGGGCGGGGCTGTGGAGCAGAAGGCTGTACCCTGAGTGCCTTCAGCAGCACCCGTGGAACAGGGGTCACGGCTCCTGGGAGTAGAGGTGAGGAGGGATTGAGGATGGCATCCACCTTGTTCACCTGCGCAACTGGATAGAAAAGAAACCGGGGAGCAGAGTGGGAAGGGGAGGCTGCTTCAGCTTTGGGTGTCATCCACCAGCTGGGGTTCTATTTGGCCACGCAGGGTGAAAATCCAACTACAGTGGCTTAGTCGAAAAGGGGTTTGTTTTCCTCGGTAACGAGAAGCCCAAAGAAGGCATTTAGGGCTTGTGCAGCTGCTCAAGGTGGCCATCCAGGAACCAGGATGGTTCAGGTCCCCTGCTGCACTACCCCCACCGGTGGCTTTCATCCTCATGATCATAGCTCGGATCCTTTACCTGCAAGCATTTTTCCTGACTTCCAAGCAGAAAGCAAGCTTGGAAGTGTAAAGAGCAAAAGACACATGCCATTGACTCTGTCCTTTTTTAATCCCCATAGACTTCCACTTGGCCAAAACTAGGTCACATGACTGCTCCAGCAGCAAATGTCACATAGGGATTTTCAATCCTGAACAAATCAGGACTCTATGAGCAAAGAAGAGATCAGACACTGGATAAGCAACCAGCAGTGTCTGCACAGGCACTTGTACAATATATATTCATTGCCCTGATGTTGACCATAGGCGTGCAGGCCATCCTGCTAGAGAGATTTTTAATACATGAGTCAGAAGTTGAGGACAGACCTGAGCTCTAAAACAAGTTAGGTCATTAACATTCTGGGATCACATCCTTATTCTTGCCTGTACTTTCAGTTGTCTCAAACCTGTCAAAAATTTGCGAAATGCTGCATATTATATTGTATCTCCTGGAAATGCATAATGCATATTAGTATACTAAAGGCTCTAAGAAATTCTCAATAAAAACCTATTTAGCCCATTGTTTCTCCAATATTTCCCAGACCATGCTTTGGAAAGCTGGTGGAGACTAGTACCTTGAGATCATCTAGTTTAGTTCTTTGTGGCCATGTGGCTCACTAAGAATTAAGCTGTTGGCAGGGTATAAGAAATACGGCATCTCCAGCCCATATAATAGTAAGTACAAGGCCAGTTTCCTGGACAGGCAACCTATGCAGTCACAAAACCCTAAGCACTTAATTCTGTTTCCCCTCCCAGGGGCTTCTAGGGCTACCCATCAGGTCCTGACCAGGGGTTCCTGTTGACCAGTCAGAGGTCTTAGTGGCAGGAACCATTATTGTCCTAAGCCCTAAGGACCAATCAGAAGGCTAAGTGATAGTGACTCATTGATGTTGGGTCCTGAGTGGACCAATCGGGAGCCTGTGTAACAATGACTTTCTGATGTCCTGGAGCCTGAGTAAACCAATCAGAAAGCTAAGTGACAATAACCCTTTCATGGCGACTGTCCTGGGTAGACCAGGCAACAATGACCCGTTGGTCTCCTATCCTGAATAGAATGATCCAGAAGTCTGAGAGACAGTGGCCTCTTGATAATCTGGGTCTGACTGGACCAGCCAGGGGTCCAGATTTCTGTCAATAAATAAGAGTCCAACTATCAAAGACACCCTTTCTCTGCAAAGATTGTGGTCCAGTGGGCCATTTAGTGGCCTGGGGGCTTCCGTAGCCAAGAGCCCCACCCTTCACTGATTACGGAACTGGTCCAGGGTTGATGGTGGGCATAACTTGGGAGGGGGATTGTGTCCCTCCTACGCTGTCAGTGTTTGCAGCACCACCACCCTCTGTGCCCACCCCCAGCTATTTTTTTATTTAGTATCACATGCTGGTTATGGTGGTGGTAGGGGCTGGGCCTTCCGCACCATCTCCATCCCTGTTGTAACCAGTCCTCCCTAATTAATAAAGTACCAGAGGAAACAAAAAAAAAAAGTGCCCCACACTTGGGTTAATGCTCTGCTATAATTGCTGCCTTGAGATTAAGTTCAACAAGGGGCTCCAAATTTTCATTTGGCACTGAGCTTGGCAAATGATGTACCCAGTTTCAGGCAAACAGGATAAAGAACAGATATACGTGATTCATATTTTTAGCTTTTTCCTATTTTAGAAGAAGGAGTTGCCTGCTAGTTGAAATACATTTGCCATTCTTGCTGAACATATCAACATATATGAAAGTAGTAAAACATAGAAGTGTTAGGGGAAATATGGATTGAAACCGCCCACCCTGACCAGGCAAAGACAGTAACAATTTGCATGAGTTATTTTACAATAGGAGGTCCTGGTAAGTAACATGTAACTAAAAAGCCACCACTAACCAGAAGAATAGGGGAAAGGCCCAAAGGAGAGAGGAACCGCCAGTCCACATGTCCTACCCAGCTCCCAAAATCCTCCTTGCTGGAATCCATCATGGTTGAGAGATGCACAAGCCATCAGGAAGGACCCTGAGTCAGAATGATTGGCCAGAGACAACCCAGAAACTAACCCCATTCCCATAAAACTCGAGACTGTGAGCCACGTGGCAGAGCAGTCCTCCTGGTTTCCCTTATCCTCCTGCTCTCTGCCCGGGCACCCGTTCCCAATAAAGTCTCTTGCTTTGTCAGCACGTGTGTCTCCTCGGACAATTCATTTCTGAGTGTTAGACAAGAGCCCCCTCTCGGGCCCTGGAAGGGGTCCCGCTTCCTGCAACAAATGGCAACTCTGGTGGGACCTCTTCTTCACTATGACTGACATCCCGACCACTTGGGATACTCGGGGACCAGCTCGCCCGCTGATGGACCAGACCCAGCAGCTGCAACTGGGACCCTTTTGTCCCTGGTCTCCTCCTGATGTAGACAACTGGCCAGACTGCCCTGACTGGGTAAGGAACAAGAGACTTTATTGACCTTTTTCCCCTACTCTCTCTTTCCTCTTTAACCCCTCCTATCCTACCCTTTTTCTCTTCTGTCCTGGTCCTGGATGCAGGAGCCTGGTTGAAGGGCCTCAGCCTGATCTGAGGTTCAGAGCCTGATCACCTCCAGTAGGCAGAGAACTCGAATTCTGGTTCTGGCCTGGTATCTGGTTTCTGGTAGGACCGAGCTCCCATCCTCCCTTCCTGGAAGCTCAGGGGAAAGTCCTACAATGCCTGGGTGTTTGCAGGTGGCAAGAGATGTCTGTAAGGCCATGCCTCTTTGTCCCCCCTCCTTCCCCTCTTACCTGACCTCCTATACCCCCTTTGAAATCTTTGAAGACCTGAGATATTTACATTTACTCTGTTAGTACTCGGATCTGAAGTTCTGTGTCTCTGTAGGAGGTTTTCTGAGAGACTGCAATCTTGTGTTTAATATAGTGTCTGATTAGGATGGCCAGGCCTGTGTGTGTTTATATTCTATATTCTGTGTTGTGATTTGTGATGGCCATTCTGCCTTGTGAAATGGGATAACATTATGTGGCCACCATTTTGTTTAGACTCCAGAGAAAGTTGGTCTAGGTAAAACTCTTGAAAATTCCAAAACTGGTTCTTTTGCATATACAGTTAGTAAAAGCAAGCTTGATCAAACATCTTTGCAGAATTCTGACTCTGAGGAAACAAGTCCTACTAGGAAACTCGATTTTCTCTCTCTGTGCCTTGAGACAGGGCTCTCAGGAACACTTATCTAGACCATCTCTAATTCCTGAGATTGAGGGGAAAACAGGAAGAAGCCTTTAAAAATTTGCTTATTCCAACTGTTATTTATAAACTAGTGAATTGTATATTGTGATATCTGATTAATGACTAAGTTTAGAAAATGAAGTTACATCTCTCGTTGTGTCTGTCTGGATATATTTATGTCTCAATATGTGTCTTTGTCTTTGGATAATATTGCTGAGGTTAATTTGTAAATGAGCTCTATTTAATTGGTCTAAAGAAAAGAAAGCGCTTACAAGTCAAACAATTCTAAATACAAGAGAAATTAAGCTAGATGAATTTCAGGTTCATGTGAACTGGGAAATATTCAGTATTAAATTAGCACCTGGTATTAATACTTAAGTTTGTTGTTCTAATTAACATAAATGTCTTAGAGTCACCAACATTAAGTATAATACTTTTATTGTACCTAGGTTTAATAGAAGTTAAATAAGATCTTATTATATCTGTTATAAATTTGTCAGCAAGGAAAGTAACTTGATGTGAAGAAACTTTTACGGAAAGAAAATGTAAATGAGATAAGAGCTTTCAGATAAACCTTATTAAGAATAATCATGCTTTAGGAATGTCTGTCTAAAATAGTCTCTCCAGATTCTTGTAATTTGACATTCTAGAATTGTACTAAATTAAGTGATGGAAACTTATTGAATAGCTAGGTCATTCCCAAGTAAAATAAGATACTAAAACATTAATTACTGAACATTGTCTTCCTCTTACAGAGAAGTGAAAGATGATTTGGACTATTAGTGAATATGTTTGGTGCCATATTCTCCAAAGTAAGCAAATGTTTTTTAGAAATTATCACTGGTATTTATGTTCACCAATCTGCAAAATGCAAACATAAAAGACAGCTCATGGTTACTTAAGGAAAATAGGATATGTGTTTTCAGTAAAGAAAGCATGAGGAAGGGAATCACATTTTATTAAGGGAAAAGGAAGTAAGTCTGACTTATAGGTGGCTGTTTCTAGATGGGAAAATAAAGTAGTAGATACAGAAAGTGATACAGGAGGTTTGTGGAAAGTGAACCCTGAGAAGAAAAGAGTTTTGTACATGGTCAGGATTGACTAAGTTTAAAATAAATTTAGTTGAGTAAATGAATTTTAAAAGTAAGCTGGTACAGGACTTCCCTGGTGGCACAGTAGTTAAGAATCCTCCTGCCAATGCAGGGGACATGGGTTCCAGCCTTGGGCCAGGAAGATCCCACATGCCACAGAGCCAACTAAGCCCCTGTGCCACCACTACTGTGCCTGTGCTCTAGAGCCCATGAGCCACAACTATTGAACCCAGGTGCCACAACTACTGAAGCACTCATGCCTAGAGCCCATACTCCACAACAAGAGAAGACACTGCAATGAGAAGCCGGCCCAGAGCAACAAAGAGCAGCCCCCACTCTCCGCAACTAGAGAAAGCCTGTGTGCAGAAGCGAACGCCCAGTGCAGCCAATAAATAAATAAAGAAATTTAAAAATAAATAAATATAAATAAATAAATAAATAAATAAAAGTAAGCTGGTGCAAAACTTGAATTTAGCTTTTCACTCTGTTAAGAGCACAAGTTTTCTTAAGATATTGAATTGCTTTTGATAACAGATTTTGTTTCCTTACCTTTTAAGTGCTCTCTTCTGTGTTTGCCTTTGAAATCTTTTATTATTACTTTGGCTAAGTGAATAACTTTGTTTCACAGTAACCTATGATCCTATCAGACTGAGTATTCTAAACCCTTTTTGATATTTTTTGACAAAACTTCCTAAATCAAATTCTAATGAAGTCCTTTTGACCTCTAGTTAACTTTGGAATGCTTCAAAGGGCCCCTGAAACATCCCAAAGAGAGATATAAAGTAATTAGGTTCATTTGGTATGCTAAATTACATGGGAAGTATTGTCAAATGAGTAATAAGTCTTCTTAGGTTATATTGTATGGTAATTGTTACTAATATATACATATTCTAGAAATTATACAGAGTTCCTGAAATTCTGATATGTCCTGGTAAAATGTTATCAGTCGTAATTCTAGTAAAGTTAAATTGAATTATTAAAAGCAGACTCTAAGTTTGTTTCTGAAGTTTATCTCAGTAATCGCTCTTTGGTTGAAGATCAGATGCCCCACAGCCTGCAACCGGGGGATTATGCAAACTGGAAAAGACATAATTTAAAGGACTATCTCCAACCTGGAGGGAAGGACCCTTATCAGGTACTTTTAACTAGCTTATGCACAGTGCAACTGAAGGGAATTGACTTTTGGATTAATTTCCACTCACAAAGGGCCCCTGCACTGGACTAGCCTATAGAGAGAACAGCTGACCTCAAATTCACCTTAAAACAATGCTCAGAGGAGAAACTACACTCACACTAGGACAAGAAGACATCACAAGTAGACAGCTTGCCCAAGACCCTCGACCTAACTTGTATGATTACATATAATGTTTTCTTGACTTCTTGGACCCTTGCATATAAATCAAATGTTTTCCTATCAAGGGCACAATCCTATGCTAGTTTTAAAAATCAGTCCAATTGTTGGGCTTGTGGCCAATAACTTGTGTCTAGTACTTCTCGGTTTCCTTGGTGAATTTCTCCACTCCAAGGCTCTATTTGGTTGGCCCTAAGGAAATTTACTTTAAAAGAAAAATTATAGTCATGTTCAGGTCACTATTGATATTACTAGGTGGAATTCCATCACCTGGCCAATTAATAATGCCTGCTCTGACCCTGGCCATAAATATGAGTTTTCTTCTATTACTCAAGCTCCATCAGAGCAACAAGCAAAGTTTCAGTCAAGGAAGAAGACATCCCACAATCATGGGATGGATTTATGTAGTTAACACCAGGCTATGGTAATTTAAGTTTAAAGGCTCCTGTATGTTGTGAACAATTAAATCATACTAAGTAAAATCAGTCTAGTAATACTAGGTAGCTGGGCTAGGTACCCTATGGACAAGTGCCAATATGTAATTTCCCTGAAAGATAAGGACTGCTACAGAACAGACTAAGTCAGACGACCTGGGATGTACTAGGCTTCACCTAATGGAATTTCTTGACTTACATACTTGCTTATAACCTTATTAATCTGCTAGCTATATTATTTTTTATATTGCCTATTTTTAAAAGTTGTTGTTTCTTGCATTACCAAGTTTGTGACTGAGCCTCTGATAAAGTAATGATATATAGTTCCATATAAGGTCAATGATAGTAATAGTGTAACTCTAGATACAGGAAGAAGCAAAAAGAGGGAATATTTTCCTGGACCATAAGAGACTAGACAGGTGGTCCAGAGACTTTTTGGCTAATCATAAGGCCTAGTCCAATAATAGCAGCACGAGTGGCCTATTAGTGAAATCTTTGCCAGACCTGGGAATAAGTTTTCCTAGCACCATGGGATGAAATGGTCATGAAATGCCCCAAAACTGTGGTCAAATTTATGACCCCGAAGGGGCTCTGCCAACTGAAAAATTGCCATCTGCCTCTGCATGGATTAAGTCAATGGCCACTGCAGCCACTGACCTCCAACACCCCCTGAAAGGAATTCAGGGTGGAGATCAGGAATGAGGCACTCTGTGCTCTGACAAAACCTGGCAGAACAGACCTTCGGATAATTAAATATTTTCAGGAGAAGATTTTATAAGCCCAAACTCTTGCATCTTCTCATACCTAGAGAAACACTGACATCACTAATGGTGACATCTGCTTTGGCTATTATTCACTTTAAAAAATGCACAATGTGAGAGTTATGAGTTAAATTTTATTTGGGGCAAAATGAGGACTGCATGCAGCCCAGGAGACAGCATCCCAGATAGCTCTGAGAAACTGTTCTGAAGAGGTAGTGGGGAAGGTGAGTATGTATGTCATCTTGGTGAAGAAGGAGTACATGCAATCAAACATATTTTTGTAGAGGGTTTCTGCTAGTCACAGGAGCAGACATCACCATGAAGGGATTTAGTGCTTTTCTAGATATGAGCAGATGCAAGGATTGGCTCACAAAATCAGCTCCTGAAAACATCTAACTATCTGTAGACCTGCTCCACCCGTTTTTCTAAAACACAGAGTGCCTCATTCCTGATCTCCACCCTGAATTCCCTTCAGGGGCTTTTGAAGGTCAGCAACTGCAGCAGTGCTGTGTGATTTAATCCTTATAGAGGCAGATGACAAGTGCCCATGGCAAGTGCCAATTTATAGTTGACAGGGCCCCCTCATGGTCATAAATTTGACCATGCTTTGGTAGGCATTCCATGAGCATTTTATCCCACGGTGCTAGGAAGGCTCATTCCTAGGTCTGGCAAAGATTTCGCTGATAGGCCACTCAATGTGCTATTACTGGGTTAGGTCTTTTCAACAAAGCTCAGAGTTCTCTGGGCCACCTGTATTCCTAATCTGTTATGGTCTAGGAAAAGTTCTCTCTTGTTGTATCTTCCCATATCTAGAAAAGCACTATTACAATTATTGATCACATACAGAACTATATATTTGATCAACTGTTTCAAGTCACCTAGTCATCAACATTTTTGTCACACATTTGGTAGTACAAGAAACAATAATCTTGTAAAACAGGCAAAATACAAAGAATATAGCTAATAACATTAATAGAGTTATAAGTAAATATTTAAGCCAAGAGCTTCCTATGCCAAACCAGTTTTTGAAGAGGTTGTCAAGACTTGGGAGTGGGTTGCTTGAGGCAGAAATCTGATTTTTCATATGCTTCATTAAATGTGTTAGAAGGTTCATCAGGTATGAAAACACAGCATTCAGTATGAATTATGGCACAGGTGCCTCTGTGAGATGCTGTAAGGATGTCGAGGGCTATGTGGTTTTGCAGCACTGCTTTTCTCATCATAGAGACCTCAGAATTCAATAGGCTAATAGCCTGGTTACTATCATTTAAGGCTTGTTGGGTGAATTTTGTTAAGGCTTCAATATGGCCAATTACATCCTCCAATCCTATTAAAGGCACAAAAATAGCTGCTAACTGGTCATACCAGAGGAATACAGATTTCTTGACCCATCAGCTTGTACCAATGGTCTCTGATTTGTTACAGATATAACCTTGAGTCCATGGGACTCCTAGGGTACATCTTCCTATCCATCCCGGTGGAAGTCAAGACCATGAATTATTAGTACCACAAATCCAAAGAGTTCCATTAGGTGCAACCCAGTGAAGCCCTGGTCATCTGACTCAGTCAGTTGCACACCAATCACTGTCCCTAAGGGTAATAACATGTAGGCATTGTTCATAAGGCACCCAGCCTAACGTCCTGATATTACTAGGCTGATCATCCTTAGTATGATTTAATTGTTCCCAACATAGAGGAGCTTTTAAACTTAAATGATCATAGCCTGGTTTAACCACACAAATCCATCCCATAATTGTGGGAGATATCCTTTATATATATATATATAATTTTATTTATTTATTTATTGGCTGCATTGGGTCTCCATTGCTACGCAGGCTTTCTCTAGTTGTGTCAAGCAGGAGCTGCTCTTCCTTGCAGTGCATGGGCTTCTCATTACAGTGGCTTCTCTTGTTGCAGAGCATGGGCTCTAGGCACGCAGGCTTCAATAGTTGTGGCACACGTGCTCCATAGTTGTGGCTCACAGGCTGTATAGCACAGGCTCAGTAATTGTGGTGCACGGGCTTAGTTGCATGTGGGATCTTCCTGGACCAGGACTTAAACCCGTGTTCCCTGCATTGACAGGCAGATTCTTAACCACAGTGCCACCAGGGAAGCCCCTGGGAGGTTCCCTTTTGTTTGGGACTTAGCTCATCTTTCTGATTGATACTGAGCAACCCTAAAAGAAAATTTGAATTTATGGCCGGGGTCAGAGCAGGTATTATTATTTGGCCAGGTGAGAGGATTCCCCTGAACAGCACTAAAATTTTTTCCTCTAGAATAAATTTCCTAAGGGCCATCCAATTAGAGCCTTGGAGGGGAGAAATCAACCAAGGTAACCCAAAAGTACTAGTCAGAAATAATTGGCTGCAAACTCAACAACTGGATTGATTTTTTAAATTAGCATGGGATTGTGCCCATAATAGGACAACATTTGATTCATATACAAAGCTCCAAGAAATCAAGAAAACATTATAAATGCTCATACAAGTTAGGTCCAGGATCTTGGACTAGCTGTCTACTTTTGATGTCAGCTTCTTCTCATTCTAGTGTGAGTGTAGTTTCTCCTCTGATAAGTGTCCTTCCATCCAGGTTGGAGATTGTCCTTTAAATTATGTCATTTCTAGTATGCACAATCGCCTGGTTGCAGGTTGTCGAGCATCTGATTTTCATCCAAAGAGAGATTACTGAGATAAGCTTCAGAAACAAACTGAGAGTGTCCTTTTAAAAAATCTTAGTAAATACAGACTTCCATCAGCAAAACTGGCACTTAATATTCATTGAAACATGATCTCTGTCTCTCTAAAATTACCCTCATTTTTACCAAGTGTAACCAAATTAAGACTAATTTGTTTGCAAAATAAGTCTGCTCTCAATTAAGTTGGCCTGATGATTTATATAACTGTAATTGATCATATAGACCTTTTACTCGATGAAACTTTTATTAGGAATCTCAGACTGAACTTTTAAATGACCTCCCAGGGCTAGGAAAGTCATGCTAAGGGCTTATCACAGATTTTGCCTAACATCTAGGTGAATTCCTCCCTCTTTAAGGTCTTCAAAATACCTTGAGTTTTCTATACATGTTAGTGAGGTAACCTTTCTAGTTTATCTGATAAAGCTGTTGGGAACCTAAGAGCTTCCAATGTCTGGAGGGAACAGATAGAGAGAAAAGATAAAAGTTTCAATCCTGCTTACAAAAGTATGATTTGCCAAATTACTGTAAATCATAATCAGTTTGAGGGGAAATTTTTTCCATACACTTGGAAAACACAGATTTAGACCAGAAAATTTTTTTAGATAGAAATCATAAAATTTATAACCATATTCACCAGTTTACTCAGTCCTATGTAACTAATCTCTTTTGTTAATAGCTTATGAAGCCATCAGGTTTCTCATTAGGATTCTTCAATTTTTTCACCCAGTTCAGAATTATGGTCTGAAAGTCAGAAACTTGTATTTATCCAAAAGTCCTTTTTATAGATCTTCTTGAAGAGGAAGCATTTTTGCAAAGGCATTAGAATAAAACCATAACGGTTTATAATCACATAAGGCTTAAGAAGGCGCATTTAAAATCTGATTGCAATGTCAAAGAAACTTGGTTACTGATGTGACATAAAACACTTTAAAATAATAACTAGAATTATGACTGAGAACATTTTACCATACACTGAAACCTAAGATTTATTACTCATTTGACAATACTTCCCATGTAACTTAACATACCAAATGAACCTAGTTTATATATCTCTTTGGGATGTTTCAGGGGCCCTTTGAAACATCCCAAAGTTATCAAGAGGTCAAAAGGACTTCATCAGAATTTGTTTCAGGGAAAAAAAAAAGAATTTGTTTTAGGAAATTTTGTCAAAAATATCACAAATGGTTTAGAATACTCAGTCAGATAGAATCACAGGTCACTGTGAAACAATAGTTATTTACTTAGCCAAAGTAACAAGAGCAGATCACTTAAAAGGTAATGAAACTTAAAATCTGTTGTCAAAAGCAGTTCAACATTTTAAGAAAACTTGTGCTCTTAACAGAGAGAAAAGCCAAATTCAAGTTTTGCACCAGCTTACTTCTAAAATTCATTTACTCAACTAAATTTATTTTTAACCTTAGTCAGTCCTGACCATGCACAAAACTCTTTTCCTGGGGTCCACTTTCCACAAAAGTTTTTGTTACTTTCTGTATCATTACTTTATTTTCCCATTCAGAAACAGCCACCTGTAGGTCAAACCTACATTTTTTCTCCTTAATAAAATGTAATTCCATCCCTCATGTCTTCCTGAAAACACACATCCTACTTTTCTTAAATAACCATGAACTGTCCTCTGTGTTAGCATTCTGTACATTGGTGAACATAAATACCAGTGATAATTTCTAAAAATGTTTGCTTACTTTAGAGAACATGGCAACAAACATATTCATTAATAGTCCAAATTATCTTTAGTTTCTCTGTAAGAGTAAGCCAGTGTTCAGTAATTAATGTTTTGGTATGTTATTTTATTTGGGAATGACCTAGCTATTTCATAAGCTTCCATCACTTAATCGAGCACAAGTCTAGAATGCCAAGTTACCAGAATATGGAGAGACTATTTTAGATAGACTTTCCTAGAGCATAATTATTTTTGATAGAGTGTATCTAAAGGCTCTTTTTTTATATATAAATTTATTTATTTATTTATTGGCTGCATTGGGTCTTGGTTGCTGCGCGTGGGCTTTCTCTAGTTGCAGCAAGCCAGGGCTACTCTTTGTTGTGGTGTGCGGGCTTCTCTTGTTGCAGAGCATGGGCTCTAGGCAATAGCTGTGGCATGAAGGCTCAATAGTTGTGGCATGCAGGTTCTAGAGTGCAGGCTCAGTAGTTGTGGCTCATGGGCTTAGCTGCTCCACGACGTGTGGGATCTTCCCGGCCCAGGTCTCAAACCTGTGTCCCCTGCATTGGCAGGTGGATTCTTAACCACTGCACCACCAGGGAAGTCCCTCTTAAGGCTCTTATCTCATTTGTATTTTGTTTCCTCAAAAGTTTCTTCACATTGAGTTATTTTCCTTGCTGACAAATTTGTAACAGGTATAACAAGATTTTATTTAGCTTATATTACACCTAGGCATAATAAAAGTATTATACTTAATATTGATGACTCTAAAACATGTCTATATTAATCAAACCAACAAGCTTAAGCCACCTTCAATATTAGATATCAGTTTAGTACTGAATATTTTCCAGATGACATGAACCTAAAAATTCATTCTGGCCAGATTATTTTCTATTTCTGGGTATTTATATAAGCACTTAATTTTTTAAGCCAATTAAGTAGAGCTCTTTTATGCATTCGTTTTTTGGCAATACCACACACCTTACAACACACATATAGATACATGTGAACACACAAACACAGACGCCTCATAGTTCCCATTCCAAAATTTCAGCACTGAGTCAGGTACAACATAAAAGCCATCAGTTAAAAGGGGTTGTGTTCAAATTGGGCTTCTAGCAGATGGAATAAATCATGGTCACCTATCTAGATGGCTAAATCCTTTTTACTACTGTTTACAGAACAGACACTTAGGATTTCTATTTATCCTTGACAAGTCAAGTTCTAAATTACTTGACCTCTTTTTTAAAAATTTGTATTTAAAAAGATAGCAGAGATAAGGGTTCCTGAGACCACCAGATAGGACATTTGCATCTCAAAGGTACAAGCAAGTTCCTCCTAAGATGATTTTGTTTCCCCTTTGTTTAATACTTATAAGCTTCTTAAGATAAATAGGGAAGGTTTTGGGAGTGGTAAAAGGATTGGTGGGCTTTGGATTATTTTTGGAGCCACAATTAGATCAACAAACAAACATTAATAACAGGTATTAATTTGATACTGAATATTTCCCAGTTCACATGAACCTGATATTTATTTAGCTTAATTTCTCTTGTACTTAGAGTTGTTCAACTTGTAAGTGCCTATTTTTCCTTAAGTCAATCAAATAGAACTCATTTACAAATTAACCTCAGCAACAATATCCAAAGACAAAGACACACACTGAGGCATACATATATCCAGACAGACACAACAAGAGATCTCAAAGCTTCGTTTTCCAAACTTAGTCATGAATCAGATATCACAATATAAAAACCCACTAGTTTATAAACAGTTGGAATAAGAAAAATTTTTAAAGGCTTCTTCCTTTTTACTAAGTCTTAGGAATTAGAGACGGGCTAGATAAGTGTTCCTGAGAGCCATGATCTCAAGGTACAGGGAGAGAAAAGCATGTTCTCCTAGTAGGGCTTTTTCCTCAAGGTCAGAATTCTGAAGAGATGTTTTGTTTTTCCTTCAAGCTAGCTTTCTCTACTGGTTGGGAATTAAATGGGGGTCAGTTAAACTTCGACTGGCATTGTGTACTTAATTGGTGCAATTGAAGATTCATAATTTTCATAGATACCCCCTTTTCTTTTTTTTTAATCATTTTGAAAAGTTGGTCTCATATAGTTTCAGGCAATAAATTGTTGGTTTCCTGCAAAGAAGCTACTCTATGATTTTCTCTTTTAGAATCTTCTAGATACTAATCAAAGTAAGCATTCCATTCAGTCTGTTTGATCTTACAGCCGGCTTTATCTAGCTGTGTGTGCAAAAAATATCAATTTTGGAATATCAAAGAACACCAATTTGGTCATTTTAGGTTGAGATCTCCCTTAGTACAGCTTTTCTAATTAAGTAGATACTTGCAAGTATAAGTTTTTTTATCTACGTAAACCTGGCTGGGGTGTTATAAAGAGGCTGGCTTTCTGACGCCCCTGTGAGAGGCTCTATTTCTCATTTTAAAGTTGAATTTGTCTGGGATAAAAAACACTGGTGAAATTGTGTGGTGGGCCAGTGTGCTGCTTGTGAGCTTAAGTCCTCTAGGCATCACCCCAGTGTCAGTTCAGCTCTCTTACACGTCTCAGTTTCTCCCTTCGGCAGTCTAAGACCATCGAGGGTGCTCGGATCGATGAATGGCCAATTCTTATTGAGACCCCTGGATGAGCAAGTGTTTTAATTAATGAGTGAGTTTCCCTATAGGACCACTGTACCGTATGAGGACTCTGCATCCACCACTCCTGTAAATTTTCCAGTCGCTTGAGAAAGCCATAATTGGCCAGGAGGAGTCTTGTCCCATTTCTTTGGAGCAAGGCTCTCATGTAATATCTTCACTTTTATCCTGACAAATTCTATTATGGCAGCCGAACAGAGGAAAAGCATCAGCTCAGCCTCTTACCTGAACACTCAGCTAAGACCACTCAGTCTCCTGCAACTGAGCAAACCCTGATATCTTTCAACCAGCCCCCCCGCCCCCACCCCTGCCCAGGATCTTTCACATGGGTGGGTATTCCCCTGTACCTTTCAACCAAGCCCCCACCCAGTATCTTTCCACTGGATGGGTATTTCCCTGGTATTTTTCAACTAGCACCCCCCCCCGCCCCCGCACGAGTATCTTTTAACTGGGAGGAGGCAAGTACCTGCTACACTGCCAAATAAAACTCAGGATCATCAACCAATACGGAGATTCGAGAACCAGGAGAGACTTACCCAAATTCATCTGAAATCTATGAGGAGGCGGATGGGCACAAGGGGCCTCTGCTGGTACCAAGGCTCCGGTTCCTCATAGAGTTCAGGCAAAGGAGAGACGTTCACTCTGGGTCCCTTATTCATGGTTGCCAAAACTGTTGACTTAAAAAACAATGCACAATGTGAGAGTCATGAGTTGAGTTTTATTTTGGGCAAAAGGAAGACTGCAGCCCAGGAGACAGCATCCCAGATAGCTCGGAGAAACTTTTCTGAAGAGGTAGGGGGGAAGGTCAGTATATATGTCATCTTGGTGAAGAAGGAGTACATGCAATCAAACACATATTTTTGTGGAGGGTTTCTGCTAGTCACAGGAGCAGACATCACCATGAAGGGATTTAGTGCTTTTCTAGATATGAGGAGATGCAAGGATGGGCTCACAAAATCAGCTCCGGAAAACATCTAACTATCTGTAGACCTGTTCCTCCCGTTTTTCTAAAGCACAGAGGGCCTCATTCCTGATCTCCACCCTGAATTCCCTTCAGGGGTTGTTGAAGGTCAGCAGCTACAGCAGCAGCAGCAGCAGCACAGTGTGATTTGATCCTTGCAGAGGCAGATGGCAAGGGCCCATGGCAGGTGCCAATTTATAGTTGACACTATGAAGGAGAAAATTGAAATTAAAAGTCAAAATGGAGTAGCTACGGTTCAGACATCCAATGAAATAATGAGGTGACACTATGGGTGTGATTTCAGACAAGTCCTTGTATTGCTAAGAACTTGAATTTTCTGAGCTGTGTCAGAATTGGATGCCACCAGCCATTCTTAAAACAATGTCTGCTGGCACCTGGTAACTACAACTTTACTTTTTAAAGGTCTCCTCTTATAACTATTAAATTTTTAGGTGATAAAATTGCTTTAGACCAGATATTTCCAAAAAAAAAAAAAAAAAAGGCAAGAGAGAGAGACATGTACGATGACCAATAGCTCCTGTTATCTGTGTGTTAATACCACATAAAAGTTAAAGCCTATTTAGATAAAACTAGACAACTGGCTACCTGGCTACAAGTCTCCCTTGAAGTGCCAGGTCCAGACTGGGTTTCAGGCTTATTCTCCTGAAAAAAAAAAAAAAGAGAGAGAGAGAGATTTATTTTGCCTATTAAAATTCCAGTTGTCACTCTTCGAACTACTTCTAATTGGGTCTGTTACACTAAAATGACAGACCAAGGGATTGAGATTTTAATCATACTAAACTCAGATCCAGGCCTTAGAACTCAGAAATATTTCCAGTTCAGTGACTATTCTCCAAATGGAGGCAGGACTATGCCCCATTTTAGCAGGAAGTGGCCAGAGCCATCATGGCACAGTTTCCTAAATTAAAACTGAACAGGACTCTGGGGCTCTGGAGTACAAATCCTTTCTGTGTCTCCTATTTCTTGATTGTAGGGTGTAGGCTTCATTCAGCCTCATTGACCTTCCCTGAGTTCCAAAGGGCACATTCAAACAGTTGCTAATCAGGGAAGGGAAGGGATACAGAAGTAGGGGAGGAGCCATCAATTGGTGGTCCGGCCTTGGGGCAAGTCCTGGTTCCTCCTCAAGGAATATGCATAACAATATCTTTGAGTTCTTCTGCAGAACTGGGGCCCCCACCCAGGTGGAGGATGGTAACTTCAGGCTGAGCGCAAGGTTCCTGGAGCACCGCCCTGTTACCCTACCACCAAGGAATCAGAAGAAAGCCACACATCTTGCAGCCCTCACCCCAAATTTTGCCTTCCTTTTCTGGGCCTGGTGATGACCATCCTGTTTGGCCTCCTATTTGGCCCTGTCTCCTTCATCTCCAACAGGGTCCAACAGTTTCAGGCTAAATTGTTGTTACTGTGAGAGTAAATGCTGGTTTGGGGCACAGAATACTTCGGTTTAGATCAGGTAGGGAGCGACTTCTATCGTGCCTGGCAGGACTGATGCCAACCAGGGCGGTGTGAAGCTCCTGGATATGGAGGTTCTTGTTTGTTTGTCCCCCATTTCTTTCAGACAAGACTCCAGCCTCCATGACCTTCCCTGAGTTCCAAAGTGCAGATTTGCAAACAGGTGCTAAGCAAGTGAAGAACAGCCATGAAACCACCTGAGGCAAGATTAAAGGGACCAGAGAAGCTCATCAATTAGGAGACACTGACCACCTAAGACCCTGCACACACCCTAATCCTGTCAGCAACCACACCCTTCTGAAACTTTGCAGAAGAAAGAAGAATGCAAGACTGTTACTGCTGTGATCCTTATCACATACCTCTGACCACTGCCCCTGACTATATAACCTCTCCCTGTTCCCCAGTGAAGTGGGGCACAGTTCTTGAGGCACTAGCCTACTGTGTTCTCCCTTTGCCTGGCAAAGAATAAAGCCACTCTTTCTTTATCCTCCATAACTCTGTCTCCATATTTTGATTTGGCATTGTGCACAGGGAGCTGAGGTTTTGGCAACAGGACCACGCCCACTCCCAGCAGGAAGTAATTACAGAAGAAAAAGACCTCTGCCCCAATTCCCAAGAAGTATCTTGAGTATGAAGTCTCTCAGGGGGTAGTTATTAGGGGAAACAGGGACTGGAACTGCCCACCTAGGCCAGGCAAAAGCAGTAACAATTTGCATGAGTTATTTTACTGTAACAGGGAAGAGCTAAATTGGACCCCATGTTGGATCTGTTTCTTTGACTTTAACCTTTGCTTTTTGCTGCTTTGGTTACTATAATCATACATGATGGTCTGCCTCAGGGAACACTGCCCCTCTGCCTGAATGTTAAACTAAAGTGCCTCTGTTCAGCTCCCAGGCAGACAATCTGCCCTGCCCACCTGTGTGAATGGCTGCAGAGAAGAAGAAATTAACACATCCCCTCACTGACACTGGTCATTTCTGGAGATGTTTTGCAAGACTGATGGCCCCTTTCACTTTACTTCCTCACAGCCTCTCCCTCTCTGATTCTATAAAAGAAACTGGCATCCAGACCCTGATAAGATGGTTTTTTTGGAGACACTAATCTGCCATCTTCTCGGTCTGCAGGCTTTCTGAATAAAGTCATATCCCTTGCCTCAACACCTCATCTCCAATTCATTGGCCTGTCATATGATGAGCAGAGAGAGCTTGGACACAGTGACATGACAGGGAATCCTGGTAAGGAGCACAGAACTAACAAGACACCACAAACCAGAAAAATAGGCGAAAGGTCAAAAGGAGAGAGGGACTGCCAGTCCACATGTCCTACCAACCTCCCAGAATTCTCGCTGGAATCCATCGTGGCTGAGAGATGCGCAAGCCATCAGGAAGGACCCTGAGTCAAAATGATTGGCCAGAGACAACCGAGAAACTGATCGCATCACCATACAACCTGAGACTGTGAGCCACGTGGCAGAGCAGTCCTCCTGGGGTCCCTTACCCTCCTGCTCTCTGCCCGGGCACCCCTACCCAATAAAGTCTTGCTTTGTCAGCACATGTATCTCCTCGGACAATTCATTTGAGCCCCATCTCGGGCCCTGGAAGGGGTCCCCCTTCCTGCAACAGAAGTGTTCCCTCATTCCTGTTAAGATCCTTCCCCCACTCCTTTTTTTTTTTCAGGGGTAGTCATGTTTATATTAAATGTAGTGAAAAAAATTAGCCTCACTTTATCATAAATGGATATGAAGGGGAATTTAAAACAAACTTTTTTGTAATAGTGAAACAGTTAAAGGTACTAGTCTTTGCATTGTGGGAGGGAGTCATCTTTTGTTTATTATGTTCAACATGAAGTATAGTACATGGTGTATAGCAGATGCCCAGTTGGCTGATTGAAATAGTGGTTGATGAGTGAATGGATTTGACAAGGCCCGTCCAGAGACTAGAGGAAACTCTCTAGACAGCCAGAGCTGAGACCCAGACACCCACTGCAGACCCTGGTGAAGGCCAGGATCTATTTTTCTACCTCGAATCAATCCTTTTGTGCAGTTTATTTGGGGTTCTGGAACTTAAACATATGCTAGAGTAGCAGCTATCTCATGACCACAAAGGTCCCCCCTTCTCTAGTACTTAAAAGCTGCAACCACAAATCTAATTGGTCCTCCACACTGAAGAAAAAATACCTAAAAACAGGAACAAAACTGGCATAATTAGAGTTGGATTGGAGTTCCTCTCAATCAGGAATTTCTTCTGAAATCTCTCAGTGTTGACAAGAATGATGTGATGGTAGAAAGAGACTTACCCACAAGTCAACCAAGAAATGATTTTTTTTAAAGCTGTTTTCTTTATCCTTAGCTCCAGGCCAATATGTGTAGTTTTTAAATTTTATTTTTCCCTGTTCTACCACTTCCAGCCTAAAATGTATTTATACCAACAGCCCCCATCACTGCAAGCTGCACGAATGGAATGCAAAGAGGCGTTACAGGAAAACCAAAGTGCTGTCTTCCACAAGGCATGGTTGATGAGTCAGTACCCTGCTCTGTCTAGGATAATCTGCATCTAACTTTCTTTGACTTTGCAAAGCTTAAACAGAGTCTTGGGAGCAGTATAGAAGGAATAAAAGTGCCTTTAGGAAGCAAGAACCATTCTTTCAATTCTTTGAAAGAGGAAAGTTAAGCCCAGCAGAAAAACAATAAAAGCAACAAAACTCATGTATTAGCAGAAAGAGTGAAGGAGATTCTTCATTATTTTTTGTCACATAAAATGACAAGATAATGAACCATCAGGGATTGCAGGGATTGAGCTTTTCACTAGAAGGAAAGAGCTGGTATTTCGATTCCTTTTCTGAGTCAGGAACTGGGTTTCCTCCGTGGCAACCACCACAGCCATTTGTTGGTAGTGGGTGTTCGGTACTATCTGTTCTTTATTTGACAGGTGAGTGGGTGAGTGAGTGCATCAGTTGGCTGGTGGATTTTAATTCAGCAAATCTTTTTCTTCATTGATATTATAGCAGCCTTTTCCTCATTTTCCTGGTCTCTGTCCTGCGGTGCCTTAGGCTGGCTCTGTTCTCAACAGTGTTTAAACCAGCATGCAAGTCCCCATATGAGGACCACAATAGTCATTCTCCTCCAGAAGGTGATCTGGGGTCTAAGCTTCTCATTTTGTCTCTAGATTATAAGCTCTCATGTCTTATTTTAGTCCTGGTCCCAAGACTGCCCCTCACCCCTCAGCCTGTCCCACCCTGGCCAGGTTCAATAATTATTTCTGTTGTTGAACTGGTGAATATAAATAAATTAACTATTCCCATTCTGCTTTTGAAAACAAACTCTTCAAGTAGTGAAATTTTAGAAAAGGTAAATGTTTGCCAAAAGTAGTAAATGTCTTGAGATGCCCATATTTACCTAATATTTAAATCTTTTTTCTTAAAAATTACAACTGAAGCCCTTTCAACATATGAGGATCCAAAGAGAAGTCTGTAACCCAGAAAAGAGCCTTCACCCTATTATCCTGGCACCCTGATCTAGGCATTCCAGCGTCCAGACTATAATATTGACCTGGAGATAGGATTAAGATGGTGGAGTAGGAGGACGTGTGCTCACACCCTCTTGCAAGAGCACCGGAATTACAACTAACTGCTGAACAATTATCGACAAAAAGACACTGGAACTCACCAAAAAAGACACCCCACATCCAGAGAAAAAGGAGAAGCCACAATGAGATGGTAGGAGGGGCACAATCACGTTAAAATCAAATCCCATAAATGCTGGGTGGGTGTCTCACAAACTGGAGAACAGTTATACTGCAGAAGTCCACCCACTAAAGTGAGGGTTCTGAGCCCCACGTCAGGCTTCCCAACCTGGGAGTCCAGCAACAGAGGAGAAATCCCCAGAGAATCAGACTTTGAAAGCCAGAGGGATTTGATTGCAAGACCTCCACAGGACTGGGGGAAACAGAGACTCCAGTCTTGAAGGGCACACAAAAAATAGTGTGCCCACCAGGACCCAGGGGGAAGGAGCAGTGACCCCACAGGAGACTGAACCAGACCTACCTGCTGGTGTTGGAGGGTTGCCTGCAGAGGTGGGGGGAAGCTGTGGCTCACCGAGGAGACAGGGGAACTGGCAGCAGGGGTTCTGGGAAGTGCTCATTGGCATGAACCCTCCCAGACTCTGCCATTAGCCCCACCAAAGAGCCTGTAAGCTCCAGTGCTAAGTAGCCTCAGGCCAAACAACCAACAAGGTGTGAACACAGCCCCACCCATTAACAGACAAGCAGATTAAAGTTTTACTGAGCTCTGCCCACCAAATCGGATTAAAGTCTTACTGAGTTCTGCCCACCCAGCCCTACCCACCATCAGTCCCTCCCATCAGGAAGCATGCACAAGCCTCCTAGATAGCTTCGTCCACAAGAGGGCAGACAGCAGTATCAAGCAGTATCAGCAGTATTTCATATTGTAGAACTGAAAACCACAGCCACAGAAAGATAGAGAAAATGAAAAAGCAGAGGACTTTGTGCCAGATGAAGGGACAGGATAAAAACCCAGAAAAACAACTAAATGAAGAGGAGATAGGCACACTTCCAGAAAAAGAATTCAGAATAATGATGGTGAAGATGATCCAGGACTTTGAAAAAACACTGGATGCAAAGATCGAAACGTTTACCAAAGAACTAGAAGAATTAAAGAGCAAACAAACAGAGATATGCAACACAATAACTGAAATGAAAAATACACTAGACGCAACCAATAGCAGATTAACTGAGGCAGAAGGGCGAATAAATGACCTGGAAGACAGAATGGTGAAAATCACTGATGTGGAAAAGAATAAGGAAAAAAGATTGAAAAGAACTGAAGACAACCTAAGATACTTCTGGGACAATGTTAAGTGTGCCAACATTCGCATTATAGGGGTTCCAGAAGGAGAAGAGAGAGAGAAAGGACCCGAGAAAATATTGGAAGAGATTATAGTTGAAAACTTCCCTAACATGGAAAAGGAAATAGCTACCCAAGTCCAGGAAGCACAGAGAGTCCCATGCAGGATAAACCCAAGGAGAAACACGCCAAGACATATAGTAGTCAAATTGTCAAACATTAAAGACAGTTGGACTTCCTAGGTGGCGCAGTGGTAAAGAATCCACCTGCCAATGCAGGGGACATGGGTTTGAGCTCTGCACTGAGAAGATTCCACATGCCACAGAGCAACAAAGCCCGTGCGCCACAACTATTGAGCCTGTGCTCTAGAGCCCGTGAGCCACAACTACTGAGCCCATGTGCTGCAACTATTGAAGCCCACACACCTAGGGCCCGTGCTCCACAACAAGAGAAGCCACTACAATGAGGAGCCTGCACACCACAATGAAGAGTAGCCCCTGCTCTCAGCAACTAGAGAAAGCCCGTGTGCAGCAATGAAGACCCAGCACAGCCAATAAATAAATTTAATTAATTAATTAATTAATTTAAAAAATTAAAGACAGAGAGAAGTTATTAAAAGCAACAAAGGAAAAACGACAAATAACATACAAGGGAACTCCCATAAGGGTAACAGCTGATTTCTCAGCAGAAACTCTGCAAGCCAGAAGGGAGTGGCACAATATATTTAAAGTGAAGAAAGGGAAGAACCCACAACAAAGAATACTCTACCCAGCAAGGATCTCATTCAGATTCAATGGGGAAATCAAAAGCTTTACAGACAAGCAACAGCTAAGAGAATTCAGCACCACCAAACCAGCCCTACAACAAATGCTAAAGGAACTTCTCTAAGAGGGAAACATATGAGAAGAAAAGGACCTACAGAAACAAAAACAAAACAATTAAGAAAATGGTAATAGGAGCATACATATCAATAATTACCTTGAATGTTAATGGACTAAATGCACCAACCAAAAGACACAGACTGGCTGAATGGATACAAAAACAAGACCCATATATATGCTGTCTACAAGAGACCCACTTCAGACCTAGGGGCACATACAGACTGAAAGTGAGGAGATGGAAAAAGATATTCCATGCAAATGAAAATCAAAAGAAAGCTGCAGTAGCAATAGTCACATCAGATAAAATAGACTTTAAAATAAAAAATGTTACAAGAGACAAGAAAGGACATTACATAAAGATCAAGGGATCCATCCAAGAAGAGGAGATAACAATTATAAATATATATGCACCCAATATAGGAGCACCTCAATACATAAAGCAAATGCTAACAATTATGAAAGAGGAAATGCAAGGTAGAAACAGAGACACAGATGTAGAGAACAAACACATGGACACCAAGTGGGGAGGGGTTGGGGGGGATGAACTGGGAGATTGGGATACCAAATTGTACACTCTAAATATATGCTGTTTATTGTCTGTTAACTGTATCTCAATAAAAGTTCTAAAAAGAAAAAAAAATTACAACTGAAGCCTACGTTTAGTCTTACAGTTGAAACCTACAGTCAGTTTTCAGTCCAATGAAATAATCTGTCATGGCTTAAAAAAATACAAGGCCCCCAATTTTCCTAGCTTTTTAGTTTTCCTTTTCTCATTGAAAAAGTCTGCAACTTAGTATGTAATTCTCACTAAATTGTGATGTGATTTTCCTTTTATGGTTTGAAACATTTGCCTCTATTACATTTCCTTCTCTGCCTATGTGAATGACCAGACGTATTGTGCCAGATTCGTCTCAAAACAAAGAATATCAGTGGTCACTTGGAGCATCTCCCACAGGCTGTTTCAGAGAAGATCTCTTTACCAGTTGCTTTTTTCAAAGTTTTTAGAGAGCACAAACCTTAAATACATACACACACACGCACACACACAGAGTATAGTGTTCTGCCTGGGATGTAGAGCAGACAGGCAAAGGTTAACAAAAACAGAAAGAAATTTAACTCATTCCATTTTATTGAAAGCAATTTCCAAGAAGCTTATATGTTATGAAGATAACATCATCCAAGCATTTATTTAATAGTTAATTAGCAGCCTCTCTTAAAAGATTTCTGCAGCCTGGAAAACACAAGGCCATAATCCCTGCTAATAATATCAACTGATAAGCAGGGACACAGCACCTACATTTTCAGCTGATGATGTGGCAAAGATCATGAAATCCTGCAAAACTCAATCTACAGTGAGTTATAAATCGCACAAATACCCGCTAATGGATAATGAGATTCTGTTCTAATGTGGATAATGTGCAATGTAAGTGTTTCCTGTTTCTTAAATAGGATATCTTTGACCATTTAAACAAGTCTTTAGCACCAAGCATCCACAGGCATGAGTATATTAAAAAAGCCATTTCGTGTATGCTGCTTGGAGGTAATGAGAAAATGCTTCTCGATGGGACACGCATAAGAGGAGACATCAATGTCTTATTAATAGGTAAGAGCATGCTGAGTTAATAGTGCATTGATAACTTATTTTTATTGTCCCCTCCTCACCACGCTTGTGTGACTCAGTGATGTAATATTAGCAAGAAAACAAAAAGCCAAACTAGCACAATTACTGTGTCATCATTTTCCTGTATAAAAATGTGCTTGCCTTTTATTGAAAACATTTTTTATCCTTGAGAACATCATTTGACCTTTTCACAAGTATCCTGTGTCCAATACATCAACCCCAACCCCAAATTCGCCACATATTTCCACACAACCCCTCCTTTTATCCAGCCCTAAATCCCAATTTTGATCTACTTGAAATCCAACAAACATCCTAAAAAACCTGACTATTGTCTAAATCTCCCTCTAACCTTGGCTATTCCCCCATCTTTCCATTTTATGCTTGGAGGAAAGTCTCAAAGGCCATTTGGAATTTAAGCAAAGACTTCAAGTTTATTTCATATAAAAACTTTCAACTGGCAAAGCTTTACCCACCACTGACTCTGTCCCTCTTGATATCAGGCACTCAGGGGGATATGAAAATACATGTGACACAATATCTACCTTTCTGTCTAGTTGTGGAGATGAGACAAATAAAGTCACTGAACTTGCATTTATTAAATATTTACTCCATCCCAGGAATTGCAAGCCACAGACAAAAAAAAAAAAAACGAAAAAAGAAATTAGTACATCAAAGTGTTTTAGGCTCTATGACAGAAGTATAAGTGGAATATTAAGAGGCCAATGTTGGGACTTCCTAGGTGGCACAGTGGTTAAGAATCCACCTGCTAATGCAGGGGACACAGGTTCAATCCCTGCTCCAGGAAAATTCCACATGCTGTGGAGCAACAAATCCCGTGTGCCACAACTATTGAGCCTGCAGTCTAGAGCCCATGAGCCACAACTATTGGGCCCATGAGCCACAACTACTGAAGCCCACAAGCCTAGAGCCCATGCTCCGCAACAAGAGAAGCCATGGCAATGAGGAGCCCTCACACCACAATGAAAAGTAGCCCCTGATCTCTGCAACTAGAGAAAGCCCATGTGCAACAACAAAGATCCAACACAACCAATAAATAAATAAATTTATTAAAAAAAAAAAGAGAGAGCAATCTTGGAGAAGTTTCCAAGAGAAGGACTTCAGCTTTCAGCACTTCCCTTGAATGGTCATTTTAAGAACTCATTAGGAAATATTCCTGGAGAATACCTCAGTATCTTCCACGTTCGATGCTGTAAATTACTCAGATTTCCATTTAATCATCACCTTCAAGAGACATGACCAGACTTCCCAGAATAGTGTAGACACACAATCACAATCTTGCATTTAAGCTGATTTGTAATCCTTTGCCTAACATTTTTTCTTATGGCTTTATTGACTACATGTAAACTCACAGAAACGGAACTTAGTTTTGTCACCTGCTGTATCCCCAGCACCTAGAACAGAGCCTGCCACAAGGAAGGTGCTCAATAGTACTTGAAGGGATGAATGGTAAATGCACAGGATTTTCTCAAAGTGGCCTTGTTGGCCAGTCCATTTTCCCTTTCTCGAATCTTCATATTTCACCCACTTTCCCTCTATCCATATCAGCCCTGGCTCAATATCCTGTATTGTTCCACAGGGGAAAGTTTTACAGAACACTCAGCACACCCTCACTGAGACCCTCTTAACAGGCCCTGATGCTTTAGACAGGGTCAGTTAGAACCGAGGCCTGTGACAATTGCAAAACTGTGCTAAGTCTGCACAAATAACCAATTGTAGTACAAGGTTTTTTTAATTTTTTAATTTACATAGCTTTTAAAGGTTACTTTCCATTTACAGTTTACAAAATATTGACTGTATCCCCCATGTTGTATAATACATCCTTGAGCCTTACACCCCAGTTTGTACTGCAAAATAATTTTTAAGAAATAGTATAAACTATGTAAGAAAATAAATTCTAGATAATAGAGGCGTTATCTTTTTGCTGTAAGTTTATAGTGTTTTAGTTCAAATTTAACAAAGATTTGGAATTTGGGGTGATGGGTTTTGTTTCTTGCCTAACATTTTATGTTAAACAGGACTGCCATTCTGAGAAGAGGGAGAAAGACACAATTGTATTTGATAGGCAAGTGAAAAATGTACTCTGAATATTATTTAGGCCTAACCAGCTATTAATAATGATCCAAACAAGATTTTGTCTGTTTTAAAGCTTCTTTCTGAAAACTAATTCTTTGAAATGTGTTATTTACCAGGCCTTTGATTATGCTAATCTATTCAATTCCACAAATATTAACTGAGTACTTTCAAGCATGGGGGTGGGGGGAGGGGTAGAGAGGTGAGGGGGAGTCTAGGAATGTTGTAAAGATGAATAGGCACCCCATGAGTCCTATAATCTAGTATCTTACCATGTGTTATAGAATATTTTCATATAGACATTCTATATTTTAAAAGAGCATGCTTCTCTTCACTTTGTGTTTTCAGTATTCAAAATGGGAAAGAGGTCAGAGAAAGCGTCCCCCCATCCCAGAAGCACCTCTACCAAAGCAGGCTAACCCAGCCCCCCAAACTGTCATGGTTCTAGTTTTCCTGGTCGCCTTCTCTAAGGGAAAATGAGCAGAGCATCTGTTGCACTGAGCTCAAAAGCAAACGTCCTCGGCTGCTCTAGGAGATCACATCCACAGAAGGCTGAAAATTAAAATAAAATAAACAGGGCTGCAGATTATTCAAATTAGGCTACATTGAAGCCAGAGGAACAGTCTGTCATTTAGCTGTTAAACGAGACGGCGGCTGCTGCTGATTTGAGAGGACAGATGACTGAATGACAAGTGTTAATAAACCCGGGAAAAGGTGCAAAGTAAGCCACAGGGAGGCAAGGAATGCAGAGCAGATGGACAATTGGATTTGAACAGAAGGAGAAAAATGGAATTTTTAGGTTGAGATTTTCCAAAAAAAAAATAGCAATAACCTATATTCCTACAGATGGATTTCTTCTCTTTCTGAAAGATTTTGAAGTCCACTTCTTTCCATTTGCTGTCAAAAAAGAAGGGCTAAGGGCTGCTAGTAAAAAGATACAGGTAAGAATTCCATGGGTAAGAATACTGGATGTTTTTCATAAATCTCAGAAAGAATCTGTGTCTTCATACACTGAGTTATAATACACCAGCATTTTCTAAGACTCTAAACCCAAATATAGGTCAATGAAATTAATCAATTAACATAGCCTATCTCCAGTATGTTGACATTCAAAAGAATAATTAATTCATTTCCAAATGGCAGCGAATGATCTAGGTGATGATCCTTGCCATTTTAAGAGCCAAAACTTTTCCATTTGAAACTATTTGTTGAATGAATGTATGAATGAATGGTGGATGAAATAATTGTGCAATTACATTCAGCAGCAGACACTGAAAATAATTCCTGGGTGAACTTGTAAAAAGAAGTTACACTTCTTTACCATCATACAAGGACACTCTTGGGTGCTAAAATGTGAGTTGGGACTGCAGCTTTACTTAGGTGGTCCTCACCTGTAGGACTGAACATAATGAGCAAGTCTAGAGGGTGGTGGGATCAACCAACTAAGAGATTGTCATTAATGGTCACTGAGGCACCTGCTGAGAGAGGACCCTAAAGGATAAATGATCAGACCCCATGATTGGCTTAAAAAAATCAATGCCAGGTTTCTGGTATGTGAGGTAGAATTTTGAGCTCTGCACATCGTTGGTGAGTCTGATATTTTTCCTCTGGGAAGCTCTCATGGACTCACATCAAAGTCCTGGGGAAATGGTGAAATGCAAAGGAAAAACTGAAACAATTATCCTTACATAATATCCTTATGCAACACTAGTAACACTGTCACACACAACATGGTTTGAGAGACTACAGGACAGCTCCACCACATCAGCAGTAGTAGCAATACTCCATGAAAGGACACCTTCAGGACAACCACATCCCAGCATGGCATCATGGCTTAGCCACCATGACACAGCTGCACCATCACCAGAGTCCATGGGTCCTGGCAATATTGAGCATCTTTTCATGTACTTATTAGCAATTTTATGCCTTATTTGGAAAAATGTCTATTCAGGTCCTCTGCCCATTTTTAAATCTGATTGGTCTTTTGCTATTGGCTTGTATGAGTTACTTAACCCATTATCAAATAGATAGCTTGCATATATTTTCTCCCATTCTATAGGTTACCTTCTCACTTTGTTAATGATTTCTTTTGCTGTGCAGAATCTTTTTAGTTTGATGTTGCCTATTCATTTATTTTTGCATTTGTTGGTTGTGCTTTTGGTGTCATATCCAAAAATTCATTGCCAAGACCAATGTCAATGAGAATTTTTCCTATGTTTTCTACTAGGAGTTCTACAGTTTCAGGTCTTATGTTTAAGTCTTTAATCTGCCCATTTCAAGTTAATGTTTATGAGTGGTGAAAGATAGGAATCCAGTTTCATTCATTTCATGTGAATATCCAGTTTTCCCAATACCATTTATTGAAGGGATTATCCTTTCCCCACTGAGCACTGTTGGCCCTCTGTAAGGGTTTATTTCTGGGCTTTCTATTCTGTTCCATTGATCTATGTGTCTGTTTTAATGAAAATACCATACTGTGTTGATTACTTGAGCTTTGTAGTATAGTTTGAGATCAGGTAGTGTGATGCTTCCAGTTTTGTTTTTCTCAGGATTGCCTTTTATGGGGTTATAAGTATAAGAAATTCAAATGCTATTTGTGTTATCAAGTCCAAGCCTGTACTGCTTGCTGCATGACAGGCCAATAAATGGAGTAATGAGTTGTTGAGACAAGGAATGGCAACTTTATTCAGAAAGCCAGCAGACCAAGAGGATAGACTCATACCCCAAAGAACCATCTTGCCTGAGCGAGAGTTCAGGCTTCTTTTATACTAAAGGGGAAGGAGTGAAGTCAAACATTTCCTGGTTCTGGTCAGCCTCTGGACGGAATGTGATCATTTCTTCCTCCCTGCAGTTATTCACAGCTGGGCCTGGTCAGGATGTTTCTTGTGAAACTAACAAAGGTATTTTAGTTTAATGCTCATCACATGGGAGGCAGGGTTCCCAGAGATGGGCCATTATGTATAATTTAAGCTTATAGGCAATATCTCTTTAGTGATTAACTTGTAATAGAATACAAAGGCTCTTCCCTGTTACTAAAATTCCCCACTGACAATGTCCATTCCATAATCTTGTGGGAAAAGGGACAAAGACCACTCTGGCTACTTCTGAAGGCTACAAATATTGCTTAAAATCTTTAATCATTCCTTTATCTACAACTATTTGAATGTGATGAATCCCCTTAGCACTTTGTTGTCTAATTTGTAATTCAACTTAGGGTTTGGTTCCCATTCCCAATACATATCCTGTGCTGTTTATTTAGATGAAATTAAACAAATTGGTTAACCCTTCTCCAGCTACAATGAAATTACCATCTACTTCAGTTGGATAAGCAGACCTGTTAGAGGCAAACTCATGAACAGAGATTAGTATAGTGCCCAAAGTTTTAACATAATTGGCAACTGCTAGTTCTTTTAGAGCATTTACAGATTCTCTCACCTGGGCAGACACCTGGAATGGCTTTCAATACAGTATTTCAAAGGAGCTTAATTTAAGCCTGCTTCCATAGCAAGGCAACTGGCAAGGCCTTATCCCAAGTTAAGTTAGTATTCATTTTCTCAGTTTTTCCTGTTGATTGTGGTCCCCAGGATGAATGTAGTCCAATGCCTTAATCCAAATCATGGGATAATTTCCTTAAGGGCTTTAACCAACCCAAAAGTACTGATTTTAAAAAATAATTTAGAAGACATACAGATAGCCAAAAGGCACATGAAAAGATGTTCAACATTGCTAATCATTAGAGAAATGCAAATCAAAACTACAAGGAGGTATCACCTCACACCAGTCAGAATGGCCATCATCACAAAGTCTACATACAATAAGTGCTGGAGAGGGTGTAGAGAAAAGGGAATGCTTCTACACTGTTGGAGGAATGTAAATTGGTGCAGCCACTATGGAAAACAGTATGGAAGTTCCTTAAAAAACTAAAGATAGAGCTACCGTATGATCCAGTAATCCCACTCCTGGGCATATACCCAGAGAAAACCATAATTTTATAATATACATGCACTCCAATCCTCACTGCAGCACTATTTACAATAGCTAAGGCATGGAAGCAACCTAAAAATGTTCATCAACAGAGGAATGGATAAAGAAGATGTGATACATATACACAATTGAATATTACTCAGCCATAAAAAAGAATGAAATAATGCCATTTACAGCAACATGGATGGACCTAGAGATTATCACACTAAGTGAAGTAAACCAGACACATACCATAATATCACTTATGTGGAATCTAAAAAGATGATAGAAATGAACTTATTTACAAAACAGAAATAGACCCACAGACATAGGAAGAAACTTATGGTTACCAAAGGGAAGGGGGGGGGGAGGGATAAATTAGAAGTTTGGGATTAGCATATACACATTACTATATATAAAAGAGGTAAACCAGGACCTACTATATAGGACAGGGAACTATACTCAATATCTTGTAATAACCTATAAGGGAAAAGAATCTAAAGAAGTATATATATATTCCTTTTGCTGTACACCTGAAATACAACATTGTAAATCAATACTTCAATAAAATTTTTTAATAATTAAAAAAATAAAAATAACTTAAAACTGCCACACACAAAACAAATGGTTCACAAAACATTCTCCTTTCCTTCTGAAGCTTTTACAATGCACTGTTATCATTAATTAGTCTTTTACTATTAAACTTAAATGGCCAATTGAGACAAACAGTTCTGAGACCATTCTTCCACCACTAATTAAGACTGGCATGATGGCCAGAGCAGCTGGGACAGCTAGTTAAAAGGGAGGGGTTAAGGTTTGAAGCAACATATCCTCACTCTCATTCCCTTCCTTTTCTTATTTTCCCTGATGTAATAGCACAAATGCTTGCACATAAAGAATTTTATCATTCTTCCCTGCTTCTTCACAAAATAGCTAAAGTCATTCAAAAGCCACTACAAAACTATAAACAGCAATTGATCATCTCTAACCATTAAAAGGATGCCTTTTTGCTTTGTCATCAACCAACCGGGATTACAATGCAATTGAAAAGAAACTTGGTTACTTCTGTGACATACAATTTAAGGTAATTACTAGAATTATGACTGATGGGACTTCTCTGGTGGTCCAGGGGTTAAGACTCCACATGTCCAATGCAGGGGGTGTGGGTTCTATCACTGTTCAACTAAGATCCCACATGCCGTTAGGTATGGCCAGAAGATTTTTTTTTTAAGCTCTTTATCGGAACACAACTGCTCCACACTCTTGTACCAGCCCCTGAGGTACACCAAAGTGAACCAGCTGCATTCACACATATATCCCCATATCCCCTCCCTCCCGTGGCTCTGCCCTGCCCTCCCGGTCCTGGCCCTCCAAGGCATCACTCATCATCGAGTTGATCTCCCTTTGTTACATAGCAACTTCCCACTAGCTATCTATTTTATAGTTGGTAGTGTATATATATATCTATGCTACTCTCTCACTTCATCCCAGCTTCCCCTTCGCCCCCCACCTCCCCCAACCCCAGGTCCTCCAGTCCATTCTCTACATCTGCATCCTCATTCCTGCCCTGTCACTGGGTTCATCAGTACCTTTTTTTTCTTTTAGATTCTGTATATATGAGTTAGCATACAGTATTTGTTTTTCTCTTTCTGGCTTACTTCACTCTGTATGACAAATTCTAGGTCTATCCACCTCATTACATATAGCTCCATTTCATTCCTTTTTATGGCTGAGCAATATTCCATTGTATATATATGCCACATCTTCTTTATCCATTCATTTGTTGATGGGCATTTAGGTTGCTTCAATGTCCTGGCTATTGTAAATAGTGCTGCAATGAAAATTATGGTACATGTTTCTTTTTGGATTATGGTTTTCTCTGGGTATATGCCCAGGAGTGGGATTACTGGATCATATGGTAGTTCTATTTGTAGTTTTTTAAGGAACCTCCAAACTGTTTTCCATAGTGGCTGTACCAACTTACATTCCCACCAACAGTGCAGGAGAGTTCCCTTTTCTCCAAACCCTCTCCAACATTTGTGGTTTCTAGATTTTTTGATGATGGCCATTCTGACCAGTGTGAGGTGATACCTCATTGTGACTTTGACTTGCATTTCTCGAATGATTAGTGATGTTGAGCATCTTTTCATGTGTTTGTTGGCCATCTGTATGTCTTCTTCAGAGAAATGTCTATTTAGGTGTTCTGCCCATTTGTGGATTGGGTTATTTGCTTTTTTTGGTATTAAGCTGCATGAGCTGCTTATATATTTTGGAGATTAATCCTTTGTCCATTGCTTTGTTGGCTAGTATTTTCTCGCATTCTGAGGGTTGTCTTCTTGTCTTGTTTACGGTTTCTTTCACTGTGCAAAAGCTTTTAAGTTTCATGAGGTCCCATTTGTTTATTCTTGATTTTCTTTCCATTATTCTAGGAGGTGGGTCAAAAAGAATCTTGCTTTGATGCATGTCATAGAGTGTTCTGCCTATGTTTTCCTCTAGGAGTTTTATAGTGTCTGGCCTTACATGTAGGTCTTTATTCCATTTGGAGTTTATTTTTGTGTATGGTGTTAGGAAGTGTTCTAATTTCATTCTTTTACATGTTGCTGTCCAATTGTCCCAGCACCACTTATTGAAGAGGCTGTCTTTTTTCCATTGTATATTCGTGCCTCCTTTGTCAAAGATCAGGTGCCCATATGTGCTTGCGCTTACCTCTGAGTTCTCTATTCTGTTCCATTGATCTTCCTTTCTGTTTTTGTGCCAGTACCATACTGTCTTGATCACTGTGGCCCCGTAGTATAGTCTGAAGTCAGGAAACCTAATTCCACCAACTCCATCTTTCCTTCTCAAGATTGCTATGCCTATTCGGAGTCTTTTGTGTTTCCATACAAATCGTAAGATTTCTTGCTCTACTTCTGTGAAAAATGCCTTTGGTAATTTGATAGGGATTGCGTGGAATCTGTAAATTGCTTTGGGTAGGAGAGTCATTTTCACAATGTTGATTCTTCCAGTCCAAGAACATGGTATGTCCCTCCATCTATTTGTGTAGTCCTTGATTTCTTTCATCAGTGTCTTATAGTTTTCTGCATACATATCTCCTGCCTCCTTAGGCAGGTTTATTCCTAGGTATTTTATTCTTTTTGTTGCAATGGTAAATGGGAGAGTTTCCTTAATTTCTCTTTCTCCTTTTTCGTTGTTACGGATAGGAATGCAAGAGATTTCTGTGCATTAATTTTGTATCCTGCTACATTACTAAATTCATTGATTAGTGCTAGCAGTTTTCTGGTAGAGTCTTTAGGGTTTTCTATATATAATATCATGCCATCTGCAGAGTGAAAATTTTACTTCTTTTCCAGTTTGGATTCCTCTTATTTCATTTTCTTCTCTGATTTCTGTGGCTAAAACTTCCAAAACTATGTTGAATAATAATGGTGAGAGTGGACACCCTTGTCTTGTTCCTATTCTTAGAGGGAATTCTTTCAGTTTTTCACCATTTAGAATGATGCTGGCTTTTGGTTTCTCATATATGGCTTTTATAATGTTGAGTTAATTTCCTTCTATGTCCATTTTCTGGAGAGTTTTTATCATAAATGGATGCTGAATTTTGTCAAAACCTTTTTCCACATCTACTGAGATTATCATGTGGTTTTTATCCTTCAGTTTGTTGATACAATGTATCACATTGATTGATTTGCATATATTGAAGAATCCTTGCATCCCAGGGATAAACCCCACTTGATCATGGTGTATGATCTTTTTAATGTGCTGTTGAATTCTGTTAGCTAGTATTTTGTTGAGGATTTTTGCATCTATATTCATCAGTGATATTGGCCTGTAATGTTCTTTTTTTGTGACATCTTTGCCTGGTTTTGGTATCAGGATGATGGTGGCTTTGTAGAATGAGTTTGGGAGTGTTCCTCCTTCTGCCATATTTTGGAAGAGTTTGAGAAGGATAGGTGTTAGCTCTTCTCAAAATGTTTGATAGAATTCACCTGTGAATCCATCTGGCCCTGGGCTTTTGTTTGTTGGGAGATTTTTAATCACTGCCTCAATTTCCATACTTGTGATTGGTCTGTTCATAGTTTCTATTTCTTCCTGGTTCAGTCTTGGAAGATTGTGTTTTTCTAAGAATTTATCCATTTCATGCAGGTTATCCAATTTATTGGCATATAGTTGCTTGTAGTAGTCTCTCATGATCTTTTGTATTTCGGAGGTGTCCGTCGTGACTTCTCCTTTTTCATTTCTAATTCTGTTGATTTGCATCTTCGCTCTTTTTTTCTTGATGAGTCTGGTAATGGTTTATCAATTTTGTTTATCTTCTCAAAAAACCAGCTTTTAGATTCATTGGTCTTTGCTATTGTTTCCTTCCTTTCTTTTTCATTTATTTCTGATCTGATCTTTATGATTTCTTTCCTTCTGCTCACTTTGGGGTTTTTTTGTTCTTCTTTCTCTAGTTGTTTGAGGTGTAAGGTTAGGTTGTTTATTCAATATTTTTCTTGTTTCTTGAGGTAGGACTGTATTGCTATAAACTTCTCTCTTAGAACTGCTGTTGCTGCATCCCATAGGTTTTGGATTGTTGTGTTTTCCTTGTCATTTGTTTCTAGATATTTTTTGATTTCCTCTTTGATTTCTTTAATGATTTCTTGGTTGTTTCATAGTGTATTGTTTAGCTTCCTTGTGTTTGTATTTTTTATGGTTTTTTCCTGTAATTGATATCCAGTCTCATGGCATTGTGGCCAGAGAAGATGCTTGATATGATTTCAACTTTCTTGAATTTACCGAGGCTTGATTTGTGACCCAAGATGTGATCTATTCTGGAAAATGTTCCATGTGCACTTGAGAAGAAAGTGTATTCTCTAGTTTTTGGATGGAATGTGCTATAAATATCAATTAAGTTGAGATGGTCTAATGCATCATTTAAAGCTTGTGTGTCCTTATTTATTTTCTGTTTGGATGATCTGTCCATTGATGTAAGTGGGGTGTTCAAGTCTCCTACTATTATTGTGTTACTGTCAATTTCCCCTTTTATGGCTGTTAGCATTTGCCTTATGTATTGAGGTGCTCCTATATTGGGTGCATAGATATTTACAATTGTTATATGTCCTTCTTGGATGGATCCCTTGATCATTATGTAGTGTCCTTCCTTGTCTCTTGTAATAGTCTTTACTTTCAAGTCTAATTTGTCTGATATGAGTATTGCTACTCCAGCTTTCCTTTGACTTCCATTTGCATGGAGTATCTTTTTCCATCCCTTTACTTTCAGTCTATATGTGTCCCTTGGTCTGAAGTGCGTTTCTTGTAGGCAGCATATAGAAGTGTCTTGTTTTTGCATTCATTCAGCCAGTCTGTGTCTTTTGGTTGGGGACTTTAATCCATTTCCATTTAAGGTGATTATTGACATGTGTGTTCTGATTACCATTTTCTTAATTGTTTTGGGTTTGTTTTTGTAGGTCTTTTCCTTCTCTCGTGTTTCCTACTTAGAAAAGTTCCTTTAGCAATTGTTGTAAGGCTGGTTTGGTGGTACTGAATTCTCTTAACTTTTGCTTGTCTGTAAAGCTTTTGATTTCTCCATTGAATCTGAATGAGATTCTTGCTGGGTAGGTTTAACTTACCTTAACTGTAGGTTTTCCTCTTTCAGGACTTTCAGTATATCCTGCCATTCCCTTCTGGCCTGCAGATTTTCTGCAGAAAGATCAGCTGTTATCCTTATGGATTTTCCCTTATATGTTATTTGTTGCTTTTCTCTTCCTGCTTTTTCTTTATATAAATTTATTTATTTATTTTATTTATTTATTGGCTGTGTTGGGTCTTCATCACTGCACATGGGCTTTCTCTAGTTGCTGCAAGAGGGGGCTACTCTTCATTGTGGTGTGTGGGCTCCTCATTGCCATGGCTTCTCTTGTTGTGCAGCATGGGCTCTAGGCACATGGGCTTCAATAGTTGTGGCACAGGGGCTCAATAGTTGTGACTCATGGGCTCTAGAACACAGGCTCAATAGTTGTGGCTCATGGGCTTAGTTGCTCCATGGCATGTGGAATCTTCCCAGAGCAGGGCTTGAACCTGTGTCCCCTGCATTGGCAGGCAGATTCTTAACCACTGTGCCACCTAGGAAGTCCTCTTCCTGCTTTTAATATTTTTTTCTTTTTATTTAATTTTCATTAATTTGATTAATATGTGCCTCGGTGTATTTCTTTTGGGGTTTATTCTGTATGGAACTCTCTGTGCTTCTTGGACTTGATTATTTCCTTTCCCGTGTTGGGGAAGTTTTCCACTATAACCTCTTCAAATATTTTCTCAGGCCCTTTCTTTTTTTCTTCTTCTTCTGGGATGCCTGTGATTCAAATGTTGGTGCGCTTAATGTTGTCACCAAGGTCTCTGAGACTGTCTTCCATTCTTTTTAATCTTTTTTCTCTTTCCTGCTCTGTGGCAGTTATTTCCCCCATTCTATTTTCCAACTCACTTATTTGTCCTTCTGTCTCAGTTATTCTGCTGTTTATACCATCTAGAATATTTTTAATTTTGGTTATTTTGTTGTCCATTACTGTCTGTTTGCTCTTTAGTTCTTCTGAGTCCTTATTAACTGTTTCTTGTATTTTCTGTGTTTTGTTATTGAGATTTTGGATCATCTTTACTGTCATTACTCTGAATTCTTTTTCAGGCAATTTTCCTATTTCCTCTTCATTTATTTGGTCTTGTGGGTTTTTTCCCTCCTCCTTTGTCTGCATGGTGTTTCTTTGTTTTCTCATTTTGTCTAATTTATAGGATTTGCTATCTCCTTTCCCTATGCTGCCTAGTAGTAATTCCTCTTGTTTCTGCCCTCTGCCCCCTGTGGTGGGGTTTGTCCAGTGTGTTGAGTAGGCTTCCTGGTGGGGGGGTCTGGTGTCTGCTTTCCAGTGTGTGGCTCTGTGTCTTTTCTCTCTGATGAGCAGGGCCATGTCAGGTGGTGTGTTTTAGCATATCTGTGAGGTTAATATGGCTTTAGGTAGTCTGTGTGCTGATGGGTGGGTTTGTGTTCCTGTCTGGTTTGTAGCTTGGTGTGAGGTGTCCAGCACTGGCAGTTGCAGACTGTCGGACGAAGCCAAGTCTTAGACTCTGATACAGGGCTCTGTGAGAGTACTCTGCAGTTAATTTTCCTTGGGTCTGAGGACTTCCTAGTAGTCTAGCATCCTGGATTCAGTGTTCCCTCCCCAGAGCCTCCTACTTGACTTCTGATGGAGTAGTACAGACTTCAGAGGTTGCTTGTCCTGGCAATAAAGTGGTTTAAAGAAGACTGTCCAAGCCCCAGACTAATGGCAGAGTGTTGAGTCAAACAAATACTAAGTCAAGGAAACACATACATGTGTAAGACACACAAATACTGAATCCAATAGAACATAAGGCACTAGAAAGACCTCACAGAAGAACCCCAGTATGCCATCAGACAATCAAAGAGAAAACCTACAGAAACTCAAAACCAAAACAAACAAACAAACAAACCCCCCCCCCACACACACACACAAACACAAATCCAGGGAGATTTTGAAAGCTAGGATCAAATATAATAAGGAGCAAGAATACCACCAGACAGACTGAAGATTCTCAGAATGAAATCAGACAATTATACTTAGAACTAAGATAAAGACAAAACCTAACAATAAAAACCAAAGCAGTGTGTCATCTGGAGAATAAAGCAAGGAAACAGAGCAGACTGATAATATTGCTTATAAGTATATTAAGATAAACTAAAAAAGGATAGAAGACAGGGCAACAGAAGAGCATAGTGTGACTGGAAATATGAAAAGAAAAAGAAAAAATAGAACTATATAAAAGATAGAGATGAAAAGAAGGTAGGAGAGCTACATTCAGCACTACAAAAAACTTAGCTAGATATTTCTCTTTCCTTTGGGTTTTAGCAGTAAGCATCTTTCTACCTGCCTTGGGTTTTTTGTATTACTCTGCAGCCAGCAGAGCTTCCTTTATTGTTCATCTGTAAGTGCCGGTGTGTGGGGAGAGAGAGGGTACAATAGTGGCTCCTTCCCCTGGGGATGAGTGAGCAGTGGTGCCCTGCCTGGGTTGCAACGGCTCAGGTGGTGCCTGTTGCAGAGGGACACTGGTGGCTCAGGCCAAGAGAGTGACTCCAACTGCAGCTCCTCCCCCCCGCTATGACTCCACTGGGGCACCCTGCCGGGGTCACGGCGGCTCAGTCGGCTGTGGCAGTGCCTGTTGCAGAAGGACGCCGGTGGCTCAGGTGTAAACAGAATGTCTCCAGAGCTGGGCCACTCTGCGGACTTTTGGCTCTTGGCTGCAGGCACTCTAGGCCTGCCCTGCCCAGGGGCCTTTGTTATCCCTGAGTGCATTAGCCAGGCCCAGAGGGGCCCTTCCTTTGTCCATTGCAGGCACTGAGAGAGAGGCTACCCCCGCAGCTCCTCCCCTCTGCTTGTGAGTCAGCAGTATCTAGCTGCCACCATGGCTGCCCAGTTTTCCAAGGTAGGCATTCTCCACTGCAGATTTCTTCCCTCCTGTCCTCTCAGTCTGCCTCCCCACTGCCAATAATATTTCTCACCCTGAACCAGTTCTCCAGTTCCCAAGTTCCAGCTCCCAGACCTGCTGTTCAGCTGTGAACTGATGTCTCAGTCCAGGCACGCTGAGCCATGATGTGGACCCTCCGTGTGTTTCTCACTCTTTCCCATCTGTCACAGCTCAGCTGCTTCACCCTCTTTTCACAGTCTCAAATGTCTCCCTTCTGACCCAGGGAAATTCCCTGTTGGAGAAAGGGCTTCCCTGTCAGATAAGGGCTGTTTCCCCGAATTCAGCAATCTCCCCTCTGTTTCAGATCCCCCCACCCAAGGGTGTGAGACCCATCCCTTTCCTTTCTTCTCCTCCACCTTCTCCTTTTTTTTTTTCCTTCTGTCCTACACAGTTATGTTGGGATCTCTGCAGTCCTTTTGGGTGTCTGAGGTTGTTTGCTGGTGTTCAGCTGGTTCTCTGTGGGAATTATTGCATCTTTTGGTGTATTCCTGGTGCATGTGTGGAGAGGGATGCATTCCATATTCTCTACTTTGCTGCCATCTTTCTTTGCCAGAAGATTTTTTTTTAATAAAAAATAAATTTTTAAATAAATAAAATTATGACTGATATTGTTTACCAGCATATACTAGAATTTTAGGAGCTCCATATGATTTCCAGAATGTGTACATTAGTAACACTTACCCACATGATACAATAAGTTTTACCATCCCTTATTTGATGATGCTGCCCACATAATTCAACATACCAAATAAGCCTAATTTGTTTAATATTTCTGTCTCTGAGATGGAGAGAAAATAATTTAAGATGTTCCAGGGACCCTTTGGAAAACCTCCAAGTTAGGTAGAGGTCAAATAAACTTCATTTAGAATTTGATCTTTGGGAAGTTTGTCAAAAATATCCAAAAGTTTTAACCATCGATAATTTAAAAAAGCTCAATGGCAAGTACAGATCACTTAAACAAAGAAACTCAAAATCTATTACCAAAAGCAGTTCAATATTTAAGAAAACTTTGTCCTCTTAGAGAACCAAATCCAGGTTTTGTGCCACATTACCTTTAAAGTTCTTTTTCTTAAGTTCAGTTTTGTCTTAACCAATCCTGACCATGCACAAAACTCTCAGTGTTCCTCCTTCACAAACTTTTCACAACATTCTGTATCCATATTTCTCTGTCCCTCACTTTCTTTTCCATTCAGAAACCAGCTCTAGGACAAAACCAGCTTTTTCCCTTTAACAAAATCCATTTTCATTCCTCACACCTTCTTTGCCAAAAAGACACATCCTACATCTTTGCACACTAAAATATTTCCCTTATAATTCTTAACCTTACCTCAATCACTAGTGAAAACCAAGAAGCAAGTACTTGTAAACTGTCATACCAGCATTTCCTGATTTACAAATTTATGTTTTAGTCTTCCTCTCTGGAGAAGGCAAAGATAGGCAAACTTAGATATGCCCAGCAAATAATATTCTAATATTTTATCCTATTTGAAATGACCCAGATAGTCAATGAATTCTCTTCATTTAACTTAGTTTAGTTTCAAAATACAAAAATCTTGAGAGAGTATTTTAGATAGACATTCCCAAAATGTAATTATTCCTATAGAGTTTACCTAAAACTCTTAACTCATTTACCTCTATTTTATTTACTCAAAAGCTTTATCATATTTTTCTTGCTGACAAACTTTGTAACAGGAATAATAATGACTTATTGATTTCTAGTAAGCCTAGGTATAATAAAACTTATGCCTAATGTTGATGACTCTAAAGATGTCTGTATTAATCAAGTCAACAAGCTTAATTTAACTCTAATAGCAGATATTAATTCAATACCAATTTTTTCCTGGATCACGTGAACCTGAAATTCATTCTGGCCAGTTTTTTATGTAAGTGTATATATACACATATATATATACATGTATATACACATATGGACTTAATTTCCTTTAAGACAATTATTTTTGGGAATACCACACAACTATAACACATGAACAAACACACAAACATAGGAACATCACAGTTCCCATTCCAAAATTTCTGCCATGAATCAGGTACAACAATGTAAAACCCACCAGTTCCAAAAGAGGTTGGATTCAAATTGGGTTTCTGGTAGGTGGGACAAATCAAGTTCACCTATATAGATAGCTAAACACTTTTTAACTAATATTTATGGAAAAGACACTTCTATTTGTAGATTTTGGTGATACTAGGAATCAAGTAGAACCTATCTCTTCTTCCTGGGGATATCCCATTCTTGGATGAGAACAGACAGGCTTTATTGTGGGGCTTTTTTCCCCTTGTTCCTTTCCTCCCTTTGACGTCAGTAAAAATTTTACATATCACAAAACTGATTTGGCTGTAAGTGGAGAAACAGAACCAAACTAAATGAAACAAAAAACCTAAAGGACAAACAGAAAATCCTGAATAAAACCTCAAGTTCAATCTTGGGTTTTTACATATACCTGCGACACAGGAAACCATAAAGGCTGTAATTAACACAGCAAGGGTAGCAGTACATGGTGCACAGGGTCCCAAGATAACCCTGCCTTAACCCCTTGTGGAGATCCTCACAGGTACTGTGGCCACACAATATTACAATAAAATATCATCCTCCTCTTACCCATGGGTCTATAGCTGTAATCAGATCACTTATCCAAAACGCGCCTCAGAGAGCTTTCTTTAGGTATAGTTGAAACATTCCCTATTCTTTTTTTTTAAATTAATTAATTTATTATTTTGGGGGGGGTACACCAAGTTCAATCATCTGTTTTTATACACATATCCCTGTATTCCCTCCCTCGACTCCCCCCCAACTCTCCCCGTCCCAGTCCTCTAAGGCATCATCCATCCTCGTGTTGAACTCCCTTTGTTATACAACAACTTCCCACTGGCTATCTATTTTACAGTTGGTAGTATATATATGTCTATGCTACTCTCTCACTTCGTCTCAGTTTCCCCTTCACCCCCCGCCCCCCCAAACCTCGAGTTCTCCAGTCCATTCTCTGCATTCCCTATTCTTAAAGACAGAAATTCAAGACAAGAAAACCACAAACGGCACACACAAATGCTAGCATCCAAAGAAACCAATGAACCAGTTCACAAATTAGGTAAAAGTCCAACAACTCTTTCCTTTCTCCAACAGGATACCCCACTCAAATAAAAAGTTGGCTTATTCTGGAAAAAAAGCCCCAAACAGAGAGAAAATAAAGTTCCCGGCTATATACTGTATACACTGGAGCGACTTACCCTACTGTATGAAGCCCATCAGCTCCCAAATGTCAATTCATCGCTCCAACTGCCAAGCGCTGGGGCAGCCAGTGCCGCTTTGGTGAATTTTGAAGGGAAGATCCTCAGGACAAGTCATCCCGGCAGCTGCTAGGGCCCAACCGGGGTTGGCGAGCCACAAGCAGCAAGGCTTCTGGCTGGCTGGGCCACAATTTGTTACTGAGTCCAAGCTCCTACTACTTGCCTCACGACAGGCCAATAAATGGAGAGATGAGTTGTTGGGACAAGGAATGGCAACTTTATTCAGAAAGCCAGCCAACCAAGAAGTTGATAGGCTTGTATCCCAAAGAACCATCTTGCCTGAGTGGGAGTTCAGGCTTCTTTTATACTAAAGGGGAGGGAGTAAAGTCAAATATTTTCTGGTTCCGGTTGGCCCCCGGAACTTCTTCCTCCCTGTCAGTCATTCACAGCTGGGCCTGGTCAGGATGTTTCTTGTGAAACTGACAAAGGTATTTTAACTTAATGCTCATTACCTGGGAGGCAGGCTTCCCAGAGATGGGTCGTTATGTAGAATTTAAGCTTATAGGCAACATCCCTTTAGTGATTAACTCATAATAGAATACAGTTTCAGGACTTCCCTGGTGGTGCAGTGGTTAAGTATTTGCCTGCTGGACTTCCTAGGTGGCGCAGTGGGTAAGAATCCGCCTGCCAATGGAGGAGGCACAGGTTCGATCCCTGCCCCAGGAAGGTACCACATGCTGCGGAGCAACTAAGCCCGTGTGCCACAACTATTGAGCCTGCGCTCTAGAGCCCGTGAGCCACAACTATTGAGCCCATGTGCCGCAACTGCTGAAGCCCACGCACCTAGAGCCCGTGCTCTGCAACAAGAGAGGCCACTGCAATGAGAAGCCCGTGCACCACAACGAAGAGTAGCCCCCCGCTCGCCAAAACTAGAGAAAGCCCGTGTGCAGCAACGAAGACCCAACACAGCCAATAAAATAAATAAATAAATTTACAAAAAAAAAAAAAAAAAGAATTCTCCTGCCAATGCAGGAGACAGGTTCAAGCCTTGGTCCAGGAAGATCCCACATGCCACGGAGCAACTAAGGCTGTGCACCACAACTACCGAGCCTGTGCTCTAGAGCCCATGAGCCACAATTACTGAGACCGTGTGCTGCAGCTACTAAAGCCTGTGTGCCTAGAGCCCATGCTCCACAACAAGAGAAGCCACCTCAATGAGAAGCCTGCACACGACAATGAAGGGTAGCCCCTTGGTCTCTGCAACTAGAGAAAGCCCTTGTGCAGCAACAAAGACCCAATGCAGCCAATAAATAAATAAAATTTTAAAAAGAATACATACAAAAGTTTCTTCCCTATTACATGTGGGGTCTTTTGTTGTTTCATATGAATTTTAGGATTTTCTATTTCTATAAAAAATGGGATTGGAATTTTGATAGGGACTGCATTGAATCTATAGATGGCTTTCGGCAATATGGACATTTTAACAATATTAAATCTTCTGATCCATGAATACTTGATACCTTTCCATTTATTTGTGTCTTTTATCAGTCAGAGTTTTCAGTGCACAAATATTTCAACTCTTTGGTTAAATTTATTCCCAAATGTTTTATTGCTTGTTTGTTTTATTGGGGTATAGTTGCTTTACAATGTTGTGTTAGTTTCTGCTGTACAACAAAGAGAATCTATTATAAATGGGGTTGTTTTCTTTGTTTCTCTTTCAGGTATTTCACTGTTAGTATATAGAACTCAAGTGATCTCTGTATGTTAATTTTATATCCTACAACTTTACTGAGTCTGTTTATTAGTTCCCTGGTGGTGTCTTTAGGACGTTCTATAAATAGGATCATATCATCTGCAAACACAGACAATTTTACTCCTTCCTTTCCCATTTGAATGCCTTTTATTTCTTTCCCTTGCCTGATTGCTCTGGCTGTGACTTCCGGTATCATGTTGAATGGAGTGGCTAGAGTGGGCACCCTTGTCTTCTTCCTGATATTAAAGAAAAAGCTTTCAGCCTTTCACCACAGCGTACGACCTTAGCTGTGGACTTAGATGGCCTTTATTATGTTGAGGTTCCTGATAACGATACCTTAATTTTACTGCCCAGGCTAGGGAAACATATGCTATTCTGTTTTCCTCCAGTTTTTCATTTATTTTTTAATGTTTAAGCCTCTAAACAGTTTCAAAGTCCTAGAATAAGTATAAATCTAAATTAATCTTCCCTATCCTGCTATCCCATTACCACGATAATCTTAGTAATGATATTGGAAAAATTTACAGTGGGTTTACATTGTATTACAGTCAGGGAAGCAGGAATTCTCAAGTCTACCTCTGTCAGCCATATCCACCCAAGCCTTTCCTTCAGGCTCCCCGAAAATTCTCTGTTATAACAGAGAAGAGAGTATCGCTTTGATAGGACAGAGCTAGTGTCTAATACTCCCAGTGTATCCCTGTGATGAAACTGGGCTGGAGCATGCAACTTGGACCTCTCAACTAACACCTGTACGAAAAGCATGAGATAAGGCCAGGTGCAAGATACAGCAGCCTAGATGTGTATATAGAGAAGAGACCTGGCAGGCTCTGCGCCCACTTAGCCAAGTACATGGGAGATGCTCAGCCCTGGAAACAGGAAAGCAGAGAGGCGAGCTGAGGGCAGAATTACCCTCCGGTTGCCATATTGCTCTGTTCTGTCACACATTAATTTTATAATATATGAGAAATGGAATAGAGTCCCCTGGGCAATTCCTCTTTTAACTCAGTACTATAATGTTTTGGTTTTCATTACTTTCTAAAATGTTTCAAATATGATCAAACAATTTTATGTAAATATGTACACATTTATAAATTCATATTGAGTCCTTCAGTGCTCCAGGTGACTATCAAATTGTCAGGTTCTATCTTCTATTCTGTTATAACTTCCCTTGACAATGCATCAATGATGTATAAACCTACGTATTACACTCAAGATTATTGTCTCCTTTATTTAAAATTCTCAACTGGGAATATTATATATCTGTCCATTTATTCTTGTCTCCTTTTATTTTTCATGTCAAGCTTTTTCGGATTTTCTTAAATATTGTGTGTCCTGAGTTAATTCTCAGTAATTCAATATTTGCACAAACAAAAAAAAGGATGTTTCATTATCATTGTACATTTTAGCATTACGGCACACACATCTTTGATAAATCTTCCATATTTATGTTATATATACAATTAGGAGAACTTACCTCTGCCAGTTTTTTATAGATTCTTTTGAATTCTGCAATAACTAACTCATAAAACCCGCAAAATGTGTTTCTTTATTTCTATTATTTACAATTATTATTTCCTTTTTAACTATCATCAGTAATTTTAAGTGGTAACTGAGGCTTTTTTCAATGTAATAAGACTATCCCTAGTGCTAAATTAAGCAATTCTTTGTATTTCTACAAATCTTAACATATGCGATTTTTAAAACCAAATGGAAAGAAAACATGTGATTAAGCATAAGCAATTCAAATGCTGAATAGAGTGGCAGTCTTTCATTCCTTTTAATGAATGAGAAAAAGATCTCTAAAGAATAACTATCTGGGTTGTATCTCATAATCACCAAATTTGGGGGGCTATTAACTATTTTCTTTTTCCCTGAAGTCTTCCAGAATAATGCAGCCTATGAGTGGGAGGAAGGCAGGACTTGGTCAGAAGGGGGTTCTGATACCAGGGCTGATCGTGTCCTGTAGACGGGTATGTAGCAGGAAGTCACCCTCCAATTCCCACCCCAGTACCTGTGGTTTTTTCCATTTTTTTCTTTTTTTTTTAAGTGTATAATTTGATACATTTTTAAGAGGTTTTTCTTTTAAGTATAATTGACATATAACATTATGTTAGTGGTTTTTAAATAGAAAAGAGGACAATTAACGAGTCTAGTTCCACAGTCAACTGGCTAAGGAATGAAATCTGGTCTGTAACATAACTGTATAAAACACAATCTTATCCTTTTTTTTTTTAATTTTTTAAATTTAAAAAAAAATTTTGTGGTCATTCCAACATCAGTTACCTACAGCAGGCACAAAATAGAGTGGGCATCCAATCCACAGCGATTTCCCAGTATCCAGTCCTTTGCGCTCCTTTGCCACAAGGGTGTGCACTGTACCAGACTGGGCCGAACAGGGCACCTTACCCCTGGCCTCAAGAAACTGGCATAAAACCTAAGCCACGGCAATCAAAACCCTTCCCCAAGGTACTTCAGAATGGAGCTGGAGGCAGAAAGTGCCACATCTTGTCTGTGGCAGAGCTGCTAGGACCTGAGTCTGGCAGCACCAGCACCATGTCCCCTATCACAGAGGAGCTGGTTTGTAGAACAAAGCCAACACGCACAAAGAGGTGGAAGTGGGATGGCAGAGAACAAGACTTGGTAGCGCACGTGTTCCCAATTCTGTTCATCCCTGGGGCCAGCTCAGGCTCAGCCTTCCCAAGGTCAGAATTTCCAAGCCAATAAAGTCCCTGTTTGCTTAAGCAAACTTATCTCTTCTTCACTTATAAGCCAAGGAGTCCGGAATTTTACAACCAGAAGTCATGTTTCAACTCAGCTGTTTCTGAAGTTTATCTTTCTCACGTCTCTAGAATTCCATTGGGATGTCTGTGACTAAACAGCAGTGATGGTCCTCCCTTAAAGACAGCTACACTTTCTTTCTCATTTCTCATAGACTCTGCCAGGGAGCAGTGGTTAAATACCTGGGCTCTTGAGTCAGAAGGTATCAAACTGTTATCCAAAAAACTGGGTTCACCTCTTGGTGGGTGTCAAGCCAAAAGGTGTAACCAAGACAAAGAGTGGGAGAAGGATTTATTACTTGCAGCAAGTAGGGAGGACACCAGGGTTGTTTTCCAGAGCAGTGTCTCCCCAAACAGCAAAACTGGGGAAATTTCAAGCTAAAGGTATATGCATATTCATGAAGGGGCTTGAGCAGAAGAGAATTCAGCATAGAGTCGGGGCAAAGTTTACCAAAGTCCACGCTTCAGTTGACTGAAGTCAGAAGGGTCAGAAAAGGTCAACATCATCATCCCTTAAGTTCCAACCAGTCTGGGGCCTCAGCATATTATTACCATCCCCCACTTGGACAGGAGGACCTTAGTTCCTGCAGAACTCAGACGTGTGTCAGATTGGTATTACAGTCCTTGAGGAGAAACTAGGACCCTGTTTTATCACTGAACTGTTGTTTCTTGACTGCTTTTTCTTTGTTTCTGCATTCCTTCATTTCCCTTAAGACCAATAATTACCGACACCTGTTCAAGGGCAGGCATGCAGGTGGCCAGGTTCAGATCACAAAATGCCTTAGGCCAAAAATGGCTTCTCTTGCCTGGTTCTCTTTCTCCAGGGACCCCTTGCCCTATCTGTTTAAAAAATCTCAGCTTGAGGATTTACTAGCGGAGAGATCAAAGCCCAGCGGTGACACCTGGAGGAAGTGGTCTGTTTAAATGGGTTCTATTTAATGGGGAGTCTTTTTTGTGGGCTACTTGTAGGTTAGCATATTATATAGTTTATGAATGTCACTAGTCAGTGGACTCTGATAACATTATCTCAAGAAAACATTCCCATCTGTTACTCGGGGCCATCATTCTTTAGCTTTCCCTTCCTGCCCTGTTCCTTCTTATGTTGTTACTACAAATGGTCCAAGAAATTATAACCAGAGGCAGCAGCAACCAAAAGAAGACATAAATTGGAGGGAGATTAAGAGGATTAAGAATACAAAATAGGTAAGTTTCTTGAGACTGTTAGAGCTTCCAAGAAGAGACATGTATTCGGTTCTTTTCTGATATTAACTACCTTTTTTATAGTTATCTTAATATTAGCTTAGGAGCTTTCAGGCTATAAAAATTAATTCATGAAATACTGCTGAACTGTAGAAGCAGGGAACACCCTTGTGAGTAGGAGGAGGGGTCTGGCTAAGGTTTACTGATAAGCAAGGGCTTGTACGTTGATGACAGTGCAGCTGCCTTATCAGTGACTGCATTAGCACAGCATCCTGACAACCTCATGTGTTCCTTACATGGGAGTTTTCCAAGGCTCCATCTAAAAGGAAATGTTGCATAATCCTAGCTGCTTTGGGGGGGTACCAAATCCCTCTCTTAGGGTTTATGAAGACTGAGTCATTCCCCAGAAAGTGGACACCTTTGATTGAAAGCTACTCATCCAGAAAGGTAGCTCTTGAGGGCCTGGGGGTGACTTTGGTTTTGTTGGTTATATAATTATCAGAAAATGATGACAAAAACTTAAATCTTTTTCTTGTGATCATTAGTGTAAGGACACAACTCAACCCAAAATCAACATGTAATATTTGAAAATACTTGGAAAAGGGGGAAAAAAAACCCAGATAGCTAACTCAACACATTATCTGAACTATATACACTTGAGGTAGTTATATGAAAGATGTACAAATAATATTCCTTTTTAAAAAGTTCTCCTCACAGTTTAGATGTCCTAATATAGTAATTTGGAATCTGCAAACAATTTAATAGCTTACAAAATTAAAAAGAAAACTCTTACCTTTTTGCTCTTTCTCCTGCCCACATAGGCCTTTTCCAAGCCTCTGGGAGACCTGTTTATGTGGCATCCACATGTGGCTGGAAAGGGAGCAGGGAGAGGCACTCAAGATATTCTTTTTTTTTTTTTAATAATTTTTAAATTTATTATTTATTTATTGGCTGCATTGGGTCTTTGTTGCTGGGGGGGCTTTCTCTAGTTATGGCAAGCAGGGGTGACTGTTGGGGTGCATGGGCTTATTGTGGTGGCTTCTCTTGTTGCAGAGCTCGGGCTCTAGGATTGCAGGCTTCAGTACTTGCAGCATGTGGACTCAGTAGTTGCGGCACATGGATCAGTAGTTGCAGCACATGGGCTCAGTAGTTCTGGCTGAGGCTCTAGAGCACAGGCTCAGTAGTTGTGGTGCCGTGGCATGTGGGATCTTCCAGACCAGGGCTTGAACCGGTGTCTCCTGCATTGGCAGGCGGATTCTTAACCACTGCACCACGTGGGAAGCCTTCAAGATACTCTTGTTATAGCCATCAGCTCTGGAACAGAAGAGCCTACTGAATGGCAGAACCTGGAATTCAGGCCTCAAGTCTTCGAGAGGCCAAGAGCAGTTAAAAGCAGAGATGAAGAAAGGCCTTAGTTCTGAGGCTTAGTCCTTGGATTGGCAGGTGAAATAATAAATTCCTTGGTAAAGCTAACTTTTCAGTTTGAGGAGCTCCTTTGTAGTCTCAAACTGTTAGATTTTTGTCTCACAAACCCATACTAATGATTCTGCTCCCAGTTCTGATGTCAGGAGTGGGGGGGGGGGGGCAGGAAGGGCAAGTGTTCCCCACACCTGCAAGCATTTCTCCTACACCAGCTAGGGGTCCCACAATTCAACTCAGTTATGACACTATCCATCTGGAAATAGCATCCGATTCTGCAGGTTAAGGACTTAGTCCAGCTTCAGATGTCAGCTGCAAACCCAGGTCATCAGCTATGCTTCTGATCCAATGACCCCCTCCTTGGGTTCGATTAATTTGTTAGAGGAGCTCACAGAACTCAGAGAGATGGGCTAAGTAGCTGTGGCTCGTGGTCTAGAGTGCAGGCTCAGTAGTTGTGGCGCATGGGCTTAGTTGCTCTGTGGCATGTGGGATCTTCCCGGCCCAGGGCTCGAAACCCATGTCCCCTGCATGGGCAGGCAGATTCTTAACCGCTGCGCCACCAGGGAAGTCCCCACCTTAATGATTTAATGTAGGGTCTATATAGGTCGTACTTAAAGGGCAGGTCAGATGTATCATCTCCCACTCCTGAGGTGTGGCTGGCTCAAAGGAGACAGCAGGCCCCAAATGGAGTCACTTTGCTAAACTTGCATTAGCAAACCAAGACTTAATACCTAACTTAATTGCAGTGTCAAACCTGCCCATCCCCAGGAAGGTGACCTTTAACCAGTCAACCTGGAATTAGCTGGTTAGCACTGGTGAGGTCATCTGCCCCTTCTGTTCCCTTTAGGAAGGCGACCTTGCCTAAAATAATGCGTTCTTTGCTAATAATTTTCTTCTTCTGCCCCTTTCAGCCTTTAAAACCCTTCCTTTTCTACAGCTTGGTGGAAGTCCTTTCAATTTGCCAGATGGGGTGCTGTCCAATTCATGAATCCTTTAAAAAAGCCGATCTGAGCTTTAAATTTACTCAGTTGAATTTCTGTTGTCTAACGGGTGCCACACCTTGCCTACAGTACCACACGTACACAGCAGAGTTAGAATAAGCACAGGTTGAAGGCCAGATGGACCTAATTCTAAAATGATACTTTTCACCTGCCAAATAAGGATATGATGTATCACAAAGGACTGTTGTGAGAATTAAATACGTAAAATACCTCACAGAGTCTAGAACTGAGTATGGGGCCCCCAGAAAATGTTAGTTCCCTTCTCCTGACCAAGATGGTTAGTTCTCTTCTTCTTCTGATCTTTCTGATCTCCAAAATCCCAAAAGAGATTTACACACCATCCATCTCCAGTGACTTGTTTGCACCCCCTAGGTTGGTGTGAAATGGGTGTTTCACTGGCCAATAATTGTTTTCATAACAGAGTTTCCCAGCCATCTGAGAGCTCTGATGAAAATTTCCTGTAACTGGTAACTCTAATGATGGCAAGCACTTTGTCCCTGATGTAAACTACATCTGAGCCCTGGAGTCAGTGTTCTAGAAGGCTTCTAGTCTAATGGCTTCAGCAGTCAGACGTGACTTCGGTGGTGAAATTTGGATTTACGGTAAAATCCTAGATGCCAAAGGATAATTGTTTGTCCTTTCTGCAATTCATGTTCTTATTTAAATATGATCAGTGATATTAAAGATAAACTGCAATAAACTTTTTTAATAAAAATATTTTTAAATTTTTTAATAATTTTTTAAGAGAGATTTCCTAGAAGAAAGCAATGCCACAATCCCATCATGCCAAAGGAGAACATTTGCTATAAGTTTATAATTTTCAGAGAAATTTCTTGTCCTCAATATAGTCTTTCAGGGGTCTCATTTTTGAAGACCTCAGTTTCTAACTGGTTTGTGCCACAGAGGGCTCTAGACCCCTGATGGGAATGAAATTTCTATGAGCACAAATTTGTTGACACATGTACACACGTGTCAGTGTGTGTGTATGTGAGTGTGTGTTGGGTGGAAACATTTAGTAGGAATGTTCTAAAACAAATAATAGAACAGTAGAAAAAACAAAATAAAAATTTATATACAGATGTATGGGCTTTAAAAACTGAAAAAAAAAATTAATAACTAAAGATAATCAGAATGGGACTCCATTCTTTCCAAGCCCTAAGCACTAGTGTCTGTAGAAATACAGGGATTTTAACATCATTTTGAGCCTAAGATTAAGTAATGTGCATTCTCTCCCTGGTATTTAAAAGAACAGGTTAACTCATCAAAATTCCCAGGAACCAAAAGGCCCAAAAGAGTGAATGAAAGAACAAATGTGCTTCCATGAGTGTTTAACAACATGGGCATGATGTTGTCTATGAAATAAGGTGTAATTAAATTCTATGCAAAATGTGAAATTCTTTACTTGAAACAGCACTGTATTAAATGTCTTAATAAAGAATCTCTCAGGACTTCCCTAGCAGTCCAGTGGTTAAGACTCCATGCTTCCAGTGCGGGGGGTGCAGGTTCCATCCTTGGTTGGGGAACTAAAATCCAACACACCATACTATGCGGCCAAAAAAAAAAAAAATCTGTCTCTCTCTGTGCAAAATTAAAATAATGTGAAACATCTTAAATTTAAAATTCTTGGGCTTTCCCTTGTCCTGGAAGATCCACATGTTGCGGAGCAACTAAGCCCATGCGAACTACTGAGCCTGTGCTCTAGAGCCTGCAAGCCACAACTACTGAGCCCATATGCCACAACTACTGAAACCTGCATGCCTAGAGCCCGTGCTCCACAACAAGAGAAGCCACCACAGCGAGAAGCCCGCCACCACAACGAAGAGTAGCCCCCACTTGCCACAACTAGAGAAAGCCCAAGCACAGCAATGAAGACCCAACGCAGCCAAAAAATAAATAAATTAAAAAAATAAATTTATAAATAAATAAATAAAATTCTTTAAGAATCTCATAATTTTAAAGCTAGTGGCCCACAAAAATTGAAACCTGTGATTATGCTCTAACCGTAAGGCAGTGCCAATTTATCTGGTTCCAGAAATCCCCATCATCCCTTGTCACTCAAAACTGGTAGAAACAAATGGCATCACAAACTTGCAGTCACAGGCCTCACGAGTCTGACTTGACAACCGTGCTGCATGGCAGGCACCATACCATGATGCTTCCATGGCAAAAGTTCTTTAAATGATCACATCCAATCCCCTCATTTTATAGGGTTGCAACATTCCATTGAAGGGACCTACTCTCTGCCTTGTTTTGTTTTGTTTTGTTTTTGCCTTCTGCCATGCCGCGCGGCATGTGGGATCTTAGTTCCCCCACCAGGGATCAAACCTGTGGCCCCTGCAGTGGAAGTGCAGAGTCTTAACCATTGGACTGCCAAGTAATTCCCCCTACTCTCTGCCTTGAAACAATGCTGAAAAATCTTGAACTCCCCCTCCACTGGAGAAGTTGAGTTATTTAATACCTCAGGCCATGTATCTTAAATAATCACAGGATACAGGGACCATGGAAAAAGTAATTAAAGAAAAATATCCTGGTGTGAGAATCATGGCACGTACTGGGTCACAACAGACTGGGATGACTCCATCTCCCCACTCACTTTAAAGAGAACGGGGTGTGGGATGGGAGTTTTTCTATAATTGAAAAAGAGGAAACATTTATGTAAACTGTTATATGCTCCAGTTATAACCTTTGGAAACCACTGTAAAAACAAAAATCCATATACTATTAAAAAGTTTAAAGCCTGAGACTAACAGGTAACTCAAATTTGGACCCACATGATATTAATGAATGGCATTTTACTAAAGTGTATACATACCTGCTCATTCCCTTGTCCTTACCATATCTTTATGTACTACATATGAGTAATATGACTATATTCACATATAAGAATTGGAGAGGCTTTCCTCTATTGCTCCTAGAATTGAAAATACAAACTTCTCAAAAATTTATCGCAATCTCAAGTTGGGAATTCCTGCTTATGGAATAGTAACACCTTGCCTGTAACTCGGTGGTGTGAATCACCCAAGAACCAAACAATGGGAGACTAACAACATTTGCAACACAAATGGTCATGACCCTGCATAGAAAAAAACAATGATGAGATCAACTTTTGAAGGACCGAATCCTCTTAACCAGGGTTTTCACTGTAAACTGCCATGAACATGTGTTGTGAGGAGAAGCACATATACGATTATAAAAAAAAAACTACTTTTAACTAAAAAAATAAATCACGGAGAAGAATCCATTATCACCCAAGACTCTTCCTTCCGCTTTCTTACCCTCCCTTTCATCATCCCTCTAGTTCCTCTTCTAACAACGGCAGTGCTTACTTACACAGTGGTTATGATGCGCCAGGCACTGTTCTAAGCACTTTACATATATTATGTAGTTTATTCTTTTTTTTAATAAGTTTATTTATTTACTTTATTTATTTACTGGCTGTGTTGGGTTGCTGCACACGGGCTTTCTCTAGCTGCTGCGAAGGGGGGCTACTCTTCATTGCAGTGAGCGGGCTCCTCATTGTAGTGGCTTCTCTTGCTGTGGAGCATGGGCTCTAGGCATGTGGGCTTCAATAGTTGCGGCACATGGGCTCAATGGCTGTGGCTCATGGGCTCTAGAGCACAGGCTCAATAGTTGTGGTGCACGGGCTTAGTTGCTCCATGGCATGTGGAATCTTCCCAGAGCAGGGCTCAAACCCATGTCCCCTGCATTGGCAGGCGAATTCTTAACCACTGTGCCACCTAGGAAGTCCTATGTAGTTTATTCTTGCAACAACCTTATGAGTTCAGTAATATTACATCTCTATTACTAAGTGTAGAGATGAGAAAATTAAGGCATAGAGAGCTTAAGTGACTGTCCCAAATCATACAACAAGAATGTGGTGGGATTTGAAGCTAGGCAGTCTGGCTTCAGAGTCTACACTTTTAACCACCAGTGTATGGGCAACAAGTTGCTAAAGTGACTTCCTACAACTTCCTTTGATTACTGGTATAGTCATACAACGGAATATTATTCAGCTGTGAAAAGGAATGGTGTACTGATGTGCGCTATAGTATAGATGAACCTTGAAAATCTTACGCTAAATGAAAGAAGCCAGACATAAAAGGTCACATATTATGTGATTCTAGTTATACAAAATGTCCAGAATAAGCGAATCCGTACAGACAGAAAGCAAATTAGTGGTTGCCAGGGGCTTGGGGGGAGGGGCGAGGAGGAAGGGGAATAACTGCTTGATGGATACAGAATCTTCTTTGGGGTGATGAAAATGACCTAGCACTGGATAGCGGTGGTGATTATATAACATTGTGATTTACTAAGCGCCACTTTAAAATGGTTAAAATGGTGAATTTTATAGTCTTGAAATTTTTAACACAATAAAAAAATTGGAAAAAAAAAGTAATGATGGATAGAACTGCTGATATCTTAGCACAATCAAGGCAGTAGTACCAAACTGAACTAATACTATTGTAATCTTTGCTGTTACACACTTGCAGTAAATAAATAAATAAAGTGAGTAAATAATTTTAAAGCCAATTTTACTTAAGAATATCCTTAATGAAGCAGTAAATGTTATTAATTTTACAAAATCTCAACCCTTGAGCATACATCTTTTTTATATTCTGAGCGATGAAATGGAATGTACTACTAAAGCACTTCCACCGAATAATAAAGTACAATGATTATCTTAAGGAAAAGCACCTGTAAGATTCTTGAGTTGTGAGATGAATTAGCTGCTTTTTTTTAATATAATACTATTTTTACTTTAAAATACACTTCAAGGATAAATAATGGTTATTCAGACTTAGTGATTTGGCAATTTTTTTTTCAAAATTGAATGAAGACTATGATGTTATATACATATACAATGTAATATAATTTATATAAACTTTAATACATTATATATGATTTTTAGTATCTCTTTGTACAGCTTTTATAGTGGTTGCTCTAGGCATTACATTAGATATATAATTATAAATTAATAAATTGACATTATATATAAATTATTTATAATATACAATTCAATAGAGGAACTATAGCCTTTTCAACAAACAGTGCTAGAGCAAATGGACATTCATAGCCAAAAAATTAACTTCAACCTAAACCTCACACCCCTTTTATAAAAATTAACTCAAAATGTATCACTGAGTTAAATATAAAAATATATATATAAAACAATTTTGAAATAGGAGCAAATATTCAGGATCTAGGGCTGGACAAAGAGTTCTTACACTTGACATCAAAAACACAATCCACTAAAAGGAAAAAATGACAAATTGGACTTTATCAAAATAGCTTTTGCTATGCAAAATATCCTCTTAGGAGAATGAAGAGACAAGCTACAGAGTAGGAAAATATGTTTCTAAACCATATATTCAACAAAGGGACAGATCTAGAATTTATTAAAAATTCTCATAACAATGGTATGAGCAAAAAATCCATTTAGTGCATGAGTAAAAGATGTAAAGAGATAGTCTGAAGATGATATAAAGATGGCAAATAAGTACATGAAAAGATGTTCAGTATCATGCATCATTGGGGAACTGCAAACTAAAACCACAATGAGATATCACTATATACTTAATCAGAATGGCTAAAATAAAAATACTAAGGGAATTCCCTGGCAGTCCAGGGGTTAGGATTCAGCACTTTCACTGCTGCAAGCCAAGCTGCATGGCCAAAAAACAACAACAAAAAAACAGAAAGGGGACAAGTGAAAGAAGACTCTGAAAAGACTATTCATTGTATGATTCCAACTAAATGACCTTCTGGAAAAGACAAAATCATGGAGTCAGTACAAAGATTTGTGGTTGCTGGGAGGGGGCGGGGAGGGAGAGGGATGAATAGGCGTTGCACAGAGGACTTTTAGGTCAGTGAAACTATTCTACAGGACACTATGGTAGTGGATACATGTCCTTATACATTTGTCAAAACCCATAGAATGTGTGACACCAAGAGAGAGCCCTAATATAAACTACAGATTTTCAGTGATAATAACGTGTCCATGTAGATTCATCAATTATAACAAATTTATCCAGTGGGGATGCTGATGGTGGGAGAAGCTGTGTGTATTTGGGCATGAGGGGTATAGGGGAAATAGAAATTCTGCTCAGTTTTGCTGTGACTCTAAAACTACTCTAAATAATAGAGTCTATCAGGGAAGGAAAAGTGACAACACCAAAAGTTGGTAAGGATCAGAGAAACTGTATCACCACTGCTGGTGGGAATGTAAAATGGTACAGGCACAATGCAAATCAGTGGCAGTTTCTTAAAAAACTAAACATGCAACTACCATATGATCTAGCAATGCTCTCCTGGACATGTATCCCAGAGAAACGCAGAGTTATGTCCATATGAAAACCTGCATGTGAGTGTTTAGAGCAGCTTTATTTGTAATAACCAAAATCTGGAAACAACCCAAATGTCCTGCAACAAGTGGATAATTAAACAAACTGATGTATCAATAGCATCAATTCTACTCAGCCCTAAAGAGTAACACACAACAGCCTGGCTGAATCCACACGATCAATCCCCCAAATTTCTATACTGCATGGTTCCATTAATATAACATTTTTTAAATGACCAAACTATAAAAATAGAGAACAGATGAACAATTGCCAAGGTTTAAACAGGAGATGGGAAAGAGCGGGAAAGGGACTTGGCTATATGAAGGCAACTTGATGGATTTTTGTGGTAATGAAACTGTTCTGTAGTTTGTATGAACATCAACATCCTGATTGTGACACTGCACTAAAGTTTTGCAAGTTGTCACTGTAGAAGGAAACTAAGTAAAGGGTGCACAGGGATCTCTGTATTATTTCCGACAACTGCATGTAAATCTACAATGATCTCAAAATAAGATTTGAATTTTAAAAATTCAATGAAGTGAGCCTACCTGTCATTACAAAGAAGATAGTACTTGTTGCCAACGATAAACTTTAAAGTTTCAAGCAAAAATTAGCATTTTGGAAAGTTTGTTTCTGCCACCATGAGCATCAACTTAGACATTTTTAACGAGACCAGTGGTGACATTAACTAATGTTATGTTTTGATACTGTGTAATGAAATGTACCAAAAGTTGTAAGGGCTACATAACTCAGTAAATCAATATTTTCTAAATAATCAATGCACAATATGACGAAATCATGCATAACTGAAACAGCCATTCAAAATATAAGATAGACCAACGGATTGACTGGTGGAGTACCAAAATTCATTGATGTCTTCGATTCCAGTTGCATCCAACTGTTAAGAAATTACTATTTGTCCACTTCCAAGAAAGGGATTCATAAAGAATATCTGCAATTACTTGGAAAGCTATTCAAATATGCCTTTCTTTTCCAACTACACATCTGTGTAAGCTTAGATTTTCTTTACAGTCTTCTACAAAAATAATATATTGCAACAGACTGAATACAGACACACAAGTAAGAATTCAGCTGTTTTCTATTAAGCCGGACATGATAGATTTGCAAAAAATGTAAAACACCCCTCTTTTTTGCTAAATTTTTTTTGTTTTGGAAAATATAGTTGTTTTTTACGAAACTAGTACTTACATTAACATGAATGGGCTTGTTATTTTCCAAGGATTAATAAGGACATAGTTTTAAATTTTCCTGGTTTAAATGTCTAATATGGTAAGAATTGATAAAATGTAATGTTCATAAGCAAAAGCTCTTTGGGGCCCTCAATTTCTAAGAGTATAACAGCTCCTGAAACCCAAAACTCTGAGCACTATTCTAGGAGTTTAAAGTGTTCTTGTTGATTGTAGTTGTATGTTCAAACAGATTCTAAAGGAAACTCACATACCATGGAACTTAAGTCAGAAAACAAGACGGAACTCCCTGGTGGTCCAGTGGTTAGGACTCTGTGCTCTTACTGCCGAGGGCCCAGGTTCAATCCCTCGTAGGGGAACTAAAATCCCACAAGCTGCAATCGTGACCAATAATAATAATAATAATAATAACAACAACAACAACATAAAGAAAACAAGACAGTGGCAGTGGCCAGTTTGGGGGGTGGGGGGCCACATGTCCGCAGGGAGAAAGGCGCTGCCCTCTGCTCCTCCCTGCATCGGGACAGGACAGCATGGAAATGCTTAGATTCCACACGGAAGATCATCCCCATTGGGTGTTTCCAATGGGTTTCTAAGGAATCACCTGTGAGGCCCCCAAAGAGAAGGATGGGTCATTCAGAAAGCTATCCCCAGTTCTTGTTCTCCATCTTGTAAACAATATTACGCTTCCAGAACAGCCTGAATTGCTTCTCTACCTTTATCTATTTTTTTCATTTTTTCACTCCCCTCCTTTAAAAACAAAAACACAGGCAACATTTCACCAATTAGACTTTTACCAAAATAATGATTTATAGTATATCCAACTATTTACAGAGAAGATCCGTTTATAGAAGGATGAAGTGGTTTTGTAATATAGCGTAGGTGAAACCATGATGAAGACTCATTCATTTCATCTGCTGGCTGTGTTGCTGAGTTAATCTTCAAAGTGCATGTTGCTAAAAGAGGGAAGAACAATTGATGACTTAATTTCTAAATTTAAAAACTGTCATTGAAATGAATCATAATGAAACAGTCTAATGTTTAAATGAAGTGCCATCAGCAGTCTCCTGGCATCCCGCCCAGCTGGCAAGGGAGCCCCAGGCTCCAGGAAAATGCACTGGCCTATCCCACTTTATTCAGATGCTAAAACATGAGGGTGAGCACACACTTCAGACTCAGAAAAAAGGTCATTCCGATTTAAGATTTAAACTAGAGTTGGAGGTTCTGTTATCAGTGAATTAACTGTAGACACACCTAGACTAAGGAAAATGTAAGTTGATTTCTTGCTTTTGGGCATGTGTTTAAATGACTCAGAGGCAAAACAGTTCTGTTTTTATAATATGGTGGTTGTATGTGTGTGAGTGTGTGTTTCCACTTAATGGCTCTATCATGTCCCTGGTACTCTAATAGTTCTCTCCTTTATTGAATTAACTTTCTTCTTTCTCTTCTTTTTGTTTTATCATTTTCTTTAATTCCAATTTTAGCTCAATAAATCAGCCTTTACAATAGCACTTACATCTTCCAGATTCCAGAGGAATATCCTGGCAGTCCCATCCACCAGCTAACAGCCCTCTCCTCCCTAACCACCCCCCCACCATCCCTACTCCAACCCCCAAGGACATCCCTACTGGCCCAGGGGACCATGTCGGTGGGCACAGCTTCCACCAGGTTGACCTTTGGCTGATCTGTCCCTTTTGAGTCATAAAATAAGCTGGAAATATCTCTTTTAAAAATACCTATATATATTTTAAGTACCTTTCTAATAAGCTTGTGAAGTAATTGATCCACTGCCTATGACTAGCTTGAAACCTCTTCCTGAGGTTGGAGAAACACGACAGCAGTGTATGAGGATAAAACTATTGCTTTCTGTTCATTACCATTGACCATCTTTTGAGTAACTTCACAAACAAATTTTGTGTCTTTAACAAACAAGTGTCTTTAAACAAATAAGCTTGTCCACTTGAAAAAATTGTAACTTTCAAATACAGTTGGTCTTGAATAATCTTTTTTTTTTTTTAAAGAAAATATCCTCTTACCTAAGGTAATTGCAGTATTTTCGGTTTCAGAGATATTTTAACTGGGCATGTTTTTTCTTTAGTTTTGCTAGTAATTTTCAGAGACTCTATTTTGAATGAAATAGAACTGGAAGAATTTTTAAGTTGCACCTTTAAATGATGTTGGGATTTTATTCCATTAGAAGTGCTCTTCTGTGAGTGAGGATAGGGATCTGCACATGAAAGCATGCTCTCTGTGACTGGGGTTTGTAGTGGATGCTGGAGTTCTCTGTTTAGTCCTGCCCTTCAAAATGAAGGCTTCCCTGCAGGACATGCCCTACCCCCAAAGGGTGTTGCCTTGCTTAATTTTCTGCTCCCTCTCCCAGGACAGCCCCAATCCAATGGCTGTTAATGTGAGGAGTACAACAGCCTGGTCCTCTTGCCTCAATTCAGGACACTCTAAGGGGCCATCCCAGCTCCAGAGCTCCCTGTAGAGGATGCTGAGGCCTCAGCTGCAACCACATCACAGTCTAACCTCACCCTCTGCCTGGTCCAGCTTCCCTCACTCTGTCACTGGTATTCCCAAGAGCATGCACAGTAAATGTCCTGCATGCAAATATCCATCTTAGAGTCTGCTTCCCCAGGGTAATTTCAAGAGTCTACTGCCATTCTAGAAACCTTCTGAGGCAAGACTTTAAGCCTTCTACTTGAAAATCTTGTCTTAGAGTTAGTTACCACACACGAAGCCAGAATTAGTTGGAAACTGTAATGCACACGCCCCAAATGTGCCTAGCACCCCCTTCCTACAAGCCTGTGCTCAACCTTTAGAACAAAGACACTTACAGGTCATCTCTCCCCTTAACCAGGAAGGTTGAAACGTGTAGGCAAAATCAGTTGCACGAGTCACAGACTCCCACCCCAGAAAATTATACAACCATACATAATTCTGGGTACAATTCCAGGAGGATAATAAACCTCCCCGCCTCAAAGCCTCCGTGGACCCCAATTTAAGACCTGCTGCTTTATTGTGAAGGTAGCAACAACTCACAGTCTTAACGCTGTTGCTCCAGCATAGGGAATAAAGAAAATTTTTTTAAGGATATTTACAAAGTCCTGATTTTTCTTTGTATAATTTCATCAGTAGGTTTCAAATAACCAAATATTAGCTCCAACTTACATTTTCCAGAGTTATATTTGCTGTCCTTGAACTTGTCTCTTTATGAAATTTCTTCCTGGTACAGTAGACACTGATGAGGGTGACGACCAGCATCAGGGCAAACACAGCAGCAGTGGAAGATGCAGCAATGACAATGGTGTCTCGAACTGAGCCTCTCTTTTCACACCTTTCTCCCATGTACCACCAGTCTTGCCCTGACGGACACCTACATATTTGGAACGTGACTCAGAGTTATGAGTTGATATTTAAATCTGAAAATCTTCACCATTGAATGTGTGGGTCAACACTCAGGTCCCTGACAGATGGAACTGTTTGTCACCCACTCCGGACCAGAAAGGTTGTTTCGATTAGCACAGGAGGCCAGGCAGGGCCAATGGAAAGGAACAATGGAATTACTCCTAATCTGGGACTTAACACAGCACCTCCCATTTGGGAAGGGAAGGTAGCATAGGTAGTGGAGAATATTTAGTCCTCAGTGTCCCAGTCCTTCCATATTCTAGCTATGACCGTGGCCAAGCTCTTCTCAGAACTTAGGTATCTCCGTCTAGGAACTGGTGACAGTCACATTAACCCCACTGAACCGTTATAATGACTTAATAAGATATGTAACTCATGAGGACTGTTTCAGGCAATTGGAATATAATGTGCTGTCTTTGCATAAATAATTTTGTCATTCTGCTGGCAACCCAAAGTTCCAAATGGAGAGCAAAAAATAAACATCTTATCAACGGTTTTGAGACAAGAATCAATTGATTTCACTCACATGAAATATCATATGAATCCTACATTGTGGGAATGAAAAAATGTGTAACAGAAGAATGGGTAGATTGCATCCTTACCTGCACTCAGCTTTGCCATGCTGGAGAATGCAGATGCCATCATTCTCACATTTGAAGCTTGTGCAAGGGTCACTGACGCTCGAGGTTGGGGCTGGCTCATCTTGGGTAGTGTTAAGGTGGGATATATCTAAGGAGGGTGGCAGGAGAGCATGCAGGGAAATCAGGTTGGGGCTTAACAAGCATTTGATCTTTACATTTCAAAGTAAAATGTTCACGCTTCAGGTCTGTGAGAATTTCAGGTAATCTTAAAGCACTAACTGGTAACATTCACAGGCAGAGAAGTAATAAACAGGCAGGTTGAAATCTAGACACAAAGGGAAGCTGGGCCAGCCTGTGGGGCTACAAGTGACCACGTGCTTGCCTGGGCCTGGGCATGGAAACCGCCAGTATTCCTGGAAATGTAATTATTGGCTGTCATGGCTAAGAAATTTTAGAAAACAATAGATTAATGCTGTTACTGACAAGATATATGTGTGTGTGCACACTTCCGTATATATGTATGTATACATATTTGAAAGAGACAATGAAGACATACCACTTCCACTGTAATTTTATGTGTCCGTGATGTTTTTACTTCTGGAATCCTAGAGTTAAATTCCAGGGTATAATGGCTATACTTTATTTCTAAAGAAGTCGTCGAAACTAAAACTTTCCGCGATCGCTCCACGCAGTGGTAATTGAATACTTTATCCTGGAACTGTCCCTGCTCCCCTTTAAATTATTTTCATATTGTTAATGATTCACAACGACAACAAAAACCCCACTCATGCCCATTTCCTCCCACACCTCTATCTAATATATCTAAAAATGGAATCCGGAAGAACACAGTAAATAATCAACAACCACAAAAAAATAGCTTAGATAAAATTATTTTTATTGACATACCTTCCACTGTCAGTAGGATATAAACATCACCTCCTTTCATAAACTCTCTGCTTTTCAGCCTCTCGTAGGTCACGATGGCACTGCGTCCATAGCCCTTACTTCTATGAAACTGAGTTCCATTAGGGAAAAAAGCTAGTGTTCCCACCTTGGAAGGCCTGTCCCAAAAATAGCTTCCATCATCTGAAAAAGCAATTTATATTAATGGGTCATGTTTAGCATCACCATAGCTTTTGGTGGTAGGAAAGCACAGGCAATGTGAAGCACAATTAGGATAGAGCCCAAAAAATTAAATGATGCTCTTGACTGTAATTATTCCCTGGCAATTATTCTTCACTAATACTGTCCTAAAGGAAATGAGATTGTGTGGTAGGGAGGACCACATTTTGGAATATGAGTGGAGAGTTACCAAAAGTTTCCTACGTGGAGTGTCACACTTCTACTGACTGACCAGTGTAGAAACTCCACTGCCGATTAGAATCATTCTTTAGTGGTTTTCTGAGTTACAGACAGTCCTTTTAACTGAGTGAAATCAATACGCTACTGAAAATTTTTAGTATTAGCATAGAAGAATTCATCTCATCAACTGTTCACCTAACAGAGCAAAATCCCTCAGGGAAAATGTTGTGAAAAAAGTAGAGAAATTCTGAACATCAAATATGCACCCCAAGTCACTCAGGTCCATTCTTTCCATACATAGAATTCAGATTTGGCAATGATATTCACCTTTCCATAATTCCATTTTTTACTTCATTAGGTTCCCAGAGGGCAAAGGATTATTACAATTAGAAATGTGATCATTGCTTTTGGGGCTCTACTTCTGTGTCAGACTAGAAAGATGGGGAATGATGTCACCGTTGGCAAGTCCTCCAGAACTCTCTAACAAGAGGTTACAATCCATTCTCACACCCTTCCCAACACTACAGAGCACCTACTCAACATCTTCCTTCTGATCAAAAACCACCCCCATAACAAAAGCCAAACTGTTTTTGATAATTCCAGTGGCACAACCAGGACAGCATGGCTTAGGAGGACTCAAAATCTGAGAGTCTCTCCAAACCAGGCTCTCCCACAAGCATCCTTGCTTGATCGGTAGAGATACTTTTAACAAAGTTGTGGGGTTATTGTTACTGCCCCAGTTTTACTGCTGAGGACACTGCGGTTTGAAGAGGTTATCTGCTCAAGGTCACATAGCTAATCAAAAGCAAACCTTGGAATTTGAACCCAGGCAGGTCAGACTCTAAAACCAACAACACTCCTCGTACAACCCTGGGAATTCAGGTATTGTCATCAGTTGCCAAGAATACAGCCAATATCTTATCAATTTGTTGGCATCTCTGCTGACATTTCTGACAGTCTCCTGCCTGGGAGACTCCATCCACAAAACTGCTGAAGCCCTTCCCCTAAATGCCTTCTGATCCTGAGATTTGGGGCTCAGAATTCCCTGGCTACCTGACTGTGCGGTCCTTCATTCCCAAATCATCCATCCCTCCTAGAGCAATGATTGTATATTAGCAGTAAGGAAGATGAGTCACAAACCGGTGATCAAAAATGGGTCTGTAGTTATACTCTGCTGGCTGGACATACGCCGTCGAACGTCAGGATTTTGATCCAAGATTGTCAAGGTGAATTGTTGCCAAGGACATGGCCATGCTAACTGATCATCATTGGCTCCAGAGATCAAGTGGAAATACACTCCTATGTAAGGCAAGCTATACAGATCCAAGTAAATCTGAAAGGCATAGCCTTTAGAAGAATAAAATGGAGGGCTGAAGATAGCTCCATCGGGGCTGCCAATGAGCTGTGTGAAATTCCTTATATGCCAGACATGATGAGGGCACTGTGTTTCTGAAAGATTGATGTCGTCAATAGACAGGCCACCCGATGAGGCACCAGTGCCTCTGACCCCCATAAATACCACTCTAAATTTGATAGTCGCTTTCAGGGTTACGTGGTAAAGTTGCCAGCTTCCAATGGGTATATCTGCAAAAGAGACATTATTCCACAGAGTACAAAGGACTATGAATCACGTGCAAATTGACATTAGCGTTCTAATCTTCATAGAGATCTTTCTAGTGCTACTGCTTTCTGCAGGTGTGAAGTATATCTTTCTTACGCCTCCAGCCTAGGTCCGGTTACTTCAAGGCATTTCTGTGGGGTGGGGCAGCTCTCTGGAATATTTGGATGCTTATCTAGCTGATTCTTAGATAGATCACCCTTTCCCAGAGCTAGGTGAGCAAACAATAGCATCTAACTCATGAGTACTCCACGCCCAGATTACAAGTTACCTCCCGTTCAGTTAGTTAAACAGACAAGCAAGCCCAATACTCTATACTTGTACCCTAGATTCCTGTGATACTCAGACAGAGCCTCCTTTAATCAATTTATACTTTGATTGGAATACTTCCTTCACATGCAAAGTTTTCAATCAACTCTTTGGCAGTATTAAGCAGGAATTCATCAAACTCTAGAAAGCCCACATCCTACAATAGACTCTATGTTACAAATCAGATATTTGGTACCATCTCTTTTCTCCCCAAGCCACACTTCCCCCTCCACTTATTACTCCTTACCCCTAGCTAGCAGCACATGGTATGACATCTTGTCTTATTTTCTTATATCACATACCCAAATAAGAAGCAGTCCATTAAAAAATTTTCAGAAGTCCCCCCAGGTAAAGAATAGTTTGTCAGCTTCCCTGGTGGCACGGTGGTTAAGAATCTGCCTGCCAATGCAGGGGACACGGGTTTGATCCCTGGACCGGGAAGATCTCACATACAACTAAGCCCATGTTCCACAACTACTGAGCCCACGCACCACAACTACTGAAGCCAGTGCATGCACCTATAGCCCATGCTCCACAACAAGAGAAGCCACTGCAATGAGAAGCCCTCACACCACAACAGAGTAGCCCCTGCTCTCTGCAACTAAAGACCCAATGCAGCCAATAAATAAATAAATAAATTTATTAAAAAAAAGAATATCTTGGGAATTCATGTCAAACTAGTAGTTAACACAATGCCTTAAAACTTAAATATATTGGCACATAAGAGAAACACGTTGCTTGAAAATAAGTTAGAAAGATCCAAATTACAGGAAATGTTATTGTCCATGGAAGGACTCCAGATTGAACAAAAACCTTTCATGAGAGTTTCCACTTCATTTTTTTTTTTAATATTTATTTATTTGGTTGTACCAGGTCTTAGTTGTGGCAGGTAGGATCCTTAGTTGCAGCATGTAAACTCTTAGTTGTGGCATGCATGTGGGCTCTAGTTCCCTGACAGGGGATCGAACTTGGGCCCCCTGCATTGGGAGCACAGAGTCTTATCCACTGTGCCACCAGGTAAGTCCCTCCACTTCATTTTTATCAGTACTTTCAGTTTAAATTCTGGACTCCTAAGCAGCTTTCTTAAGTACATTCTGTGCTATTGTCTATCAATAGTAACATCCATAGATTGCTAACGCAGAGGACTATATATGTATAATCATATGTGTGTAATAATCTTATCATCTTTTATATATGCATTAGATAGATATGAGGTACATGTATAATGTGTGTGTGTATAAATGTATATATATATGTATGTAGAATGAGGTTAAGAACCTCAGCTTATAGGTGTTCATGAAGGAAAATATCATCTATGTTTCCGATTGTTTCTCATTGTTAAATGGGGGGAAATGGCATGACATATGGCATAATATGGATCAATTATATACTAGGTTTTAGTCAATTCATTCAAACCAAGAGATCACTGTACGGAGCAGAGAGTGACACAGATGCCAGGCCACAGCCCCTCCCTTCCTCAGGGAACCTTCTGAACTATCTGCTCTAACAGGTGGTCAACACGACCCACCTCCCGAACGTGTGATTGGAAGGAAGGGTGGCCGCGCAATCAGTGTTGCCCTCTCTCCACTCAGAATTGCACCAAATGATGCATTTAATCCCAGTCATAACAATTAGACTCCTTCGCTGGAATGTATTTTTCTAGGCTAGAAACTAGAGAAAGAGTCCCTTCTCTAGTCTGATGGCACATTTGGTAAAATGTAAGCTGGGAAGTGAAACAGCCAAAGCACCAGTTTTATGGACAAAGTTGTCTGAGATAACAGGAAAGATCCCCAACCACATTCAGAGACAGGTCCCATCCTGCCTGAGGCCAGTTCCTCTTCTCCATTCTACAGTTTATTTATGTTGAGCCAATAACTCTTCCCATTTTGCATAAGCTAGTTTCCATTATATTTTTATTACTTGCCAAGACCTGCCTTTCCCAACACCAAAGACTGATCTACAGTTTCTTAAGTGTCACGTATTCTGTAGCACAGAAAGGATTCTGATTTTAGCTTCCTAACCATAGCATAAAACAAGTAGGATCAGGTTCTACGTTGAAAAGTGCTAAGTCCATAGCCCCTACCCTGTTGTAAGTGGTTGCATTAAGGGTTAAGATTGCCTCACTTTAAACCCAAGAATAAGAATGTTGATATTGTACCTTTTATTTCTTCCACAAGGGTTAGAGTACCGTTCACACTGCCTGGAGGATACTCCCTGATATAGATGTTCAGTTGGTCATTTTGACTTCTACTGTTATATAAAAAAAATTGCAAGCACTGAAATCCTCGTTTAGGGTATAGTACTCTACTCTCCAGCATTGCTGTGGCCCCCTCCTTTACAGAGCCACTGTTGAAATGCATGAAAAAGCCAGAACCTGTTAAGAGGACAAAAGTAGAACTGAGAAAACGGATATTGGATACAGGAATGCATGTCTGTGGGCATCCTATTTCCACCTAGTTCCCACTGAATGCAGAGCACTGTTTTGAGCATTTAAATGCAGTTCCTTGAGCAGGTAGTCTATGAAAAAATTGTTACCTGCTTGGTCCAGCCTCTCTCTCTCTCTCTCTCTCTCTATGTGGGACCACTATTCACTATTCAAATCTACATTTAACAAACATATTTTTTATTGAAAAAATATTTGACATGTACCACTGTGTACATTTAAGGTATATAACATGTTCATTTGACACATTCGTGTACTGGCATCTGCTTGTCATTGTAGCGATAAATAACACTTCTGTGACGATACACAATATCACTTCTGCTTGGTGGTGGGAATAATTAAGCATAGTCTCTTAGCAAGTTTGATGATTATAATACAGTATTGTTGCTTATATTTGCTATGCTGTACATTAGACCTCTAGGGCTTATTTACTACTCATTACAAGTTTGTACCTTTAAAACAACATCTGTCCTGTCCCCACCAACCCACCAAAAAAGAAAAAGGGAAAGCACCTCCATGCTCTTAGAGACCTCAACCCCTGCCCAGAGCATCTGAGCTGTCAAGCAATGGCCCTGGGTTCTGAAGGCTAGTTTTACATAGTTGCTGCCAGAAATGAGCAAATAAATAAAAATGTGGTGCTTGCAGCCACATAAATGACTATCTGATTCAAAACAAAATTTCAACGGAAAAGGATACCCGTCTGAGTAAAATTAAATAAATTGTACTTTCTATCCTCATTTAAAGTATTTTTGTAACAGGAACGTGTAATCACAACCAGCTGAAATTCTGAAACTGATCACTTCACAGTCTGGTGCTGTAGACTGGAAGGTCTCTTGGATTCTGCAAGAGAAGCTTTGAGTAAACAACCCTACTTCTCCAGAGAAAAGAGTCCTTTCCGGGAGGGGCAGTCCCTCCTGCTGCGGGCACACGCTACAGGTAGAGGCTTCGCAGAACCCAGGGCTAACTCACGGGATAAAAAAAGCAGACTCGGACAGTAAGAGCAAAGAAATTAACCATATCCTTGTAAGGCACAGAAGCAACTCCTGAGTAGTGCTAGTGGGCTATCATTAACAATTCTAGTAAAAATAAGAACGCAAATCCCAGTATTTCACAGCAAAGAAAAAGCCTCGAACCACTGAGAGTAAAACCTGGAAGAATCTCTCTCCTGTTACCTTTGCACTGGTCCATGTTGGAGTGATCACTGTCTGGCCCCTCGGGAACCTCGGAGACCCATAGCCAGTCAGCACTATCTTCTGAACTTTGAATCATACCACACACGTTTTCCAGTTCAAAATTGCATGAGTCCATAAAGCTCAAGGAAGAGGCTACCAAAGCAAAAAAATCCAGTTACTGACACTCATATATACCATGATAATCTAAGTAATAAAAACTGAGCTTATCCAGAAGCACTAGGAATTCTAGGATGACATTAAAGGGGACTCGTCGCTGATTCTGGGTGATGGTGGCTTAAAGATCTCTTGATATCTGCAAAACCAAGACAACTGACCAACTGTGTAATTCTGTATAAGCTGCCTGCCCCAAGCCTTGTTTATCAGGTTAACTATAGAAACCTAAGTCTACACTCCTCTAGTTATTCAAATTAATAAATCACAACCCAGATTATTTGATCCCATTTATATCATGACTACACCTCATAGGGGCTAAAAAGAGTTTTGAATATCACGTTGGTCCACATTTGAATTAGTGACAGCTTCAAAAACTTGAGTGGGACAAGCTGCTATAGGACTCAATTTGTTTTTATCCCTGAAGCCCAAAACTTGTGTGAAGAAAAATACTGCTTCCATGTTGTAGTTGGGGATCTGGGTGCTATTCTGGTTTGATTTTTTTGTTTGTTTGTTTTTGTTTGTTTTGTTTGTTTTTTCTTTTCTTTCTGAATAGCAAATGTCAACTATCAAACTATAATTATCAAATAATTATCTAATTATAATTTCAGAAAACCCAGCAACACTCAGCAAAATGGTGCAGAACAGAATGTTTTCCTACAGAGCAGAGAGGAAGAGAAGTCATTTCAAAGAGCCTGTCACATACAGCAGTTATACAGTCGATTCAACTTTAAAAGATCAGAGTCACTGAAATCCATTCGTTGGCCGATCATATCCATGTAGTCTGGGATCTTTGTTACAATTGTTGGTTCTGGTCCATTCTGGAATGCAGTTTTACTGTAGTGCATCACTGAGATGTAATCATAGGGTACATTCAGGGAGTCTGTTTTTTGGTCATCATAGGATTGAAAATTTTTCTCTTTGCCTAAATGATAGATAAAAATCTTTAATTAGTTAATGTGCACCAAATTTAGTTTATCTTACTCTAAAGACTGTTAACTTAGGAATAAAGGCTATAAAAAACATAGTGCAACCTTGGCTACAACTGACACTCTGGTATTTCAAGAGCGTTTCACACATTCCTTAGAATAGACTATTCAAACTTAGAATTGTGATACCAGCTGTCATGCTGAACTTATCTAAGGTTTCATTACAGCCCAAAGTTGGATTATAGCATTTGGCTTAAGGTTCTAAGAACTGCTAATGGAAAGAAGGATTCTAAAAGGTGTTGTTGAAACACTCAGGGTCATTGGCAAGCCATAACAAAAAGTTGGGTATCCTCAACAGATGGAGATGAAAATAAGAGGACTTTGGGAGGTGTGGTGGGATGGGACCTGGGAATGATAACATAGTCATCAGAAAGGATTGACATCATCAGTGATTTCTTAGTTACTGGAATATCTGTAGATGTATGTAAATAAATACACTTAGAGAAGATTCCTGACTGCTTAGCATCATGCTAATGGGCCACTGATGGCAACATGAAATTGAATAATTTTGTGGACACAAGGTGGATTTCATCACCAAAGCATAAGGATGTGTTATCAAATCGAGACAGATGTTTCTAACAAAAACAAGACATTGGAAATCCTAAAGAGTGAGGCCATGGATTAAAGCTAAACACTTCTCTTGTTCTAGAAATCCCTTAGTCAGCCATAGTGCCTTCCCCTAGGTTCAGGGGGGAGGGGAGGGGCAGTGGCAAGTAGTGTGATATTAGGATTGTGATGTCAGGGGCCCTCAGCACAGAGCAGCCCTCACTGGCCTCACTTGATAGCAATGCCATCCCTCCGCTCCCCCTCCCCCACTGCCAACCCCCCGCCCCCTCTGCCTCCCCCACCAGCACCCTCCTCCTCACCTCCCTCCCCCTCGCCATACCTTACGGAGGCAGGACAGATGGGGAAACTAAGCGTCACTGCAGAAAACATGAAGTTCTAGTTGGACATGGTTATTAGAACCTTTCTGACTTTGAGCACAAAGTCACAAAAAGTTCAGGCTGTTCAACGACTGCAGTGTTCCCCAATATGGGCTCCGAAGCACAATAAATCCAAATATTCCACAAAAAGCAAAAAAAAAAGCGTGATCAAGTCACTCTGGGAAATGCTCCTTTTGGAGGTTTACAATTCATATTAGTCTAGCAAAGACTCTGAACCATACAGCAGTGTAAATAACTCTTTCATTTCTTTTACCCTAGGATTTCCCAAATTAATTTGACCACAGATTCCTTCCCACACAACACCTGTGAACAAATTGTGAGCTGGCACTCCATAAAATAATCTTTGGGAAACACTGGTTTCTAAGATCACATCCAGCTCAAACTGGGGCTCTGGAATACTGTCCCCCAAAACCTTCAGGCACTTCAACTCCTATTGAATTAGAGCCAAATCGAGTAAGATCAAAGCATCAGAGTTTTCCCATTATTAATAGACAGCAGCAATGGTAGAAGAGGGCACACGTTTAGAAATTCAGTATTTAACTTAAAAACAATGTAAGAAAACAAGATAAATGTACCTGAAATAATTCGGTCCCAAATTATGGTGACATAGTCATCACGATCAGACCGAGACTGTTCATGCCAGAACCCCAGGGCGTGGAGAAACTCATGTTGAACAGTTCCTATTCTGTCACAGTTGTTTCCGATGGAGACTGTTTGCCTCCCAATATGCTTATTTCCCACTGAAGACCAGCAGCTTACAGGAGAGGTTACAGAAGAAGGGGGAGAGGGTTTTATATTGACACAGGTTGAGGTCCTAGGGCAAAATCCCTAATGCCTAATACTTAGTTACCCACCTAGATCCTTCACCTCTCTCTAGACACCATGCATTTCTCTCAAAACTCTGGTGAGGTATGAAAAGCCTTCCAGACCAGATGATCTTTGGAGAACTTGGGCTGACATGAACTGTTAAAAAGGAGTAAGTCATCCTCCAGTCAGCCTACTCCTGATTTTTTCTGGAAATTTCAAAATTTTTCAGATGGTCTTTGAATAAGGGTTTTATAGGTACAGCAACCACTCAGAATTGCTGACCCTGTGTCAAATAACTATCATCTTCTTAACCGAAGTAGTAAGAGTTCTTAGATGAAAATAAATTTAAATATACATGCACACATGCATACAGACGGATTTTACATGAAGGCAGAAATAAGGAATATAGAAACTATAAGACAAACAGGCTGAAGTTTACAGAGTCGTAGGGTGGATGGCATGAGATCCCACCTTCCTTGTCTTAACATTGGCAGTCTTGTTGTATGTAGGAAAATATAATTTTATGGCTAGAGAAACTAGATGCAGCACATAGCAATGGAAGCCCCCAGCCCTTCTCAAGGTTAGGGTTTAGGGCAATTGCTGTGATGTAATGCCCCTGCCACCACAGTTCTCATCACAACACTTAGAAGACAAACTCTTCAATTTACCCATTGCCCTTGAACACTGATATGTAGTTGGGTTCTCCAGACCAAGGCTTGAAGTCAATGCATGTTTTCAGGCGATAACGTTCAAATGCCTTGAGGATAACTCCCTTGGCATTCATTTCTGAAAGAAGAAAACAAACAAAAATAAACGTTAAAATTATCACCAAGACAATTCACCATGAAAACAAGCCATGCAACGTATTGTCTATCGTGAGTTAGTCCCTCCATGAATATTTAGTGTTTTCTTTTTACAAAACTTAGTATACAGGACCAATTAAGTATCACATGAAAGTATTTGGTTGTTCTTCAGATACCTTTTTTCACCCCATATATATTTCTCTGGAGTTATTAGAGGTACAAATAGCAAAAAGGGCATTTCCTTACCTTAGAGACCATATACATTGGTTCACAGGCAACCAAAAATGAACAGTCACATGCTTCATCTAAGAAGCTATAATATGTATTTAAAGCCTCACAGAGTTTTTTTAATCTGAAGACCTTGAGATGAGAGGAACCATGAATATGTTGAAATAGTATACAAAGAATCATGTGTATATATCTATCTCTGCAAAGTGCATTTTCTGGGGAGAGCGTTCATAAGATTTGCAAGTTCAGGGTCCAAAATACAAATAAGAACCATTGCTTTCAAGTTGAGTGATGCTAACAGGTTAGATAGAATGGAGCTCCAATAAAGCAGAGGCATGAAAGCAACAAAGAAGTGCAGGAAAAGAAGCTCAGAGGGCAACCCAGAGGAAGGGGCTGTTTCAGGTGCATATGGAGAGACAGTTACAAATGGGGTCAAGTCCTGGTGAAATGAAGCATGGTGGCTACCGGGAGGTGGGAGACAGTATGGCAGAGTAGATGGTATGTGGACTTTGGAACCAGACACACCTAAGTTCTCCCCTATCCTCACCACTTATTTTTGATGTACAGTCTTTGCCAATTTAATTCGCCTTTGGAGCTTTGGTATTATCATCAGATCAGCTAAATGGGGACTTAAAATCAACTTTGCAGGGATATTGTGAGGATAGCAAAGAAAGTAGAGGTGAAGTTCCAAGTACAGTAGTCTCCCTCTGTCTGTGGTTTTGCTTTCTGTGGTTTCAGCTACATGCAGTCAACCAAGGTCCAAAAATATTAAATGGAAAACTCCAGAAATAACTAATTCATAATTATTAAGTTGCATGCTGCTCTGAGTAGCTTGATGAGATCTTGTGCCATGCCACTCCATCCCACCAGGGATGCCCCAACCTTGGACATCCATTGTCTGCTCCCAACACCCAATCATTGACATCTTCATGGCTCAATGACCCAGCATCACCTGGAGAAGATGATCCTCCTTCTGATGTGTTGTCAGAAGGTCAGTAGTAGCCTAACACTACATCACAATGCCTACATCGTTCACCTCATTTCATCTCATGATGCAGGCATTTTATCATCTCATATAATCACAAGAAGAAGGGTGAGTACAGTACGATAAAATATTTTGAGAGAGAGAGACCACACTCACATAACTTTTATTACAGTTTATTATAATTGTTCTATTTCTTATTAGTTACTATCTCTTACTGTGCCTAATTTATAAATTAAGCTTTATCATAGGTATGTAGTATAGGAAAAAACATAGTATATATAGGGTTTGGTACTACCCCCAGTTTCAGGCATCCACTGGGGGTCTTGGAACATATTCCCCAAGCATAAGGGGGCATTACTGTAAAAGTGAGCATTTATCAAATGTTTATTTCCTTCCTACCTTCTTACATGTCCATTGCACAGACATTTAAAGACGTTATTCACAATGCTTCTGTCTAGGTGAAGATAAAGAACAGGATACACATGGGACCTAAAATCCATGAATCTACAAGAGGCACTGGGAATTCAACCTTTTACAATACCACACAAATAATACATGTTCATTGTAAATGTTAGAAAATATAAACAAAAATATAAACAAACAAAAAAAAGAAATTATAAGATCTTATCCAGAAATAATCAGCCACATTGAATACACAAAAATGTATTCACATTTTTCTTATGAATACATACATACATAATATATATATTTTTTTATAAAAAATAAAGCTGCAGCCTACATAATATTTTATAAACTATTTTTTTCACTAAATAATGTATCTTAAACTCTTACTTCATCAGCAAGTATCGTTTTTACCTCTTTAATGGCCACATTATATCACTGTAACATATATAAGTAACTTCTTGTCATCAAATATTTAAATTGTTTCCAAATTTTCTGTATTGCAAATATCACATCTGGATCACTATTTCAGATCTATCACTTCCTTAACACAAGGCATGATGATACCAAACACCACTTGACTGTTTCTGAACTGAACGTAAAAGGAGCTTGCTTGTCTAGGCCTTTTATCAAAGCTTAATGAGCATAGTTTCTATCCTGCATTGAATTGTTTGGAGACTCAAATAAGGGAATAAATGTGAAAGTTTTGTAAAAACTATAGCTTTCTATCAAGATAAGATCCTTATTTACCCTGTGACTTTATTTACCAAGGGCTATAACTCACTTTGCATCACAGACGCAGAAAAGCTCCACCGGGGATCCTGTTAGCGAAATCCCCAGGCTCTGAAGGATAAGGCAGTTTCTAGACAGCCTAGGAGTTAAGCAAGCAGCTGTTCAGAATTATTTCCCCCTTGTTAGCCCCTTCCTGCTCCTAGCACTTTGGTCTTCATTTCTATGCCTACCCTTTATGCCTTTCCTCCCCTCCCTACTTCCCACTACCACTCACTTCAAATCTGGCACTCAGGCAAGCAACTGTAACTCATGGGAAGTTATTTCTGGTCACTTCAAGCGTTACGCCTTTCAGGTGAGTTGCATCTAACAGCCAGATACCGGAGGCTTAAGCTAAAAGACTAAAGCCTTACTGGCAGGATTTCATTTATAAAACTGTTTGAAGTTTCCTCAAAAAACTAAAAATAGAATTACCATATGACCCTGTAATTCCACTCCTAGGTATATATTACCAAAAAAAAAAAAAAAAACCCAAAACACTAATTTGAGAAGATACATGCACCCCAAATGTTCATAGCAGCACTATTTACAATTGCCAAGATATGAAACCAATCTAAGTGTCCACCAGAGATGAATGGATAAAGAAGATGTGGTACACGTATACATACTATGGAATACTACTCAGCCATAAAAAAGCATGAAATTTTGCCTTTTGCAACAACATGGATAGACTTGGAGGGCATTATGCTAAGTGAAATAAGTCAGACAAAGACAAATGCTGTATGATATCACTTATATGCGGAATCTAAAAAGTACAACAAACTAGTGAACATAACAGAAAAAGAAACAGACTCACAGATATAGAGAACATACTAGTGGTTACCAGTGGGGAGAGGGAAGGGAACAGGGGTAATATAGGGGTAGGGGACTAAGAGGTACAAACTATTAGATATAAAATAGGCTACAAGGATATACTGTACAACATGGGGAATATAGTCAATAGTTTATAACAAGCATAAGTGTAGTAAAACTTGTAAAAATTGTGAACCACTATATTGTACACCTGTAACATATAATATTGTACATCAGCTATATTTCAATTTTAAAAAAGCAAAAAAATTTTTAAAAAGAAACGGTACATAAAGCTCATAAGGTTAAGATAACTTTGGTTAAAATACATGGCAAAAATAGCCTAAGAGATACAGCAAGTTAAATCTCATTGAACTTTCACAGAACACAGGAGAATAAAATTTTTAAGGTAATATAAATATGATTTTGAAACAAAAGCATTTTTAAATTTTTAATCAAAAGATTAAAGCCAAAAATAAATATTTAAATAAGGAGAGGTTGGTAGAGGGGTACCAATATTCAACTGTAAAATAAGTAAGATCTGAGAATCTAATGTAAAACATGGTAACCCTAATTGATAAGTACTGTATTGCATAACTGAAATTTGCTAAGAGAGTAGAACATAAATGTTCTTACACACACACACACACACAAATGGAGAAATATGTGAGGTGACAGATGTGTTAATTAACTTGATGGAGGAATCCTTTCACAATGTATACATATGTCAAATCACCACAATGTACACTTCAAATATCTTATAATTTTATGTCAATTATACCTCAATAAAGCTGTTTTTTTTTAAATTTTAATAAAATGTTTCAGACTTTCCCCAATTTCAAAAGCCAATGAACATCATTCTCTCATGTTACACAAGCTCCTTATAGCTTCTATTCCTATTAATTACTGTTACTTTGGCTTTTTCTACCCTAGTCTTGGTTTTCATCTGTTTATGGCTTCAACCATCTCCTATACCCTTAAAAATTCCCTGCTAGATTTCTCTATCTTGAATGACCAGATCAGACATCAAGGCTTTATATGATATTTCCACCACAGTGAGCCTGATTTTCAAATTCTGCAAGCCAAAACCCAATTTCCACCATGTTTCTCTATTCCACCCTCTTCAAGACATATTCCCTATTCTTGCTAAAGGCATTACCATCCACCCAGTTGTCTAAGACATAATCTTGGGCACTAGCACTACTTCTTTCCCTAGACCCACCTTCTTCTTGATCTCCTGCAGCCAATCACCAAATCTAATTGCCTCCTAAGTCTCTCTTAAAATTATCCACTCTTTTCTATCCTTGCTGAGAGAGTCTTGATTCAGAAACTCTTTAATCCTTCCTTGAATTTCTTCAAGAGTCTAACTGATCTCCCTACTTTCTTTCTGTCCCACTGATAATAAGTCTTCTATACTGCAACCAAAGTGATCGCTTCTGCATTAAAAACTTTGGTGGCTTCACATTTCCATTGGTATACACACCAAGTTCTTTAACATGGGAAAGACTCAAGTTCTTCCCAATCTGAAGCCTGCTTACCTGTTCAACTTCATTATCTCCCCACTCTCAACCTAATTCCAACCAGGGGTTTTCTTCCTTTCCCCATGTCTTTGCACATAGTGATCCATCTGCCTAGAGCACGCTTCCCTTGCTGTCAGAGAATGCACTAGCCCCCATAGTGCCCTTCTGTGAATTAGAAAGAGGCACCTCACCATACACCAGAAAATAACACTATAATGTAAACTGAATGTACTTCAATGAAGGGGGGGAGGAAGGGGGAGAGAAAGGAAGGAAGGGAGGGAGGGAGGGACACCTCATCTGGGCAGATGCTGCAAATGCTGGCTTGGCAGATAGATGAATAGTACTTCATGCAAAGAAATGAATGCCTCTTGATGAATATAATGCAAACTTAATTTCAGTCCCACTTGTGCCCCCTCCCCAGGCACCGATGTGTGGTGTACAACTTGCACAAGCTTCATGGCACCCCTATTGCGTAGGGTCCCCTTCTCCCTAATACATACGCTTTTATACCTAGGTTGAGTTAAATGTCTTCCAATGTGCTCCTATAGCTCTTTGAACACATCACTAATCATAATATTTATTCCATTCTATTATAATTAGCTTTTGGTTTACCTGAATCTCTACTGAAATGTATGATATTTAAGGAAAAATTTCCCAAATGGCAGTTCCTAAACTGATGTTGGTCATGGATATCATTTTTACTAATCCGTAGGTAAAACGGGGAGCATGGTTAGAGTTTTCCATTACAATAAGTTTCTAATATAGAAAAGCTGTCCTTTCTTTTGGATTAGATTCTTCTGACTTTAGTATTAAAATATTATTTATTTTATTTTAAAAAAAAAGATGATAAAAGATAGTGGGTTCTTGTTGTTTAAGTTCCTGACTTGCCAAAATAAAATGTTAGTAAAAGAATGACAGTTCCTAAAGTTTTCTTTGGTTGGTTGTTTCATGTTTTTCACTCACATGTAAAGTCTGAACATATATGAAACTACTGCTTTAAAATAAAGACTAAAAAAATTAAAAAATTAAAAAAAAGTAAAGACTAGCTCCCTGATCTTTATGTCCCAAGCATCCAATACAGAGTAGCCTCTCCATAAATATTGGTTGAATTCATCCCTTTATTGGTCAAAACTCAGCAAATATTTCAGACAAAATCATTTAGGTTCTGCTCATTTTTCATTTTGCTTTTTTTTTTTAAGTAAATGTACTTAGCCACACAAAGCAACAAATAAACAAACAAAAAAACACTTTAAGGCCATGTGAGTCTTCCCTTGGAAATACTATCATCACATTCTGTCAGGAACATACTTTAGTTGTGGACACTCCAAAGTGAATACTAACCTAAGCTATCTTCTAGAACATATGGAATAGTATGAGGCCACCTATATCTTTCTCCAACGATGGAATTTCTTTCTTGTACCTGTCAAAAATAAGTGGGATTCATTGAATGTACCAGTCAAAAATTTATGAAACAATCAATAGTTAATCTAGAAATAAAGGAAGTTTTAAGCTTTCCCAGCCAGCCTAAACAAATTGCCAGTGTGTGTGCATGCATGTACACATGTGTGTATGCCTACTTTTATCATATTATAGCAAAGGTTTTAGAGGAAATAACTAATTTCTGTTTTTTTTAATAAGGAGAATGACAAGCTTTACTATTTCCTTTAATCTTATCATTTCACTTCAATTGTTCATATTTTTACATATCCTCGTAATTGTTAGCACAAGTTCATCTGCCTGATGCACAGTGAGGCCAAACAAACTGAAATGAAACATCAGAGTTTTGAGCAGAGAAAAGTTTATTGCAGAGCCAAGCAAGGAGATGGGTGGCTCAGGCCCAGAAAAACCCTGAGCTCCTCAAAGTATTTTTAAAGGCCAGGAGAGGGAGGTGGGTCGCAGGGTATGTGATCAGTGCATGCACAATTCTCTGACTGGCTGATGGGAAATCACTAATTTCTATCATTAATTTTGTTGATAAAGTTGAAGAAGCAACCATGCAAAATCATGTAAATAATGATAGTTGGAAAACTGGACTATAAAAATGGTAGATTCATAGACTAGATCCTATACTAGAGATTAAAAATATGCAAGAAGGAAGTGATAGCAAAACCTCAATCATCTTGATCTCATAATATCAGAAAAAGTCACACATGAACTAGGCCAAAGTTTTCAAAAATTTTTAAAGTATTTGAAATTTTTATAATGGAAACAATAATATTTCATTAATGTGTTCATCCAGCCAACAAAATAAACACTGTTCAAGAGAACAGAGAGCCATTGGTAACCAAACTACCAATGTTTCTACCTTCCTAGAGCTCATTCATACCTAGTGAAGGAGACAAACAGCACATAAGAAAAAAGTTTAAACAGGATATATTTAATAGTAGCAGAGGAAATAAAAAAGGGAGATGTGGACAAGAATAAAGGGATTGGGGAAGTGCATTAGATAAAGAGGTCAGGGGACTTCCTAGGTGGAACAGGGTTAAGAATCCACCTGCCAATGCAGGGAACACAGGTTCGATCCCTGGTCCGGGAAGATCCCACATGCCGTGGAGCAAATAAGCCCCTGTGCCACATCTACTGCGCCTGCACTCTAGAGCCTGTGAGCCACAACTATTGAGCCTACGTGCCACAACTACTGAAGCCCATGCACCTAGAGCCCATGCTCCACAACAAGAGAAGCCACTGCAATGAGAAGCCTGCACACCACAATGAAGAGTAGTCTGCCCCTCGCCCTCCACCAACCCTCACTGCAACTAGAGAAAGCCCAGGTGTAGTAATGAAGACCCAACACAACCAATAAATAAATAAGTTTAAAAAAAATAAAATAAAAGTACTCCAATTAAAAAAAAAAAGATAAAGAGGTCAAGACAGGACTCTTTGAAAGGATGACATTGAAGTTGAAATGAGAGTGATAAGAAAGAGCCAGAATGGAAAGGGAACCTGGAAAGGTCATTGCAGATAGAGAAAACAGAAGTTGCTCTGCTCTGAGGTAGGAATATGCTTGGTATGTTTTTCATGTTGAGGTCTGTGGCCTAAGGAAATGAGATCAAAGAAGAGAGGAGATAAGAGGAGAGGTAGGCAGGAGTTAAATCATGCAAGGTCCTGAAGGCTGAATAAATCTGGATATTATTCTAAACACAATAAGAAGCCATTGAAGAGTTTCAAGCCAGGAAGGGAAATAGTGGCATTGCTTATTTAAAAGATCACTTTGGGGACTTCCCTGGTGGCACAGTGGTTAAGACTCTGCACTCCCAACTCAGGGACTGGGGTTCAATCCCAGGTCAGGGAACTAGATCCCACATGCGTGCCACAACTAAGGAGCTGGTGAGCTGCAACTAAGGAGAACATGTGCCACAAATTAAGACCTGGCACAACCAAATAAATAAAAAAATAGAGTTTAAAAAATAAAATAAAATATCACTTTGCTGTGGGGGATAGGAGACATGGACAGCATGGAAAATCTTTTAGGAGAGCAGCATTTGAAGCAGATAAATTAGGAGAAAAGTGGATTCTCTGGAGTATATGTACATTGGAAATAGAAATGATAGAAGTTGCTGATGGAGCGGATGGCAGAGTGAGGGAAAGGGAAGAAGCAAAGGTGACTCCTCGGTTTTTTACTTATTCAGTGGAGATGGGGAGATGGGTGGTCATGACTTTACTAAGAGGGAAAACTGGGGAGGAACAGCTTGTATGGAAAATCAGAGTTCAGTTGAGGACACGTTGTATGTGAGGTATCTTGTAGACATTCCAATAGAACTGATGGATTGGCATTGGGTTACACAAGTCAGGAGCTCAAGGGAAGGAATGAACCAGAGTTATACATTTGGAGTCATCAGCACAGAGATGACATTTAAAGCCCTGGTACAGGGTAGGATCAAGGAGAGCAGAGTAGACCATGGACTAAAACTTCAGACACTGCAGGTCTGTTTCTTGAGTTGAAATTCACAGTGGGGGTTGAAGCATGTTTAAGCTCCCTTAAACTACATGTTAGGTACCTGTGTTCATTGGTGTGCCATGAGGGCTAGGTGAGAACCAGCACTCTTCATGAATCAAACTGGGAGGATCTTTATGTGGCAACACTACTTTCAGCCGTCAGAGTAGAAGTAACAAAATCTCTCCCTATGTTTAAAAGCCTGATTCATTGAATTTACAAATTCAGTTTAATGTTGCTTCAACTGACTTTAATCAGTGAGGTTCTATTTAAAAATGAAAATATCATCTTGTTCCAATAATGAAAATCACTCAGATCAATAAGACCAAGGCATACAAGGTGAGTGATGGTGGCTTTAAACGCACAGAAATCTGAGTTATGAATGATGAAGATACTATTACACGAATCCCTTCGAGTATAACCTATTCATTGACTGAATGTATCAACTATGATGTTACACCCTCCGAGACAGTTGGCCTTAACAAAGCCCATGCTGTCCCATCATCGTCAGATACTCTATCTTAGCTTGCAGTGGTTAATTGAAGGTTCTTCCTTGTATTATTTCAACTCACCTTAACAACTTTGATGTCTCCCTCAAAAAGATCCAGACCCAAACCTAAGAGGGAAGATAAAAATTCACATTAGCAGATTGGATTCAAACTCCCCACTTAATAAAGAATGTAAAAAAAAAAAAAAAGGTCCACAAACCTTCATTGATATCAAATATATCCCGGTCAACTCCACCATCTACATCTTTAACAAAAATAACAAAAACAGATTGAACATTGTGCTTATCAAAGAAGAAAATCTGTATCAATTACCAGTTAGAAGTAAGCAAGTTTCTTTCGCCTCAGATAAGAGAGTATCAGGTTCTGATTCAATATACATTGGTTGATTGATTGATCAATTGATTGACTGAGAACTTCCCAAGAGCAGACTTGGGGCCATGGGGCTTTTGCATATACACTCTTGTTTGACCCACATCCCTTGAATGCCAAATAACTTCAGGCATAGAAAATTGGTCACTTCATATAATATTGAACTTAATTTGAAAGACTAGATTAGATGACTAGATTAAATAGAAATCAGATGTTTAAATGTGGTCAAACCAGTCCAAACTACCCATATATTTATATACCTTACTAATAGTGTACCTTGGAAATCTCAAGCAAAATTCCTAAATTATATTTGAATTATTCTTAAGTTGCAAAGGGGCAGATAATATGGCCAAGTCTCTAAGTGTACAACTGAAGAGGATGGACATCAGGTTCATCTGATTTGACATAAAATAGCAAAAATAATAATAGTAGGCATTTATGGGATGCCAATATGTCAGTCATCATGTTTGGACTTTCTTATACCACCACCTATTTTTTTTGTTGAGTATGTAGAATCCCAGAGCAGAAACAATAAAATGTTCCTCAATAAATCAAAAGAAACCAGTGTTTGATCAAAGTTCAGTGCAATTATGCAATAATGCATATACAATTATGCACTGTGCTTAGCACTAAATGTGTCCTAAGTTCTTCCTCATATGCATTCTGTTGTTCTGTTATTCACATAACCTTTTTTTATTATGACATAGCACAAAACTCAAAATAGACTCACCAAAGATTTCTGGAGTTGGCTGGGAAACAAACACATAAAAAAAGATATTATTATGATGCCTGTGACATAAACGGTCTTATTGATTCTAAGTTATACCTAGCCATTTGTGGGGTTTTCTTTATTTCTTAATATTACAAATTACTTTCTGGCATATATCTAAGAGAGCTAAATCAGAGTCTGAGATAACTTTTTGGCCCAAGGGTCTTCTCATTTCATACAAAAAAAGGAACCAGCCTGTTGTATGAATTTGAAGGTTGAAAGAAACAAGAAACTGACTTCACAGGTTGAAAAGAGGACAGAACATGAGTCCTGCCCTCAAATAAGTATTCAGTTTAAACATGATTTTCTAAAGGATTCATGGAGCTATATTTGAAAAGCCTAATAATTTATTCCTAACATTGAAATATTATTATAATTTATAATGATCATTTAAAAAAGATTTTATTGAAAACATAAACCATGGTTTACTTTCACATTTCTCTCAAGACTCTGCCTTCAAAGACAATACCAAATATTTCAGAAAAAAATGTAGGGCTATAGTTTGCAATTGAGAAAAAAAAAAAAAGGTCAGTGCCTGCTTTGCCTGGGTATTATGATGGTTATATGACGTGAAAGAACTTGGTAAACTATAATAAAATGTCACACAAATGTAAGGTACAATTTTATTTAAATACGGCTTACCTGTAGCTACTAGAATCTAGATACTAAAATCAATTGGGGTGTTTGGCAATCAGTGGGAATAAACTGGTTGGATGGTGACCATCCTTTTGGATATTAATTAGTGCCTTGATTCTCACACTTTGGCCACACAGGCACACACTCACAGAGGAATGCCCATGCACCTCCTGAAAAAAGTTATCAAGTATTTGTTCATGATTACAGTTTTAATGAGTTTTAAATGGTATCGCTTGTTCTCACTGTTGTAGTTCTCTTCACAGAATACCAGCTCAACATAATAATTGTTATTTTAAAAAATCACAACTAAAGGGTCCCCCCCAGGCATTTGAAACTTTGTTTAAAACCTCGATTACAGTTACCAGAGGATAAGGGGTGTGGGGGCTGTGGGGGGGGGGGGAGATAAATTGGGAGATTGGATTGACATCTACCCACTGCTATATATAAAATAGATAACTAGTAAGAACCTACTGTATAGCACAGGGAACTCTACTCAACACTCTGTAATGGCCTATGTGGGAAAAGAACATAAAAAAAAAAGGATATATGTATATGTATAACTGATTCACTTTGCTGTACACCTGAAAACAACACAACATTGTAAATCAACTATATGCCAATAAAAATAAAAAATAAGTAAATAAATAAAACCTCAAGTTGGTTTATGGTAGCAACTACCTGTCACTGTAGAAACATTGGTCTAACCTGATGAAGAAGCAGAAGAGAAATCCCATGCTACAAAACTTAAGTATTTGCTGTGCCCGTGACATACAACATTCACTCCATCATGTCTCACTTTACTGTAACAGCAGTATGCATCCCATTCTGCAGTAAAAGTGGAATGATTTTCAAATTTCACATTTTCCATCTTATGAAAAGAAAACTTGTTACACAACAATGAAACTGAAGATAAAACATAACTTTGTCAGTGTCCCTGACTTTTCCTTTGGTGGGTCTTCTTCTTACTCCCAGTAGCCTGCCTGCCCCTGCTAGCCAAAAAGAAGTGTTTGTTTCATTAACATTTTTTAAAATTCCTTAAAAAACAAAAAATGAACAAACAGGTTGTTCTTTAATAATTGGTATCAACTACCCCCAATTTTTCTAATAGTTTTCCATACATTGTTTCCTTACCAAGCCAAAAACCAGGAGGAGGGCTGCAAAGAAGAGAAATGAAGGCAGATACCAAGAATCCATGCTGTCACTTCCAGCTGAAAGCTGCAAACTATGAAGTTCAGAGTAGCACTTACTTTTTAAAAGGCAAACATCATAACGTATAGCCTTTGATCTTAATGATCCGTCTAGCAGGTCAGCCCATTGCAGCAGTAATACCTCCAATCAAAAAGTTAAAGTCCAATATCCTTAACACACTCTGCAGAGTTCATTGGTTGTTTTTTTGTGGGGTTTTTTTTTTCTCTTGTGTCAACATTCAATAGCCAAGTGCCTGGCTGAGACCTGTTAATGATATGTTCTCTATTGTGTAATACTGGTCCCCAAGATTATTAAGTGCCACTTGAGGAAAAAAAATTCAAATTAATTTCTAATCTCAATCTTTCAAATGTAAACATTTGTGAAGCTCTTTCTGCTCTTCTACCTCTGAGCTGCTTTAATATACCCATATATGTCCATGGCTGTTTATTGTTAATTCATTTAATTAAAATATATTAAATTACAATACAAAATCCATTAATGTCCTAGAAATTTGGCATATTTGATATTCACATAAAAAGTGGCAAAACAGCAACATACATCCCTCCTGAAAATTCCCATCTAGCAAAAACTAGTGTTCCCAATCCACCTCTCAATTCTTTCTCACTTTTTCCTCTTGGGGTAATTTCTCTGTAGAGACAACCTGCTCTCTCATTTCCCACAGTTTCACTCTCAACTTAAGTGTGATGCAGGGTAATATTTTTGAAATACGAATTTTTTCCCTCAGTATTTCCTTCCTCACTCAAGATCAGTCTTTGCCCCATTCCGTGCTAATAAAAAGGATATGAAAAGACATGTAGCATAGACAAAGGATTTGGGAGGATGCTTCATGAATATAAGCAAGTCAACCTTATCTCGGATGGCCTCGGCCTGCAGCGGCTTGAAGCAGGGCTTCATTTCCTGGCCAGAGATTGATGTGGGGCAGCCGCACTGAGAGCACTGAATCCTAGCCTCCAGACCACCAGGGACCAGTGGCCAGTGACAAGGCCCTGGCCCGTCAGCTGTGTGGAAATGAATTTCCACATAGAGATGGAAAGTACTGAAGCAAGTAAAGCGTTTATCAAGAGGAAAAGGAGTACAGTACGTGTGGATAGACACACTGTGAACCCCACAGTGGGCTCAGAGAGAGAGTCGCACACTCGTGGCAGTTTCAGTCACTTTTATGGGGCATGTCTTCCGGGTTTGCTTTGACCAATCATCTTGCCTTGCCTGGTTCTTGAGTCTGTATTTGGCGTATCTCAGGGTCCTCCCCTGTGTATGTGCGCATCTCTTAGCTCAGATGCATTCTACTGAAGACGTCTATGGATAGATAGCATCACTTGCTATGAGGTGGTGCCCCCTCCCTTTTTGACCTCCAGGAAGCCTTTCTGCACATGTATAGTTGGGGAGGTCTCCTTGATTTCAAGAATGAGGAATATGTGGTCTTTTATCTCTTATCTGGCAGGGCCCAGCCTCTTCCTTATCGTCCTACTTTTACAGAGTTTCTGCTATTATGGAATTTCTGTCCACAGGAGAGAAACTTTTCAGCCTGGGGCCCATCTATCTCCTGTCTCAAATCCCCCCTGAGAGACATGAACCCCAAGAAATCTTTATTGGGAGGATGAAGGGCGAAGGTCTGCCTTCTGTAGCTTCTTCAGGCTGGCAAGGGGCTCGTAGACCCTACCTAATTGGGGTCATGGAGCTCTTGCCCTGCCTCGTTAAGGGGCCCAGGGTGACTTCTGTGGTTATTCCAGCAAGAGCTGTTCCGAGGAATGGCTGGAATCTTTGCATCACCGTCAGCTTGTTTGGGAAACCATTGCGTCCTTAGATAGAAAAAACTAGACAAATAGATTAAGAAGGTAGGGGCCAAAGATCAGCAAAAGAATTATTGTAACCACGGGTCCAAGCAGGAGTAAGAACGAGGTTACATTTGGTAGCAGTTTTAGATCCTGGTCCAGATAGAGTCAGCAGTTGGGTTACCCTGTCCAGAGGAATGGAGCCATTTGGCATGATCATATACATTTTTGATGTCCTCTTCTATTAGCCCAGTATGATTGATATAGGTGTAACAGACCCAGTTAGAAGTAGTTGGAGGAGTGACAACCTGAATTTAGTAGACAAAATAGATCTCACTTCTTTTCAGGAAATAAGCCTGATCCAAAGCAATTTCATTGTCTAAAAATATAATAGTTACAGGAGGAGAACTTTAAGAATAAGTTTGCAGTTACCAGCTGCCAACAGACATTGTTTTGAGAATAGCTTGTGGTATCCCAATTCTGACACAGCTCAGAAAACTCAAGTTCTTAGCAATACAAGGACTTGTCTGAAATCACACCCATAGTGTCACCTAGTTATCTCCTTGGATGTCTGAATCATAGCTACTTCTTTTTTTTTTTTTAATTTTATTGGCTGTGTTGGGTCTTCATTGCTGCACACAGGCTTTCCTTAGTTGCAGCAAGCGGGGGCTACTCTTACTTGTGGTGTGCGGGCTTCTCATTGTGGTGGCCTCTCTTGTTGCAGAGCACGGGCTCCAGGCGCGTGGGCTTCAGTAGTTGCGGCACATGGGCTCAATAGTTGTGGCTCATGGGCTTAGTTGCTCCACGGCATGTGGTATCTTCTGGGGCAGGGATCAAACCCGTGTCCCCTGCATTGGTAGGCAGATTCTTACCCACTGCACCACCTAGGAAGTCCATAGCTACTTCATTTCGACTTTTAATTTTAATTTTCTCCTTAATATCCAAAGCAGATATCACCATCAATGATGTTAGTATTTCTCTAGATATGAGACAACGCAAGAATCGGATTTCATAAAATCTTCTCCTGAAAGTATCTAACTATCTGAAGAACTGTTCTGCCAGTTTTTCCTAGAGCACAGAGTGCCTCATTCCTGATCTCCACCCTGAACTTTCCGGGGGTGTTGAAGGTTAGCAGCTGCAATGGCCATGATTTAATCTTTGTAGAGGTAGATGGCAAGTGCCAATTTCCAGTTGGCGGGGCCACTTCATGGTCATAAATTTGACCATGCTTTGGGGGTATTTCATGACTATTTCATCCCACGGTGCTAGGAATGCTCACACTCAGTCTAGTGAAGATTTTGTTGACAGGCCACCCAATGTGCTATTACTAAACGAGGCCTCGCTGACAGTGGCCAAAAGTCTCTGGACACCAAAAATATTCCCTCTTGTTGCTTCTTCTCATATCTAGAGTTACACCATTATCATCAGTGATCTTATATGGAACTATATATCATCATTTTGTCAGAGGCTCAGTCACACATTTGGTAATGTAATAAGCAACAATTTTGTAAAACAGGCAAAATACAAATAACAGAGCTAGCGGTATTAGTAAAGTCGTAAGTAAGAATTATGTCAAGAACTTCCATTAGGTGCAGCCCAGTATATCCTAGGTTGTCTGACTTATTCTATTTTGTACCAATTCTTATCTTTAAAGGAAATTATACATTGGCACTATCCATAAGGCATCCAGCTTAATTTCGTAATTTTACTAGACTGATTATCCTTAGTATGATTTAGCTGTTCCCAGCACAGAGGAACCTTTAAACGTGAACTACCATAGCCTGGTGTTAACTACATAAATCCATCCCATGATTGTGGGAGGTTTTATTCCTTGGCTGAAACTTTGCTTGTTGCTCTGACTGAGTTGAGTAATAGAGGAAAATTCATATTTATGGCCAGGGTCAGAGCAGGTATTAATTGGCCAGGTGAGGGAATCCCACCTAGTAATATCAGTAGTGACCTGAACAGGACTATAATATTTTCTTTAAAATAAGTTTCCTAAAAGCCAACCAATTAGAGCCTTGGAGTGGAGAAATCCACTCAGGTAATCCAGAAATGCTAGACACAGGTAACTGGCCACAAACCCAACAATTGGGTTGATTTTTAAAATTAGCATAGAATCATGCCTATGATAGAAAAACACATTTGATTCATATGCAAAGGTCCAAGAAGTCAAGAAAACATTATAAAGGATCATATAAGTCAGGTTGAGGATATTGGGCAAGCTGTCTACTTCCGATGTCTTCTCATCCTGTTGTGAGTGTCGTTTCTCCTTTGAGCATTGCTTTAAGGTGATTTTGGGGTCAGCAGTCCCCTCTATAGGCCAGTCCAGTGCAGGTGTCTTTTGTGAGTGGAAATTAATCCAACAGTCAATTCCTTTCTCTTTCACTGTACATGAGCTAGTTAAGAGTACCCGATTTGAGACAGTCTTTTAAACTATGTCTTTTCCAGTTTGCATAATCCCCTGGTTGCAGGTCATGAGGCAGCCGATCTTCATCCAAAGAGAGATTACTGAGATAAGCTTCAGAAACAAACTTAGAGTCTCCTTTTAATGATTCAATTTAACTTGACATTAATATAACAGCAAGGAACTATATGGGAGGTGAACTTTAGTGAACACAGAGCTTCATTAACAAAACTGGAATTTAATATTCATTGAAACATCTTTTTCTCTCTAAAATTACACTCACTTTTACCAAATATAACCAAATTACTGTAAGTCATAATTAGTTTGAGGGGAAGGTTTTCCTTACACCTGGAAAACACAGATTTAGACCAGTAATTTTTCAGGTAGAAACCATAAAAACTATAACCATATTCACCAGTTCACTCAGTCCTATATAGCTAATTCCTTTTGTTAACAGCTTTATGAAGCCATCAGGTTTTTCATTAGAATTCTTCAATTTCTTACCCAGTTCAGCATTATGTCTGAAAGTCAGAAGCCTATGTTAATCCAAAAGTCCTTTCTATAAATCTTCTTGAAGAGGGAGCATTTTTGCAAGTGCATCAGAATAAAATTATAACTGTCTATAATGACAAAAGACTTAAGAAGGCACATTTAAAATCTGATTACAATGCAGTGCAATTGACAAAGTAACTTGGTTACTGCTGTGACATACAACACTTTAAGATAATCAAAGACAGAGACACATACTGAGACATACATATATCCAGACAGACACAACAAGAGATCTCATAGCTTCATTTTCTAAACTTAGTCATGAATCAGATATCACAATTAAAACTCACTAGTTTATAAATAACAGTTGGAATAAAAAAAATTTTTTTAAGACTTCTTCCAGGTTTTTTTTCCTTAGTCTCAGAAATTAGAAATGGTCTAGATAAGATGTGATCCTGAGAGCCCTGTTCTCAAGGCACAGGGAGAGAAAATCAAGTACTCCTAGGACTTGTTCCTCAGGTTGGAATTCTGAAAAAAAAAAAGTATTTTAACAATACTAGCCTTTTCTAATTGAACCAGTTTTGCAATTTCAAAACCAATTTTCTCCAAAATCCAAAGAATACTGTGGCCACACTGTCAAAAATCATCTTTCTTTTTCTGTGGTCATTGTTTCATAGCTAAAATTTAGAGCATATAGTGCTCAAATTAGCACCGACAACAGGGGCAAACTGGCTGATAAAATGTTGTCCTAGCAGGGATTGTCCCTCCAGGGAGGTGAGGTCTTAGTTTGATCAGAAGAATCTGAAGGAGTAAGGGGACTTGCAGGAATGGGGGAAGTTTGGTTTCCCCCTGAGGGTTGGAAGAAGTTAGATGGGGATCATTTAGAATGTCAGGAGATTTCTTCTGATTCCTCAGGTTTTTGATTATAGGAGAAAGTCCTGGACATAAGGGAAACTCGGTGCATTTTCCCATCCTATGGCAGTAAAGATCAGTTCTAAGAAACCCATTTTCAGGCCATTTTTCCATTCCCCAACTTAAATAAAGGCCAGGCAAATGTTACAGCAGAACCTAGGTTTTCCTTTCTCAGCCCATTTGCCTTAGAAAGGGGATCCTCCCATGTAGAGCAAACTGCAACCGAGAACAGCGCTCCTAGAAACTAAGTCCAGCACCCCAGAAACATTTACCAGGAGGTTTTTACCTGAAGGGGTCTGGAGCTTCTCTAAATTCCCTTAGTGCCTGATGAGTTTTCAGGGACCCCTTACTTCCCCATCAATTCCTGACCAGACAGACATCTTTGGTCAACTCGGTCCCTCGTGCGAGGAGTTCCCACTAGGGGATGTTTGAACAAGTGCCAGTGCATTGCTAGGGCTCTCCTGAAGGGGATCTGTTGTCCCACCCAATAGGCTGTCAGCTGCAGTGTCTGGGCTGTCACAGCCCGGAGTGAAGGGGGAACTCCTGGCCGCAAAGGAAGATGCCATGGGGGTCAGGACCTGAAGGTCTGAGGGGTGGAACTTGAAAGGAAAGTGATGCAGAGAGCAAGAGAAAGAGGGCAAGAGTGAAAGTCAGAGGCCTCAAGCCACAGCTGCACGAAGCCGACACTTTACCTTGAATTTCTGGGTTTCAGCACCAAATATGGTCTTGGATGGCCTCGGGCTTGAAGGAGGGCTTTGGTTCCCAGCCAGAGGTTGATGTGGGGCAGCCGCACTGAGAGCACTGAATCCTAGCCACCAGACCATCAGGGACCAGTGGCCAGTGACAAGGCCCTGGCCCGTCAGCTGTGTGGAAATGAATTTCCACATAGAGATGGAAAGTACTGAAGCAAGTAAAGTGTTTATCAAGAGGAAAAGGAGTACAGTACGTGTGGATAGACACACTGTGAACCCCACAGTGGGCTCAGAGAGAGAGTCGCACACTCGTGGCAGTTTCAGTCACTTTTATGGGGCATGTCTTCCGGGTTTGCTTTGACCAATCATCTTGCCTTGCCTGGTTCTTGAGTCTGTATTTGGCGTATCTCAGGGTCCTCCCCTGTGTATGTGCGCATCTCTTAGCTCAGATGCATTCTACTGAAGACGTCTATGGGTAGATAGCATCACTTGCTATGAGGTGGTGCCCCCTCCCTTTTTGACCTCCAGGAAGCCTTTCTGCACATGTATAGTTGGGGAGGTCTCCTTGATTTCAAGAATGAGGAATATGTGGTCTTTTATCTCTTATCTGGCAGGGCCCAGCCTCTTCCTTATCGTCCTACTTTTACAGAGTTTCTGCTATTATGGGAATTCTGTCCACAGGAGAGAAACTTTTCAGCCTGGGGCCCATCTACCTACTGTCTCAAACCTACCCTCTGAGGATAGGAGGAAAGTTCAAAGGGAAAGTTAAAGATGGTAGAGTTGATCAATTTTTCACTTGCTCCCAGGGATCCCGCAGAGAGTTTATGGGATTCAGAATCAAATGCGCCTATTTCCTGGTAAGAGCTCCAAGGAAACAAAAGTACTCTACAAAATGAAAAAGGTGAGTCTTTGGTGAAGGAGAATAACTCCTAAGAAGCCAAGAGTGTCCCAGAAGTATTAGAGAAAGCTACCAGGCTTGAGGGGCCATGTGGACAGGAGTATGAATGTCTCCACAGCGGACTGCATAGAATGACAACCAGGGACCAGACAGAAGGATGGACGTTTCAGAGGATGCTTCTGAGGACAGATGACATAAGGAGCAGATGGGACCTCAGCTATTAAGTTTAAGCACAAACCTAGGGGTAAAAGATGCAAATCCTGAATGGGCTGCAATTAAATGTCTCCCACTTATGTGGATAGGGACCCAAAATAATAATTATGGTTACAAAAAGTAAAGGTACGAGGGTGAGTCAAGAATTTATCCACACTCTGGCTGTAGAATTTATAGAAGTTTTAATACAACCAGAGTGCAGATAATTTTTGACTCACCTTTGTATTTATTACATACATCTGTTTTTGTGAGCTGAGGTGTGAAACAGACTCCTCACTGCATTCTATGTGTTGCGACAAAGCAACTCACATTCGAAGTTAGGAAATTGGAAGCAGGAAGATGGGAAGCAACAGTTCCTAGGACTGTTGGAGTCTGTTTTGAACCCTAATTACAGCATATGGACAGAGCCTCAGTACAAATCTCACAGGGAGGCATGGAGGCATGGCCGAAATCCAACTATAATGTGTTTTGACTACAATTAATGGATAACTTTTACATTTCCTTCTTTCTGGGGCTGTCAATGACCTCTTTAATGCAGAAGCTACACCTGGCTTGTCTAACACACCTCACTTGTATCCCACCCCTAGGAAACTTTTTCAAGCTCATCATGGAATCTGAAGTTGGATCCCAGGAAAACATCTCTGCCTCTGGTTGCTGGTCCTCCTCTGGTCTTCCTTTTTCCCAGGAATTCGTGAACAGGAAACTCAGTGCTTGAGATTCTAGGTCTTATGGATTGCTCTGAAAGCCTCTTAAAACCATCAGGAAAGCATATTTCTCATAGGAATGTGATTCTCAAGATCCCCATGGAATAGGAGTACATTCTAGACGTGAGGGTAGCAGACCATGAGTGTAAAAAAACTTCCTAACAGGAAACAGTACAGAGATTGCAACAAAGATCCAAAAGACTTGGTATCTATACATTCTTCTTATAGTGCCTGTTTCCTTCACCTGATTCTCCTTCCAAAAAAAAAAAATTTTTTTTTTCAGAAACAGAGTTATAGATACAGAGAATAAACAGGTGGTTGCCAGAGGAGAGGGGGTGGGGGGAGGAAATAAATAGATGAGAGAGATTAAGAGGTGCAGACTTCCAGCTGCAAAATAAATGAGTCATGAGTATAAAGTGTACCGTTCGGGGAACATAGTCAATAACTATGTAATATCTGTCTGGTGACAGATGGTAACTAGACACGTAGTGGTGATCATTTTGAAATGTATAGAAATATTGAATCACTATGTTGTGCATCAGGAACTAACACAGTGTTATAGGTCAAGTATACTTCAAAAGCAAACTCGTAGAAAAAGAGATCAGATTTGCAGTTCCCAGGGACTGAAGGTGGGGGGATGGGAAATTGGATGAAGGTGGTTAAAAGGCACAAACTTCCAGTTATAAGATAAATAAGATCCGCTCTCATCTTCTGAGATGGTCCACATTCTGTCCATGGAATGTGTATCTCTCTAAATAAACTTGCTTTCACTTTACAAAAAAAATAAAGTATTAGAGATGTAATGTACAACATGGTAAATATAATTAACACTGCTATAAGTTATATATGAAAGTTGCTAAGAGGGTAAATTCCAAGAGTCTTCATCACAAAGAAAACTATTTTCTCTATTTCTTCAATTTTGTATCTATGTGAGATGATGGATATCCACTAAACTTGTGGTAATTATTTCATGGTATATATAAGTCGAATCATTATGTATGTAGGCAAAACATCTTAAGCTTACACAGTGCTGTATGTCAATTATATCTCAATAAAACTGGATGAAAAAAAATTTTGTAAGTTATTTCATTAGTTTCCCAGTACTAACTCTTTATGAAATCTTATAAGCACTTCTATAACATATAGAGGAGGTACATAAATTTAAATTAAATTTAATTAAATGGATCTAGGAAAAAGGAAAAGAATGGGGGTGTGGTGACTATAGAAGTCCCTGGGCAGCTAGGGGGACACAAATTCAACAGGGGCCCAGCCAAGTGAAGGGCAGAAGACCTTCTAAGACATCTGTACCTCCAGGCATTGAACAGACTAAATCATGTCCTTCACACAGATCTGAGCCCCTCCCCTACATTACCATCTCTTAGCCCATTTTTCAAAATTGTGTTATGTTACTGTATTAGTCAGTGTTCTCCAGAGAAGCAGAACCAATAGGATGTATATATAGAGAAAGAAAGAAATCTGTTTTAAGGAATTGGCTTACATCATTTTGGAGGCTTGCCAGTCCAAAATGTGTAGAGCAGGCCGGCAGGTTGGAGACCAGAGAAAAGCTGATGCTGCAGCTTGAGCTCAAAGGCAGTCTGATGGCAAAATCTTCTCTTCTTCTGGGGACCTCTGTCTTTTGTCTCTTCAAACCTTCAACTGATTAGATGAGGCTCACCGACAGTAAGGAGAGTAATCTGCTACTCAAAGTCTACTGATTTAAATGTTAATATCACCTAAAAATATTTTCACAGGGACATTTAGGCTTGTGTTTGCTCAAATATCTGGACACTGTGGTCTTGCCAGGTTGATACGTGAAATGAACCATCACAATTACCTTTTTGCTGCTCTTCTTTTGTTTGCCAGACTCTTCATCATCACCTGTGTATTATGGGATGGCTACAGGTCACACTAGAGGTGACTGCTGTTGCCACTTAATACAAGTGGCTTGACTGTCAGCCACACTCCTGGCTGAAGACAAAGATGCTATTTATTATAGTTCATGAGGAGCATGAATGACAATACAGTCACATCTTTGATACTAGGAAAATATCAAAGGACCACGAATAACCCTTCAGATTTCAAGAAGCCAGTTGGCTGAGGCAGTGAGGGATAATTCTGTTCCTACACAGAAGGATCCTAGTTCAAATCTCTGCACTGGTTTTATACAGGGAGCTCTTCTGCTGAGAGGCAGCCCACAAAGAAACTGGGTGGGGTGGGGGGGATTGATATGGCATGATGAGATAAAAAGCTTCCTCCCACCACGACAAAAGGATCACCAGGTGGCTTGTAAAGTTTTGCAACCCTAATCTAGTTCAGCTGGCTTAATGCCGTTATGAATTCACCCACAGCTCAAGCAGGTCCAGAGTGGGTATCCACTGACACTATGATGGAAATGGCCCCATCTGACATGGCTCCTAAGTTGATACCTGTACGTCTACTTCATGAGACCATTCAAGAGTTTTAATGCCCTCAAACTCCAGTCCAGTTTACACCCCTGTAGCTCAGGCCCACAAGCACCTGGAAGAAGGGATTAATCACTCCTTCTTCGTACTTCAGTTGCACTTATGTGTGGCACTCATTATCCAAAATTATAGTTATTATTTACAAATCTTCCTCTCCCAAGTAACTAACGGAAACCAGTCTCACTGGAATTTGTAACTCCAGTACTTGGCATTTAATGGTCCTTGGTAAACATTTGTTGGAAGAAATGGGAAAGAACTATTGAAAATCATTATCTAGAAAGTGCTCTAATTTCTGTAAGCCTACCCCAACATTGCTAGGCATATAGCATTTCTTTATGGGCACAGAGGCCAACAAAACCACGTTTTTTTGTCCTGTATGTTTTTGCCCAATAAGAACTAACATTTCCCACTGGGAAGAAATGTAGGGCTTTGTTGTGATCTATTGTTATGGGCCTCCTGTGTACACATCAATGCTTCACGGTTTGGTGGGGCCAAATCAGACTTACGTGCAAAGTGACATAAAGAGTCTTTCCCGAGGGTGGGGTTGTATATGCCCAACACTAACATAGTTTAAAAAGTCAGGCATCAATACGAATGTATTCAGTGTAAGCTCACTCCGTTCATTTTGAAGAAAATTCCTCCCAGATACCCAATAACTATTTGTCAGTTGTTCTTTAAGTAAATACGGTGGGGTTTTTTATGGAATGAGAAAAGCAGCTCATTCAGCTCACATCTCAAGCAATCACATGAGTGCTTTTTCTCAAAAACATGTAAGTTCAGAGCATGGATCATTGGCCGTTTGGGCCAGCTAAGGTGACACTGTTATAGGCCCTGAGATACAATCACTAAAGTGCAGTTAATCTGGTTTAACAACTAGCAGGTGGCACCTTCCATGTGCCCAATACAATGTGCGTCATCCAGCCTGTTTTCCCCTGCGTTGGCTTTTTGTTTCATTTTGTTTTACAACGTCATGTGGAGGTAAGCCACCGAGACACGGTCTAAAATGACAACTACTTTACAAAGAATACGTAAATGACACTACCTGCTGTGCAACAACAGAAAGAAAGCAAGAGGTAAATAAGGTCTGGTGCATTGGAGGATGAATTTGACTCTGCTACGTTGGGTTGTTCAAGTGTCTGAGCGTCAGTGGTGCTGCTTAAGCCTTTGCTGCTTCTGGCGGGAGAACACTTGCTGGACAGAAGCAAAGGAAATTTGAGAGGCTTGTAGTCTTTTTTTTTTTTTTGGATTTATTTTTTTATTGGCTGTGTTGGGTCTTTGTTGCTGCACACACGCTTTCTCTAGTTGCGGCAAGCAGGGGCTACTCTACATTGTGGTGTGTGGGCTCCTCATTGTGGTGGCTTCTCTTGTTGCAGGAGCACAGGCTCTAGGCATGTGGGCTTTGGTGGTTGTGGCACACGGGCTCAGTAGTTGTGGTGCACAGGCTTAGTTGCTTTGCAGCATGTGGGATCTCCCTGGAGCAGGGATCAAACCTGTGTCCCCTGCATTCGCAGGCTGATTCTTTACCACTGCACCACCTATGAAGTCCCTTGTCGTGTTTCTTCCTTCTGTTTTCTGGGCTCCAGCTATTAACTCACAATAACATTCAGCCTGGGCCACTTTAACCACAAAAATTACAGAGAAAGAAAAGCTTGATTTTATGATTTGCTTCACTGTGGTCGACTGTGAATAGAAGAGATCTCTGAGGCACTCAGCCGGGTGTGTCTGGCTCCTGGTCCTTCTTGTCACATGTGGTTTCCTCCACAGATGTCCCCTAACTTTTTCTCTTGAAACCCATTTTCATTCTGAAAAATGATTGAGGGCCCCCAAAGAAATTTTATTGTTCTGAGTTATCTATCAATATTGACCTTATTAAAAACTAAAACTGAGGAAACTCCCCAGTGGTCCAGTGGTTAGGAATCTGTGCTCTCACTGCTGAGGGCCCAGGTTCAATCCCAGATTGGGGAATTTAAATCCCATAATACACGTGGTGAGACAAAAAAAAAAATTACAACTGAGAAAAAATTTTAAATGAATGTAATTCATTTTAAAATAACAATTTAAAACTCATTGTAAAGCAAGTGCTCTACCATTTGAGCTTTTCCCCTTCCCCCTGGCTGCTGCATAACACAGGGTGATCAACTCGAAGATGAGTGATGACTTAGAGGGCTGGGATAGAGAGGGTGGGAGGGAGTTGAGGCAGACACAAGTTTTCCACAATTCTTTCTCTTGAAAGCTCCATTTTTATCATTGACAATAAATACTGCTAGCTGGTTTCCTGGACATTTTAGGCTCATTCCCTTCATTTGCCAAAAAAAATCTGTCAGATACCTAATAACCATAGTTTTGTCTGTCAGTTGTTCTGTAAGTAAATATGGTGTCCCAAGAAAAAAACTAGTTCAGCTCAGATCTCAAAAATCACACCAATAGTATTCCTCAAGACAAGGATCATATTTTGGAATGCAGCAGAAGCGCTCTGTGTGAACTTTCCATTTTGTCACATATAATATTAAAAAGATGTGCACTCAGGGTCTAGATTTAACAAAATTACTTTTTATAGCTTCATCGGGACATTTTAAAGGTAGACTGTTTTGTTGTTTTCACTGCAAGTGCCTGGCAGTAAAGCATACAATGACTACGGTGCCACTGCCTTTGTGTCAAGGTGCATTGTCAACATCATCTAAAAAAAAAAGGCCAAAATGTTATTATTTTATGAAAATAGTTTGACCTGTGGAGCCATAAAAGGGTCTCAGGGACACTCAGGGCTCTGTGGACCTCACTTTGAGAACAGTTGCCTTACAGCGGGAGAAAGAACGAGACTCAAAAAGACTGGGGTTTAGACTCTTCACCAAGAACTTCAGCTGTTTATTAGCTACCTGAGCATGGGAAAGAAATTCTCTGAGTCTCAACTTTCTTATGTATAAAATAGAAATAATAAAATAAATGGGCATGATTAGCATGTTTTAGAAAGTATATAGATAAAGTTAGTGCCTGGAATATACCCCAAACTAGGGTATGATCCAAAGATGTATATGTAAGGGAGTTCATGAAGAAAGGAGATAATTAAAAACTAAACTATTCTTTAATTAATATATTCATGCATTCATTCCAAAATATTTATAAAGAGCCACAGGCAGACACTGCTAGATGATGGAAATATAGAAAAAATGACATGAACCCTGCTCTTAAATAGTTTACAGGGGCATTTAAATCAGCGATAAGGATTCAATCTGATGATTGTTATAAAAAAAAAAGGGGGGTATGCACCAAGTGCCAAGGTCTAGCAGTGAAATGCTTGCTTATAGTCTACATCTGGATTTAGGAAGCCAATTTAAAAAGAGAAATGGGCTCTTAGGGCAATCCGAGAGGAGAAGACTACAGAAAGCCTGATTTTGACACGGTTTACCTGGTCTCCAAAGTGCCCGGTGGGCTAAGAAGGTAAGGGGGAGCCTCATTATTCTGAACTACAAACTATGCCCTCAGATGGGGAGGAGAGTCACAGCGGTAGTGCCATGAGCACTGGATTTTCAAGCCCCCGCCATGGTGGTGAGAAGCAGCAGCAGCTGATACTCATACGTACATTGTGGGAACTTTCCGCTGTAGATAAATAATGCTCAGCTGTTCTATGACCGAGGACTTTGCTGTGACAGGTGTTGTTGTGGGCAACAACATGCCCTCAAGTTGTTGACTTTGCTCTAAGTGGTCAGAAGAAGGAACTGTGCATGGAGGAGGTGAGATGTGATTCACTGTGGGTTTGGGTAAGAATAAAAGGGAAAGAACAATATTTGCTTCAAGTGTCATAATTTAAGCCTCTGGTCAGTGTTTTCATGGAGCTGGCTCCCCTAATGAGAGTTCTGAAGGGTTATGAATGGGCCTGGGACACAAAAGAACAACATCTCACAGAGGCAGCAGATGAAGTCATCGTTGGTTTCAGACAAAGCAGACAGGACATACAGGCTACTGCTGCATCTTCATCTGAGAGAGGAGAAAGGAAAAAGAGAAATAATGAGCTATCACAGAAATAAGTGTCATCTTACATGTGGGCTTAGGGAATTTACTACCAGCAGTAGACATTTCAGGCCTGAGGACCATGAGCCAAGAATAACCTACATATCTCACAAACTGGCCTTAAAACTAGCCCTGCATAGTGAAGTGACTTGAATTGCTTTAACTATCCTAAAAATTTCTGAGGATGACTCTATCATAGATTATCTTTTGCACTAATGTAGATATTTTCCAGTATGAGTTTATGAACAAGGGAGAATTTGAAAAGAGAGATAAGTTCATAGTCATACCTTTACATCATGGTATCCTTATTAAGTGTGTGGTTAAATGTTTGGATGGACAACTGGATGAATGGATGGATGGGAAGGGGGTTTAGTGGTGGTTCGGTGTGAAATGTGAATCTGAGAGCTAAAGATGAAATACATTTTGGAAGAAATTAAAATTTTCTAAGGGAGGGTACTTCAGCAGAGCTGTCTGGGGTGTCATTTGCCCAGAGAATGGACAGCACACTTCAGAGTCATAGCTCTGGCCTTGATCTGCAGATTGGAAATTACTGTGAACATATCAAATACCCCAGGGAACTTACTTTCTATGTAACTGATGTGGTATCATGAGAGTTAAGGGTATTTGTTCTGGGAGCCTAGAGATCAGAGACAGCCTCAGAATCTCTCAGGTTTAAGAGTTTTTTGGTGTCTGTAATCATCCCACATAACAATTTGTGATGGTGGGGCATCCCTCAACTTCCACTGACCTTAACTTGAGATCCATAGCCATGGATAGAATTCAGGCTTCCTGTGAATTAAATAGAGGAAATATTATAATTATCTTAATATCATTCACCTCTACTTAAAATGTATCATTTCCCTCCATTGCAAAAATAGGCTACAAAGCCTAGTGTTACCTGTGATTTTGTCATCAATAAAAATAATAACTATTTTCATATCAGGTCACAGTCTCTTGATATTTCAAAATATTCTTTATACTCATTGCTGATTTGAGTCACGGTAGTTATTGGCCCACAGCTAGATCTTGTCATTTAACACAGTAGACGTGTATTACTGTGTCACAAATGTATTAGTTTTGCTAACTGTATTTTAATACAGTTGGTTTCCTTTGTAATTCTACATATTTTATTTTGTGCATTTAAAACTTTACTCTGGGAGAAGAATCAAGATGGCGGAGTAGGAGGACGTGTGTTCGCTCCCTCTTGCAAAAGCAACAGAATTACAACTGACTACTGAACAATCATTGACAGAAAGACACTGGAACTCAGCAAAAAAAAAACACCCCACATTCAGAGACAAAGGAGAAGCCGCAATGAGACGGTAGGAGGGGCGCAATCGCATTAAAATCAAATCCCATAAATGTTGGGTGTGTGACTCACAAGCTGGAGAACAGTTATACCGCAGAAGTCCTGAGGGTTCTGAGCCCAATGTCAGGCTTCCTAACCTGGGGGTCCAGCAACGGGAGGAGGAATCCCCAGAGAATCAGATTTTGAAAGCCAGTGGGATTTGATTGCAGGACCTCCACAGGACTGGGAGAAACAAAGACTCCACTCTTGGAAGGCACACAAAAAAGTGTGCTCACCAGGACCCAGGGGGAAGGAGCAGTGACCCCAGAGGAGACTGAATCAGACCTACCTGCTGGTGTTGGGGGGCTGCCTGCTGAGGCAGGGGGCAGCTGTGGCTCACCGAGGAGACAGGGGCACTGGCAGTAGGGGTTCTGAGAATGCTCATTGGCGTGAGCCCTCCCAGAGTCCACCATTAGCCCCACCAAAGAGCCTGTAAGCTCCAGTGCTGAGTTGCCTCAGGCAAAACGACCACCAGGGTGGGAACACAGCCCCACCCATTGGCAGACAAGCAGATTAAAGTGTCACTGAGCTCTGCCTGCCAAATCAGATTAAAGTCTTACTGAGCTCTGCCTACCCAGCCCTACCCACCATCAGTCCCTCCCATCGGGAAGCACCCACAAGCCTCCTAGAGAGCTTCCTCCACAAGAGGGCAGACAGCAGAATCAAGCAGTATCAGCAGTATTTCATCTTGTGGAACTGAAAACCATAGCCACAGAAAGATAGAGAAAATGAAAAAGCAAAAGACTTTGTACCAGATGAAGGGACAAGATAAAACACCACAAAAGCAACTAAATGAAGAGGAGATAGGCACACTTCCAGAAAAAGAATTCAGAATAATGATGGTGAAGATGATCCAGGACTTTGAAAACACTGGATGCAAAGATTGAAAAGTTGCAAGAAAAGTTTACCAAAGAACTAGAAGAATTAAAAAACAAACAAACAGAGATATGCAACACAATAACTGAAATGAAAAACACAGTAGAAGGAACCAATAGCAAATTAACTGAGGCAGAAGGGCGAATAAGTGACCTGGAAGACAGAATGGTGATAATCACTGATGCAGAAAAGAATAAAGAAAAAAGAATGAAAAGAACTGAAGACAGCCTAAGAGACCTCTGGGACAATGTTAAATGAACCAACATTCGCATTATAGGGGTCCCAAAAGGAGAAGAGAGAGAGAAAGGACCTGAGAAAATATTGAGAGAGATTATAGCTGAAAATTTTCCTAACATGGGAAAGGAAATAGCTACCCAAGATCAGGAAGTGCAGAGAGTCCCATGCAGGATAAATCCAAGGAGGAACACACCAAGACATATAGTAGTCAAATTGACAAAAATTAAAGACAGGGAAAAGTTACTAAAAGCAACAAGGGAAAAATGACAAATAACATACAAGGGAACTCCCATAAGGTTAACAGCTGATTTCTCAGCAGAAACTCTGCAAGCCAGAAGGGAGTGGCACAATATATATTTAAAGTGATGAAAGGGAAGAACCTACAACCAAGAATATTCTACCCAGCAAGGATCTCATTCAGATTCAACAGAGAAATCAAAAGCTTTACAGACAAGCAACAGCTAAGAGAATTCAGCACCACCAAACCAGCCCTACAACAAATGCTAAAGGAACTTCTCTAAGAGGGAAACATATGAGAAGAAAAGGACCTACAGAAACAAAAACAAAACAATTAAGAATATGGTAATAGGAACATACATATCGATAACTACCTTGAAAGTAAATGGACTAAATGCACCAACCAAAAGACACAGACTGGCTGAATGGATACAAAAACAAGACCCACATATATGCTGTCTACAAGAGACCCACTTCAGACCTAGGGACACATACAGACTGAAAGTGAGGGGATAGAAGAAGATATTCCATGCAAACGGAAATCAAAAGAAAGCTGGAGTAGCGATACTCATATCAGATAAAATAAACTTTAAAATAAAAAATGTTACAAGAGACAAGAAAGGACACTACATAAAGATTGAGGGATCAATCCAAGAAGAAGAGATAACAATTATAAATATATATGCACCCAATATAGGGGCACCTCAATACATAAGGCAAATGCTAACAACTATGAAAGAGGAAATCAACAGGAACACAATCATAGTGGAGGACTTTAACACCCCACTTACACCAATGGGCAGATCATCCACATAGAAAATTAATAAGGAAACACAAGTTTTAAATGACACAATAAATCAGCTTGATTTAACAGATATCTATAGGACATTACATCCAGAAACAGCAGATTACACATTCTTCTCAAGTGCACATGGAACATTCTCCAGGATAGATCACATTTTGGGTCATAAATCAAGCCTTGGTAAATTCAAGAAAATTGAAATCATATCAAGCATCTTTTCCGACCACAACACTATGAGATTAGAAATCAGTTACAGGAAAAAAACTGTAAAAAACACAAACACATGGAGGCTAAACAATATGCTACTGAATAACAAAGAGATCACTGAAGAAATCAAAGAGGAAATCAAAAAATATCGAGACAAATGACAACGAAAACACAATGATCCAAAACCTATGGGATGCAGCAAAGGCAGTTCTAAGAGGGAAGTTTATAGCAATGCAATCCTACCTCAAGAAACAAGAAAAATCCCAATGAAACAATCTAACCTTACACCTAAAGAAACTAGAGAAAGAAGAGCAAACAAAACCCAAAGTTAGTAGACAGAGAGAAATCATAAAGATCAGAGCAGAAATAAGTGAAATAGAAACAAAGAAATCAACAGCAAAAATCAATAAAACTAAAAGCTGGTTCTTTGAGAAGATAAATAAAAATTGATAAACCCCTAGCAAGACTCATCAAGAAAAAGGGGGAGAGGACTCAAATCAATAAAATTAGAAATGAAACAGGAGAAGGTACAACAGACACCACAGACATAAAAAGCACCATAAGAGACTACTACAAGCAACTATATGCCAACAAAATGGACAACCTGGATGAAATGGACAGATTCTTAGAAAGGTATAACCTTCCAAGACTGAATCAGGAAGACATAGAAAATATGAACAGACCAATCACAAGTAATAAAATTGAAACTGTGATTCAAATTCTCCCAACAAACAAAAGTCCAGGACCAGATGGATTCACAGGTGAATTTTATCAAGCATTTAGAGACGAGCTAACACTTATCCTTCTCAAACTCTTCCAAAAACTTGCAGAGGAAGGAACACTCCCAAACTCATTTTATGAGGCCACCATCACCCTGATACCAAAACCAGAAAAAGATACTACAAAAAAAGAAAATTACAGACCAATAACACTGATGAATTTAGATGCAAAACTCCTCAACAAAATACTAGCCAACAGAATCCAACAACACATTAAAAGGATCATACACCATGATCAAGTGGGGTTTATCCCTGGAATGCAAGGATTCTTCAATATACACAAATCAATCAATGTGATACACCATATTAATAAATTGAAGGATAAAAACTACATGATCATCTCAATAGATGCAGAAAAAGCCTTTGACAAAATTCAACACCATTTATGATAAAAACTCTCTAGAAGGTGGACATAGAGGGAACCTACCTCAACATAATAAAGGCCATATATGACAAACCCACAGCAAAAATCATTCTCAATGGTGAAAAACTGAAAGCATTCCCTCTAAGATCAGGAACAAGACAAGGATGTCCACTCTCGCCACTACTATACAACATAGTTTTGGAAGTCCTTGCCACAGCAATCAGAGAAGAAAAAGAAATCAAAGGAATCCAAATTGGAAAAGAAGAAGTAAAACTGTCACTGTTTGCAGATGACATGATACTATACATAGAAAATCCCAAAGATGCCACCAGAGAACTACTTGAGCTAATCAATGAATTTGGTAAAGTTGCAGGATACAAAATTAACACACAGAAATCTCTTGCATTTCTATACACTAACAATGAAAGAGCAGAAAGAGAAATTAAGGAAACAATCCCATTCACCATTGCAACAAAAAGAATAAAATACCTAGGAATAAACCTAACCAAGGAGGTAAAAGACCTGTACTCAGAAAACTATAAGACACTAATGAAAGAAATCAAAGATGACACAAACAGATGGAGGGACATACCATGTTCTTGGGTTGGAAGAATCAACATTGTGAAAGGACTATACTACCCAAAGCAATCTATAGAGTCAATGCAATCCCTATCAAATTACCAATGGCATTTTTCACAGAACGAGAACAAGAAATTTTACAATTTGTATGGAAATGCAAAAGACCCTGAATAGCCAAAGCAATCTTGAGAAGGAAAAACAGAGTTGGTGGAATCAGGCTTCCTGACTTCAGGCTACACTACAAGGCTACAGTGGTCAAGACAGTATGGTACTGGCACAAAAACAGAACTATAGATCAATGGAACAGGATAGAAAGCCCAGAGATAAACTATGGTCAACTCATCTATGACAAAGGAGGCAAGAATATACAATGGAGAAAAGGCAGCCTCTTCAATAAGTGGTGCTGGGAAAACTGGACAGCTACATGTGAAGGAATGAAATTAGAACACTCTTTAACACCATACACAAAAATAAACTCAAAATGGATTAAAGACCTAAATGTAAGGCCAGATACTATAAAACTCCTAGAGGAAAACATAGGAAGAACACTCTTCAACATAAATCACAGCAAGATCTTTTTGGATCCACCCCCTAGAATAATGGAAATAAAAACAAAAATAAATAAGTGGGACCTAATGAAACTTCAAAGCTTCTGCACAGCAAAGGAAACTATAAGCAAGAAGAAAAGACAACCCTCAGAATGGGAGAAAATATTTGCAAACGAATCAACAAAGGATTAATCTCCAAAATATATAAACAGTTCATCCAGCTCAATATCAAAAAAAACAAACAACCCAATCAAAAAATGGGCAGAAGACCTAAATAGGCATTTCTCCAAAGAAGACATATGCATGGGCAAGAGGCACATGAAAAGTTGCTCAACATCACTAATTATTAGAGGAATGCAAATCAAAACTATAATGAGGTATCACCTCACACCAGTTAGCATGGGCATCATCAGAAAATCTACAAACAGTAAATGCTGGAGAGGCTGTGGAGAAAAGGGAATCCTCTTGCACTGCTGGTGGGAATGTAAATGGATACAGCCACTATGGAGAACAGTATGGAGGTTCCTTAAAAAACTAAAAATAGAACTACCGTATGACCCAGCAATCCCACTGCTGGGCACATACCCAGAGAATACCATAATTCAAAAAGACACATGCACTCCAATGTTCATGGCAGCACTATTTACAATAGCCAGGACATGGAAGCAACCTAAATGTCCATCAACAGATGAATGGATACAAAAGATGTGGTACCTATATACAATGGAATATTACTCAGCTGTAAAAAGCAATGAAACTGGGACATTTGTAGAGACATGGATGGACCTAGAGACTGTCATACAGAGTGAAGTGAGTCAGACAGAGTAAAACAAATATTGTATATTAACACATATATGCAGACTATAGAAAAATGGTACAAATCAACCAGTTTGCAAGGCAGAAATGGAGACACAGATGTAGAGAACAAACATATGCACACCAAGTGGGGAAAATGGGGAGGGTTGGGGGGGAATGAACTGGGAGATTGGGATACCAAATTGTCCACTCTAAATATATGCAGTTTATTGTCTGTTAACTGTATCTCAATAAAAGTTCTTAAAAAAAAGTTTACAGGAAAATAAAGCAACATAAAAGAGAAAAAAAATAAAAATAAAAATAGAAGTCTAAGGGAGGAATAGATGAGCAAGAGATGGACATTGAAAACACGATCCTCAGGTTTGAGGATCCTCATGTTTAGGTGGTGAGAGAAAGGAGAACGGTAGGATGGTAACTTAAGGGAGGTTCTAACAGCTTATAATAAAGGAAGATAGAAAGAAACTTGGGCATGTTGGCAGCAAAGCCAGAGCCAGGAAAGATGGAGGAGAGGAGAGTAACAGGTGAAGGTCTGGCAAGAGCCAGAAGGGAAGGGCCAGAGGAGCGTGGAGGAGCCGTCTCTCTACCTACATATAGAAAAGGAGGATGCAGATGCTGTGGACCATGCAGTTGTAGTATCAGCTCTCATGATCCCACCTTTATCAGTTTCTGAAAACTTTCTAAAAAGAAAATGTGCTTCTTGCAACTAGTAGATAAATAAGTCCTGGAGATCTAATGCATGATACAGAGATTGTAGACAACAAAACTGTTTTAGAAACATCAAACTTGGGACTTCCTGGTGGTCCAGTGGTTAAGACTCTGAGCTCCCAATGCAGGGGGCATGGATTTGATCCCTGGTCAGGGATCCCGCATGGCATGACCAAAAAGCAAACAAAGAAAAACCAGAGAACCAACAAACTTACTAAGAGGCTGGATTTTAATTATTGCCACCACCAGTAAAAAAGAAATAACATGTAACATGGTAGAGGTTGTAGCTAACCACATTGCAATATATAAATGTATCAAGTCAACACATTGTACACCTTAATCTTATAAAATACCACATGCCAATTATGTAATTATGGTTTTGTTTTTTTGTTTTTGGCCAGGCCATGCAGCTTGTGAGATCTTAGTTCCCCCACCAGAGATGGAACCTGGGCCCATGGCTATGACAGAACCGAGTCTTAACCACTGCACCTTTGGGGAATTCCTTATGTATCATTTTTTCAAAAAGAACAAATCTACTTCTGGCTCTAAAAGGTTCATAACCATCTGTCACCTTAGAACACCATGTGAGGAAGAAGTGATGCGTGCCCTGAAGAAATACAACTCAAGGCAAGGAGGTCGAGAGTGACCGAGGGCGCGATTCATATGAGGTTGGGGGGGGGGGGGGCGGGAATCACACATCAGATGACATTTTTCTGAGACCAGAAGGACAGAATTTAATAAGAGGTGGGTAGGAAGTTTTAGGATTCGAGATCTTGTAAAACAACAGCTTTTAAGAAAAGGAATAAGCAAAAGTGGCCTGATCAGTTATCAGTTATACAAACAGTGGCATTTCCCAACAAAAAATTTGGGCTGCAAATCAACTCTCTATTATTCCCAAACGTGACCTAAAATACTACTTGATATTTATTTCTGATCCCCAAAACAGGCTTTAATTTTGGAGAACTGAAGGATAAAATTAGTATTATAATAATCCAATTTCTGTTAAGTTTTCATGGAAACTGCTAAAAGAAAGTGACTCTTGGGAAAGCCTGAGACAAAAAGTTGAGATGTCTAAAATATTTTAAAGTCTCCTTGTACTTTAATTATTCATCAAATATGTGCTCTACACCTACAAGTGCTAAGCACTGGTCTGGGCACCAAGGGTCCAGATTTTGAGCCACAGCTCTGTCCTCTGTGATTCTGCTGCCAAAAAGGATGGCCAACTGGAAACTAATTGGTTATGTCACATGGCTACAACAGAACGTGGCTAAGGTGCTTTGGGAATATAACATCCAGAGAAAGGAGAAACCAAGAGGCTCCTCAGAGAAAACCACCTATACCTTTCCTTATTGCCCTACCATACCTTATGCTTTTTATGTGCCCCAGCAGCTAGCAAACTACATGGCAGACAAGAGGTACTCAACAAATATTTGCCTGAACTGAACCAAAGTAGCTGCCACCTTGATAAAGCTCTTACTCAGGTTCTTCCTCCTTCATACCCAGAGCTCTACTCCTGTCTTGCCCTAGCCCTCCTCCCACACTACATTCCTTCTTTCCTTCATTCAATAAACACATAAGCAACAGCTTTAAGTGTGAGGACCTGTTATGAGAGCCAGGGATTATAGCAGTGAACAAAACAAGCAGAAATCCCTGCCTTGGTAGGGTTAACATCCCAAGACAGGAGACATGGCTAAAATCTGTAGCATGGTAGAAGGTGCTGAGAGCTACAGAAAAATTAAACAGGTCTATTAGACAGGGGGCAGTCAGAGAAGCAAGACCATTAAAGGATACTCCCAGTGGTGTGAGGGAGATGGTTAGTACTGACCTCAGAGATCTAATTGTTAGCATCTCTCCCCCAACTTCTCCATTCAGTGACATCACATCAGTAGTTTAAAACTGCCAAGGTAGTAATATTCTACCAGGGAAATTGGCAAATGCTATGAATCAGGGCTTTTTTTTTTTTTTTTCTAGTTGTTCAACATTTCCCAGCACCACACACAAACACACACGGATTTATTATGGAGACCTGACTTTGTGCAGTGTGGGGGCTGGTTGAACAGTCTGTATGGGGCTATTGCTTCTGTGTCCGGTGCTGGTGCTGAATTCCACCAGGAAGGGGAGATGGATGCGAAGTAATAGAAGCAAGATGGAACCTGTGTAGCTGAGCCAGAAACCAAGAGGATGGACTAGAACTCTCATTGCTCTATTGTCATCTCTAAGCCTCCAAGTTCAGTGATGTGGAGGGTGGGGTGGGGAGGTCCTACAGGGATGCTGCTAAACACATCCCTGATCTCGGAGTCTCAGAAACTACAGGAGGGTTCAGTTAGAGCTAAAAGAGTTGTGGGTCCAGCCACTGTCCCATGCCAACCACGTGAGCCAGCCAGGTGAGGCAGCAGGTAATTGACACCATATGTGACTATACCAGCAGCACCTTGTATACCATACCAGTCCTCTGAGTGTAAAAACAATATGGCTGTACCTTCACTTCCATCTTCCAAGTCTCGTGCAAAACATTTCTTTGGCCCGCATGACCTGGGAACTCTGTGAGAGAACAGAACCTGGGAAATGAAGTTCCAGCTCAGCTAAGTTGACAATTGAAATCCACCATGATTAGGAAAGGGAATAAGGAGTATTGATAACAATTTTCAATAGGATTTTCAGGGAAGTGAGACAGGAGGGAAGGGGGCAGGGTACAATCTTTAAAAGAATGATATTGCCATTGAGGATACAACACAAACTGGTTAGAACCAATTAGGCCCAAGACGGCAGATGATTCAGCTTCCAGTAGACCTGGAGCCTCACTGTACCCTCATTGCAATGCATTAGCGTGCTAAGTGATACTCGAACAGGTGCCATGAAGCGAACAGGTGCCATGAAGCTCGTTAGGAGACCACCTGGGGTCAGATTAAAGGAGGGCAAGCCCTGCACACACGCTGATCTGTATTGCACCATTGCTATAAAACTCCTCACCAAATCCCCCACACTGGGGCACAGGTTTTGAAGGCACGAGCCCACTGTGTCCCCCTTTGCCTGGGAAAGCAATAAAGCTATTCTTTTCTACTTCACCCAAAACTCTGTCCTCAAGATTCAATTCGGCACCGATGCACAGAGGCCCAAGTTTTTGGCATCACCCTCCCTTGGCAGCACATCCCAGGAACTCGCCCAAGACCTGGGACTTGACCATTCTCTCACACCCCATTTTCCTGCAACGTCTTTACAAAGGAAGAGGAAGAGGGGAAGAAGGTGATCTTTTCTCCCTCCCCACTTTTCCTTTGATTATAAAAACGTAGACTACTTAGTTCTCGGGGCAGATCCCTCTTGCCTGCCACCTTGGATCCTTCACAAGCATCCTCTAGAGTAAGTCCCCTACACACAAACGAGTTCCCTTCCAAGAATGCAGTCATAAGTCCAATTTATTTGTAAGTCCAACAAAGTTAGCCTAGGTACCCAACTAATACAATCAGCTATATAGTACAGTACTGTAAAAGGTTTATAATACTTTTCATGAAAATAATGCATAAAAAACAAATAAGACATTTTACATCTTACAGTACAGTACCTTGAAAAGTACAGTAGTACAGTACAACAGCATCTTTGAAAGTTTGCAACTTGAAGGTGTGTATGTAGGGGACTTACTCTATTAATAAATCTACTTCTTATCCATCCCTTTGCCTCTCGCTGAATTCCTTCTGCATCAAAACATAAAGAACCTGAGCTTCATTAAGTCCTGAGACGAGTTGTTTGGTTTTAGTTGGAAGATTGTGGGTTCCACTCCCATCTGAGGTGCAGTTTCACAAGGACTTACTAAGAAAGTGACATTTGAATAATAATCTGAAGAAAGTGAGGGATTTTTATGAGGAGAAATTTCCAGGCAGAGGGGACGGCAAATGAAAGACCCTGAGTTGGAGGCAAACCTGACACATTAACAGAACTACAGGGATGACAGTAGAGTATGTGAGGGAGACAGTATCTGCAGGGAAGTCAAAGGGGTAATGGCCAGGGGTTTGGGGGGTGGGGGGGTGGGAGGGCTTGTAGGATTTTGTGGAAAACTTGGCTTCTATTCTGTGTGATAGGCATCCACTGGGTGATTTTGAGCAGGGGAATAACAATATCAAAAAAGTCTTAGGGGAATCATCCTGGCTGCTATCTTGGGAACAGACTGAAAGGTCGGTAAATGCAGATTGTAAGGTTATTGCAAAAATCCACGGGGAAGCAGATGAGAGCTTAGATCAGGGAAGCAGCAATGGGGATGGTACAAAAAGGTTGGATTCCTAGACAACTTTTGAAGGTAGAATCAAGAGAATTTGGACTAGAGATGGGATATGGGAGAAACAGAGTAATCAAGGATGAGTCCAGGTTTGGGGGCTGAACAACTAGAACAATAGAGTTGCTATTAACTAAAAGTGGAAAAACTAAAGCACAACCAAGCTTGGATGGGGAGGGGGAGAACAGGAGCTCAGTTTGGACAAATTAAGCTTGAGTTTTCCTTTAGACATCAAATTGAAGATGACAGATCTACGAATAGGAAGTTTAGAGGGCAGGTACAGGTTAAAGGTAGAAATTTGGGATTAACAGCAAAGAGTATTTAACACCATGAGACTGGATGAAACCACCAAGGTGTAAAATAGACAAGAGAAAGCCTGCAAGGACTACCCACTAAAAGCTCAGGGACCCTAGGAGAAATAAGCAAAAGAAACCAAGAGGGAGTAACCAGAGAGGGTCACAGAAGAACCAAGAAAGTATGGCAGCCTCCAAAGCAAGCGACCAAATGACGGGGGTGGGGGGGGGGGCAGGAGGGCGGGGAGGCGGGGTGTGATCAGTGGAGTCAGACGCTGCTGGAAGGTCAAACAGGATGAGAACTGAGGGCTGATCATTGCATTTAACAAAATGGTGTCTTTGGCCACCTTGTTACACACAGTTTGGGGAGACTCGAAGCAATAAGAGCCATTCTGGAGTAAGTCAAGTAAGAATGAAATAGAGAAGTTAGGGACAATGAGTACAGACAACTCTTTTGAGGTGTAAGAACAAAAATGGGACGTGAGCAGGAGGCAGAATGGGGTCAAGAGAGTTTTGGTTTTGGTTTTGTTTGAACCAGAAGTAATAGTGCATTGGTAACCCTTTAAGAATGAGCCAGTAGAGAGGGAAAATTTTATGATGGACAGAGAGAGGGAACAATTGCGGGAACAATGTCATTTAGTAGGCAAGCAAGGATGAGACCTGGTACACAGCAGGCCTTCATTCACAGCAGACCAACCATGTGAGGTGAGTAGACTGAGTACCTGAGGCAGGTGGGTAGATGGGGGTGAGGAGGAGGTTGTAGAAATTCTCTTATTATTACTGCTAATTTCTCATTTCTATACAAATGCGGTAAAAGTATCAACTGAATAGATTTGTTGGGAGAATTAAATAAGTTAATACATGACACATAGGAGGTGTGTAACAAATGTTAAACATTAAATATTATTACAGGTTAGTCTGGGTGATCTAATCTGTTCTTGTGGTATTGAAACCACAACCTCCTATCATTAAGATTCACTTTTTTTTTAAATTTATTTTTTGGCTGCATTGGGTCTTTGTTGCTGTGTGCAGGCTTTCTCTAGATGCAGCGAGGTAAGGGAGCTACTCTTCCTTGTGGTTCACGTGCTTCTTATTGCAGTGGCTTCTCTTGTTGCAGAGCACAGGCTCTAGGCACGTGGGCTCAGTAGCTGTGGCTTGTGGGCTCTAGAGCGCAGGCTCAGTAGTTGTGGTGCACAGGCTTAGCTGCTCTGCGGCATGTGGGATCTTCCCGGACCAGGGATCGAAACCGTGACCCCTGCATTGGCAGGTAGATTCTTATCCACTGGGAAGTCCCAAGATTCACATTTAAAATCCTATTCCTACTGGACATCTCTCAAAATCCACAGATCTAGAACTCAACTCACTTTGTTCCTCTCAGGGCAACTCCATCTCCTGCAAGCTCATCACAGCCAACGGTCCTCCTTCTCCCAGGACACATCAGCCAGGATACAAGTTTTCTGAATCTCCTCCCTTCCCTCATACTCACGCCGGAGCCATTTGGTAAGCAGACGAGGTGGGGGGAGAGAGATGGAGGGGATGGCAGGGTGTCCCTAGAGAAAAAGAAGCAGGCATGGCTTTCTTGACATAAGCGAAGCCATTTTGGCCTAGGCCATTTTGTGATCTAAGCCTGGCCACAATGTTTGCCCTTGAAAAGTTCTCTGTAATGATGACCTTAAGGGAACAAAAGAACAAACAGTTATCAGGCAGGAGAAATAACAATAGCAAAGAAAATAAAGCAGTTGTAAAGACTCCCAGTTCTGTTTCAGTGGTAAAGATTAGCCTGAAGCACTTTCTTGAGCTGTTTTGCAGAACTGAAACCCCCTTTGGGCTCTCAACCATCAGATCAACTGGAACCTAAGGAAACTCACCCTCCTGACTTCAATCAGCTAAAGCCGGACTCTGTTGGTCTTGGCTCCAATACAAATACAAAAAATGTATTTTGTCATCCAATTGTAACTCTGTGATAAATCTATTGGTTGTAATGTTTGAACATTTATATAGGCATAGTAGCTACAGATTGTATTGTATGGTATTTGGACAATTTTTTTAAAAAAACAAAGTAAAACACCATCTAAAGCTCTCACTATAACCAAACCAATATTCACTGTGTAATGTTTCAAAAGTTCAGCCTCCACCAGTCTTCACCCTCCACCAGTCATCACCCTCCTCAAAGACCTTGCATGCCCCTGGGGTAAAGAACAGGCCCTTGGAGCTTGGCTCCCAGGAGTCCTCACGCTCGGCCCCATCGGAGTCTGTCTTATCTCTCTCCAAACCCTCCATGAACTTCTGCTCTGCCCATCCTGCTCCCCTCACCTTCTCCTAAACACATCTTCCTGACTCTGTTCCTGGCACTCCGCCCCTTCTATTATGATCTAAGTAAGACTCACCTTCAAAAGTCCAAGCCAATGTCAGTCTCCTCTTCCTTGACATCAATAGAGTGATCTCTCCTTCCCCTGAAATTCTACAGAATTTATTTTGCCATGTATCATTGGAGATGTTTTTATGGACATGTCATTTTTTCCCACTAAGTTATAAGTTCCTCGAAGTCAGGGTGATATAGTACCCTTTGCCCTGTATCTACAGTTTTTAGCCTAGTGTGAGTCTGATTTTGTTAAAATGTAATTTCCATTTGTTAGATACATAAAAGGTATATTTTAAGTGGTATACACATGGTTTACTACAAATAACCTTTCCTTTTCATTACTTCAGTTATCCCCTACATTCACATGGTTCAGCAATCAGCTTTTGGACTTCTTTTCGGACAGGCTGGAGTATAATCAGTCTTTATTAAGTGCCTACTCTGTGTAAGGAATTGGAAATAGTAGAGTTCAAAAAGCATGTTTGTCCTCATAAACTGTGCCTTCTATCAATCCCCTTCACAATACTCTTATTTTTCCTAAAGAATCATAATTGTATTTGAGGAACTGGTGCTCAAATCATTAGGAGGACATGTGGACCTGGTGATAGTTTGAATCAAAACTGGGGAGTGAACCCTGAGTTTCATGGACCCCTGGATGCAGCAGGTTTGCTCTGAGAAAAGGAAGCAAAGTAGGCATTCTCTTCCCCCCACACTGCCTTCTGCCCGTCTACACTGTGTCCCTCTAGGACCCTCTGTACCATGTGGGATAGTGCATGGGCCTATACACTATGACTGTCTACACTGTGTTGAATCTAGCAGCTCTGCTAAGTCTGCTCCTTCCTTTTCCTAGATACTTTATCTCTGTTTCCGTTCAGTTCAGCAAACATACATTGAGCACCTACTGTATTCAAGGCATGATGGAAAGCACTGGTTCCCTGACTTATCAGTATATGTTTTACGTTTTTATAATATATAAAATGTTATATAGAACATATATAAATTTATATTTGTGCATTTTTTATAAGCAGAGTAGAGTAAAATTTATTAAGAGGATTAGGTTCAAAAGTAAATACGTCAGGTGAAAACCAAATAAAATACAATTACCCTCGGGAGGTGCTTAAATAGTCTATAAACCCTATGTAAGGGGTACAGAGGAAGTGAGGTCCCCCTGAGAAAACAGCCAACTCATGACTGAAACACCTCAGACTCACTGTGGGGGCTTCTTGAGACTGACACAAGTTAAGTGTGTATGTGATGAGAATTTGCTGTGTGTGAGTGTGTACGTGTGTGTGCCTGTCCTTTTTTCTAGGAAAAACAAAATTATAAAGATGTGTGCATTAAGTACAAATCACGGTCTTTCTCCCTTCCCGGTTCAAATGACCCCAATATGCCTGCTTTCTCCTCTCCGCTCTGGCCGTATTCCAAGCAATGGGTCGTTCAGTGTTTGACCTGTAATGTCATAGTTGTAGGCTGCCACCTCCTGGCTGTTGAGACGTACATGTTTTAACCAGCCTTTTTATTGTGCCTCTTATCATTTGATGCCATCCTAACACCTGCGTTTTCAACACTACCGCTAACTCCACCTGGCGTTTAGGAACAATGTGTTCCTTACGTGACAGATGAAGAGTAGAAATATGTGCTTCCTTTCCCAGAGCTGCCAGCTTCCCTGTCATAGTCTCATGAAAATAGATTACAATCCTTTACATCTTTCAGGATAACAAGTGTCCCAAGAACTTAAAATCACGGTGCGGTTGTGTGGAGCTCTATAGGAACAAGTCACAAGACAAAATTCCAGAGTTAACCCAACTCTCATAGCAACCAAATGCTGGAGTTATCTCAACTTCCATAGCAATCTTTGACTTGGGCTAGCCCATAACCCGACCCCATATTAGGGAAGGTACTCACCAGAGAGGACACCAGCCTATCACCTAACGACACAGTTCACCTTATGGTGCACTGACCAATCCAGTAGCGCCATTTTCCTAGCAGGGATTTTCCTTGTCTTGGGGTTATAAAAGTTGGCTGTGTGCCCACGAAAGGATCAGCACTCCCTTGCCTGCCAGGAAGCTGGCCCGCTGCTTTCCCAGCACCCTTCCCACCATCTCTGCTCTCTGTTCTCAATAAACTTGCTCTTTCCTACACTACTTTGTGTCTGGAAATTCTCTTCCAACCTGCGCTTGGACCACGACAGGTTGCACATTACTTTACCATCTAGTCATAATTATTTTTTTATTTTTATTTTTTTTGGCACACGGGCTTAGTTGCTCTGTGGCATGTGGGATCTTCCTGGAGCTGGGATCGAACCCGTGACCTCTGCATTGGCAGGTGGATTCTTAACCACTGCGCCACCTAGGAAGCCCCCATCTAGTCATAATTATAATTATCTCCCAAATTACCATGCAATCTTTATTTTAAAACCCCAGTATCCCAGAAGCAATAACAAATGCCTTTCATGAGCATTTATTGAGCACCTATTAGCCACTGCCTGGAGGAGCCACCAGCCTTCTGAGGGGACATGAGCGACAATTGCTGTGATGCAATCTTCTTACACTGGCATCGTCGCCCGTTGGGGACCTGGGAAAGAGCACTCAAGTCCCCCTGAAGGGGTCAGTGATGTCATCACAGAAGAGTTTGGACTGAGGCTTAAGCCAGAAGGTCAAGGGGCAAGGCCAGGGGGAGGTTAGACATTTCAGGGAGAATGAAGAGCAACACTGTTTGGTGGGGAAGCACACACAACGCCATTCTGGAACTTTATTCCTAGTTTTGCCAGCCCAAGTGGCACTCCAGAATCCTGCTTTTAATAGACTTGTTTAAATGTTTTTAGGAGAATTGAAACCGACGGGACCCTGTGGGACTCTCCTGGGTACAAAAGCCTTTCCAGGTCCCCAGTTTCTAGTTTATAGGGAAAAGGCCTCAGCCTCCAAGACCTTCCCTGAGTTTCAAAGGGCAGATTCAGTTACTAATTAGGGGAGTGAGGGAATTGCAGAAACAAAGGAAAGGCAGTCAAGAAACAATAGTGCAGCTATTAAAGCAGGATCCTGGTTCCTCCTCAGGGGATACACATAATATCTTAAGTTCTCCTGCAGGAACTAAGGCCCCCACCCAGGTGGAGGATGGTGACTTCAGGCTAAGCACAAGATTCCTGGAGCACTGCCCTGTTACCTCATTACCAGCCCATTCAGAAGAGAGTCACATAACCTGCAGCCCTCACCCCAAATTTTGCCTATAAAAACTCTTCCTCGAAAAGCAACCAAGTTGGGGTTTTTAAGCGTGAGCCACCAGTTCTTGCTTGGCCCTGCAATAAACCTTTCTCTGCTCCAAACTCTGACATTTTAGTTTGTTTGGCCTCACTGTGCCTTGGGCACATGAACTTGCATTCGGCAACAGTGGTATATAACCTTGGACCAGTCACCTAAACTCACCTACCTCGATAAAGGTTCTCCACTTGAAAAACGGGAATGATATTTGCCCTGACTCATCATCATTGTGAGAATCAAGCAGAACAACGGATCCCAAATACATTAAATTTATAGAGTATTTAATAAATATGTGTGGTATTTAACTATTTCTCTTTGATAATTCTCCTCTTCAGTTTCTCCTCATTCCTTACCTTTCCTTTTTAAACCTTTAAGTTTTTTCTCAAGTTTCCCTATGAAATGCTTTCCACAGTTTTTCTGGATATTGCCTACCTGTTAATTTTTATTGATGACAGGTCTCAATAATTACCTGAAATGAACCCAATTTCTTAAAGGCCCCAAAGAGACTATCCATCTCAATGTCTTAGTAGCTCAGTGAAGGAAGAGCCAGTACCATTTTTCTTACTGCCACAATCAATACTTATTGATTGCCTACTATGTGTCAGGTGTAGGGCAATACCAAATGAGTAGCATAACCACAACCCTCAAAAATTTCATAGTCTGGTCTGGTGCAGTGCTTCTTAACCCTGGCTGCACAGTAGAATCCTGTGGGCCTCTCCCCAAACCAAATAAATCAGAATCTCAGAAGATGCAACCAGGGTATAGTTGTTTTCCCAAAGTTTCCCAGGTGATTCTGTTGAACAGGCAGTGTTGAAAACCACTGGTCTAACTGGGAAAGAGACGTATACAAATTAATTGTAATGCTCTGATAGAGGTATAAACAAATTGCTATTGAAGTAACAAAAATTCTGCTTGGGGATCAAGCAGAATATGAGCTTCTCGAAGGCAGAGATCTTTGTTTTGTTTATTGATACATCTCAAGCACCAGAACATACCTAACATAACTGTTCAATTCATATTGCTGAGCTGCAGCTTTCAAAATGAATAAATAGAATTTCAGCAAGATAAGGTATGGCAAAGGCATTCAAAGCAGAGGTATTAACAAGAGACATGAGAATAAGTACAGAGTATGTGGAAAGAATTTCAGTTGACTAAAACTAGGTTGTAGATTGTAAAATGGAGACTGCAAAATTGTATTGATTTCCAGGCTAAGGAAATTGTTCTGTCTTTTGTTTGCAAAAATTGTTTGCAGAAATTGGTAAATATCAAAAAGAACAAAACAGTACACAATTCATAGTTTTCAAAAATTACACTCAAGTTCTAAGGTTATCAAATATTTCTACTTACACACCAGCATTCTTATAAAAAAGATGACTGCCTCCATTTTTATAGTGGAAGAAAGCTGATAAGGTTAATCTTCCTGTGTTCAAAACTCCACTAAGAGTTTGACCAGAGAAGCAAGGCTGGAAGGTGCCTGGATTTTATTACAGAAACACAAGATACAAAGAAAGATTCAGTTAGAGATTCAATATTGGAAGATGCTGAAAATACATAACATTGGTGGGAATAAATACCTCTTAAAATAAAGCAGATTATCAAATTATTAAGTACAACTGAAAATAATTCTGAATTGAATGTCTTAATAGATTGAAAAGAAATTCTTTAAAAGAAAATTTTTCTTTGGAGGAAGTCTCGTGAATTAGCAGAGAAAAAAAAAATCAGATTTCAACAAGTTCAAAGGAAGGTAGCATGATCCCCACCCCAGAGACTTTAAAAAGAAAAGAGTTCCTTAGAAAGGGTATGCTAACAATATTATCATAAACTGATCCCAGTGAGGAAGGAAAGGGGGAAATATGTAAAGAAGTCAAACTGCACATTGGAAAGACACTGCATTTTTAAATTGGAATCAGTCTTGTAAGTGGGACATATACACAGGATAAACAGCAGTGATGGTCTAAACCTCTCAAGAATCATTTCAAGAAAGTTAGTGCCCAGGATATCTAGGACTCTTGAAAACCTGTGCAGATTTTATTTTTTAATTTTTTAGAGATATGTTTTTAAAAAGAGGGAAAAAATAGAGATAGGTTTTACTTTTTTTTTTTTTTTTTTTTTGGCACACGGGCTTAGTTGCTCCGTGGCATGTGGGATCTTCCTGGAGCTGGGATCGAACCCGTGACCTCTGCATTGTCAGGTGGATTCTTAACCACTGCGCCACCTAGGAAGCCCTAGAGATAGGTTTTGTTGAGGGCAGAAGGTACAATTTACTCCAGTGGCTCTTAAACTTTGGGGTGCATGAGAAATACCTCGAGGTGGACAGACTGCTGACCCTATCCGCAGAGTTTCTGTAACAAAGGCCTGGGGCAGGGCTTACAAATTTGTTTTCTAACAGATTCCCAAGTAATGCTGATGCCTCCAGTCTGGCACCTCACTCTGAGACACTCTGAGAGATTTAGTGCATGTCCTGGTTTGGCTTCCACAAGAAGTAGACCCTAAGACAAGGATTCAGTGTAAGTACTGTATTTGGAGGTACTTGTGTAGGGAAGACACAAAATGAGCGTTCTGGGAGCTTTTAGCAAAATCTTGCCAGTACGAGGCCACCAGGACTGCCTTGAGCAAGGAAGGTGAGAAGTGAGCTTTCAGATGACTAGATCGCACATATCTAGATGGGGGAGGGCATCAAAGTAGGCGTGGCCTCTGTTGAGAAGACAGCAGGTGTGAAGACTCTCTGGTGGGAATGTGTGTGGCAACTCTGGAGGAACAGAATCTATGGCTACAATGCCCTGGTCTCTAGGAAGGAGAGTGGTGTAGATGTGGCTGGGAAAGGTAAGCAAGAAGCAAACCATGTAGGTTTGTAGGCCAACTTAAAAACGTCTGCTTTGTTTCCTTTTTGTGTGAAAACAATGGAAGTTCTTAGATGATTTTAACCAGAAAATGATGAGAAATTCAAGGATATATACTAAGGGGGACAAAAGAAGATGCAGGAAGACTGAGAGCATCCCACAGGTAGGCATGATATCTTTGGGTAGTGGGATGACAGTGAATAGGAAGAAATGCAAAGAAATTTAAGAGATATTTAGGAAATAAAATCAACAGTATTTGATATGACTTGGATATGTGAGGTAAGGAGAAGAGAAGTGCCAAGGACGACTCTCAGGCTTTTTTAGCCTAAAGAAATGCTGGAAGCTACTATGATTCTGAGTTTTGGAATACAGAGGACTTGGAATGAGGAGAAGGTAAATGTGGTCTTACCTCTCATGACTGTGAGATGCCTGGGAGACAATCAGAAATGCTGAGCAAATATGTGGATATACGGGTCTGCTGCTCAGAGGATGAAAATTTGAGATTGGTTAATATGAAGATGCTATTTGAAACCTGTATGAATATGATCACAGATGTACACAATGAAGGATGAGAATCCTTGATTGGGGTAAAGAATACAGTGAGAAAGAGGAAGGGTAGGACTGAGCCCTGAAGAACTCTAACATTTAAATGCCTGGTCAGGGCTTCCCTGGTGGCACAGTAGTTAAGAATCTGCCTGCCAATGCAGGGGACACGAGTTCAATCCCTGGTCCAGGAAGATCCCACATGCCGTGGAGCAACTAAGCCCATGCGCCACAACCACTGAGCCCACGCACTGCAATGACTGAAGCCCTCATGCCACAACTACTGAAGCCAGCACGCCTAGAGCCAGTGCTCTGCAACAAGATAAGCCACTGCAATGAGAAGCCTGAGTACCACAGCAAAGAGTAGCCCCGCTAGCAGAAACTAGAGGAAGCCTGCGTGCAGCAACAAAGACCCAACACAGCCAAAAATAAAATAGATTTATAAAAAAAAAAAAAAAAAAAAAAGAATCTGCCTGCCAATGCAGGGTACATGGGTTCAATCCTTCATCACGGAAGATCCCACTCCTTCATCACGGAAGATCCCACATGCCGCAGAGCAACCGCAGAGCAACTAAGCCCGTGTGCCACAACTGCTGAGCCCATGTGCCACAACTACTGAAACCCAAGCACCTAGAGCCCATGCTCTGCAGCAAGAGAAGCTGCCACAATAAGCCCGCGCACCACAACAAAGAGTAGCCCCTCCTCGCCACAACTAGAGAAAGCCCACACGCATCAACAAAGACCCGGTGTAGTAAATAAATAAATAAATAAATAAATAAATAAATAAATAAATGCCTGGTCAAAGAAGATCAACCAGCAAAGGAGAGGAATCTAAGAAGAACAAAGAGAGTTGAGTGTCATATATATGCCTGGAAAAACAAATATTTCAACACAATAAAGTAAAACAAGTACTAACTAGCTATGAGACCTCCGTCAAGGAAATAAGGGACTTCTCAGCATTAAGGTTCTAACGATACAAACACTGACTTCCATCTTTTCTACTGAGGAAAATATTTCACTAGAAAGAGTGACATAAACATAGTTAGTAGAGATTTAAGCTCAAGATACATGAATAAAATAAACAGCTGTTTCCGATGAGTTCCCATCTCTAGGTCCAGATAAATTGCACCCCAGAATGATAAGTATGAAAGTGACAACCCCGTGACAATGGTGACAACGACAGCTGTCTGCCGAGAGCCTTCCATATTAAAGCTTCATGTCCAATCTGCAGCTAACATGAAAAGAATATAAAGGATGCCTCTCTCCCAAGGTTCTACTTCTGCTGAGGTTTGCCTGAACCTGGCCCACACCCCAGAATACTCATACTTGACCCCTGCTCTTCCTGCTGTGTCTGCTTGTGTGCACCAGCATCTCAACCCCACAACCAATTCACTGGAGTTTCTCTCTTCCCTCTTGGCTCAGTGATTTTGATCTGGTCACACATTAACCGACCTCTAGCTTTACCCCAGGATTTTGATTTTTGGGCCTGGGCTCACAGATAACCCAAGACACACAGCCCAGAGGGACCCAGCCCTGTCATGTTCTCAAGGTGGGTTGAATATCAATCAATGATAATTATGACAATAATCACTTTACATTTTTCAATGTTACAAATAATCTTTAAGTAATGACAAAGGCAAGACCAGAGACAAGCAAACTAGGAAGTCCCAGGTTTAGAGTAACAAGGACATAGTCTACACTGACTTCATGTGCACATTAAATGTTGAATTAAATGTTGTAATGTCTCAAACCCAACTCAAAATCTGTTATAAAATTAATATGCCCTTTCCTGTATTATAATTTTCACAAACCTCAGATCAACTTACCTCCTTGCCATCCTATTGGCCTACATCACACAATAAGCAGCAGGGTTGTTTATCAGGAATATGAAAGAAACAAGCCTGAAAATAGAATCTGCACTTCAATTCAGATACACTTGCACTGGAGAACCTCATACTCATGATATCACAGACCTCTATCTGGATCAACCTGTTCTTGATTTTGTGGGCAAGAAAAACTTCTTCAGAACCAGAATGTCTTCTTCAATATCCATGGCCTAAATAACAAATGGAAGAAACAAAAACTTCTAACTTTATTGAAATAATCACACCTTTCATCAGTGAAGACAATACAACATCTCACATATAGACCCCCTTTAAGCATCCCTAATAGAACTAATTTTCCAAGGACAGAGAAAGTGTACTCTGGACATTATCAGTGAGAATCATGTTATTTGACACAATTCTAGAATAGCTGGCTTGTAAGTAATCAGAAAATAATAATTAAAGGACCCACTGGATATTCGGTATGTCAAATTGAACTAAAAACATTTCATACTTCACCACATTTAACAGACCAGTGGATGAAGAGCTATTAGTCTAAAGAACAATACACAAGGGCAGGAGACTAGGATATTTAGGCATACTTATAAGTAGTTTAATAACCGTACTCAAAGATTATTGTTTAGTAGATGGAACCTGTCTAAAGCAGTCTTTAGTGGTTTGCTGTGAGTTGGCCTTGGTCCTGTACAATAAGGTCAAGGTCTTGCTTACCAAATTTGCAAATGAATCTTGGAGTGATAGCTAATACGTTGAGTGCCAAAATCAAAATTCAAAACATATAAGCGTCAACAGGGGCCAAAACTAAAAAAGATAAATTTAATAGTCATAAATGTAAGGTCCTAAATTATAAAAAATATTTTAGAGGTTATAATTGACATAGATTGCCATCAATGCTCATGTACACTTGAGCAATTTTGAGAAAAATGTGGTTTCTAAAACAATGTGCATAATAGTATGAAATTATCCTGCACTGATTAGAAGAAAATTTAAAGCACTGTATGGTGATCAAGGAACTAACAATTAACGAAAATAAACTGGGACCAGACAATGAAAACCCTAAAACCAGACCACGAGGAATGATCAAAGAAAATGAGTAAGTTTAAACTGAAATGAAATTTTAAAAATTCCTGGGACTTCCCTGGTGGCGCAGTGCTTAGGAATCCATCTGCCAATGCAGAGGACAGGGGTTCAATCCCTGGGCCAGGAAGATCCCACAGGCCACAGAGCAACTAAGCCCGTGTGCCACAACTACTGAGCCCGCACACCTAGAGCCCGTGCTCCACAAGAGGAGCCCGCACACCACAATGAAGTGTACTCGCCACAACTAGAGAAAGCCTGGATGCAGCAATGAAGACACAATGCAGCCAATAAATTAAAAAATAAATAAAAATAAATTAAAAAAATATTCCTGATATTGCAAGAATGTCTTCTTTCGTGTATTCAAAAGCAGAGGCCATAATTTTGTTATTTATTTTTGATCAAACTAGCATACGGAGTGATGAAGCTATCTTATGGAGATAGCTTCAATGGCATACCATCATGCCACACAGTCTGAAAACATCCTGGAAAAGCTTACTACCTCGGAAAGTGCTCCTCTCAGCTCCATGGTACTAGAATCACAGACTTAACCACTATTTTCTTCTAAATCATCATCTCTGCTCAGCTTAATCTCCATAAACTGCTGAAGTTCCTGTCAACTTGAAGACATAGTTTTAAATTTCCAAAGTGCAAGTCGCAAATTAGTCATTTTTTTCCTGTTAAAAATGCTTTGTTTTAAAAAAAGACCACACATCTTTTGGTTTATTTTGAAAAAAATTCAAACTTACAGAAAATTTACAAGACTACTACAATAAGTTCTCAGACACCCTTCTTCTATTGTCTTGAGGTGTTAATATTTTGTCACATTTGTTTATGTGTGTGTCTTTCCTTTTAGCTTAACCATTTAAGAGCAAATTGCAAATATCATGACCTAATAGTTCTGATGTATCTCCCAAGAACAAAGACATTCTCTTACATATCCACTTTACATATTGGTGGAGGGATAAACACATAGACCAATGGAACAGAACAGAGAATCCCAAAAGAGACCCACACAAGTACACTCAAGTGATTTTTTTTTTATAAAAAAATGCAAAAGCAAATTTGATGCAGCATGGAAAGTCTTTTCAGCAAATGGTGCTGAAGCAATTGGACATCTATAAGTAAAATAAATAAATAGAAGAAACCTCAGCCTAAACCTCATACTTAACACAAAAATTAATGGATCACTGGTTTAAAGGTAAAACATAAAAGTATAAAACTTTTAAAAGAAGACATAGGAAAAAATCTGTAGGACATTAGGGGCTAGGTGAAGAGTTCTTACATATAACATTAAAAGTATAATTCATAAAAGAAAAAATCAATAAATTGAACTTCATCAAAAGTTAAAGCTTTAGACCTTTTTAAGAAGAAAGAAAGAGAAGCCAAGACTGGGAGAAAATATCTGCAAACTATATATCTGACAAAAGACTTGGATCTAGAATATATAAAGAATTCTCTAAACTCAATAGCGGAGAAACCAATAATCCAATTAGAAAATGGGCAAAAAATATGAATACATGTTTCACTTAAGAGGATATACAGATGGCAAATAAACACATTAAAAGATGAAACATCATTATTCATTAAGAAAATATGAATAAAAACCACGAGATATCATCACATACCTACTTGAATGGCTAAAATAAAAAAAAAATATTCAAAATACCAAATGCTGGTGAGGATGTGTAGAAACTGGATCTCTCATAACATTGCTGATAAAAGGTATAGCTAATCTAAAAAACAGTTTGGCAGTTTCTTATAAAACTATACATACATATCCATAATACAACTACCAAATTCAGGAAATTTTAAAATGTCATGATGTTACCTAATACATGGTCAGTATTCAAAGTTCAGCAGTTGTCCCAGTTACCGTCCTTTATAAGGCAATCTTCCCCACTGTGGACCCATGCATTCTTAACCATTTAGAAAGAAGTGGTTTTTATTATGCACACAGGGTACATTTTAACCTGTATTTTATTTTGTTTTTAGATACTTTTGTAACTATACCACAAAAAATTAATAATAGGTAAAGTATTTACAAAAGCTGAAGTAGTGAGACTAGCCTTTTCAACTTTTTGGGAGAAAAGAAATAAAAGTAGATTAAAAATGGCTTAAACAGAGTGCTCGCTTCATATCAACACTGTCAATCTTCACAATGACTCTGTGAGGTAGGGCATTACTACTTCATAGATAGGAAACTGAGACTGTATTACACAGATTAAATAATTTACCCAGGGTGACAGTTAATATATGATGCGACTTAGTTCAAAACTCAAGGCTGCGTGACAGAAATTAAGCTCTAACATTCTGCAAGTTAAAGCTTCCATGAAGTTAAATTTATGTGATTTTAGGAGAAGGAGAAGTCCACGTGGCTTCAATCAGATCTTGTTTATTATTTACTTATACACAATTCTAACAAGTTTAGTTGCTTGGCTTCCAGATTGGTTCCAAGGTTGAAAAGAAGAGCAAGATTAAATATAGTATCATTACAGACATATATTTTAAGTAATTGAAAGCAATCTAAATGTGCAAAAACAGATTAATAGTATAAATATCATAGAATCTTTGACATTGGAATATGTCTAATACAGAGTTAAATAAAAACTCAGACTATAAAACATACCCAATCTTGATGAAAATTACAGCTATACGTATAAATATATAACACATTCTGACATACCAAAATTTTAATAATTACCTTGGATGGTAGATTTCTGGATGCATTCTACCTTAGATACTTTTCATGGCTTTTCATATTTTTCCATTGGGCAGTTATAACTTCTATAACTGTGAACACTCTCCCGATCTTTTTTAACCTCTTAGTTTTGGGGGTTTTTTTGGTTTTGGTTTTTTTGGCCATGCTGCATGGCTTACGGGGTCCTAATTCCCCAACTGGGGATTGAACCCATGCCGCTTGCAGTGGAAGTGCAGAGTTCTAACCACTGGACCACCAGGGAATTCCCCTTAACCTCTTAGAGACAATATTATGAATCTCAGTATCCTACCCATGCCTGAAATTTTGTATAGCTCAAATTCAGAAGGCATATCAAGAAAAGGGACAACTAGCAAAAGAACATAGGGAATTGGTAGATTTTGAAGGGAAATTCATGGTTCTACAATTGAGTAAAATAGAATTATCATAGGACCAGGAGTAAAATACTGTGTTTACTTTCTGCTTCTCTGCTCACTAGCTATTGTGACCATGAGCAATTCATCCAAATTCTCTGAGGCTCTATAAAACAGAAACACTATGAACTACAAGGACCAATGACTAACACTGCCTTCAAACATCTTCCCAGTTTGACAAAATTCCTTCCTCAGCACCCAGCTGCTCTCAAGGAGACATAGGAAATACATAATTAAATCTTTCTGAAAAGAGTTTAGGCTTCTAGGTCATTTATTCACTATTGGACTGGCTTCCTCCATTTAAAGGGATCATGAGAAAGATTTTCTAAAGCACACTTCAGGGTCTAAAGGTAAATCCTTTAAAGGAAGATGTTAGATCTGCAAAGTTCATTGGGTTATAAGCCAAGGAAAGGTCATTTATTGAAGAGGAAACAAAACTAAAAGAGATAATTATTGAGCACAAAAAGGTAATCAAGTTTTCCTTTAAACTAAATTTTCATTTACTTACTATTTGGAGGAAGGGCATGAATATCTTACCTTTTGGAGTGAACACTAAAAAAGGTAAATGAATGAGTAGATTAGTCAAAAATAGATTTGAATGGACCAGAGATTTGTAATAAATCACACTCAAAAGTGATACAAGATGTATATATGTATTTTTTAAAACAGGCACAAATAGGATACAATTATTCAGTGATATTAAAAATAAGGAAAAAATATGAGGAACCAGGTAAGAAAACAGGATGAAAAAATGCAAAATTCAAAACTGTACTGGTGCAAATGCACACCACAAGATTGGTAGGGCACAGGTTCACTCAGATGCTCACCTCACTAAGTGAATTAACTCATCCCACCAAGTGAATTAACTTCTTCAGGAAGTCTTTATTTTACCAAGAAGCAACATACTAAAATGAGCTATTTTAAGAAGTATGTGAATATTGATTGACACAAATATGTTCAAAAGTTGTAAAAAGTATTACATTTTCAAAGTAAAACATTATGCAACACAGAAAAACAAAACAAAACAAAACAGGATTTCTTGGGAATTTAAATCTGCCTACACAGAAGAAAATATTTGCCTTTCTGCAGAAGACTTATTAAAGCATCTTTTTGAAGTAAATTAAAATGACCAGCTAATGCACAAAAATGAAGTTTCCGGTCCCAGCGCACCCCAGCACGGGCAAGCGGAGTGGGCCTGGTGAGTGGGAGCAGCTGCACCACAGGTTACCTCTCACCTGCTATCTGCCGCCCAGTGACCCTCCAGATCAGCAAGGGCCTTCCCCTGGGTCAGCAAGGGCCTTGGGAGACCAGAGGAGAGAGGGGCACTCGTTGGTTTAAAAAGGAGTCACAAAGCACACAGGAGGTGCCCTGGCCTCTATTCCAGGATGTCATAAATTCCTGAAAGTAGTGGTTCTCAGTGGTTCTGCTTTGAACTTAATTCTGAGCTTTTGAGAGTTAAAGGGAGTGCAACTCTAGGACCAAAGGTGTAATCCGAGGCTGTCTCTGACCAACCAGGTCATATGGCCATCTGTACATACTCAGATTTGGGAGAAGTGGCCCCAGAAATAAAAGCATCTGAGAGAGGAACAGTTGTGGCCATTGCAGAATTCAGTCCTCCACCCCTGCCCTTTAGTTTCACAGTAACGGGGAACAGTTGCTGTGTTTTAGGACCTAGTGAATGATGAAATTCACCTGAGACCACAAAGCCAGAGAAGGCCAAACTGAGTTTTGAATCTAGGCAATCTGGACACCAGAGCTCTCCAGCCTAAAGATGCATTAGGAATACATCAACAGATGCAACAATTCCCACAGAAAACGGGCTGAACACTAGCAGAAGACCTTGGACACAGGAAAGGACTACAAAGATCCCAGCATAACTGGTCTGGGGCTTGAATATTCTTTTTTAATCTCCTTTATTCCCAGCACAAGTAACCTGTGAAATCTGGATTCCTCAACCAGAAGTCAACCCTGAGGCTCTGGGGAGGGAGCACTGAGTCCAGGACACCAGACCACTAGAGACTCTTCAGCCACAGGGAATGTTAATTACAGAGAGCTCTCATGGAGGCCTCTATCAGAGACTAAGACCCGGCTTCACCTGACTGCCTGCAACTGCCAGTGCTGGATATCTCACACCAAACTACAAACAAGATAGGAACACAAACCCTACCATCAACTCACAGACTACTTAAAGCCACACTAAGCTCACAGATACCCTAAAACACACCACTTGACACAGCCCTGCTCATCAGAGGGAAAAGACTCAGATCCACACACCAGAAAGCAGGCACCAGACCCTCCCATCAGGAAGCCTAATCAAGACATTTGACCAACCCCATCACAGGGGGCAGAGAACAGAAACAACAGGAATTACTACCAGGCAGCACAGGGAAAGGAGACATAAAATACAGTAATTAGACAAAATGAGAAAACAAAGAAACACCTGGCAGGCAAAGAAGCAACATAAAAGCCCACAAAACCAAATAAATGAAGGAGAAATAGGCAAATTACCTGAAAAAGAATTGATAGGAATGATAATAAAGATGATTCAAAATCTCGAAAACAAAATAGAGCAAATACAAGAAACATTCAATAAGGACCTAGAAGAGCAAACAAACAACAATGAAAAATACAATAACTGAAATTAAAAATGCTCTAGATGGAATCAATAGCAGAATAACTGAGGCAGAAGAACGAGTAAGTGAGCTGGAAGATAGAATGGGGGAAATAACTGCCACAGAGCAGAAAAAAGAAAAAAGAATAAAAAGAAAGAAAGACGGTCTCAGAGACCTTGGGAACAACATTAAGCACACCAACATTTGAATCACAGGCATCCCAGAAGATGAAAAAAAAAAAGGTCTGAGAAAATATTTGAAGAGATTATAGTTGAAAGCTTCCACAACATAGGAAAGGAAATAGTCAATCAAGTCCAAGAAGCACAAAGAGTCCCATACAGAATAAACCCAAGGAGAAACACACCGAGGCACATATTAATCAAACTAATGAAAATTAAACACAAAGAAAAAATATTAAAAGCAGCAAGAGAAAAGCAACAATTAATGTATAAGGGAAAACTCATAAGGATAACAGCTGATCTTTCTGCAGAACTCTACAGGCCAGAAGGGAGTGGCAGGATATACTTAGTCTTGAAAGAGAAAAACCTACAGCCAAGAATACTCTACCCAGAAAGAATCTCATTCAGATTTGATAGAGAAATCAAAAGCTTTCCAGACAAGCAAAAGTTAAGAGAATTCAGCACCACCAAACCAGCCTAACAACAACTGCTAAAGGAACTTCTCTAGGCACAAAGCATAAGAGAAGGAAAAGACCTACAAAAACAAACCCAAAACAATTAAGAAAATGGTAATAGGAACATACATGTCAATAATTACCTTAAATGGAAATGGATTAAATGCTCCAACCAAAAAACAGAGACTGGTTGAATGGATACAAAAACAAGACCCTTCTATATGCTGTCTACAAGAAACCCACTTCAGGGACTTCCCTGGTGGCGCAGTGGTTAGGAATCCACCTGCCAATGCAGGGGACACAGGTTCGAGCCCTGCCCCGGGAGGATCCCATATGCTGTGGAGCAACTAAACCCCTGATCCACAACTACTGAGCCTGCGTTCTAGAGCCCACGAGCCACAGCTACTGAAGCCCGCAAGCCTAGAAGCCCTTGCTCCACAACAAGAGAAGCCACCACAATGAGAAGCCCACACACCATAATGAAGAGTAGCCCCGGCTCACCGCCAACTAGAGAAAACCCACGTGCAGCAATGAACACCCAACACAGCCAATAAATAAATAAATAGCTCTTAAAAAAAAAAAAAAAGACAAAAAACCCCCACACTTGTTAAAAAAAGAAACCCACTTCAGACCTGGGGGCACATAGACTGAAAGTAAGGGGATGGAAAAAGATATTCCATGTAAATGGAAATCAAAAGAAAGCTGGAGGAGCAATACTCATATCAGACAAATTAAGACTTTAAAAAAAAGACTATTACAAGAGACAAGGAAGGACACCACATAATGATCAAGGGATCAATCCAAGAAGAAGCTACAACAATTATAAATTTCTCTGCACCCAACATAGGAGCACCTCAATGCATAAGGCAAGTGCTAACAGCCATAAAAGGGGAAATGGATAGTAACACATAGTAAGGAACTTAACACCCCACTTACACCAATGGACAGACCATCCAAACAAAATAAATAAGGAAACACAAGCTTTAAATGACACATTAGATCAGATGGACTTAACTGATATTTATACGCTATTCCATCCAAAAGCTACAGACTACACTTTCTTCTCAAGTGCACATGGAACATTCTCCAGGATAGATCACATCTTGGGTCACAAATCAAACCTTGGTAAATTCAAGAAAATTGAAACGCTATCAAGCATCTTTTCTGACCACAACACCACGAGACTACATATCAATTACCTGAAAAAAACTAAAAAATACAACCACATGGAGGCTAAACAATACACTATTAAACAACCAAGAAATCACTGAAGAAATCAAAGAGAAATCAAAAAATACCTAAAAACAAATCACAATGAAAACACGACGACCCAAAACCTACGTGATGCAGCAAAAGCAGTTCTAAGAGGGAAGTTTATAGCAATACAATCCTACCTCAAAAAACAAGAAAAATCTTAAATAAACAACCTAAACTTACACCTAAAACAATTAGAGAAAAGAAAACAAAAAAACCCCAAAGTAAGCAGAAGGAAAGAAATCATAAAGATCAGATCAGAAATAAATGAAAGAGAAATGAAGGAAACAATAGCAAAGATCAATAAAACTAAAAGCTGGTTCTTTGAGAAGATAAACAAAACTGATAAACCATTAGCCAGACTCATCAGGAAAAAAAGGGAGAAGCGGCAGATCAACAGAATTAGAAATGAGAAAGGGGAAGTAACAACTGACACCACAGAAATACAAAAGATCATGAGAGACTACTACAAGCAGCTATATGCCAATAAATTGGATAATCTGGAAGAAATGGATAAATTCTTAGAAAAGTACGATCTTCCAAGACTGAACCAGGAAGAAATAGATAATATGAACAGACCAATCATATGCACTGAAATTGAGACTGTGATTAAAAATCTCCCAACAAACAAAAGCCCAGGGCCAGACGGCTTCACAGGCAAATTCTATCAAAGATTTAGAGAAGAACTAACACCTATCTTTCTCAAAATCTTCCAAAATGTAGCAGAAGGAGGAAAACTCCCAAACTCATTCTACGAGGCCACCATCACCCTGACACCAAAACCAGACAAAGATGTCACACACAAAAAAAGAAAATTACAGGCCAAATCACTGATGAATATAGATGTAAAAATTCTCAACAAAACACCAGCAAACGGACTCCAACAGCACATTAAAAAGATCATAGACCATAATCAAGTAGGGTTTATCTCTGGAATGCAAGGATTCTTCAACATATGCAAATCAATCAATGTGATATACCATATTAACAAATTTAAGGATAAACACCATATGATAATCTCAATAGATGCAGAAAAAGCTTTTGACAAAATTCAACATCAATTTATGATTTAAAAAAAACTCTCCAATACCCAAAGAAAACCATAATCCCAAAAGAAACTTGTACCATAATGTTTATTGCAGCACTATTTACAATAGCCAGGACATGGAAGCAACCTAAATGCCCATCAACAAATGAATGGACACAGAAGATGTGGCATATATATACAATGGAATATTACTCAGCTATAAAAAGGGATGAGATGGAGCTATATGTAATGAGGTGGATAGAACTACAATCTGTCATACAGAGTGAAGTAAGTCAGAAAGAGAAGGACAAATATTGTATGCTAACTCACATATACGGAATCTAAAAATGGTACTGTTGAACTCAGTGACAAGAACAAGGATGCAGATACAGAGAATGGACTGGAGAACTTGAGGTATGGGAGGGGGCGGGGGGTGAAGGGGAAACTGAGACGAAGCGAGAGAGTAGCACAGACATATATATATTACCAACTGTAAAATAGTCAGTGGGAAGTTGTTGTATAACAAAGGGAGTCCAACTCGAGGATGGAAGATGCCTTTGAGGACTGGGGTGGGGAGGGTGGGGGGGACTTGGGGGGGGAGTCAAGGAAGGGAGGGAAGATGGGGATATGTGTATAAAAACGGATGACTGAACCTGGTGTCCCCCCCCAAAAAATAAATAAATAAATAAAAATTAAAAAAAAAAAAAAAAAAAGAATATCCTAAAAAAAAAACAAAAAACTCTCCAGAAAGTGGGCATAGAAAGAAATTACCTCAATGTAATAAAAGTCATATATGACAAACCAGCAGCCGACATTATTCTAAATGGAGATAAACTGAAAGCACTCCCCCGAAGAACAGGAAAAAAGACAAGGGGGCCCACCCTAACCACTATCACTCAACATAGTTTTAGAAGTTTTAGCCACAGCAATCAGAGGAGAAAAAGAAATAACAGGAATCCAAATTGGAAAAGAAGTAAAATTATATGGGGATATATGTATAAACACAGCTGATTCACTTTGTTGTACATCAGAAACTGGCACAACTGTGTAAAGCAATTATACTCCAATAAAGAGCTTAAAAAAAAAAAAGTAAAATTGTCACTCTTCGCAGATGACATGATATTATACATAGAAAACCCTAAAGAAGCTACCAGAAAACTGCTAACACTAATCAATGAATTTAGTAAAGTAGCAGGATACAATTTAATGCACAGAAACCTCTTGCATTCCTATATACTAACAATGAAAGAGCAGAAAGAAATTAAGGAAACACTCCCACTCACCATTGCAACAAAAAGAATAAAATACCTAAGAACAAACCTACCTAAGGAGGCAAAAGACCTGTATGCAGAAAACTATAAGACACTGATGAAAGAAATCAAAGATGATACAAACAGATGGAGGGACATACCATGTTCTTGGATTGAAAGAATCAACACTGTGAAAATGACTACCCTACCCAAAGCCATTTACAGATTCAATGCAATCCCTATCAAATTACCAATGGCATTTTTCACAGAACTAGAACAAGAAATTTTATGATTTGTATGGAAATGCAAAAGACCCCAAATAGCCAAAGCAATCTTGAGAAGGAAAGATGGAGCTGGAGGACTCAGTCTACTTGATTCCAGACTATACTACAAGGCCACAGTGATCAAGACAGTATGGTACAGGAGGGAATATGGGGATATGTGTATAAAAACAGTTGATTGAACCTGGTGTACCCCCCCAAAAAAAAAAAAAATTAAAAAAAAAAAAAAAAAAAAGACAGTATGGTACAAAAACAGAAACATAGATCAATGGAACAGAACAGAGAGCCCAGAGATAAACCCACGCACATATAGGTACCTTATCTTTTACAAAGGAGGCAAGAATATCCAATGGAAAAAAGACAGCCTCTTCAATAAGTGGTGCTGGGGCAATTGGACAGCAACACGTAAAAGTATGAAATTAGAACACTTCCTAACACCATACACAAAAATAAACTCAAAATGGATTAAAGACCAAAATGTAAGGCCAGACACTATAAAACTCTTAGAGGAAAACATAGGCAGAACACTATTACAAAAATCAAAGTAAGATCCTTTTTGACCCACCTCCTAGAATCATGGAAATAAAATCAAGAATAAACGAATGGGACCTCATGAAACTTAAAAGCTTTTGCACAGCAAAAGAAACCATAAATAAGACTAAAAGGCAACCCTCAGAATGGGAAAAAATAATTGCCTATGAAACAACGGACAAAGGATTAACCTCCAAAATATACAAGCAGCTCATGCAGCTTCATACCAAAAAAGCAAATAACCCAATCCACAAATGGGCAGAAGACCTAAATAGACATTTCTCCAAAGAAGACATACAGATGGCCAACAAACACATGAAAAGATGCTCAACATCACTCATCATCAGAGAAATGCAAGTCAAAGCCACAATGAGGTATCACCTCACACCAATCAGAATGGCCATCATCACAAAGTCTGGAAACAACAAATGTTGGAGAGGGTGTGGAGAAAAGGGAACTCTCCTGCACTGTTGGTGGGACTGTAAGTTGGTACAGCCACTATGGAAAACAATTTGGAGGTTCCTTAAAAAACTACAAATAGAACTACCATATGATCCAGTCATCCCACTCCTGGGCATATACCCAAAGAAAACCATAATCCCAAAAGAAACTTGTACCATAATGTTTATTGCAGCACTCTTTACAATAGCCAGGACATGGAAGCAACCTAAATGCCCATCGACAAATGAATGGATACAGAAGATGTGGCATATATATACAATGGAATATTACTCAGCTATAAAAAGGGATGAGATGGAGCTATATGTAATGAGGTGGATAGAACTACAATCTGTCATACAGAGTGAAGTAAGTCAGAAAGAGAAAGACAAATATTGTATGCTAACTCACATATACGGAATCTAAAAATGGTTCTGATGAACTCAGTGACAAGAACAGGGAAGCAGATACAGGGAATGGACTGGAGAACTCGAGGTATGGGAGGGGGCGGGGGGTGAAGGGGAAACTGAGAAGAAGCGGGAGAGTAGTACAGACATATATATACTACCAACTGTAAAATAGTCAGTGGGAAGTTGTTGTATAACAAAGGGAGTCCAACTCGAGGATGGAAGATGCCTTAGAGGACTGGGGCAGGGAGGGTGGGGGGGAATCGAGAGGGGGGCGTCAAGGAAGGGAGGGAATATGGGGATATGTGTATAAAAACAGTTGATTGAACCTGGTGTACCCCCCAAAAAAATAAAATAAAATAATAATTAAAAAAAAAAAAAAAAAAAAAAAAAAAAAAAAAAAAAAAAAAAAAAAAAAAAAAAAAAAGAAAACAAAAATAAACAAATGGGGCCTAATGAAACTTAAAAGCTTTTGCACAGCAAAAGAAACCATAAACAAGACAAGAAGACAACCTTCGGAATGGGAGAAAGTATTTGCCAACGAAGCAACAGACAAAGGATTAATCTCCAAAATATACAAGCAGCTCATGCAGCTCCATATCAAAAAAGCAAACAACTCAATCCAAAAATGGGCTGAAGACCTAAACATTTCTCCAAAGAAGACATACAGATGGCTAACAAACACATGAAAAAATGCTCAACATGACTAATCATTAGAGAAATGCAAGTCAAAGCCATAATGAGGTATCACCTCACACCTGTCAGAAGAGCCATCATCAAAAAAGCTAGAAACAATAAATGCTGGAGAGTGTGGAGAAAAGGGAACCCTCCTGCACTGTTGGTGGGAATGTAAACTGGTACAGCCACTATGGAAAACAGTTTGGAGATTCCTTAAAAAACTAAAACCTCTACTGGGCATATACCCTGAGAAAACCATAATCCAAAAAGATAAATGTATCACAATGTTCACTGCAGCATTATTTACAATAGCCAGGACATGGAAGCAACCTAAATGCCCATCAACAGATGAATGAATAAAGAAGACGTGGCACATATATACAATGGAATATTATTCAGCCATAAAAAGGAATGAAACTGAGTTATTTGTAGTGAGGTGGATGGATGTAGAGTCTGTCATACAGAGTGAAGTAAGCCAGAAAAACAAATACTGTATGCTAACGCATATATATGGAATCTAAAAAAATGGTACTGATGAACCCAGTGGCAGGGTAAGAATAACTATGCAGATGCAGAGAACAGACTTGAGGACATGGGACAGGGTGCCGGTGGTGGGGCTGGGGGGGTGGCAAAGGAGAAGCTGAAATGAAGTGAGAGAGCAACACTGACATATACACACCACCAAATGTAAAACAGCTAGTGGGAAGCTGCTGCATAACACAGGGAGATCAACTCCATGATTGGTGATGACTTAAAAGGGTGAGATAGGGAGGGTGGGAATGAGTTGCGGGAGGGAGGGGGGAAGGGATATGGGGATATATGTATAAATACAGCTGATTCACTTTGTTTTACAGCAGAGACTGGCACAACAGTGAAAAACCATTATACTCCAATAAAGAGCTTAAAAAAAAAAAAGTTTCCCGAAACAAATAGGTAGGTAGATAGATAATTGATGGACTTATGGATGAAAGAATTCTACTTTAAGCACAAAGTTTTTAAAAGAAACTGCATACAATGATGCTAAAAGATGCTACCTTTGTGGGATGTTTGTTAGCAGTTTGTTTTTATTTTGAATGAATAAATTTATGTTAGGAAACAGTACAATATAAGCAACCATAGGTGGAAAGTGTGTCAGTTCTCCAACAGTATTTTCTATGAATACTTTTGTTAATATAATCCAACTGTGTAAATATTTAGAATAAACTAGGGTTTTCTTATATTCAGAATTATATGCTATAACGAATATCTTTTTTACACCATAGTACATTCATTATGGGTTCATTAAATGTTATATGAGATTGCTTTTTAAAGGGAGTTTCTACACTTAAAAATGTACTACATTTTTGAAGGGTAAAAATAATATTATCATCTCAATAGATGCAGAGAAAACACTGGACAAAATTCAACATCTATTAATGATGAAAACTCTCAACAAAGTGGGTACAGAGGGGACACACCTCAGCATAATAAAAGCCATTTATCACAAACCCACAGCTAACTTCAGACTCAATAGTGAATAATTGAAAGCTTTTCCTCTAAGATTAGGAGCAAGACAAGATTGCCCACTCTTTTCACTTGCATCAACAGAGTATTGGAGGGAATTCCCTGGCAGTCCAGTGGTTAGGACACCACACTTTCACTGCTGAGGGAACAGGTTCAATCCCTGATTGAGGAATAAGATCCCACAAGCCGTGCAGCGTGGCTAAAAAAACAACATAGTATTGGAAGTTCTAGCACAGCAATTAAGCAAGAAAAAGAACAAGCATTCAAATTGTAAAGAAAGAAGTAAAACTGTCACGATTTGCAGATGACATGCTACTATATACAGAAAACCCAAAAACTCTACAAAAAACTGTTAGAAATATACAAATTCAGTAAAGTTGCAGGATACAAAATTAATATATAGAAATATGTGGTGCTTCTATACGTTAGTAACAAATTATCAGAGAGAGAAATTAAGACGACAATCCCATTTATGATTGTATCAAAAATAACAAAATACTTAGGAATAAATTTAACCAAGGAGGTAAAGACCTGCACAATGAAAATTGTAAGACAGGACTTCCCTGGTGGTCCAGTGATTAAGACTCCATGCTTCCACTGCAGAGGCTGTGGGTTCGATCCCTGGTAGGGGAATTAAGATCCCGCATTCCATGCCATGCCATGCCATGTGGCATGGCCCATAAAAGAAAAAAAAAAGTGTAAGACATGATTAAAGAAATTCAAGAAGAAGACAGAAATAAATGGAAAGAGGGACTTCCCTGGTGGCACAGTGGTTGAGAATCTGCCTGCCAATGCAGCGGACAAGAGTTCAATCCATGGTCTGGGAAGATCCTACATGCAATGAGCAACTAAGCTTGTGTGCCACAACTACTGAGCCTGCACTCTAGAGCTCACAAGCCACAACTACTAAAGCCCACACAGCCAGAGCCCTAGAGCCTGTGCTCCACAACAAGAGAAGCCACCACACTGAGAGGCCTGTGCACTGCAACTGAAGTGTAGCCCCCACTCGCTGCAAATAGAGAAAGCCCACACGCAGCAACAAAGACCCAATGCAGACAAAATAAAGTAAAATAAAATAAAATAACATATATTAAAAAAAAAACCATCACTGATGATTTAAAAAAAAATAAAAGAAATAAATGGAAAGATATGTGCTCATGGATTGGAAGAATATTGTTAAAGTGTCCATACTACCTAAGGCAATCTACAGAGTCAATGCAATTCTTATCAAAATTCCAGTGACATTTTTAACAGAACTAAAACAAATTCTAAAATTTGTATGGAACCACAAAGACCCCAAAGAGCTAATGCAATCTTGAGAAAGTAGAACAGAGCTGGAGGTATCATGATCTCTGACTTCAAACTATACTACAATGCTATAGTAATCAAAACAGTATGTGGGGCTTCCTAGGTGGCACAGTGGTTGAGAATCTGCCTGCCAATGCAGGGGACACGGGTTCGATCCCTGCTCCAGGAAGATCCCACATGCTGTGGAGCAACTAAGCCCATGCACCACAACTACTGAGCCTGCACTTTAGAGCCCATGAGCCACAACTATTGAGCCCATGTGCTGCAACTACTGAAGCCCACACACCTAGAGCCAGTGTTCCGCCACAAGAGAAGCCATGGCAATGAGGAGCCCACGCACTACAATGAAGAGCAGCCCCCACTCACTGCAACTAAAAAGCAACTAAAAAGAAAGCCCGTGCACAGCAAAAAAGACCCAACACAGCCAATAAAATAAATAAATTAAAAAAAAAACAGTATGTGACTGGTATAAAAACAGACATACAGATCAAAGGAACAGAATAGAGAGTCCAGAAATAAACCCACATATATATGGACAACTGATTTATGACAAAGGAGCCAAGAATATACAATGGGGAAAATGACAGTCTCTTCATTAAATAGTGTTGAAAAACTGGGCAGCCACATGCAAAAGTATGAAACTAGACCACTCTCTTACACCACACACAAAAATTAACACAAAAGGGATTAAAGACTTGAATGTAAGACCTGAAACCATAAAATTCTTCAAAGAAACATAGGCAGTAACCTCCTTGGCATCAGTCTTAGCAATGTTTTGTTTTGTTTTTAGATCTGACTCCAAAGGCAAAAGGAAACAAGCAAAATAAATAAGACTACATGAAATTAAAAAGCTTCAGTACAGCAAAGGAAACCATCAACAAAATGAAAATGTAACCTATGGAATGGAAGAAGATATTAGCAAAGCATATATCTGATAAGAGATTAATATCCAAACTATACAAAGAACTTACACAACTCAACAACAAAACAAACATTTAAAAAAACAGGCAGAGACAAACAAACAAACAAACAAAAACAGGCAGGACTTCCTAGGTGGCGCAGTGGTTAAGAATCTGCCTGCCAATGTAGGGGACACGGGTTCGAGCCCTGCCCTGGGAAGATCCCACATGCCACAGAGCAACTAAGCCCATGTGCCACAACTATTGAGCCTGTACTCTGGAGCCCATGAGCCACAACTATTAAGCCCGTGTGCCTAGAGCCGGTACTCTGCAGCAAGAGAAGCCACTACAATGAGGAGCCCGTGCACCACAATGAAGAGTAGCCCCCGTTCGCAGCAACTAGAGAAAGCCCGTGTGCAGCAATGAAGACCCAATGCAGCCAATAAATAAATAAAATAAATAAATTTTAAAAAGCAAACAAACAAAACAGGCAGAGGACTTCCTTGGTGGCACAGTGGTTAAGAATCCACCTGCCAATGCAAGGGACAAGGGTTTGATCCTGGTCTGGGAAGATCCCACATGCCATGAAGCAACTAAGCCCATGCACCACAACTACTGAACCTGTGCTCTAGAGCCTGTGAGCCACAACTACTGAGCCTACATGCCACAATTAATGAAGCCTGCATGCTCTAGGGACCATATGCCACAACTACTGAGCCCACTTGCTGCAACTACTGAAGCCTGTGTGCCTAAAGCCCGTGCTCCACAAGAGAAGCCCTTGCACCACAACGAAGAGTATCCCCCACTCACCATAACTAGAGAAAAAAGCCTGTGTGCAGCAACAAAGACCCAACACAGCCAAAAATAAATAAATAAATAAATAAAACCAATGTCATCTTTAAAAAAGAAAGATCTTATATATAAAAAAGAGAAAAACAAAAGCAAAAAAATCGGTAGAGGATCTGAATAGATATTTTTTCAAAGACATCCAGACAGTCAAGAGGCACATTAAAAGATACTCAACATCACTATCAGGGACATGAAAATAAAAAGACATAATGAGATATCACCTCAAAACTGCTAGAATGGCTATGATCCAAAAGACAAGAAATAACAAGTGTTGGAGAGGATGTGGAGAAAAGGGAATCCTTGTACACAGTTGGTGGGAATGTTAAATTGGTGCAGCCACTATGGAAGACAGTAAGGCGGTTCCTCAAAAAATTAAGAATAACACTGCCACATGATCCAGCTATTCCACTTCTGTGTATTTATCTGAATACGAAAACAAATTAGAAAAGATATATGCTCCTCTATGTTTATTTCAGTAAATAATGTTCAGCATTTACTATAGTCAAGATATTGAAACAACCTAAGTGTCCATCAATAAGTAAATGGATAAATATGTGTTGCACATGTGCAGTCAAATACTGGCCATAAAAGACATGGCATCTAAGACACGGATAGATCTTGAGGCTATTTTGTTAAATGAAAGACAAATATCATGTGATTTCACTTATATGTGGAGTCTAAAAAACAAAACAAGCAAAACAAAACAAAAACAAACTCATAGATACAGAGAATAGATTGGTGCTTACCAGAAGGCAAGGGGGTTGGGGGGAGTAGGGCAAAATGGGTGAAGGGGATCAACTGTATGGTGATGGATGGTAATTAGGCTTATGGTGGTGATTACTTTTGTAGCATATATAAATGACAGTTTACAGTGTTGTACACCTGAAATTTATATGGTATTATATACCAATCTTACCTCAATAAATAAAAAGAATGTACCATAATGTTTGCAGAAGCTGACAAGTAGATCCCAAAATATACATGGAAATGCAAAAGACCAGAAGCTGACAAGTAGATCCTAACATCTACGTGGAAATGCAAAAGACCTATAACAACCAGAACAGTTGTGACAAAGAACAAAGTTGGAGGACTTTCTTATGGATTCCAATACTCACCATAAATTTACAATTATCAAGACAGTGTAGTACTGGCATAAGGACAGAAAAATATGAATAGAACAGAATTCAGAGTCCTAAAATAAATCCTTTTACTATGGTCAATAGACTGTAATCAAAGGTACCAAGGCAATTTTTGGGGGAAAGGCAAGCCAGATGCTGGATATCCACATGCAAGCACTATATAACTCATGCCATACACAAATTAACCTTAAACAGGTCATAGACTTAAATGGAAGAGCAAAAACAATAAAACTTAAATTATAGAAAATCTGACACCTTGGATTAGGCAAAGATTTCTTACCAAAAGCACAGTCCCATGAAAGTAAAAAAACAAAAAACTGACCAAATGAACTTCATCAAAATTCACTTTTGTACTTCACACCATTAAGAAAATGAAAAGAATGTGCTAAAACAATTTTAACTTATAAAACAAAACATATTCTCTACCAAAAGGGTGGTGTATGAACACTGGGAAAGGGGAAATGGTTTCTGAATATGAACACCTCCAACGGTCTGTGAGGTCAAAACTATTTTCATAAAAATACTAAGACATTTTTACTTACCTTACCGTACGATTTGCAGTGTTAGTGCCTTAACATGAATCAAAGCAGTGGCACCAAACATACAGTATTTATGTCAGGCACTCCAGAGCAGAGGGGAGAAAACAGCTTTACCCTTGATCAGTGACCTCTTTGTATTAAAATGTAATCCTCAAGTACAAGTCTTTTTGCTATTCTGTGTAATGAAACGGGAAACATGCACAAAGCACTTATAGGGTGCAATGATTGTCTCAAGGAAATGTACTTGTGCAATTGTTTTAAATTTTGAGTTCAATCAGCTGTTTTTTATGGCACTGCCATTTTGCTTGAAAGACCAATTGATGAGCAAACCATGCTTATGCAGACTTACTTCAAGGAAACAATCAACCATTTGTTGCAATGATAAAATCTGAGGTCTTTAGCAAAAATTAGAATTTTGAAAAGTCTGTGATCTTCAATCAATGGTCATATTAACATGATTATTTGATACATTTTTTAAATGTGTCAACATTTGGAACATCTACATAACTGATGCTACCATCTTCCAACTATTAAATGTCACAAAATCATGCATGGGTAAAAGATCCATTCAAAGTGGAAGGTAGACAAATGGGATTTTTACTGTTACAGTGTACAAAAAGTTTGATGTGGTGTTTTGCTTTAACGCTACTAACATTTCCTATTCCAACTACACTGTGTGAAACTAGACTGCCTTCACATCCTTTAACCGAAAACCTATCACAAGATTGAATGCAGATGCGGCTACAAGAATCCAGCTGTCTTCCATTAAGCCAGATACTAGAGATCTGTAAAGATGCCAAATAGTGCCACCACTCTCACTAAAACATTTATTTTCCACTAAAAATATTATTAATGTTAATGTAATGAGTTTAATAGTCTATCTGGAAACAGAAAAACTTGGTATTAAGTAATACTAAACAAAGTTTTATTCATCAACTTTTCAAAAAGATCAGAAAAACAATTTAAAACTTTAAAGGTCTTTGACTACTGAATAACCTAGGTAATCATATACAAGCTATTCAAGTGATTTGCTAATATTACAAACATTGCAAGTTTTCTTCTAAAACAGTTGATCATTCTTTATAAGGATTATTTTAAAAGATATTTTTTATTTAGAACTTCCCATCATCTGGAGTATCTGTACTTCTTAGAAACAAAGACGTCTCAGATCTTCCTACAAAAGTTGAGGCTTGCAAAGAGTTAACCCTTTATGTTCTATACTCTAAAAGGGGAAAAAATTATCCCAGATTTTCCCAACAGATTTTATAGAGACTGAAGAGATTTGACAGATGTAAATATAACTGGTAGATTTGTACTGAATACACAGTAATAGTAAAGATAACAAGCTCTGTTCCAAGCATTGTGTGTATTAACTCTTAATCTTCACAATCCATAGATGAGAGGCTACATAATTTGTCCAAAACCACATAATTCTCAATCTGCAGAATCATCAAAAGTAGGCTATCTAGCCAAGAAACTAGGCCTGGTTGTTTTAAATGCTTTTAGTATTCCAGGAAAAATGTATTTACCCCTTTCTTCTGTATCTACTGCAGCAGCCCTTTAAGTTTCTATGGGTAGCATCACACAATACTGCCAGAAAATAGTCCTTACATACTTATGAAAATCTTGTTCCTACAAAATGCCCTGAAAACAGAACATCCTATACATAGTTTATGAGAAAGGTCAGGTTCTTACCTGGTTTCAGTGGAAAACCATTTGGTTACACTCTTCACCTGTTTTTCCTCAGTTATTACGAGGGGAAGACCAGTCAGTTTTCAGGTTTTATCTAGACATGGAACCACTAGGTGTCAACATACATGAAAAAAGAACCATATGCAATACACTTAACTTTCACACACAAGTATTTAAAAGTAGCTTTATAAGCTACTTTTTAGCTTTCCTGCTCTGGGCAAAAAAAAAAAAAAAAAGTTACTGTAGATAGCTATAAACTAAAAACTGACCTAGAAATTTCAAAACAATATTGAGCAAAAGTAGACAGATCTAATTTTTACTGAGTGCTTCCATTTGTAAAAGTATAAAAACAGGCAAAACAATCTGTGGTATTAGAAGTTGGCGGTAGTGGCAAGCTATCACTTGAAGTAGGAACAAAGGGACTTAAGGGATTCTAGCAAATTTTTTTTCTGGTTCTGTGCGCTCTGATTACTTAGGCTATTGTCCACAATTTCAGTATCATGTACCACTATTTTGCCCATTTAGACAGATATGCAATTTCCTCCCTCACATCTTGTGTATTTTCTTCCGCTCCATAACCCCCACACAATGGCTATAATTCATGTCTCCTCCATATTTACTCCCCTGCCTGCTCACCTTATATTCTGCAATAGTACATCCTCCACCATTCTATTAAGAATTCTTATTACATTGGAAATTGCATGGTATAGCTTAAAGCAAGTTTGCCAAACAAGTACATGATAAAATACACCCATTTATCTTCCTTATTTCAGGGGTGAGAGTGCAGCGACTCTTATCTCAGCCTCAGGACTGGACAACTGCTGTTGGGGTGATGCAGGCTGTGACATACATTTTCTTGAGGTCTCTGTATCCTCTTTTAATCTCTTGATAGAATTCACTTCCATTCCTCAACTTTTTTCAGAACTGTACTGCCTAATTAGAAAATTATATTGCATACTAAGTGGTATCATGGAATGAGCACTTTATTCATATTTCTATTGTTTTATACTACATGCATTTACATGTATTCTGGGCCATACCTTTTCTACAAATATCACCACCTCCAGAGAGGGTTTATTCTTTAAGTAGCAGCCCTAAGGGGTTCCTATAAAGTTATGATTCACTGAAGATTGTAATTAATACTTTCTAAGCATGCAACAGGTATATGACATTGTATTTGCCCATATATTCTTAGAACCCTGACACCTTATTTAAGGGTAACTTTTCCATTTAAAAATGTCTTAACCAGTTAACTAGCTTTCTGCCTGGTTGTTAGCAGGGCTTGAAAATCCTGCCATGTGAACGCTTGATAAAACAGCTTTATAAGTTGATTAACATTTGAAATAAAGATAAAATAGGTCTGTAAAGTTAAACCCAACATATAGCATCAGCCTTCTCCTATCCACTTTTTTAAGTGCAAAATAATGGGTTATCTCCTACATGTCTTCCAGGGTGAGTTATGAGAGTTAAATGTTACCATCTTGCCTCCAGACAAAATTTTAATTAGACACACAAGTAGGAGAAAACCACGTTTAATTGAAGAATAAAGCAATACATCCCAAATAAGACTCTGTTTAACAACATAAACTGTAATTTGCTGAGGACTGTAAGTGGCATTCTGAAATTTAGGTAGAGTATCAATACAGTTTGCTCCCTTATCCTGACTCGGCTATATGCATATTAAAAACAAGGACTATCTCATGAATTTAAACTGTGTATCTGTAAAGCCAATCCCTATTCCTAACCCAAAGACAAAAGTATGGAAGGTTTTAAACAAACATTTCCATACCAAGGAGCTCCCAGATAACAGCAAATAAAGTCAATATTTTCCTTATGGAAAAACTTATATGAAAGACACACAAGACTATAAATGATATTTAATCCACAAACTTCAAAACACAATTTCATCAAGATGATCTCTACAATTTTCCTTTAAAGAAGTTCTCAAATCTCAGAACGGTTTAACTTGACGTACTGGAAGTACTAAATTTTGAAAGAAAGTACTAAAGTTATTGCTTTAAAATGGAAAAACCTACGGTCGAAAGTCTTTTTAAAAAGAGTTCGTTAAACAGCTGTTCTTACAATTACACTCGTGTAACCGCAGAGAAATGTTCAAGCACATAGTAAACATCACTCTTTCAAATGACAGAACCAAGGCATATGTTAAGATGTATGGCTTTTTTGGTGATTGTTATTACTACCCATAAATTACTGCTTGACTGAAAAAGGTTTTTACAAAACTCCACTTCCAAAATTAACATTTTTATTAAATCAAGTTAAAAAAATGTTCACTGTAGAAAAGTCAACAAGGGTTTTAACAAAACCAAAATATACCTTTTTATACAATATACGTATATATTAGCAGCAAACTACTTCTGAGATTTTCTTTTATGTTCTTTTAGTTATTTATTTTAAAGAAAGCATAAACAATGTATATTAGTATGGAATGTCAGCTAATCCACTCTTCATCTTTTATTCTGTGATGTGGGCCTTCTAGTGAGTGTTATTTTATGATTCTCATTAATGAATACTAAGAACAAACGCAGTTTTGACTAAAATGTAGTGAAACAGAGTGGCTGGTAGAATCCATCTCACTACTATAGTCCCAGATTATCTTTAAGATAACAAATGAGCACCATATAAACAGGTAATCGTGTAGGTGTGTAAACTCAATTTTTACGGTGTAACAGTAGCCAAGTAGATGACTTCGCATTTGACTATTACTCTAGAAATTTAGTGACATACAAAAGTTTAATCAAATCAGATAAATACTTCAATCCCATATTGCTTGTCCATTTTAAAAATCTTAATAGAAATTCTGTATATAACCTGACAAATTGCATGCATACATGTGTATATACACATACAAAAGTGTATGTATATATACATATATACATTTCTAGCTTTGAATGAATTTCTAAACTGAGATGAAGTCAAACCTCTCATTTAAATATATGTATAGAATGTAATATTACCAACCGAAAGTTTCTAATAAAAGTTTCATCTTAGCTAATCTGCAATTCTGCTACTGAAAATGCTGAGGCCAAAGAGCTGTAATTCAGCTTACTGTATTTTAGGCTTACAAATTAGTCAGCCAAATAAACAGGATTTGAAATTACCAACTGCCCACCAAAGAAATAAATTTTTCTCTTGATATCTCCTTCTAATAGCAAAAAGGAAATATCTATACAATGAACTTTCACTTTTTAAAGAGTTAAAATTATTAAAGAAATCTCACTAGTCTTCAAAAATACTAAACGTTATATAAATACAATTTTCTTATAGTTGAATTCTTCAGCTAGAATCTGTATTTAAAAAAGTTTCCTTTGGATTGTTTCATTTAGCACTTCAAGTCTCCATTCTGCAACTCAGATAACTGGCTCAGATTTGTTAGGTTTACATCAATCATGTCTTTCAGAATTTGGTACTGTGTTACCTGTGTACAATAACGTCAATGGGAGAACTGCACCAAATTTCAAAAGCAAGGTAAAATTCAAGAATATGTAATATAAAAAAGATAAGTACAACAGGGATTCCCTTTTCACCATTACATTAATGAAATAAATCTTTTTAATACTTTTAACGATAATATCCTAACTTTTATCTTTTAACTTATCAAGAGAATGATGTTTTTAGATGGCCCACCTTTATTTTTCAATTAAAAAACTAAAACAATAGACTGAGTTACTTTTATTAATATACACATCAAGTTATTGAAACGGTGACTTCGTGTAGTTTTCTCCTTAAAGATGGCACTTGCAGGTACGAAGATGCAGAGATGTCTACAGCCTTCAGATGTTTACTTGAAAAGATTCTTCAACAGCAGTTTGATATTGGGTTTCCTCATCTAGCTGAAGATTCTAAAAACAATAATATTAACATGTCAATAGGGAAAACATACTCAATTACTCAACACTTAGTTCAATACATTACACATCTTGATAAACATTACACATACTTGAAACAGTTTGTTACAACATATACTTCTTTAAAATGTAAGAACTAAATACATGAACTTTAATTAAAAAAATCCAGTTATAATTATTTAGGAATAATTGATAACAACAGAGAGGATCAGCAGAGGATGAAATCTGAGAGTTATAGTGCCTTAAGAGAAGTTATTAATTGAAAGTAGTATAGTTAAGGGTAACCCACAACCCTAAGTGATAAATTTTCAGTATCTCTAGGAAAGAAAGACCAACGTCTGAAGGTATATTCATTTTAAAGAAAATAAGCATGTATTACATTAACAGACTTGAATTAATAGCATCTTTATCATAACATAAACGTAAAAACTATAGTTCATTCAATCTGATTATAGTACTACTCCTTAGCTTAAAAAATTCTACTTCTTTTCAATTATGGTCCATGGATTTGCTTTAAAACAGGCCTCCACTTGACAATCTCAAATAATTAAAATTACATGTTTTTCTGTGGAAACAATTTGACAATTAGATCAAAAGTGGTTCACAAAATATATTTTTGTTTTTCCTAACACACAGTTCTCCAGACACAGTAACCTTTCTTACATTTAGAATTTAAGAATAACCTATAATTACTCCACAAGAATGCTAAAATTATGACAATACACCTGAATTTTACATATATTTATACTACTTTTACATAATGACTTAAAATGCAAATTACACAAAATAAAAAAATATACATATATCAAGAATGATGTAATTTCAGCACGGGGGGGGGGGGGGGCGGCGCAGAGGAAATGTAATTCTATTTGTGCCATTCTCGGAATTGCCTATGCTTACCTAAACTGGAAAACAAGTATGAACCACTCTTTGTCAAGCTGAATCTTGAATTAGATAAGGTTTTAATTCACTGAAGATGAATGAAATGCAATTTCACAATTAATAAAACAAAAGTTATCTAATTATTTTTTGTAACTATCGAGACACATTTGGGATGTAAAAATTAATCTCATGCTTTGCTCTGAGGGTCCATTTCATATTGTATAACTTCCCTCATGCACTTTGTCAAAGCAGTGAACTAAGGCCAGAATCTACCATTCAACCTTGCTTTCTACTTAATAAATAAGCTCCCTCATTTTTAAAAAAGAATGTGTCTCACATGCATATATAAAAAATCTATTATTAGTTTAACAAGCTACTTACACTACACAAGAAATACATCCTCCATCCGTCATACTAATTTTATTTTTCTAGCAGGTGTAATTCTCCTTAAATCTAGACAGTTTTCATATAAATCCTGATTTTGTTAATGTAGGGGTTTGCTCTTCTATTAATTACTTCTCTAGCACAGGAGGTAGAGAGTAAATTCAACTTTTACCATTTCCACAAACCAAAGTTCACCTATATTATATAAAAACAACAGAACATGCTCTATAACCATCCAGTATGAACAATGTCTTGCCTCAAAACTCAAGTCTAGCTTGAAAAAGTAAATTTAACTTCAATATTTAAATGGCATTTTCTTAATGTGAAAAATTAACTTACCACAAATTCTCCATAATCAAACTGATGTCTTTGATTTAGATGACTAACGAAATTTCTAGTAATCTGGCTAGGATCTCCCCAAGGAAGAGACACACAAATAGGACATGTCTATAAGAAACAGAATATTTCAAATAAAAAATAATGAAAACAACCAAACATTATTAAAAGTATTAAAACAACGTTACCAAAATATCTACATGAAAAGCATTTCTAAGGGCCAAATTTCATGACAATTATTTTCTAGACCAAATTACCTTAGATAAATTACACTAATCTAACACAACACAATAAAAAGAGATCTTACATACCCTATTACTTAAATCTGATTGTTCTAACACTGCATCCAGCCTTAACCAATTGTAATGGTAATTATCATCAACCAGTATGTAACCTCATTAGTCACACAATAATTGTGATATAATTATTATTATTAGCTTAATTTTATTTATAAGTAAGATGAAAGTAAAACAAGCTTTAAATTGTATCCCTGAAGTTTCAAATGAAGTATATCTTAAAAAGTGAATGGATTACAGACTGAAATGAAACAAAACAGAACTTTAGTAACTGGACTATAGCCAAAGTTTGTGCTACATTGAATATAATGCAAAAACAAAAATTCACTAATGCAATATAAAACAAATGAAATCTCTTAAATATGAGATTTTTCCCTGGAGATGTCTCTGGCACTGTTTATTTAACAGTAACAGACCTTTTGCTAAAGAACAAAGTAGGTGGGGTATCTTCCTTAGTGCTACATGAGACTTTAAGGGCACACTGAGGCATACTCTTACAAACAACCTTTTCTAGTACATGCACTAAAATTGCTTAGACATATCCACAATCCTTATTTTATGTATTGATACATTTTCCTTCTAACCTCTGAAGAAAATATTTACATATCCAAATGGGAAGTATCTCTTCCAGTTCAGTTTCTCCTGTTTCATACACAGTTGAAATTGAAACTTATGTTCCAAATGTGGAGTTGTAGGACCATTAACACAATGCTGGAATCCTGCACTCTGCTCTATCTCCTTGAATCATCAAAAAGGTCTCAGCACTTTCACACACACCCTCAAATGTCATCAAAAAGATATGTATGCTTAAAAAAAAAAAAAAAGGATTTTTCTTTCCCTTCCTTGCTTTCCCCACTCACATACTACATTCTGCAAGGATACCATTTACAATGCTACTCCTTGGTAATGAGTCCTCAGTTCACCTTTTCTTACTTGGCTCTTTTCCAGGCTATTCTCTTACTTTACCCTCACAATAAGCATATCTCTTTTTATAAGTTAGTTACTGGGATTTTAAGTATCTCATTTTGCTTTACAGTTATCAACCCTTTGTTGACAAAACATACCTTACTGATAACGTCCCATCCAAATTTAAATTAACCACTCTCGGGCTTCCTAGGTGGCGCAGTGGTTAAGAATCCACCTGCCAATACAGGGGACATGGGTTCGATCCCTGCTCCAGGAAGATCCCACATGCTGCGGAGCAACTAAACACGTGCACCACACCTGTTGAGCCTGTGCTTTAGAGCCTGTGAGCCACAACTATTGAGCCCATGTGCTGCAACTACTGAAGCCCACGTGCCTAGAGCCCGTGCTTCACAACAAGAGAAGCCACGGCAATGAGGAGCCCGTGCACCGCAACAAAGAATAGTCCCCACTCACCACAACTAAAGAAAGCACGAGCACAGCAAAAAAGACACAACACAGCCAATAAAATAAATAAATAAATAAATAAATAAATAAATAAATTTATTTTAAAAAAAAGAAGTCTAAATTAACCACTCTCCCTTGTACACATGAAGTCAAATAAATGGAACAGCATACCTTAAACAGAAGACTGTCTTAAACATACAGACTTACCACAGGAACTATCTGAAATAGGTGATTACTGTTACAGTGATCCAGTAAACGCTGTCTGGTAAAATTTGATTCTTGACACAAGGGACACTTAAAGGTGGGATGCCCAGAAGCACTATAAAACAATTTTAAATGAAGCATACTGAATTTGAAATCGTAATATAAAAATGACATGCTCCTATTTTTTGACCAATTACTCTTTCTTTCTTTAAAAGTTATAATTATAAACTAATCAAAGATTCTCTCATTTTTTAAAAAAAATTTTTCAATAAATAATCTACGGTAGATATTCCAAACAATCGCAGTTTACAGTACCCTTAGTGTCTAGGAAATTTTTTCATGGTGCCTCTAAAACAGGCCTAAACAAAAACAAAAACAAAAACAAACCTAGCTGTCCCATTTATTTAGATTCAAACAATTTAGTCAATCTTGTAACCAACAGATGTCACTGTATGTCCCTTGAAAATTCTAAATATCCTATGGTGTCCCAGTATGGAAACACTGCATCTAGGAAATTAAATTTTTTAAAAGACTTCCATCAATATGGGATATCTTTAATTTATCCTAGTTTCTAGGAATCTAACATACAAAATTCACAGGAAAAGTGAAAAACAAAAGCATCAACCATCAGAATGATCAACATTTCAAAATATTTTGGGGACCATGCATCACTGGGTTTTAATACCTCAATTTCAACAAGGGACAGTTCAATATTGACAACTGTCTAAATTATACATGGAAGAAACCTGACCACAGTGAAAGAGGAGAGCTAAACACTTCTAATTTAATGTGATCTGTAAAAGCAACTGCATCATTTATTTCTAAACTACTAACGTATGCATTATGTCTGATGATTAACCAAATTTAAAATTTTTAAATTTAAAGTGGGCTGGGGGGGGAGGAGTTTGGGGTGGGATGAATTGGGAGATTGGGATTGTCACATATACATTACTAATAAGGAAAAAAATATCAAACTGTACACTTTAAATACATGCAGTTTATTGTATGTCAATTGTATCTCAATAAAAGTTCTTTAAAAAAGTTGCAAATATTTGATTGTTTCAAAAAAAGCACAACAAAGTGACAGGTATTATTACTAAAGTAATAGAAATTTCAAAAGCTTACCTTGTGTTCTCTTGATAAGTTTCTGTGTTATCAGATGTGGATGTTTCACTCCTATTACTTAAGAAACATGGGGGGTGGGGGAGTTAATACCTCATGTAATAAAGGAGAATACAGATTCATTAACTATTAATGAAGACAACCAGCCTGAATTTGTTTGAAAAGCCTGAACTTCAAATAGTTCTGAACTATGATATAATTATGGCATTAATTACTTTTCAAGTAAATTCTGATAAGAAGACTGCCATGAGGTCCTTATCACATCCTTTAAAAATTGATTTACGCATAGAGAATACAGTTTTTGCAGAATTATCTTAAATCCACTGCATGAATATCTCCCCAGGTCCTTTAGACTTTCAAATTAAGAGACTCCTCTACCTCCACCTGGACTAGTAAGTTTTTGAATGCTGGGGTAGAAATTTTGAGTTTTTTGACTTGTAACTCGGATATAGTTTAAGGTTGTAGCACCCAAAATGGGGTAGGTTAAGAAAATATTTGAATGTTCATTATGTTTATATTTTCCAAAAAGATACCAGACTTTCCAACATTTAATATACAGAATAACTCAACATCCTCACTCGGACCCCTTGCCCGAGTCATGTGTCATATGCAGTATTAGAGAAATCCTGAGAGAACAGTGGGCATTCCATATGGGGACTGTCACTTACGCATTACAGAATTTCATTAATGTAGTCAATTTTATAAAAACAAGGCCTTTCAATAGCAGAAACACCAAAAAAACAAACAACCCAATCCAAAAATGGGCAGAAGACCTAAACAGACATTTCTCCAAGGAAGACATACAGATGGCCAAGAGACACATTAAAAGATGCTCAGCATCACTAATCATCAGAGAAACGTAAATCAAAACCACAATGAGGTATCACCTCACACCAGTCAGAATGGCCATCATCAAAACATCTAGAAACAATAAATGCTGGAAAGGGTGTGGAGAAAAGGGAACCCTCCTGCACTGTTCATGGGAATGTAAATCTAGCCACTATGGAAAACAGTATGGAGGTACCTTAAAAAACTAAAAATAGAACTACCATATGACCCAGCAATCCCACTACTCAGCATATACCCTGAGAAAACCATAATTCAAAGAGATACATGCACCACAATGTTCACTGGAGCATTATTTACAATAGCCAGGGCATGGAAGCAACCTAAATGTCCATCGACAGATGAATGGATAAAGAAGATGTGGCACATGTATACAATGGAATATTACTCAGCCATAAAAAGGGATGAAACTGAGCTATTCGTAGTGAGGAGGATGGACCTAGACTCTGTCATACAGTGAAGTAAGCCAGAAAGAGAAAAACAAATACCATATGCTAACACATATTTACAGAATCCTGAAAAATGGTATGGATGAACCTAGTGGCAGGATAGGAAGAGAGATACAGATGTAGAGAACGGACTTGAGGACACCGCGGGGAGGGGAAGCTGGGATGTAGTGAGAGAGTAGCATCGACATAAACACACTACCAAATGTAAAATAGATGGCTAGTGGGAAGCTACTACAGAGCACAGGGAGACCAGCTTGATGTTTTGTGAAAACTTAAAGGGGTGGGATAGGAAGGTTGGGAGGGAGGCTCAAGGGGGAGGGGATATGGGGATATATGTATACATGTGGCTCTTTCACTTTGTTGTACAGCAGAAACTGACACAATAGTGTAAAGCAATTATACTCCAATGAAGATTAAAAAAAAAAAAAAGAGGCAGGCAGTGGACCAAAAAAACTGGATGACACAGAGCTTTGCTCTTACATCTCAATATCAGAGTTAAAAAGAGTTGTGAAACTTATAAAACTGACTGTTCATTTTTCTTTTCTACAAAAGGACAAGCAATACTGTATCATCTACCTAACAGATGTTCTCCAATGACAGTCATTTCCCTTCTGTGAAAATACTGTTGTGTCTTCACACATGTTCTCTGCAAACAAGCTTCCCTGATTCCATATCCAAATGAGAGGCTTTTAAACTACTATTTTGCATCTTTTTAGCAGTTATTAATCTCTCTGCAGGTAAAGGTGGTATTTTAACAATGTGGAGACTAAAAACTGCTTTTCAAAATAAATTCAAACTATGGAGAGTGCATTTATTAAAGGGATGTTATGACTTTACCAAAAACAGTATGTCACCTACTTTTTAAAAATCTCATATCTATACATTTAAACTTGGTAACAGATTTTTCTAAACTGCTTTAAAATCTTCCAAACAAATATAATCAATGGGTTTTGTACATGCCCTTATAAGTATTATAAAAATTTCCAATTTGTTCGCAAGAACAACTATAACATCATCAGAGAAGATAAATATTTCAACAAAAGCCCTTTGATATTTATCAAATGGGACTGAAAAATATAGGAATTTCAACCTATGACATACTTCTTCCACTTGGATGGGTGTTTTGTGTGTTGTTTGGTATCTTTTTCAGCCATGAGAATCATCAGGACCAAGTATCAAAGTAAAGTGAATTTAGATTCAAATCTTTAAATTACTGTCACTGTATTAAGCCAAGATTTTAAGACATTTTATAAATCATAGTCAACAGTATCATTTTCAGTAAAAACAGTAATAGGGACTTCCCTGGTGGTGCAGTGGTAAAGAACCCGCCTGCCAATCCAGGGAACATGGGTTCAATCCCTGATCTGGGAAGATCCCACATGCAGCAGACCAAATAAGCCCATGTGCCACAACTAGTGAGTGAGCCTGCACTCTAGAGCCTGCAAGCCACAAAGACTGAGCCCATATGGGTGCTGCAACTACTGAAGTCCGTGTGCCTAGAGCCTGTGCTCCACAGCAAGAGGAGGCAGCACAATGAGAAGCCCTCACACCGCAACGAAGAGTAGCCCCGCAAGCAGCAACTAGAGGAAGCCTGTGAGCAGCAGCAAAGACCCAATGCAGCCAAAAATAAAATAAATAAATTTATTTTTTAAAAAAACAGTAATAAAACTTTAAAAATGAAAATATTTTATACCATTAAATAAAGCAAACATTTCTAAAGTAACTTTTTCATCTTTATCTCACTTAAATTTTGCATGTGTTATACCATACATAAAGTACTATAAAATACATGCATAATTTTAAAATAAACACACACATACTGGAAGTACATGCTTGATTTCTTTTCACTGAGGGGGTATGCAATCACAAAGCTTCTGATTTAAAGCATTTTAATATCAAAGTTAATGCCTTTTTTAAATGCTTTCCCCCTTCTACCTCCTGTTACAATTCTCTGTTTTCCATTACCACTGTTATCATCAACATTCTAGTCCTGCCTGACCATCCTGTATCATTCCTGGGCTACTGCTGGTGGCCTACTCATTTATTCTAGAAATGTATGAGTGAGTTCAATAATAGAAAATCTATTACTGACAACCATATTATCAATTTAAAAAAACATATGATCATTTCATCTGATACAGAAAAACCATTCAATAAAATTCAACCTCCATAATGGAAACAAAAACAAAAAAAAACCTCTGATCACCCACAATGCTTTTGAAAATACAAATGCCTAAACTCTAGATAGCAGACTATCTGGGAATGGAGTCAAATGTATACATTTTTTAAACTGCATAAAAGATTCTGATTTGAGTAAGAACCATTCAATGGAGAAATCTTAAATTCAGAGAACAGATGAAGAATATCCATGTTAAAAAACTCTTATAGGGACTTCCCTGGTGGCACAGTGGATGGGACTCTGAGCTCCCAGTGCAGGGGCCCTGGGTTCGATCCCTGGTCAGGGAACTAGATTCCACAGGCATGCCGCAGCTGGCAATTTACATGCCACAACTAAGGAGCCCACCTGCCACAACTAGGAAGCCCATGTACTGCAACTGGGGAGCCCATCTGCTGCAATGAAGACCCAGCACAGCCAAATAAATAAATAAATAAATTTTTTTAAAAAAAAAAAGCTGTAGTAAACACTATCCTTAATAATAAAATTTTAAATGCATTCCCACAAAAATCAAGAATTTAAAAAAAGGTTCCTTCCTTTTAATACTGGATGAGAGCCTAGTAAATACAATAAATCAAGTATGAAATGCAGCGGTAAGAGACAAAATTGCATTGACAAACCAAATAATCTTCTACATAATAAATCCAAAAGAATCTACAGGTAAATTATTTAGAACTATTAGAACTAATAAATCAGCAAAGTTGCTAAATAAAAGATTAACATAAAAATCCTTAATAGTCCTACCCACTAGTAATAACCACTTAGATTATAAAACAGGAAAAAATCCATTTGTACAGCAACAGAAACTATAAGTTTTTACTAAGAAAAGATATACTAGAATATATTTATGTGTGCTCTAAATGGACTTCTTTGCATTTTTTTTTTAATGGAAGAGATAAACAGGTGGGAAAATGGGTGGGAAAAATGAGTATCATATGATGCCAGTTCTCTCCAAATTAACCTATGATTTCAACAAATTCAACCTTTATAATGCGCCGATCAAAATCTCTACAGGAATTTTGGGGAAACTCAAAAGTCTGATCCTAAAATTCATATGGAATAGCAAAGGGCCAAGAATAACAGCAACAATTTTATAAGTAAAACAAGAGGGAGAACTTTCCCTACCTGATATTAAGACTTATTGTTAAAGCCACAGTAAGATAGCGTGGTCCTAGAGGAATAAAAGAAGCAACAGAATAGAATAGAGATGTGTAGAACCAAACTGGCATTATAAATCAGTGGGGAAAGAATGGACTTCTCAATGAATTGCACTGGGACAAATGATTATCATGGGGAAGGTTTTTCCTACCTCACATTATGCATCCAAAATACATGTGAAAAGTACAGCTTTAAAATGTTAAAGAAGAAAATATCTTCTATAACTTTATTTTTTAAACTCATAATTTTATTTAAAAAGGCTAGTCTTGAATATCAAATTGTACACTTTAAATATATGCAGTGTATTGTATGTCAACTGTATCTCAATAAAAGTTCTTAAAGAAAAAAAAAAGGCTAGCCTTCAAAAAATCACGCACAAATCTAAAAGTAAACAACAAAAATAAAAAGACTGATTTGATTACATAAACACCTCACACATATATTGTGAGAAAGAACATAAGTGAAAACTTAAAAAAGTACTTTAAACCTACTTGACAAAGGATTTATATCCTTATTATGTAAAGAAATCTTACAAATTAATGGAAAAAAGTGTATCTTCAAAAGAAAAAAGGGGAAAAGATATAAATAGATAATATAAATAAATATAAATATATAAAAAGATGTAAAATCTTACTTATGATCAAATTCTTCTATAACTTTATGATGTGGGAAAGGATTTCTCAAGCATGACACAAAAAGCAGAAAACATAAAGAAAATAAATACATATAAAAATATAAGTATAATACTTATGTATGCCAAACGACATGATAAGACTAGCCAAAGGCTTATCAAAAACATCTGCAACCAGGCAATGAAAGCCAAAACAGACAAGTGGGACTGCATCAAGAAAAAAAGCTTCTGCATAGCAAAGGAAACAATCAATAGAGTGAAAGGGAACATACATAATGGGAGAAAGTATTTGCAAATCATGTATCTGATAAAGGGTTAATCTCCAAAATATCTAAGGAACTCCCACAACTCAACAGCAAAGAAACTAATGATCCAATTACAGAATGGGCTAAAAATGTGAATAAACATTTCTCCAAAGATGACATACAAACGGCCAATAGGTATATGAAAAGATTCTCAACGCCACTAATCATCAGGGAAATACAAATCAAAACAACAATGAGATATCACCTCATACCTGTTATAAAAGCTATCAAAAAAACAAAAGACAGCAAATGTTGGTGAGGATGTGGAGAAACTGGAACTTTTGTACACTGGTTGGTGAGTGCAAAATGGTGCAGCTGCTATGGAAAACAGTTACAGAGAAGTTCCTCAAAAAAATAAAAAATAGAACTACCATATGATCCAGCAATCCCACTTCTGGGTATTTATCAAAAACAAGTGAAATCAGAACCTTGAAGAAATAGCACTCCCATGTTCACTGCAGCAATATTCACAATAGCCAAGATACAGAAACACCCTTGTGATTGGATAAGGAAAAAAAGATACGCATGGATAAAGAAAATGTGGCACATACACGCAATGGAATACTGTTCAATTTTAAAAGAAAATAAAATGCTTCAAGTGTGACAACATAAATGAACCTTGAGGACATTATGCTAAGTTAAGCAAGCCAGTCACAGGACAAATACTGCATGATTTCGCTTATATGAGGTATCTAAAATAGTCAAACTCATGGAAGCAAAGACTAGAATGGTGGCTGCCAGGAGCTACAGGAGGGGGAAATGGGAGTTGCTAATCAATATGTACCAATTTCAGCTATGCAAGGTTAAGTTTCAGAGATCTGCTGTACAACATTGTGCCTATACTGTATACAACAATACTATACTCTACACTTAAAAATCTGTTAAGAGGGTAGACCTCATGTTAAATACCCTACCACAACAAAACAAAGGGAAAAAAAAACCCAAAAACCTATGTATGACTATACCATTTTAGGCTAAATTAAATTGTGGTATTACCTAAAGCAGTTTTCAAAACACTAGAGCATCTCATTTCCAGTCTTTTTAAAATATGGAAAAAAAATGTCAAGTTCTATGTTTACATGTTTCACAAAACAGCAAAAAAAAATTTTTTTTAATTCTTTGGAAAAAAATGTAAATATATTTGCATTGCAAGTAATAATTATTATCCAGAATATATCATGAATGGCTACTAATAAGGGAAAGGACATTTTATCTAATACTTGTACCAGATTCCTTAATAGTTATTTAGCCACTTAAAACGTCCAACACTTTGGAGAGAAATCTGTTAGGAACATAAGATTGTTTGCAACTTTCATTCTTTCAGTCTTCGGACGAAACTGTTATAAGTCTACTGACATCCAGTTATTAATGTTTACAAAGAGTCAAGATAAGTAGGAAAACCCTGCAAACAGACCAAATAATTTCCAAGGAAGATAAAATAGAAATCTGTTCTGGTATCTAATGATTACATGCATCCTCCCTCTATCCTTTCTAGTAGCTAAAGAAGATATAAACATACAGTCTTATATGTTAAAAGCAGAATTTTATTGTTATGAACTAGAAATGGTGTTAGTAAAATAACTAGCACTGCTACATAATTATTTAAGAAACTACCCCATAAGCATGCAATAATTTTCTTAAACATCCACCCACATTTATTAGTTTATGGTAAATAGTTTTACCCTGACTGATCTGACTGAAACTTAGTGCTGGTTTATCCTGGATGACTCGACTGGATGTTACAGTGCTTACACAGATGGAAAGGGGGATTACGTCTGTTTTACCCAGCCCTGCATATTCAATAACATATAGACTGTGCCCAGTCATTCAAAAGGTACAATAAATGTATGCTGAATTGATGAAATGACCTAAGGGTTTATTCTGAAATTTTTTTTAACTATGTTAGTTTCTTCTTCTGAGGCAAAGCACTTCAGTATAATCTCCTTTAGTGTCAGGAATAGCTGTTTTTCTCATTAGGAACTCTTTGGTTTACAATATCATAGACACTATTAATAACATAGTGGATGTTTTCTCCTTTGTACCAACTACCTGGAAGCTGTGAAGCACAGTGTACAGAATATTACAACATATTTGGCTACCAACTGAAATCCTCTGTGCTGGGTATCTCTGCTGCCCTTCTAGACCTTCTCTCCTCCATTTTTCACCATGCTCTATGTGCTGAGAAACCAATCTGTGTCAACAGGTTCCCTTCTCTGCTTCCCAAATGGGTTCAGACCAGCAGGAGATGTGGAGGAAGAAACAACAGGAAGGTTAGGATACTTATTTCCCAGACTCCTTCCCAGCAAAGCTGCCTTGACTGATTGCATCCCTCTCCAACTGCCCTCCCACATAGCTTACTTTCTCCTATTCTGTGTCTACTTTCTCCTCTCCCCTGCTTTCAGTAGACCCAGAGTATATGACTACCACTTTTGACTTTCTACACCCCGCTTACATAGTGCACCCAATATTCTACTTCTTAAAATGAGCCCCTTCACAAAACAATAAATAAAATTTAAAAATATATACACTGCCATATATACATTAATATGCATAAAACAGATGACTAATAAGAAAAAACATCAAATTGTATACTTTAAATATACGCATTTATTGTATGTCAATTATATCTCAATAAAATTCTTTTTTAAAAGGAAAAAAAAAGTCCCTTCACTAAATTCCCCTCAAATTATCTAATTTGAGCATAATATCTGTTTTCTCCCAGGACCCTGATTATATACTCTGGCTTCTTATATTTCCTACCATTTTTTTTTTAAATCTTCTTTCCTTCCTTCAATCCCTACTAGAAATTCACACACAAACTCAATTTTTCCATTGCAATTAGAATTTTGCATAGGATATAAACATGAACAAGACTAGGAAAACCATTCTACTAGATAAAAAAGACATGCAAGTAAACAGGAAAGAGTATCTAACACTTGGTCTAAGTCTTCAAAGAGAAGGAAAAGTCCACTAGATGGCAAAGTGTGGGTTAGAGTGGTGGGGAGAGCACGGAGGTGAGGAAGTGATGACGATGATGATGATGATGATGATGATGAAACACTACTATTTAGGGAATCCCCTGGCAGTCCAGTGGTTAGGACTCTGCGCTTTCACTGCCAAGGGTGCGGGTTCAATCCCTAACATTCATCAAGTAAGGTACTACTCAATATGTTTTACTTGTATTAACCTATTTATTGACTCCCCATTCAATGAGGCATTTAATAGTATCATCACTACCCCTCCCCTTTTTAAATAGATGAGAAAACTGAGGTACAGTTTCTTACAAAAGTCACAACAATTAGTAAATGACAGAGCCTGGTACCCAGGCAGTTTGGCTCCAAGCCTTCATGTTTAACAACTAAGTTACATTGCTTCTGAAGGATGACAAGGATAAGGTGGGAATAATTCAACATGGCTAAGGCATATGATGCAATGATGGGTAGCCAAGAAAGGCAAAAGCTGAACAGAAAGGTTAATTGCCAGATCAGAAAGGGCTTTAGAATAAGGAATTTTGTCTTATTAAGCTAGTCATTGAATTAGATCATGGAACCCCTTTTAGAATCTTGACATTCTTTCTCCAGAAAAATGCACACATAGTATACACACACATACAAAAAAAACATTCTGGCAGTTTAGGTAGTTCACAGAGCCCTAATTGGCCTGTGGAACCCCAGATGAGAAACAAGCTATGGGGCCACAGGAAGTCATTGACAAGGTACAGAAAGGAAGATAAAAGGACATGGACAAAGTGGTCAGAAATGCACTTCTTTAGTATCACTTTGGCAATTATATACAGGAGATATTAAAGGAGGACCACTAACTAAAAGAATACTGAAACAGTTCAAGTGAGAGATGATGGGCACTTGAGCTAGGGAAGTGACAACCGGGACAGAAGAAAAGCACAGATGAGGAATACTGTTATTAAAAATCAATACTGGGACTTCCTAGGTGGCATAGAGGTTAAGAATCTGCCTGCCAACACAGAGGACACAGGTTCAATCCCTGCTCCAGGAAGATCTCACAGGCCGCCGAGCAACTAGGCCTGTGTGCCACAACTACTGAGCCTGTGCTCTAGAGTCCATGAACTACAACTAGTGAGCCCATGTGCCACAACTACTGAAGCCCACATACCTAGAGCCCATGCTCTGCAAGAAGAGAAGCCACCAAAATGAGGAGCCTAGTGCACCACAACGAAGAGTAGCGCTTGCTCACCGCATCTAGAGAAAGCCTGCATACAGCAACAAAGACCCAACACAGCCAATAAATTAATTAATTAAAAAATCATTCAGACTTGATGGAAAAATCAAAAGCTTTACAGACAAGCAAAAGTTAAGAGAATTCAGCACCACCAAACCAGCCTGACAACAATTGCTAAGGGAACTTTTCTAAGTAGGAAACACAAGAGAAAGAAAAGACCTACAAAAACAAACCCAAAACAATTAAGAAAATGGTAATAGGAACATACATGTCAATAATTACCTTAAATGGAAATGGATTAAATGCTCCAACCAAAAGACAGAGACTGGTTGAATAGATACAAAAACAAGACCCTTACATAAGCTGTCTACAAGAAACCCACTTCAGACCAAGGGACACATATAGACTGAAAGTAAGGGGATGGAAAAAGATATCCCATGCAAATGGAAGTCAAAAGAAAGCTGGAGTAGCAATACTCATATCAGACAAATTAGACTTGAAAGTAAAGACTATTACAAGAGGCAAGGAAGGACACTACATAATGATCAACGAATCAATCCAAGAAGATATAACAATTGTAAATAACTATGCACCCAACATAGGAGCACCTCAATACATAAGGCAAATGCTAACAGCCATAAAAGGGGAAATCGACAGTAACACAATAGTAGTAGGAGACTTTAACACCTCACTTACATAAATGGACAGATCATCCAAACAGAAAATAAATAAGGACACACAACTTTAAATGAAACATTAGACCATGTCGACTTAATTGATATTTATAGGACGTTCCATCCAAAAACTACAGAATACACTTTCTTCTCAAGTGCATATGGAACATTCTCCAGGATAGATCAGATCTTCGGTCACAAATCAAGCCTCGGTAAATTCAAAAAAATTGAAATCATTCAAGAAAATTCTCTGACCACAATGCCCTGAGACTAGATATCAATTACAGGGAAAAAACTGTAAAAAATACAACCACATGGAGGCTAAACAATTCACTATTAAACAACCAAGAAATCACTAAAGAAATCAAAAAGGATATGGAAAAATACCTAGAAACAAATAACAATAAAAACACAATGACTCAAAACCTATGGGATGCAGCAAAAGCAGTTCTAAGAGGGAAGTTTATAGCAATACAATCCTACCTCAAAAAACAAGAAAAATATCCAATAAACAACCTAACCATACACCTAGAACAATTAGAGAAAAGAAAACAAAAAAACCCCAAAGTGAGAAGAAGGAAAGAAATCATAAAGATCAGATCAGAAAAAAATGAAAAAGAAAGGAAGGAAACAATAGCAAAGATCAATGAAACTAAAAGCTGGTTCTTTGAGAAGATAAACAAAACTGATAAACCATTAGGCAGATTCATCAGGAAAAAAAGGGAGAAGATGCAAATCTACAGACTTAGAAATGAAAAAGGAGAAGTAACAACAACAGAAATACAAAAGATCATGAGAGACTACTACAAGCAGCTATATGCCAATAAATTGGATAACCTGGAAGAAATGGATAATTTCTTAGAAAAGTACAATCCTCCAAGATTGAACCAGGAAGAAATAGAACATATGAACAGACCAATCACAAGTATGGAAATTGAGATTGTGATTAAAAATCTCCCTACAAACAAAAGCCCAGGGCCAGATGGCTTCACAGGCGAATTCTATCAAAGATTTCGAGAAGAGCTAACACCTGTCTTTCTCAAACTCTTCCAAAATATAGTAGAAGGAGGAACACTCCCAAACTCATTCTACCAGGCCACCATCACCCTGATACCAAAACCAGGCAAAGATGTCACAATAAAAGAACATTATAGGCCAATATCACTGATGAATACAGATGCAAAAATCCTCAACAAGGGGCTTCCTAGGTGGTGCAGTGGTTAAGAATCTGCCTGCCAATGTAGGGGACACAGGTTCGATCCCTGCTCCAGGAAGATCCCACATGCAGTGGAGCAACTAAGCCCCTGTGCCACAACTATTGAGCCTGCGCTTTAGAGCCTGTGAGCCACAACAGTTGAGCCCATGTGCTGCAACTACTGAAGACCACGCGCCTAGAGCCTGTGCTCCGCAACAAGAGAAGCCACGGCAATGAGGAGTCTGCGCACCACAACGAAGAGTAGCCCCCACTCACCACAACTGAAGAAAGCCCACGCACAGCAAAAAAAAGACCCAACATAACCAATAAAATAGATGAATAAATAAATAAATTTATTAAAAAAAAACCTCAACAAAATACTAGCTAACAGAATCCAACAGCACATTCAAAAGATCATACACCATGATCAAGTGGGGTTTATCCCTGGCATGCAAGGATTCTTCAATATACGTAAATCAATCAGTGTGATACACCATATTAACAAATTGAAGGATAAACACCATGTGATAATCTCATCAGACGCAGAAAAAGCTTTTGACAAAATTCAACATCCATTTATGACAAAAACTCTCCAGAAAATGGGCATAGAAGGAAATTACCTCAACATAATAAAAGCCATATATGACAAACCAACAGCCAACATCATCCTAAATGATGAAAAACTGAAAGCATTCCCTCTAAGGACAGGAACAAGACAGGGGTGTCCGCTCTCACCATTATTATTCAACATAGTTTTGGAAGTTTTAGCCACAGAAATCAGAGAAGAAAATGAAATAAAAGGAATCCAAATTGGAAAAGAAGAAGTAAAACTGTCACTCTTTGCAGATGACATAATATTATACATAGAAAACCCGAAAGACTACCAGAAAACTGCTAGCACTAATTGATGAATTTAGTAAAGTAGCAGGATACAAAATTAATGCACAGAAATCTCTTGTATTCTTATACACTAACAATGAAAGAGCAGAAAGAGAAATTAAGGAAACTCTCCCAATTATCACTGCAACATAAAAGAATACAATACCTAGGCATAAACCTGCCTAAGGAGGCAAAAGACCTGTATACAGAAAACTATAAGACACTGACGAAAGAAATCAAAGACGATACAAACAGATGGAGGGACATACCATGTTCTTGGACTGGAAGAATCAATGTTGTGAAAATGACTATCCTACCCAAAGCAACTTACAGATTCAAAGCAATCCCTATCAAATTACCAATGGCATTTTTCACAGAACTAGAACAAGAAATTTTATGATTTGTATGGAAATGCAAAAGACCCCAAATAGCCAAAGCAATCTTGAGAAGGAAAGATGGAGTTGGTGGAATTAGGCTTCCTGACTTCAAACTATACTAGAAGGCCACAGTGATTAAGATAGTATGGTACTGGCACAAAAACAGAAAGGAAGATCAATGGAACAGAAAAGAGAACTTAGAGGTAAACCCAAGCACATATGGGCATCTTATCTTTGACAAAGGAGGCAAGAATATCCAATGGAAAAAAGACAGCCTCTTCAACAAGTGGTGCTGGGAAAATTGGACAGCAACATGTAAAAGAATGACATTAGAACACTTCCTAACACCATACACAAAAATAAACTCCAAATGGATTAAAGACCTACATGGAAGGCCAGACACTATAAAACTCCTAGAGGAAAACATAGGAAGAACACTCTATGATATACATCAAAGCAAGATCCTTTTTGACCCACCTCCTAGAATCATGGAAATAAAATCAAGAATAAACGAATGGGACCTCATGAAACTTAAAAGCTTTTGCACAGCGAAAGAAACCATAAAGACAAGAAGACAACCCTCAGAATGGGAGAAAATACTTGCCAATGAAGTGACAGACAAAGGATTATTCTCCAAAATATACAAGTAGCTCATGTAGCTTAATACCAAAAAAGCAAATAACCCAATCCACAAACAGGCGGAAGACCTAAATAGACATTTCTCCAAAGAAGACATACAGATGGCCAACAAACATGGAAAGATGCTCAACATCACTAATTATTAGAGAAATGCAAGTCAAAGCCACAATGAGGTATCACCTCACACCCATCAGAATGGCCATCATCAAAACATCTAGAAACAATAAATGCTGGAGAGGGTTTGGAGAAAAGGGAACTCTCCTGCACTGTTGGTGTGAATGTAAGCTAGTACAGCCACTATGGAAAACAGTTTGGAGATTCCTTAAAAAACTAAAATTGGAACTACCATATGACCCAGTAATCCCACTACTGGGCATATAGCCAGAGAAAACCATAATCCAAAAAGAAACATGTACCATAATGTTCCTTGCAGCACTATTTACAATAGCCAGCACATGGAAGTAACCCAAATGATGCCCATCAACAGATGAATGGATAAAGAAGATGTGGCACACATATACAATGGAATATTACTCAGCCATAAAAAGGAATGAAATTGAACTATATGTAATGAGGTGGATAGACCTAGAGACTGTCATACAGAGCGAAGTAAGCCAGAAAGAGAAAAACAAATACAGTATGCTAACTCATATATATGGAATCTGAAGAAATGGTACTAATGAATCCAGTGACAGGGCAAAAGTGGAGATACAGATGTAGAGAATGGACTTGAGGACACGGAGCTGGGGTGGGGGGTGAAGGGAAAGTTGGGACAAAGTGAGAGAGTAGCATAGACATATTTACACTACCAACTGTAAAACAGATAGCTAGTGGGAAGTTGCTGTATTACAAAGGGAGATCAGCTTGATGATGGGTGATGCCTTAGAGGGCTAGGATGGGAGGGAGTCACAGGAGGGAGGGGATATGGGGATATATGTATAAATACAGCTGATTCACTTTGGTGTACCTCAAAAACTGGCACAAGAGTGTAAAGCAAATATATTCCAATAAAGAGCTTAAAAAAAAAAAAAAAAGAAATCAATAGTACTCGTACCTATGACCAATTAGATCTGATGAGTAAGAGGGAAGAAGGCATGTCTCATGAGAAGATAACTGAGTCATTTAACAAGCGGTGACTGCCCAAATCATATATACTAGGAAATTCGCTAAGAGCTAGAGACACAATTGTTGAACAAGACAAACACCATCCCTGAACTTAAGAATTATCTATTGGGTTAATAACAAATTGTTGAGTAATTTCAATACAGCAGAAGTACAATAATAAAAAAAAAGCAAAAGGGATGAACCTAAGGGAATTTTTTAAAAATTACAAAACAGGAGTGACCAATTTCATCAAATGACACCAAGTCAAGTAAAACGAGAACCTAAAAGAGCAGGCAATCAAAAAATTAATAAAGATGTTTACCAGAATAGTTTCAACTAGGGAGTTGAGAAGAAGCCTTGCTACAGTATGTGTGCTTAAGAGTGGTTAAATTATTGAAAATTAGCAACATGTGAAATGAAATGCTACTAAAATAAAATCTTAAAGACTTTGTTTAACATATTGTCTCCTAGGAGCCTTTCTATAAAACTGTCAATACTGCCTTTCTTTACATAGTTGTGTATGCTTGCTACTGAGTTTTTAAAAATTAAATACTTCACTGTCTAGAGATACATGCATGGGTGATAATACTATAAAAAAAGCAAAAGAATGAATAACCCAAAAAAGAGGATAGTGGTTACCTCTGGGGCTATGGGGTTCAAATGGGCATGGGCCCACAAGCAGATTCCAAGGTCCTGAAAAATGTCATAATTTTTGACCTGGGTGGGTAACTAGGTATTCATTTTGTCACTATTTTTTAAACCACACATGTGCATTTGGCCATTCTTATGCATAAAATACATTTCATAAAAATGTTTAATATATATAAAGCTGAGATAAGAGGCAAATCAAGCAAAAACCTAACTTTGAAAGAACTGAAACTAAAATAGAACTACAAATTTAACTGCACCAAGTCTCACTTTTACATGATATTTTATCAAAATAAAAATTTCAGGGATTTCTTTGGTGGTGCAGTGGTTAAGAATCTGCATGCCAATTCAGGGGACAAAGGTTTGATCCCTGGTCCAGCAAGATCCCACATGCTGCGGAGCAACTAAGTCCATGCACCACAACTACTGAGCCCACGCATGGCAACTACTGAAGCCCACAAACTCTGGGGTCCACGTGCCACGATGACTGGAGCCAGTGCTCCAAAACGAGAAGCCACCATAATGAGAAGCCTTTGCACCACAACGAAGACCCAATGAAGCCAAAAAAATTAATAAATAAATAAATTCTAGTTTGCAAATACATTACTGAGAGGGATTTTTCTCTGGTTTTCAAGTAATTTCAGTTGCAAAAGAAAACACCTTCAATTCACAAATCTATTTTTTATTCAGACGTAAATTTTCTTAGAATTATTTTTATATAACATAAGCTTAAGTCTAGCATAAAGTCAATCTCCCAGACGCAATTTTACATGCGTCAAACTTATGAAGACAAAAGCAATTTACTTTAAAAACACAAACGCACACAAACAAATCAGAAAACACCTTATATAGTCTCCCCGAAGTTTACATTTTTAGCTATAAAAATAAAAACTATAAGAATAAACGTTGCTTACCTGTTCCCTACTGAATCTTGAGAGATCTGAAAGTTTGGAATAATAGAAGAAACACCATATTCATCTTGATACTTCTTACAAGATTTGTAATGATGTCTCATGCGATAGAATTTAATCTGAAAATTATTGATTAAAATGTAATCACTTTCAAAAGAACAAATATTACATGATTCCATTTATATGAGGCAGAAGAGAATTCATAAAGTAGAATATAGGTTACTAGAGGGGACAGGGAGTGGGGAACAGCAAGTTACAATTTAACAGATACAGAGTTTCTGTTTGTGATGAAAAAATTCTGGAAGTGGACAGTAGTGACTGTTATACAATGTACTTAATGAATATACTTAATGCCACTGTACTGTACACCTACTGCACTCTGTTCATTTGATGCCTCATACAGATTGTGTGTATATGTGTGTGTGTAAATATATGATATATATATATCATATACATATGTTTTCTTACCAAATGGAAATATATATATGTATATTTACTGTATAAAAAAATAAAATTTACCATCATCTTTCACTTATAAAAAAATAAAACTTTAAAAAAAGGTATGCTTTACTTTATGTATATTTTACCATAATAAAAATAAATTAAAAAAATTTTTAATGTAACGTGACTTTTAATTTAAAAAGAAACTCATAAGACTTGAGCTATTGCCAATAAGAGGGAAAAAAACAAGACAAAAATAGATAATTAAACATTCCATTTAAACAAAAGTGTTTTTTTTTTTAAGTAAATGTTTAATTCTTAAATAGGAGCTGAAAATAAGCAGTAAGTTTCTGTCCATTAGATGCAGAGACAATGGAGATGAGTCCAACTGTCCATAAACTCATTGTAAAAATTAACAAGTAGTATTACACTTGAAAAAAAATACTATTAATAGAAAAAAATATATTATAAATATTAAGAGGTTGCCTCATGGCAGTGGGCATCTTTTTATTTCTTTAACTACTGCAACCTGGCAGAGTTAGAAAGTGCTTTAAAAAACTAAGTTCCCAAGTTAACTCTTGGAACACTTTTCAGTTTCTCTCTGAGGAGCAGAGCCAGAAACCTCTCAAATGTATTTTCCAGCTTCACTTCATTGCCCTGTCAGTTAACATCTCCCTCAAAGAGATGAAAAAGCAGATATGTCTTGTGTGAATGCATGAAATAGCAACTGGTTTTGCTCACTGACTTTATTAGCTGTTTGAAAAAGTGGCTGTGATAAATCCATAAATAAATGAATATACTCAAAGCCTAACCACCTCGCACCATTTCACTCCCTCTCCAAATGATAAAATCAAATCCAGATAGGAGAATTAATGTCAGTGATCTGCCAATACCTGATTTTTCCCACCTGTTCCTTAAGAAAGCAAAGTCAAATATTTTGTAATTTCTTAGGTAAACACATAAATACCCAAGTACAGTGGGCAGCTAGAAAGTTCCCCTTGACTACATAAATCCATTTGGCCCATTTCTACATGCAAAATTGCAATAATAATGCTACCACCACAGAAACTATTTAAGGGCTGAATTTGTACCAGCATAGGGTTATGAGTTGAATGCCAGTTTGTTCATTCAGTTCACTTAGAAGGTAATCAATAAGGGATTATTTTGAAAAAAATGCCATGCTGAAAATTTTGGCAAATACAGAAACTATCACTCAGTCTCTGTTTTCAGTAAGTTCATAATCTAGTAAGATCTATAGCCATAGCTCTTCTGGCCTTTTCTACCAATTCCCAACCTAAATAATTTCTCTTCAAAACAGTACGCAACAAGACAATTCAAACAGAAATTTCAAAGTAGAAACGTAACTTTCAAAGAAGAACTATATCACATTTACCTGTTTTGCACAGCATCTGCAGCTACCAGAAAACTTCCTCATGATGTTTTCAAGGTCTAAGGCCCGTTCAGGACAGGCTCTCTCTCTTCTGGTCACATTTCCACGACAGAGGGGACAATGTATTCCGCTTTCTCTCATTGCAGTCAGGAAACATTTTCTACAGAAACTAAACCAAACATTTGTGACATGTTAACTACAGAAAAAAGTACTCTTTTCATTTTGATGATTAAATATAGCAGTTATGGATACATAATCATGCTAGGCTATCTGTATGTACATAAATCTAGAATTTTCTAAACTGTATATGAATTTCTCAGTTATAAGACTAATGTCTGGACTAGATGGGAATGTAAAAGAAACTACACTCAAATCTGCTTTTACAACCTTTAATACAGGAAAAATAAACATTGTGTAATATTATCAGAGGAAGCATGGTACAAAGGAATGACGGGATATTATCCTGTGTTGTTTAGCAGCTGTGTGATTTTTAGGCAACACACTTAACCACAATGGATCTCCATCTCCTCCCCATACAAAATGAGAGACAATGGACCACATATCAGCTTTGACCTCAAACTCATGTACTTCAAGATGTTGTTCTACAAGATATGACTAGGTCTCCCAAAGAAACTGATTTCAAGATCTGGAAAGGAAGAAAGGAAGGAAGGGAGGGAGGGAGGGAGGGAGGGAGGGAGGAAGGAAGGAAGGAAGGAAGGAAGGAAGGAGGAAAGAAGGAAGGAAGGAAGGAAGGAAGGAAGGAAGGAAGGAAGGAAGGAAGGAAGGAAAGAAGGAAATTAAGAAAGAAAGAAATTAAAAATTAAAAAGTGTAAAGCAATTATACTCCAGTAAAGATCTGAATGAATGAATAATAAAATAAAATAAGATAAAATAAATAAAATAAACTGATTTCAGAAATTCAGGATTATTCAAAGTTATTAAGGCTTCTCTGCTAAGGAAACCAAGTGTTGCCCAAACTTCTGTGGTCAGGATATATGAAACTTCCCACAACAGTGTGCAATGGAACATAATCTGAAAAACACTTAAGAATCCTTCCAGCTCTAAACAACTATAACCAACATTCTAACTGCAACCAAATTCACCAAAATCTTCTCCCCTAACCCAAACAAATACCAAGCTTGATCATCTTGCTTTTAGAAAAGCCAGATAAAAATCAGTCATCTGTACCTAGGATCTAGAATAAGTATACATTTAATCCAAACCCCTATAAATATACTAATCTTCCACATCTATACTAACAAAAGTTGAGAGATAATAATGTGATAACAGATCACACTCAGTTTCCTAACCACGTAGCATTGAACACTTCTTTAAAATCAGTTTCCTCACACATAAGTATCTACACTTGATAGGATTGTTCAGAGGATTAAGATATGTAATGTAGTAAAATGCTTATTACAGTATTTTTGACAGTCAGGAAAGTGCTTAATAAACAGTAGCTAATATCACTAAGGTAGAATTAGAAGTGATCACCAATACATTAAAACATTAAAAATACTCATTATAACCAAGAGTCAAAGAAATGCAAAGTAAGCAAGACCGAGATACTTTTATTCAATTGTCAAAAAATTAGTTTAAAAAAAAATAATATCCAGTGTTAAAGGAGACATAAAGAAATAAGTGCTCTACATTTCTGAATAGCAATTTGTCAATACTTAACAAAATCCTTAGTGAGGGTGTCCCAAAACTCTGAATGCCACTTTGAGCTTTAATAACTTCAGAAGAATAATTACTACAAAGTTACAAAAACCATCATTTTTAAGTTTATTTAAATTAAAAACTGAAATTTTGTTTATATGTTTTGTAAATTTTTAGTAATACATTTTTAATTTAAATTCTTTGTTCCAGTCAATGTTTGCATTCTTTAATCAGAGGACTATAAAAAAGAAAAAAAAAAGAGTCAGACAAAAAACCCTTCACAAGACTAACTGGAACAATAGTCTAGATCATGATACAGTCTACATTAAGGCAAGGGTAGAAAAGAGGGACAGGGGATCTCTATTTTAGAGACATAGTTCTCAATGTCTATGATCGTGTATGAAGGGAACATCCTAAGCTAAAATATAATTTTTTGACAATTACTTGTGGGAGAATGAGAAAGAAAAGCATTTCTAATTTAGAAGACTGGGTAAAAGGTGACTGTATTAACCAAGTTAAGAAACACTGGAAGAGAACAGTGAGTAAAAGGTGACTGTAATGACCAAGTTGAGAAATACTGGAAGTTGGTTTGACAAAAAAGTTCAAGTTTGAAGTACCTACAAAAACCTCAATGGGTGTTACCCAGTAAACAAGTGGAAAGATGGATCTGAAAACTGGGGGGAAAATATGGAAAACAGATAAGGTGAGAAGAGCACTAAAGAAACAATCGAGAGAGATATAAACATTTAAAGAAAGGTTCAGAGAAACAGAACCAAGAGTAAGTAAACTACAAAAAAGAAATAATTAGTAATTAAAGAGATAAAAAATTGAAACTGTCAACAAAGTTCATGCCAACAGAATTCATCACAAAGGGATAACCATGCATAAAACTGGTGCAGCTAAAGGAAGCAGGTTAGTAACTATCAGCAGGTAAAGTAGTCAATACATTAACTTAACGATTACAAATAAAATATAAACATAGAATATTAAAAGATTTTTTGAAACTCGGATGTACAAAACAAAAGCTGTATTTAGGGGGAGTGGATAAAATAAAGCAAAATTTCAAAGCCCGCTTACTCAACACCTAAAATAGTATGTGATAACACTACATACCCACCAGGATGAAAAAAGGTGGAAAATACCAAGTGCTGAGGAGGATGTGAAACCAACCTAAACTTGCATTCAATGCTATAAAAGTGTAAACTGATACAACCATTTTGAAAATTAATACAACCATTTGGGACTTCTGCTGGCGCTGTGGTTAAGAATCCACCTGCCAACGCAGGGGACACAGGTTCGATCCCTGGGCCGGGAAGATATGCCACAGAGCAACTAAGCCCATGCACCACAAGTAATGAGCCTGTGCTCTAGAGCCTGAGAGCTACAACTACTGAGCCTGCGTGCCACAATTACTGAAGCCCTCGAGCCTAAAGCCTGTGCTTCACGACAAGAGAAGCCACTGTAATGAGAAGCATACACACCACGAAGAGTAGCCCCTGCTTGCGACAACTAGAGAAAGCCCACACAGCTACGAAGATCCAATGCAGCCAATAAATTAATTAATTTTTTAAAAAAGAAAGAAAATTAATACAACCATTTGGCAGTATCTAATAAGCCCAGTAATTCCACTCTAAAGTATATACCCAACTGACTTGCATATATGATCAGAAAAAATTTCCTAGAAAGTTCATTGTCACACTATTTGTAATGGCCAAAAGCGAAAACCATACAGATGTCCATCAACAGAATAATGCATAAACAATTACAGCATATTCACAAAATGAAAACTATAGTATCCTGCAATGAGGATGAATTTGGATGAATAATGTTGAGCTTTGGAAGCCAGATACAAAAAACTACAAACTGCATGATCCTACTTTTATAAAGATCAAAGAGCAGGTAAAACTGTATTGTTCAAAGTCAAAATAGTGGTGTCCTGGAAGAAGTGGGATACACTCCTCACAGAAGGGAAGAGCTTCTGAAATGCTGGTGATGCAGTTCTGGAGTTCTGTTGCTCGATATGGGTGTTGAATACACATATGTGCTCAGTTTGAAAAAAATTCACTGAGCTGGACATTTATGATAGGGCACTTTTCTGTTATGAATACTACACTTCAATTTTTTCAATTAGGATAAAAACAAGGGTAAATATGTTTAAACTGTCATAAAAATAGCTAAATTAATCTTCTTACTGGGCATAAAATAAAATAATTTTTAAAAAAAGATCACTAGAAAATTTCCAGAGCTAAAAAATACATCTGCAAAGTAGACAACCAAATGACCAGTACAATGAATTTCTGAAAGACCTTCATCCAGCTAGATCACTAGAAAACCTTAAATAATGATTTTTTTCAACTTCTAGTAGCTTCAAAAGAAAGAATAAAAAACAGATCAGTTACTAAGGAAACAGAATCAGATTAGCATCAAACTCATCAGCAATAACAAACAGATGACAAAACAATAGAACAATGTGTTCAAAGTTCTGAGGGAAGTTCTGATTTATAACCTAGAATTTCATCGTCCGGATACTAAACCATTTGCTTTATGAACCCTAGGTATTTCTGACAATGCAATAAATGCAATACTGAGAAATGATGCATTCTGCAAAATTGCACACTAAAACTTACAGGGCTTGAGGGAAAATGGTTCGGCTAGACTAACCCGTACAACACTGTGACCAGAGGACTAACAAAAACCCAAACAATCCTAATAAAAATAGTAACACATTTTAAAAGACATTTAAGTTCTTAATAAACACTTTAAAGTTTAAAAAAAAAGAGGTGAGGGGTTAGAAAGGAGTGGTTAAAGCTGATAAATTCCAAGAGAGATCTCATGGCCAAACTGAACCAAGAAAAAAATGTATGTTGCACATTTCGTATAGTAGTGTACAATTCTATGGCTAGTTATATTCAGCTGAGTTTTAGCACAGTTTGCTTCAGTTAATGTAACCATCTGCTATGGGCTCAAAACATCAATGGAAAAACCATATAAACCAACTCATTCTGATATATGATATAATCTTATATAAAAACAGAATGTATCATTGTTGAGTCTATCACTTGTCTTTAACCTTGTTTGTGGGCTTTTGATATGGAAATTTTTTTAATTTTTAATATAGTCTAAATTCATTACCTTTTCCTAAAATTAAGGTTTGCGCTTTTATAGTCTTAAGCCTTCCCCTTCTCAAGATCAGGGATATTTCCCTACATTTCCTTCTAAGATGTTTAAGTTTTGCTCATGACATTTAAGGTTTTAATTCACCTGAAAAATATGTTTGTGCATAGTATACAACAGGGATTTCATATGCAGAGCCATTATCCAAATACCATTCTACTGAATAAGCCATCTTTTCCCCCACTGATTTGCCATATCATAGCTATCAAAGATGAAAGTTCTAATATACGTGCCAAACTATTTCTGGGCTCTCTAGTAAGTGTTCTACTGATCATTTATCTACTGCTGAATTAATACCACACCACTGCAATTACTGTAACTTCATAATATGATGTCATGGTATCTGGCAGGGTTGGTTCTATCTCTATGTTCTGCTTTTTCCAAATTATCTCAGTTATTCATGGTCATAAACCACATCATTACAACTTTTTAATCAGTTTTTCAAGTTTTACCAAAACAGTAACATTGAGGTTTTATTGGAATTGCATTAGCTTTTTAAGAATCATCTGAGGGTGAACTGGCATCTTAATTTTATTGAATCATTCTACCCATAAACATGTCATGTCTCTCCACCTATTCAGATTTCTTATGCTTTTCAATAGTTTTTCAACTTTCCCCACAAAAGTCTTGACATTTTTACTAGGCTGTAATAAATATTCTAATTATTTATAAACTGTTTATAGTTTTTGTTGAATTATAGTTTTCTCCTATTAATTTTTTTACCTGATTACCATTGGTATAAAAAAATGTTATTGAATTTTGTTTGCTGTTCTTGTATCCAGAAACCTTTCTGTACTTTCTTATCAGTTCTAATCATTTGTCAGTTGTTTCTCTTAGGTTTTACATGTAGTTTTATCATCTACAAATTATGACAATTTTATCACTTCTGTTTCCATCTTTGTATATCTTATTTCTTCTTTACTCATTGAACCGCCTAAAGCCTGAAATACAATGTCAAATGGTAGGAGTGATACAAATATCCTTGTCTAGTTCTGGACTAGAAAAGTACATAGGGTCCACTATTCAGTACATTTGCTATAGATTTTAGGGAAGCTCCTTAATTAGAATAAAAGAAAGTTCTATTCTATTCCTAATTTGCTATGATATTTTATAATGAAATGTTGAATTCTATCAGCATCTACTGAAATGACCATATGCTTTCAACAAACAAATTCTTTTCCTAATTGAAGGTCTTCTTCATTATGTGATCTTCAGTGAAAATTAGTTAATTTGAAAGGATTAAAAATTGTGGGACTTCCCTGGTGGCACAGTGGTTAAGAATCTGCCTGCCAATGCAGGGGACAGGGGTTCAATCCCTGGTCCAGGAAGATCCCAAATGCCTCAGTGCAACTAAGCCCATGTGCCACAACTACTGAGCCTGCACTCTAGAGCCCTCGGGCCACAACTAATGAAGCCCAGGAGCCTAGAGCCCATGCTCTGCAACAAGAGAAGCCACCACAATGAGAAGCCTTTGCACCGCAACAAGACTAGCCCCCACTCACCACAACTACAGAAAGCCCACACACAACAATGAAGATCCAATGCAGCCAAAAATAAATAAATAAATAAACACAAAGAAAAATTGTGGGTCTGTTAATTCCTCCCAACAATTCTGTCAGTTTCCATCTAAAGTTATGTTGGTAACTGCAAAAAAGTTCATGATTATTCCTTTTATCCACATGAAATGACTTTCTTTCTTGTAATGCTATCTGAATTAAATTGCCCAATATTAATATTTCCATGCCAGCTTTCTTTTAGCTGACAGAGAAATATAAAGACTCAGAAAAGCTCTCTGAAAGACTCAGTTCTGCTGTAAAATGACACACAGATTCCTAGAAATCACTTCACTATACAAAATCATCCAACAAAACCCACAGAGCTTATGGGAAAAACAGGGTTGGGCACAACACTCAAATGAACACATCCAAAAGAATACTCTATATAGGTTACAGACACATTCACATTTAAAAGTTTTAACTTAGCCTAAAAAAAATACACACTACTCATCACAATAACTGTTAAAGAATATTTTAGCTTTATTCTAGTTTTATATTCCCTAAGGGAAATACTGGAAGCAAATATGAATACAATTTATATGTATACTATGCTATCATTTGTGTAAAAAGAGGGAGGGGAAAGAACATATGTTCATATCTGCTTATGTATACACAAAATGTCTGAAAGGACACCAAAGAAATCAATAGCGATATACACCAGGGAATTGTGGGCCAGAGAAGGCAAGGAGTGACAGCAGGAATAAGGAAATTTGAGGGAGTTCTCTGGTGGCCTAGTGGTTAGGATTCCAGGCTTTCACTACTGTGGCCTGCGTTCAATCCCTGGCTGGGGAACTGATATCCTGAAAACTGTGTGGCACGGCCAAAAAAAAATCCTAAATCAAATCTTACTAAGCACAACTGTCCTTTATTTTATTTTTTTAAACAACAAATGGTAGTAATTTATTTTTTGTTGTTGTTTATTTTTAATTAACTTATTTATTTATTGGCTGCGTTGGGTCTTCGTCGCTGCACACAGGCTTTCTCTAGCTGTGGTGAGCAGGAGCTACTCGTCATTGTGGTGCATGGGACTCCTCGTTTCGGTGGCTTCTCTTATTGTGGAGCACAGGCTCTACGCACTCGGACTTCAGTAGTTGTGGCACACAGGCTCTAGAGCGCAGGCTCAGGAACTGTGAAACACAGAATTAGTTGCTTCATGGCATGCGGGATCTTTCTGGAGCAGGGATCGAACCCGTGTCCCCTGCACTGGCAGGTGGATTCTTAACCACTGCTCCATCAGGGAAGTCCCACAACTGTCCTTTAAATAGATACTAAAACTACTTCTTGAAGATTGGCAAAAACATATCTTAGAAAGCAAAAATGATTTACAAAGGTGCAAAAGCAATTTAATGGAGAAAAGATAGACTTTTTAATAAATGATGTTGGAGCAACTGGAAACCTATAGGCCAAAAAACTGAATCCCATTCAAGTCTGCCCCTTTATATAAAAATTAACTCAAAACAGATCACAGATTGTAGTAAACTGGGTAATGGCCATCCAAAGATATATTCACTTCCTAATTCCCAGAACAAGTTAATATCACCTTATATGGTAACAGATCTGATTATTGTTAAAGATCCGGGGATGAGGAAATTAGCGGGGATTATCCAGGTGAGTCCTAAATGTCACCACAAGTGTCTTTATAAGAGAAGCAAAGGAAGATCTGACACAAACATAAAAGAGAGCCATATTGAGATGGAGGCAAAGACTGGAGTGATGTGACCCCCAGCTCCTCAAGTCCATGCCAACACCTTGATTTTGGCCCACTGAAATTGATTTAGAACTTCTAGCTTCCAGAACTGTGAAAAAATTTATTTATGTTGTTTTAAGCCACAAAATTCGTGGGAATTTGTTACAGCAGCCCTAAAAAACCAATACAGAGCTCAATGTAAAACGTTAAACCATAAAACTTTTAGAAAAAAATAGAAAATATTCACAATACAGAGTTACACAGAGTTCCTAGACTTAACATTAAAAACACATTCCATAAAAGGAAAAAATGATAAAGTGGACTTCACAAAAATTTAAAATGTTTGCTGTGCATTTAACATTTGTCTTTTAAAATGTTAAAAAAAGACAGGACTTCCCTGGTGGCACAGTGGTTAAGAATCCACCTGCCAATGCAGGGGACACGGGTTCAATCCCTGGTCCAGGAAGATCTCACATGCCTTGGAGCAACTAAACCCATGTGCCATAACTATTGAGCCCACATGCCACCACTACTGAAGCCAGCGTGCCTAGAGCCTGTGCTCTGCAATAAGAGAAGCCACCACAATGGGAAGCCCATGCACCGCAACAAAGAGTAGCCCCTGCTCACCACAACTAAAGAAAGCCCGCATGAAGCAACAAAGACCCAATGAAGCCAAAAATAAAAACTAATTTATAAATTGAAAAAAAAAATACAAAACGCAAAAACCATTCAAAGACTGGAAAAAAATATTTGTAAACCATGTATCTAACAAAGTAGTATCTAAAATACATAAATAAGTCTCAAAGCTCAAAAGTCAAAAAACGAATGATCCAATTAAAACATAGGCAAAAGACATTGAAGAGACATGATTTTTACCTAAGAAGACATACAAATAGTAAACACATGAGAAGATGTCCAACATCATTAGCCATTAGTAAAATACAAATTAAAATCATGAGGTATCACTATACACATTTAAATGGCTTAAATTTTAAAACAATGACAACATGAAATGCGGGTGAAGATGCAAAGAAACTGGATCACTCATACATTGCTGGTGGAAATATAAAATGGTACAAGAACTGTGGAAAACAGTTTGGCATTTTTTTAAAAGACAAAATATGCAACCACCATATACCCCAATAATTGCATTCTTGTGGATTTATCCTAGAGGAATGAAGGCTTATGTTCACACAAAAACCTGTATACAAGAACCTGAATATTTATACAGCAGCTCTATTTGTAATGTCAAAAACTGGCCATGCCAGACTTCCTTCAGTGGATGAATGTTTAACCATATTGTGGTACATCCATATCACATATGGATACAAACTCACCAAAAGGAACTAATGATAACACAGCAACCTGAATCTCCAGAGAACTGTACTGTGTGAAAAAAGAAATTCCAAAAAGTTACATGTTGTTTGATTCCATTTATATAACATTATACAACATTCTTTTTTTGTTAACAGCTCTATTGAGATATAATTCACACACCATACCCCATTCATCCATTTAAAGTGTAACATTTCAGTGGGGTTTTTTTTTTTTCACTGTATTTACAGAGTTGTGCAATATTTAAGATTCTTGAAATGACAAAATCATAGAAATAGAAAACATGAGAATATTAGTGCTTGGCAGCAGTTAAGGAGGGACAGGGTAAGATCAAGAGGAAAGTGGGTGTGGCCATAAAAGAGCTATGTGAAGAATCTTTGTGGTGATGGAAATGTTCTTTATCTTTACTCTATCGATGTAGATATCCTGGCTTTATTTACAAGACATTACCATTAGCAGAAATTGGGTCGGGGTACACAATTTTTTCTGTATTATTTCTTACAACTACATGTGAATCTACAATGGTATCAAAATAAATAGTTTAACTTATCCATATATTACAATGCATATTCACTCAATAAATATGTACTAAGTACTTACTACATAACAGAACTAGGGATATATCAGGGAACAAAAGTGATGAAAACCCCTACCCTGATGTGACATAGCATTGTGTGCACGCAGGTTCTTGTGGCAAGTTTGTGTGCATATACTATATCCAAAAACATTTACGAAGGCATATTATACTATGCTAAAAATAGCAAAAGTAATTAACAAAAGTGAAGAATCCCCAAAGAATCAAATTACTTTAAGAGTTCAAATATACTGAAAAGACTTTGAAAACAATGGAAAAGGAATGCCCTCTAAGAAATACTGAGGTCAACTAAATAAGATAGGCAAATTAATAAAGATTCAAAAGCACACATCACATATCTCAGTAGATTCCAGGTAAATCCAGAAATGGACAATTTTTTTTAAAAGATTCAAGAAATAGAAAAACTGGAATAGCATTATAACTTTAAAGAGAATCAAGTATCTCAAATCTGAATGTATAAGATATAATATACCAAAAGCAAAGCAACTGAGAGAAAAATAATGTAAAGTAATAAATTACAATAGATGATTATTAAATCATAGTCATAGAAATGATCACAAATGTACCTTAAGCACACTCTGAACAGTAAAATTAAAAATCAGTATATGAAAATATGGAAAAATACACACAGCCTCGATAGCAATTAAAGAAACAAACTTTAAAGTGAGCTTCAGACACCATTATGAACCATATTAAACTAACAAAATATTGCTTAAAAAAAAAACTGGCAAAGATGATGCAACATAGACATACTTTAATGTATTAATAGCATTGTGTAACTTAGCCCAATTTTGTGGAAAGCAACATGACATCCATACAAAGAGCAGTAACTATTTACTGAACACTTAATATGCGCTAGGCAGGGTTCCAGAAACATTACATACATTATCTTGAATTCTTAAGAATAAATAAATGTTTTAAAAGTTCCTTCATTTTACAGACAAGGAAACTAAGACTTTAAAAATAAATAAACCTATGAGAGACTGAAAGCAAGATGCTTCTTCATTGAAAAACAAGGCCCTGCATGTTCCCTCTACCTCAGGGTCTTTGCCCAGAATGTTCCCTCACCCCAAAATACTCTATTACACAAACACAACCCTCCACAAATTAACACCTACACATCACTTAAATCTCAGCAATAATTTCACTTCCTCAAGAAAGGTCTTTACTTACTCATCCACCCACCAACCCACCTAGATCTGATCCCCTTTTTACACTCTCTCTCTCTTTAAACCTATGAATTTGTAACCACACATTTATGAATGTTTATCTGAATTAAAATGTGTCTCACCAATGCCAGTTCTGAGGGCAGGGATCCTATCTAACTGTATACCACTGTATGCCCAGCACTGTAACACAGAGCTGGGCACCTAGTAGGCATTCATTAATATTTGTTAAAGCAATGAATGCTAATTTACCTTAATCTAGTCCAAAAATTTACTTAATCCAAGATATAATCCACAGTCCTCAAATCAAAAAACCATGAGCATCTTCCATGTACAAAACACTTCAACAGAGCTATAATCATCCTTGTGTGACACAGCAGACAAATTCCCTTGTATTTACCCTCTGACCCAGAAATTCCACTTGTGAAAATTTATCTTACAGGAAAAACTCTCACATGTGAAATGGTATTCATACAAGCTTAATCATTGTGGCATTATTTGTAACAGCAAAAAACTGGAAACAACCTAACTGTCCACGGATAAGAGACTGGATAAATTAATAATGATATATAAAACAATGGAATACTAGAACACTAAATATGTCCCATGGGGTCAGGAATTTTTGTCTGTTTTTTTTGAAAACTACATTAGTATTGTTGGCACACAATGGAGACTCAGTGTTGGCTGACTGAATGAATGAAAACTCTACAAACAAACGAAAAAAAAAAAGAGAGAAAAAAGGCCCTTTACATACTGATATAGAATGACCTCCAATACAGTAAAATGAAAATAGCAAGGTAGAAAAGAATGTATATATTACGCTGTTCTCTGGAAGAACATATAAGGTAACAGTGATTGTGGGAGACAGTCATATTACTTCCTTTTGTATCTTTAAAATTGTGAATTACAATATTCTCCATTCACAATAATACCTTTGATATAAAATATCTGGACCAAAAAACTTGAAATAGATTCCTTCTGTTTAAAATAATAATCTAGCTTTTTGTGTTAGATGCTGTAGTTATTAAAGATAATTTTATATCTTTATGGGTTTTGAAAACTGTAAAACACACATACAAGATTATTATTATCATTCACAAACATTACCTCATTTGGCCCTTGTAACAATCCTGTTAAACAGGCTGTTTTATGGAGAAGAAAACGGACTGAAAGGAGTTAAATGACTTGACCAAGTGATACAGCTAGTAAGCTGTGGTCTCCCAACACAAGTCCATTCATACATTTATTCAATACCAAATGCATACAGTAGGCTCAGGTAAGTAAAAGTAGACCTGGGTTGCTGCCTTTTAAGAGCTTACACTCTAGGGACTTCCCTGATGGTCCAGTGGTTAGGAGTTCACTTTCCAATGCAGGGGACTTGGTTTCAATCCCTGGTTGGGGAACTAAGATGCTGCAGGGCAACTAAGCCTGTGCACCACAACTACTGAGCTCATGCACCAGAACTAAAGAGAAGCCCACACGCCACAAGGAAGAGCCTGCGTGCCGCAACAAAAGATCCCGTGTGCCACAGCTAGGACCTAATGCAGCCAAAAATAAATAGGTAAATAAATATTTTTTAAAATTGTTAAAAAGAACTTACAATCTAACTGGTAAGAATTACATCAGTCAAATCAACTGATTCCAAAAATATTATGACTATAAACTGTGGTAAGAGGTATAAACAAAGTTATTCAGGTCTTTTTATCTCCATTCTACTGTTCCTTCCTCTGTACCATCAACTACGTTTCTTCAGATATAAAACTGCTTATTCCTCATCTCCCTTTTGCTAGACTATCTGAATTTGCTAGACAGAGCTTATTTCAAAACAAAATAGAAAGCAGAGGAAAAAAGGTGCAAATCAAGATTACTAAAACTATTTCGATGTATCAAAGGAGGCTGCATCTTTAGGATAGTGAAACAACTTAAAAGGTTATCTTTAAGTTTCTCCCAACTTCATTTTTTTTAATATTTATTTATTTGGCTGTGCCGGGTCTTTGTTGCGGCAGGTGGACTCCTTAGTTGTGGCATGAGAACTCTGAGTTGCAGCATGCATGTGGGATGGAAGCCAGGCCCCCTGCATTGGGAGTTGGAGTTTTAACCACTGGACCACCAGAGGAGTCCCCTTCCCAACTAGCAAATGCCACATTAATTTTTCTTATCTGTAATCCAAACAGGCTGATCAACAGACATTGGGAGAAAAAAGCAACTTTACCATCCACCAAGCTCCTGCTTTTAGTATTAATTAATTTAAATCTGGTACCTTTTACCTTTCTAGTCTATAAACAGTCATTTCCCAAAATAACTTAAACTTTTTAAAAAATCAGATATTTTAAGTTAGTCTTCGAGTCTTAAAATCAAGTCAATCTTCTGTTACACAATTAAAGAGCACAGTTTTTTTTTAAATTATACCACTTTACAAATAACTATTTTTCTAGAGGATTTAGATAATGTCTTAAAAATCTTAAGAAAAACAGATTGCCTAGAGCAGCATTTATTAAAGTCAGCAAGAACCCATATGAGCCTGGCTTTCAGAATTATAACAAGTACATAGGAAAGAAGATATTTTGAAAATACGTATTTAGAGCATGACTGCCCAAACAGTATACCATTAAAGCTGTTCAAATTATAAGAAATATTAAGTGAAAATTCAGGGACTAGACAATCCAAAGCAGGTCAGTAAAGAATCATACAAATCTGTGCTTAATGAGAAGCGGAAGCTGATCTGTATTAGTTCATTTTAAAAGATGCTTCCTGGGACTTCCCTGGTGGTCCAGCGGTTAAGACTGCATTCCCAATGCAGGGAGCACGGAACTAAGATCCCACATGCTGCCTGGCATGGCCAAAAAAATAAAATAAAAATAAAAAATAAAAGATGCATACTTACATATATGCCCTGAAGCAAACAGATTAGATTTCCATTTTTAAGACTCTGCCAAGGCATCAACTTGTTATTATACATAATTTTCATTGTGATAGAGCTTACTTCTAAGAGTGCACAGAGTTATTTCCTTAGCCATTCAAAATAAAGGAGAGTTTTAATTCAAAGAGTCTTTGAAGATTACAAAGGAGAAAAACAAGAGATAAATACCTTATCAGTCTGTACCTTCTGAAACATTACCTGCTCAATTTTAATATCCTTAATTCATATTTACGTGTTTTTCAAAACATCTGGCCACTCTAAGACATCTGACACTGCTGACTACCTTTTCCTTAAAATTCTTCTGGGTCTCCCATCACACTCTATCTTCGTTTTCTTCCTATCCTGTCCATTCCTTCTCAGGCTGCACTTTTTTCCAATCCACATCTAAGTATATATTCTCTAGCACTTCGTTCTATCTATATCTCTGCTATCTTTCAATTTATACACCTCCTCCGGTGGCTACATCCATACTCACAGCTTTAGCTCCATGTACTCCAGCTCTACGTATATACACTTACCTACTGGACATACAAGCATCAAATCTTAACACAATCTCTTTAAAATGTCAGGAATCTCTTCTCTCCCCTTCCTCTATCGTTACCTTGGTTCAGGTTCTAATCATTTCTCTCTATGATAGCACTGATGACCTCTTCACTAGTCTCACCAGTACCAAGCTAGACGAGGCTAGTAATTAGTAAGCATTCTAAAATTTAAAGGTGACCATGGGACTTCCCTGATGGCGCAGTGGTTAAGAATCCACCTGTCAATGCAGGGAACACAAGTTCAATCCCTGGTCCAGGAAGATCCCACAGGCGGCTAAGCAACTAAGCCCGTGTGCCACAACTACTGAGCCTGCATGCCACAACTACTGAAGCCCGAGCACCTAGAGCCTGTGCTCCGCAACAAGAGAAGCCACTGCAACGAGAACCCCGTGCAGTGCAACTAAGAGTAGCCCCTGCTTGCCACAGCTAGAGAAAGCCCGTGTGCAGCAACGAAGACCCAACGCAGCCAAAAATAAATAAACAATAAATAAAATTTTTAAAAAAATTTAAAGGTGACCATGCTGCTCCCCTGCCAAAATTATTCAGTAGGTCTCTGTGGCTTTCAGGAAGAAGTTCAAATTGGCATGCACAGCAAATTCCTGTCAATATCTCTAGGCTCCATCTCTACTACACTCACCTTTTGGCCAAATTCTGTTATCCAGATAGAGTCATCCTCTGTAACCCCTCCTTGCCTCTGCATATGCTGTAAACCTAATGAGGGTATTCCCCAACAAACCCTGAATAGCAATTCTGACCTAAAGTATTACTTCATCTGGGAAATCTCTTCTGTACTCATAGGCTAATTTAGATACCTGCTTCTCAATGCTCACACACAAATTTTCCTCCTCAATTTCTTCCATACCAATCACATTCATGTACAGGTCTTCTCCATTAGACTATTAACATTCTCCAGAGAAAGAGCACTTTGTGTTGTTTTGGCCACGCAGCATGTGGGATCTTAGTTCCCCCACCAGGGTTCGAACCAGTGCCCACTGCATTTGAAGTACAGAGTCTTAACCACTGGATCACCAGGGAAGTCCCAGAGAAAGAGCACTTTGTATTCCCTGTACCTGACACACAGAAGGCATCTGACAATTGCTGTTTAAAGGAATGAATGAGGATTAAATGGGAATTTATATTTTGGTAAAGTTATTCTAGTGACAATGAACTTGCTCTTTTCAGAATGGGCAAATCCTAGAACGGGCAAATCTTTCACTGCCGTTGAAATGGCACAGGAGCCCAAAGCTCTTATCACCACTCTCACTACTCAAGAACAAAAAACTAATTTTGCAGCTAAATATAAATTTCTTTAAAGGCACAGGTTTGTCCTTTGTGAAAAGGGTAGAGCAAATGACATTCTAAACTAGGTTATTTAAAACAGAATTCTATTTCCCCACCAAACTCCTTCCAATCAATAGCCTGTTCCACCATTACCACCCTTTCCAAAGAAAAATTTTTCTCCCTCTACCTTAATTTATTGTTTAGCCAAAACCTTAGAGCAACCGTGTGTGTGTCTGCGAGGGAACAGTGCTGGTAAAGGAGAGGATCGAGGAGGGTGAGTAGTAAGTGTCCAATCCTCTTAATAAAATCTACTCCATATTTTACTTCCCCATCCCAGTCCAAAGAGGTGATTTGGGAAGAGCCCTAAACAATCACCTCCACTCTCTTTTCCATAGCCTTGAGGTCAAGCCAAACTACACTTTGATTTAATAAAATGTCTCACAAGGGAAGTGAACTAGAGCAAACTGCATGGAATTTTGAGGGGAACTAGAGACTACAATGAGTTCTATGAAGTCAATGACCCAACGGGTAATTGAAATGATTCTGTCCAGAAAAGACCTACTTCCTCACTTTTCCCTCCTTCCCTTCCTTTCTTCCACCCACTGCCAGCCCAAACACAGAGAAGGCATGAAGTTATAATAAACACTAACAAATTAAAGACCAAAAAGTATACATTGTGCCCTAAACATTTCAAGATATTTTTCTAACAATCTGCATTTGTTGAACCAAATAATAAAGGAATAACAGATTGTCATTCATCTCCCATAAGCAGCAAAAATGTAACTGGCGTGATTTCTATCGTGAAAAGTCACATACTCTTGGGCTCACACAACCACTACAGAATAGGAATAAGGTAGACAACAGTGCAGGTAAGACTGGGGATCTGAGTGAGAAGCGTGGGTCTCAAGAAACAACTGTAAGGAAGTTTATGACTAAGATTAAGAACACCAAATTCAACAACCCATGCTTCACAACATTACAGAATCGTTCCAAAAAAAAAAAAAAAAAAGTCGAAGGAGAAATCGACTTAGAAACTTGTTCGATTCTTTTCAGCTTTTAAAGCACACAGAACTTTCAAGCCTGGGTGTATTTTTTCAAATAGGGGTTTCCAAGCCTCACCTGCCAGAAATTCTTTATAAGTTTGGAATGGAGCCTGCGAATTGGTACGTTTCTTAAAAAGTTCCCCAGGGACTCTGAGCAGCAGCCAGGTGTGTCACAAGTGCTCTACACCTTTACAAGAAGGGCTCCTTCCAACCCTTACTGACACCCTAGCAGCACAGATTAATTACCGAAGTTTCTCCTATAAATACGCCAAATCGAACAGCCCCAGCCCACCTCACCGAATCCCTTCGTGTTCTCCATCACCCCTAGGGTTACTGCCTTAATTTCAGTTCATTCCTCACAACAGCAGTCTGTCTTTCTCATCTCCACCCTTGTAGCAATCAAGCAATAAGCAGAAAAGTAAAACAAAGGGAAACTATCACTTCAATACCCGGAAATCCTGTCAGTTCTAACATGAGGGAAGGCAAACCCACTGCAGGTCATTCCAACCTGCACTGCATTTTGAACGCCTCGAAACACTTTCAAGGGTAGTCTGTGAAGCGGGGCTGAAGGGTTACGTTAGATAAGAGCATCTGGATCTGGCAAGGACGGGCCAAGGTTCTGAAAGAAAAAGGGAGACTTGAAAGCGGGGCGGGTCGCGGAGCGGGGCGAGCCGGCCGTGCGGACACCTCCGGCCGGCTTTGACACTCTACACCCCAGCCTTCACTCAGGTTGCTAGGAAACAAAAAGGCTCCACGTTCCCCGCAATTCCTCCCGGGCCTGCAGGAGAAAACAGGGGCCTCGGGGCCCGCGGACGCCAAGGGGACGGGCCCGGCCACTGCCCCGGGGGCGCGACACCGAGGGAGCTCCGGGGCCCGGGAGCTCGGGCTGAGGGGGCCGGACGCAGGGAGCGGGCCTCGCGTCCGGGAGGAGGGCGGCCCGGCCTACGACCGGCCGCGAACCGGTCCTGGGCGCCGAGCGGCGCCCGGGGAGGCCGCGGCGCGCTCGCTTCCCGCCAGGCCGCAGCCCAAAGGTCCGGGGCCGGGTGCGGGGCCTAAACGAGCACCCGGCTCCGCGCGGGGGAGGGGGCGTCTACTCACACGTGCTGACAGGCCGCGGTCCTCACGGGCGTTTTGAGCACCTCCTGACAGACGGGGCAGTAGAAATCATCTTCGGTGTAGGACGTGGCCGCGGAGAGCTCCTCGGCCATGGCGGGGGATAGGGGATCCAGGCGATGGCGGCGGCAGCGGCTGAGGTGGCGGCGGCGGCGGCAGCGGCCCGGGGCCCGACTGCCTGCGCGAACCCGGAGGGGGCGGGGAATCGCGTCAGGAAGCGGCTCGCGCCAGGAAGGGGGCGGGGCCGGGCCGGGGCGGAGCTGAACTCCGCGACGCTAGGGCCGCACGCGCCTGGCCAGGGTCGGGCCCCGGGCGGCTGTTCCTGTCAGGGCAGAGCCGGAAGGCGGCGCCCGGAGGAAGGGAGGGAGGCGGCGGCCGAGAGCCCGGGGATTGGCCTCACTGTCGCTTCCACCAGAGTCGGGAGCCGCCCCTGTCGCCTGGCAAGGGCTTCCCCAGCCTCCCCCCAGCCCGCGGCCAAGCCGCCCGAGGCCGCTCCCTTACCTGGCCTCGCCGGGCAGCCGCGACTCCGCCCTCGGCCCTCTTCTGCGCCCCCGTCTTCCCCACCCCCCTCCCTGAGCCCCCCAGCGGCGCAGCCGGCTCGCCGCAGCAACCTACCCTTTTCCGCGGCTCCCGGCCCCGCCCCCTCCCCCGCCCCCTCACTCGGCTGTGTAGACGCTCACCTAGGAGCCCCGGAGTCGCGCGGCAGGTGAACCCGCTTCCCCGACGAGCGTTGGTAGAGAAGCCTAGTGCCTGTCCAGCCGCTGCCGCCTTCGCAGCCGAGGCCGGGAGGGGAGTGCTGGGCAGAATGCGCAGCCCTCATCGGCCCGAAACGGGGCTGGGCCCGAGGCTCATGGTGCACCGGGATCCCACCGCCCCCCTCCAGCTGCCCTCCCGTGACATCGCGCGGCCTGCAGCCTGCCAGGCGGGTCACCGAACAGACCGGGGCGGCGGGCCTGGGGCCGAGGAGCGGGGGGAGGCAGCCTCCATGGCAACCGGCGCGTGGCGCCTGCAGCAGCTTGTGACATCAGCAGCTGGGTGCTCACCTGTACCCTACAGCAGGGATGCCATTTCTCACAACTACTATGGAATATACTGGGGTTTCCAGGAATGTGTCCTCAAAAAATAGCGTTACCTGGTCCTTAAATATTTGGTCCAGGTAAATTAAATATTTGGTCCTTACTGTTTTCCCTTGTCAGAATGTTTTGATCATGTCAAGATGTGTTGTGGAGTAAGCCGTTATGAGATTTGAATGCTTCGGAGAGAAAAAGATAAGCCCCCTTGAGAGGCTTTCAACTTTAGACCTTGACACAGTGTGAGTGACGAGTTACAATCACAGATGCGGCTTTCCACCAACACCTTTGTTTTGTTTTTTGATAGCTCTGAAGAAAAGTGAGGTAGAAGCATGAATCTAGGCATGTCACCATTATTCACTAATTTAATTTTTTTTTTTTCTTTTTTGCCATGCTACATGTGGGATCCTAGTTCCCAGACCAGGGATGGAACTTGTGCCTCCTGCAGTGGAAATGCAGAGTCTCAATCACTGGACTGCCAGGGAAGTCCCAAATGTTTCTTTTCTTTTTTTTTTTTATTGGCCCTGAATTCCCAGCTATATCCACAAAACTGATAAATCTGTAAGGTGAGGTCACAACCACATGAACAGAGCTAAAGAACTCTAGAACATCGTAAAGCATCCTTAAGTTGCTTCAGAAAAGAAAATGGTTTTATTATCATGCTTTGTTAAAGCTTTCCACTGTGGACTAAATGAATCATAAATAGAAGCCTTTGAAAGGCCTAGTTAATTCAATTCTGTTATTTATTATCTATGGTGTCCTTGGCACTGTGCTAGACTTTATGCAGGTGTCATGAACTTTGCTCTCAATTCATTTACACTCTTGGATGTCTATCAAAATGAGAGGACAAAAAATGGTATTTACCAAAGTATTAAATTTTTCGTTAACAGTGAGTATAATGAGGATAGGAAGAATGATTGGATTTGTATGGACTTAGAGAAAACCTTATGGAGGAAATGGGTCTTAATGTTCATCTTTAAATGACAATTCCTAGAATAATACTCACTGAATTATTTGTCCAATGAACAGCGAATTCCCTCCACCACCAAATTATCAATACAACATTTTGTATTTTTTTTCTCCCCTTCCTCCATAACAGAAACAGTAGAAGCAGAGCAGGAAGGCTAATTTTAGCTTCAGATCTCTTGGGAGGAGGAAGAGAGCTTGATGGGAGGGGTACCTAATAGCAATAGTCCATGTGCTTTTCAAATTCTCTTATAAAATGATTCTGGGTTTCCAAATTTCGCATTTACTTTTTTTTTTAATAATTTTTATTTTAGTTTATTTTTTTGGCTGCCTTGGGTCTTCAGTTGCTGCACACAGGCTTTCTCTAGTTGTGACGAGCGGGGGCTACTCTTTATTGCAGTGAGCCGGCTTCTCAGTTCAGTGGCTTCTTTTGTTGCAGAGTGTAGGCTGTAGGCACGTGGGCTTCAGTAGTTGCAGCATGCAGGCTCAGTAGTTGTGGCACAGGGCTTAGTTCCTCCGAGGCATGTGGGATCTTCCCAGACCAGGGCTTGAACCCATGTCCCCTGCAATGGCAGGCAGATTCCTAACTACTTTGCCACCAGGGAAGTCCCCAAATTTCACATTTTCAATAATATATTCCCAATCATATTTTACTTATTTTGACCAGTTTAGGAAGTGGTGCTTTCTACTTAGTAGAATGTTTCTCTTTACTCATTAAGAATCCTTAACCAGAACATTAATTTTGTGACTTTGATTTTATTTGCTTTATTCTTTCTCTGTAACGGCAGCCTTACTCATGCCCTAATCCAAACATGTTTGCATTACTTCTCATATATTCTATGATTCAAATAAGTCATTTGGCATACATTTAACAATATAGTTGGCCATATGTGGAAATACGTTAGAAGTATGGGTATAAGGAAAATGTTAGTTACCCTCTAGGAGTTAAGCTTAGAAAAATAAACCATAAGTGCCAAAAGACACACTCTTCTGTCTTGGCAGCATTTCAAATGAAAAACTACTTGATATTTTTATGGCCACATCACAGATTTACTCCAAATACATTCAGCTGTGTAAATAAAATGTCCTCAGTTTTGGGGCAGTAGGGGGAAACCCCTAAATGTTAGACCAGCTTTATAAACTTAGTCTGTTGCAATAATTTAAACATTTCCTTTAAGTTTAGGTTAAAACACTCAATCTCTTTATAGTCCATCTCTCTCAGTCAGCTCCCCTCAACATGGCATCTGTGGTAAGAGAAAGGGCAAAGGGTAGCTGATGTGAACTTGAGACACTTCTGGGGAATCTTGGTCCTACAGGTCTCCTGTGAATTCTTGCTAGACTTTTTTGCAGAGAGGATAATTTTGGCTGGTATCTGAGATGCAATGAGTCCTAGGCACTCTGCTGCAGGTACCTACTGGTGAGGGCTACTCTGGCCTATCTGGTCAAGGCCGTGTCCCCAGCCCTCAGCTCTCCTTTCAACCTAACACACCTTTCTTCTGCTCTCTCTGTTCCAGCCATAATCCTGTTGATGAAATTAATCAGTTGATCTAAGAAAGAAATGGAAAATTTTATCCAAGCCAAATTTGAGGATTATAACCTGGGAAGAGCATCTCAGAAAGCTCTGAGAACTGTTCTGCCCGTGAGAAGTCAAGGCACAGTTTTATAAGTTTTCTGAGACAGAGGGCAGTACGTCAAATGACATATTATTGACAGTTTACATAATCTAGATTTAAGCATCATTGTGGTGGATCACATGACCCCTTACAAGCACAAGGATGAAGTTATCTTTTAAGGAGTTGTGGATGCTAAGGAGAATGCTGCTCTTTATGGTTGAACAGGTATCCCTGCTGATGGAGGAGGTATGGTCAATGCACAATGCATGATGCACAGGGGTGGGAGAGAAGAGGCCAAAGGGCAGAGAAGAATTTTTTATGTCCGTTTTTGTCTAGCCATAAATTATGAATTTTATTTCACAGTCCCTTGGGCTGAAAAGAATGGACCTTTCCCCTTGCATTTATGGCTGATTGAGCTGATTGGGTGCTCCTATATGTGAAACTCTTCAGTCACGTCTACTAGGCCAGGTAATTAATATACTAAAGGGGGAGATAAGTGAATTTAGAAAATTAATTTCTTTCTTGACAAAGCCTGGCTTTGTCTTATTACAAAACCTTCAAAGTCTGTTTTGCTAGTAAAAGTGATTGCCTTCGAAGAAGCGAACAGGGAAGCTGCGAGATGGAATAGGAGAGAGGCTCATCTTTCACTGTCTGCCTTTCGGTATCTTTTTAAATTGGTACCATGTGTGGTGATGACCTTCAGCTGGTTGGCAGCAGGGCCCCTCTACTAGTCCTCCTCAGCCTGGCCCATTCTGATTGGCCAGTACTCTGTCCTGAATGGCCAGTGCCCATTTGGTTCCAGTTGTTAAGTATTGTCAGTACTACTCCTGACCATGTACATAAATAACCTATTCACTGAAGGCATATAATTTAATTTTTTAAGCTTGTTTTGGAAATGTTCTTTTTCTAAAAAAAAAAAAAAAAAAAAAAGCCAAGTTCTTTACATTCCTGTTGAATTAATGCTAATTTTTTCTTTTCACCACTTCACCCCCAACACAGGCACACACCGATGGATGCCTCAGGCTGAGTAAGAAAGAGCTCAAGTGAATAAAAATGTGAACGGGAAACCATAATAGGAACCACATTCCTATCAACAAGCATTTTCTTTCTTTCTTTCTTTTTTTTTTTTTTTTTGGCCATACCTAATAGCTCGCGAGATCCTAGTTCCCCAACCAGGGGCTGAACCCACGCCTTCGTCAGTGAAAGCAGGGAAACCTCATCACTGGACTGCCAGGGATTCCCAGGGATACTTTCATCCCCCACGCTAACAAATCATGATTTTTATTTAAGTAGCTTCTCTTTTTCTCTGAGCTCTGTCTTTTAGGAGGTAACCCTTATTTTCAGTTTAAGATTGAGAAGAGCCAATCTGGATGGGTTATTTCCTCTTACAGGTTTAGGCCCAGGCCTGCGACTCAATTATGATCAAGGAGATGTGATAGGAATTCTTCTGAGGGGCTTCAGCAAGTGCTTGTCTTTGCTGATCAAAAAACAAATAGGAATAAACAATTCCATGCTACTTCTGGATGTTTTCCTGTCTGTCTATGCTGCCCGGAACTCTGCAACCAACGTGAAACCAGGAAAAGAACAAGCCAGAGGGTAAGCCAATGGACTGAAGATGTCAGAGCTGAAAGATTGAAGGAACAGGGACTTCCCTGGTGGCACTAGTGGTTAAGAATCTGCCTGCCAATGCAGGGGATGTGGGTTCGAGCCCTGGTCTGGGAAGATCCGACATGCTGCAGAGCAACTAAGCCCACAAGCCACAACTACTGAGCCCGTGTGCCACAACTACTAAAGCCTGTGTGCCTAGGGCCCATGCTCCACAACAAGAGAAACCACTGCAATAAGAAGCCAGCACACCACAATGAAGAGTAGCCCCCACTCTCTGCAACTAGAGAAAGCCTGTGCACAGCAACAATACCCAACACAGCCAATAAATAAACTTATTTAAAAAAAAAAAAAAGATTGAAGGAACAGAGGTCCTTGATGTGGTTGAGCATTAATCTCATCAACCATGAAACCACCCTACCTCCTGTCCTCCTGGTTTTTTGTTTGTTTTTCATTTCTTGTTTCTTTTGGCCATGCCACACACCGTGAATGTGTGGAGTCCTAACCACTGGACCACCAGGGAATTCCCTACCTTACCTCCTTTAAACCTTTTTAGTTTAAGCATTCTCAGTTGGCTCTTTTGTTAGTTGTAGCTCAAAGTATCTGAGCTAGGTATTTGTTTAATGAGTATCAGATCCCTTTCCCCCCCTCAGTCCTCTATTCTGTTCTGTATTTCCAGAGCTGACCCTTGCAAACCGTATCCCATTTTCCCTTATCAACTGACTTCTTGCTATATTTAGCCAATGGGAGTTATTGAGAGACTAGAAAGAAGAAAGGAAGGAGCCAAGGTATTTCCTCCCTCTGTGGTGTTGTGATTTATAATGAGAAATATATATTTGGTCTTTGTCCCCGTTTCGGGCACAGAGCTCTCCAAAAAAATCTTTGGAGTTTTCTAATTGATAAAAACAGTAAAGATATCTTTTGTTATGTTAATAAGGTGACTTTGGGAAAGCACCAGAGGGTGGAGGCTGGTCTCCAGAGGTACCAGCCAAGTGTTTAAAGGGTTGGAACTTTTAGTACCACACCCAGACCTCCAGGGAGGGAGGGGCTGGAAATTGAGGTTCCTCACCAGCAGTTAATGATTTAATCAATGATGTCGATGTAATGAATCCTCCATAATAACCCCAAAGGACAGGGTTTAGAGAGCTTCTGACTTGGTGAACATATGGAAATGGAGGAAAGTGGCCTGCTCCACATCCTTTCCCCCATCCTTTGCCCTACGCATCGCTGCATCAGGTTGTTCCTGAGTTGTATATATCCTTTTATACTAAACCAGTGATCTAGTGAGTAAACTGCTTTTCTGAGTTCTGTGAGCCACTCTAGCAAAGTAATTAAACCCATGGAAGGAATAGTGGAAACCTCTGATTTATAGCCAATGGGTCAGAAGCACAGGTGAAAACCTGGACTTTTGATTTGGTGTCTGAAATGGGCGGGGGGTAGGCAGTGTTGTAGGACTGAGCCCTTAACTTGTGGGATCTGGCACTATATTCAGGTAGATATCAGAACTGAATTGAATTGTAGGACTCCCAGCTGATATCTGAGAATTGTTTGGCAGTGGCCTCATTTCTTCCATGGTTCTGAAACTATGGACCTCAGATTGGGACTTGAACCCATCACCTTTTAATTGAGATCACACACCTGGTCTCAGCACTAATGAAGCTCACGTTCTGGATGTCTCATGGCAGAAAGAATTCAGTGAGAGACACAGTGATAGGTAATGTGTGGATTTATTTAGAGCGAAACACACTCCACAGAGAGAGTGTGGGCCATCTCAGAAGGCAAGAGGCACCGAAATATGTCATGGTTAGATTTTATGGGCTGAATAATCTTATAGGCTAATGAGGGGGAGGATTATCCCAACTATTTTGGGGGAAAGGGCAGAGATTTCTAGGAATTGGGCCACTGCCCACTTTTCGATCTTTGATGGTTGGCCTCAGAACTGTCATGGCACTGGTGGGTGTGTCACTTAGCTTATGCTAGTGAATTACAATGAGTATATAAAGAGGTTCAAGGTCCACTGGAAGTCAAATCTTCCGCCATCTTGGATCTACTTAGTTCTAACCAGTTTTTGTCATGTCCTGTGGCTCTGTCATTCTTTTAAAGGTTGTGCCCTGCCCCCGTCCCTCCTGTCTCGGTTTCAGCTTCTGAGAGACTGCCTTTCCCTCTGTGGTCCCAGTTCCTGCTGGGCAGTCCCTGCCTTTTCTCAGTGGCTTCTGTGTTTGCCTTGCTATAACCACTTGGTCTTTCAGCAATTTTAACATCTTTGTAATTAGTTTTCCGTATTAAACATTTTCTTTTGAACTACTTATTGAGCCCTTTCTTTCTTGATTGGCCCCTGACCCATTTTCCTTACTGAATCAACACTTTAGAAGGACAAGGGGAAGGTAAAGGAGAAAGAAACACTGCAAAAGTGGTTCTGCTTCCCAGAAGAGAAGGAATTGCTTCTTTCCATTGCAAGTTTAAATTCTCTCCTCACTCTTCTACAAACTAGCACAAATGGAAACTCAAAAGTGAGATCTAATTAAATATAATGTCAACTTAAAAAAAATGCACAATGTGAGAGTTATGGGTTACATTTTATTTGGGGCAAAATGAGGGCAGCAGCCCAGAAGACAGCATCCCAGATAGCTCTAAGAAACTGTTTGGAAGTGGCAAGGGGGAAGGTCAGTATATATGTAATCTTGGTGAAGGAGGAGTACATGCAATCAAACATATTTTTGTGGAGGGTTTCTGCTAGTCACAGGAGCAGACGTCACCATGAGGGGATTTAGTGCTTTTCTAGATATGAGCAGATGCAAGGATGGGCTCACAAAATCAGCTCCTGAAAACATCTAACTATCTGAAGACTTTTTCCGCCCATTTTCCCAAAGCACAGAGTGCCTCATTCCTGATCTCTACCCTGAATTCCTCTCAGGGGATGTGGAAGGTCAGCAGCTGCAGCAGCACCTGTGATTTAACTCTTGCAGAGGTAGTTGGCAAGTGCCCATGGCAAGTGCCAATTTATAGTTGACAATAGAAAATAAAGGAATTCAACTTTTTAGTCTACCCCGGTTTGGGACAACTAAATTTCAACTCCTTCATAAATGTCATTATAAATATCATTTTCAGCTATTTTCCTGACATTTAATTTCATATCAGCAGCATTTTTATGTATTATTACAAATTTGTCATTTGAAACAATATTCCTAACAGTAGCCCCATTGGACCTAGGTATTCTGTGAAATAAAGCCTCCATATTGCAGTCAGTTAGCACAGAGGTGTATGTAGTCCCAATTTGTTACTGTCACACTTTCAAGAATATGGAATTGAGATCCTTATGTTCTAGTCAGTCTCCATTAGGTGCATTAATGTTACCTGAAAACTGGGTTCACCTCTTGATGCGTAATGGACCAATAGACACAACCAAGCCAAAGAGCAAGAGAAGGGAGGATTTATCACTTGTAGCAAGTAAGGAGAACACCAGGAATCTCTCCCACAGCAGTGTCTCCCCGAACTGCAAACTTGGGAAAGTTTTAAGCTAAGGGTACATGCATATTCATGAAGGGGCTTATGCAGAGGAGAATTCGGCATAGAATTGGGGCAAAAGCTGACAGAGTCCAAGATTTAGTTGAAGTCAGGAAGGTCAACATCACCTTTCCATCCTGCACCTGGGTGGGGGCCTTAGTTCCTGCAGCACTCAAAGGTATATTATTATGTATGTCCCTTGAGGAGGAACTAGGACTCCACTTTATCACTGCACTTTTCTCTCAACTGCATTCCTTTCTTCACTTAAGATCATTATTACTGAGGCCTGTTCAAGGGCAAGCATTGTGGCCAGGCTCAGATAACAAAATGTCTTAGAGACTTCCCTAGTGGCACAGTGGTTAAGAATCCACCTGCCAATGCAGGCGGCACAGGCTCGATCCCTGGGTCAGGACGATCCCACGTGCCACGGAAAAACTAAGCCCATGCGCCGCAACTGCTGAGCCTGCGCTCTAGAGCCCACGAGCCACAACTTCTGAAGCCTGTGTGTCTAGAGCCCATGCTCTGCAACAAGAGAAGCCGCTGCAATGAGAAGATTGTGCACTGCAATGAAGAGTAACCCCTGCCCGCTGCAACTGGAGAAAGCCCATGCGCAGCAACAAAGACCGAAAGCAACCAAAAAATAAAAATAAAGAAATTAATTAATTAATTTAAAAAAGTCTTAGGCCAAAATGGCTTCACTTATGTCAAGAAAGCCATTCCTGGTTCTCTTTCTTCAGGGACCACCCCCCACTCATTTATGTGCTTACGTTAACTTGGAAGGTATGTTAACAGGAGCTGTGGGGCAGTCACCTCCTTCCTTCCCCTAGCGGAGAAAGGCAATCTGCAGAGAGCAAACCAGCTGTGAAACATTCTGAATGCAGCTAAAGTTGTTCCACTGGATAAGCTATGCTATCCTCAGAGGCAGAGCCATAGATTAGACCAGAAATGGCAAGAGATTTCAACAAATCAACTCACATTCCAAATTTTCTTTGATGTTGTTTTATGAATTTTTAGGAGAAAGATATGCATTTGAAGAAAGATTCCTCTCCCCGTCCTTCCTCCTACTCACCACTCCCTTCCTCCCTCTCCTTTTTTTTTTTCCTTTTTCCTTTCATTTTCTTCACACATTTATTGACATCTTCTGGGCATTGTTCTGTGCTGGGCTCACAGCCAGGACAAAGGCAACTATTACAAGATTAGTTCCAGTATAACAGTGGAGGCAAAACTTGACACCAGTTTTTAAAAGCAAACAAAGCCGAATTTTTAGGGAAATAGAAGAACTGTTCAGAACACAAACACTTTTTTTTTCTATTCATAAAGTGAATTATTCTAGCGATTTCCCCTTCAATACATATGCATTTGTACTTCCTCAGTAGGAGACAATTCAAAGCCCCTCCCAGCTGTGCTTCTAGAGGCTACGTCCCAGAACTACTAATTTTCCAGTGCAGTATCTCTTACTTCTTCCTTTAGTTGAGTCTTAATCTAGTCCAGTTCTTGTTTATTTTGTTTGTTTTTTTGACGTGCCCTGTGGCTTGCAGGATCTTAGTTCCCTGACCAGGGACTGAACCCGAGCCATTGGCAGTGAAAGCCGGAGTCCTAACCACTGGACCACCAGGGACTTCCCCTGGTGCAGTTTTAATATCTCATCATCCTGCAGTCTTAGACTAAATCATAAATGTGATCCCTATCAACCACCTCATGTACCGCAATGCAGAACAAATACAACTACAATAAGAATTTCCATGTAGAATGTGGAGAAAGAAGAAACCATAGAACATGTACTGACTGCTGTTGGGTAGAGTTAACAAAGCAAAGGAGGGAACCACTGAGTCTCATGGGCATCATTGGGTTGACTCGACAGTGGTGAGAATCCCATTGTCAATGAATCTGGCTCTCTGATTTTTGCTTGCTGGGATCATTACTGCTGCCAGGGGAACACCTAAAAGGACATTAGATAGACTAACCTGTCTAAGGAGAAGGGAGGGGTCTATCTTATTTGCAATTCACTTTTTGTTAAAGGTATTGGGGTACCAAAGTGAGAATCTTTTTGAGACTAAGGAACTGGGACATTCTGCCCCATTGATTTTGGGGTTTTTTTGTATAAATTTATTTATTTATTGGATTTATTTTTTTTAATTGGCTGTGATAGGTCTTCGTTGCTGCACACGGGCATTCTCTTTTTGCAGTGAGCGGGGGCTACTCTTCATTGTGGTGCATGGGCTCCTCATTGTGGTGGCTTCTCTTGTTGTGGAGCAGGGGCTATAGGTGCGTGGGCTTCAGTAGTTGAGGCACAGGGGCTCAATAGTTGTGGCTCACAGGCTCTAGAGCACAGGTTCAATAGTTGTGGTGCATGGGCTTAGTTGCTCTGTGGCATATGGTATCTTCCCAGGGCAGGGCTCGAACCCGTGTCCCCTGCATTGGCAGGCAGATTCTTAACCACTGCACCACCTAGGAAGTTCTGGCAGGTGGATTCTTAACCATTGCGCCACCAGGGAAGCTCCTCAGTCAACATTTTAATCTTATACACAGAAAGGGAAGTGAATCAGGGAACTTGACTTCTTCACTTCAGTCCAGCAAATGATTACTTTCTTGATTTGGACCTCAGCATTCTCACTTTCCAACTCTTATTTTTCTCTACTCACATCCAGGAAGATCTCAATGAGAGCATGCAAATTTCTTGTGGTACTGTATTGAAGGGACTCAGGAAAACTGAGCAGTATCTGATTTATCAGTTTGGGTCCAATCAGGAAAGAGATTTGAACCGACAGTAATTTGAACAGAGAAAGCTTAATATGAAAAAATTTTAACTCTACCAGGGGATTAACGAAAGAAGTAAAGGGGGAGAGGGATAAATTGGGAGATTGGGATTGACATATACACATTACTATATATAAAATAGATAACCAAATAAGGACCTACTGTATAGCACCGGGAACTCTACTCAGTGCTCTGTAATGGCCTATACAGGAAAAGAATATAAACAAGAGTGGACATATGTATATGCATAACTGATTCACTTTTCTGTACACCTGAAACTAACACAATGTGGTAAATAGACTATACTCCAACAAAAATTAAAAAAAAGAGAGAGAGAGAACTCTAAAGAATGTAGAGTGCTTGCCTCAGCAGCACATGTACTGAAATCAGAACAATACAGAGAAGATTAGCATGGCCCCTGTGCAAGGATGATACTCGGATTCAAGATGCATTCCATATTTAAAAGAAAAATAATAATAATACAGGGTTGAGATAGAGTACCCAAAGAAGAGCTCCACCTCCACCTCCACCAGGGCTGAGGTCTAGACCTTGCTGGAGAGGGCCCAGCTGTGGCTCACTGCATGGCAGAGAAGTTGCTGTGGTGCCGTGCTGTTGGAACTTGCTGGAAATCTGTCCTCCAGTTTGCTGCAGGCAAACTCTTCCCTCCTGGTGGTCCCCAAATGTGAAATTATTTGAGCTTAGGACATTTAGTGTGAAAAACAACAACGACCGTGCTGTCAAACCCAAATTCCGGTGCCTGGTGCATAGTGAGACCAAAGAAACCAAAACATCAGAGTATGGAGCATAGAAAGGTTTATTGCATGGCCAAGCGAGGAGAACGGACGGCTAGTGTTCAAAAAGCCCAAACTCCCTTATGGTTTTCAGGGAAAAGTTTTTATTGGCAAAATTTGGGGGGAGGGCTGCTGAGCTTGTGACTTTCTTTTGATTGGTTGGTCATGAGGCAACAGGGTGGTGTTCCAGGAATCTCAATGATCAGCCTTCTGGCTCCAGTCATTCTGGGCTCCACACACTTGTGTTTAGCCTGAAGTTACCATCCTCCACACTGAATGAGGGCCTTGGTTTCTGTAGAACTCAGGGACATGTACCAGATTGCTATGCACATGTTCCCCAGGAGGAACCAGGATCCTACCCCACTGCTGCACTGTTTGTTTGTTTTCCCCCACTTATTCCTGTTTTCACTCCTTCTCTCCCTCTTTTTTTTTTTTAAATTAATTAATTAATTAGTTGGCTGCATTGGGTCTTCATTGCTGCACACGGGCTTTCTCTAGTTGCAGCAAGTGGTGCTCCGGCTTCTCATTGCGGTGGCTTCTCTTGTAGAGCACAGGCTCTAGGCGTGCGGGCTTCAGTAACAATAGTCATGGCTCACGGGCTCTAGAGCGCAGGCTCAATAGTTGCGGCACACAGGCTTAGTTGCTCCTGTGGTATGTGGGATCTTCCTGGAGCAGGGATCAAACCAACGTCCCCTGCATTGGCAGGTGGATTTTCAACCACTGCGTCACCTAGGAAGTCCCTGCATTATTGTTTTTTGACTGCCTTTCCTTTGCTTCTGCGTTCTCTCATTTCCCTGATTTGTAACTGTTTTTTTTTTTTTTTAAACAGACAATAAATTGCATATATTTAGAGTGTACAATTTGGTATCCCAATCTCCCAATTCATTCCCCCCCCCCAACCCTCCCCACTTTCCCCACTTGGTGTCCATACGTTTGTTCTCTACATCTGTGTTGTAACTGTTTTAAACTGCCCTTTAGAACTCAAAAAAGGTGTAAGAGGCTGAAGCTTTTCCCCTACAAACAAGAAATGGGGGAATACAGAAAGAATATTGTACCCGGGAGGGCCCACGGGGTCCTGCTTGGTTTCAACAGTACCCATAACAAAACCAAAAACTGCCTTCTCTTCCTCAGAGTTCCATTAAAAATCCTATAAATGATGCTAACTCAGACTGGCTACTGAAATCAATAAATATCTAAGAGAATATACAGCCACTGCAAATGGGGAAAAAACAAGCAAACAAAGCTGTGTTGCTTTAAGTTTCATCAGAAGTGTAGAGATACCTGGGGTGGAGAAAACAGCACCAGGCAGGAGCATCGTTCAGTCTCTATATTTAAATCCTTTATTTTTGAAACCTCAAGGGCTTCACCAGTGAGATGACACTTCTTTCCTGAATTTCACCAACACTTATAATTTCCCAAACTGGGTAGCATGAAACTATATATTTGGTATATAAATTCATATTTGGTTTACCCACATACCAATTTTGTTGTGGTAAAAAAAACCCCATATAACACAAAATCTTCCATTTTAACCATTTTTAACAGCTCATTAGTGTTAACTGTATGTATCTTGTTATGCAACAGGTCTCTAGAACTTTTTCATCTTGCAAAACTGACACTCTACATCCATTGAACAACTCTTCTTTTCCCTCTCCCTCTGCCCCCCGACAACCACCATTCTATTTTCTGTTTCTAAGAGTTTGACTGCTTTATGAAAAAAATTTTTTATTACAAATTTTCGGCCGCACCACATGGCTTGAGCATTCTGAGTTCCCCAACCAGGGATCGAACCCATGCCCCCTGCAATGGAAGCACAGAGTCCTAACCACTGAACAACCAGGGAATTCGCTGAAGGTGGTTTTAAAACCCAAATGGTTTCCAGGGAAATGTCTCAAGACTGAAATTTCTGGAGAACATACTCCTGAAGTACTGTCAAAAGATAGTATGATTTTACATGTAAGACTTTGACCTTCTTGCATATATTATTAAGGATGTGTTAAGGAGACAAGGTGAAATACACTTAGAGGCATATCAAAATATAGTAGATATAAGAACTAAACATTTTCTAGATAGCTGGTGGTAAGTTGCTGCATAACATAGGGTGATCAACTCAATGATGGGTGATGACTTAGAGGGTTGGGATAGGGAGGGCGGGAGGGAGTCGCGGGAGGGAGGGGATATGGGGATATATGTATAAATACAGCTGATTCACTTTGTTGTATAGCAGAAACTGGCACAACAGTGTAAAGCAATTATATTCCAATAGAGCTTAAAAAATAATAATAATACTAAAAAAAAAACAACCCCAAACAAAAAACTAAACCTTTTCTTCATTTTATCTGATTACCTGGGTTTTAATTAGTTGCCTAGGTTAACTCTGCTGCAAATTACTACACTGTATAATGTGGAGCAAGTTAAACTCAGCACTGTGAAATATAATGTACAATTATCCTTCAGAATTAGCACAATACCTCTAATATCACTGAATGAAGGTGAATAATACTGCTTATCCTATGTTACTGGACTGGATCATTGCTTTAGAACTCTGTCTAGGAGGGAAGCTGTCTAGTAGTTTGGCTCACTTGATAAGTGTATCTCTAAAAAGAAGAGCTGCATCTGGCTTGAAGACCTGATTCACTAAGAACATCTTGCCTATGCTTCTCAAACTACAATTTACTCACTAATTTATTCATCAGATATTTATTGAGTGCCCAGAGATGCATGGCACTGTGCGAAGTTCTGGGGAAACAATAATGAGCAAATTCAGACACAAAACTGCTCTTTTCATTATAATTAATTTTGTTCCCCATATAGAGTGTTTTAATGAGAGGAGACTATACTGAGTGCTAACATGAATGTTTTTATCCATTTGTTTCCTGACCAGGGATCAAACCTGGGCCCCCTGCATTGGGAGCATAGAGCCTTTTTTTTTTTTTTTTTAATTTTTTATTGAAGTATGGTTGATTTATAGTGTTTCAGGTGTACAGCAAAGTTATTCAGTTTGCTGTATACCTGAAACGTATATATATGAAATATATACACATATATATTCTTTTTCAGATTCTTTTCCATTATAGGTTATTACAAGATATCGAATACAGTTCCCTGTGCTATACAGTAGGTCCTTGTTGGTTATCTTATGTATTTTTTTTTAATTAATATTTATTGGAGTATGGTGAGCATGGAGTTGTAACCATTGGGCCACCAGGGATTTCTAAACCTCACCACTATTGACATTTCAGGCAGGGTAATCCTTTGTTGTGAGGGTCTGTCCCGTGCATCGTAGAATCTTGAGTAGCATCCCTGGCCTTGACCCACATCCTGGGCAATAGCACTTCGCAGTTATGACAACCCAAAATATCTTGACATTGTCAAATGTCCCATGGGAGGCAAAACTGCCCCCAATCGAGAACTACTGGCCTAAGTGAAGGTATATTTTCACGACAGATATTGCTGAATAATGACAATTTAAAAAACATATTAGGTTTAAAAACATAAAAAAGGGTATTACATGTAAAAAATTATCAAGATCCATATTTAGGAACAGACACAGTAGACACTTTAAGGAAAGCAATGGTCCAGCCATTCTTTATTTCTCACAATCATACATATTTACAGAAGAAAAAGAATTGTACATTTTAAATTCTGCTCATTATACAGATTTATTTTTTGCAGTTGAATAACAAAAGGATGAATCTCTTAGTGACCTTCTAAAATAACTTCAGTGCCACTTGTAGTTACTAATTATATGTTAAACATGTTCAATAACTGTTGTAAACTCATTTGAAAACAAAAGACACTTAGCACCCAGTAAAAGGAATAAAGTAACATCATTAGAGCAAGGATTTTTTAGAAGAGCTGAGTTGGAACTATCTTGACTATAGATTCCCAATCCAATTTCTCAATATACATTTTAGAAACTTGGGTGAAAAAACACATAAAAGGAAAATCTCCATAGGTTTTTGTAGGATTAGAAGAACTACGCTTTTAAAGAATAATGTGAATCAGCTTTTTCCTCATAAGGCCTTGAAAAATTGGCATCTTGAGGTGCTATTTAAAAAAAGGAGTGAAATTTTTTATTAGTCAACAGGTTCAAATATTGGTGTTTGTTTTTTAAAACAATGAATTATAAATTCCTTTTTATAAAAGGTCAAAGGCACGGTGAAACAATGAATAATGGTTGCACTTCACTATTTTAGAACTCAAAATAATTCAAAAGGCAAAATAATTCAGGCGGCCAGCACCAAATTTGTCCTGTAGGGGGCAAAATTATCATAAGAGGAATCTAGGGACAGGATGTAGAATTGCTGCACAGAGGTTTAGCAGTGGCAGGTGACTTAAAGCTTTACTCAAAATACAGTTTTTAAATTTTGAGGTTTTTTTCAAGTTTTACAGATTTAAAGATGCCTTTTGTATTGCTCAGAATTAGCAAAAAATTATTTCCTGGATAGTGAGTACTAATATTCAGAAATATATTCTTTTATTTTTCCAGGACTAGATTTTCAATCTAATGATTACCTCTTAAAGTTCCTCTCCTTTTGCCCTTGTTGTCCAATAGGTTTTGCTTTATTGGATGAGCCATCCAAAATGCAGGAAGGGAGGTGGTGAAACTAAAATCTGTTGTTACTTGTTAGCAGCTGTGAAAAGCAAGCTTGAAAGCAGTATCTAAAAGGCAGGGAATAAATATCACCCAGCTTTACATTTTCCTAATCACCTTGTGGTGAATGGAAGAACTGTAAGGAAGGCTTTTAAGAAGTAATAGATAATTTACTATAGAAAATTTGGGGGAACATGACTAGGACTACATTTACATGTAAGGAACAAAGAAGTTTATAAACGATTACAATTAAGAAGTTAACCACAACCAAATAATGTTTTATCCTCATGAGTTGAAATCACTGGTCTCCATAGCTTCTTTGCTTGCTTTCAAGATGGAAATATTAATCTATGTCCTGGATTTGTCATTAAAGAGCCAAATATGAAAAACAGAGTCATCAAACAAAGAGTGGTGGCAAGCACTGGATATACAGTTATTTGAAGAACTAAGGCTAAATGGGGGATAGAAGGGAGAGAGTATTGTATGTTACACCAATAGGTTCTGGAAAAAAATCTCTTTTTTGTTCTGGCCATGCTGTGTAGCTTGCAGAATCTTAGTTTCCCCACCAGGGGTCAAACCCAGGCCCTCAGCAGTGAAAGCACAGAGTCTTAATCACTGGAGTGCCAGGGAGTTCCTTGAAAATGTTGATATAGTACAACTTCAAAAAACAGAAGACTGGGGCGAACAAATGAAAAACATTTTTAGTTGTACCAGCTATCATATTGGTGGTGGTTTATTAGTATTATTCTGAGATTGTTGCATGTGTAAAGCAGACGAAGGAAACGAGTAATTGTGGGATATTCCTGTGTCCTTGAAGACCAGGATTCTCAGTAAAGAAAAACAAAAGACACAAATGTAATAGAAAAGATTAAGCAAAAACTCTGTAGTACTTAATTTGATTTGAAAGTATCAAAATAAACTCATGAAGTGTTTTATTTAAAAAAAAAAAAGATATTTCCTAGCTCTCTCCTAGAAACAATGACCAATCTAGCCGCAATGAATTTAACAGTTACAACTATGGTTTTGAAGTGCTATTTCTCACTGAAAGAAACCAGGCTTCTTAAGAGAAATGGCTGATTCCAGGTCTGCTGCAGGAAACATACAAGTTGAGCCTGGAATATCTTGCCATATGAGACTACAAGAAAGCCATTATAAAGACAGCTAGAGCAGTGTCAAAAGGACTCAGAGTCAACTTGATAAAGCTCCCAGTGACCAAAGATAGGACAATTTGAGCTTTAATAAGGCAATATTCGAAATGGATTAAAGCCTATCAAATATGTTTGAATCCATGAGTTCACAACACTTAAAAAAAGTGATCTATAGATGATAGAAAACAAGTTTTGTTTATCTTGAAAACTGGTAAATAAAGGGGAAAATTCAAGTATTTATTCTCCCTTTCCTATATGAACTTGACCACTGGTTAACCAAATAGTAGATGTGGGGAAACACCTCTTTATAAAAATAGTCCAACTAATAAATGAAAAAGAAATGACAGAATATTCTCCAATCCATGACAAATCAAAGGCACTGAGTATCAACTTCAGCTGACAACACAAAAAGAGAGAACCAGACATTCTGGAAGAGTATACCATGATCTATATAGGCTGGCCAAAAGGCTGAACCTGAGTTTGCTCAGATCTCTGGATCCATGTGTCAATAACCAGAGGACAGAAGGACACGCTGAATTGTGCCATGAGTATGCAATTAACAAAATACAGACAGTGAGAAACTTATACGACCAGGTTCTTTAATAGGTAAATTTTAAGGAAAAAAAGAAGAGGGAGCCCATAGATTAAAAAGAGATGTTAAGATATATATCTAATAAAGTAATTTTAAATGGATACGATTAAAAGCTAGTGTGTGGAGATACACACTTGGGGGATAAACTAAGAAAGAAATGCAAGGAAGTGAGTACTATTAAAATCAATGTAGTGGTTACTTTCGTGGGGTTGGGGAAGAGGGTTGTTTACTGTGACAGGACACAGAGGACATTCAAGGTGACTGGCAGAGTTCTAAAAGAGTGTTTCCTTATAAGAATGTAATAAGCTATACATTTTCTGTTTGCTTTTCAGTATTTCGGTTTATTTTATAATTTTCCTAAAAGATAAAATTAAAAAAAAAATCAAAGCCCTTAGGATTTTTCACTAAAACATGGATGTGAATACTTCTACTGTAAATATCAGCTGATGGTTCTTAAGAAGTTGCCTGTATTAAAAATATAATATTAAATTCTTATGTGTGCATAGTTATAAAAAGTCAAAGCATTAAGTATACATTCCTAACATGAAATTTATTTTGTTACAGTTATGCTATACAATTTGGTTAAATGAAGGTTGTTGATTTCCAAAATTTTCCTTTCCTACTGCCATACAAGGTTATTCATGTTATTCCATTGGCAGTTAGAATGTGCGTACTGGAACAGATTTCACATTACCTTGAATGTCCACACATTGTTTCACTCTCCACAGAACAAAGATTAGTTATCTTGTCCAATAATGAGGGTAGTTATCAATATGTAGCATTACACACAATGTCATCCAATTTGCAAACAAAGATCCTTCACCCACATACTCAGCCTTGTTTCTCTTCGATTTACTAATGGCTGATGGAGACTTTTTTGCTGTTAGGTGTCTAAGAAACTCAAGAATGTAAAACAGACCTAAACCATCAAAATGAAAGCAGTTTTAAAATGCAATATAACAATAAACATGGACAAACATAACTGTGTTGTATACTTTTTTGCCCATCAAACATTGACAGTTTCCCTCCAATTCTTCAAGCAGCATCTTAAAAAAACAGTGCAATTGTACGGTCTCCTTCCCTTTTCTTTTAAAATAATTACGTGCTGTTCGAATGATTCACATATTCCAGAAGCGACCGGTCTAAGACCCTTTGAATAAGAGCTTCCTCAATTATATTAAAATCCTACAATAAAGAAAAATAATTAGAAACATACAATCAGAGATGACAGTTTTCAGAAACTGGAGCATGAGAGTTAAGACAATGCCTCATTTTTGCAAAGTAAAGCCCTGAATTTAGTCCACGTTTCCACAAAAACTCATAGAACCCAGGAGTTTTGCTTTGGGCCCTGTGCATTTTCTATTTCATTTTTACTGCCTATCAATTAACTAGCTATTGTCATAGTAAAACAGTCTTGATCTGGAATTTAAAGTTTTTATCTGATCTAACTAGTAGTTTTTAGTCAAAATTACAAATCCTGGTCAGAGTGGTATGCTCCACATAAACATGTAAAGTTAAGACATTCCCATAGGATTCACCAATCCTAGCAGTACTACTGAATATCTAGCTCTGAAAAAAAAATGCTGAAAACAAAACGCTCTTTCTCCTTGCTTCCCAATGGTCAAAATGGAATTTAAAACTTTAGGTCAGCACATTCTATAAATAAAGCAAAAACTATTAAGAGCCCCATCTTCTGCAATCCACCTCCTCTTCGCCAATAAACTAAAAAAATAAAATCTTTATTGGAAGTCCACTCTAAAACATAAAAGCAAATAAATAAAATCCAAAGAAAGCTATAAAGCACAGCAGAGCACAAGATCTGGACTCAATGCTAGGTTGTTCTGAGGCAATTTATTAACATCTGAGCATCAGATAGTTCATAGCTAAGTAAGGATAATGATATAGTACTCACTTCACAGAAGCTGCTTCAAGGAATAAAATGAGATAATTTGCATAAAATGCCTAGCATAGTACTTGGTAGTTTAGGAAGCAAAAAATCAAAACAAAGAACATTGTTTCAACCTCACTTCCACATCCAAGAATATGGTTTTGAGTGGGTAGAAAGTATTCTCATCAAAGTGACTTCTTCCTGACCAGCCCTGGGTCATATTTTTGAACGATCTTGAGAAGAAGGGACTGAACATGAACAGCCAGAACAGGTATGGAATCAACCTGGCTTTTAGAACGTGTATGAAGCTAAGATAAAGAGGAACCCCTCTGTGTTATAAAAAGTGAGAACACGTGGCCTGCTGAGGGCATGTGTGCCTTAGTGGCCAGAAAAAACATTACTTGAGAGATGGAGGAGAGAATATGAAGCCTCTGTAGTGTGGTTTGTTCAATTCTTCGAGTGGTCCTGATATTCCCATTTACCCTCTCTCCCCATCTCCAATTTGCCTGACATCCACGCCCTACCTGTGCAAATCTCTCTTCATGCATTATCTCATTGAATCCCCATGAGAGCTTTTGGAAGCCGTATGTAAATACTTTTCTTTCCTCACTTAAATGAACAGAGGCTCCAGTGTTAAATACCTTGCCCAAGGTCACAGAGCTGTGATAGGACTGTTACTGAAACCCAGGTCAGAACCCAGGTTCCTTGTGCTGACTCTGGATAATCATAGAGGGCAGATCAGAATGCATGGAGAAAAATTTCAAATGACAATCTTCAACAGTTATTAAATTCCAGCTTGAACTTGCATAAAAAGAAAATAGTCAAAATCATGTGAAAATTATATGCAAATTCAAATTTAACCTTTAACATTTCACGTATTTAGATAAACGCAACAATAAAACGTACTATTTCAGAACATGGCTATGAGTAATTCCTCCCCTCCCTCCCATGACAGGCAATACCCCTTTGCTGAAAGGGACTCGGGACAAAGCATTACTCTCACATGGCAATGCATGGACCAAAGTATCAATACAACAAAGGCTGTGTTAACCTTTTGCTTGTCATTATTATTTCTGATAACAGGAACTACAGTCATAAGTATTAGAACTATTCATACTATACCAGATTTTTCTTTCATCTTAAAAAAATTCTTAATATACTGAGATTGGCCATGAGTTGGTAATTATTGATGCGTAGTTAATGGGTATACAGGGTTCATTATATTATCCTGCCTATTTCTGTATACGTTTAAATTTTTTTCATGATAAATTTTTTAAGTTTAAAAAGTTTAATAAACATGAGATTTGTGTTTTACAGAATTTAAATTAAAAATAGAGCCCGTGTGTCTCACTACACTGATAATGTCATATCTGTTATTAGCCATTCAATGTATTATAAAATGAACACAAATTCTCTGAGCCATTTCATTACTGATAATGCTTTTCTCTCAGCTATATGTTTTTTACTTCATAAAAATTATAACTACTAATATATATTGGGAGGCACTAGAGTAGAAGTTAAAATAATTTCAAAGTGAAATCTAGGTCTTTATACAGTGGCTAATTATTTACATCACAGAGAAGAACTTTGTCTAAGGCAGGTAACTACTGTACTATTAACAGTCAATTTATAAAACACTATATTTTTATATGATTTCCTTTAATGTAATATTAATTTCAATACAATTTTACCTTTAATTCTTTTAATGCTGTGTTAAGCTTACCTTTCATAAAGGTAAGCTTAACACAGCATAAAAGCATAATGTAAAAGTAAGAAAATATACTTACAAGGAAATCATCATAAAACAAAGTGTGACTGACTTGCAAATGTCTTATTAAGCTGCCATTGAAGCTGCTTGGATTCTCATTAGGTACTAAACGGCAAAGTGGACAGAACTGGAAATAAACAAGATCAAGAGTTCAAGAAAGAATTTTAAATAATCATTATTGTCAGAATTAAAAAATTAAATAACCATTGCATAAAACGAAATTTTAATTTTATGACTCTATTGGCCATACCTTGGTATTATGTTTTAGAATTATATAAATATTAAAGCAACATAAACAAATAAAATTGCATTTATTTCTTCATATGCATTTCTTGTATATACAAGTATATATTTATCACTTTATTATTTCCACAATATTACAGTCAGTAGGTGTGCCATAATTTAATTAGTTACCTACCTCTAGGAATACTGAAGTTTTCTTAGTATGTGCATATTCTGTTATTACAAATTACATCATCTATACTGTTTACTTTCAAGGGGATTATTTTCTTAGGATACATGGCCATAAATGGAGATTAGAAGGTCAAAGTTATGAACATTCACAGTTCATAATATATAATGCTCTATAGTTTTATATTGCCACCAGCAATATAGATTACAATACACCAGCATCAGGTATTAGTATTTACACATATTTCCTAATTTAATAGCCATTAATGGCTCTCTAAAAAAACTGTTTCATTTCAAAATATTTATAAGCTCACAAGAAATTGCAAAAATAACGCAGAGAGGTACCATGTCACCATCACCCAGCTTCCCCAAATGGTAACTTCTTACATCACTATGGTACATTATTGAAACCAGGAAACTGGCAATTAACTAGACAACATCTGACATAGATTTCACTAGTTTTCATATGAACTCATTTTTTGGGGTGTGTATGTATAGCTCTATGAAATTTTATCACACATATTGATATTCGTATAACTACCAACACAATCAAGATACAAAACTGTTCTCTCACTACAAAGAACTCCCTTATGCTACGCCTTAACTTCTCTCCTGAACCCTGGCAACCACGGATCTCTTCTCCAGAACTTTGGAGACTAGCTTGGGATTCATCCAAACTTTTGTGTGCATCAATAGTTCCTTCCTTTTTACTCCTGAGTAGCATTCCATGGTATGGATGTACCACGGTTTATCCATTTACTTTTGAAGGACATCTGTTGTTTCAGGCTGCTACAAATAAAACTGCAATGAACATTTGTGTATAGGTGTTTTGCATAAACATGTTTTCATTTCTCTAGGATGAATTTCCAGGAGTGTGATTGCTGGGTTAGTGTTATAGTTAACTTTGTAAAAACCTGCCAAACTATTTTGCTTGTAAATGGCTGGACCATTTTATACTCCCACCAGCAAAGGGTGAATTACCTAGCTTTTCCTCATTCTCATCAGCATTAGGCACTGTCAACATTTTTCTATTTTAGTTGTTTTGATAGTTGTTTGATACCACTACAAGTGGTATCTCATCATGGTTTTAATTTACAATTATCAAATGGCTAATATAAATGATTCTTTCTTTTAATATATACTACTTCATTACATCTTAATATAGGTTTTTTTAAATTGTATTTCTTCATGTATTCATTTTTAAAAATATGAAATGCAGAATCATTACTGAGTGCCAAGTATACGTTAGGCAATAAATGAGGTGGTATTCTCATTTGATTTTCATAGAAACCCAGTGAATTATCATCTTTATTTTGTTGATGAACCCAATTTCAGAGAGGAAAAAAATTAGCTTAAATTTACACCATCTGAAGTATCAGAATTGGAATCTAGGCCTCTACTAGACAATCCAATGTCCTTTTCATATTATAACAGTATCTAATTTATCAGCTTGGATGATGCTTTTCTTTAAATTTAAATGAGATCTTTGTATAATTCCTTTCTTTCTTATTTTATGGGGGTCCCAGTTTAAATATGCTCAATTTCTATAAATATAGTCCACATTAAAATTTTGCTCTACTCTATTAATCTTGATGTCTTATTTTAAATAAAACTACATCATTTAAATTATTATTGCTTTACAATAATTAATGATTCCCTAATGTTCTAGCTATCTCAATTAATTGACAACATGGCTATCCCAAAATAGCACTCTATCTACCCTGTGACCCCTACATAGTGAGAACAGAGCTGAGACCAAGAAATATTTTAATAATAGAAACAGCCTAAGTGTCCATCAACAGATGAATGGATAAAGAAGATATGGTATATAAATATAAATACACACACACACACACACACACACACACACACACACAATGGAATACTATTCAGCCATAAAAAAGAAAACTTGCCATTTGCAACAACATAGATGAACTTGGAGGGTATTAAGCTAAGAGAAATAAGTCAGACAAAGAAAGACAAATTCCGTATGATATCACTTTTATGTGGAATCTAAAAAAAATACAACACACTAGCGAATATAACAAAAAAGAAGCAGACTCACAGATACAGAGAACAAACTAGTGGTTACCAGTGGAGGAAGGGAAGGGGTAATATAGGGGTAGGGGATTAAGAGGTAGGGGATTAAGGGGTACAAACTATTATGTATAAAATATGCTACAAGGATATACTTTACAATGCAGGGATTATGGCCAATATTTTATAATAGTTATAAATGGAGTATAACCTTTAAAAATTGCGAATGGCTATATTGTATACCTATACCTGTAACATATAATATAATATTATACATCATCTATATTTCAATTAAAAAAAAAGATGTTGGCCCCACCTCAGTATGGACTTTACATGGCAGTGAATGCAATGGGTATATAATAGCCACCATATTAGAAGCTACCACCAACTTCAACCCTTTGGAACATCTATTACAATGGACACCCAGCTCTATCTGTGGTTTAGATTAACCCCTACTGCAACTCAGCCAATTACAGAACACTTTCTATATAGTGGCAAATACCATTTGGGGAAGAAATTAAAGATAACTGAATTAATACCAAAAGAAGAGAAATGAGACATGCACCAAAAATAATCACAGGCAAATATCCAGCCAAAATTAAGGTACCACATTAAACACCTAATTTAATGGGAGCTTGGAAGCAAATCTAATGAAGATTTTCTTGCTTCCAAAACATTTATGCGTATACACTCACACTGCCCAGTCAAGCCACATGTATTCTGAATACCCACAGAAATAAACTGCTGTGGGGACAAGGATTCAGGCTCTTGCCACCAGTTTTTAATTCCAAACCAACTGAAGTGCTGTCCCTTCCCATAAGGAATGAATCTCAGGATTAAGGCAGAAAATAAAAAACCTCTGAACCTGTATGAAAATATCCTATTTTTCATTTCACTACATCCTACTAGGTGCTAGGTTCTCTGCCAAGAGCTGGGCATGCAGTGTTGAACAAAGAAATTAAGTTCTATGGCTTCATGAACCTAATAGCTTGGAGGGAGAGACAGACAAAAAATAAATACGCAATTAACGAATTGTGATAAATGAGAAAAAAAAGGGGAGAAAAGCAAGAACTGAAATTCAGGTGTCAGGGAAGTGAGATTTAAGCTGAGTTCTAAAGGATAAATAAGAACCAATCAGTGGGGACTTCCCTAGAGGTCCAGTGGTTAGGACCCGCCACTTTCACTGCAGGGGATAGGGGTTCATTCCCTGGTTCAATCTCACAGGCCGAGCACTGCAGCAGAGGCAGGGTGGGGGTAGGGGAGGTTGGGGGGTGGGGTAGGGAATGCACACACGAAAAAGAACCAATCAGTGAAAGAAAATACTGGACAGAGAGAACAGCCAGAAAGTGTGGTTCCTACTGAAACATCTTCCTTTTATATAAAATACTAAATTTCTCTCGCGTGGTCTCATAATTCAATCTGAAGCATGCTGTATGTGTCATTTGCCTTTTTTGACTCCACTCTTCCATAGGTATAATTTTTTAAAAATGGTAGAATATAATCACTGTGTGACAAAAAGGAGCTGTTCTGAAGGCTGCACGTGAGAAAAGTCAGAATTCCTTCATGTTCATAACCTACTACCCTGCTTTGCTTGAGCAACTCAGAAAGAAAAGATTAGTTGCTTGTGGTTTGATCTCTGAATTATCTAATTCTGTGTGGAAGGCAGAATCATTTGCCCAAATCTCTAACTGCCATGAAACTTCTTACATCTGGTAAGTCAGATGATGCCACTGATCTTATCTGCCAGCAAACAAACCCAGCAATTCAGTCCTTTAAAGCAATAATTCCTTGTTAACTTACACACCAATCCGAAAGCAGCCTTGGACTCAGCCCTCCTCACCCAAGGGTTCCACCAGGGTGTTTTCACCTAACGTGTTCCCACTGGGGATCCCTAAGCACGTGACCCCAGCTCTGCCACAGTGTCTGCCTCCAGCCTTTGGGGTTTATCCTGACTTCTAGTGGCACGTGATCCTTCAGAGTGCAGGTGTCTTAAGCTTCTACAACTTAAGCGTGAAACACGAACACAGGAAACCTGAAGGTCTTCTCTCCCAGCGACCACCTTTACACAGCCCTGGTGTATTACAGAACCGTGGGTTTTCTGAACAATCTGCTCCTGGCTCAAGGCCTGGATAGCACCCTGGTCTTGTGGTAAAACTTACTTCAGCTCCTCCAACCCCTTCCAGCTTGGGTTCCCCAACTGTGAGACTACATGGCTTCCTCTGAGAAATCTGCTCTAGCCTTGATCTAACTGCGAAAATGGTAGTAACCCAGCATCATCGCCTGACTCATTTACTAGTACCCTGTGGAGAAGGCATCATCATCATCCTCACCTCCACTTTACAGATGATGAGAAAGAGGCAAAGAGGTTAATGGGATTTTCTGGGATTTGCACCAAAGTTCATCTTCTCCAAAGCCTAGGCTTTTTTTTTTTTTTTTTAATTTTTATGTATTTATTTATTTATTTATTTATTGGCTATGTTGGGTCTTCATTGCTCCACACGGGCTTTCCTCCAGTTGTGGCGAGCTGAGCTACTCTTCATTGTGGTGCACAGGCTCCTCACTGCGGTGGCTTCCTTGTTGTGGAGCATAGGCTCTAGGTGCATGGGCTTCAGCAGTTGCGGCACATAGGCTGAATAGTTGTGGCTCACGGGCTCTAGAGTGCAGGCTCAATAGTTGTGGCGCATGGGCTTAGCTGCTCCATGGCATGTGGGATATTACTGCAGTAGGGATTGAACCCATGTCCCCTGCATTGGCAGGCGAGTTCTTAACCACTGTGCCACCTAGGAAGTCCCAAAGCCTAGGGTTTTTTTTTTTTTAAGAACTTTTATTTAGATACAATTGAAGTTAGGCTTTTTAACTACTAAATTCCATGGGCAATCTGATCCCACCATTCCTGGTTTATTTCTGTCTTTATGTTGGCTTTCTTCAGTGACCTCTATCACCTCTAAATCATAGAAGACCCAACTTCCATGGGCCACCTTCAATCTGATGGCCAAACTGAGCAGCACGTGGACTGGATTTCTGCTGGAGCAGGTACACAGTACTAACAGATGGACAAGTATGGGGCCTGCCCTGGATGGATCCTATAATGCAGCCCAAAGTCCAGAGTGCCTAGTGTTCCTCCAGCCAGAGCAGCACCCTGGGCACTACTGGTCAGGATTCAGGCTGTGTCGATACTATCTCCTTCATAGGGTTGCTAGGAGAAGGCAAAGAGGCACCCAGGACTCAGTGAATGGTAAGTCATTATTATGCCATCCTAATGCTTCCTTCAAGCTTCCTCTAGGAAGGTTCCCCAGGGACCTATCATAAAACACCTCCTTAGCCCAGTTCCTTCCACAGAGTAACCTCAGCAGGAAAAGCCGATGACAATCTCCCCTGCTCCCCCAACACATATCAAGCTTCTAGCTAGCCATTCCAAGAACCAAACCTCTGATCCATTAGGATGAATAACAAATTCTTTTGACTGTGTTGTGGGACTTTTCTCTTGAACTTGCTCGTGGAGCACAGGTGTTTATGCCCCGGAGCTAGACTATTGGGTCCAAATTGTAGCTCTGCTTATTTACCAGCTGTAAGACTTACCTTATAAGACAACCTCTCTGGGCCTTAGTTTATCATTTGTAAAACGGGGGTAAGAATCATATCTATCTCATATGATTGCTGTAGGGCTATCTATCTCTCTATCAATCATCTATCTAATACAGTTATATTTCAACTTCATCCACTTTCCACAAGGATTTTATGAAAAACAAAACAAAACAAACCTTAAAACTCAAATTTAAAAACCCCAAACTCACACACATGTATACATATATACACATGTACACATACATAACATAAAACTAAAATAAAATTCAAAAAACCTTCAAGGTATCATTTTACATCTGTTAAGCCTGGGTAATTTAAAAACAAATGTACCCAGTCTTGGCCAGGTTAAGGTGAAAATGGTTTACTCATAAATTGCTGACACAAATATAAATCGACTCAAAACTTTTCAGAATACATTTCAAGAGTTAATAAAAACTTGCCCTCTTCATCCCAGAAATATCAATCTAAGGAATTTCCTCTTAGGAAAAAGAAGGAAAAGTTTAAATGTACAAGAATGTGAACTCAAATCCTAAAAACTGGCACCAATCCAAACGTTCAAAAATAGTAAAATGGCTAAGTAACTGATGACATATCCATCATCATCCTGCCTTATCTCTCAACTATACAGAAATGAAAATTATAAGAGCCACGCTGCAAAGCGAATGAAAGTGCCAGGTTGCAAAGAAAAAAGGCAGCACTCATAGTGGATCTAGGAAATGAAAAGCAATATGTATATTTGATGTGCGACCCTACTGATGAATATTCACACTATGAAGTAAAGCAATAGATTGATTAATAAAGATGGATGACTTTCTACTTTTCACCTCCAGCGTATTGTCACAATAACCCTATTTGCATGATTGAAAGATGTTTTCCGCTTAGGATGCGACCAGTTACTATACTATAGTTAGATCTTAACTATGCATTTTTGCATCTGCTTAGTTGATTATGCCCACGATTATTTGTAAAAGATAATGTTGTCTAATTTCATAAATGAAAGAGTGATTGCACACTGGTAATTCTTATCAGTTTCAACTCAACACATTCACATGTTAACGGTCACAGAATCATTATAACCTTGGCATAAATTATCCTTTATGATATATCTGTAAATAGATACCCAACCATCAAATGGATTTTCTAATGTGTATGGAATTTAGACACTCCAGACATGTATAGTAACACAAATCCTCACCACAGGTCTCCTTTCTGATCTGTGATGAGTAATGCAATGATCCAGCAAGCTGTCTTCATCCAATTCCTTCTGACAAAATGGACACACGCACCTGCAAATTGCACAGAATACAAACATCACTAAAACTGTGGATAGACAGTAATCACTTGACTAGAGGTAAAAAGTAGAATGTAGGTGGATCTAGTTTCTAGTCCTCATTCTTTCTGATTTGATATTCTTTTCCCTATCCTGATAATAATCTTGGTGCCTAAATTTTTTCTTATGAGAATGTTAATGTGTAACCTCACAGAGACAGGACAGAGACTCAGTTATAGTGCATTGAAGCACTTTATTTTCTTTGGAGGAGAAGTATACAATCTGAGTACCCCATTAACTGAAAAACAGAGGAACAAACCACGCAGCTGGGCCTAGGTTACTTTTTCTTCCCCTTTTACTTCCTCCCTTTCCTAATTCAGGTAACATCTGAATTGGGTGTTACTTTGTTCTCCAACTAGCATAGTTAACAACACTGGCATATATAACTACAGGTGTCAACTCACAGTATTAGAATCCAGTGAAGAATGCAAAACAGCCTGCAACTACCTCATTATATCCTTATGCACATGTAGGGGTATCTGTCCCTCGCATCTCTGCTGTCCAATGGACTAGTCATTAGGTATGTGTCTACTGGCCTAGTCCAAACTGAGATATGATGGAAGTATAAATACACACTGAATTTTGAAGGCTTTATGTATACATAAAAAAGTAAAATATCTCAATAATTTATATGTTGATTACATGTTCAAAGGATAATATTTTGGCTATATTCAGTTAAATAAAATACATTACAAATTAATTTCACTTATTCCTTTTTACTCTTTGAGTATGGCTAGTAGAGAATTTAAAATTGCACATGTGGGGACTTCCCTGGTGGCATGGTGGCTTAAGGATCTGCCTGCCAACGCAGGGGACACGGGTTCGATCCCTGGTCCGGGAAGATCCCACATGCCAAGGAGCAACTAAGCTCGTGCATCACAACTACTGAGCCCATGTGTCGCAACTACTGAAGCCCACGCACCTAGAGTCTGTGTTCTTCAACAAGAGAAGCCACGGCACTGAGAAGGCACACTGCAACAAAGAGTAGCCCCGGCTCACTGTAACTAGAGAAAGCCTGAGCATAGCAATGAAGACCCAACTCAGCCAAACAAACAAACAAACAATGTGTTTTGCATTGTATTTCCACTGCACAATGCTGCCTTAAATTCTTAGGGACAATATGGAGGCTTGGAATTTTTTGCTCACTTTCCATTATAGATATAACTTCCTGTTCCCCAAGACTTGTATTCTGGACAAGCTCCCTGCATAAGAATTCTAAAAATTTGAATGCAAATATTAATCTATCCTATAAGATTGATTAATCAACAAACCCTCTCATTTTCTGTTATTTCAATTCTTTTCCTTTTTGGCTAAGTTGGGTCTTCATTGCTGCGCACCAGCTTTCTCTAGTTGCAGTGAGCAGAGGCTACTCTTCGTTGCAGTCCGTGGGTTTCTCAGCGTGGTGGCTTCTCCTGTTGTGGAGCACAGCACAGGCTCTAGGTGCTCAGGCTTCATTAGTTGCGGCATGTGGGCTTAGTAGTTGTGACACGTGGGCCCTAGAGCGCAGGCTCAGTAGTTGTGGCTCACGAGCTTAGTTGCTCTGCGGCATGTGGGATCTTCCCGGAGCAGGGATCAAACCCGAGTTCCCCGCGTTGGCAGGCGGATTCTTAACCACTGTGTCACCAGGGAAGTCCCTCAATTCTTTATTATTTAATTCTAACTAGCAGGAAAAATTAGTATTTAAATTAGGTTTCATATATTTTAAAATTTTCATAAAGCCTATCAACCTTAAAATCAAACCACACACTTCTTCAACCCATTTGTTATCCTTCCTTCCTATTGGTCCTTGGGGCCAATCTAACAGAATTTATACTCTGCTTAGAGCTAAAATACTCACTTACAGTTTATAACAGTGTGGTATAATTCTATAATAAAAGGTACACTTGCAAAGTAATCTCTAGTAAAATGAGAGGAATGGGGTTATTTAGAATTTTGGGCTAGGAAATTTAAGCTATATTTTGAGTAGTATATATTTTTTTCTTTTTTAAAAAAATTTTATTTAAGCACGTTGATTTATAATATTGTGTTAGTTTCAGGTGTACAGCACAGTGATTCAGTTATATATATATATATATATATATATATATATATATATATATATCTCATACCTACATATTCTTTTTCAGATTATTTTCCCTTAAAGTTATTACAAAATATTGAGTATCTTTCCCTGTGCTACACATAAATATTCTTAAAATAAGTAGAACTAACATTTATCTTCAGGAGAAAAAAAAGAAATTATACTGAATACCTCTTCGGATAGCTGCATTCTTAAGATTTAATGGTTTCAAAACCATCATCCCTATGCAAGAGAACAGACATCATTTCTTTATTTCTTTAGCAGAGGCAGATGCCAAACTTTGTAATTCCTCTGCCCATCAGGACAGTAATAACCCAGGTTTTTTTCTTTTCTTTCTTTCTTTTTTTTTATGAAAATATACTTAATGATCAATATCCGCCATTACACCTACTAGCCACGTCCATCCTTCCTCCAGCCCCACATAAGATTACTTAACAAACAGGTACAGGATTCAGAGTGCCTGCCCCACGCCTGTTCTTTCTTGTTAGCACATATACTAAGAGGTCACTTCATCCCTTCTAAAGAGAAACCAACAAAATGAGAGGGAACGAGCTGGGGAACTGAGCAGAGGTGATGGAAAAGTAAAGACAGTAACCTCTTAACCATTTTCTACTTCAGGGCTCTAACAGCTCTGCTTTCTATTTTTGGATCTTCCTCCACATAAAACTGTCTGAGGAAGTTTCCCCAGTCTCTCCAGTGTTCAGTTGGTTCTCCCCATACAAAGTTTTTAAAGCAGAGAGAGCAAAATTCTTTTGTAATTATTGCTATTAACAAATGATTACCAAAACAGGTATTGTGGTTAGAAGCCAAAACATAACTACATACATATTTTTATGATAAAAACGTTAAGCTTTTCAGCCCATTAAATTCCTTATAAGCATATCAAATTTAGAATTAAACTAAATTATACTGAAACAAACCTTGTTGCTGTCTCTCCGAGTTCTTGTAGTGGTCCATACTTATCTAGGTACTTCTGACATGTTCTTATGTGTGCCCTCATTTCACTGAGGCAAACCTATATAAAAACAGATTAAAATAAGCTCACTGTTGAAAAGGGGCTCACTTCAGTCAATGAAACTTTTGTGACCCAGCTTTATTGCTTTCCTTATTTCAAATAAGGTCACAGTGTGGGGTCGGTCAGTTGATTCAAAAGATGCAGTCATCTAATTTAAGGGATTATCAAGAAAAACTATTTTAAGTAGGGTTTTTTTTTTTTTTTTTTTGGCCGTGCTGTGCAGCATGTGGGATCTTTGTTCCCCAACCAGAGATTGAACCGGCACCCCCTGCATTGGGAACTCAGAGTCTTAACTACTGGACTGGCAGGGACGTCCCAAGAATAACACTATTTAAAATTTTTTTATAGTTAGAAGACCCAAAACCTGAGTTCTTGAATTTGGTTCTTCTAGAAAGTATATGTTTTTTAAAGTGGAAAAATGTATAATTAAATCAAATTTACTTTTTTTGGATATTATTCCCTAAATCAGTGAGGGAAAGAAGAAAGTAAGAAAGAAAAAGGAGAGAGGAAAAAGTGCAAAAGGAAGAAAGGGGGAAAAAATAAAAATAAGTGATAGAAAGAAAAACAAAGTGAGGTAAAAAGAATAAAGAGATGGGTTTTAGAGATGTCCAGAGTAAGTAAAAAGAAACCCTGTGCTTCAGGGAAAGATATAAATACCATGGCTTTATAATACATCCAGTAGTATTACATGAATTCACAATGCACAGTATACTTAATGGCCCCATTAAGAGCAAACATAAAGGACAGCTCTTGCAGTCCATTTTTATCAAGGCAGAATAAAGAACCCTTGTCCTTCCAAATATACATTCAGATTTCCTAACCATGAGGGATCTGTTGCTAAATAACACATAGTCTACTAAATGTGTCATTAGAAACTCTGATAAGATCTTGTGCTAAAGGAAGCTCTGTACAGCTGTGGTAAGGTGGCTGACCCACCCTGCCAAGCTAGGGGAAGTTAAACCTCAGACATGAAATCTACCATGTCAGGAAAACAGTTACAACTGCTTCACAAAAGACAAAAATAAAAGCAAATGGAAAAGTAAGAACAAATCCTTGCCTTTTAAATAACCCTCTAATAAGATGTAAAGCTAGGCACGTCCTACACCCTTTAACATCCAACTTTGCACACCACTGCTCTCTCCTCTCCTTATGACTTTTGTTAAAAGTTTCTTCTTCTTTATATTCCTCCTTGATCAACAAAGAGACACATTCCTCGTATAAATTAGCAATCTGGGGACTATGTTCTGACTAATGAATTGATAAATTCATAGAGTATCTACCTGAGACACAAACTGTGAAAGCCATTGTCAGAGGTGGTAGTGAAGAGGAAAGTTAGAAACTTACATTCAGCTAAAAACAACTCCATGCTTGTTTTGCTTTTGTGAAATATGCTTGCTGTGCTGAGAAAAACAGAAAAACAGGAAAACAGGATGACCTAACAATTCAATGTAACTTTAAGATGTTTTGCTAAAAAATGGAATGTTCTGCACCTGCTCTTGTAAGTTTCTGTTTGGAAACTTCCATGCTCTGTAAACATGTGCACTATAAAAGTAAAGCTCACCCTGAGTTCGGAGCCCAGAACTTTGGAGCATTAGCTCGTCTGATGCCGCTGGCTTAATAAACCTGAGTTTGCCAACCCTCCAAGTGTGCTGCTTGGTTTCTCGATGGATGGATTTCTGCAACATTTCTGGAAGCCCCAGCGAGATTCCAACCACGCTGGCCCCTTAAGCTGCAGGACTGGTGGCTCAGCCAAGTCGGAGTGAAGGAGCTCCAAGACAAACGAGGAGGCGTGCCACCTGACGGTATCCCGGGTTCTCTTTTGGACCGGTACTCTGACTTTCCAGACGGCCGGGCCCCGACCGGACTCATTGGAGGGATGGACCAACTCACCAGGAATGGCCACAGGATCAGGCAAGGCCCTGGGGCACTAAACCCAGTCGGGTCCCGTCTCTGGACAGAAGAGGAACTTCATCATCTCCTACGGTCTTCAGTAAGAAGACCACCAGTTAGGGACCTTCCCAGAGAGGGGAGGCACCCACCAATTAGGGACCTTCCTAAAGGGGGTAGGCACTGTGATAAACTCTGGTGTGAATGTGTGTGTGAGTGAGCACCCTGGTTCATCCTCATTCCAGGGCGATTGTGTGGCTCCATGGCCTTCATGGCTACAGAGTCCGAGTGGGCCCTAACCTGCGGTTCCGTGGTGACCTCATATGGCTCAGGGCGGTGTCTGTCTCTGGGGGACCCAGTCTCTCCCTGCGAGTCAGATTCAAGTCTCAGGATTCTATACCACCCGCCGAAGCTAAGAGGCACCTAAGTTCTCCACAGGGACGTGGCCAGGCAGGCACCTGAATAGTCTCCTCTTCTGAGAGGGCACCCACCCTTGTTTGTTTTTGCAACACCGACACAGGGTGGGATAGATGGGGGATGGGGGGAGACAATTGATTACTGATTTGATTTAGCAATTGTGTATGTCCAAATGGCCCTTTTGCCCTAGGGCCCTCTGCCAAGATTATTTTCTTAAAATTTTACGGCTCACTCTCCCCTTCCATCAGCTGACTCTTTGAGCCGATTTATTGAGAAATTAGGTTTTCCCCGAAAGACTTGCCCCATTTGCCAGACAGATCTGTACCTCCTTCCCTCTTGGTCCCCTGGACCACTCTGTGCAGAGTGGCACGCTCTGATGTGTTCTTGTATACTTTGGGATTCACATTATGAGGCTGCCTTCCTCTGTCACCTTGCCTTCATAATCCCCTGATTCCCCAAGGATTTCAGGCTCTTCACTTAGGCGAGGAGTACGCATACTATGCTCCCACCACCTGCTCAGTGCCCACAAGAGGGTCAACACCCCAGACCCCCTCTGGAGCCCCACCTGAAGTTATTCCTCCGCAAACCCCATTACAACAAAAAAAAAGCCTCCTTTCAGCCCTGTCTCCCTGAGACATTTAACGATCAGGACCATCTTTAAGGAGGCACGAACTCGTGCTGTCTGGGAATACTGGGCTTTCCAGGAGCAGCAACATCAGCACTACCTGGGTTATAAAGCCCTAAGACAAGGCCCTTCCCGTGCTTGCCCCACTCCTCCCTGGTCAAAGAGGTAGATTACACTTGTCAACATGGGGGGAAGTTCCTCTAAGCGGACTGTTTTGGATTGTATGATGAAAAACTTTAAGAAAGGTTTTTCCAGAGACTATGGGGTTAAGATGACCTCAGGAAACCTCCACACCCTGTGTGAGTTAGAATGGTCCACCTTCAGGGTGGGATGGCCCGCGGAGGGTACTCTAGACCTTCCTACAGTTAGAGCTGTGTACCGAGTGGTGACAGGAACCACCGGGCACCCAGACCAGTTTCCATACATAGATTCCTGGCTGCAAATAGCCGTTCAGCTGCCTCCTTGGGTTCGGTTCTGTGCAAATAGGCAGGGACAGTGTAGGATCCTCATGGCCCAACCAGCTCCAAGGACAAGCAAAGAAAAGCTGGCAAAGGGTATCCACCAAGCAGACCCCGAAGAAGAGCCCCCCGTGCCTCCACCCTATATGCCAGCTGCTTCGCCTCAGCTCCCATTCAGCCTCCTCACCCTTTACCAGACAGCCCTCCGCCATCTGTGTCTCCACCGCCTCCAAATCCAGAGCGCCCTCCAAGCCCGCAGCAACTTCGCTTGGCCAACCAACCAGTTCAAAAGCCCGCAGCCCTGCAGATGCCCTCGCGAGAGGCCCGAGACCCACCCCAGGTCAGTGAGGACGGCTCCGTCCAGGCAGGACGCCCGGTCCTTTATTATCAGCCCTTCACCACCACCGATCTTCTCAACTGGAAACACTATTCGGAGAAGCCACAAGCAATGATTGACCTCCTTGAGTCCATTTTATAACACCCACATGACCAGTGTGCCTATTGCAAAGAGACCGGACACTGGAAGAATGAATGTCCCCATCGTAGAGGGACAGCTGAAGGGTCAAAGAAGTTCACTCAACCCAGCAGAGGAAGGTACCAGCCTGAGCCAGCCGTCCAAGACCTTATCAGCCTGGGCAGAGTAGAATCGGGACAGGGAGGACCGGACTCCCTGATCCTGGGCCCCCGGGAGCCTATGGTCGCAATGAGCGTGGGGGGCCAATCAGTGACTGTTACGGTGGACACTGGAGCTGAACACTCTGTGGTGACCACACCTGTGGCTCCCCTCAGAGGTCAAACAGCAACTATCACTGGGGCCACAGGGGACAGGACTGCCCGCTCCTGTCCGTTAGCGGGCCACCTTGTGACTCATGAATTCCTGTACTTACCAGAGTGCCCCATTCCATTGCTGGGCAGAGACTTGCTGACAAAGCTTGGGGCACAGATCACCTTTGTCCCCAGGAAGCCCTCAAGCTTCACCCTGGGGAGCAAACCAGCTCTGATAATGGCTGTGACCGTGCCCAGGGAAGATGAATAGTGTCTCTATTCTTCAGAAAGAGAACAAACGAACCCAACTAGCCTGCTAGAAGAGTTCCCTGCTGTCTGGGCAGAAAAGGGGCCCCCAGGTTTGGCCAAAACCCATGCACCCATCGTGGTGGACCTGAGGCCAGGGGCCACTCCTGTCAGGCGGAGGCAGCATCCAGTACCGCGAGAGTCACGTCTGGGAATTCGGGACCACATCCAACGCCTGCGTGATGCCGGAATTCTGATTGAGTGTCAGTCTCCCTGGAACACTCCGCTCCTACCAGTCAAGAAGCCTGGAGAGAACAACTATTGCACCGTCCAGGACCTCCATGCTGTCAACAATGCAGTGATCACCATCCATCCAGTGGTCCGGAACCCCTACACTCTCCTGAGCCTCTTACCCACCCAAGTGAGCTGATTCACCTGCCTCAATTTCAAGGACCCCTTCTTTTGCCTCCAGCTATCACCAGCTAGCCAGCCCTTGTTTGCCTTTGAATGGGAAGACCCACACACTGGGAGAAAGACACAGCTGACTTGGACCCTACTGCCACAAAAACTCACCTACCTCGTTTGGTGAAGCACTGGCTGCGGATCTTGCTGCCTTCCCCAGAGAAGCCTTGAACGGCACCCTAGTCCAGTATGTAGATGACCTGTTGCTAGCCAGTCCCACCCAAGAGGACTGCTGGAAAGGCACCAAAACCCTATTGGTCCTACTCTTCACCATGGGGAGGTACAAGGTGTCATGGAAAAAGGTGCAGATCTGCAGACAAGAGGTCAAGTACCTTGGGTTCGTCATATCTAGAGAGCACTGGGTGCTCGGACATGAAAGGAAGCAAACCACCTGTTCGAGACCTTGGCTGAGCACCAAGAAAGAGGTCCGTGAGTTCCTCAGAGCTGCCAGATTCTGCCGGATCTGGATACCAGGTTTCTCTGAAACTGCCAAGCTGTTGTACGAGGCCACAGCAGGGTCTGGTAAGGACCCCCTAGAGTGGGGACCTAAACAAGAAAAAGCCTTCAAGGAGATAAAAAGACTCTTAACCAGCGCTTCAGCATTAGGGCTGCCAGATGTGACATGGGACTTTAACCTCTTTGTGCATGAGAAAAATCATACTGCACTGGGGGTCCTCATACAAACAGTTGGGCCATGGCAGCGCCCATCGCATATCTGTCCAAACGACTGGATCCTGTGGCCGTGGGATGGCCGCCACGTCTCCGGGCATTAGCTGCTACAGTGGTCCTGGTCAGAGAAGCAGACAAGCTTACACTGGGACAGGATATAAATGTAAAAGTCCCCCGTGCTGTTACCACGCTGATGAACAGCCAGGGACATAAATGGCTGACCAACACCAGAATGACTCACTCTCAAGGACTGCTCTGCGAAAACCCACGGGTCCGCCTCGAGACTGTGCGGACGCTGAATCCTGCCACCTTCTCACGAACGGAGGTGAGAACCCCTGATCATGACTGTGAAGAGGTCCTAGATGAAATCTACTCAAGCAGGCCAGACCTGATGGACACTCCCCTCCAGAACCCAGAACTGGAACTGTTCACTGACGGAAGCAGTTTCGTCCAGAAAGGACAACGCAAAGCAGGCTATGCGATAACAACAACAGATAAAATAATAAAGGCTGAGGCCTTGCCCCGGGGGTGGTCGGCACAACGGGCTGAGCTGTGGGCGCTCACCCAGGCGCTGAGGCACGCCCAAGGGAAGCAAGTCAACACCTACACAGACTCAAGGTATGCCTTTGCTACTTTGCCATGGAGCATCATGGAGCCATCTATAAAGAAAGGGGACTACTAACAGCAGGGGGGAAAGGGATCAAAACCAGAGAAGAAATCCTTCAGCTGTTAGAGGTAATTTGGAAGCCTTCCCAGGTGGCAGTCATCCATTGCAAAGGCCACCAGAAAGGAACTGATCCAGTCAGCAAAGGAAATTGGTTGGCTGACCAGGCAGCCAAGGAGGCGGCGACCCAACCGAGTCCCACATTGGGTCCGGAGCCAAGTTCTAAGGTCCTCTTGGCACCAGAATTGCCCCCGTCCCCGAGGTATACCAAAGAAGACTATCAATGGGCTTTAGGTGAGGGAGGAACTAAAGGAAAAGAGGGCTGGTGGAAGCTTCCAGACCAAAGACTCTTCGTCCCCAGTGCTACAGCAGTCCAGCTGGTGAAGCAACACCATGAGACAACTCACTTAGGGAAAACTGCACTAGAAAGTCTCCTGAGCTGCTACTATTTCGTTCCTAAGCTCCCAACCCTGTGTGCCCAGATCAGTGCTAGGTGCGTGACTCGTGCACGAAACAATGCCAGCCAAAGACCAAGACCCAGCCCAGGGGTGCAGACAGTTGGGGTATTGCCCTTTGAAGATTTAGAAGTGGACTTTACTGAAGTCAAGCCTTACCGAGGCTATAAGTATTTGCTTGTGATAGTCTGCACCTACTCGGGATGGGCTGAGGCCTACCCCACGCACACTGAACGGGCACGAGAGGTGGCCAAGGCCCTACTAAGAGACATAATCCCCAGATATGGCCTATCCCTCTCCATAGGGTCTGACAGTGGGCTAGCCTTTGTGTCTGAGATAATTCAGATGTTGTCCAAGACACTGGGAGTCAAATGGAAGCTCCACACTGCTTACAGACCACAAAGCTCAGGAAATGTTAAGCGCATGAATCGGACCTTCAAGACTACGTTAGCTAAGCTCTGTCAGGAGACCCAGTTCCCTTGGGTTGACATGCTACCCCTAGCCTTACTTCGAGCCCGATGCACCACGAGGTCCTCAGGCTATTCTCCCTTTGAGATCTCTTACGGGAGACCTCCTCCAGTGATAGGGAAGCTCAAGGGAGACCCTCAGCAACTAGCAGACCTGGAGATATCTCGACACCTCCAGGCCCTGGGCAAGGTCTTCCGCCGTATTACTCGAGAAACCTTAGAAAGGACTCCCATTCCCTTGGGCAATGGGGTTCATCCCTATCAGCCAGGAGATGAGGTATGGGTAAAAGACTGGAGGAAGGAACCACTTCAGCCAGTTTGGACTGGCCCTCATATGGTCGTCCTGGCAACCCCTGCTGCTGTTAAAGTTACAGGAGTCACCCGTGGATCCACCACACCCGGGTGAAGAGAGCAGCACCTCTAGAAGGGCGAGCAACCTGGACTACCAAAGCTCATCCGCACCAGCTGCTTCCGGTGTTCCTACGGAAACAACCGAGTCCCGTCTGAGATCTTCAGCCCTGCTCCAGTCACTCCAGGGCTGACTGGTCTACGCACAGCGGAAGCCTGAGGAATTCAACGAGGGACAGGGTTACGATGACACCCTGCCTTGTAGGGACTGGCTGCACCACTGGCCTTGATGTTAAAACACAAGGGGTCATGTTGGCTATAATCTACCCAAAGGTGATGGAATCCCGGAGAACTATTTGGGGGTTGGTTTTCTTACCTGGGGGATTCAAAACGCTTGTAGGAATAGTCCTACTCCTCCTTGGGACCTGTCTCCTTTTACCTTGCCTCTTGCCCTTATTCATGAGGGTAGTATTCAGCCTAGCTGAGGCCACCGCGGATAGGAGGGCCACCGCACGTCCCCTGGCCCTAAGAGGTTATCATTCCCTGGGCTTAGAAGATCAAGAAGTTGATGCCTTATAAGATTTAAGCAGCATCAAGAGGGAGAATTGAAGAGGAAAGTTAGAAACTTACATTCAGCTAAAAACAACTCCATGCTTGTTTTGCTTTTGTGAAAGATGCTTGCTGTGCTGAGAAAAACAGAAAAACAGGATGACCTAACAATTCAATGTAACTTTAAGATGTTTTGCTAAAAAATGGAATGTTCTGCACCTGCTCTTGTAAGTTTCTGTTTGGAAACTTCCATGCTCTGTAAACATGTGCACTATAAGAGTAAAGCTCACCCTGAGTTCGGGGCCCAGAACTTTGGAGCGTTAGCTCGTCTGGTGCCACCGGCTTAATAAACCTGAGTTCTCCAACCCTCCGAGTATGGTGCTTGGTTTCTCGATGGACTGATTTCTGCAACAGTAGAAGGAGCATAAGCCACTGTGCTTGCGCTAAAGGTACATATCACCTGATGGAGGAAAAACAAACGAACAAAAGATGTGAAGACAAGTAGACAGGAAGCCATCTGATACTGGGGGCTGGAATACTAAAGCCAGGCTCATGGGATGGAGATCTGGCCTGGACTCTGAACAGTAAGTAGAGTTTAAAATGGCTATAGAAGGAATGGCAATATTCTTGGCAAGAGGAAGAGACAGATACAAGAAATACCTCAAAAGAAAGGTCAAAAAACTTGTGACTAATCAGAAATGGGGGGAGGGGGCGAAAAAAGGAAGCGGATCTCCACCGAGGATAATTGAGAGATGGCTCTTGTTTCTGATAGGCACCAAAGATGGGATAAAGAACTAGATGACAGAATAATACGGTGAGTTCAATTTTGTGCATATTGAATTTTAAAAGATGACAAAATATCAAAGTGAAAATAAACAACAACAATTATTAAGAATGTGAAAACCTGCTGGTTTTTGAGCATTTACTATGTCCCACGGCACTAAAACTCACCTATGTTTTGTTGTGTACCTTTACAACCACCCTGTGACACAAACATTTCCCCTCAATTTAAAAGAGTCAAACAGAAACTTAGATTAATGACTTGCCCCACATCACAAAGAGTAAGTGAGAGAATGAATGTTTAATCCCAGGATGTCTGACTCCAAAGACCATGCGTGGATTCCGCAGTCAGGCAGCCATGAATAGATTTTTGAGTCTTACGAAAATATTCAAAAGTGCACTGAGCATTTATTAAGTGCCAGTCACTCTTCAAAGTGCTGGGTATACAGTTGTCAATAAAACAGACACGGACCTCACCCTCATGGAATCTTGTGGGGATAATGGACATTAAATTTAAAAAAATCACAAAAGCGGGACTTCTCTGGTGGTCCAGTGGTAAAGACTTCACCTGCCAATGCAGGGGGTGCAGGTTTGATCCACGGTTGGGGAGCTAAGATCCCACATGCCCCGTGGCCAAAAAACCAAAACATAAAACAAAAGCAATATTGTAACAAATTCAATAAAGACTTTAAAAATGGTCTATATAAAAAAAAAATCTTAAAAAAATAAAAATAAGTAAAAAATCACAAAAGCATAATTACAAATGGTGATAAGTGCTATGAAGAGAGAGCACAGAGCGCTAAGAGAAAGTGTAACAGGCTATAATTTAGATGAACAATCAAGAAAGGTTCTCTGAAGAAATATAGATCTTCAGTATATGATCTCCCTTTTGATCCTAGACTGGTAATATCTAAATATCTCCCCCTTAGCAGTTCAAATTTAATGTATCTAAGACAACTCTGTGGAATCTTCTCCAAATGTGCTCCCCATATTAGCACCTTCACCTACTTATCTCAGAAACTTGGGAGGCATTTCTGACACCTCACTCTCACTCACCTCCACACCCAGTTAATTACCAATTTCCTTCAATCCCTCTCCTGAATACACCCTGAGACAACTCCTTATTCCATACCTAATGCTATTACCCTAACCCAGCTTCCTTATCACCGATCCTAAAAGCCACTAAATTGATTCCACCAATCTGGCTTTTGCCCCCTCCAAACCATTTTCCATGCACATGCTAGAGTGATACCTAAAAAATATAAACCCAATCAAAAGCTTACACTTTTTCCTATGACTCACTATTGCATTCAAGATAAAATCTACAATCTTTGTCATGGCTTCTAAGACCTCACATGATCTAACCAAGCTAGTGTAGTACCGATGGAGAAAAACTGCAACAAGGAGGAAGTGATCAAAAGAAATTAATACTGCGAAGCCCAGGACACTATAGGTGGAATTACGCCACCGGATTTGAAAATAAAGCTGTTCAGGCTTCCCTGGTGGTGCAGTGGTTAAGAATCTGCCTGCCAATGCAGGGGACACGGTTTGATCCCTGGTCCGGGAAGATTCCACATGCCTTGCAGTAACTAAGCCCGTGCGCCACAACTACTGAGCCTGTGCTCTAGAGACTGCAAACCACAACTAATGATGAGCACACGTTCTGCAACTACTGAAGCCTGCGTGCCTTGAGCCTGTGCTCCGCAACAAGAGAAGCCACCGCACTGAGAAGCCTATACACAGCAATGAAGAGTAACCCCTGCTCTCCACAACTACAGAAAGCCCGCGCACAGCAACGAAGACCCAACACAGCCAATAAATTAAAATTAAAAAAATAATAAATTTTTAAAAAAAGAAAGAAAATAGAGCTATTCACTGGGTCAGCTGCAACAGCATAGCTGGAATACAGGCCACATAGTAGGGGGTCACAGGAGTAATCGGAAGAGAGGAAATGCAGGTGGTCAATGAAAGCATTTGTTTGAAAAATTAGGTGATAGTGGGAGTCATGTGACTTCCGTCCAACAGCCCATACATATGAAACTGGAGGAAAAGAGGAGAGGCTGAGACAATAAACTTTGGAAAGTCATGGTAGGATGAGGTCAGAGGCATAGGTGAAATGACTGGCTGCAAAACAATTTTTCTCAGAGGTCTAAGCCAGTAACTATGAGCAAAGGCAGAGTCACATACCAGGGTGTCACACTCGGTGCAATTCTGGAACTCGGATTTCATTTTCTTGGCTACGTCAGTTGCTGGAACTCCTTCGGAAGGAAGATATGCCCGGCAATAAGGACAGGTCCACTTATTGTTCTTTAGACTGGTAGCAATGCAGGAACGGCAGAATCTACAGGACATGAACCAAGAACACATCACTCTCCTTCACAGTATAGAGGAGTCACCACTGGGTGTTCATTTGCGGAAACTGTATTTTAATGACACGTGTACACTAAGAGCTGTTCTGCGAAATGAAAGCTCCATGCGCACCTACACCTGCCAGGGAGTCTCTCACCTTCCCTCTACCACTTCCCTGGGGTCACATGTCCTCACCATGTGAGCTGCATGCATTTAAACAGAAGGTGACAAAGTGGTGAAGCAGCCTTTCTATAAGTAGAGTTAAAACTATAACAAATATCACCCAGCCATAAATAAAGAATGAAATAATGCCATTTGCAGCAACATGGATGGACCTAGAGATTGTCATACTAAGTGAAGTGAGACAGAGAAAGACAAGTATCTTATGATATCATTTTTATGTGGAATCTAAAAAAATGATACAAATAAATTATTTACAAAACAGAAACAGACTCACAGACATAGAAAATAAACTTATGATTACCAAAGGGCAAAGGGGGAGGGAGAGACAAGTTAGGAGTTTGGGATCAGCAGATACACACTACTGTACAGCACAGGGAACTAACTATATACAATATCTTATAATAACCTATAATGGAAAAGAATCTGAAAAAGTATGTATCTATATCTAGTGTGTGTAGGTATAAATGAATCACTTTGCTGTACAGCTGAAACTAACACAAAGCTGTGAATCAACTGCACTTCAAAAAAAAAAAAAATCCTATAACTCAAAGGATATCTAACGTGTTTTCTTTTCTTTGATACTATTTTACCTCAAAATTTGTGGGGTTGGGGAGAATAGGTCTTTGTGGGATTTTATGTATTAGATAAGAAAACAGCAGCAAGTTGAGGAGGTAAAATTACAAGACATAATAAGTCTTCATAAAATAATTTTAAACCCATCCTCAGACGTAGGAAATTAATTAAAATTACCACTTTAGGAATGTCCTCCACATCAAGAAATATATTCTCTGGCTTATTTAAAGATGATCATGATAAAATCTTAACATAATCTACAGAATTCACAGGAAATCTTGACCTATCTATGGGAGCTGCTGAAGGCTATGTGTGTACAGAAGTAAAAGTGAGCATTTCAATAGGTTATACACGTTTGCATGATCTGATAGCTCTTAACTCAGCACATAATATCCATTTGGGAATATTTATAGATGGCAAAAGTTAAGCTTTTTAAGGTTTAAGTAAACTATACACACTGAAAAGTTCACATATCATAGGTATACAGCTCAATGAAATTTCACAAACGAAATTCCTAAGTATATTAGCCATTCCCGATTCTCAAAAGTACTCTCTACTGCCTGTTATAAAATTCTTATTCGCACACAGAGGATGCTCACACCTGCACTGTTCTTGCACCTGCTTGCTGTTTATGCCTGCCCAGCACCCATTTCCCCCTTTTCTTGCCACAGCATCCTGATTTGGCTCTGCAGGAACTACGCCTCTTATATGGGATACTATCTGGTGGGACCTCAATCCAGGTGCCCACAATCCCCTGCTGCAGGCAGAGTGCCTGATGTTGGCCGAAGTAAGTAAACCCTCTCTCTGGGAGATGAATACTAAACAGAGTGACATAAAGATCGATTCAGCAACAACTTGATGGGACTGTCCTGCTCTTTATTTATTGATACAACCCTGGATCTGCTTGGGTTCCTAACCTTTTCTTCCTAGGTGTTTTTGTTATTAATGTCATTTGGTAACTTCATATTTTTATATAATTTCAAATTTGATACACCGCTTTTAAAAAAAATTATTTATTTATTTATTTATTGGCTGTGTTGGGTCTTCGTTGCTGTGTGCGGGCTTTCTCTAGTTGTGGCAAGTGCAGGCTACTCTTCGTTGCGGTGCGCAGGCTTCTCATTGCAGTGGCTTCTCTTGTTGCGCAGCACGGGCTCTGGGCGTGCGGGCTTCAGTAGTTGCGACATGTGGATTCAATAGTTGTGGCTCGCGGGCTCTAGAGTGCAGGCTCAGTAGTTGTGGTGCATGGGCTTAGTTGCTCCTCGGCCTGTGGGATCTTCCGGGACCAGGGCTCAAACCCATTGGTGGGCAGGTTCTTAACCACTGCACCATCAGCAAAGTCCCTTCGCTGTCTTTTTTTATTTACAAAATTTTAAAACACTTCCACATACCTTAATTCATTTAACCTTAAGAAATCCTTAAGAAAGATCATTATTTCCTTTACAGATGAGGAAACCGAGGTACACAGAGTCTAGGTTACTTCAGCAAGGTCACATCTACAGAAAGTGCCTGAACTTTGTTGATCTTAAGCTGGGGTTTTCTGACTCAAAATTCAGTAACCTGTCTTTCCACAACCACAGCTGCCCCAGTTGGAAAGAGCAATACTTTTGGAATCAAAAGACCTGTCCTCTGCTCTATTTTACTTCTATCTGCCTCAAGTGATTAATTGTAAGTTCTAAGGCACATCTGTCCTTGCATTTCTTTGAGTCCCTAAGAACTGGTTCTCCACGTGTAAGCTTTGAAGGGTATTTACTACAAATGGTCCAAATGCTCAACTCATAATTAACATTTCTAATACGACACCTATGGTTCTGACATTTGTTTACATAATTTAGGAGCAAGCATATAACACTGTTTCTTGTCAACTGAAAGTCTTCCCTCCTTTCTCACAACTGATTTGAGTTTTATGCTAATACAAACAGAAGATGAATATTGCTGCCACGCCCTGTGGTGGGCACTGATGTACATTACCTCATTTTACCTCATTTCGCTCTCACAGAAATCCTAAATGCCACTCTTTCTCCTTACCCTAACTGATAGCAAACTGAGGTTCAGAGAGATGTAACAACTTGCCCAAGTCACAAAGCCAGAAGACAGCAGTGTTTTTATCCTCAAACTGTTTTGGGAGAGGCTCAAAGTTTGTAGTCTTTTAAAAGACACTTTAATTCATCCCAGTGACAAGCAGAGGCAGCAAAAAGGTTTGAGATCACTGATTACCTGTATAAGCCTGTGGGCTTTACCTAGGGTGCATTTCTGCTGTTATTTTTTTTTTTTTTGGGGGGGTACACCAGGTTCAATCAACTGTTTTTATACACATATCCCCGTATTCACTCCCTTCCTTGACGCCCCCCCTCGAGTCCCCCCCACCCTCCCCACCCCAGTCCTCTAAGGCATCTTCCATCCTCGAGTTGGACTCCCTTTGTTATACAACTTCCCACTGACTATTTTACAGTTGGTAGTATATATATGTCTGTGCTACTCTCTCGCTTCGTCTCAGTTTCCCCTTCACCCCCCACCCCCTCCCATACCTCGAGTTCTCCAGTCCATTCTCTGTATCTGCGTCCTTGTTCTTGTCACTGAGTTCATCAGTACCATTTTTAGATTCCGTATATGTGAGTTAGCATACAATATTTGTCCTTCTCTTTCTGACTTACTTCACTATGTATGACAGATTGTAGTTCTATCCACCTCATTACATATAGCTCCATCTCATTCTGCTGTTATTTTATAAATACTTCATACATGTTTTTGTAACTATGATTGATAACCACAACAGTGGAAATTCCTCGTAGATGTTCTTGAAAAGCAGCACACTTGAGGCATTTAAAAAAGTTTTTTTATTGGAGTATAGCTGCTTTACAATGTTGTGTTAGTTCCTGCCGTACAGCAAAGTGAATCAGCCACACATATACACATGTCCCCTCTTCCTTGGATTTCCTTTCCATTTAGGTCACCACAGAGCGTTGAGCAGAGTTCCCTGTGCTATACAGTCTGTAATCACTAATTATCTATTTTATACATAGTAGTGTATATAGTCAATTCCAATCTCCCAATCCATCCCACCCCACTCTTACCCCCTTGGTATCCATGTTTGTTCTCTACGTGTTTCTATTTCTACTTTGCAAATAAATTCATCAATACTTTTTTTTCTAGATTCCACATATATGCATTAATATGCAATATTTTTTTTCTTTTTCTGACTTACTTCATTCTTTGAGTCTCTAGGTCCATCCACATCTCTGCAAATGGTATAATTTCGTTCTTTTTTTATGACTGAGTAATATTCCACTGCATATATGTACCACATCTTTTAAAAAATTTTATTTATGTATTTATTTATATCTATATTTTATTTTATTTATTTTGGCTGCATTGGGTCTTTGTTGCTGTGCATGGGCTTTCTCTAGTTGCAGAGAGCAGGGGCTACTCTTCATTGTGGCACGCGGGCTTGTTGCAGAGCACGGGCTCCAGGCGCTTGGACTTCAGTAGCTGTGGCAGGTGGGCTCAGTAGTTGTGGCACATGGGCTTATTTGCTCCTCGGCATGTGGGATCTTCCTGGACCAGGGCTTGAACCCGTGTGCCCTGCGTTGGCAGGCAGATTCTTAACCACTCTGCCACCAGGGAAGCCCTGTACCGCATCTTTATCCATCCCTCTGTTGATGGACATTTAGGTTGCTTCCATGTCCTGGCTACTGTAAACAGGACTTCAATGAACACTAGGATGCATGTATTTTTTGGAATTATGGTTTTCTCTGGGCATATGCCCAGGAGTGGGATTGCTGGGTCATATAGTTCTATTTTTAATTTTTAAGGAACCTCCATATTGTTCTCTATAGTGGCCATATCAATTTATTGAGGCATTTAAAAAATCAAGTCCCTCCCTATAACTGCCCCCTCCCCCTAGTCTGTACAGTGGTGTTACCTGTGGCACGAAACTCTCAGGTGAACGTTATATAGATGTTGTTGCATTATGTGAGAATATTAGTTGCTAATCTGGTAGATTAGTCAACTAACTGTACTCCTTTTAATAGAAGTGATTATGAAGTGGAGAAGACACATCAAGATCAAGGTGTTTCAGAGCAGACTGAACTTACTGATTATGAATATATAAAAACCACAACTTTTAGAAGTGTTACCATGGAAAGGTACTAGATGCTGCTGCAGCTCAAGTCTCATTTTCTGGAGTGCAGAAGCAAGACTGCAGAACTGCTTAGTTCAAAAGATCTGAGGGGAACATTCTCCCCTTAAAGATATAGTTACCAAATTCAAGTCATGAGAGCTGAAGCACCTACCATCGCCACCTTAGTACCTTGGCATGAAAAATATACAAGTGATCAAACATTTTCTGAATTGTCTAATCAGAATCCTCACAGGGCTATTCAGCTTTAGGTAATATATATTATATAAAAGGGCACATAGACATGATAACTCAAAACTAAAACCTCTTAGAAAGCAAAGTGTAGAAGTGTATATAGAGTGTGAGCTTCTTACAGGTTTGTTGATGTATAAAAACATTTAGGGTAAAGAGAATAATATTTACCTACCTGCTGGAGAAATGGGTACTGGAAAGAAAGGGTATGTGGCAGAAGAAGGGTATTTTCACCGTCAAATTTTAAGTGTGAACCATATAATCATATTACCTACACAATAAACAATTCTTTTAAAAAGTCAGGTACTTACAACCACTTGGGATAAATGGTCTGGTAGTTTCTGATAAAACAAAACTTACAGGCACCCCTTGACCCTGTAATACCAAGCCCATGTATTTACAAGAGAAATAAAAAATATATCCATTTGTACAAGAGTATTCAGAAAGAATGTTTTCATAATAGCCCCAAACTGGAAATAACCCAGATATCCATCAACAAGAAACTGAATAAACAACTCGAGGCACATTCCTACAATGGAATACTATACAGAAATAAGAAAGAACCAATTGCGACTTCCCTGGTGGCACAGGGGTTAAGAATGCACCTGCCAATGCAGGGGACATGGGTTCAATCCCTGGTCCAGGAAAATCCCACATGCCCAGGAGCAACTAAGCCCATGCACCACAACTACTGAGCCAGTACTCTAGAGCCTGTGAGCCACAACTACTGAGCCCATGGGCCACAACTACTGAAGCCCATGCACCTAGAGCCTATGCTCCGCAATGAGAAGACACCACAGTGAGAAGCCCGTGCACCACAATGAAGAGTAGCTCCCGCTTGCTGCAGCTAGAGATAAAGCCTACACACAGCAAAGAAAACCCAACACAGCCAAAAAAAAAAAAAAAGAGCAAATTACTGATACAAGCAATAACATGGATGAATCTTAAAGACATACTAAGTAAAGAAGCCAGACACGTGAACTTATCTATGAAACAGAAACAGACTCACAGACATAGAGAACATAGTTGTGGTTGCCAAGGGGGAGGGGATATGGGGAAAGTGGATTGGGAGTTTGGGATTAGCAGATGCAAACTGTTATATATAGAATGAATAAACAACAAAGTCCTACTGTGTAGCACAGGGAACTATATTCAATATTATGTAATAAACCATAATGGAAAAGAATATGAAAAAGTATACATAAATATATATAACTGAATCACTGCTGTACACCAGAAACTAACACAACATTGTAAATCAACTATACGTCAATAAAATAAATTTAAAAAAAAAAGAAACCAGACACAAGAAAGTACATCTTGTGTAATTCCACTTATCTGAAATTCTTGAGTAGGCAAAACTGATCTATGATAGGAAAAAAAATAACACAATGATGATTGCCTATGTGGGTACACAGACAAGGATGGCTGGGAAGGGGCATAAGGGAACCATATGGGGGCAATGAGACTATTCTATATCTTGATAGGGGTTTGGGCTAAACATTGGTCAAAGCTTAGCAAATGTTATACCTAGGAGGTGTGCATTTCACTATATGTGTAATTTACCTTTAAAAAATCCCATAAATGCTGAACTCTGGTTAATATTATGCGTGCTGATATGAGAAGGGGTAGAGTGTGCTGATGTTTGTAACCCACTCTAAAATGCATCAAAAAATAAGATGGATTGATGGATGTACAGGTATGTGATAAAGTGAGAGATAAAAGTAAATATGGCAAAATTAACAACTGCAGAAATAGGTATACATATATGGGTGTTCACTGTACAATTATTTTAGCTGTATGTTTGACATTTTTCATAATAAAATGTTAGGGAAAATTAACCACCTTACTATGACTTAAATTTTCTTTACTTTTCAAAAAAACTTAATCGGAAAACTGGGAAGGGAAATGCTTGGAGGATGAGAGACCTAAAATATTTAATAGAATGTGATTTGAAGAGAAAAACATTTTCTAAAATGATATTTTTATATGACCCAGCAATCCCACTACTGGGCATATACCCTGAGAAAACCATAATTCAAAAAGATACAGGTACCACAATGTTCACTGCAGCATTATTTACAATAGCCAGGACATGGAAGCAACCTAAATGTCCATCGACAGATGAATGGATAAAGAAGATGTGGCACATATACATATGGAATATTACTCAGCCATAAAAAGGAACCAAATTGAGTTATTTGTAGCGAAGTGGATGGACCTAGAGTCTGTCATACAGAGTGAAGTAAGTCAGAAAGAGAAAAACAAATACTGTATGTTAATACATATATGGAATCTAAAAAAAAAGTGGTACTGATGAACTCAGTGGCAGAAGAATAAAGATGCAGATGCAGAGAATGAACTTGAGGACATGGGGAGGTGGGGAAGGAGAAGCTGGGACAAAGTGAAAGAGTAGTAATGATATTTATACACTACCAAATGTAAAATGCATGGCTAGTGGGAAGCTGCTGCATAGCACAGGGAGATCAACTCGATGACTGGTGATGACCTAGAGGGGTGTGATAGGGAGGGTGGGAAGGAGGCTCAAGAGTGATGCGATATGGGGATATATGTATAAATGCAGCTGATTCACTTTGTTGTACAGTGGAAACTGGCATAACAGTGTAGAGCTATTACACTCCAATAAAGATCAAAAGAAAAAAAAAATTTTTAAGAGCATCCAAATTCAGTGTGAGGAAAAGATTACTTTGCCTTTATGATTATTTAAATAAATTTACAGTGCATAGAACAATTTGAAAGATAATAAAAGGCTGAAGGGAGAAAATACAAAACTTAAAAAAAATGAATTTGTGTGGCTTTCAGCAAGAACAGTGATTCCATGGTTATAATGAAGACCTTATAAAATCTGCACAAATCTCCTCAGACCCAACCATATAAGCATGTATTCACTAACGAAGTTTTCAATAATAGCTTGTGGTTGCCAGACGGTGTTTGACATGCCAGAGGTGAAACCACGGCAGTGCCTGAGGCCCCGGCTCTCAGAGTTCTACAAGGAGGAGAGAGGAAATGAGCAGATAAACAAATAGACCGGCAAACAATAAATGCTCTGAGAAAAATAAAACAGTCAACAAAAATAGTGCGGGCAGGGCAGAGGGAGCAGTGAGATGGGTGGTTCCTGAGATGACATTTGAAGGCATCAGTCTTAGGAAGATCTAGGAATGGTTTCCTAAGCTGAAAACAAAAGGTACAAAAAAACAGGGACCATTTTGCTGAGTACAGAAAGCCAGCGTGGTTGAAATGCAGGGGCTATGGGGAAGGGTAATTGGAGATGTGTGGGACAGTAAGGTAGGTAGGAGACCAACGATAAAGCCAGAGCTAAGCTTGATGGGAAGGCATTGCAGGGTTTAAAGTGGGAGAGTGATACAACCTGAATCACATGACACAGATCACTGGCTCCTGTGTGAGGAATGGATTACAGGGGAACGAGAGCCAGAGCTCAGAGTCCAGTGTTAAGTCCATTGTAAGAGTGGATTCAAGAGAGGATGGTGGCTTAGACCAGCAAAGTAGCAGTATAGACAGTGTAAGCGGACATGCAGATTTAGGGTTGATTTGGGAAGCAGAGGCAAAAGGGCTTACAATATACCAAATGACAATAAATATATGCCCCCTTAGGGTAAGTGAAAGACGTCAAATACAAAAGACTATTTACTGTATGACTCCAAAGCTCAGTGACAGAAAGCAGATGGGGTTGCCTGGGGGCCAGGAGTCTGGGGAGTGGATTGACTGCAAAGGATCAAGGGAACTTTATTTTTCTGAGTTTTTAGGTCTTTTTACTTGGCCTTTTTTTTTTTAATTGAAGTATAGGTGATTTACAATGTATTAGTTTCAGGTGTACAGCAAAGTGATTCAGTTATACATATTCTTTTTCAGATTCTTTTCCATTATAGGTTATTACAAGATATTGAATATAGCTCCCTGTGCTATACAGTAGATCCTTATTGTTTGTCTATTGTATATATAATAGTGTATATCTGTTCGAGGGAACTTTTTAAGGTAATGGAACTAACTGTTCTAGATCTTGGTGGTGGTGGTGGTGGTTACAGAGTTGTATACAATTATGTACTGTATGACCTCAATAAAGCTGAAAAACACAACCCAACAAAACAAAAAATGCCCCAGTGACAACAGGTGGGTAACTGCATGAGAATCACAGACATTTACACAGGACAGAACCATTGAGGATCCTGTAGACATCCCTCCCACACAGCCCCAGGCACAGAGCAGCTACTCAGTAAATGGCCCATGGATTGAAATAACTAAATCGGTTATGAGGAGTGGGCCAAGGGAGAATTTTCTGGGCGGGGCCCAATGTTTCCATTAATAGATAAGAGTGTTTGGTCCTTCTGGAAGAACCCAAGGGGTGAAAATGGACACAAACCCAAGGAGATAAGGCATTCCTATTTGCTTGTCCCCTTCTCCTCCTCCATGAGGTGGTTGAGAAGGACAAATCACAGTAGACATGATCAGAAGGAGGAGAATGCAGGTGAAAGATAGAAGCTGGGGATGAAAGTCAACTACGTTTTTTTTAAAAGACCAGTTTAATGTGTTCAAAAATTCTGAATGAGTGTAGTGTCATCACCTTTTTTTCTTTTCTTTTCTTTTTTTTTTTTTGGCCGTGCCTTGCGGCGTTGCCGGATCTTGTTCCCCGACCAGGGATCTGACCCATGTCCCCTGCAGTGGAAGCACAGAGTCTTAACCACTGGACCACCACGGAAGTCCCGAGGTGTCACTGCTTTAAAATCAGATTTCACACACGAATTCAAATTTCTGGCTTCTCTTGACAAGCTAGGTCTCCTGCAACTCTGGACTCAGTTCCCACATGGCCACATGGGTCAGTGCCCCTTCCTGTAGGTACCCACCCTCCTCACTCACTCACACCACTTGCCTCTCCCCTGTTGAGTTTGCAGCTCCTGATGACATCAATCCGGAATGAGATAATGACTCTAAGAATTTTAAAACCAGCTGGAAACTTAATTATTCCACCCCCATTGTTTATTTTATTAACTCCTTTCTGTTTCTCTAATTAAGTGATTAGCAATAAAACTTGTATAACAGAAAGGTCGGCAAGGTATTGGAGGAAAATGGGGAAAGCGTTGCTGAGGACACTGGGTAAAGTTATGTACGCAGTCTTAAGAGGGAAAACTGCACCCTAAGTGTAGGAGAATTAAAGAAGAAAGGGATGTAGTAGGGACTCCATGGGGCCTAGGGCTAGACAGGCAAAATATGTACCCAGAGGTGGTCCCCAAATGTGGTTCTGGAAGAAGCCCTTGGCAACATGTGGTTATTCTGATATTTTCTTTATGTTCTCATCACTGGGCTGCCTCACTGTGGGTAGGCCAATATGAAGCTGAATGAAAATCTTGGGCTCCCTTGGGGAGCTGGAACATATAAACAGAATAAGGGGAGTTGCAACTGTTATTCAAAGAGAGGGTGAGTCTTGGGCTAACATACTCCAACACAGGACAAGAAACACACACACACACACACACACACCCCCGTCTCCCTCTTCAGCAATGATGGATAGATCTCCCTGGACAGGCCCAAGTGCAGCTATTCTTGGAGAACAGGCCCTCAGCCACTGCCCCTCAAGATTTCCTTGGAGGTGTTTATGTATTCAATTAGATTATGCTCAAAGTCCATCCTGGGAATCATTCGGCCTCCAAAAATTGACTCTGCATATCTCTACACTCCATTACGTGTTGATTTTTATACTTAACCCCCTAAAGAAAATTTTATTTCCTTTAATCTACAATCTTAGAGGGGTGCCTCTCTATAACCCTCAAACACTGTCCTCAACTTGCTGTATCTTACTGTCAACCAAAGAGGGTTATCTGAGGCTATGCTTCTTGAACCTTAAAATGGATATAAATCGTATGGGCACTTGGTGAAAATGCAGATTGCGATTCAGCAGATCTGAGTTGGGGGCTGAGATTCTGCAAAGCTGCTAGCCCTAGGACCAGTAGTCAGGTTCTAAAGAGAATCTTGGCATTCAATCTGCTACATTATTTAGGTTCTGTTTGTTGGAGGATATGTAACCTAATAGAATCACTAATATTGAATGTGCCTGTGCCAACGCTCATGTTGCTAAGTAAACACAGAGCAGTCCAATCACCAGATGAGGCAAATTTCAGGCCAGCTTAATTACATCTTTCTAAGATTCTCAGTAATACAGGCACAGATGAGTAACCCCATAAAAGGAAAGGAGTTCAAAACCTAACATGAAACTCCTATCTATCACTCAAACTCCATAGCATCCGTTGGCTGGCACTATGAAGTGGTTGTCCAAAGTGGTACTCACCAAAGTATCCAAATTTTGTCTTAGAGTCATTCATTAATTCAAAATACTTAACACCTACTAAGCATCAGACCTTAAAGGAGTGACAATTTGGAAAGCAGCATTCCTTTATTAGAGCAGTGGCTCTCAAGAGTTTTGGGTCTTGATGATACAAAAGACTCCAATCATTCTATTTCAAGTGATGCTTACCCATGTACGTTAGAAGGAGAAGGCATTCTACATACATTTGTTTTAGCATCACGAGCCTGGATAGTTCATATTTAAACTGCAAAGTTTCATCTTAAAATCAAATCAAAGGTCAACAGGCACATGAAAGGATGCTCAAGATTGCTAATCATCACGGAAATGCAGATCAAAACCACAGTGAGACATCATCTCACACCTGTCAGAATGGCTGTCACCAAAAAGAACACATATATCAAATGTTGGTGAGGAAGTGGAGAAAAGGGAACCCTTGTACACTGTTGGTGAGAATGTAGACTGTTGCAGCTGCTGTGGAAAACGGTACAGAAGTTTCTCAAAAAAACTAAAAATAGAACTACCATATGACCCAGCAATTCCACTCCTGGGTATATATCCAAAAAAAATGAAAACACTACTTCGAGAAGATACACATACCCCAATGTTCATAGCAGCATTACTTACAATTGCCAAGATATGGAAGCAACCTAAGTGTCCATCAACAGATGAATGGATGAAGAAGATGAATGGAACACTACTCAGCCACAAAAAAAAGAACAAAATTTTACCATTTGCAGCAACATGGATGGACTTAGAGGGCATTATGCTAAGTGAAATAAATCAGACAGAGAAAGGCAAATACTGTATGATATCATTTATATGTGCAGTCTAAAAAATACAACAAACTATGGACTATAACAAAAAAGCAGCAGACTCACAGATACAGAGAACAAACTAGTGGTTACCGGTGAGGAAAGGGAAAGGGGGGAGGGGCAGTTTAGGGGTAGGGGATTAAGAGACACAAACTATTCGGTATAAAATAAGCTACAAGGATATATTGTACAACATGGGGAATACAGCCAATATTAATAACTATTAATATTTTATAACTATAAATTTTAAAATTATGAATTACTATATTGTACACCTGTAACATAGGATATTGTACAGCAACTATACTTCAATAAAAAATCAAATCAAGGACTTCCCTGGTGGTGCAGTGGTTAAGACCCTGTGCTCCCAATACAGGGGGCCTGATCAGGCAACTAGATCCCACATGCATACCTCAACTAAGGAGTCCACGTGCCACACTTAAGGAGTCTGTGAGCCAAAACTAGGACCCAGAGCAACCACAAAAAAAAAAAAAAAAAATCAAATCACAGGTCAAATATCATGTGAATGATAATTTGTAATCAGATGGGAAACTTCCATGAACTCCCACGACTTCAATTCAACTACTTGCATCTGTGCCCATTTAATATTCTACATCCTCTTAAATGGATGAACTGTCCATTCTCCTACCTAAGGCCAAGCCCCCCACTGTAAGTCCTAGCTCTGCAATCCTCTCTTCTCTCCTGCGCGTCAAAATTTCCCTCATTATTGGTTCATTTCCATCAGCATACAAAATATCCCATTGTTCTTCTTTTAAAAGAAAATTTTCTTGATCCCACTTTTCTTTCCAGCTATTGCCCCAACCTCTCTCCTCCCTTTACCTCCCAACTCCATGAACGGGTTTTCTGTACTCCCCACCTCTAACTCGCTTCTCTGATCACTTGTGAACAGCTCCAATTAGGCCTCTGAGCCCACATTCTACTGAAACTGCACTTCCAAAGGCCACCAATAGCCTCCACATTACTAAATCCAGTGGTCAATTCTCAGTCTTCATGTATTTGACCTTTAAAGCAGCGCTGGATTCAGTGGGTCCCTCCTCCCTGGAAAATACTTCTTGTACTCACTCAGCCTCCAGGACATCAGGGGGTTTCCTACCTCCTCTTTGGCTGCTGCTTTTTTGGTTTCCATGTCCCAGCTTCTAAATAGTGGTGGGCACCACCGCTCAGTCCTTGGCCCTCTATTTTCTAACTATACTTACTCCTTGATGAGCTCATCCAGGCCCATGGGTTTTTATCAAGTATATGTTTATGCTTCCCAGTTTTATTACTTACAGCCCAGTTCCTCTTCTGAACTCTAGCCTCACACATCCAACCGCCCACTCAATAGTTCCACCCAGTTGTCTGAAACTTGGCTTGTCAGTAACTGGGCTCTTGACTTAACCCTGATCTTCAGCCTGTCCTCTTAGTCTCTCCCATCTCAGTTAGAGCGACTCCAGCCTTCACTAAGGCCAAGCACTTTGCAGCCATCCTTGATTCTTTTTTTCTTTTTTAAAATAAATTTATTTATTTATTTATTTATTTATTTTATTGGCTGTGTTGGGGCTTTTTGGCTGTGTGCCAGCTTTCTTTTTTAGGTGTGGTGAGTGGGGGCTATTCTTCATTGTGGTGTACGGGCTCCTCGTTGCTGTGGCTTCTCTTGTTGTGGAGCACCGGCTCTAGGCGCATGGGCTTCGGTAGTTGCAGCACATGGGCTCAATAGTTGTGGCTCACGGGCTCTAAAGTGCAGCCTCAATAGTTGTGGCACACGGGCTTAGTTGCTCCACGGCATGTGGGATCTTCCTGGAGCAAGGATCGAAGCCATGTCCCCTGCATTGGCAGGCGGATTCTTAACCACTGTGCCACCTAGGAAGCCCCATCCTTGATTCTTCACTCTCTCCCACACTCCAAATCGAATCCATCGTGTGACCAGCACCTTCAAAGATACCTCAAGTCCTACCATTCTCACCACCTCCACTGGTGTCACGCGGCTCCCGTTCTCTCTCCCCTTGATGACTGTGGTAGCCTCTGACTCACCCTCCTCATCTTGCTCCTCCCACTACAGACTGTTCTTAGCAGCCCAAGCGGTCCTTTTCAATCAGCTCAAGCCGTGAATCTGCTCAAAATCCTCACTCAGAGGAAAAGCCAAACTTCTTGTAATAAATGTCCCCACTCCCCATACAAATGCCCCCCACTCACTTGTGTTCTAGTCAAACTAGCTTCCTCACCTCCTGCTTTCCTCTAGACCAAGACTGCACAAAATCAGGCCCTGCTTTTTTTCCCATTTTTTCTTTTGGCCACACTGCGCTACTTGTGGCATCTTACTTCCCCAACCATGGACTGACTCCTGCGCCCTGCAGTGGAAGCACAGAGTCCTAACCACTGGACCACCAGGGAAGTCCCAGGCCCTGTTTATTTACAGTCCATCTTAAGTACAGAGGTTGTGAGAAGCACTCAGAAACTTGTATAGAAATCTGACAGTAATATTATGTCTGTTGAATCTAATAATAATTTTTCAAATGATGGCTTGTATTTATATGTCTTTAGTATTTTTGTGGAGTTTTCTTTTTTAGCCATACTGCACAGCTTGCAGGATATTAGTTCCCCAACCAGGGACTGAACCCAGGGCCACCAGCAGTGAAAACGCTGAGTCTTAACCACTGAACTGTCAGGGAACTCCCTATCTTTGGTATTTTTAAATTTCATTTTTCCATAATACATTTTTTAGTTTATAAAAGTATTGCTCTGTGATGGGCTGGAAATTAAAACGAAACACCTCACTGGTTCTTTACAACTGGTAATTTAAGAAGCACTGCTCTGGGACTTCCTCTGAGGTCCAGTGGTTAAGACTCCCCGCTTCCACTGCAGGGGGCGTGGATTCAATCCCTGGTTGGGGAACTAAGATCCCGCATGGCAGGGCCAAAAAATTAAAAAAAAAAAAAAAAAAAGCGTTGCTCTAAATAACCTAACATTGCAACTTCCCCACATACTTCCCATCTCAGTTTTGTCTTATTTTTTTAACCATAACACCATCAACTATATAACAAACTACATACTTAACACTTGCATCTTCTTTATTGTCCATCTTCCTCCGAAGAATGCAAACTCCAAAAGGATAAGCCTTTGCGTCTGCATGCTCAGCAAAGAGCAGGCCATGTTGGCTGGATCAAAAAATGAATGCACCCCGTGCAATAGCAGATCTAACCAAACAACCCACAGCAAACTAAAATGACAGTGATGAAACTAAATGAACAATGATTTTAATTAAAAGAAAACAAAACTGTGGATTCCTACTGTCTGCTTGAGCAGCATGTAGGTGTGTGCATGGCTGCCCGACAGCCAGACTTCTGAGGAGAATTATGAAGGGTCATCTAGCAAAGCCTGATTATGATCTAATTTTTGGTTTTGATCACCAGGTTGTTGTTTTTTTCTTATAAATTTATTTATTTGTTTATTTATTATTGGCTGCGTTGGGTGTTCGTTGGCTGCGTGTGCTTTCTCTAGCAGTGGCGAGCAGGGGCTACTCTTTGTTGCAGTGCGTGGGCCTCTTATTGCAGTGGCTTTTCTTGTTGCAGAGCACAGGCTCTTAGGTGCGCGGGCTTCAGAAGTTGTGGCACACGGGCCCTAGAGCACAGGCTCAGTGGTTGTGGAACATCGGCTTAGCTGCTCTGTGGCATGTGGGATCCTCCCAGACCAGGGATCGAACCCGTGTCCCCTGCATTGGCAGGTGGATTCTTAACCACTGTGCCAAGTCCCTGATCACCAGATTTTAATAACCCTTAAACACTTGTTGAAAAGATGTGATGGTTAGTCTTATATATCAACTTAGCTAGCCTATAGTACTCAGCTGTTTAACCCAAAACTTAAGTAAGTGTTGTTGTGAAGGTATTTTGTAGTTCTGGTTAACATCTATCATCAGTTAACTTTAAGTAGAGACATTATCCTTAATGTAAATCAATTCCTTAAAATCAAATCTCTCTTTCTCTCCCTCTCCATATATTTATATATATGTATTGCTTGTTTCTCTGGAGAACCCTCACTAATAGAAAACATATAAGTAAGTAATAAATATCTATAATAAATAATAGGATAAATAGCTTTAATCATAGGTTAAAAAAGAAGTATTTAGGATTGCATACCTCCTGTAAGAATGAAAGCACTGTAGGTGCTGGAAGCAGAAAGGGTGAAGGGAGTCAAAAGGTACAAACTTTGAGTTATAAAATAAGTCATGGGATGTAATATACAACAAGGTGACTCAGTTAATAATACCGTATTGCTTATTTGAAAGATGCTAAGAGAGTATATCTTAAAAGTTACCATCACAAGAAAGAAAAATTTTGTAACCATATATTCTGACAGACGTTAACTAGACTTTTGGTGGTGATCATTTTTGCAATATTTACAAAAATCGAATCATTATGCTACACACCTGAAACTAATATAATATGTTAATTATACCTCAACAAAAATTTTTAATATAAAATAAAATATAGTGAAATTAAAAAAAAATGAAAGCACTGATATCTATTTCTGGGTCAGTTTAAAACGCATCAGGAAACCCTCAGACTCTACTCAGAGAACCACAAATTTGATGCTCATACCTGACCACAAATGGAACGTTTTAATCCATTTACTTGAAAGCACTTTAGAATTATCAATAGTTTCATTTAAAAAATTAGACAAATTCTGTGACTTGCAGCAACTCAACCCAATTCAGTTCCATGGCAATGTGGCTCTTCGTGCGGTCCGGTCTGCTCTGGTTTGTACTTAGCTCTCTTAGGCCCATTCTCAACCTCTTGACCCTTTTCAGTAACTCCCTTAGCTCCAGCCTTGACCTCTCTCCTTAAACCCACTTTCCCAGTGCCTTTGGGACATTTCCATTTAGACGTCTCCCTATCAGACTACTGTCCATTCAACAGGCCTAATCATGAGTTCATTAACTTCCTCCTGAGCTAAACTCTGCCCCTGCTTTGCTTTATCTGTCTTCAACTTTTGTCTCCCTCGGTATCTACCATACTACATTTCTTTGAATGTTTCTTTTAAATGTAAATCATATTCCTTTTAGTTTCACTTATACGGTTTCAACTCATCTACTCCCTCCAAATCTATTTTTAACACTGATACAGAGATATAAAAGACACTGAAATGACAGAACATTAAAATGGAACTTCTTAAAGTCCACCAAAGGAAAAAAGAACTAAGCTACAAGTAAGGCTACCTGGGACATCTTGGAAATGTCATAGATCTATCTTTTTGTGGCCCAGTTTTACTCCAAAAGAAATACAGAGATAATAAACAAAGCCTGTTCATGGGTTTTTGTTTGCTTTATGGAACGATTTTGGTGGAAATGCAAACTATGTTTTGACACCTGAAACTAATACAACATTGTAGATCAACTATACTCCAATAAAAGTTAAAAGAAAAAAAAAAAGAAATGTTTTGAACCTATATTATGGGCTATTTTACACTTTAAATACTCATAAAAATTCCATTACCCACTCTACTTTACAAATGAAGAAACTGAGATTCCTAAAGATTAAGCAACTTGATTACACAGCTGGTTAGTGGCAGAGTAGAATTTCAAATTCTGCTCTCCATCAAGCTCACTGTTTTACTGCATCACAATACATATATACATATTCATTCAAGGTATTATTGCCATGTTATACTTGCTTGACTTCGAACTGGTTTATAAACAGAAATTAGCATAAACAACCTAGTTCAGCTAGTTTGGAAATTAGCTTAAGTATGGAATATTCATTTGCATTTCCTCATTTTCCATTTTAAGTTCAATGGAAGACTAATTCATTTAGGAAGTACAAACCGTCTCCAAAGCAGAAGGGACTCAAGTTAACATTTACAAAGGGGAAGAGGCCCAAGTAAATTTGTCAAAAGTAGGTATATGGAAATTCTGCCCACTGCCAGAACAATGGACATAGATTTGTCAAAACAAAGAACAGTAAAATGAGGGAAGGCAATTTCTCCAGCCCTTTTTGTGCTACTTCATGACTATTTTTCCAGTTGCTGGTTTCCTACTCACTCTAACAAAGAGAAAGATTAAACAAAGGATTTAACATTTTGCAAATTTATATTACCCTTTAGCAGAGCAAAACACTGAAAACACCAAGTTATAGCATTCAAAACCCAGTCCAGGGGAAACAATCAGATAGCAATCTCCAATAAGCGAAGCTGCCCAATTCAGTTCTACAAAAGAAAATCTTCAAGACTTGATGCCCACTCTGTGTTTTTAGCACAACCTAAAAGTTGTAATGCTAATACAGACTAAATTTAACTGTAGTTATCCTGAGATTATTACTGCTCTGAACTAATCAATATATTTCATATATAACACAATAACATCTCGGCTTCCATCTGGGCCTTGGGGATTATGTCAGTGAGCTACATCTGGACAGCTGGGAAACAACATCTCTAATCAGACAGGAGGTAAACTACCCTTGAGTTTAAAGTACAAAACTGAACCAACAGGCCCGGAAAATACAGCCACAAAATAATGCCCAGGGGCACTCTTTCTTTAAACCTTGTGTGGGCTGCAGATTTTTCTCCCTGGCTCTCTGCTGGGCTTTTCAGTGTTGAAAACTGCTTCTCAGATACTAGGCTATAGGTGTCAAGGACCATCTAAGTCCTTTTAAAGACGTTCTGTCCACTTGCATTCATAATTTATGATACTTCTTTTTTCCTGGTAAGCCAAAAAGCACTTATTGCCGCGAAGCTTCATCAACCTAGTTAGTCGGCGGTCCAAAAAAGACATTACGTGGGTTTCCACTCATGCTCCATGCAGTCCCCTCCTCCGCCCCCGCCCCCGCCTCACCCTCACACACCCACGTATCCACGGGAAGAAAGCTTTTAAGCAAACAGAGAACACAAACTCACAGATCCAACCCCCACTACTGGTTACTCGGGCACACATTAAGGACGTGCCTATTTTATATAGGGGTTTTGTTTTTAAACTCTTCCTAGAAACTACCACGGCCGTGCGCTAACAGCGAGTTTTAGTTAGTGTGTACGTGCTTTTTAAGACAGTTATTTTTTTATCTCTACTTCCTACCGATGTGGGGAGGCCGTGGGTAAGCAGGTAGTCTGCAACCTCCGTCACTCGGTTGGCTGGGTTTTAAACGGCTGCATTCACGGACTTGGGGGTACCGTTCAAGCACCAGACCCACTCTGGTGGCTTGTTAAACTCCAACGACTACAGAAAGCACTTGGCCGGTCCAGTTTGATAGATCTTTGGGGGAGGGTGTGTGTGTGTGTGTGTCTGTGTTGGGAAAGGGACGTGGGGATGGAAGGACAGTTTGCACAGATCCTTGTTTGCCCAAGAGACCAGCCTCGCGGGCGTTCCCGAACACGTGCACAGAGCCAGCAAAACAAAACGAACCCGGGTTCCGGGCGGAGCGGGAAGCACAGCCCGATTAACCGAGTGGAGCGGTAACTGCGCTCTGCGGGAGCCCCTGCCTCGGGCCCAGGCGGTGCTGCTCCTCCAGCCAAGCGCACCCTCCTCAGCCGGCGAGCCCTGGCTCCCCGCGGCTCCCGCGCCTGGAATCCCCATCCCCGGGGACTCCGCACTGGGCTGCGGGAGGAGGTGGCACTAGAGGGGCTGCAGGGCCCGCTTGTTGGTGTTTTCTCCTCCTGAAATCCAGTGTCATCTTCCGACTGGGCACTTTCCCCATGGCCCGCACTCCACAGGTCTAGGTCCCTCCCTGCATCAGTTTCCAACAAGCGCTGGCTTCTGAACACCCCCCCCTCCCCCATCCCCACGGCTCCGCTAACATCGCCCTCCCCAGGGGGTGGGCGCGCAAACCCAGCCCCCCTGGCACTTACACGTGGCCACAGCGGGTCCGGACGGGGTGGTGCAACACCTCGAGGCAGACGGAGCAGTCGAAGGACGTAACGGGCAGCTCCGGGTCTCCCCTGCGCTCCAGGGCCCGCGGGGTGGCCGAGGCTGGCGCGGATTTTCCGCTATCGCTGCTCAGCACGGAGCCCATCGCTGCGCCTCCCGCCCAGACGGTTGCCAAGAGCCCGGTGCCTGCGGCCGGCTTGTTTTGTTGTCCTGCGGTGGAGGAAGGAAGTCCCGGCCCAGCTGCGATCACCTCCTCCCAGCGCGCCCAGCCAGCGCAGCCCAGAAGCAGCCTCTGCCGCGGGGCACAGCCTCGGTCTGGGGCAGGCCGAGTGCGCGGCCGCGCGTCTGAAGTGAGCCTCCGCTCGCTGTCTCAGTAGAGGTTTGGAGGCGGAGGCGGTCGCCGCACGGTGCACTTTGCGACGTCCCGTGGCCCTGGAGGATTGAAACCTGACACCTCAACTGCAGAGCAGAGGACCTGGGCGAGCGGTGAACCTTCCAAGCAGTCGCACGCCTCCTCCTTCCGATCCACTGTAGCAAGTGAATGAAAGTGCGGGCGTGGTTATGTTTGAAGGGAATCAGAGAACACCCACTTGTAAGGCGATGGTCCTATCGGTCCTGCACAGTGGTAATCGTAATAGGCCACAAAGGCGATCTACGAGCGTCTCCGAAAAAAGTGCTAATCACTACTGCCGTCATCTAATTAACACTCCATAAATGGAGAGGTAGCATGCAGTAGTGGGAAGAGTTCTGGGGCCTGGATTCGAATCCCAGCGCTAGGACAGGGATTCTAGCGCTAAACCCTAGGACCCTCCCCGCCCCCGCCCCGCCCCGCCCAGCTTCCTCACCTTAGAACCTCCTGCTGTTGTTTGTATTCCCCTCTCCATCCTCTTTTGAATATTTATGACCAAATATATCATTTATTAATTATGCATTTAATAAGACTTATTTATGCCCACTGCAGGCCAGACTCCTTTCTGGTGTTTGGGGACACAGTTCCCAACAAGCAAACAAAATCCCAGTTCTCACAGAACTTACTTAAAAAACATTTTTTTGAGATAATTGTAGATTCACGCTCTTATTATTAAAAAATAATCCATAGCAGTACATAATATGTGTATGCAACACACACATACAATAATACATGATAATCCTATAAACTTCACCCAGTTTTCCCCAGACTTTACTTTTAATGAGAAGATGTAGGTAATCAACAAATAAATAAATAAATGAACAAGTTCATTTCAGACAGAAAGGGCCAAGAAGAAGATAAGACAGGGAGTGAGAATGGGGGCGGGGAGGATAAGAAAGTCAGAGAAGACTTTGGATGTGGTGACATTTGAGCAGAGTCATGAATAATGAAAAGGAGTCAGCCACTCAGAGATTTAGCAAGAAGCTTGCTAAGCTATGGGAACAGAACAAGGCAAAAACAACAACAGCAGCAAAAAATAGAAGCAAGTGTGTGGAGCTGGAGCATGGGGGACCAGGCATGTAAATGGGATGAGATGAGGTGGGAGACGGGCCTGATCATACCGAACCTCACAGGGTAAGACCAAGAGTTTGGGTTTTATTCCAGGTGCCATGTTTGATTCACTCCGACTGCTGTGTGGTTTGGAAAAGGCAGGAACAAAATAAGAATGGAAGCAGAGAAACCAGTTAGGAGGCTATGGCCAGAACCAGGGAGTCATCTGGGTAGTAGGTGAGAGATGGACAGGTTTGCGATATATTTAGACAAAGGCCTAAAAGGGCTTGCTAATGAATTGGATATAGGGGTGAAGGAAGGAGAACTCTTGCTCTCTGTAAAAGATAAAACCTCCCTTGATCCTACGTGTCCCTTGGCTCCTGCCCTATGTCTTCAAGGCCAGATTTCTTGACCTGATTCTCTACTTTTTATGCCTTCATTTTTTAATTACCCCCTCCTTATGTGGTCTAACCTGGATTCTGAACTGCCCACTTTATCTCTGTCCAAAAACTGCTTCAACATCCATGTCACCAGGGGAGTGGCTTTTATGTGGATAAATCTAACAGACTCATTTCTGTCCTTTCCTGCTTCACCTCTCAACTACATTTGTCAGTGTTGACCACGCCCTCCTTGTTGAAAAACTCTTTGGCTTTCCTTCTCTCTTTCTGGCTGCTCTTTCTCAGTCTCCTTCGCTGGCCTCCCCTGCTCCATGGAAAAGCTAAAAGTGCTAGAGATCATAGGATTCTGTCTTGGGAGCTTTTTCCTTCTGATCACTCATTTCCTACCTAAGAATCTCAAAAATCACATACATTCTCTTACCATCTAGATTCCAAAGTCTTTAATTTCCCTGTGGGCACTCAAATGCCCAACTGCTTGCTTGATATAACCACCTGGTTGCTTCAGGCACCTTCAGCTCAACACGGCCCATAATGAACTCATTATAGTAACTTCCCACCTGTTGCACTCCAGTTGTTTATTCCTCTTAGTAAACGGCACCATAATCTACCTAGTAGCTCCGTCCAGATACCTAGGAGCCATCTGTGATTTCTTCCTCTTCTTCATTCACATTGAATCAGTCCCAATCATCATCACAATTCTGCCTCCAACACATCTCTCAATAGTTCTTGAATCGTTTCATTTTTCTCTATTCCCATGGCCAGCCATCACTTACTTTAAATCATTTCATTCGCTTGTGTGACCTCTTGCAATAGTTCCTATCTGCTCCCTCTGCATCTGCTATTGCCACTGTCTAATCTTTTATCCACATTGCAACTAAAGTGACCTTTTGAAAAGCAAATGTCTTATGTCACTCCATGCTCAAAAGACTTAAATGGCTCTCTATAACACTTAGGATTACATTTCGAATGCTTAGAATGGTCTACGAAGTTCTACATGCTCTTACTCCTTCAATAAATATCATGAGTAGAATACCCTCGGCAGCAGGGAATTTCAACTACACGTGCCTCAATCAATAAAGATATTTATTATCTAATATATAAATTAGTCCAGAGGGAAACAGTTCTAGAGTTGGCTCAGCAGTAAAAGATGTCCTCAAGGTCTCAGCCCTTTGCCAACCCCAGTGTGTCAGTACTGTCTTCCTCGTGGCATAAAGTTGTGTGGAAGTGCTCCACTAATCACATCTACACACAACAACCTCCAAAAACAGAAAGAAAAAGTAGAGTTTCCTTCTTCTAACTCCTTCTCCTTTTAAGCAAGAGGAAAACATTTCCTAGGGGCCTTCTCCTGCAGACTTCCTCTTATATACTATTTGTCTAAACTGGGCCCCATGATGGTTCTTAAACTAGCCACCAGCAGAGAACAATGAGGGTACTCTAACTGGCTTAAACTCATAATATACTCCATCAGGTTGGCACTTTCGCTTGTGGGAGTTCGTTACTGGAAAAAGAAATAAGGAAATTGGATAGACCAACAACAGGGCCTCCCAGAATACCATTTTGGGCCCCATCTGCTATCACGTTCTCCCTTATTTGCGTGGTCCTAAATTTCTTTACTTCTTATAATTCCTTGACTCTACTAAGCTCTTTCTGACCTCAGCACCTTTATACATGCTTTTTTGCTCTGCTTGAATATTTCCTACCAACACCTGCCACTCTCAGCTCCCTCTAATTCAAATCTCAGGTCTTAGTTTGGTAACTTTCTGCACCACATCCGTCTCATACTGTCTCCTGGATTTTCTCATAGTCTGCTGTACTTGCCTTCCTATTTATCCTGGGGTGGCTACTCTAAGAGTTAGAGGTAATGAATGTAAAGTACCTGGTTTATAGGAGCTGATACACGTATTTATTTTTATATATGTAATTCAGTACTAATTTCACGAGGTAGATATTATTTGTTCCTGTTTTATAGGCTCTGAGAATTCAACTTAGCAAATGTCACATGACAAATACATGTCAGATCCATATTTTAATTCCAGGTCCTTTATTTTAAAATCCATGTGCTTTTCACTAAGGCGCTTGTGTAGAGAAGAAAACTACTAATAATCTTAGAAAAGAACAAGGCAAAATTTGATAAATTAAGACAAGAAATTGGGACCTTTAATAGATAAAAATTAAACATTTGACATTACTTATAAAGCTCTTAATAAACGTATAAAATTGACAGTAATGATGATGATTATGATGATAACAGAACCAGCCAGAATAAATTTACAATCCAGACTCCAGGCCCTGAAAGGAGTCGGAAGTGTTGGTTAGTACAAAAGAAATTTGAAAGCCCTATAATTAGCATCTCTGGTATCAAGAAGGCTGATCTCTCAGTAAACCAAAAGGAGAATACAATATCCCGAAAAAAATACGTACTTTACTTACTTAGTTCCTTCCAGGAGTAATGAAAATAAATGAATTTACAATTTTTAAGTAGTGTTGAAGAAATGAATGACATCTCTATATTCTTTAAAGTTTATTGTTCATACCAGAAACTTAGAGGAAACCTAAATGTCCATAATAGGAAAATGTTTTTGTAAAGTGGTAAATTCACTTAACAAGCAGATAAAGCAACATTTTAAAATGTACAGCTTGCCATTTTTAGGCCCATTTGTAGTATTTCATTTAAATTATGCTAGCGTGGGACTTCCCTGGTGGTGCAGTGGTTAAGAATCCACCTGCCAATGCAGGGGACACAGGTTCAAGCCCTGGTCCGCAAAGATCCCACATTACGCGGAGCAACTGTGCACCACAACTGCTGAGTCTGTGCTCTAGAGCCGGTGAGCCACAACTATTGAAGCCTGTGCGCCTAGAGCCTCTGTTCTGCAACAAGAGAAGCCACTGCAATGAGAAGCCTGCACACCGCAATGAAGAGCAGCCCCCACTCCCTGCAACTAGAGAAAGTCTGGGTGTAGCAAGAAGACCCAATGCTGCCAAAAATAAATAAATAAAATAAACTAATAAATTTATTTAAAAATAAAATAAAATAAAAAATGCTCGTGGGTGAAATGACATGGATGTTTATTATAGTATTGTTTGTAATAGTAAAATATTAGAAATACTTTGAATGTCTACCAATACAACTGATTAAATACATTATGGTACATCTTTACAATGGAATACTATGTAGTCCTTAAAAAAGAAAAGCAACTCTGTAACTCTCCTCAAAGGAGGCTCCCCAACATACATTACTGTGTGAAAAAGGCTTTAGGAGCACAACTGTATGTATTGAATACTATTATTTATATTTTTTAAAAGCCTATATGCACGCATCCACACATACATACATATACACACATATATATACTGGTATATGCATATTAATATCCTTAAAAATATACACAAGGAATGAATAAGTGTGGTTGCCTCATGGGAGGGGAACTAGTTGGTTGCTGGGGAACAGGAATGGGAATAAGTAATTTTATTGCATGATTTTTTTGCACATTTTGATATTTGTGCTGTGTATGCAGTATAACAGATAAAAATTAATTTTAACATACATATACCCTTTAACACAATAATTCTAATCCTTGAACTAATGGAGGTATCTCTAAGACACTGTTAACTAAACAGAGGTATTATTGAAAAAAGGGATGGTATACTTCTTATGGAGAAAAAACATTATATATTTCTCACTGGGGGAAATCAGTGCAGTACATGTTCAAGGTCCCAGCTGTTTCTCTTGCTGAGTGACCTTGGTAAGTTCTTTGGTTTTCGTTTCCCCATTTCAAAAACATGGATAATGTTTACTTGTAGAACTGTTGTGAGAGGTCAAATGCAATAACGTTGAAACCCTTGCTCATTGCCTGGCAGGTAGTGTTAAATAAATGTTAGTTCTCTCCAGCTTCGTTCATCCAGCAAATATCAAAGGAGAGCCTACCATGTGTCAAGCTTCTCACTAGACTCTGGGGACACAATCAGGAGCTAGACTCAATGGAGTGGAAGCCATTGTTTTTGTCTGCTAAGCATCTCTTCACCTTTTTTAGTAAGAGCACCACATCCTCTTCCTTTGGAGGAACTGACTTTTCATCACCTCACACGTCCTCGGTGAGAGTGAGGCCAATCGTATGTCTCCTTTGTAGCCCTCATTGCCCTCTCCTGGCCTGAGCAGGAGTTCCTATTGCTGGGATCTGCAGCTTGCCTGGTGTCTGTCTTCCTAAGTATAGTTGACACACTTCCTTTTTATCTCCTAGCTATGCAGTATCTTACCGATGCTTCCTCTTTTTTCTTGATTAATTTATTCAGAATTGAGTTCTGTTGCTTGCAGCAAAACTCACTTACATATTTATCCTGTGTTCTCAAGGCCTTTCATGGCCAAGTAGGTAAGATGGACAGAAAAATAGCATTACATTTATTATTCAATATGTAGGACCAATCTATACAGAGAAACGTCATTATGGGTGCTGACTTAGCAAAGGTGGAGTGTAATGAAGGGGAGGGGAAAGGAAGAGAATTCCAAATAGAGGGAATCTGGAATGAAAGAAAGAAGGGCAGAACATTCTAGACAGAGGACCTAGTGAACACAGAGAAGGAGGCAAGAAGCAGCATGCTTGGTTCACATCTACAAGAAAGGCTTTGTTGCTGCAATTTTAAATACACAGGCAGTGGTAATGAGAGAAGAAAACCAGAGACCTAGGAAGAGATGAGATCATGAAAGCTGTATCTGACAGGTGAAAAAATTTCAGCTTGCTTCTGTGGCTTGGTGGAGCCAATTAGGAGTTTAGGTAGAAGAGTGACATGGCCATACTGTGATTTTGACAAGTCACTCTGTTCATGTCAAGGGTTCTCAAACTTTATGTAGCATTAGAATCACCCAAGGAGTTTATTAAAATGGCCTCATTCCAAGATATTTCAATTCAGGGAGCCAGGAGTGAGCTATGGAAACTTCGTTTTTAACAGTCCCCCAGTTGGTTCTGATGCAGGGGTCAATGGTCCATTCCTTGAGAAATGTGCTTCTATGTGATGGGCAAGCAGCAGATCCTTCGGGTTACTTTGACAACAGCAGAGGTGTCAGTTTCAAGGAGAGAGTTATTTACATGCATGCCTAATGCAATCTGTCCACCACCATGACCATGCCTCCTCGATACTGGATGAGATTGGCACCGAACATACGTATCTCTGTATTTGGCACCGAAACATACGTATCTCTGTATTTACAAAGACAATTTGAAAATTCCTATCTATAAACCTATCAAGAGTAATAGAGATTCACAGTGTTCAACAGAAATACGAGCATCTGACATGTGCTCTTGAATGGTGTTAGCACACTTCCACAATCTGAAGTGCCACCTGATGGTAAAATGAGGCACTATTCTCTTCTTAAAGGGAGAAGAACGTCATCACAAATGAAGTTCTGCTCAATGCAAGACTTATGAGTGCCCCCCCCCGCCCCCCGCCACGGTAGGGACCTGAATCTTCAGCTCTGGTTTCAGCATAATTGGTTTTTCACACTTGAATACTGTCCTCAGTTTTCCTGCTAAGCAATCTCACTGCTTTGTTGCTAGTTTTCCCAGGTAGCATGTTAGGGGCAGCTGTCCCTGTGCCATTCTGACCATTGCTGTTTTCTGCAACCATGGACAGTCACATTACAGCACATCCTGAAAACATGCTGTCTGACTCCAGGAATAACTCAGTGAAATATTTCTGTAACTTTCAGTGGGCAGCACAACTGGGTAATGTTTGAACCAAATCCACATTTGAGGTGCTCTACTTCAATGAACATGAAATCCTGGCATGTCTAGAATGGGAAAGGACCAGTTCTCTCATTTTTCAGATTAGTAAGCTGATTCCCAGTGAAGTGAAAGCAGTCACATTGCATCCTTCAACATTTCAAATGGACACATTTGAAAGAAAAATGAAGTCATTAAGGACTTGGAAAGCACTGGCGTATTTACAAGCCACACAGTCTATTTGGAGAGGCAAGATCGCAGATGATGAAAAGTAATAAGAAATGATTTAAATAGTAGTTTAAAACAAAATTAGAAGCAATTCTAACAAAGTACGTGTAGTCCATGATTAATTACATACAAATACAAAATCTCTTTTTAATTTTGCAAAACACTAACAATTATATAAGGAATTTGCCAAGAGATGTTCTTCTATTACCTACACAACTATCCGTCTTTTATCACAAAATAATGTCAGTGCTTCAGGCTTTAATTCCAAAAATGTAATTGCTTTCTGTGCTGCCATTATAAGCAAATAATATAGTTAAATTATGTCTTTTCACCTGGGGAAGGTGAAAATATACTTTATTGGTACATATGAGTGTATGTAAATATGCTCCCATTATGGAAGTCTTCTTTAAGCTAGCAGATAATAAAAATAACAACAGATACTATTTTGATTGATTATTACAAATTGTGTACAATGTTTAATGCCAAATAGGTATATGGATGTATGTATATATCAGTATTATGACAAGCCATGTATATATTCATATACATACATGTGTATTTATATACATATGTGTGTGTATAGTTGAATGTTTACAATGACGCATTACTTTCTGATCCCCTTTTCAAAATTTAGGCTAAAAGAGTAACTTGTTAAAAGTTGAATGATCCGCACGTGGTAGAGCCAGAGTTTGACACCACAGAGTTCAGCCTCCTCGTCTCTGTTTCTGGCTACTACGCAAGCATACAGGTCGACGGTATCAATTTTTTCCCCATTATACTATCAGGTAGGACTGAGTCTGTTCTGTTTATGCCGCTTGTTTCCTTTAATGTGTTAAACGGTTAGCACTCTGAGTTCCCAAGTCCATAAAATAATATAGGATATGGTCAAAACAGGTGGATTTGATTTTTTTAAGACATAACAGAAAATATCTTATAGTATTAGATGTCCCTAGAATAAAGCGGATGTAAACTTTATTATTCCCATTTTACATATGGAAAATTCAAGCACACAAATAGGCCTAACACAGCATTTATTTCTAGCCTATGCCCTCACAATTTGAAAGGTAGGTCAGTTGAAAAATAGACACACAGAAATGATAGAGGTTAAGTTCCAATGATCTGTAGCAGAAACAACAGCTAGTGTATGAATTTTATGCAGAAATTTCTGGGGAAATTAATGGTAAGAGCTCTTTTTCTGTGCCTCACACTAAAAGAACAACTTCTCCTCTTTCTTAAAGCACAGCAGCAGCAAGGGATGTGGGTGTCATTTTTTTGACATTCTATCCACATCCGTATCAATTGCACCACGCGAAAGAGCTGTGGTGTCCTCAGATGTTGAAGTAAACAGCTACTGCCTATAAGAAAGACTGCCTAGAATAAAGACGTTTTGTGCAGTGTTTGTGTTCATCTTTTCCCTCCTCCGTTTCTATTTGGTCTTCTGATCCTTTGTACAAGTAATAGGAAAAGTGGGACAGGGTGGAGAGACATGGTCCACCTGGGAGTTAGGTGCATACCCCTGGGCCAGGATGATGACATGCTGTGAAGCAGCCCTGCAGATGCCTTTGCTAGATACACAGAGCCTTTCCCAGCTGGTGCCCGGCCAGATTAGGTGAGGTGCTGCCTGGGTGGGGTCACCCTGCGTCCCTTTACAATTAGCAGCAGATGTTGAAAGAAGAGATGCTGTGGATCAATGGACACTGGAGTAAGTTTATCAATTTTAAAACTTCAACTGGGATTATTAAAAGTGTAGCAGTTCTCCAACTTCAGTTGGAGTATACCAAAATAACATATCATCACTGTAAATGGAAGTTCATTAAAAGCACAATATCCAAGATTTATATAAAAGATCATACAAAGAGAATTAATTTAAATCCATAAATCCTTCTTCAGGACACCAGGCAATTGGATCCAGCCACAGTGTTTTATTGTTTTGCAGTAAATGAATTGTATTGGCCCATTTTCTACTTTTATTGGTCCCAATATGAAACTGGCTTCCCTTCCAATACATTAAACCAGTTACTATTAAAATGCCAACCAGGGTCTAGTGAGCAATTTTTTTTTTCTTTTTAGGGAGCAATTTTGTGATCAGAAACATATCAATCATATAATATTGCTTATATGTGGAATCTAAAAAAAATGGTACAGGGCTTCCCTGGTGGCACAGTGGTTAAGAATCTGCCTGCCAATGGAGGGGACATGGATTCAAGCACTGGTCTGGGAAGATCCCACATTGCTGCAGAGCAACTAACCCCATGTGCCACAACTACTGAAGCCCGTGCGCCTAGAGCCTGTGCTCTAGAAGAGAAGCTACTGTAATGAGAAGCCCTCACACCACAACAAAGAGTAGCCCCCGCTCACCACAGCTAGAGAAAGCCTGCGCACAGCAACGAAGACCCAACACAGCCAAAAATTAAATAAATAAATAAATAAATAAATTTATAAAAAAATAAAAAATGGTACAAATGAATATATTTACAAAACAGAAAGAGAGTCAGATGTAGAAAACAAACTTATGGGGTGAAAGGGGAAAAGAGGGATAAAGTGGGAGACTGGGATTGATATATACACATTACAATATATAAAATAGTTAACTAATAAGGACCTACTGTATAGCATAGGGAACTCAATGCTCTGTAATGACCTATATGGGAAAAGAATCTAAAAAAGAGTGGATATATGTATATGTATAACTGATTCACTTTGCTGTACACCTGAAACTAACACAATATTGTAAGTCAACTATACTCCAGTAAAAATTAATTTAAAAAAAGAAACACATCAATACAGTTTGTCAATTTTTAAAATTAATTTTTAAAATAGATTTATTTATTTATTGGCTGCTTTGGGTCTTCATTGCTGTGCGTGTGCTTTCTCTAGTTGTGGCAAGCGGGGGCTACTCCTCGTTGCAGTGCTCTAGCTTCTCAGTGTGGTGGCTTCTCTTCTTGTGGACCACAGGCTCTAGGCACATGGGCTTCAGTAGTTGTGGCACATGGGCTCAGTAGTTGTGGCTCACGGGCTTAGTTGCTCCGCTTCATGTGGGATCTTCCCGGAACAGGGATCAAACCCGTGTCCCCTGCATTGGCAGGCAGATTCTTAACCACTGTGCCACCAGGGAAGTCCCTTAAAATTAATTTTTAATTTACATATGAGGCTAATCAAAGATAATTCCACTTTCAAAAAAAAAAGAAATAAGCAGCTCTACGTTTGCCTTATATTTAAACTTTGTATTTACAATTGGTAACCATAATATATAAACTGACACAATCAAAAGAGTTAATGGAAATACTGCTTTATTAGATTTGCTTCATAGAATCATCTGGAACTCCACTGTCAAATGAGAATGAATAGCCAAAAGACTGGTCAAAAACTGAAGTTACCAATAGTGATGGTAGAGTAACAGTAATACAAAGGACAAGCAAACTTTAAATGGAAAATTTTTATGTTAGAATATTATAAAATTAATTATGAGTTAATTCTATCCTATACATAAAACTTACTGGAATATAAACTAAACATGAATTGTAACCAGAACCACTGCACCCCTGGCCTAGCTCAGAGATAATGGCCTTTTCTATGATATAGTGGTGGCCTCTTTCTAGCTTGTCTCCATGTCAAAGTGACTAGAGAAAATCAGGTGGTTCTAGTCAGCAGTTGCAGAAGTAAGAGAAGGATCAGTGTTTCCTTCACTTTCAGGCTCTAGAGAGCCCTCCTTCAGGCAACAGTGGAAAAATCAATGCCAGATGGTTCTCAAGGAGATGCTGCTAATGGTTCTGCTATTGTCAAATCCCCTGTGGAAAACTTCCGATCCAGCAGGGCAGGGCTGCAGGCTTCATATCTCCCGAACCGCTGACCTCCAAGGTAGAGGAAGCTGCCGGCGGAATGTCACCCACAGACCTTAGCAAAGACCATTTCTCCCAGTACCAATGAGTTATGACTTCGTTCTCAGACAAAAAGGAGAAATTTCCTCCCCTTTCCACTACTGATTTGTATTGAAATGGTATTTTAATCAGTTAAAGAAAATTCATAAATAACATTAGCTACTACTTATAAGGCACTTACTGTGTGCCATTAAAGTGCGAAGTGCATTACATAGGTTAGCTTATTTCATCCTTAACTCAAACTGATATTATCACGTCCATTTGTAGTTAAATAACTGGCACAAGGCCATGCAGCTTATAAGTGGTGGAGGTGGAATGTAGACGTGTGTCTATATGACAATGAAGTTTCGGTTTTAATCGCTGCTGTTTTCTGTTCTAAAGTATAGAATTTAAAAGAATAACTTCATAAATAATCCCATAGCCCTGGTAAAACTGCTTTCATTTTCTCGTATTCCCTTTCATTATTCATAGGAATATTGCTGGGAACTTCTTTTCCGTTTATTGTTCTCTCCACCTACTCTACCCTTTCAGTTCAGCAAGAGTAACCACCTTCCTAGAAATGACCTTGCACTCAACGCCCAGCCCCCAGCCACCCGCCACTGTTTATTAGCTCAGGGATGGCTACCTGACCCAAGCTGGGCGGAGAAGTCTGTTCTGTAGGCATTTCGAAATTCAAGCAGGGAGATTTCAAAATACAGAGAAGGGAGGGAGAAAGGGAAGGAGGGAGGGAGGGAGGAGGTTCCCTCCCTTCTCTTCATTGGCTGTAACTTGTAAAATTCTGAAGCTTTGTGTCATGGACTGCAAAATAGAGAAAGTCTTTAGCAGTAAAAGAAAAGGCAGAAGCACTGGAGAGACATGGAGAATGAGGATGACCTTGGATTCTCTACAGTGCTTCAGGCTTTAGTTTACTCCTGACACCCGGTGGGGACTCAGTCCTTGGATTCTGTGACATGTCCTGATTTTCCAGAAAGTTCTTTCTTTTGCATAAAATAGCTAAAATTTGCTTTTATCACTTGCAACCAAAAGAGTCTGAACTAATACTTTATAAAAAATAAATGCTTTAAGGAGCTTCCCAATTGTCTGTCTCATGAGAACATCTATAAGTCTGGAGGGGTGGTGGTATGAGTGAAGTCTGGCGATTTCCCTGCTATCAGCTGCAGGCAAAGACAGTCCAACTCACACTGACTTAACCAGCAAGGAGGACTTACTGGCTTCTGCAGCTACAAGCCCAGAGGAAACGCAGGCTTCTGGCCTGACTTAATCTGGGTGCATCAGCACCATTTCCTTTTATCTTGCAACCTCCATGCCCACCTCCTTCTTAGGCAAGTGGTGAGGTAACCACCTATGAGTTCAAGGAAATGTTCCTAATGTCCCTAACACATTTCACATTAATTCTTGCTACAATCCTTGTGGCCAGGGCAATGTAATGTGCTGAGGTGAGGCTCAAGCTCCTGAACTGACATCTGGAAGGCAGGATGGAGATTTATCAAGGTTCCCTTCCTGAAGAACATGACTGCATATGATCCAGCAATCCCATTCCTGGGTATATATCTGGAGAAAACCATGGTTCGAAAGGATACATGCACCCTGATGTTCATGGCAGCACTGTGTACAATAGCCAGGACACGGAAACAACCTAACTGTCCATCAACAGATGAATGGATAAAGAATATATGGCACAATGGCACATATATACAATGGAATATTAATCAGCCATAAAAAGGTTTAAATAATATCATTTGCAGCAACATAGGTGGACCTGGAGATTATCATACTAAGTGAAGTAAGTCAGAAAAGACCAATATCATATCATATCGCTTATATGCGGAATCTACAAAAATGATACAAATGAAGTTATTTACAAAACAGAAACACTCACAGACTTAGAACACGGAACTTATGGTTACCAGGGGGAAAGGGAAGGGGGAAGGGATGGATTGGGAGTTTGGGATCGACATGTACACATTGCTCTATTTAAAATAGATAACCAACAAGGACCTACAGTATAGCACAGGGAACTAGGCTCAATATTCTGCAATAACCTAAATGGGAAAAGAATTTGAAAAAGAATGGATAGTTGTATGGGTATAACTGAATCACTTTGCCATACACCTGTAACTAACACATCATTGTTAATCAACTATACTCCAATATAACATAAAAATTAAAAAAAAAAAGAACATGGTTGCTACTGTAGGGTGGGGGTAGAACAGATGTGGGAGTCCACGCTAGCCCCACTTTGAGCTCACTAGCATCCTTACAGGTGCCCCTTCTTCCTGCTTGCTGAGAAACGACAGGTATAGTATGAACAGCACTGGCTGTGGAGCCAGGCTGCCTGAGATTTTTCAGATTCTTGGCTTCCCTCTGAGTCTTCTTGTCCTCAGTGGCCACTGGCCCTGTCATATTCCTTGCTTCAGGAAGGCACTGTAGTCTTTAATCTGCACTGAGGAGCCTTTGCTCTCTGGTCCCTCAATATAGCTGATGACTGCTCCTTCTGAGAGCAGGGAGCAGGGATGGTCCCAGGGAGGCCAGGAATGATCCAGGGATATCTGAGAGTGGATGAGATCACCACCAAAATTTATAAGGACTGCAGCTGCTTCTTGTGGCAACAATATTTTTCTTGGCCCTGAATTTCTCAGCAGTGATACTGGGTGTAGAAGTGGTCGGCACATAGTGTTTAAGAGGCAGCCCAGTTAAGAGCACAGAACTCTCAAAACAGAATACCTAAGCTTAGATCCTGGCTTTGGCACTTAACAGCTGTGTGACCTTGGATAGCTTGCTTAACCTCTCTGTGCTTCATTTGCTTCATCTGTAAAACAAGGTTAGTAACGGCACCTACGACATGGGCTTGTGGGAATTAAGTGAGTTGATATATGTGAAACACTTTGAAGAGTGGCTGGTATGTCATGAGTCCTCGCTAAGTATTTCCTAAAATTATTATCATTTATTATCTCAGTTTGAATTTCCAGGAAATAGACTCCGAGATAGAAATTTTGGTGTAGGAAAGTTATTGGGTAGTACTCTTGGGATCAACCCCTGTGAGTGAGGTTAGGATTGGGCAGAGGGAGAAGTTGAACTGTGATGCTGTTGTAACAGAGCCCGTGGGGCGAGGTGGGCAAAGAGCTGTCCTTCATTGAGGCCTTTGTACCACCCCTTACTCCACACCCCTGCCTCTCTGTGAGTAATGTTGGATGCAGACATCCCCTGAGGACAGGTCTAATGCAGAGGTAGAACAATTTCTAGGGTGGGACTTGGTTGTGCAGACATCACTCGGGGAAGCTGGTGGGGGAGGAGTGCCTTGGTCGCGGAGTGGAGATCCGGGTGGTACACTGAGCATCCAGTACACATAACTTCATGCACGACCCCACTCACGTGAGATGCATTCACTCAGGAGTCACCCAAAGACATCCAACTGTGGTCTTAGTAAGACGTTCAGCAATCTGGGCATTATGGTGTCATCCTTATCAAGTCTAGCTATCGCTCCTCAGGGGGCCTAAGTCTGAATATTAAATAATCTCCAATACCCCAGTAATCAAAGAACAAGATAACTGATTAAAGAGTTGGAAAATGGGAGGCTGGGCAACAACATACAGTTCCAAACACATATCATCTCCTGTTAGACAGGAACAGTGAGCTCTCTATGCCACGCAGAGGGGTGAGGTCCTTCGTTAACCACACGGGCAGTCTGAGTTGCATCCTGAGAGGATCACCCTTTCTCTTGCCCTTATTGAGCCCTAGTTCTATCCTCTGGGATGATCTCTTTTATTCAATGTCCTCTTTGGCCATATCTGGGGTGAGAATCAGCACAGAATCCTGTCCTAAGGGCTACGTCTATTACGCAACCTATTTCCTGATGATAGGCTTTCCAGGTCATGGGATTACGTGAGGATTGAATAGTCATCAGGTGTTCAAAGGGAGGGTATTTCCAAGAAGTCCTTAACAAACTTCCCTTATTGGCCTGAATTAAGTCATGCCCATTCTCAAAATAAGAATTGTTTCCATAACTTAAGCCTGGGATCCTGAAGTAATAATTGGGGAAGGGGGTGATTTTATCAGGCTGGGGAATACCCCCATAGCTGTCATCAGTTTCTCAACTGCTTGATAATGGGAAATGAAGTAACTGATGTTGGGAAGTGATGCATATATTGCCCTGTCAGTAATTCAATGGGGTCGACTGGATGAGTAGACAAGATATATAAAGCACTGATGAATTCTGAAAATTTTCCAGACAAATCTCTTCCAATCACACTCAATACTTTCACACTATACTTTCAGCCTAGAGAATTGCCTGAGGGAAATGATCTATTCTAGAATATAATTGAGGTAAAAATTTAACAGGGGGCCTTTCACCTTCTGAGGTGGCCTATACTCTGCCTATGGAGTGCGTCTCTCTAAATAAATCTACTTCTTACCTATCACTTTGTCTCTCACTGAATTCTTTCTGCGATGAGACATCCAAACCTGAGCTTTATTAAGTCCTGAGACCAGGTGTGTGATCTCAGTTAAAAGACCATGGGTTCAGGACTTCCCTGGTGCTGCAGTGGTTAAAACTCTGCACCCCCAATGCAGGGGGCCTGGGTTCAATCCCTGGTCAGGGAACTAGATCCTACATGCATACTGCAACTAGGAGTTTGCAAGCCATAACTAAGGAGCCCACTCACCACAACTAAGACCCAGCACAACCAAATAAATAAATATTTTAAAATCAAATAAAAGACTGTGGTTCAAGTCCCAGTCTTGGTTTTGGCTGGGTTCAAGTCCCAGCACCTGGGTTCAAGTCCCAATCAGAGGTGCATGGTTTCAATCGGCAAGCCAACAAAGGAACAGCGACTTTTCCAAGGCTATATCTGTTTGTATATATACAAACAGATACACAAACATATATCTATGTTTGTAACACATATATATTTCCATTTATTCTATATATGTATATTTAGAATATATTTTTGTATGTATATATATAGATATATATTTTTCATTTATATTTTGGCTGCCTTGGGTCTTCTTTATTGCATGCTGGCTTTCTCTAGTTGTGGCGAGTGGGGGCTACTCTTCATTACAGTGCGTGGGCTTCTCATTGCAGTGGCTTCTCTTGTTGGGGATCACAGGCTCTGGGTGCATGGGCTTCAATAGTTGCAGCATGTGGGCTTCAGTAGTTGTGGCACGAGGGCCCAGTAGTTGTGGTGCACAGGCTCTAGAGCACAGGCTCAGTAGTTGTGGCGCATGGGCTTAGTTAATCCGTGGCATGGGGGATCTTCCCGGCCCAAGGATCGAACCTGTGTCCCCTGTATTGGCAGGCAGATTCTTAACTACTACGCCACCAGGGAAGTCAGTCATCATTTAAATATCAGTGATTCTAAGCCCCACAATCATTGAAGCAGGACTTCTACTTTCTTCCGGTTTGATGGCAAGTATATCTGGGAGTTATCAAGAGGTATCCCACATATGCTTGCAAAGGAGTCCTTTCCCATTGTGCATTGTCACTGCTCTATGATAACTCCTTCATCAGATTCCATCACTCTTTGCTGGGTGCTGCTGCAGACCCTTGCAGGGCTGCCCTGATTCTCTGCCTAACACAGGATTGTTTGCCTGCTCCCCCTACAGTTTTGATAGACACCACTGTCTCTGTTGGTTACTACCATTGATAGGAGTATCTTTCCATATTAATAAATATAATTATATAAAGTATTTTTGCTGACTCATATTGTTATTTATTTGTACACATCAGAATTTATATGATTTACCATATATTTTAATGGCATTTTGTGCATTGTGCCATAATTGATTTAAGCCAATCCCCAATTATTGGACATTTGGTTATTTGTTTTTCACTATTATAAATAATGTTGAAATGAACATCCTTGCAGTCAAAACTTGCACATTTCCTTAATCTTTGCTTTAGGATCATAATAGGTAATTTGATGTTTTACATGCTTCTTAAAAGCAAGGAAATGATTTCATAAGCAGTTCAAGGACTGAAGAGTTTTCAGAATTTAGAAGAGCAACTGATAAAAATAGAAAACTCTAACAATCATACCATGTATACCAACTTAATTGCCAGCTACAACAATTCAAGGAAGAACTGTCCAGTGGCCTAGAGCAACGATCTTCCTGGCTACGCTGGTTTTGTTTAGAAACTGCTCACCATCAAGTAAACAATGTGGTTTTGGAATAATTTTCAGACATTTTAATTGTTTTGCTTTAAATATGTAATTAAGTCATTTGAATCCAAAGAAGAGTACAGCAAAATGAGAACTAAATGAGCTCCTTTAATTTTACAATTTTTTACCTGTTTAAGTAGTATAAGCATTTAAACAAGGAAGTAGAGTTTATGTAAGAGTACATTCCAGAGAAATTAATAATGAGATCTCAAATGAGGGCAAGAAAAGGACCTAAGACGTTTCTAAAGCAGTGCTGACTGATATGCTAGGACCGTAAGGAAAACTCCTAGCTGAAAAATGGAAATTAGGAAGGAGACTGCAGTTCTCAACATTTACATCAGTTCTGCTTTGTTTCTTCGGCTGGTTTCTTCACTGTCAAACAGAATCTAAATCTGGTTTTCCAGGGGCAAATCCCAGGTCAATTCTGTACCTCTTATTCTAGTCTTTCTTTCTCAGAGACTGTTTCTGCTCATCATAACCCTTACTCGCTGATAGGAAATTTCTCTACATCCAGATAGATCACCCAGTCATGATCACTATATTGAGTGACTTACAAATCAGTCACCTGCCTGAAATAATAATAGCTATCATTTATATGTACCACAAACTGGAGTAAGCTCATTACTTTCGTTATTTGATTTTATCCTCCAATAACCCTCAGTTGCTGTAATCTGCAAGGAATGGAAACTGAACTCAGTACTGCTTAAACAGTAAGAACTTGTACTGACTCGTAGAATGTGAAGAACAAACATAGTGTGGGCTTCAGGCAAGGTTTCCTCAGGATTCTGGCTGCATTTTCTTACAATTCTGTTCAATTCTGTATGTCAGCTGTGTTCTGAAGCTGAATTTCCAGGTGGTGTGGCATGGGTGCTGGTGGCATTTGGGGCTACTTGTGTGATTTTTATTGTATGGAGTGAAAAAGAGATTGCCTGTCCCTCCACTAGCACAGCAAGGAAAATCTTTCCTAGAAGCCTCCATTAAGTCCTTTGTATTAGTCAGAGTGGGGTGCCATAACTAAATATCATAGACAGAGTGGCTTAAAGAAAAGAAATATATTTTTTCACAGTTTGGAGGCTGGAAGTCTAAGATCATAGTGCCACCATGGTCAGGTTCTGGTGAGTGCTTTCTTCCTGGCTTGTAGACTGCTACCTTTTCTCAACGTCCTCACATGGCAGAGAGAAAAAGAGAGAGAGAATGGGAAAGAGAGAAAGAGAGAGTGTGTGCTAGCTGTCTCGTGTTTCTTCTAATAAAGGCACTAATTCCATCTTGAGGCCCCACCCTCATGACCTCATCTAACCCGAATTACCTTCCAAAGGCCCCACCTCCAAATACAAATACCACAGCCTTGAGGGTTAGGGCTTCAACAAATTTTGTGGGGATACAATTCAGTCCATAGTGTCCTTCCTTATATCTCTCTAGCCATCCTGGTCCAATCATTTGCTTGGAGAATGAAACTCTTGTGATTGGCTTGGATGGATCAGCTGAGGTGAAAAGAATCTGGGGGAGTCAAGCACAAAGTCTATGGTTAGGTAGATACACTTCACAAATCAGAAGACTGAATCTGAGAGATGTTAAGCAACCAGCCAAGGTCATGCATATAATGAGTGGAAGAGCCAAGATTTAAACTCAACTGATTCCAAAGCCCTTGTTCCGTGCACTACATGATGTGTCACTTGTTTGCTTTTCTAGTGTGCAGCTTATCTGTCCCTTCTAGTTTTTTTTTCTTTAAGAAATTTTATTGAGATACAATTGACATACAATAAACTGCATATATTTAAAGTGTACAATTTGATATTTTTTTTCTTATTAGTAATGTATATATGGCCATCCCAATCTTCCAATTCATCCCACCCCAACCCCCTCTGCTTTCCCCACTTGGTGTCCATATGTTTGTTTTCTACATCTGTGTCTCTATTTTTGCCTTGCTGTCCCTTCTAGTTTTAGGCTGTCTTCTCTTTTGATAGTAGATACCGTGCCCTGGCCCTTGCAGCCTGCATGGACCATCTAGTACCTTGAGTTCCAAGCCCCATCTTGGGCTCCAGGCATGGAGGGCCAGGCCCAAAATTAAATAGTTCCTCACTGCTCTTTGGACTTCGACTTAAGGCCTTTTTACAAAGTCCTTACTTTTTAAAGGTCTTTAAAAAACCTTACTTTACTCCTTACTTCCTTGGTGGAATGCCAACCTTCTAATTCCTGAAATCTCCACTCTCGTCAAATCCAGCCGCTTGTAGAACTCCAAAGAGAACTTCCATTGTTAGATTTCCCTGCACTTGTTCACACTGTTCCACCGGACTGGAGGCCTCTGACTGGATTTTGTGACCCTCCCGGTGGAAAAAATAGAAACTTTGAAGTAAGACCTTGTGATTTATAATAAGAAATATATATTTGGTCTTAATCCCTGTTTCTGTTTCACAGAACTCCAAAAACTCTTGGAATTCCCTAAATGATAAGAGCACTGGGAGGATCTTTTGTTACAGAATTTGGTCTTTTATCTTTGGTTCCTGAAATAGCTCCAGAGACATAAAGGTGAAAGAAATGTCTTATTATTCATAACTAGTCTCTTTCAACCACACCTGAGTTTATTACTTTTGGAAAGCCCCTTAGGATGGGGGCTGGTTGCCAGAGGAACCAATGGTGATTAGAGGGTTGGAACTTTCAGTCTCACTCCCCCAATCTTTAGGAAGGGGAGAGGGGCTGGAGGTTGAATCAGTCACCAACTGGCAATGATTTAATCAATTGTGCCTATGCAAAATGAAGTCTCCACAAAACCCCGAAACGATGGGGTTCAGAGAGCTTCCGGGTTGGTCAACATGTGGAGTTGCTGGGAGAGTGACATACCCAGAACAGGCATGGAAACATCGAGCCCCTTCCCACATACCTTGCCTTATGCATCTTTTCCATCTGGCTGTTCTTGAGGTATATCCTTTTATGATAAGCTGGTAATTTAATAAGTAAACTGTTCTTCCGAGTTCTAAGAGCCACTCTGACAAATTAAGCAAACCTGAGGAGGAGGCTGTGGGAACCTCCAACTTATAGCCAGTCAGTCAGCAGCACGGGTGACAACCTGGCGTCTCCATTCGTGCGTGAAGCATGGGGGGGGTCGGGGCAGGGCGGTCTTGTGGGACTGAGCCCTGTCGAAATAAATTTCTAGGACCAAGATGGAGCTGCTCTTGCCCAAGGTACCACATCAGCGAACCAAAAGTTAGATAAGTTTCATGTCCCTGTAAATGCTCTGCTTGATCACAACTGCAGTATATCCAGCCAGCCAATCTCCAACTGCCAAGAATCTGTAATGATTTCATTGTGCTAAATAAGGTCAGATATGCAATCTCAGCCAATCAATTTAAGTCTAATACTTTTTCCTTATTCCCGGATTGACCTGCTAGCCTTAAAAGGCAATCCCCAAGCTCCTAGCCAATCGTGCCCTGTTTCCATGTTGCCTCTTCTAACATTCTATAAAACTCGCTCTTGCCCAAAAGCCCCTTGGGAAGAGGGCTCCACTGCTTGTGAGGTACTGTACTCTCTGTGGGTTGTTGTCCCATGAATGAAGGACATCCTACTCATTATTAAATTATGTCATTTGACAGTACTTAACTTGTGGGACCTGATGCTATCGCCAGGAAGATAGTGTCAGAATTGGGTACAACTGTAGGACACTCAGCTGGTGTCCCAGAATCCATTGGTGTGAAGAAAACCCACATATCTGGTGTCAGAAATGAGGTAATATTACCATAGAGTATTGAGAGCAGGGGAGATACACAAAGGGAGTGTGTTTCTTTCTTTACAGATCCATTTGGGTTTAAGCTTTTTTGCTATTTCCTGGCTGAGTGACTTAAAACAAGTTGCTAAAACCTTCTGAACCTCAGTCTCCTCCTTAGAGGACCATGGATACTAATGACTATTTCATAGGTTTATTCTGAAAGATCAGAATCTGTATGTGCAGACTTCCCTGGTGGTGCAGTGGTTAAGAATTTGCCTGTCAGTGTAGGGGACATGGGTTCAATCCCTGGTCCACAAAGATCCCACATGCCATGGAGCAACTAAGCCCATGTGCACAACTATTGAGCCTGTGCGCCACATCTGCTGAAGCCCACATGCTCTACGGCCCATGTGCCGCAACTACTGAGCCTGCGTGCTGCAACTAATGAAGCTCGTGCAGCTAGAGCCCATGCTCCGCAACAAGAGAAGCCCATGCACCACGATGAAGAGTAGCCCCCTGCTCACCACAAATAGAGAAAGCCAGCATGTAGCAACAAAGACCCAACGCAGCCAATAAATAAATAAATAAAATCCTTTATAAAAAAAAAAAATCTACATGTGCAAATGCCTGACAAGTAACAAGTACTTAATAAATGGGAAGTCCTTCAAGACCAGAAGTCCTGCTTCCTTCATGAATTTTCTTTCAACTTCCCAACCTGAAGTGGTTCCTCTTTCTTTGAACTGTCATAAAAATCACAGCTAACACGACTTGTTTGACTATTAACCAGGCCTATGTTGTGGTAACTCTTTTGTTGCTGTCTTGGATTACTATTTAAAATTCGTAACTATTTAACTTTCCAGTTAGATTATAAGTAACTTGCAATCTCTGCATTATATAGCACAGTGTCTTGCCCATGTATTTGGAAAGCATACCCAGTACAGAACTTTCTCTTCTTCAGGCATAGTTAACACTGCTTTAATATGCTCAATAAATAGCAGTCATTCCCAACTAGGAGGCTGACAACAGAAACATGACATAGGAAGACTATATCCCCCCTACATTAGGAAGGATTGCAGGAGTCATTGTGACTAAGGACACAGACATTTATTGCTACTCTGATGTGGATATGTCTGGTTCTCACTCTCAGATTCCCAGTAACTGCAAGGGCAGCTTTCTTACCATCCTCCTCCCCCCAGTGGTCCTGGGTCATGGTTCCTATTTTAAGCCCCTCTTGGCCCAATTTATAAAGATGGCTTCTGTCCCTGTTCCTGGTCCAAAAGTTGTTTTTCTGGTGTTACAAGCATCCCATACCAAGCATGCCATGATTGTTCATTTTAAGCAGGACTCTGTTGAGAATGTAAGGGGATGCTATTTATACTTATATCAAGACAACAGGAATCACTCAGTACTATCCAGGCCAGTTATCCATACTTCTCCTGGTACCAGATCTTTGCCTTGCAATTTCCTGTCCTCTCCTTGAGGACCAAAACCCTGTCCCTGAAACCCAGCAATAGATCTCCCAGACACGGATTGCCTTAACCTGAGGACACTGTCCTTTGCCCTCCTGGCTAGACTTCTGTTGTCAGCTGAGTCAGACCCTCCCACCCTCTTCCTAGGGGAGTGAGTTTGGCCAAGTTCCAAGATTAGTGCCTGTTTTACTCTGAGAAAAGAGCCGTGTTTCCTGTGATTGGGCAAGTGCTGTTGTTAATCCAGTTACCTGGTTAAAGTACAAACAGTCCTCAAATAAGGCCACATAGACATAGGGAGCTTGCACTAACAGGCCTCTGCCAATTCCACTTCTGCTAGAATCTACAACACTTCCAGCCCTCCTAAAGTAGGTCATTAGGTCAGCATGCTTTGCAGAGTTCCAGCAGACCACATTGTCACCTTGGCTGTGACCCCCAAGCAGATTCCTTCCTCCCAGCTTTCCTTCTGGGGGTCTCTCCATCTTTCTGCCAAGTCATAGACGTGGGTTTCTCTGACTCCTAGTTTTAGGCACCACTTGACACTAAAATACTTCCCAAGACAGCTCTATCATTGTAATTTCTCTTTTAATTAGAAGCACTTTCCTTGGAAAACCATGTTAAAAATGCACATTGACTTGAAGTGAAAGAATGTCAATCATGACACATAGGATGTCATTGCTTTGGAGCTTTTAGAATACTGATACTTCAACATACAGATGGCCAACAAATACATGAAAAGATGCTCAACTTAGAGCATTCTTAGAGAAATGCAAATTACTAATTATTAGAGGAATGCAAATCAAAAACTATAATGAGTTATCACTTCACACTGGTCAGAATGGCCATTATCAAAAAATCTACAAACAATAAATGCTGGAGAGGATGTGGAGAAAAGGGAACCCTCCTACACTGTTGGTGGGAATGTAAATTGGTTCAGCTACTATGGAGAACAGAACAGAGGTTCCTTAAAAATCTAAAAATAGAGCTACCATAAGACCCAGCAATTCCACTTCTAGGCACATATCTGGAGAAAACCATGCTTCAAAAGGATACATGCACCTCGATGTTCATTGCAGCACTACTTACAACAGCCAGAACAAGGAAGCAATCTAAATGTCCATTGGCAGAGGAATGGCTAAAGAAGATGTGGTACATATATACAATGGAATATTACTCAGCCATAAAAAGCAATGAAATAGTGCCATTTGCAGAGATGTGGATGGACCTAGAGACTGTCCTACAGAGTGAAGTAAGTCAGAAAGAGAAAAACAAATATTGTGTAATATTGCTTATATGTGGAATCTAGAAAAATGGTACAGATGAACTTATTTGTAAAGCAGAAACAGAGTCACAGATGTAGAGAACAAACGTGGCTACTAAGGGGAGAAGAAGGGGGTGGGATAGATTGGGAGATTGGGACTAACATATATACACTATTATGTATAAAATAGATAACTAATGAGAACCTACTATATAGCACAGGGAACTCTACTAAATGCTCTGTAGTGACCTAAATTGGAAGGAAATCTAATAAAGAGTGGCTATATGTATACATATAACTGATTCACTTTGCTGCACAGCAGACACTAACACAACATTGTAAAGCAAGTATAATCCAATAAAAATTAAAAAAAAAAAAAAGAATACTGATACCTCAAAAGACAGGGCTTTTAAGGTGGGGGGGGGGTGATCTCTACACATAATTTGCCAAAGAATTATCAGTATAATTCATCCCGTTGAGGGCATTTTTGGGAGTAAAAAGATAAGACTATAAAAGTCCAGTTAAAAAATCTTCCTTAAAGTAATTTCAGTCCCCTTTTAATGGTCTGTGTCCTGCTTTGGTGATCTCTCCACTTCTGGAAATTCAGGTAGATTCAATTCAACAAGTATTTATTGAGGCCAACTTTGTGTGCATTATACTAGGCAGTGGCAATAGCAAGAAGAATAAGAGAGTCCTGGCCTTCAAGAAACTCAAGAAAGAATTCCATATTCCATATTCCACAGAACTTATCTGCCCCCACACAGTCAAAATTTCAGCCCCTACGTGTTTTTATTTCATTTCAAAGTTATACACACACTGTTAGAAAAGCAAAAGAATCACATTAAAGATCACCTACCACCCAAGTATACCTACTGAAAGAGAATAAGTTATATTGATACATGCCTCTTTCAAGGAAAATTTTCCTATAGATTGCAAGTGCATTCTAATTCCTTATGTCTTCTAGAGATTTTTCTAGTTGTTGAGTCTCTATGTATAAAGTAAGCTTAAATACAACTAGACTCACATTTATAGTAAATCTCAATGCATAATTCCCTCCCACCCCTTTTAGAACCAGAGAAAAGACAAAGAGAGAAGGAGAGACTATCACCGTTGTTTTGATAAAGCTAAAAAGCTTCCACTTGCATGAGAGATGAAGTCATTTCACTTTTTTCTTCCCAAAGGGCACATGAGTTTGGGTAAATACCAGTGGGCATTTTTAGAAGGAACAGAAGCAAAAGCCTTCTAATTATCAAGTTTCTTAAAAATAGAATGAGCTGCCTTGACAGGTAGTGAGTTCTCCACAAGCTTTAAACAAAGCCAAAGCTAGACAGCTTCTAGAAAGTGGTGCTGTAAAGATGAAGATGTCTGTATGTTTTCACAAGGCATCTATGGCCTAGACTGAAGAAAAGGAGGGACCCCTGAAAGATGCTGGGACAGATGAGTGGCACTGAACATTTTAAAGACCTCCTTTTTTTGCTGGCCTCTAAAATACCAAATATGGAATATTTATTGAATGAACCTCATTTTCTTGGGAGTGGAGGGAACTTGATAAGATGTCATGTTACCTACCTGACTACCCAGGTTTGGAAACTCCCTAGGAGGTGTTAACACTGGGATTGCAGATTGGGTTTATGGGCTTTGCTAACAGGAAAACTCACATCTGTTTGAGGAGTGACTCATGTTAGGCTGAAAGGCTGTTGCTTTAAAAAAGGAGACAGAATCTGGGACATTATTCAAGCATTTAGAACAAAGTTTAAACCCACACTGGGACCAGTGCCTGGGTATTCATCAACTTTGCAAAGGAAAACAAAATAAAATTGAAAACAATTTGGTGAGATGAAGTAAAGAAAAGAGTCAAAGGTGTATTTACATGTTTGTGAAGTTATACTTTTACTAATGTTGTTGCTTGCAATGTGCCATTGGTAACAATTCAGAAACAAGGTTTAAACCAATTGGACAGACTAGTCTATCATTACTTTCAAACACTGTTCCAATACTGTATAGACCCTCAAGCATTTACTTGACTCACTGTCTGGAAAACTAACATTCTCAGACCCAGAATTCTAAGTTATAGAGAAATACTTCTTATAATATGAGATCTCGCAACCCATTCCTGCATCACCTATAGAGTTGGTTCATCTACATAACAACTGTTCTTTTACATATTCTTAAAAGATCATAATAATAGCTTATACTTTAAATTCCTATCCTGTGCCAGGCATTGTTCTTTACATGTACATACAACTCTCTTAAGAAAATCTGCTTTAATGGTTAAAACAGACATTTTTCTTATATAAGCAGTCCCTTGTGTCAGTGATATGCATAGCAGAAATGATCTTTGGTTTTTGTTTTGTCTTGTTTTACATGCCTGTGTTTGTTTCTCATGGGATTGTCACACTTCACTTTTTTTTTCTTTTTTTTTTTAATTGGAGTATAATTGCTTTACAATGTTGTGTTGGTTTCTGCTGTACAATGAAGTGAATCAGCTATATGTATACCTATATTCCCACCCTCTTGGACCTCCCTCCTACCCCACCCCCAATCCCACCCATCTAAGTTGTCACAGAGCACTGAGCTGAGCTTCCTGTGCTTTACAGCATGTTCCCACTAGCTATTTTATGCATCGTAGTGTATATATGTCAATCCTAATCTCCCAATTCATCTCACCCTCCCCTTCCCCTCCCCACCCCTCCATGTCCATGTGTCCATTCTCTACATCTGTGTTTCTCTTCCTGCTCTGCAAATAGGTTCATCTGTACCATTTTTCTAGATTCCACATATAAGCAATATTACACAATATTTGTTTTTCTCTTTTTGACTTACTTTACTCTGTATGACAGTCTCTATGTCCATCCACATCTCTGCAAATGGCACTATTTCATTGCTTTTTATGGCTGAGTAATATTCCATTGTATATATGTAACACATCTTCTTTATCCACTCATCTGTTGATGGATATTTAGGTTTCTTCCATGACCTGGCTGTTGTAAATAATGCTGCAATGAACACTGTGGTACAGGTATCCTTTTGAATTACAGTTTTCTTAGGGTATATGTCCAGTAGTGAGATTGCTTAGTCATATGGTAACTCTAGTTTTAGTTTTTCAAGGAACCTCCATACTGTTCTCCATAGTGGCTATATCAATTTATATTCCCACCAAAGTGCAAGAGGGTTCCCTCTTCTCCACAGCCTCTCCAGCATTTACTGTTTGTAGATTTTCTGATGATGTCCATTCTAACTGGTGTGAGGTGATCCCTCATTATAGTTTTGATTTGCATTTCTCTAATAATTAGTGACATTGAGCAGCTTTTCACGTGTCTCTTGGCCATCCATATGTCTTCTTTGCAGAAACGCCTATTTAGGTCTTCTGTCCATTTTTTGATTGGGTTGTTTGTTTTTTTGATATTGAGCTGCATGAACGGTTTATATATTTTGGAGATTAATCCTTTGTCTGTTGATTCGTTTGCAAATATTTTCTCCCAATCTGAGGGTTATCTTTTCATCTTGCTTATAGTCTCCTTTGCTGTGCAGGAGCTTTGAAGTTTCATTAGGTCCCACTTATTTATTTTTATTTTTATTTCCATTACTCTAGGAGGTGGGTCAAAAAAGATCTTGCTGTGATTTATGTCAAAGAGTGTTCTTCCTGGGACTTCCCTGGTGGCACAGTGATTAGGACTCTGTGTTCCCAATGCAGGGGACTGGGTTCCGTCCCTGGTCAGGGAACTAGATCTGCATGTATGCTGCAACTAAGACCCAGTGCAAATAAATAAATTTGAAAAAAAATGTTTAAAAAAAAAAAGAAGAGTGTTCTTCCTATGTTTTCTGCTAGGAGTTTTATAGTGTCTGGCCTTCCATTTAGGTCTTTAATCCATTTTGAGTTTATTTTTGTGTATCATGTTAGGGAGTGTTCTTAATTTCATTCTTTTACATGTAGCTGTCTAATTTTCCCAGCACCACTTATTGAAGAGGCTGTCTTTTCTCCATTGTATGTCCTTGACTCCTGTGTCATAGATGAGTTGACCATAGTTTATCTCTGGGCTTTCTATCCTGTTCCATTGATCTACATTTCTGTTTTTGTGCCAGTACCATACTGTCTTTAGCTGTGTAGTATAGTTTGAAGTCAGGGAGCCTGATTCCTCCAGCTCTGTTTTCCTTTTTCAAGATTGCTTTGGCTATTTGGGGTCTTTTGTGTTTCCATACAACAACTGTAAAATTTTTTGTTGTAATTCTGTGAAGGATGCCATTTGTAATTTGATAGGGATTGCACTGAATCTGCAGATTGCTTTGGGTAGTATAGTCATTTTCACAATATTGACTCTTCCAATCCAAGAACATAGTATATTTCTCCATCTGTTTATGTCATCTTTGATTTCTTTCATTAGTGTTTTATAGTTTTCTGAGTACAGGTCTTTTGTCTCCTTAGGTAGATTTATTCCTAGGTATTTTATTCTTTTTGTTGCAGTGGTAAATGGGATTGCTTTCTTAATTTCTCTTTCTGGTATTTCATTGTTAGTGTATAGGAATGCACTATACACAAAGATTTCTGTGCATTAATTTTGTATCTTGCAACCTTTCCAGATTCATTGATTAGTTCTAGTAGTTTTCTGGTGGCATCTTTAGGATTTTCTATGTATGGTATCATGGAAGCTGCAAACTGATAGTTTTACTTCTTCTTTTCTAATTTGTATTTCTTTTATTTCTTTTTCTTCTGATTGCCATGGCTAAGACTTCCAAAACTATGTTGAATGATAGTGGAGAGAGAAGACATGCTTGTCTTCTTCCTGATCTTAGTGGAAATGCTTTCAGTTTTTCACCATTGAGAATGATGTTTGCTGTCAGTTTGGTGGCCTTTTGAGGTAGGTTCCCTCTATGCCCATTTTCTGGAGAGCTTTTATCATAAATGGGTGTTGAATTCCGTCAAAAGCTTTTTCTGCGTCTATTGAGATGATCATATGGTTTTTATTCCTTAATTTGTTAATATGGTGTATCACATTGTTTGATTTGCATATATTGAAGAATCCTTGCATTCCTGGCACAAATCCCACTTGATCATGGTGTATGATCATTTTTATGTGTTGTTGGATTCTGTTTGTTAGTATTTTGTTGAGGATTTTTGTGTCCATGTTCATCAGTGATATTTGTCTGTAATTTCCTTTTTTTTTGTGATACCTTTGTCTGGTTTTGCTGTCAGGGTGATGGTGCCCTCATAGAACGAATTTGGGAGTGTTCCTCCCTCTGCAACTTTGTGGAAGAGTTTGGGAAGGATAGGTGTTAGCTCTTCTCTAAATGTTTGATAGAATTAGTCTGTGAAGCCATCTGGTTCTGGACTTTTGTTTGTTGGAAGATTTTTGATTACAGTTCTAATTTCATTACTTGTGTTAGATCTGTTTATATTTTCTAATTCTTCCTGGTTCAGTCTTGGAAAATTGTACCTTTCCAGGAATTTGCCCATTTCTTTGAGGTCGTCCATTTTACTTGCATATGGTTACTTTTAGTAGTCTCTTATAATCCTTTGTATTTCTGCAGTATCAGTCAATTTCTCCTTTTTCATTTCTAATTTTATTGATTTGCATCCTCTCCGTTTTTTCTTGATGAGTCTGGCTAAAGATTTATCAATTTTGTTTATCTTCCCAAAGAACCAACTTTTAGTTTTATGGATTTTTGCTATTGTTTTCTTTGTTTCTATTTCATTTATTTCTGCTCTGATCTTTATGATTTCTTTCCTTCTACTGACTTTGGGTTTTCTTTATTCTTTCTCTAGTTGCTTTAGGTATAAGGTTAGATTGTTTGAGATTTTTCTTGTTTCTTAGGGTGAGATTGAATTGCTATAAATTTTCCTCTTAGAACTGCTTTTGCTGTGTCCCATAGGTTTTGGGTCATCGTGTTTTTCTTGTCATTTGTTTCTATGTATTTTTTAAAATTTCCTCTTTGATTTCTTCAGTGACCCATTGGTTATTTAGTAGTGCACTGTTTAGCCTCCATGTATTTGTGTTTTCTCCCCCTGTAATTGATTCCTAATCTCATAATGCTGTGGTCAGAAAAGATGCTTGATACAATTTCAATTTTCTTAAATTTTCCAAGGCTTGATTTGTGACTCAAGATGTGATCTATCCTGGAGAATGTTCCATGTGCACTTGAGAAGGAAGTGTATCTGCCACTTTTGGGTGGAATGTCCTATAAATATCAACTAAATCAATCTGATGTATTGTGTCATTTAAAGCTTGTTTCCTTATTTATTTTCTGTTTGGATTATCTGTCCATTGGTGTAAGTGGGGTGTTAAGACCCCTACTATGATTGTGTTACTGTTGATTTCCCCTTTTATGGCTGTTAGCATTTGCCTTATGTACTGAGGTGCTCCTATGTTGAGTGCATATATTTATAATTGTTGTAGCTTCTTCTTGGATTGATCCCTTGATCAGTATGTAGTGCCCTTCCTTATCTCTTATAATAGTCTTTATTTTAAAGTCTATTTTATCTGATAAGAGTATTGCTACGCCAGCTTTCTTTTGATTTTCATTTGCATTAAATAGCTTTTTCCATCCCCTCACTTTCAGTCTGTATGTGTCCCTAGGCTTGAAGTGGGTCTCTTGTAGACAACATATATATGGGTCTTGTTTTTGTATCTGTTCAGCCAGTCTGTGTCTTTTAGTTGGAGCATTTAATCCATTTACATTTAAGGTAATTATCAATATGTATGTTCCTATTAACATTTTGTTAATTATCTTGTTTGTTTTTGTGGGTCTTTTTCTTTCTTTTGTGTTTCCTGGCTAGAGAAGTTCCTTTAGTGTTTGTTGTAAAGCTGATTTGGTGGCGCTGAATTGTCTTAGCTTTGGCTTCTCTGTAAAGCTTTTGATTTATCCATCAAATCTGAATGAGATCCTTGCTGGGTAAAGTAATCTTGGTTGTAGGTTTTTCTCTTTCATCACTTTAAGTATATCCTGCCATTCCCTTCTGGCCTGCAGAGTTTCTGCAGAAAAAACAGCTCATAATCTTATGGGGATTCCCTTGTATGTTATTTTTTGCTTTTCCCTTGCTACTTTTAATATTTTTGCTTTGAATTTAATTTTTGTTAGTTTGATTAATATGTGTCTTGGTGTGTATCTCCTAGGGTTTATGTTGTATGGGACTCTCTGCATTTCCTGGACTTGGGTGGCTATTTCCTTTCCCATGTTATGGAAATTTTTGACTGTAATCTCTTTGAATATTTTCTCACACCCTTTCTTTTTCTCTTCTTCTTCTGGGACCCCTATAATTCGAATGTTGGTGCGTTTAGTGTTATTCCAGAGGTCTCTGAGATTGTCTTCAATTCTTTTCATTCTTTTTTCTTTATTCTTCTCCTTGGCAGTTATTTCCACTATTCTGTCTTCTGGCTCACTTATTCATTCTTCTGCCTCAGTTATTCTTCTATTGATTTCTTCTAGTGTATTTTGCATTTCAGTTATTGTGTTGTTCATCTCTGTTTATTTATTCTTTAGTTCTTCTAAGTCTTTGTTAGATATTTCTTGCATTTTCTTGAACCATGCCTCCATTCTATTTCTGAGAGATTGGATCATCTTTACTATCATTACTTTTAATTCTTCTTCAGGTAGGTTCCTCTTCATTTATTTGGTCTTATAGGTTTTTACCTTGCTCCTTCAACTGTAACATATTTTTTTTTGCTGACTTTTCTTTTTGATGGGTGGGACTGTGTTCTTGTCTTACTGATTGCTTGGCCTGAGGCTTCCAGCGTTGGAGTTTGTAGGCTGTTGCATAGAGCTGGGTGTTGGTGCCGAGATGAGGACCTCTAGGAGACCTCACTCCGATTAATATTCCCTAGGGTCTGAGGTTCTTTGTTAGTCTGGTGGTTCAGGCTCAGAGCTCGCACCACAGGAGGTCAGGCCTGATCCCTGGCCCATGAAACAAGATCCTGTGTGGGGAGGCAAAAAAAAAAAAAAAAAGAAGAAGAAGAAGAAGGAAAAAGAAAGAAAAAAGGAGCAGAACAATAACAAAGAGAAAAAAAATAAAATAAGATTAGAAGACTAACAGATATGTTAGAAAAATTAAAATGTAGATGAATCAACAACTGGAAGGTAAAACAGACCCACAATAGCAAAAAAGAGGGAAAAAAAAGCTGGAAAAGGCTTGGCTGTGGGGGGCATGGGGCTTAAGCAGGAGCAGGGTTTAGGCTGGGGTGGAAAAAGGCCATGGGGTGGGGGCGGGGCTTAGGCTTAGAGTGCTGGAGTGGCCTTGGAGTGGCCCTGGAGTGTCTCCAGCCTCGGAGTGCAGATGATCAGGCCCAGGACCTCAGCATGCTCCCTGGGGCCCAAGTAGGTGGGGGTAAATGCTAGCTTTTCCCCTGATCCTCCAATCCTGGAGGGTCTCTCCCTGTCCACCTCTACTCTTCTTCCCCCCATTCCCTCCCTCCTATGCTCCTAGGACCTACATGGCTGGAGGGGGCCTTGGAGGTCAGAGGACCAGGCCTGGATGCCCAGCAGGCTCCCTGGGGCCTGAGTGGGTGGGGGAAATACTCAGTGCATTCCCCCTGGGTCCTCTAATCCCAGAAGGTCTCCCTCATCTACCTCTCCTCTTCTTCCCCTTACATTTACACCCCTAGGACCCATGTGGCCACAGGGGGCCCTGGATGGTGGAGAATCAGGCCTGGGACCCCAGCAGGCTCCCCAGGGCCCGACTGGGAAGGGGAAACACTAGCCACGTTTCCCCCGAGGGTCCCACCAGGTGTGGGAACCCCTCCCCTCCCCAGCCACCCCTCAGGGGCACCAGTCCCATCTGGCCTCTACTTCTCCCCCCTTGCTCCCCTCCACGTCCTACCCAGTTGCTCAGTGTTTCCTCCCAACCCCTCACACTTCACTTTACCTAAGCCTTATAACAAAAGCTTCAGAAAAGAGAATTTATCTGTTCCAAGACTCCTAAGACTCCCTTGTACCAGAATCTCTGGGAGCAGGACTCAAGAGGCTAATTTTTTTTTTTTTGGAAGAACTTTTATTGAGATACAGTTAACATACAACAAGAGGCTAAATTTTTAATGAGCATCCCTGATGATTCTTGTGGATATTAAAGTTTGAAAACCATTGCTGCTATTCCTCTTGAATTACCCAAAGTACCAGAAGATCCCTTTTGCTTTCTCCTCTTGGAGCCTTGCCCCTCTAGGGGCATTCCTCTTGTTCAGTTTCTCCTTTTATTCCCTCTGCCTCCGGTGCTTCTAGCTCACTACAGTTAAAACAGAAGAACCTGCACTAAGCTGAGAAAACATATTTGGACCCCTCTTCCTGTATTTAAAAAACCCCATATATTGGGGAAAAGGCAGAATAAAAAACACACACCCTAGACAAAGATGGTTCTTGTTAATAAGGTCAAGAGTACAGTGAATGGAGCAGAATATCTAACAGTCACTATAGTATATACATATGTCTTCAAGACTTAGACCTAGAGCTTTCCTTTTATTTCTCAGAGATATTATCACTAGCAGTGACTTAGAAAAGCAAACACTGAAAGTCCTTTCATTTTTTCAGACTTTCCCAGCTCTCATGAAATATGCTTATTTATCTACCTAATAGTTTATTATTATTTTTGAAAGAGTAATACATATTAAAACAATATAAAAGGAAATGCAGTGAAAAAAAAGTCCCTCCTACAGTAACTCCAACCAGTGACACACCACTGTGACCAGTTATCCTCCAGAGATACTCTATGCATACCAACCATATAAATTTGTATATAACCCCGCTTTTGTACACAAATAAAAGCATACTGTAGGATAAAAGACCTAAATATAAGGCCAGACACTATACAACTCCTAGAGGAAAACATAGGAGGAACACTCTTTGACGTAAATAACAGCAAGATCTTTTTTGATCCACCCCTTAGAATAATGGAAATAAAAACAAAAATAAATAAGTGGGACCTAATGAAACTTCAAAGCTTCTGCACAGCAAAGGAAACTATAAGCAAGACGAACAGACAACCCTCAGAATGGGAAAAAATATTTGCAAACGAATCAACAGACAAAGGATTAATCTCCAAAATACATAAACAGTTCATCCAGCTCAATATCAAAAAAACAAACAACCCAAACAAAAAAATGGGCAGAAGACCTAAATAGGCATTTCTCCAAAGACGACATACGGATGGCCAAGAGGCACATGAAAAGCTGCTCAACATCACTCATTATTAGAGAAATGCAAACCAAAACTACAATGAGGTATCACCTCACACCGGTGAGAATGGGCATCATCAGAAAATCGACAAACAGTAAATGCTGGAGAGGGTGTGGAGAAAAAGGAATGCTCTTGCACTGCTGGCGCGAATGTAAATTGATACAGCCACTATGGAGAACAATATGGAGGTTCCTTGCAAAACTAAAAATAGAACTACCGTATGACCCAGCAATCCCACTGCTGGGCGTATACCCAGAGAACACCATAATTCAAAAAGACACATGCACTCCAATGTTCACTGCAGCACTATTTACAATAGCCAGGACATGGAAGCAACCTAAATGTCCATCAACAGATGAATGGATAAAGAAGATGTGGTACATACATACAATGGAATATTACTCAGCTGTAAGAAGCAATGAAACTGGGACATTCTTAGAGACATGGATGGACCTAGAGACTGTCATACAGAGTGAAGTGAGTCAGAAAGAGAAAAACAAATACCGTATATTAACACATATATGTGGACTATAGAAAAATGGTACAAATCAACCGGTTTGCAAGGCGGAAATAGAGACACAGATGTAGAGAACAAACATATGGACACCAAGTCGGGAAAGCAGGGAGGGTTGGCGGGGGGGGGAATGAACTGGGAGATTGGGATACCAAATTGTACACTCTAAATATATGCAGTTAATTGTAAAAAATAAAAAATAAAAAAAGTCAAAAAAAAAGCATACTGTATATAACATCGTACACCTTGCTTTATTCCTTGAACAAAACATCTTCATGATTGTTGCAAATCAGTACCTCATTCTTGTTAACAGCATGTTCACTATGTTAGAATATAATGTAGTTGTGGTTCCCCTTCTTTCACTACATGGGTCAAAAAGTATCTTGCAAACATACTGAGATCTCTGTGATGACTGTGATCACTCTGTTTCCAGGCTTTGTCCACTGTGCTTCCTTCAAGGTATGCTCCAATATAAATGCAGTGAAAAAAACTGAGGATTATTTAACCCCTATTATTTGGATTCATCCTAGGTAGATCTTAGATTCAGTCAATAATATTGTACAGCACACAGGTAAAAGGAAGATTAAAGGGTACAAAGGAGGAGAAATTGCTAAATCATACCCCAATATTTGCTAAAGCGGTGTTTTTTTCGATTGCAGGTTGTGACCCGTGAGTAGATTGTGAAATCACGGAAGTGAGTTTAAAAATCTAGCATACGTTAGAAAGAAAGAAAAGTAAAATAGAAAAGATATGCAGCACATAAAAAAACGGTAAGTATTGTTTTGCTAAACATTTGTTTCAGTTTTACATTTACAAGTATGTGTGTAGTGGTTTCTAATATGAAATATATCCCTAGCTGAAGTCACAGTAAAAATAAATTTGAAAACCTTTGTCCTCAAGCATACTCCTTGGAAAAATAAATCCTTTAAATCTGAAGAAAACGTCAGAGGTTTATGGTGTTAAAAGATAAACTGAAGCATGTTAAAAATTTGAAGAGTTTATCTGAGCAAAAATTGATTGAGACAGGGCGGCCCCAAACTGGAAATGGTGAAGAGTGCACAGCCAACAGGAGCGAGGGAAAGACTTATATAGAGAAAGTACAGAAGCAAAGAAAGGAAATTATTTGATTGGCTATAGCTTAAAGCCTACGTGGCTATTTGTAAATGGTTGTCCTTAAGTTTCGATTTCCTAACTTTGAGGCATTTTCAGGTTTAGATTTCAGTTTGCTTAGTATGTGGACGGCATTAGAGCCACCTGTCTGAGGGCCTCCATATTTAATTAATTCAACAATGATAAAATAAGGTTGGCAAAGTCTGAGAACCAATTTGCCTTTGGAGATTCAACACTCATATTAGTATATTAAAAGCCCTGTAAGTCTGTCAGTGAAGAAACCTGTTTAAATAAACATTTTCCAAAGATTTGCTGCAGAGCTTTTTTTTTTTGTATTCCAGGGATAACATCTATTAATATCTTTCAGCACTGGTGTTGGGAGAAGCAAGCTTTCACCTGTGCTGCCATGGTCTCTGATTTCTACCAGTAAGTTGTTGTCTCTGAGAGCACGAACTCCTGTTCCCAAGTTTGATCTACTTCAGTCTAACCCAAATTATCACAAAGAGGGAACCATGGTGTGTGCATGGAGAGAGGTGTAGGCCACTGGCAGTAAGGAAATAACAGCATATGTCAATTTGCTAAGTCTCATTCTGGTACTCAGGATCAAACTGCTCTACCATGTCTTGCTTTTGATTACTCATTTAAATCCCAGGGTTTCTTCCAGGTCTGTGGCTAAGACCTCTTCTCAAGCTTCCTCCAATTCGGGCATGCTCAGGGAACTAATCAGGGGCCAGAGTGGGAGATCCCAGGGCCTTCCTTTGATAATTCCTTCCACAGTTCTACTGCTATTACATAAGGAGCTCTGAATTAAGAGTTAGGAGTCCTATCTAGGAGTGACTCAGTAACTAACTGGACTGAGATACTGTAACCTTGGACAAGATACTTATCTCTACTGTGTCTCCAGTCGCCATATATAATATAAGGGGGTTGGACACTGATCTTGGAGAGCCCATCCTGCACCAATATGTGGGGTTTAATCTGGTGTTTTTGATCTTTACAGAAATCCTGAAACTTCTTCCCTCCAGCATTTTCCTCCCTTCCTCCTTTTTTGACTTACTTTCCAGTGTTTTGGAGGATCTGCTTTTTGCTAAACATTAGATCAATGGCTGGAGACAGGATGGTGAGCATGATGGTGAGTAATGTTTATTTCCTGTTCCCAGTAAGCGCCTGCTTGGACAAAATGGTGATTCCTAACTCTGTCTGGTCGCTACCATTACTACAGAAAACATTTTCTTCATTTCACAGAAACATCTACTCTGCTAAAACAAATAAACACATGACTCATATTTACATTAGAAAATGGATCATGCCAGTTTCCTGTTTGGGAGGCTTCCTCAAAGAACACCCCGTTTTGTTCCCTTGGAGAAGAGCCGTGATATCAGTAAGTGCTGCCACCTTACAGCAACAGCTGCCCAAGGACTCTATTCATGCTCTAATTCCCAGCCAGTGGAATTCTGTTCAGGAAAGAACAGACTCACTTCTGAGAGGCTGATAGACTGATTTAAAATTGAGTTAGGGACTTCCCTGGCAGTCCAGTGGTTAAGACTCCTTGTTTCCAGTGCAGGGGGCACAGGATCGATCTCTGGTCGGGGAACTAAGATCCCACATGCTATGTGGCATGGCCAAAAAAAAAAAAAGAGTTAAAATTGAGTTAAATGAAAGTGGTTACTGATGCTGATGCAACTATTCCTTTAAAACGGTAGAATATCCATATTAGGTCTAAATAATCAAATGTTCTGGAAAGGTGGATACAAAATTAAATGTCTCATAAACCTTCAACTCTATTCTGCAATTTTTCTTAAAAACATACACAAAAAAACAAAGAAGGGAATACCCTGGTGGTCCAGTGGTTAGGAGTCCACGCTTTCATTGCCAAGGGAGGGTCTGGGTTCAATCCCTGGTTGAGGAACTAACAGTGAACTAAGATTCCACAAGCCAAGCGGCGCAGCCAAAAAAACAAACCAAATGCAAAACGAAATAAAGAAAAAACCAACCAAGCAAAACATGCTGGCTTTTCATTAAGAACATTCAGACACACTTTTGGAATGCCTGCTACATATATGGTAGTCACTGTAAAACCTTTTTTTTTAAATTCCTATTTGTTATATGACCTTAAAAAAGGGTATACTCTCTATGATGGAAGATAATAGTTGCATTGTACTTGGTACTGGTCAGATCACATCTGAGACACTGTGTTCAACTCTACGCACTGCATTTTGAGAGAAACATAGACAAATGAAACTATTCTCAGAGAAGTGAGGGAACTTAAAATCATCGATAAATGGAATTGCTAAAGAGGGTGTGTATTTTTGGACCAGAGAAGAGCAGATCATAAGGGCACACAATAGCTAGCTAGCTCTCTTCAAATACGTGAAAGGACGTAGCATTCTTATACACTGCTCTGGAAAGCAAAACGCAGACAAAGGCTAGCCATCAGAGGAGGCATGTTTCAGCTCAACCTAAGATGTAGATTAGATTTTTGCTTTGGTATTTGATCATCAGAGGTAACCAAACAGCGGCTAGACTATCACCTGGCTGGAATATCGTAGCTTTTAATTCTTTTTTGAATATTAGATTTTATGTTCCTTCTTTCCCTTTGGTCAGTGTGAAACCCAGAATCTGATGAAGGAATTAGGCCACATTGTACAATTCTGTATTACATTTGAAAAGTCTACCTGGTACAATTTGATATAGAACCTAGGTTTTCTTTGGAATCGTTTGTCATAGCTGTAAACTAACTGCAGAGTTGTGCCTGATCTCATCCATATTCCTGATGTATATTTCCAAGCATAAGTAGTATAAAATATCTCATATTATGACCTCAAGGACATAGTTTTGAAGATATGTATAACTTGCAGGGCCAGAAATGTAACCTTTCAGCTTTTTAAAAATGGAAACTTCAAGGGCAGTTTCTTGAAATAGGTTGAGCTCAATTTGCCCTGCAATTTTCTAGAAGAAAACCTGCTATCAATTTTCAGAGAATCATCCTAGGAAGTGCTCTCTGACTTTCAGAAGTAGGATGAAAATCACATCCCGTGGGCATCACATCCTGTGTGTGGGCAGAGTGCCGCTATAAATTGTCAGTCGTGGATGCAGGGCTCTGAGTGATGGCTGGGGGCGTGAGTGACAGGACAAAGTCAAGGAATACAAGTAGGGTGAGGAGGGGGTTGGGAGAGGGACGTGATGGGAGGGTGGAGCTCCGCAGAAGGGGAGAAGGACTAGCAGTGCCATGACAAGCAGTAGTTATAGGCTTTAGCAGAGCGGCTGAGATTATGCACAGATGCCTGCAAGGAGACTGTGAAAGGATTGAGTCTCCTTTCTTTTCCGGAAGGGCATTTAGATGGATGAAAGCAAAATTGTTTACTCTCAGATTTTAATCCATTGGTGTTGAAGAATAGAGAAGCCTACAGATTCCGATGATGGTAAAAATACTACTTTATATTTGAATATTATCTTATATTTTTCAAAGTTCTTTCATATTTTATGGGATCAAATATAACACTGTAGAAACTTTAAAATATTCTTGAAATTTTTGGACCCCCAATGTGTAATGGCTGCCAAATTTATCATATCAAATGTCTTTGATAGGCCAGTGAATTTAGTGGGTATTAGTGATGATCTCAGCATTTTGTTTTCTCTGTAACTAATACAAAGACCATGTCTCCAACTTCATATTCTGGCCCACTGCGCAGTGTGGAAGTTAGAGCTAGTTTTGTTGTCCGGAAGGAAATTTGGCCAGGAAATTGACTTGATTGCTTAAAAGCATGAACAGGAAGTCCAGGATGCATTTTACAAGTTTGTTCTGGTTTATTCTAATAAACCTAATGGTCATATGGTTTTAAGACTTGTGCCAGTGATTCCTCAGACTAAAGCAGAAATGTTATTATTTTTCAAATCAACATTATTCATACCTTGTGGTTTTTCTCAGAAAACACAACTCTATTATTTCTCAAATACAATATTAAGGATTCTATCCAGATCCATGTATCAAGTATTTTATCAAGGAGAAAGTCAAAAGACAAGTTATGACATTTTAAAGAGTCATGGCAACAGAAGGGGTATAGCATAAAACAGGTAAGAGTATGGAGTCAGAGTCTGACTGTCAGAGTTTAAATTCTAACTACTACTTACTACATGAGATTTCTTGGGTGAGTCAGTTACTTTCTCTGCGCCTTGTTTTCCTCAGTTGTGCCCTGGACATAATAATAGGACCTGCTTCTTAGAATTGTGAATTTCAACAAATTAATACATATAGAACACTCATAACAGGGCCTAGCCTTTGGTAAATGCTCTGTAAGTGGTAGCTATCATTATTCAAGGATTTCTACTCAGATTTTGAGAATTCAAGCAAAAGCTTCCTTAACTTAACCATATTTTTTGAAGCGTAGTGAAAGAATTTTAGATATTTTTAGAAATTACACTTCTTACTATTTCAGAATTTCAAATCAGTGGACAAATGTAAATATAATAATGTTCAGATATGTAAAGTGAAATAATTTCATTTTAAAAAGTGAGAGAATTAAGGAATGTATAAAAATGAGAGAATTTAGGTATATGTATTAGATTAAGGGACTTGCCCAGGATGTGAAAGTCGAAGACTATATCAAGGATTCTGTCTTCTGATAATCTCTAGAGCATTGCTTAAGCATGTAAACCATAATCTGTTAACAAAAGGAAATAAATACCCAGAGCCAACTTTGGATCACAGATACTATTAGCACTTTTGTACCCATTGGTGTTTTTATAAACGTGGCTTTAAATGCAAGGTGAGTTGGAGTCCAATGCGACTTTGAGTTGAGTCATCTTAGCTTCTGCAAAAATGTACTCAGTTGCTTCTCCATGACAGCAACCTTAAGACAGTATCTATACATAGGCATGGTAGAATGATTATCTGGGGAAAGCAAACCATATAATTCAAACCAAATGGCGCCCTTTAGTCTGAACTTTCCAAATAACTATGACTAAATTGGTTGTTCTTTGTTTTATTTTGTTTGTTTCATTTTAGAAACTGGGGGATCAGTAGGAAAAGTGGATGAAGGCAGAACTAAATTATCCCAAACAATTGTCTTAATTTTCTAACCAGGGACAGTCAGTGTTGACCCTTAAAATAGATAATAGAAAGTGCTATGAAGGTGTTTGCCCCCAAAAAGGAATCCTAGCTTCTGTCATTTCACTGTTTTAGCGTAACTTCTATTTAAGTTTTATGTTTCAAAAGTATTGCCATTATTAAGATGTTTATTTTAAGCTGCTATCAGTAAAAACCCATATTTGCAGTGTCACTACTGCCTGCCAGCAGAAAGCAGGGCTAGCACATTAATTTCTAAATGTTTGTCTAGGAGGAGAAAAAGTGCTCAGACATGAGATGTGAGAGGAGTCCATTTTCTGACTAGCATGACTTGAGTTCAGTCTAAAATGTCAACCCAAAAATCAGCTGCCAGTGTGAAATTGAGTTCTTATACATACACATGAAATAACTAGAGCAAAATCAATTATTTTTTGTCACTACCTGAAAATATTATAAACCTCTTAAAGGTATTTGTCACCATAGTTGATGTGAACTAAACCTTCAACTATCTTAACTGTGTTGAAGAACACACCACCTAATAACTACAGATTTGTTCTCTTCAATTGTGCCTCTTAAATTTTCAAATTTCTTTTCAAATTCATGTTAATTGAGTATTGATGCACAGATGTTGACTAATTTTTTAAAAATCTAATGAAAAAAATCATAATCATGTAGAATATGTTATTTGACTACAACAGGAATAAATTAGGAATCACGAAACAGACATCTTGGTGTATGAGGCTGCTCAGGCTATTACAACAAAACCCACAGCCTATATATTCACAGTGCTGAAGGGGGAAAAAACTATCAACCAGAAATCCTGTATCTGGCAAAACTGTCCTTCAAGAATGAGGGAAAAATTGAAATATTCTTAGAAAACCAAAAGCTGAAGGAATTAATGACCACCATACTTGTCATGCAGGAAATCCTTCAAGTTGTAATGAAAGGACACTAAACAGTAACTTAAAGCTGTGCGAAGAAATAGAGATATTTGGAAAGTATATGAACAGTTACAAAAACTAGCATTATTGTAACTTTGAAAAAAAAATATCACAACCTAGGTAGCCTAAACAATGGAAATTTATTGACTCACACTTCTGAAGGCTGGAAGCCTAAGATCAAGGCACCCAAATTTGGTTTCTGGTGAGTGATTTCTTCCTGGCTTATAGACAGCCACCTTCTTGCAGTGTTTTCACATGGTCTTTCCTTGGTGGGTGCATGAGTAGGGGGAGAAAGAGAGAGAAAGAGAGGGGGAGAGGGAGAGAATGAACTCTGATGTTTCCTCTTATAAGGACACTAATCCCCATAAGACCCTTATGATCTTACTTAACCTTTATTACTTCCTTAGCGGCTCCATCTTCAAATACAGCTACACTGGCATGTTAGGTCTTCAACATATAAATTTTGGGGGGACACAAACATTCAGTTCATAACACTTGAAAAACCTCAAATATTTAGAAGTTAAACAAAAAGCTTCTAAGTAAACCATAGATTAAATGAGAAATAACGGGAAATTGGAAAATATTCAAACTGAATGACAATGAAGATACAAGATACCCATTTTGGGATGGACACAACAACCAAGGCAGTGCTCAGATAAAAATTTATAGCTTTAAATTCTTTTTTTTTAAATTTATTGGCTGCATTGGGTCTTTGTTGCTGTGTGTGGGCTTTCTGTAGTTGCAGAGAGTGGGGGTTACTCTTCATTGAGGAGAGCAGGGGTTACTCTTCATTGCGGTGCGTGAGCTTCTTATTGTGGTGGCTTCTTTTGTTGCGGAGCATAGGGTCTAGGCACTTGGGCTTCAGTAGTTGTGGCACATGGGCTCAGTATTTGTGGTTCGCAGGCTCTAGAGCACAAGCTCAGTAGTTGTGGTGCACTGGCTTAGTTGCTCCACAGCATGTGGGATCCTCCCAGAGCAGGGCTCGAACCCACGTCCCCTACATTGGTAGGCAGATTCTTAACCAATGCATCACCAGGGAAGCCCTAGCTTTAAATTCTTATATTAAATAGAAGAAAGTTTTAAGGTCAATGATCCGAGATCCCACCTTAATTAGCTTTATTATTATTTAATTAATCATTTAATTAATTTTTTGGCTGTGTTGGGTCTTTGTTGCTACGTGTGGACTTTAGCTGTGGTGAGCGGGGGCTGCTCTTCGTTGTAGTGCGAAGGCTTCTCATTGCAGTGGCTTCTCTTGTTGTGGAGCACAGGCTCTAGGCATGGGCTTCAGTAGCTGTGGTGTGTGGGCTCAGTAGTTGTGGCTCTCGGGTTCTAGAGCACAAACTCAGTAGTTGTGGTGCATGGGCTTAGCTGCTCCATGGCATGTGGGATCTTCCCAGACCAGGGATTGAACCCATGTTCCCTGCATTGGCAGGCTGATTCTTAATCACTGGGCCACCAGGGAAGTGCCAATAAACTTTGAAAAGAGCAAAGTAAACCCTCAAAGTGTAGAAGCCACGAAATAAAGCTAAGAGCAGAAATCAATGTAATGGAAAACACCAAACACTAGAGAAAATTAATAAATGTAAAAGCTGATTTTTACATTATTTACTAATCATGCTAAAAAGATTAGCTCAATTAGTCAAACTTTAGAGAAACTAATCAAGGGAAAAAAATATCACATATGATACAGGAGTTATCACCACGGACTCTACAAACATTAAAATAATAATAAAAGGTATTAAAACATTTTGCCAGTAAATTTGATAAATTATATGAAATGGAAAAGTTCCTGGAAAAATATAACTTACTAAAATTGGAAAGATGAAACAATATCTGAATGGTCCTGTATCTATTAAAGAAATTTATTTCTAAATCAGAAACATTTTGGACTTCCCTGGTAGCATGGTGCTTAAGGAACCGCTTAACCAATGCAGGAGACATGGGTTAGATCCCTGGTCCAGGAAGATCCCACATGCCTCAGAGCAGCTAAGCCCATGCACCACAACTACTGAGACTTCATGCTGCAACTACTGAAGCCCAAACACCTAGAGCCCATGCTCCACAACAAGAGAAGCCCAAGTACTTCAATGAAGAGTAGCCCCTGCTCACCAGAGATAGAGAAAGCCTGCACACAGCAGCAAAGACCCAAGGCATCCAAAAACAAACAAACAAACAAACAAACAACCACTTTGAATGAATTTAAAAAAAAACAGAAACATTTCAATGAAGAAAATCCCAGATTCAAGGGTGAATTATCAAATATTTTAGAAAGAAATAATGCCAATCTTCCATAAACTCTTTTAGAAATAGAGGAGAAAAGAAAATTGCCAATTTGTTTTATATGACCAACATAACCACAAACCAGAAAAATATATTATAAAAAAATAAAATTACAGACTAGTATACCTCATGAGCATAGACTGATAAATTCTTAATAAAATATTAATAAATTAAATCCAACAATATGTAAAAAGGATAATATATCATGATAAAGTAGGGTTTTACCCTGGAATAGAAAAGTTCATGTAACATTTGAAAATCAGTCAATTGTAACTGAATAGGAAATAAAAGTAACATGTCATTTTAATAGATGCAGAAAAACTGTTAGACAAATCTCAATGCCCATTCATAAGTCAGTTAACACCTGAATTGTACATCAGTTAATATCTGAATTATGAACATAATCAATGGTGAAATGTTGAATGTGTTCCTTCCAAAGTTCACGACCAAGTATAAGATACCCTTTAAAATTTTTTTGAAGTATAGTTGATTTACAATGTTAATTGTAACATTAGCATTAGTTTTAGGTATAGAGCAAAGTGATTCAGTTATACACACATATATATTTTTTTCAGATCCTTTTCCATTATAAGTGATTACAAGATATTGAATATAGTTTCCTATGCTATACAGTGGGTCCTTGTTGTGTAAGGATACCCTTTTTAATACTTCTATTCAACCTTGTAATGGAGGTCTTAGTCATTGCAATAAAAAAAGAATAATAAATACAAAGCATAAAAATTAGAAAGGAGTAATGCTATCTCTATTTGTAGATGATGTATAAAAATGCTAGAAATGACTATAAAATGCTAGAAAACCACTGCTAGAAATAATGAATTTAGCAAGATCAAAAGGTACAAGGTCAATATATAAGTCAATTATATTTTTATATGCTGGTAGCAAACAATTGGAAACTGAAAAAAAAAGATTCTATTTAAAATGCTACTACAAAATGTTAAATACCTAGGGATAAATTAGGATAAATTTAACAAAATATATGCGAGACCTCTTTTCTGAAAAGTGCAGAACAGTGCTGAGAGAAATGAAATGCCTAAGTAAATGGTGGAATACACTACGTTCATGGATTAGAACATTCAATATTGTTTAATATCTCAATTCTCCCCAAATTGATCTATAGATGCAACACAATCCCAATCATCATTCTATTGGGGTCATTTTTGTAGAAATTGATAAGCTGATTCTAAAGTTTATTTTAAAATGTGACCTTGAGTAGCCAAGCAATTTTTAAAAAGTTGTTCATTCAAGACATACTTATTGGTAGATGATATAAGACAAAGTAATTTTGAAACAAGAACAAACTTGGAGGGGCTTCCCTGGTGGCACAGTGGTTAGGAATCTGCTTGCTAGTGCAAGCCCGGGTGTAGGAAGATCTCACATGCCGTGGAGCAACTAAGCCCATGTGCCACAACTACTGAGCCTGCACTCTAGTGCCCGCGAGCCACAACTGTTGAGCCCAAGTGCCACAACTACTGAAGCCCATGCACCTAGAGACTGAGCTCTGCAACAAGAGAAGCCACTGCAACGAAAAGCCTGCACACTGCAACAAAGAGCAGCCCTGGCTCACTGCAACTAGAGAAAGCCCACGTGCAGCAATGAAGACCCAACGCAACTGATTAAATAAATAAATAAATTATAAGCTCATTTAAAAAAAAGAGAACAAACTTGGAGGACTTCACCTGATTTCAAGACCTGTTATAAAGCTGTAGTAATCAAGATGGTGCAGGACTGGCATAAGGATAGACATAGATCAATGGAACAGAATTAAGAAACCAGAAATAGCCCTTCAGATATATGGCAAACTGATTTTATACAAAGGTGCCAAAGCAGTTCAATGGGAATGAAAGTCCTTTTAACAAATGATGCTATAATAACTAGATGTCTATAGGAAAAAAATTAATGTCGATTCTGTCTCAAACCACTTACAAAACTAACTTGAAGTGGATCGTAAGTCTAAATACTAAAGCTAAAGACTGAAACTTCTAGGGAAAAACAAAGGAAAAAAATTTATGTCACCTTGAGGTTTTTTGGGGGAGGCAAATTAAAAAAATTAAAGTATAAAATATCAAGGAAAGTGTACAAATTTAAATTTACAGATCACTGAACTTTTATAAATGAATTCATCTATGCAACCACTCCCAAGATCAAGCTCTAGAGCATTACCAACACCACAGAAGCCTATCTTATGCTTCTTTCCAGTCACTATTCCTCCACCAAAGTTAACCACCATTCTGACATGTCATTATAGCTTAATTTTGCTTGTTTTATTTTGTTACATGGAATCATATAGTATATCTTTGCACATGTAGCATTAGTTTAATTCTTTTTGCATAGTATTCTATTATATGCATACACCCAATTTACATTCTATTGTCAATAGATGTTTTGAGTTTTTCCAGTTTAGAGCTATTGTCAATAAACTGCTATGAACTTTCTTGTACAAATCTTTTGGGGCATATATATGCATATGTGTTAAATATGTACCTGAATGGAATTACTGGGTCCATAAAAGTATGTTTGGCTTTATTAGAGTATGGAGATGTGACTTATTTGTGTTTCTGACAGGGTCCTGGTGTAGGTAAACAAGCCAGTAAGGTGTTTATTTAGTTCCCAGGATGCTAAGTGTAAAGAGCAGCTAAAGCCAATGGGAGGAAATCAACTTAAATTCCCACCAGCAGAATATGAGAGCTCTAGTTGCTCCATATTTTTGCCAACACTGAGTATCCGCAGTGGCATAAACTTAGCCATTATGGTGGGGGACAAATGATGTGGAGTACACTTTCATATGCTTATTGGGCATTTGGATGTCCTCTTTTGTGAATAACTAGTACACATCATTTGTCTGTTTAAAATTGCATAGTCTGTCTCTTTCTTATTGATTTGTAGAAACTACAAGTATATTCTGGATACAATTTTTCAGTCCTATATGTATATTGCAAATATCACCTCCTATTCTGTGACTTGCTTTTTCATTGTCTTAACAGTATATTTGTCAAATGGAAATTTAAAATTCAGTCAAGTCTAATTCAGCAATCTCTTTCATTACGTGTTTTGTGTTATGTTTAGAAGATTTTTGCATATTCTGAAGTCTTGGACATAGTTTCCTATGTTATATTTTTAAAGTTTTTTTTTTCTTTCACACTAAAGTCTATGAGCATCTGGCATAGAATATTGGTGTCTGTTTTTGAAATTTATATTCTGTTCCACTGATCCATTTGTCTGCACTTAAATCAATAACACACTGTTTTCATACCTATTTAGAAATGTTTTCATACCTATTTAGAAATGTTTTGGTATCTAATAGTGTAAATTCTCAACTTTGTCCTTTTTCTTCAATACTGAATTTCTTATTCATATTCCTTTACATTTTGACATAAATTTTAGAATCAGTTTCATTAAATTCTCAATTTCCACAGAAAAGTTTCTTCAATATGGGAAGAATCATCACCTTTACAACACTGAATCCTCAAATCCATGAAGATGGCATACACTTTGATTTACTCAGGTCTTCTCTAATTTTTCTCAGTGATGTATTGTTGCTTTCTGAGTATAGGTCTTGCGTATCTTTCATTAGGTTTTTTCCTTAGGTATTTGATGTCTTTTAATGCTATTAAAAGTTATATTGTTTCAACATTTTATTATCTATTTTTTCTAGTATATGGAAATATTAGTGGTTTTTTAATATACTGATTTTATTTTATTTTATTTTTGGATTATTTATTTTTTTTAACTTTTTATTTTATATTGGTGCATAGTTGATGAACAATGTTGTGATAGTTTCAGGTATACTGCAAAGTGATTCAGTTATACATGTACATGTATCTATTCTTTTTCAAATTCTTTTCCCATTTAGGTTGTTACATAATATTGAGCAGAGTTCCCTGTGCTATACAGAGGTCCTTGTTGGTTGTCATTTTAAATATAGCAGTGTGTATGTACATGTCAATCCCAAACTGCCTAACTATCCCTGCCCTCCACCGTTCACCCTTGGTAACCATAAGTTTGTTAAGTCTGTGAGTCTGTTTCTGTTTTGTAAGTTCATTTGTATCATTTCTTTTTATGTTGGGCTTACACCATTTCTCTTTTTCTGATTTACTTCACTAAGTATGACAATCTCTAGGTCTGTCTATGTTGCTGAAAATGGTATTATTTCATTCTTTTTAATGCCTGAGTAATATAGCATCATATATATGTGCTACATCTTCTTTATCCATTCCTCTGTTATGAACTTTTAGGTTGCTTCCATGTCTTAACTATTATAAACACTGCTTCAATGAACATTGGGGTGCATGTATCCTTTTAGACCATGTTTTTCTGCAGATATATGCCCAGGAGTGGGATTGCAAGATCATATGGTAGCTCTATTTTTAGTTTCTGGACTTCTGTTTGTTGGGAGTTTTTTTAATCACAGTTGCAGTTTCAGTGCTTGTGAGTGGTCTGTCCATATTTTCTATTTCTTCATGGTGTGGGGAAATTGTATCTTTCTAAGAATTTTTCCATTTCTTCTGGGTTGTCCATTTTATTGGCATACAGTTGTTTGTAGTAGTCTCTTATGATCCTTTATTTTTCTGTGGCTTCAGTTGTAACTTCTTTTTCATTTCTAATTTTATTAATTTGAATCATCTCCTTTTTTTTTCCTGCATGGGTCTGGCTAAAGGTTTATCAACTTTATCTTTTCGAAGAACCAGCTTTTATTTTCATTGGTCTCTATTTCACTTATTTCTGCTCTGATCTTTATGATTTCTCTCCTTCTACTAACTTTCGGTTTTGTTTGTTCTTCCTTCTCTAGTTGGTTAGATTGTTTTGTTTATGTGAATTCTTTTCCCCCTGAGGTAAGATTGTACTGCTATGAACTTCCCTCTTAGAACTGCTTTTACTGTGTCCCATAGGTTTTGGATCATTGTGCTTTCATTTTAATTTGTCTCTAGGTATTTTTTGATTTCCTCTTTGATTTCTTTAGAGATGCATTGGTTGTTTAGTAGCATGTTGTTTAGCTTCCTTGAATTTGTATTTTTTGTTTGTTTCTTTACTTTTTTTCTTGTAGCTTGTTTCTAATCTCATAGCATTTTGGTCAGAAAAGATGCTTGATATGATTTCAATTTTCTTAAATTTACTGAAGCTTGTTTTGTGGCCCAGCATGTGGTCAATCCTGAAGAATGTTCCATGTGCACTTGAGAAGAATGTGTATTCTGCTGCTTTTGGATGGAATGCTCTATAAATATCAATTAAGGTCATCCGGTCTAATGTGTTATTTAAGGCCTGTGTTCCCTTATTGATTTTCTGTCTGGATGCTCTGTCATTGATGAAAGTGGTGTGTTAAAGTCCCCCACTATTATTGTGTTACTGTTGAGTTCTCCTTTTATGGCTGTTAGTATTTGCCTTATATATTGAGGTGCTCCTATGTTGGATATATATATATATATTTACAACTGTTATATCTTCTTCTTGGATTGATCCCTTTGATCATTATGTAGTGTCCTACATAATGTCCATACCTTCTTCTTCCATTCCTTCACTTTCAGTCTGTATGTGTCCCTAGATCTGAACTGGGTCTCCTGTAGACAGCATATATACAGGCCTTGTTTTTGTATCCATTCAGCCAGCTTATGTCTTTTGGTTGGAGCAGTTAATTTATCTACATTTAAGATAATTATCAATATGTATGTCCCCATTACCATTTTCTCAATTGTTTTGGGTTTGTTTTGTAGATCTTTTTCCTTTTCTTCCTCTTTTGTTTCATTCTCTTTTGGTTTCATGACCATCTTTAGTGTTATTTCTGGGTTGCTTTTTCTTTTTTGTGTGTGTATCTACTGTAGTATTTGGGTTTCTTGCTCCCATGAGCTTTTGATATAGCAGTCTATATGTTTACAAGGTTGTTTTAAGTTCTTGTCTCTTCCCCACCTAGAGAAGTTGCTTTAGTATTTGTTGTAAAGCTGGTCTGGTGGTGCTGAATTCTCTTAGCTTTTGCTTGTCTGTAAAATTTTTGATTTCTCTGTCAATCTGAATGAGAGCCTTGCTGGGTAGAGTATTCTTGGTTGTAGATTCTTCCCTTTCATCACTTTAAATATATCATGCCACTCCCTTCTGGCCTGCAGGTTTTCTGCTGAGAAATCAGCTCATGACCTTATGAGGATTCCCTTGTATATTATTTGTCATTTTTCCCTTGCTACTTTTAATATTTTTTCTTTGTCTTTTATTTTTGCCACTTTGATTTCTATGTGTCTCGGCATGCTCCTCTTTATGTTTATCCTGCATGGGACTCTGCACTTCTTGGACTTGGGTGACTATTTCCTTTCCCATGTTAGGGAATTTTTCAGCTATTATGTCTTCAAATATTTTCTCAGGTTCTTTCTCTCTCTCTCTTCTCCTTTGGGACCCCTGTAATGTGAATGTTGGTACATTTAATGTTTTCCCAGAGGTCTCTTAGACTGTTTTCATTTCTTTTCATTCTTTTTTTTTTTTATTCTGTTTTGTGGCAGGGATTTCTACCATTCTGTCTTCCAGGTCACTTATCTGTTCTTCTGCCTCAGTTATTCTGCTATTGATTCCTTCTGGTGTATTTTTTATTTCAGTTATTGTATTGTTCATCTCTATTTGTTTGTTCTTTAGTTCTTCTAGGTCTTTGTTGATCATTTCTTGCATCTTCCCAATCTTTGCCTCCATTCCTTATCCAAGATCCTGAATCATCTTCACTATTATTATTCTGAATTCTTTTTCTGGAAGGTTGCCTAACTCCACTTCACTTAGTTGTTTTTCTGGGGTTTTAGCCTGTTCCTTCATCTGGGATATAATCCTCTGCCATTTCATTTTGTCTAACTTTCTGTGATTGTGGGTTTTGTTCCACAGGCTGCAGGATAGTAATTTTTGCTTCTGCTGTATGTCCTCTGGTGGGTAAGGCTATCTAAGAAGCTTGTGCATACTTCCTGATGGGAGGGACTGGTGGTTGGGTAGAGCTGGATCTTGTCCCTCTGGTGGGCAGGGCCGTGCTCAGTAAAACTTTAATCCACTTGTCTGCTGATGGGTGAGGCTGTGTTCCCTTTCTGTTGGTCAGTCATCTGATGTGACCCAGCACTGGAGCCTACAGGCTGTTTGGTTGGGCTAATGGCAGCCTTTGGGAGGGCTCATGCCAATGAGCACTTCCTAGGACTGCTGTTGCCAATGTCTTTGTCCCCATAGTGAGCTGCAGCTGCCTTCCACCTCTGCAGGAGACCCTCCAATACTAGCAGGTAGATATGGCCCAATCTCTTATGGGGTCACTGCTTTTTTCCCCCTGGGTCCTGGTGCACACAAGACTTTGTGCATGCCCTCCAAGAATGGAGTCTCAGTTTCCCCCAGTCCTGTGGAAGTCCTGCAATCAAATCCCATTGGCCTTCAAAGCCAGACTCTCTGGCGACTCCTCCTCCTATTGCCAGACTCCCAGGCTGGGAAGAATGACATGGAGCTCAGAACTTTCACTCCAGTGGGAGAACTCTGTGGTATATTTTCCAGTTTGTGGGTTGTCCACCCTGGGGATGTGGGATTTGATTCTATTATGATTACGCCCCTCCTACTGTCTCACTGTGGTCTCTTTTGTCTTTTTGTGTAGGGTATCTTTTTTGGTAGGTTCCAGTGTTTTTCTGTTAATGGTTGCTCAGCAATTAGTTGTGATTCCAGTGCTCTTGCAAGAAGGGGTGATTGCATGTCCTACTCTGCCTTCTTGAGCTAATCTCCCCATCTGAATATACTGATTTTATATCCAGTGACCTTACTAAATTTACTTATTGATCCTAGTGTTTGATCTAGACTCTCTAAGTGGCTATGCCTTTGTAATGATCTTTCTCTGTCTTCTATATTTTTCTCCTATTATTCTCTCCTCTCTATTGTGTTTCACAACTCTGGTGTATGATTACACAGGAGATATTAGTGAACTAGACTTGTGTCTTGGTAGGCAAGTACTGTTCAGAACCATGGAGAGTAGCACACACAGTTCAAACGTCTAACAGTCATGATATGATTGTGGCAGGTCTTTGTTGGCCTTGTTCTAAACCCTAGAGGTTAGAGCAGTGTCTAATCTATCAAAAGTAGTCAATAAGTATTTATTGAATGAAATGAAATAAGTTCAATGAATTCTCCATAGTGAAATCAAGTTTGTGCAGGACTATATACATTTTCATAGCTCTTGACACTGCCTCCAAATTGCTTTTCAAAAGTGGGATGTTAATTTACAAAGCCACCAAGTAAAACTTCTATGATTTCTTTCCTTATATCTTTCACTCATTTATCTTATGTGGGTGATGAAATGGGTGCCTTCTGTGTACTTGCTCTCTAAAAACTCAAAATTTAGATGGGAGAACATATGAGAAAACAAATGATTATATTATGAGATAGAGTCTATATTAAGGTATGCTATGAGACACATAGAGGGACAGCTTATGGTTAGATCTGAAGGTCAAAGAATTCTAACTCACAAGAAAGTGAAATTTGAGCTTAATGTTGAAAGAATAAGAATTAATCAAGTGAAAAGAGAATGATGCAGAGGTGGTGATGGGATTAAAGGGAAATTTTTATTGCCTGCCCTTGCCATAACACTTTTTATAATACATGACTGCTTTTCAGTGACCATCACTAATTGAAGCAAGGATGGACACATAAAAACAACAAGTCACTTTATCAGTTTTAATAAACTGAACAGGGAAGAAGAGGGAACACTTTATTACATCATATAGAATTGGGCTTTGGACAACTATATTAAGTATGGTGTAAAATGAGTGAATAGAAAAAGGTGTGTGTGTGTGTGTGTGTGTGTGTGTGTGTAAGAAATAGAGGAAGGAGGAGGAGGAAAAGGAGGAAGAACAGGAGGAGGAGGAGAGGAGGAAGAAAGAAAACAAATGAAAAGGAGAGGAAGAGTAAGAGGATGGAGGAGGAGGACAAGGAGGAGGAAGAGGAGGAGAGAAAGAAGAAAATAAAGAAGAGAAAGAAGAAGAGGAGAGAGGGGCTTAGGGAAAAGTATAGACTCCATAAGAGAAAAGAGGCTGAGATGAAAAGGATATTAAGAACCCTGACTGAAGAAGAAGCTTTAGCTTTGGCATTTCTATTTCTGTTTTCATCAAGTCTTGTTATATTTCAGTTTGTGCCCTTGGATTTGATGAAAAGTCTATATTGTAATAATTTACTTTCCTTTGCATTATATTTGAGTTATTTTGAGTAGGTCTCAGTTTTTCTGTAACTAAAGCCTTAAGGAAATTCTATTAAAATTAAAGAGAGTTGATAGATTTAAGAAAATTTAAATGTTTCTCTCTCTCTCTTTTTTTGGGGGGGAGGTGCATGTGGGATCTTAGTTCCCTGACCAGGGATTGAGCCCACGCCCCCTGAAGTGGAAGCACAGAGTCTTAACCACTGTTCCACCAGGGAAGTCCATCCCATCAAGTGTTTCAAATATGGTTAAATTTTCACATTTGAGGAGGAAAAGACTTAGGGGAGGACAAGGATGAGGTCAAGGTATATTCTAATATGTGCCAGGAATTTGGGCTATGGGGACTCATTGAAAATTTTTATGGAAGTGATTAACATGTTTAGATATGCATTTTTAGAGAGTTCACTTTGGAGAATAACATTGCAACTGGGCAAGACTGAAAGAGCAATTAATTGGCCATTGAAAAATGAGGTGAGGTATAATGAAGCACTAAAGTGAGAAAAGAACTGAGGATGGAAAGAAATGGGACTGATTTGAGAGATGCATAAGAATGAAAACATAGAAGGAAAGATTTATAATAAATATAACAAAAAGAAAATATATTTCTCATAAAAAGGCTTTATTAGAAACCCTTTATATGGGGCTTCCTAGGTGGCGCAGTGGTTGAGGACCCGCCTGCCAATACAGGGGACACGGGTTCGGTCCCTGCTCCAGGAAGATCCCACATGCTGCGGAGCAACTAAGCCCGTGAGCCACAGCTATTGAGCCTGTGCTTTATAGCCCATGAGCCACAACTATTGAGCCCATGTGCTGCAACTATTGAAGCCCATGCACCTAGAGCCTGTGCTCTGCAACAAGAGAAGCCACGGCAATGAGGAACCCGTGCATCACAGCAAAGAGTAGCCCCCACTTACCACAACTAAAAGAAAGCCCTGCACAGCAAAAAAGACCCAACACAGCCAATAAAATAAATAAATAAATTTATAAAAAAAAAAGAAACCCTTTTTATGAAAAACATATTTGCTTTTTGTTACATATATGATAACTTTTTCCTCCTGTCTTTTTGTTTTCCAAATTTTATTACCTTTTTTGGTCAAATAATAGTTTTAGGGACTTCCCTGGTGGTCCAATGGTTAAGACTCTGTGCTTCCACTGCAGGGGGGCGCAGATTCCATCCCTGATTGGGGAACTAAGATCCCACATGCTGCACAGCATGGCCAAAAAAAAAAATCAGTTTTAAGTTTTGAAGCAGTAAAATTTACCCATTTCTTCTTTTGTGATTTTCATATTCTTAACCTTAGAATTGAAGTTACATATTAATTTGGGAAGATCAACAATCTTTACAGTGTTGAGTTCATGAACAAAGTATATCTCTCTATCTACATAAGTGTTCTTCTAAATTCCTGAGTTTTTCAATAAAGTTTTGTAGTTTTCTTCACAAAATACCTCCATGTTTTAAAAATAATTTTGTATATTACTATATATATTTTATCAGTAGTCTCAAATATTTGTTATTGAAAAACGTATCTCTTAAAACGTCTATTTTCAAATTTCTAATTGTGCTGATACGTAACAGCACAATTGACTTTTTGTATATTGATCTTTTATCTAGCAAACTTGTAGAACTCTTTCTGCTATAATTTTTTCTATGATACTAAAATAAATTTTCTATGTAGAACATATTATTCTGCCAAATAATGAGAGATTTATTTTTCTTTCTGATCCATAAACCATATATTTCTTTTTTTCTTTTAAGAACTTTTATTGAGATACAGTTAACAGACAATAAACTGCATATATTTAGAGTGTACAATTTGGTATCCCAATCTCCCAGTTCATTCCCCCCCAACCCTCCCACTTTCCTCACTTGGTGTCCATATGTTTGTTCTCTACATCTGTGTCTCTATTTCTGCCTTGCAAACCAGTTGATTTTTACCATTTATCTATATTCCACATATATGTGTTAATATACAATATTTGGATAAACCATATATTTCTTTTTCTTGCCTTATTATGCCAGCTAGTGCCTCCAGTATTATGCTGAATAGGAGTAGTAATAGACATTCTTAAGTAAAGGAGTTAATTCATCAAGAGAATTTAGCAACACTAAATGTGAATGTACCTAATAAAGAACCTCAAATTACATGAAGCAAAAACTGATAAGAACTGAAATAAGAAATAAGACAAATCCACGATTATAACCAGATTATTTCTTTACTTCTCTCTGAATAATTAATAGTAGTACACTAAAAATCTTAGTCAAAATTTTAGTCTAAAGGTATAGAAGGTTACATCTTTCTATGAGGATAAATATAAGGATGTAAGACTAGATATAAGAATAGTATTGTAGGGGATTTCCCTGGTGGCTTACTGGTTAGGATTCTGGGATTTCACTGCTGTGGTCCAGGCTCAGTCCCTGGTTAGAGAACTGAGATCCCACAAGCCGTGAGACACAGAAAAAAAGAAAAGAAGAAGAAGAAGAAGAAGAAAAAAGAATAGTATTGTAGGTTGAATTGCATCCCTCAAAAAGATATGTTGAATTCCTAATCCCTATGCCTATGAATGTGACCTTATTTGAAAATAAGGTCTTTGCAGATGTAATCAAGTTAGGATGAGGTTATATTGGATTGTAGTGGGCCCTAAATCCAAGGATTGGTGTCCTTGTAAAGAGAGAAAGAGATACAGAGACATAGGGAAGCAGACCAAGTGCCAACAAGCAGAGATTGGAGCTGCCACAAGCCAAGGAATGCCAAGGATTGTCAGTATCTACCATAAGCTGGAAGACGGAAGAGGAGTCTTCCTTAGAGCCTTCTAAGGAAGCATGGAGCATGGTCCTGCTGACATTCTGACTGTGGGTTTCTAGAAGCCAAAACTATGAGAAAAGAAATTTCTGTTGTTTTAAGCCTCTCAGTTTGTGGCAATTTGTTAGAGCAGCCCTAAGAAACTAATAAAGATAAATATAAAAATAACAAGAGAAAAATACAGACTTGAAGAACACAATCAGTAATACATAATTAACATTTAAAGAACATCCTTCCAACAATTATAGACTCTATCATTTTTTTTAAATGTGCAAAGAACATTTACCAAGATAGACCATATTCTGAACCTTGAACTCTCACCAAATTTAAAATAATTCAATCATACCAAGTACCTTCTGATCACAATGGAATTAAATTATAAATCATTAATAGAAACATATTTGAAAAATCCCAAGTATTTGAGAAATAAATAATATACTTCTAAATAATCCATAGGTACAAAAAGAAATAGCAAAGAGAATTTGGAAAGTATTTTGAACCAAATGGAAGTGAAAAACAAACATCAAAATCTGTGGAATGCATCTAAAGTAATGCTTATTTGGAATTGAACTGACCATTAACAGTGATCTTATCTGTTATCGTAGCACTTTTACAGCAACGTTTAAGGAGTTTTGTTTTGTTTTTGTCATATATGGGTGTTGAAATTTTCATTGGTTGAGGTAACCTTCTAATTCAGGAGTATTGATTTGAATGTGGTATCTTTAAAAAAATTTTTTTTTCTAATTGAATTATTCTTCTTCATTGCTATTGACTTTATGAATTTATAATTCTTTATTGAGTACTTTTATTAATTCTCATGATTTTTTTCAGCATATTTGTCTGGGCTTTCTGAGTATATAATAATCTGCTTTTCTTTTCCAATATTTATATTTCTTATTTTTATTTCATTAGCCCAAATTTTTAGAACAATATTAAACATTAATAGCAATTAAGTGTGCCTTGTTTCTGATTTTCACCAGAATGCTTCTGATGTTTACCAACTTCTCACAGAGATCTATGATTCTAAAAATTAAGACCCATTGTTTAGAATCATGAATTATTAGCATTTATACAATCTTTAGTCTACAGGTGATGATTCTTGAGATCAGAAAGGTTAAGTGACTAGTTCCAAGGTTTTAAGAGTAGGCAGTGGAAGAATCATGACTAACTAGAATTTCTTTTCATTTACGGTTTTGTTGTTGCCGAAATTTACCCAAAAAATTGTAATAGTTTTCCTCATGCCCTGATTTTAAAAATTGCAAAACATTGCCTTTGTTCCTTCTTTGGTAAAAGCTTCATTAAGATATAATTCACATACCATACAATTCACCCATTTAAATGATACAGTTCAATGGCTTTTAGCACATTCACGGAGCTATGCATTATCCCAATCATTACTAGAATATTTTCATTACCCCAGAAAGAAACCTGGGACCCCCATAGCTGTAACCTCCCAGATCTCCTTTCCTCCCGTCTCCATCTTTACCCCCAGGTCTAGGCAAGCAGTAATCTATTTTCTATCTCTATAGATATACCTATCCTAAATATTTTGTATAAATGGAATCATATGTGGTGCTTTGTGACTGGCTTGTTTCACTTAGCATGTTTACAAGGTTTATCCATGTTGTAGCATGTATCAGTACTTCATTTCTTTTTTTTAATATTTATTTTATTTGTTTATTTGGCTATGCTGGGTCTTAGTTGCAGCCTGTGGGATCTTCGTTGCCACATGCAGTATCTCTTACCTGCAGCATGTGGAATCTTTAGTTGCAGCATGCAATATCTTAGTTGTGGCATGTGGGATCTAGTTGCCTGACCAGGGTTCGAACCCGGGCCCCCTGCATTGGGAGCACAGAGTCTTAGTCACTGCACCACCAGGGAAGTCCCAGTGCTTCATTTTTTTTTTTTAATTGCTAAATAACATTCTATTGTATGGCTATACCACATTTTATTATTCATCAGTTAATGAACATTTGGATTGTTTCCACTTTTTGGCTATTATGAATATGTTATGAACATTCACGTACAAGTTTTTGTGTGGACATATGTTTTCATTTCTCTTAGGGGTAAAATTGCTGGATCATATGGTAGCTATGTTTAACAGTTTGAGAAACTCCATGTTTAACAGTTTGGAAAACAGCTTGTCTTCCAAACCAGCTGCACCACTTTACTTTCCCACCAGCAGTATATGAAGGTTCAAACTTCTCCACATTTTTGTCACGCTTGTTATTGTCTTTTGGATTATAGCCATCCTGTGGGTGTAAAGTGGTATTTTATCATGGTTTTGATTTTCATTTCCATGATGGCTAATAGTGGTGAACTCATTTTTGTGTGTTTATTGCCTATTTGTATATCCTTTTTTGGAGAATCGTCTATATCCTTTGCTCATTTTTTAAAACGTTGAGAATACTTAAATGTATGTTGGTCATTCAAATTTCCTCTTCTGTGACTTTCTGTCATTTGTATCATATCGTGTGGTATTCTGGCACTTATACAGTATCAACTGTATTGATTGCCCTTTTCCTTATTAATTATAGGAGTTCTTTATGGTAGATATATATCTTTGCACATTTGTAGCTTGAATTTTCACTAGTTTGTGATCTTCTGATAAAAAGATCTTAAATTTAATGTAGTTCAATTATCAGCCTTTTCTGTTACGGTTTGCACTTTTTGAATCTTGTTTAAGAAATCTGTCCCTATTTCCTTCATGAAAGGGAGACAGTGTTAGTGTAGTGCTTTAAAACAGGGACTCAAGAGGCAGATTACCTGAGTGCAAATCACAGCTCTTTTACTTTGTGGTACTGTGGGCTGGGACAATTTAGTTAATACCTTTTGCCTCAGCATCCTCATCTATAAAATGGGAATGATATTAATTGTACCTACTCACAGGGTTGTTATGAGGACTAAATGAATTGGGCTATATAAAGTGCTTAAAACTGTACCAGGCACATGATAAGCATCAAGTAAGTGTTTGTTATTACCGTTTGCATCTTTATTCTACCTGACCTGCTTTTTTTGTATGTTGTGACACAGAAAACTCATCGGATTTTTATTCCATAGAGATAACCAATTATTGAGGCACTATTTATTGAATAATCTGTCCTTTCGGCATTGCTTTGTTCATGTTTCTAGTTCCCACAGCTCTCCATTCTATTCCATTAGCCTATTTGTCTGCTCCTGTCTCTTGATAACCATATTATAACTTTAATATATCTTGCTTGCTGGTTGGACAAATTCTTCTACCTTTTTATTCACTTAAAAATTATCTTTTTAAAAAAAATATTTTATTTATTTGGCTGCACTGGGTCTTAATTGCGACATGCGGGATCTTTAGTTGCCGCGTTTAGGATCCAATTCCCTGACCAGGGATCAAACCCAGGCCCCCTGCATTGGAAGTGTGGAGTCTTAACCACTAGACTACCAGGGAAGTCCCCCCCCCCACCAAATTATCTTAACTAGTCTTAGATCTTTGCTCTTAAGTATGAATTTTAGGATTACTTTGTCAAATTCCATAAAACCTCTGTGGTTATTTTGATTTGAACTGCATTGAACCTCTGGATTAATTTTGGTGGAATTGATAGCTTTATGGTGCCTCTCACTACCAATAGGAGCATAAATGAAAGCTCTCCAAAAATATGTTTCCCCATATAATTCACTTTCAGATAGCATTCTTGCACATATATGTTTAGCTAACAAAAGTCAAGTCAAATGATGATGTCTTAACTATAAGGGAAGCTGAAAATATGAGTTCAGCCTCCTACTTTTGGGAGGAGAGGAGATGGACAGCTACATAAATATGATGAAGGTGTGCTATATATTTAGCCCACTATATAATTTCTAAGTAAGTACAGTTTCGTTTCTTCCTTTTGGAATCCTATAAATTTCATTTCTTTTTCTTCTCTGCTTTTATAAGGAAGCTAGAAAACTACTGAATAGCGAGTGATAATGGAATTCTTCTCTCCTTCTGATTTTAAAGGGAATGATTCTCACTTACATTTAACCATCAGATCCAATATTATGAATCTTTGCTACATGACCTTTATCTGGTTAAGAGTTTTCTTTTTCTTTTTATTAAGCTATAGTTGACATATAATAGTATATTACTTTCAGGTGAATAAGGTAATGATTCAGTATTTGTATGTACTGTGAAATGGTCACCACAATAAGTCTACTACATTTAAAAGCTGCTAAGAGAGTAGGTCTGGAAACTCCTGATCACAAGAAAAAACAATTTTTGTAACTATATACGGTGATGGATATTAACTAGGTGTTGCACATTTTTGATTGGATAATTTGCCTTTTTTATTGTTGAGTTATAATAGTTCTTTACATATACTAGATTTTCCCCCTTGTATTTCTGCACTTTTGGTATCCAAACCCAGTTTTTGGCAGTATTTACATTTATCAGATTTTCATTAAGTCATATTAAATATATGATTTGCAAAAAAATGTCTCCCATTCTGTAGTGTGTCTTTTCACTTTCCTAATAGTGTCTTTTGAAGCAGATTTAAAATTTGGTGATGTTCAGTTTCTCTCTTTTACTGTTGTTGTTGCTTCTGCTTTTGCTGTTGTATCTAAGAAACCACTGCCTAATTCCAGGTTATGAAGATTTATGCCTATGTTTTTTTCTAAGAGTTTTATAGTTTTAGATCTTACGCTTAGGTCTTTGAGTTAATTTTTGTGTACATGGTGTGAGGTAGGAGTCCAACTTCATTCTTTTTCATGTAGATAACCAGTTGACCTAACACCATTTGTTGAAAAGACTATTTTATTTTCCTCTAATTGTTTTGGTACCCTTTAAAAACTTCAATTGCCCTTAAATGTGAGGGTTCTTCCTGGGGCTCTCAATTTTATTCCATTGATTTATATGTCTGTCCTTATGCCCATATCACACTATCTTGGTTACTGTAGCTTTGTAGTAAGTTTGTAATTAGCTGGTTTGAGTCCTTCAACTTTGTCTTTTGTGTGTGTTTTGTTGTTGTAGTTGTTGTTGTTTTTTAAAGACTGTTTCGGCTATTCTGGATCCGTTGAATTTTGACATATACTTTACTATCTGCTTGCCAATTTCTACAAAGAAGCCAGTTGTAATTTGACATGAATCTGTAGAACAATTTGGGGAGTGTTGACATCTTACTGATATTAAGTATTCTGATCCATGAACATGAGATGTCATTTAATGTGTTCAGGTCTTTAATTTCTTTCAAACTGAAAATATTTAACTTGCATAGCAAATTAGCTAAAAAAGTACATGGCTTTTGCAGACTGCTTAGTGGCTGTAACTATTCCTTTTATTTTTATATAAATGAAACATATTTTTAATGTGTTGAAATTAAAAGCATTTATAAAGAAGTATGTATTAAAACAATATCTGTTGTGTTAAACATTTTCTGAAATAAGGAGGGACAAATAAGTAAAAACATTTTAGTTAATATATAAACTGAGGAAGTATAATGAAAAGTGCTTGAAACTGAAAGTCAGGAAACTGGGGAACATTTTCTAGCTCTGTGCCTAACTACACATATAACCTTGGGGAAATTACTTTCTCTCTCGAAGACTGTTTCCTCACATTTAAAATGATATTGTAAAGAGTGACAATTTCACTTCTTTTCCAATTTGGATTCCTTTTATTTCTTTTTCTTCTCTGATTGCTGTGGCTAAAACTTCCAGAACTATGTTGAATAATAATGGTGAGAGTGGACACCCTTGTCTTGTTCCTGTTCTTAGAGGGAATGCTTTCAGTTTTTCACCATTTAGAATGATGCTGGCTTTTGGTTTCTCATATATGGCTCTTATTATGTTGAGGTAATTACCTTCTATGCCCATTTTCTGGAGAGTTTTTATCATAAATGGATGTTGGATTTTGTCCAAACCTTTCCCACATCTATTGAGATTATCATGTGGTTTTTATCCTTCAATTTGTTGATATGATGTATCATGTTGATTGATCTGCATATATTGAAGAATCCTTGCATCCCATGGATAAACCCCACTTAATCATGGTATATGTTCTTTTTAATGTGCTGTTGGATTCTGTTAGCTAGTATTTTGTTGAGGATTTTTGCATCTGTATTCATCAGTGATATTGATCTGTAATTTTCTTTTTTTGTGACATCTTTGCCTGGTTTTGGTATCAGGGTGATGGTGGCCTCGTAGAATGAGTTTGGGAGTTTTCCTCCTCCTGCTACATTTTGGAAGATTTTGAGAAGGATAGGGGTTAGCTCTTCTCAAAATCTTTGATAGAATTTGCCTGTGAATCCATCTGGCCCTGGGCTATTGTTTGCTGGGAGATTTTTAATCACAGCCTCAATTTCCGTACTTGTGATTGGTCTGTTCATACTTTCTATTTCTTCCTGGTTCAGTCTTGGAAGATTGTGTTTTTCTAAGAATTTATCCATTTCTTCCAGGTTATCCAATTTACTGGCATATAGTTGCTTGTAGTAGTCTCTCATGATCTTTGGTATCTCTGTGGTGTCAGTTGCTACTTCTCCTTTTTCATTTCTAATTCTGTTGATTTGCGTCTTCTCCCTTTTTTTCCTGATGAGTCTGGCTAATGGTTTATCAATTTTGTTAATCTTCTCAAAGAACCAGCTTTTAGTTTCATTTGTCTTTGCTATTATTTCCTTCCTTTCTTTTTCATTTATTTCTGATCTGATCTTTATGATTTCTTTCCTTCTGCTCACTTTGGAGTATCTTTGTTCTTCTTTCTCTAATTGTTTTAGGTGTAAGGTTAGGTTGTTTATTTGATATTTTTCTTGTTTCTTAAGGTAGGACTGTATTGCTATAAAATTCCCTCTTAGAACTGCTTTTGCTGTGTCCCATAGGTTTTGGGTTGCTGTGTTTTCCTTGTCATTTGTTTCTAGATATTCTTTGATTTCCTCTTTGATTTCTTTAATGATTTCTTGGTTGTTTAAGAGTGTATTGTTTAGCCTCCATGTGTTTGTATTTTTTGCAGTCTTTTCCCTGTAATTGATATCTAGTCTCATGGCATTGTGGTCTGAGAAGATGCTTGACATGATTTCAATTTTCTTGAATTTACCGAGGCTTGATTTGCGACTGAAGGTGTGATCTATCCTGGAGAATGTTCTGTGTGCACTTGAGAAGAAAGTGTATTCTGTCATTTTTGGATGGAATGTCCTATAAATATCAATTAAGTTGAGATGGTCTAATGCGTCATTTAAAGCTTGTGTGTCCTTATTTATTTTCTGTTTGGATGATCTGTCCATTGATGTAAGTGGGGTGTTCAAGTCTCCCACTATTATTGTGTTACTGTCGATTTCTCCTTTTATGGCTGTTAGCATTTGCCTTATGTATTGAGGTGCTCCTATGTTGGGTGCATAGATGTTTACAATTGTTATACGTTCTTCTTGGATGGATCCCTTGATCATTATGTAGTGACCTTCCTTGTCTCTTGTAATAGTCCTTACTTTAAAGTCTAATTTGTCTGATAAGAGTATTGCTACTCCAGCTTTCTTTTGACTTCCATTTGCATGGAGTATCTTTTTCCATCCCTTTACTTTCAGTCTATATGTATCCCTTGGTCTGAAGTGGGGTTCTTGTAGGCAGCATATAGAAGGGTCTTGTTTTTGTATCCATTTAGCCAGTCTGTGTCTTTTGGTTGGAGCATTTAATCCATTTCCATTTAAGGTGATTATTGACATGTGTGTTTCTATTACCATTTTCTTGTCTTGCGTTTGTTTTTGTAGGCGTTTTCCTTCTCTTGTGTTTCCTACTTAGAGAAGTTCCTTTAGCAATTGTTGTAAGGCTGGTTTGGTGGTGCTGAATTCTTTTAACCTTTGCTTGTCTGTAAAGCTTTTGATTTCTCCAGCGAATCTGAATGAATCCTTGCTGGGTAGAGTATCCTTGGCTGTAGGTTTTTCTCTTTCAGGACTTTCAGTATATCCTGCCATTCCCTTCTGGCCTACAGAGTTTCTTTATGGGTTTTCCCTTATATGTTATTTGTTGCTTTTCTCTTGTTGCTTTTAATATTTTTTCTTTGTGTTTAATTTTTGTTAGTTTGATTAATATGTGCCTTGGTGTATTTCTCCTTGGGTTTATTCTGTATGGGACTCTCTGTGCTTCTTGGACTTGGTTAATTATTTCCTTTCCCATGTTGGGGAAGTTTTCAACTATAACCTCTGTAAATATTTTCTCAGACCCTCAGGTGACATGATATTATACATGGAAAACCCTAAAGACTCTACCAGAAAACTGCTAGCACTAATTGATGAACTTAGTAAAGTAGCAGGATACAAAATTAATGCACAGAAATCTCTTGCATTGCTATACCCTAACAACGAAAAAGCAGAAAGAGAAATTAAGGGAACTCCCATTTACCATTGCAACAAAAAGAATAAAATACCTAGGCATAAACCTGCCTAAGGAGGCAAAAGACCTGTATGCAGAAAACTATAAGACACTGATGAAAGAAATCAAGGACTACACAAACAGATGGACGGACATACCATGTTCTTGGATTGGAAGAATCAACATAGTGAAAATGACTGTACTACCCAAAGCAATTTACAGATTCAATGCAATCCCTATCAAATTACCAATGGCATTTTTCACAGAACTAGAACAAGAAATCTTATGATTTGTATGGAAACGCAAAAGATCCCGAATAGCCAAAGCAATCTTGAGAAGGAAAAATGGAGTTGGTGGAATTAGGCTTCCTGACTTCAAACTATACTACAAGGCCACAGTGATCAAGACAGTATGGTACTGGCACAAAAACAGAAAGGAAGATCAATGGAACAGAGTAGAGAACCCAGAGGTAAACCCAAGCACATATGGGCAACTTATCTTTGACAAAGGAGGCAAGAATATCCAATGGAAAAAAGACAGCCTCTTCAATAAGCGGTGCTGGGAAAATTGGACAGCAACATGTCAAGAGTGAAATTAGAACACTTCCTAACACCATACACAAAAATAAACTCCAAATGGATTAAAGACCTACATGTAAGGCCAGACACTATAAAACTCCTAGAGGAAAACATAGGAAGAACACTCTATGACATACATCAAAGCAAGATCCTTTTGGATCCACCTGCTGGAAGAATGGAAATAAAATCAAGAATAAACAAATGGGGCCTAACGAAACAAAAGCTTTTGCACAGCGAAAGAAACCATAAACAAGACAAGAAGACAACCCTCAGAATAGGAGAAAATACTTGCCAACAAAGCAATGGACAAAGGATTAATCTCCAAAATATACAAGCAGCTCATGCAGCTTAATACCAAAAATGCAAATAACTCAATCCACAAATGGGCAGAACACCTAAATAGACATTTCTCCAAAGAAGACATACAGATGGCCAACAAACACATGGAAAGATGCTCAACATCACTAATCATCAGAGAAATGCAAGTCAAAGCCACAATGAGGTATCACCTCACACTGGTCAGAATGGCCATTATCACAAAATCTGGAAACAACAAATGTTGGAGAGGGTGTGAAGAAAAGGGAACTCTCCTGCACTGTTGGTGTGAATGTAAGTTGGTACAGCCACTATGGAAAACAGTTCGGAGGTTCCTTAAAAAGCTAAAAATAGAACTACCATATGATCCAGTAATCCCACTCGTGGGCATATACCCAGAGAAAACCATAATCCAAAAAGAAACATGTACCTTAATGTTTATTATAGCACCATTTACAATAGGCAGGACATGGAAGCAACCTAAATGCCCATCAACAAATAAATGTATAAAGAAGATGTGGCATATATATATAATGGAATATTACTCAGTTATAAAAAGGAATGAAATGGAGCTATATGTAATGAGGTGTATAGACCTAGAGACTGTCATACAGAGTGAAGTAAGCCAGAAAGAGAACAAATATTGTAGGCTAACTCATATATATGGAATCTTAAAAAAAAATAATAATAATGGTACTGATGAACCCAGTGACAGGACAAGAATAAAGATACAGATGCAGAGAATGGACTGGAGGACACCAGGTTGGGGGCGAGGGGGGCGAAGGGGAAGCTGGGATGAAGTGAGAGAGTAGCATAGACATATATATACTACCAACTGTAAAATAGATAGCCAGTGGGAAGTTGCTGTATAACAAAGGGAAATCAACTCGATGATGGGTGATGCCTTAGAGGGCTGGGATGGGGAGGGTGGGGGGAGTCACAGCAGGGAGGGAATATGGGGATATGTGTATAAATACAGCTGATTGACTTTGGTGTACCTCAAAAAAATAAATAAAATCAAAGCAAAAAAAAGTAATTACTGATAAGTAAAAAATAAAAAATAAATAAATAAATAAAATGATATTGTAATTTTTCCTAAATGGAAGTCATGGGTCTCTGCAACCAATCTACAATATGGCATGCAAATGTGTATTTGTTCTTAGCCTAAATCTTGAGGATTAATGTTTATAGAATTATTTGGAGTTGAGATCTTCAACATTCTCACCCACCGCTTCCCCATCTACATTTTTCTTATCCAAATCCAATTGTTTTTGGAAGTATTTACATGATTTAAAACCAAGCACTAGTATTATTCCCTATCTTAGAAGTATAAAGGAGAAAATACACATAAAATATTTTTATTTGCTGCAGATTAAATTAGAGGAGGATTTATGTGGGGCTTTAATACATATAATAAGTATAAAATAGAATTATGAGCAAAATTGTGGCTCTGATTCATCCTTAAAATAATCAGGAAATGGATGCCATCTGTTTTAGTCAGAATTTTAATGATAATAAGTCTACTTAAAACATCCACTACAGTAAATAAAATAAAAAATGTGGGTCAATATGTGGATTATATATTTAAACCTTTCTTTTTTTCATGTTCTAAAGTAGCATAGCATAAAGTCTTTGAGCTTAAGAAACTTTTTTAAAAAGTAAAGTATAGTTGATTTACAATATTGTGTTAGTTTCAGGTGTACAGCATAGTGATTCAGGATTTTTGCAGATTATATTCCACTATAGGTTATTACAAGATATTGCGTTTAACTCTATGCTATACAGTAAATCTTTGTTGCTTATCTGTTTTATGTACAGTAGTTTGTATGTTAGTCCCATGCCCTAATTTGTCCCTCCCTCTGCCTCTGATAGCCGTTTTGTCTGTGTCTGTTTCTGTTTTGTATATATATTCATATTCTTTAGATTCCACATAAGCTTAAGAAACTTTTAATGTACATATTTTCTCGGCATCCCCTTACCTCCAATACTCTGATGGACAGGTAAGTATCTCCTACGTGAGATCCATGTACTGAGGAATTAGAACCTGTTTTTTATTGGCTTTTGGAGCTAGTACTCAATAGCACCATCTACTGTTAACATAGTAAAATTTAATAATAGTGGAAAGAATAATAGACTCTCACATTGTCACACTGGAATGAATACAAGAAATCTTCTAGTCCTAACTTCATAAGCTTACAGATAAAGAATGTGAGGGTCGGAAAAGACAGGTAATTTGTTAAAAGTCACAGATTTCTTGCTAAAACTATACTGCAAGCTATTGTAAGCTAAAATTTCTGAAGGTGTTTTCAAAGCCAGGAAACACATGGAAAAGCAATTTATCCCAGTGATCAACTCTCTAGGGTTAAGAACTGAGCTGCTTCTGCTCCAGTGCTATCTTTGGGCAAGTTAATTAACTGTCCTGTCCTTCAGGCACTACATCTGAAAACTGGCAGTACATGTGCTTCTCAGGGTTTGTGTGAGAAGCAGTAGTAGACAATATACGTAAAGTGCCTTGCTTCATACACAGTGATCAATAACAGTGATATTATTTGTATTCACAAGTGGTGGAGCTACTTTTGAATCCAGATGTCTTTGACTTCAGTGTCTGTGTTCTTGACCACACCAGATCAGAAGAGATGGCAGTATCATACATGCAAAATAAAACAATCCATGAACGTTTGATCACACAGTATTTCAAAATATAAGCCTATTGGCATAGCATACCTTTAATGGGATTCTTTGATTTTGGGGAGAGTAGGAAGCTGGGTCTCATCTTCACTACTTGGAAAAGAGGTCCTCGGTTGCTTGTGTTATTATTATTTTGTCCAGCAAGCTTCCCCTCTTTTATTGATAGACCCTGTCCTCTTGGCCTTGAGGGCAGGCACATGGCCACGGCCTGGCCAACCATAGCACTTCATGTTTCCTGGATCAGAGTAAATGGTTCAGAGGACAAGTGATGTAAAAAGGGTCAATGTCCAGAGGAGTCAGAGAAATGAGAGACGTATGGTATCTTAGACCTCAGGCAAATATTGATACATTGTTCAGGGTAATTCATTGCTAATAAAGTTGGTTGGAGACCCTTGACTGTCATTCCATGTTCATTCTCCCCTTCATTTAGCAACAGAACCCTCCATCCTACAGTTTCCAGTCTCCTCTGGAGACACTGGGGCCAATGGTATGTGAGTAGAATTGTTGAATGCCATTTCTGCAATCTGATCTGAAACCACTGGTCATGTAATTTTCCATTCTCTTTTCCCCATTCCTGTAGGCCTAAAAGCAAATGTGGCAGTGACTTAGCTTTAATCTTTAGGGGAAGAAAATACCTTAGAAGATGAACATGTTAGCTAGTTTAGGATAGACTAGGAAAGAAGTAGATTTTTACAGTGCAGCCACTCACTGGAAACAGTATGTGCATGTGGTGTTAGATTGTAAAAATGCGTAAGACAAAAATCCATTTAGGCTTAGCCATAAAAAGGAATGATATACTGATTCATGTTACGATATGCATGAACCTTGAACATTATGCTAAGTGAAAGAAATCAGACACAGGTGGCCGTATATTATATGATTCCATTTACATGAAATGTCCAGAGTAGGTAAATCCATAGGGACAGAAAGTAGAAGAGTGATTTCCAGGCGCTAGAGGGGGTGTTGGGGTGGAGAGTGACTGCTAGTGGGCACCAGGCTTCTTTTTGGGGTGATAAAAATGTTCTGGAATTAGCAGTAATGATTGTGCAACTTTCTGAATACAGTAAAAACCACTGAACTGTACACTTTAAAGGAGTGAATTTTATGGTATGTGAATTATATCTCCCAAAATCCATTTAGGCTAAATTACCTTTGAAAGTCCTTCTCACAGAGCCTAATATAGCTAGTTTTACCTTCGGTGTAAAAAATAAATTGCCTCTTTAACTTTTATTTTGAAATGAGTACTAAATTAAGTAGTATGCTTGCACTGAGGAGCCCTGTTACCAAAAAATATATCTTACAACTTGAGTCACACTCAGTTGTATGAGATTCTCACATTATAAAGCGTCTAAGGGATATATTAGAGGTAATCAAAAGGGAATATGTATACCCCTGGGGATAAAAGAAGACGTTCCAAGAAGTCCTCAGGCACAGATAGTTTTAAGGAAGTTAATTTCCAGATCCTCAGCTTTCACGTGCTATCTTTTCAATCCATCAATTCACAGATTGATCTGTGGCTGTTATGTCGTCATGTCCTATTGTCCTTTCCTGCCTCCCATTTTTCAATTTATAGGAGAAAGGCATACTCACCTGTCATAAATTCTTACCACGGTAGAAACTTCAGGGTGCCAAACAATCCGACAATCTGAGATACTCTTGTTTGGGGGCGTTGTTTAAATCAACGACCATAAAGCCACGACAGGGCGTTGCATTTTTCCTTGTCTTATATTTTTGGCACGTAATTCAGGAGTCCAATCAGTTGAATAATTATAGTAAAATTCCTTTCATTCACTTCTACATAGAGGAAAAAAACCTATTAAAATGAAAGCTAGGAATAGACGTTCCGGCCTCCATTCGGTACATAATTACTGGGTTCCCCAAAACTTCCATCCCTATAAAGTAAATACTCTAGCAGTGTAAAAAGCAAGCGGCTGCGGATGAACGGGTCGGATGTTTCCCTGAGACCAACAAAAACGCAGTAGTTTCTCTCACGCTCGGCTTAACTGCAGCGCCCACAGCGGCACACATTTCTGCTCACTGGGTGAGTCCACATGCGTGGCAGGCCTTTCCACGGATTAAAAGCATGGTTGTGTTTAAACGATACGTGGCCTGTTGCGGCCGAGGCCAGCGAACCCGCAGCGCGCTCTCTTCGCGGAGCAGGTGCCCCGAGTCGCTCCAGTAGGAGCGTGGGAAAGGCGGGGCGGGCGGGCAGGAAGCAGCGCGAACAGCCACATGGTTTGCCCACCGTTGCCAGGGAGGGCCGAGTCGCCGTGGAAGGCGAACGGGCGCCTCCACCACTGTGACAGCACCAGCGTCAGCCTACCGACTGCCCCGTCACACCTCGCTGATCTTTGCCAAGTACCTGCGCGAGCACCTGGCCCAATCCCGCGTCTCCGTGCCTGGCTCCGCCCACCGCGTTCGTAGCCCCGCCTCAGCCCCGCCCAGTAGGGGGCCCACCCGTCGCACTTCCGGCGCCAGCCTCGGACCGGCCTCGGTCGCTTTTTACTTCCCTCTCCCCGGCTCTCTTCCCCCACCCCTATCGCCTTGAACACTGTCACGTGAGGGACGAGCGCGGGGGCTGCCGGGATAAGTACGCCGGTGGGTCAGGGTTCGGCCTCAATATGGCGGTTCCTGTGGGGCAGTGACCGAGGCTTTGCCGTCGGGAGGATTAACTGGCGATTGTCGGCGTCTCCACTTATCAGGGTGGAATGCAAGGACGCCGGGGCGAGCGCTGAGGAGCGGCGGTGACGGGGAGGGGTCGGTGGCGGGTGCCCCGGGAGCCGAGGCGGCGGCGTTGGTTCCTTCTATTGGTCTCAAGGCTTCAGCGCCGGGCCCCGCCCGGCCGGGCCAGGCCGGCGGGCGGCGGCAGTAGCTGCTGCAGCCGCAGGATCAGCCTCTGAGAGTGGGCCGGAGGGCGGGCGCCGCCGCTGCCTCTGCCGCGGTGATGGCCCAGTGTGTACAATCAGTGCAGGAGCTCATCCCGGATTCCTTCGTCCCCTGTGTCGCCGCGCTGTGTAGCGACGAAGCCGAGCGGCTCACTCGTCTCAATCACCTTAGCTTCGCGGAGTTGCTTAAGCCCTTCTCTCGCCTCACTTCTGAGGGTATGTGGTCTCCCCTTTTCGCTGAGCTCCCGCATAGCCGGGGCCGGGAGAGGGAAGTTGGGGGCGGGCAGGGAAGAGAAGGGCGGTGTTTACATCCTGGAGCCGGTGGAGTGGCGTCGGGCTGGGGCCCCGCGGTGTCTCCCGTGGCCGCAGGAGGAGGGGCCACGAGAGAGGTGGTCAAGACAGCGTGGTCCTAATCTCCAGGTTTTCTGGGCACTTCCCCGAAAAGCCAGATTGTTAGGTAATTAAAGAAAAACGTGAGCCCCAGAGAAGGGCACTGAGACTGTTCTCGGCGGCCACAGGGAGGGAATTAGGAAGTTGCAAGGCAGATCAGGGTAAGAAGATGCTGCCTGTTAGACCGATGTCTTAGTAAAGAAGAAGAACCATCTTCCTCTGGGAGTTAAACCGGGCTTTCAAAGTTGTCTTTGAGTATTCTTTAGCAGTGAGGTGCATCCCTTTCAAGACTTCACTTTATTTTTTTCTTTTGAAAATTCAGACATTTCCTTAGCTATCCAGTATTTTACTTAATCTCTCAAGAAAATAAGTATTATGAAAGGAACGAAGCTTGCAACAGCCTTTTTTTGCCTGATGAACGAGGAAGTAAGGACAAGTTGTAGTTAATTTAATCGAGATGGAGTTATCTAGATTTATAGGGATGGAAAGACCCTGAAATTTGTTTTTTTCCTCAGATAAAACTTGAATCAACGGGAAAAATGTCTTTTATTGAAGAGCTGCCTGTTTTCTCCAGCTTTAGATTCTTCATTAGGGAAGAGTGAGCATAATAATAGTCAATGTGGTTTAACCAATGTCTTTACCTGTGCTCTGCAAACAGAACATAGCAAAGTATAGGTAAAGTTGTTAAGAACTTTAAAATAAAAAGGTTCTATAATAAAGCTGTGTCAAGCCAACGACCGTGACGTTTACTTGGTTATGACTTCTCCACACAAAAAAATGCTGTGCCATAAATTTATTTATTTACGTGCCACACGTGTGTATTCTTTGGGAGAATACCTCGTTATAAATTCACTTTCGGATTTAAAGGGGAGAGGGAGGAATCCAAAAAAACAAATTTTGGGAACTCTTGGATTTTCTTTAGCCTGTACCTTAGCCATCTATCTCCTCTCCTCCACTATTGTACTCAGTCAACAAAAACAACCAAGTGCCCTACATGTTAAATTCTAAAACAGGTGAGCGTGCTTGGCTTTGATCTTTGTGCTCTTTCCTGCTTTGTTAATAAAGAATAATAATGCAAACACCGATACCTACCTATGTAGCGTTTCTCTTTTAGTTCTCCTTGAGTCCTATGGGTAGATACTGTTAACACCATTTTAAATTTGAGGACCTTGTGGCATAGAGATGTTAACTTGTACAGTCCTACAGGTGGGAAGGATTTAAAAACAGGCAATGTGACTCAAGACAGGGTGTTGTTAATCAAGTCATCTTATCTCCTGGCAGTATTTAGACTCACTTATGCACACAAGGGAGCAGTGCTGTCCAATAGTAACATAATATGAGTCACGTGTGCAAGTTATTTAGTAGTCACATTTAAAGAAGGTCAAAAGAAATGGGTGAAAGTAGTTTAGTAATATCTTAACCGAATATTTCTAAAATGTTGCCATTTCAATATGTAATAAATGTAAAAAAATCTTGAGATATTTTGTATTCTTTTTGTTATTGCTAAGTCTTTGAAACTTGTGCATTTTACATATATTACATCTGAGTTTGGACTAGATATGTTTCAAGTGCTCAGTAGAAATGTGGCTGGTGCCTCCTGTATTGGAGAGCGCAGCGAATAGAGGCTGAAATCAGTACTCTGCTTTCCTTGTGTAGACTGCAAAAGATTTAGGGAGGGAATATAATGAGTTGGACTTTAATAGGTAGACAGTCGGTGGAAAAGAAGAGGGTGGCATTCCCTGTTGAGGACAGAGATGAGGTTAGAATGGTATGGGCAAAGGTATAAATGATGATTAAATGGTTGCGGAACAGTGGGAAAACTCCCTATTGAGTACAGGATAGTAAGGGAAAATGCCTACATAAGGAAGGCTCTTGAATTCTAGGAAAGGAATTTTCGATTTCATATCTAATGGTAAATGTGTGGTAGTCATAGATTTCTTGAGCCAAGGGTATGGAGTCTTGGGGGAATTGTGTGGTTTATAAGCAATTGAGGTTTCTTTTTAATACAGTAAAGTTTTGTGTGCTACATAAAAACAAAAGATATCATTATTCAAAATGCATTCCGTGGAATACCGGTTGTATTATATGTTTCCTGAGAAAATTTTGTGGTCAAAACATGTTTGGGAGAATTAGTGTCATTTAGCATATGAAGAGCTCTGGGAATACCTGCTGTAAAGAGACCTTATAAAAACTTAATCCAGTATTTCCCAAATTTATTTGAACAGCGAGTTGACTTTTCGAACAACTGTCTTGAGCAACCAGTAATCCATGGGCTGTACGTACTGGGGAATGTTGCTTCATAGTACAGTATTCAAGAAACTATGTATAGTAGTCTATAAAAGTAAAGGTAGAGCTGAATTTCACCCTGAAATTGAGATGTTATATGATATATAAAGTCACCTTTTGTGCCATTATAGTCTTAATGAAGCCTTAATATAATTGTTTAATTCTGAAGCTTTTGGATTTTTCGTGTGTGATTTAAGAGCGTTTCTCAATTATTCTTAGCTCTTGCCTTTCTCTTTACTAAGTTGGTTTTGTGCTACTCCGTTGTATTATCTATTGTTGTGTAACAAATTACCCCAAAACGTAGCACCTTAAAACAAAAGCATTTGTTATCTCTCAGTTTCTGAGGAATCCGGGAGTGGCTTAGCTGGATGGTTCTCTCTTGAGGTTGCAGAGGAGCTGTCAGCAGGGGCTGTGGTCACCTAGGGCTGGAAGATCCGCTTCCAAGCTCACTCATGTGGTTGTTGGCAAGTCTCACTTCCTCACTGGATGTGGGCCTCTCCATAGGTTCCCTGAGTGTCCACATGCCATGGCAATTAGCTTCTCCTGGAGGGAGTGATCAGAGAGAGAACCCAAGATGGAAGCCGTATTCTTTTATAACCTTATCTCAGAAGTAGTATAGCATTGTTTTGGCTGTGTTCCTTTGGTCACACATACCAATCCTGGGCTGTGGGAGGGGACTACACAAGAGTATATACCAGGAAATACCGGGATTGTCAGGTGCCATTTCAGAGGCTGGCTGCTACACATAGTAACCCATTTCTGGATTAGTAATATGATTACCCAATAACTAGTAACCTAATAACTGATTAACCCATTCTGAATATAGGGCATGACTAGAATAACCTTTTTGTGTTAACACTTAAAGATACTAGAATCAATTTAAAATTTTGAAAGCGGTTTAATACACACATGGCCACTTATGTTATTTGACAATTATGGAGCAGCTTCAAGGAAACTACTTGTATAATATGTTCTAAAAATTTCAGAATGTAGCATGGTATTTTCATGTTTTTTGGTTTCTTTGTTTCATAGACCAGCTGGGAAGTTTAATTAGGGAAAGAGGCATGTGTATGTTTATTTAAATAATTTAGAAAACAATTACAGACAAATGCAGAGAATAAAAGGAACATCCAGGTCCCCACTACCTAGAGCTTGTCATGTTTGCTTTGGATAAATCTTGTCATGTTTGCTTTGGATCTTTTTCTTTCCTTTAAAAAGAAACATTATAGATAAAGTTGAGTTCACCTTTTTACCCCTTCTTAGTCCCATTTCTTTCCTTCCTTCATCATAGGTAATCATTATAATGGAATTTGTGTGTATACTTTCTGTACGTATATTTAGTTTTACAACACAAGTGCACATATTCAGGCTACATGTAGTATTTTAAAAAGATTTTTGTCTTATGTTTTTTAATTAAAAATTTAGAAGTCGACAGAACACACAGGAAATTTAGGAAGACAGTTTTTGACGGATGGTAACTTTATTTAAAACATAAGCGGGCCTTACATAAAGCATTTTCCATTGGGGAGAAAAATGTCATTCTTTTAATGGGTAGGTACCCAAAGTCAGTTTTCCAAAAATTGCCTTGTATTTGTACATGATAATCCATGATGTACTTGAAATAGAGTATTTTGTACATGCTGCCTCCATCTTAACTGTACAGTCATGTGTCAGGCCTGTGCTGAGTCTTTACACTTACTATGTCTTCTAACAATATCTCAACTAAATCCTTAAAATAACCCTGTGAAGTAGGTTATTTTCTCCATATGTTATAGATGAAGAAATTGAAGCATGGAAAATTTTAAAAGTTGTTTAGGATAACCCAGTTAATCAGTGGTGGGTTGGAATTTCAAATAAAGCCTGACTCCAAAAGTTGGGTCCTTAGTCAGTACAATGGACTGCTTCTAATACTACCATGGAAACTGATCATCTTGCCTGATTATATTTATAAGAAAAAATATGCTCACGTTTGCTACTGTGCACTGTGGACACTGTCTTGCTGCAGTCATAGCCTGAGAACCTGTTCCCTGGCCTTGAAGTTCTGAACCACTGGTTATAAATCCCATAGATGGAGAGGACTGTAACAGAGAGGAGGCAAGAGGTATTGGGTTAGGAGGAGGAATCTGGGCATTGGTTGGTTTTTTTTTCTTTCTTTCTATTTAATGGACCTTATTTTTTAGAGCAGTTTTAGTTCACAGCAAGACTGAACAGAAAGTACAGAGACTTCTCATATACCTCCTCTTCCAACACACGCACGGCGCCCCCCCCCCCCCACTATCAACATCCCACACCAGAGCGGGCATTGATTTTTATGGTCGTAGAATAGAGGCTGGGAATGCAGGCATTACTGTTGGGGAAGCAGAGGAAGCCTGCATGCAGCATTTAATTCCCTTTCTTCCCTTTTATAATTTTCAGTGTTGATACACAAACCTCACACTGCCCTGGACCAGCCTTAAAGTGAGGTGAGAATTAGAGATTTGGTATGGATGGTGGTCCCTGGCAACTCCAAATATAAGAGGAAGGAAAGGACCTAGAATAGAGTAGTTGTGAGCAGTAGCATTGCGGGAGAGCCAGGTTAGACTGTCTAGCTAGCCCTTTTGGTATATAACGGAATGTTGTAAGTCAGTTGTATTCTGGAAGACTGTTCCACTTGGAATTTCTGGTTTCCAAATTGAGCATCCTTTGTAAACCATTAACCCAATTTATTATTGTTGTAATAGTTGGGTTGTTATGCTTTGTGTAGAAATAACTTAAAGTATTTTTCTTTTTTCTTTTCTTCTTTTAAGTTCATATGCGAGATCCCAATAATCAGCTTCACGTGATTAAAAACTTGAAGATAGCAGTAAGCAACATTATCACGCAACCACCTCAGCCTGGAGTCATTCGGAAGCTTTTGAATGATGTTGTTTTTGGCAGTCAGCCTGCAGAAGGATTAGTAGCTAATGTGATTACAGCAGGAGATTATGACCTCAACATCAGTGGTATGTAATAACATTTATTATTATTTTTTAAATGACGTTTTCTTTTGTTAGAAAAGGTAATTCTACAACTTGGAAATCATTCAACAGGCACTTAAGTTCTTGCTGAGTGCTAGAGCCTGGGAATACAATGTTGAAAGTCCTTGCTTTTAGGGACGTTACAATCAGGTAAGCGGGCAGCCATTCAAGTAACTATGACTTATGTGATTTCACTTTACTTTTTCATAATGAAAAATATTTTTGTAATTCTAATTGTGAAGTTAATACAAGCTCCATGAAGGCAGGAACTTTGGCTCTTTATTTTATTCCCAGCAACTAAAGTAATGCCTAGATCATATGCATAACAAACATTTCTTGAATGAAAGAACTAACAGTAGATAAAAAACAACTATTCTTTTGTGACATAAGTAATACTATGAATATATAAAAAGCATTAAGTTTATTATATTTTTTATCTTAGTGTTAAGTGGAGGAAATGTTTATAATATATAAATAAATATTTAATCTTAATCTAATTTGAATGGTAAATGTTTTATAATAAGATTGGTAGGTAAAATTATGTAATAATATGTAAAGTGAGTTAGCAGTATTTGGTGTGACTCTTTTCCAGTATGAAAAAGACTTAATGGGAGGACATGGGATAGATTTTTAGAGGGGAAAGATTAAACATACATCAACTGGGAATTCCCTGCCAGTCCAGTGGTTAGGACTCTGTGCTTTTCACTGCAGGGGGGCACAGGTTCAATCTAAGATTCTGTATGCTGCCTGCAGTGTGGCCAAAAAAAAAAAAAAAAAAAAAGTACACCACCTAATTATGATATTTTAGCAGCCTAATAAAATAATCTTCTTAGATCAGTATAATTTATAATCTATTACTTTAACATCTCCTAATTGCATATTTAAAGATTTTCCCAAACATACAAAGAGAACTTAAGTGGTATGTTTTATTTTTTTTTAATTTTTAGATTTTTTTGCTTTGTTTTGTTTTTTTTATAAATTTATTTACTGGCTGTGTTGGGTCTTCATTGCTGCACGTGGGCTTTCTCTAGTTGTGGTGAGGGGGGCTACTCCTTGTTGCAGTGCCGGGCTTCTCATTGTGGTGGCTTCCCTTGCTGCAGAGCACTGGCTCTAGGCGTGTGGGCTTCAGTTGTTGTGGCACGTGGGCTCAATAGTTGTGGCTTGTGGGCTCTAGAGCACAGGCTCAGTAGTTGTGGTGCACGGGCTTAGTTGCTTCGCGGCATGTGGGATCTTCCTGGCCCAGGGATCGAACCCGTGTCCCCTGCACTGGCTGGCAGATTCTTAACCACTGTGCCACCAGGGAAGCCCAAGTGGTATGTTTTAGATCATAAAGTTGGTTGATTGTGCTTGTATAGTTAGAAATATTTATAGATTTCTTTTGTTTAAATGTAATTTTTCTTCTTTTATGTCATTTTAATTCCAGCAAGATAAGTTAACTTGATAAGACTAAATTTAGGAGATTATGGTTATCTTTATAAATCAAAATAATCCATTTTCAGAGTACATATTTTAAGCAGTTCCTGGCATAACATGTTTTCAACATGAGACAAAATGTGCATGTTTCTGGGAGAAACTGATAGGATTTGAACTATTTTTGTCATCAGTGAAAACTTCATGTTGAGGTGTGAAGGACAGTGAATCAAGTGCTGAGTGTCCAGGTGTTTATACTACCATAGCCATTCGTTAATTGAATAACTTGAATAAGTCACTTATTCAGAATCAGTTTTATTTTCTGAAAACAAGTGGATTTGGCTAAATTACTTTTTAAGGCCTCTCCTAGACCTTTAATCCTGTGATTCTGTTTTATAGGGACTTTAACATTTTTATTACTCATGCAACAAATATTTCTTGATTTCTTACTGTATGCTTTGCATTGATATAGAGATGAATAAGATACTATATATAACTTCATATATATAGTCATATATCTCTGTTCAGGAATTATAATACATTCTAATTTATAGTATCTTAAAATCACAATACGTTGTAATAGAGATATGGCATATCCAACATACCAGAGTGCTGAGGGGCATAGAGAGAGGGATTAACTATCATATTTTTTAAAAATTATCTTCTTTATACTGAAAATATTTTCCTAACCTCCAAAGCTCATATATCTTTTACTTTCAAAAAAATTCAGTTTATCAGAATGATATATGCACAGAGACATAATGCTAAAAAGACTTAAGAGGAACAAGCAACAGTTGATCTGCTCTCTGCACCCCTGCCCCACCAGCTCTTTTAGTGGTTTTCTCTGGTATTCATTTTGTGTTTCTAAGTAATATTTTTATATGGCTATCTATGGCTTCATTAAAATTTTTATTTTTTCATTTCTCATTATAATTGATGAAGATTTACACTAATTACTCCCTTTCCTCCATCTCCCTAATGTAGTTTTTATAATTTTTGATTAATACTCACTGTTTACAATACTATGACTAAGTATTCACTTCTTCACTGCTGAGCTGAATGTTAGGCTTTCAGTTCATTTTTTTAAAAAATTTATTTATTTATTTATTTATTTATTGGCTGTGTTGGGTCTTCGTTGGTGCACACGGGCTTTCTCTAGTTACGGTGAGTGGGAGCTACGCTTCTTTGTGGTACGTGGGCTCATTGCCATGGCTTCTCTTGTTGCAGAGCTGGGGCTCTAGGCACGTGGGCTTCAGTAGTTGCGGCACATGGCTCAATAGTTGTGGCTCACGGGCTCTAAAGCGCAGGCTCAATAGTTGTGGCAAATGGGCTTAGTTGCTCCGCGGCGTGTGGGATCTTCCTGGAGCAGGGATCGAACGGGTGTGTCCTGCATTGGCAGGCAGATTCTTAACCACTGCACCACCTAGGAAGCACTTTCAGTTCATTCTTATATAGTGTTTTATTTTTTTCAGGATTTAGTAATTGCCTTTTTAAAAAACAGCTTGCCCAGAGTTTTTTATATTTTTTACTAGTCTCTCAGACTTCCAATAGCCTCTCATTTTCCTCTTGACAGATTAATTGATGAGATAATCCATTTATTAAGATCTCCTGCCTAAAGTTCTCTCATTCTACTCCAGACATTCTCAATGGGGAATGATACCATCTGTCAAAGGGGTGCAAATTTGGTACTCAGGGGGCAAAAAATATTAGATATTACAATGGTTTGTGGCTCTCCAAAGGACCACAGTATGTAAATGAATACACAGTATATCTGAATATCTAGGAGTACTTTTAAGTATTCTTTGGGGAGAAGGAAAATGTCTGAAAAGGCTCATGGGGGGAGACATGAAATAAAAGTTTCAAAACACTGTTCTACTCCATCGTGGTCTGGTTGCTTTCCAAGGCCTGCTCCACGACTGCCATCCTGGACATTTCCTTCCCTTCTCTGTAGCCTCTCATTCATGTCTTTTTTGGGTGTATTTTGTTGATTTGGTGAAGGACATCTCCAGTAGCTTCCTGAGAAAAGTTGTTGGGAAGGTAATATTTTTGAGGAATGAATGTCTGAAGATGTTCTTATCTTTTATACTTGATTAATAATTTGGTTATATACTATTAGTTAGAAATCATTTCCCTCAGAATTGTTCCACTTTCTGCCAGCTTCTTGTATTGTTTGAAAGAAGCTGGATGCCATTACAGTACATATCCCCCCATTTTCCTACAACCTTTAGAAGCTTTTACAAGTTCTTTTTCTCTGCTATTTTGAAATTTACTCTTGGGCCTGATTTAACTCATTTTTACTCATTGTACTGAGCAGCTCCTTTTGATAACCTGGTCACATACACATCTTTAGTCCTGAGAAATTTTCTTGTGTTATTTCTTTGTTAATGTCTTCCCTGTTTTTTTTTTTCTCTGTTCTTTCTGGAACAACTGTTAATTGGATGTAGAACTTCCTGAATTGCTTTTCTTATATTCTTATCTTTTTTCTAGTATAGTCCATTTCTATCTCTGTCATTTTGTTTTACTTTCTGGTGGATATCCTTGACTTCATCTTTCAACCTTCTATTGAAATTTAAAAGTTCATTGTCTTTTTTTTTTTTAAACTTTCTTTGCTCCTGGATTTCTCTTTTTTTGTACCATGATGTTGCTTCATGTTGTGGTATCTTAACTCCAAGGATATTAATAAATTATTGTTGACTTCTTTTAGTTTTTAAGTTTGCTCCTATTCTGTGGTTTTTCTTTCATTTGTATTATTTTTCAGTTTGTTTCTCTTTTTCATATTGGGAACTTTCCTTAAATGTCTGGTGAATCTTTGGCATTATTTTCTATTTCAAATTGAGGCATTAAAACCCTGATAGGGCATAAAAATAATTTGTCACCATGTGGACTTATATATTGGGTGATGAGGCTATGAATAGGCTTGAGGGTTGCCCAGTTTTTATTATTCATAGGTCTTTTTTTTTTTGACTGCACTGTGTGGTGTGTGGCATCCCAATTCCACGACCAGGGATTGAACCCTCTCCCCCTGCATTGGAAGCTCAGAGTCTTAACCACTGGACCACCAGGAAGTCCCTTATTCACTATGAATTATTTGGGACCATTTACTTATCTCTGGAGAAAGATTCTCAAATCTGGTGTCTGGTTGCCTATGTACTAGGAATTGGCTTATTTATTTTTTATAGTCTCATAAAGTTGTTTGGTATAGATAGTTTATAGGAACAATGTGGTCATGATTTGATTGTGAGAAATTTTATCTAATTATATTACTTTTATTCTCAGGTCTCTGCCAACATCACGCAGAGAAAGATTCAGTGTTATTTGCCTTTAAAAGTGGGTGGAGGCATTAATATAGTTGAACTCCTTAGGCAGATTTTCAAAAAGAATTCCAAATGCTTAGAACAAACTACAGAAGAAAACACGTTTCTTCAGGTTCTTTCCCTGGTACTTAAGGACCCTCCCTTTAGCTTTATTGTTATATTGGTCTTAAAGACTGGGAATGTGATATGATGAAGTACTGAATTTATTTTAATAAAATTCTGTTAGAATAATTCTCCTTGGAGATTTGAGTGGTTTTATCCATTTTAAATAAGATTCTCTGTTTTTCTAGAAATGTGCTTCTAGTTTTTATCAGTAATGTGAGTCATCATACTTTTTACCCATTCTATTTATAAAATGCATGTTAGATATTTACCTCGTAAGCCTAGCTTAACAGTGCCATATTTTTTTCATCAGGTTGGTCAGTTAAAGCTAGTGTTCCTTGTTATAGTAATTGGAAACACACAATGGTGGAATTGAAAGAATCTACATTATATACAGTTATTTTCTGTGGTGGTCTGTTTTCCAGATTGTGCACACTCCACTCCTTGCCTATTATCTTTTTTTCCATTCAGCTACTACTTTTTTTTGTATTTATTTCAATTAACATTTCTAATTTTTCTAAAACGGACATAACATTTCTCTCTCCTATCTTCTATTGCCTATTGTGTTTACTCTTTTTTTTTTTTTTTTTTTTGGCTGTGCTGGGTCCCAGTTGCAGCATGCAGGATCTTTAGTTGTAGCATATGGCATCCAGCTCCCTGACCAGGGATCGAACCCAGGCCCCCCGCGTTGAGAGTGCAGAGTCCCACCCACTGGACCACCAGGGAAGTCCCTACTCTTTTTTTTTTTTTAAAGCATTTAAAAAAAATTTTTTTTTTTTTTAATTTTATTATTTGGCTGTGTTGAGGCACACAGAATCTTCGTTGTGGCATGTGGGATCTTTCATTGTGGTGTGCGGACACAGTTTCCCAGCAACATGTGGGATCTTAGTTCCCCGACCAGAGATTAAACCCTGGTCCAGTGCATTGGAAGGTGGGTTCTTAACCACTGGACCACCAGGGAAGTCCCTATTGTGTTTACTCTTGATTTATAGTATTATATGCTAAATCCAGGCATTGTCCTTGACAAGTATAATTTGGGCAGTACCTCATTTTAATAAGAAGGAAGAACATATTTTTTCTCCCTTTCAGTATGTAGTATACTTTTTCTGATTACCTTTATATTAATTGCTCTCACTCTGTAAGATACCATGAAACTTCAGTGAATAGTCATGTATAAACAGTATTTTAGAAGATTGTTTAAATATTCTTTAATATTCTCCCAAGATTTTTACTTAAAAGGAAAAAGCATAAAGAATCCTTTAAAAAAGTGGCATTGATTTAAAATGCAGGTAGTGCAAAGTAGGAACTTAGTGTTCTTATTTTTCTAGTATCTTGAAATATTTTTCTGTTTTTCATCCTGGGAATTATTTATCAGTTACCCATTACTCTGAACTGTAAGAAAGTGGAAGAATGATGAATTGACCCAGGGTGACACAATAGTGAACAAAATCTACACTGTTATATCATCCTTCAGTTTGAAATTTTGTATTGCCCAAAGTACTACATCTTCTTTCAAGGAAGGTATGAAAGAAGCCTGGAGCCTCTTATCTTTGTAGTCATCATCTTTTTTTTTCTTTTTTTTTCATTGAACACCGTTGAGAGTTGAGAATTTTTAGTCCATATTGGCAAAGAAAAGAAAATTGACAGTGGAACACATGATTTTTCACAGCTATTAGATATATCAGAAGGTGAATGCAGTGACATATAGCATTTTAGACTAACACTGTCCAGTAGAAATATGTGAGCCACTTACGTTATTTTCAGTGTTCTGTAGCTATAATAAAGAATGTAAAAAGAGGAGTAGCCCCTGCTCGCCACAACTAGAAGAAGCCCGCATGCAGCAGCAAAGATCCAATGCAGCCAAAAAATAAATAAAATTAAAAAAAAAAAAGAATGTAAAAAGAGGGAATTCCCTGGCCGTCCAGTGGTTAGGACTCTGTGCTTTCCCTGCTGAGGACCCAGGTTCAATCCCTGGTCAGGGAACTAGATACTGCAAGCCACACAGTGCAGCCAGAAAAAAAAAAATGTAAAAAGCAGGTGAAATTAACTTTAATAATATATTTAACTTTACACACACACACAGTATTATCATTTCAAATGTAATCAATGGAAAATTTTATTCTTTTTGTATTGTCTTTGAAATCTTATGTGTATTTTACACTTGCAGCACACTCAACCAGACAAGCCACATTTCAGGTGCCCAATAGCCACATGTGGCTAGTGGCTACCTACCTTATTGGACTCTGATGGCAATGGTGAAATTGATTATACACAGAAATTCCAGTCTGTGAGTCTTCAGATGACAATATCCAGGACTATTTTTCTTAAACTCAAGCATTGACGAGTGAGCAGTGTGTTTCTAAGAACAAAAAGAAGATATAGTATTTTCATCCTAATACCAGTTTAGCAGGAAAGACTTCATACAATATTTTGAGATAATAAGCTAGACCATCCCATTTTGTTAAAGGACATGTGACTGTATTCTTTCATCTTTTATGGTGTTTGTGTGACAGAATTTACTTGGTAAAGTTTGTAAGTGGACAAATGCTGAAGGCAGGTATGTGTATGAAGGTAATTGGAAGGAATAGGTGATGTAGAAATAAATTCCGTTTGCTGTTTAGAGGTCTAAAGAATGGAAACGTTTTGCAGTGATGGAGCAAATTAAATGACCGTTTTCTTTTCAGCAAATGAGCCATCACATTTTTCCAAACTATTGTACCTTGGCTATGCAAGTGCAAGAAGAACCAGAAGTAGTGATAAACTAAAAGTTGTTAGAGATGTATTTGAATCTAGAATCGGTATTTACATGATGGATGGTTTGTGCGTGATAGTTGATGAACAGTTAGTTGCATTCAAAAAGTGTTGCCTAATTGAGGCATATATCTTTAAAACCAGGAATATATGGGATACAATTTGAGTTTGCTTTACTAAAATTTATTTTAAAAGTTTGTTACAGTTTTATTCTTAATTCCGTAGATAATTCTGTAAAAATTAAAAATACAATAAAATATCAAGGGTTAATTAGGTCCAGATAGCAAATACAGTGACTATGTTTCCTGCTGTACTGAGGGTTAAAAGGAATATAGTTTCAAAAAAGGACAGTCTGTTTTAAAAAATCTTCTCCTGTGGTGTATGAGAAATTTAATAATTGGGCATAAGTAATCATGACTGTTATCTCTTTAGAATATTTTGATTTTTGTGGATTTTTCTGAAAACACTTGATTAGAAATAGTCTCTTTAAGGATGGTTCTCAAGGGTGTTGTTAAAATACAAGGTTAGTATTTCTTAGCTCTTCATATTATTTAAGATTATTTGATTTGCACAATGTTCAAATTTTGTATAAGAGTTCTGGTTTTAGTTTGTTGGAACTTTTGTAGTCTAAGATCCTCTGAATTAAACCATATATTCTGATAATCGCTGTGTTAAGTGTCAAGTATTTTTGACCTTGAGACTTTATTGAATTACATAATTATACAACATCTAATTATCTGATTTCTTTCCCTTACCTAGAATATTTCCATTCTGAAATATGTTAAGTTTTGGTACTACTGTTTATCTGAAGTTATAGTCTTAAGTGTCAACATGTGGAATTTGTAGTATTTTTTAGTGCTTTTTTGTTTAGTTTGAATGGTGATTTTCTGGTACCTTCAACTTTTGTGAATGATTAGAAAGGGAAAACGTGTGATTTACAAGTGATGTTTATGTTTAGGGTAGCCAGTCTTTTTCACTTGCAGATTTGGGGTTACTAATGATAGTATTTGGTTTCCGTAGAAAGAGGACCAGCTCACTGCTGGCAGCCCTTGTTAGATATGTATTGGAACCCTAATAACTCTGTATCCCAAGTTACTGGCACTAAGAAGCGAACACGGAATAAATGGTGAGACAGAGAGGGCTGCATTTTGTGAGTGTGAGTGGAGGATATAGAGCATTATGGGTCTTTTTGCAGCTCTTAAGCTGCCTTCCTTACCCTTCTTACCAAGGGAAAAGTACATTCTGCATAGAGAAACTTGAACTGGTAGAATAACATGATTGCTGTTTCAATTCCAAAGAAAGAACATGTAGAGATGGAAAGAGTATGAGCAAAATACTGATTTCATCCCAAAATAAGTATAAGAGAATTTTTAAGGGGAGAGAATTGTCACTGAATGTTAGCCTATTGTTAACATTTTTTAAAAAATCAGTTTTTTGTTCTACTTTCTTCACTTGAAAAAGCAAAAACAGAAGGATACCGTAGATTTATTGGCATGTGAGAAAAATGAAGGAGGACTTCTCAAGTAGTCTTTCAAGGAAACATGTGGCTGAAGGAAAAACTTACCTTATCAATGTGAATGTAACCTACCTGAAGGGTAAAACCTACTTCTGCCATACATATTTAGAAAATTTTCCTTTGCTCCTTATATTCTTTGTTGAGTACCCAGTGTTTTCTTGAACCAGTATTTAGAAAGTATTATTTAAATTTAAGAACTCCTACATGTGTGTACTTGCTTTTTTTGTTTTTGATTTAATTTTTAGTTATGTAGACGTTTATATTGTTCCAAAGTCAAAGCAAGGTACATTCACAGAGGTCTAGCTTCTGTTCAGGCCCTTCCCCTTTCTCATCTCTTCTTTCTTCTTTCTCTTACATATAGTGGCATTTGTTGGATTTATCCTTCCGTTATTTCTCTTTGACAAAATAAGCTAATACACGTGTGGCTCTCTGTATCTTCTTCACTTTCACAAAAATGCATACTTTTCTGCTGTTGCCTTTTTTCACTTAATATATCCTGGGAGCACCTCATGGTAATATATAGAGATTTTCTTCTTTCTTAAAACTACATACTGCATCCATTTAATGTCCCCTCCTGAGGGACACGTGGGTTTTTATTCCAGATAGTGTTACAGTGAATAGCTGCTTTGGAAGACCTAATTTGTTTATTCAGAACTCCTCAACCCACTGTGAAACAACCCCCCTTTCATATGTCTACAACTTACCTGTTATTTGTTAAATTTAAGCATCACTGAAGCAACAAAGTAAATAGAAAAATAATCAAGTTAATAAAGTCATTTCCCCCATCTGTGGAGATTCCTTCTTATTTAACCAAAATTTTCATTGTCTTTTATATTTTCCGCTCTTGTCATTGGTACTAAATGAAAATAAATACTAATTTTCAAGATAGAGACTAATTTTTACTGATTTGGGGGGAAGATATGGTTGGTAAGTAAGAAACTGTTGGTAAGAAAATTGGTTTCCTGTTGTAACAGACTAGTCTTTGTCATTTATTCTCCAATTTTTGCCACTTTTCATATATATCGTACTATTTCTGGGAATGTTTTCTCTCTTCAATAGCAATGAACATGAGATTTTTGTAACAGCCCTCCTAAACAATATGTGGGTTACTCTCATAAGGTATTTCTTGAAATTAAAGTTTTTCATATATTTGGCACCAGGTTGGATAAAGATAAATAGCTTTTTTCTTCAACTTTCCAAGTCGTTTAATGTAGTATTATAATGTAAACAGAAAATATACTTGCTGTGTTTTCAGTGATTCTAAGAATAGGACAAAAAGTACATAAGGTTTTGTAATCAGCGTAAGTAAATAGGAATGGAGTATCCTTTTAGTAAAACTGTGATTTAGATAATCTTCTTAAACCTAATGAAATGACTAAGTTTAAATTCAAATTTTTAACAAGTTAGAATAGTTGTAATATAAATGCTTAGCATGGAGCAACAGAGAGTTGACATTTTAAGAATCACATCATATACATGTATATAAAAAGTGAAAATACACATCTTTGTATTTGATTATAAGGTAAGGATGCTTTGAAATTCCATTTGAAGAGGTTTAGTTGCTGTCATACTCAAGTAATCAAATTATGAAGTAGGGTTTGTCAGCCTCACCACTATTGACATTTTGAACAAATAATTCTTTGCTGGGGGGTGGGGGTGGTAGTGCTGCCTTGTTCTCCTTGTTGTAGGATGTACTGCATCATTCCAACATCCCTGACCTGTTTCCCTAGATTCCAGTAGCACCCACTCCCCATTCCTAGTTGTGACAATTCAATCTCCAGACATTGCCAAGTGTTTCCTGGGAGTCACGCTCATTCTTGGTTGAGAATCATTGTTCAGAAATAATACCATTTATGAAAAAGAGCTACTTATGAAAACATGACTAGTGGCAGGGATACAAAACTTTAGTTCTAAAATCTGGTTGTTCATGTAGGTAAATTGAAAGCCTTAATAAGTAAGCTGTGGGATCATTGTTAGGTTTGGAAATAGGTCAGTTTTATTTTTGCGAATGTATGTACTGCCATGTATGAATATATTTGTGTGTATGGCTTATACTCATATATCACGTGTTTAAAGCACGAGTGAAAAATGCTTGTTTATTGTTAGAAGTGATGTTTCATACCTTTTAGGAATATGGACTTTAAATATTGTAAACTGATTTTGAAATGTTGTAAACTGATTCTACTGAGGAATTTTAACTTTTATTTATTGTTAATTTTAGCTACTACTCCATGGTTTGAGTCTTACAGAGAGAGCTTTCTTCAGTCGATGCCAGCATCAGATCATGAATTTCTGAACCACTATTTAGCATGTATCCTTTGAGTTTTATGTTCTCTTAAAATCAAATATTTTGGAAGTTATTAATCTCAGAAAGAGTTACATGAAGGCAGAATTGTTGAGAGGATATAGAGATAGAGAAATTATTTTTTATTGATGATGCCTCAAGTTTTATTGTTGTCTTTGTTAAGTGCCATCCTAGATACAAGACTGGTGTAACTAATTTTTGATTAAAAAATAAGAATACTAAGGGTTTGCTTATTTTTCTTTATCACCCAACTTGAATATTTCACGCTTAGTGCTTGTAAGCTATTTTAGAAAGAAAAAATGTAAACTGTCAGTGTTAACTGCTTTTGCTGATTGCCTCAAAATTAATTGCTTATGCAAAAGCTCATATTTGAAAACAGTTTTCCAGTTTTTTAGTAACCTGTTTTACAGCTGTTAACCTCCTTTGACAGTTATGACTTTCATTTTCTTAATGTGGTTACAGAGAAAAGTTGAGATGAAATAGGGTATGAAATTGCAGTGAGATGGAATGGAGAGGAGCAAGATTCAGCAGAATTTTTCATTATGTTGATAGTTGCACAATTTTCATATTGTTCATTTTCTTAGATTTCTTTATTGTATATATAAATGATCTAAAAAATTGCCAATGAAATATCTTTAATATTTAGAACCTTGAATTAGAAGTGTTGAATAAATTATTTTATGCTTGCAGGAAAACCTGTAAAATCAGATTTTTTTTTTTAGCTCAGAAAATATCTCCATAAAGTTTATTTTAATAGGATAGTATTTATTATTAAGCGATAAGTGACTGCCTTAATGTGATTTACAAGGTATGTTGGTGGCATCGTCTAGTGAAGCTGAACCTGTGGAACAGTTTTCAAAATTGTCACAAGAACAGCATCGAATTCAGCACAACAATGACTATTCCTACCCCAAGTGGTTTATACCAAATACACTTAAATATTATGTACTTTTACATGATGTAAGTGCAGGAGATGAACAAAGGTAAGTTTTATTTTTTTAATTGTAAATTATTTCCTGTTAAGTGAGTTAACATTAATTTGGACATGGATGAAGTTTTTGATATATTTTTCATCCAAGGAAGTAAAAATTTATTAATAAAACATTTAACTATCTCTTATTTGGAGTTAATTCAACAGCTGCATCATTTTATGTTAGATTTCATGTCATTCCCAAACTTTTCTTTCAGTGTATATCTGTTATAATAATCTATGTTCACAAATGCTTGCCATTTTATACCTTTGGTCTTAGCTGTCATTTCTTACTTTGTATTTGTAATATTATTTCTCATTTTTTTCTCTTTTCTCTTTCCCAGTTTTCCTCTAACTTTTCACTTCCTGACTTATAGGCACTTCTTTTTTCACTCTTCACTTTCTCATCACTATATTTTTAGCCTTGATGTTTTTCACAGTCTCAAAAAACATCCAGACACTTCTTTCTTATTTTACCTTTAATGTTCGTTATTAGTGATTTGTCATAGTCCTTTTATCTTTGGGATAAGAGAATAGCTTACCTTTAAAGACAAGTTCTTGAAAAATAAGATAATATTAAAACAGTTTTACTTTTGTGGCTTTGCAGTTCATTTTGACTTTTGGTTCAAGAGGTGGGTCAAATGAATCTTTTCTTTCAAACTATTATTCTGATATCTCAGTGCTATTTAGGAAATGCAAATAAATAATTTTTTCTTGCCTTTGTTCTGAGCACAAACCATCATTTTAAAATAACTTTTCCTCTGATGGTTACTAATCTTTAGGATTTTTTTGACATCATGAACAACCTATAGCCTATTGGATAAAGTGTACTATGTAAATAGAAATAATTTGAACTGGCTATTATAATTAGTTTCTATAATCTGAATATGGTAAATACCTTCCATATTGAATGGTTATAACTAGGATATTTAAGTGGTAATTACATTATTAAATCAGTGGTTCTTATGCTTAGCAGTGTCATTGGTAAAGCAAGTAGAAGTTTAGTTTATGTTCTTGAGTGTACATACATACACATATACGTATATCTGTGTTTACAAATTTATAACTATTTTACTTATCCAGCCTTCATTTTATAGTGTATAGTATGCTTTAATTGTTTGTTGGCTTGTTATTTGTATAGTATTAGTGTCTGCATTTGAATATGATATGGGATTATGCACATGTTTTTTCGCACCAGATGACTGATTGGTTAAAAAAAAAAAAAGCCTATTTAAATTAGGTTAGCTCTATGTACCAAAATTTCATTTTTTCATCAGAATGTACTGTTTGATTCTTAGGCTGACTTATCATTTGAATTATCTCCCACCAACTAGCAAGTCTAGTTATCAAAACATCAGAAAATCAAATGCTTTTTGTTGCATCTGAGATTAGCTCATGGATCTAGCTATTATAAATTTTGCAAGAAAAAGGGTGGATTTTTATATAATAAATATTTTGGCTGCTTTTCTTGCATTCTCTTTTTTCTTCCTCTGAACTGTGTCCCTTTGGAGACAGCTAAGGGAAGGGTAAACTGTAGCAGGGAGAGATGATTTTTGGGGGGAGGAGGGTGCTACACTTTTCTGTTTTAGCACTTCCATTTTTTGATAAACATCTCTTTTCTAAGACAGAATTTCCCAAAGTTGTATTTCCTGAAGACTAGTATACATAGTTGAAAGAGTTTCTGATCTATAAGTTTTAAGCCACTCTTTGGAATTTCACAGTACACAGCAAATGAAAGACACTGAGGTGGTCTGCTGCAAAGAAACTGGTTGGCTTGCTTACTGTGGTTCCCCAAACTAGTTTGACCACCAAAACTTTCTCTTTGAATAACATAAGAGTGTCTTGCAAAATTTTATTCCATGAGGCATACTTTGGTAACTGTGCTTTAAGGTGATAACCAAGCCAGCTAAATTTCAGTTAGGATCATGAACTTTGTTTTAGCTTTTTAAATTATTCTACCTCTAACTTTTTGTTCTGTCTTTTTTGGGAACTATTTTTTCATGGTTTTTGTGTTTGTTTAATATCTATTATTACCTGAGATCTGCTCCCTGTTGGCTACAAACTTTTCCATTTTTTATTTTAGAGCTGAATCAATTTATGAAGAAATGAAACAGAAATATGGAACTCAGGGTTGCTATTTACTTAAAATTAATTCTCGAACACCTAATCGAGCATCAGATGAACAGATACCAGATCCTTGGAGTCAGTATCTCCAGAAAAATAGTATTCAAAACCAGGTATATGTAAAAAACAACAATGAAGCAAACCACAAAAGCTGTATTTCAGTTTTATGGCTAATGGTATCACTGTAGAATTACTAATAGTTATTTTGTGGAATCTGGCTAGTTTTGATCCATCTGTATGTGAGATCTTAAGTCAGTGGTTCAAAAGCTGTCTTTAACCAACTGCAGTAATCCCTTATGTGTATACCTTTCAGGTATATAATATCAGTGTTAATTGATTGTTTTCTTAAAAGATGAAACGTGGGGACTTCCCTGAGAGTCCAGTGGTTAAAACTCTGCACTTCCACTGCTGGGGGATGTAGATTTGAGCAGGGAAGCAGCACAGCCAGAAAGAAAAAAAAAAAAAGATGAAAAGTGAATTACACATTAAGACTTGAATTAGACTGACTAAACCTGTAGAGACTAGAATTTTTGGCTTGTACATTTAATGCGTTATGAATGCTTACAGTCAATTCTTTATTATCCACATGCTCTGGGGTTGCCTTCCTTCATTTTCAACATGCTGTTCTTATGGCCACCTTTTGGAGCTCATACTTTTTAGGTGGGTGGGCTTTTTTCCCTAACTTTTCTCTGATTTTCTTTTCTTATGAATTTCCAGGAAGTTTTGTTTCTTCCTAATCAACTCTTCTATTATAGAGTTCTAGACTAATGTTAACTGTTGTCTGTTGGCTGACGTGTGTGGGTGTAAGGTTTCACATTCTGTCCAACTTTTAAGATAGAATTGTATGCCACTTGGTAGTAGTCACATGCCAAGTTCCTATGCCTAGTTCAGATAATCAAGAGTTGACTGTTTTTTTTTTTAGGAGGATTTTTAAGTAAATGGAAAATGTATTTTTGTACAAACTACATTATGTACTTGATGTGATATTATTTTAAGAAATATGAATTAGAAAGGTTACATAATTTTTGATGTTCTAATATAAATATCGTTTAATAGTCTGCCTTATTTTTCTGTTTTATATATGGAATTTTTAATCCAATTTTAGTCACTTCAATGTTGAGATGATTGATGACCTTCTTTAAGATAATGCTGGGGAAAAGTGTCAGAGAGAAAAGAACCAGTTGGAGGAACTTTAAATGCTGTTTCAGGGCCACACTCAGAATAGCAATAGTATTGAAATATTCAGGTTAGAATCTAGCCAGCTAAGGTTGGGGAAGGGAACATAATAAGTCAGATTGTCCAGTTGGAGAATTTTTAATAGAAGACAAAACTATAGAAATTCTACAGCTTACAATCTTAGAAGCCCAGGATTGAAGGATAATTTAAAGGTTGTCAAATCCAGTCCCTGTTCAAATGCTTTAATTTCCTTTAAACCTATGAATGACCTCATCTAGTGAAAGTACTCAGTGTCTTCTCAGGTGACCTGTTCCATGTCTGAGCAGCTTGAGGATCAACCAGAATTTTTCTTCCTTTGCTTGTACTTAATCCTATAGGGACCATAATCAGTTTTCCATTAAGACAACTTTCAAATTATAGAAGATAGCTCTCATGTCTTTTTAAATATTTTTCTAGGCTAAATAAACCATTTTTTCAACTTTTTCTTAAATGTTGTTTTTAGTCTCTTTCTTGTCCTGATCACTTTCCTTTTATTAAGTTCTAGTTTATATATTTTTCTCGAAGTCTAGCACTCAGAATAATACCTCATAATATTAGTGGTCTCATGGAGTAGTCTGAGTATTTTTAAAGTTTTTTTTGTTGGCTGAAACCAGTGCCCTTTGTACAAGTAAACGTTGTGTTGGATATTTTTCCAAAACACTTCTGTATATTCAGAATGCACTCCAACCTATTAACAGTGCATCCATGATCCAGGAGACTCCATACCATCCTTCTTTTTTTATACCTGCTTGACTCTAGTGGTCCATCTTCTTGCCATTATTCCTTACGTACATACATATACAGGTATTCATATAAGCATGTACATAGCACATATAAACAGATAAACTGAGATGAAAGTAACTTGAATTCAGAAGAGTTAGGATAGTAGGTTGCATATGAAACAGAATTTAAGAATATAGTAGGTGTGGATTGAAGTGATAGAAAATGATACATGGAAGAAGTTAGGAATTAGGAGGATTGGAAGAAAAGAGTTGCTGGAGCAAAAAAGATGAGGTTTACCATAGTTGTTGATGAATTTGATGGTATCTTAAATATGATTGAATATAACCATTAATGCTTTTTAAATTTTATTTTGATAGGAATCATACGAAGATGGCCCTTGTACTATAACTTCAAATAAGAATTCTGATAGTAACTTGCTTTCATTGGATGGATTAGATAACGAAGTCAAAGGTCTTAATATACTTTCTCTAAGCTTTTCTTTTGATTGAAAATATGCACTGTTGTTAAAGCATGCTAATCTTTATACTTAAGAGATGGGGGAGTTTTCACGATGAAAAAAGATAATGGACAGGTTGGCTTTTCCTCTGAAGATTTTATTGAGTTATTTGAGTTTGATATTTTTTGATATTTAAAAATTTGTTTTATAAGAGTAATAAATCAGGCTTCACAAGAAATTTTTTTGGTAGAAAGCAAGGGAAGATATATGTAGCATTATTTCTCCCAATTCACATGATTTTGAGAGCTTTATTTTTGTATTTTAAATTACAGTTTAGATAGTGATAGCTTTAAACATTTTTTGTTATAATTTTTCTTATTGGTTAGTTGTGCTATTTAAAAATAATTCTTTGTATTTTAACACTATTTTTCTTCACTTGTTTACATGAATTTAAAAATTTCTATTACATGTATTGGGTATTAACCCAAGTCTTGAAATTTTAGAGGAAAACTTCACTGTTTTTGTTTTAGACTTCTAAGACATACAGATAGATAAAGGGTTCCAACATTCTTTCTTTTCTTTAGCAATATGGTAGTAATATCACAGTTTTCTGTTGCTTTCTGAGAGTAAAAGAAAGATCTGTTTTTCAGTAGATGGCTTACCAAATAACTTTAGAGCTCACCCGCTTCAATTGGACCCATCTGGTGACTCTTCTAACAGCATTGATGGCCCAGACCATGTAAAATCTGCTTCATCATTACATGAAACAAAGAAAGCAAATGCTGGAATTATTCATGGTGCGTGTTTAACCCTTACTGATCATGATAGAATTCGACAGTTTATACAAGAGTTCACATTTCGGGGCCTTTTGCCACATATAGAGAAAACAATTCGGCAGTTAAATGATCAGGTAAGATTTAATTATTTGCGTTAGTATTTTTTAAAATTAGTTATCTCAAGTTAGTAAACTTGAGAATATAGTTATTTAAATATAAGTTATTTAAGGAATTTGTTTTTCTTTTAAAAATAGACGAATATTAGGGTTTATTAACATTACTATCAGTGATGAAATTTTATTAAATCCTAGAAGAGGCTTATTTATTTTCACTAGGGATTTTGTTAGCATTTTGGACAGTTTTCTTTAAATCAATGTTGTTAAAATGCACATTTGCTCACTCTTAAAACTTTTCAGTTATTTAGAATTTTTTCTTTTGTGTGTAAAAGAAAAATATTAAATTCTTATGTTTTTCAACATATTTAATGTTTTTTCTTAGCTAATATCAAGAAAAGGTTTGAGCCGATCTCTATTTTCTGCAACTAAAAAATGGTTTAGTGGGAGTAAAGTTCCAGAAAAGAGCATTAACGAGCTAAAAAATACATCTGGATTGCTGTGAGTAAAATATTGTCATTTTTAGTTTTCCTGTATTTAACTTTGATTAGTATCTGACTATATGATTTTCTGCAAAAAAGGACTATCTCTTTAGTTTCTTAGTTTCATATTGGTCAAAACTCAGGTAGATAAGAATAGTGACCATAAGTAATTTATATTCAAAGCCTGTATGTAATTGAATATCTAAAAATAAATGAGGTAACAGGGAGGGTCACTTTATTTTGGGTCTGTTTTCCTGCTTGTAAAAAGATGGAGTTAGATTAGGTACTCACTAATAACTCTTCTATATTAAAGTATTTAGCCCTAGTAATTCTAAGACATGGCATATATTTAGGAATTTTGTTTAATATAAAATCCTGTTTTAAGGGAAAATAAAATTCATTTTAGATTTTCTTTCTTTTTTTCCTGCTGTACATAAAGATGAGTCACGTGGAATTGACTTCATAATTTGACCACGGAGAAAATGCTTGGCTACTGTTGAGAAGTTCTCAGTGTAGGGATATAAATTATATAAATATAGATGTAACTGTCTATTTCCAAATATCTTTGAGAATTGACACTCTCTCCTTGGAGGTAGAATTCTTATAAAACAGGATCAATTTTTCTCACGTTTTGGACAGTCAGGCATCTTTTTTAGACATTTTATAACATTTAATGGTTTAGAGGTCATAAATTATAAGTTCCTTTCTTATTTTGTATTTGCAGGTATCCACCAGAAGCACCAGAGCTTCAAATCAGAAAAATGGCTGACTTATGTTTCTTGGTGCAGCATTATGATTTGGCTTACAGTTGCTATCATACTGCAAAGAAGGATTTTCTTAATGATCAAGCAATGCTTTATGCAGCTGGTGCCTTGGTTGGTATTCTGTTGTATTACAGTTTCTTACTTCTGCTACTGTAAATGACTTAGAAATTTTTCTTTTATTAAATGGCAAGCAAAATACCTAGGGATAATGCTTTATAGGTTTTGAATTAATTTATGCTAACCTGATGGATTTTTCTTAAACTTTCTTAAACTGTACATTCAAACATGGTCGTATATGAGGGTTGGTTTCTTAGATTTGATTAGTACTTTCTATTTAATTTGAGTTACAGTTTTTACTGTATTCACAGTATAAAAACTTTTTTTAGAAGATGCTTTTTTTGATCTCGAAAAATGATTTAAAATTGTTTGAAATGTTTTTTCTGATCTAAGACTGTGTATTGGTTAAGAACATGTGCTTTGGTGTGAGACAGGTTTTCATCTTAGGCAAGTTATTGAACATTAGTTTTCTCATCTGTAAACTGTGAATGCTAATGGTATAGGGTTAGATAAGGTGTAAGGTTTGTAAAGCGCCTAGCACACTACCTTACATAAAATAAGCTGTCAGTAAGCATTGGCAGTGTTAGTTTTTGTAATCAGTATAAAACCTAGGTGTTTCAGAAAGAGTTTTCTGTGTTTGTTACCTTATAACCTTTTAATGTATTTGAAAAGCTGTCATAAATATATTTGTAATCTGCTTTCTGTGCTTAGAAAAGAGTGAACTAACACTGTTACTTTCTACATAGTCTATTTATTTAAACAGGTTTATTTAAACAACAAGATGCTTGACTTGAAGGGAAAACTAGGGTTCATTTCGTTTAGAATAATTTATCCCTACTTAAAGACAAATTGCCCTACGTGTAACAGCTACATACAAAAAAGTTATAAAATTCTTTGGTTTTACAATGATAAATGAAAAATATTCAGTCGAACAAGGTATGCAAGGATTTTTATGTTCTTTTTTTTGTTAAACAGTGAGAGTAAAATAACTTACTGGAATATAAAGAAAGCTGAATGAGCATGCCACTAATAGAGAAAAGGGGGTATTTTCACAGAACCAGTATTTTTCCCCATCCCATCAACATTTGATGCCGATCAAAACATGCCATTAGACATCTAATAAAAAGAAAATACAATATGCTTGTACACACATGCCAGTTACTTTAAGTACAGTAAAGGAATGGGGAAGGGGAAAATGAAAGAATAAAGAAACTATACTGTAGTTAGTAGTCAGGAAGTGGTGGAACCAAATTGCGGTTTTCTAATTGAGAAAGTCTTCTTGGTCTTGAGGAACAGAATTCTGAAGTAAAGTAGCAGGTTCCCTTTTTTTAGTAGACACTCCCTGTCTGCTGCTGGAACACATCAGTTGTATCTTCAACTTCCATTTCCAACTGTGCAGGTGTGTCTGTTACATTGATTGGCTGCCTGTCACATAGGAATCTGATCTGCCTCATTGACAAATGCTGTTGTTCACAGTAGGCTTTCATTAGTTTACTAGGTGGTGTATGCGTCTTAATCTTAAACTGCACCACAGAGCCGTCCTGCCTAGCCACCTTCAAATTAATATGATCGTTGTTCTCAGTCTTGACTCCTTCCGTGGGCTTTTTGTTGGCCATGGTGAGTGCTGGAGTCTCCTCAGCTGCTGCTTCACAAAAGAGGTGCCAAGTCCTCACCGAACGTGCTGACAGGGAGCACCAGGAGTGGCGGAAGAAGGAAGCTGCAGCGGTGAAGGAGGAAGACAGCTCGTGCACCTTGTGCGATGCCCCCTCCGCATGCTTACATAGTCTTTTTTTTTTTTATAATTTTATTTATTTGTTTAGTTTTATTTATTGGCTACATTCGGTCTTTGTTGCTATGTGTGGGCTTTCTGTAGTTGCAGAGAACATGGGCTGCTCTTCATTGCAGTGCCCGGACTTCTCATTGAGGTGGCTTCTCTTGTTGCAGAGCACGGGCTCTAGGTGCTCAGGCTTCAGTGGTTGCGGTGAGTGGGCTCAGTAGTAGTGGCTCGTGGGCTCTAGAGCACAGGCTCAGTAGTTGTGGTGCACAGTCTTAGTTGCTTCGTGGCATGTGGGATCTTCCTGGACCAGGGCTCGAACCCGTGTCCCATGCATTGGCAGGCGGATTCTTAACCACTGTGCCATCAGGAAATCCCAATCTTTTTAAAAACTTGTAAGCTATAAACAAAGTGTAAAGAATAAAACTACATAAGAACTCTACTTCATTGGTAATTATCATGTAGATGCTTGTTTAATAACTGCCATCTATTTTGCATTTATTTTAATGCTGTGCATGTATAAAAATAAAATAAATTTAAAATGTAAAGCTGAAATAGCAAAATTATATTACTATTTTTTTTTATTTCTTGGTGTTTTTAATTTTAAAAAGTTAGCTAACTTTTATAAAAACCTCCAGGAACTGAAAATAAGCTATCTTTATGAATAAAAGTGTTTGAAAAATTATATGAATTGTCCTTGGCTAGACATTCTCTGGTCTTATAGTCATCTAACATAAGCTAATATGAAATCACAAACACTTAAATGTTATTTCATCAATACCTTATAACAAGTTTATAATTATAAAATTGTATATAATGTATCTGCAGATTGAAAGTTTGGTAAAATCTTAGAAAAGTATGGCAAAAATTTCTATGATTTTTATGGTACTTAAGCTTTTTCACTTCTATCTACAATCTGATAAATATTGCATTTAAACTATTTAGATGGAGGCATCTTAGTAGCAGCTGTATGAGAGAAAGTAGTTTAACACTGCAAAATAAAGGCATAGCTGCTATAATATATGCATATTTAAAAATCTTTGTAGTCTATAATAGCTGCCCTAAAAATAATAGGCCTTAGAGAAGAATAGGGCAGGGAGAGTCCTCATAAAACTTATGTGTCTTTGTAACCAGAGCATAAAATGTTTGTGTGAGGCAGCTTAGCATGGCTGGAGGTTATCTCAAGGAATAAAAAAAAAGTATGCAAAAACAACATGTGAACACTGGAGTGGGGGAGAGGAACTCATAACCAGTAGAATTGCCATGAAGGTAAGCATGGAAGGAAGCACAGCCTTGCCCTGAGCCAAGAGATGTGCAAGGCCGGGAGTGTAAGTCTTATAGACACCCCCTTGCCCCGCAAGCACACATACATACAAAGTGTAGGCATTAATTTTTTATTTTCTTAAAACAGATTAAAAAAGCTCCTGCTTGAGCAACAGCTAAGCTCAGAGGTTTTTCATTTCCTGCTGAAGGTTATAATTCTGTATTTGCTAATTTTGATCCCCTTGCCTAAGAAAAACAGTTTTTGAATGAATAAAATTTTATTTGTATTGATATCACTTTCCTATTTACCAGTCACATAGTAGCTAATTGATAACAGACTATACTGTCTGCCTTTTTTGATGAAAATTTAGAAGATACTTAGTTATTGTAACTCTAAAGTTAAAAGATACAGCAAAAAGCAATAATAGGAATTCTTGGAGAAATGTGGGTTTTGGGGTGTAATAATTTAACTTGTCATAAGTAGCTGAAGGTTAAGTAGATCACTCCAATTCTTGATGAGGCTTTGTAAAATGTATTAATTCATTACTTTAGACTGTAAGAAATTATTTAATTATTGATTATTAAAGATCATGCAGTAACTTGGGGTGATCTTTCTGAACTGTCTCTGTCTCCTTAGAAATTGTCAGTTTGTGTATATTGATTTTTAATTTCTTACAGAATTAAATTAGAAAATAACTTAGAATTTGGGGCCTGTTTTTTTTACAGAATTTTTCCTTAGTACACTTTTATTGATGTAGATATATATATATGCAGTATATGTAATTCATATGTAGCAAATAGAATGTATTTTTATATAATGTACCACATATGCAACATATATTAGATTTTTTGTATAATATAGAACCCTATGCATATTCATTATTTGTATTAGTTGAAATATAAACTAGTTAAGAAACACGATGTTTCAGAAAATTTTGTAGAAAATTTTGTCACATGGAAATCACATTTTCGTTCAGTTTCTTCAATAAATTTTTGAGCAGACATTGCTGGGTGCTGAGGATGCAGAGATATTCTGAAACAGATATAATTCATACTGTTATAAGAACTTACATAGGCTGTCAGGTTAAAGGCTTTAAGCATGTCTCAGTGCAGAAAATAAACCAATTACCTTTTTTAAAAAAAGTGAATTGGCATTAACAACTTTCCCCCAATTTATGAAAGTTTCATTTATTTCTGGTTTTCAAGTTTTTTAATTAAAACTTGGTCTATATGAGACCACAAGTATGGACATAATAGAATATTTTACTAAGAAGCCAAAACCTTCATTTTCATCTTCATTTCCAAGTCCTTTAGCACAGTTGTACATTATTTGAATTATTAACAATGGAATGGGTTTTTTAAATGAAGTAAGAAGTCCTAGAAAATTGACAGTAATATAGATCTCAGAAATGATCTCTATGCCTTCTGTATGATACAGGATATAAACTATAGAGTGTGTAAGTAGCTGAAAAGATATATAATGCAAGCTGTTGTGAGCTCTATTTTCAAAGTTTGAAGCCAGTTAATGGGAAAGAGACACACTTTGTTTCTCTATATGACTCTATCATTGGTCTGTTCTCTATTTATTAAGGAATAGGGAATAATGAGGTGGAGGTGTTAACAGAAATCTTAAGCTAGGCTCAATTGGTAGTTATATATACCGTGGCTGAAAGTGTTTACTAGGTCTTCTTGAAAATGCTCATTTAAATACTGAGTGACAGACTTTGGAATTTGACTAGAGAATTTTAAAACTAAAAGCATATAAGTATATTTTCCAAGTCTGCATTAGGCTATCAAATTTATATATGTGGATACATAAAAAACTCAGCAAACTTCATTCCAGTTTTTAGACTTCTTGAATGCTAAACTACAGGAATATTCTCCTTTTGAAATACTATAAATAATGTCTTTTCCTCTAGGAAATGGCAGCAGTGTCAGCTTTTCTTCAGCCAGGAGCACCCAGGCCATACCCTGCACATTATATGGATACAGCAATCCAGACATACAGGGATATCTGCAAGTAGGTGACTAGACTATTTATGTGCTATCCATTTAGAGGTAAATTTGCCATTTATATTGTTATTATACATAACATGTTATTAGACATAAACATAAATTTGTTTTTTATGCTTTAAACTTAAGCTCCTAAATCAAGTTAATATAGTCATAGATAAGATGAGATGATCTTTTTTAAGAAGTCTTTTCTTTTTTAATGTATTTTTATTTATTTTATTATTATTATTATTTATTATTTTTGGCTGCATTGGGTGTTGCTGCACGCAGACTTTCTCTAGTTGCAGCAAGCAGGGGCTACTCTTCATTGCAGTGCTTGGGCTTCACAGTGCAGTGGCTTCTCTTGTTGAGGAGCACAGGCTCTAGGCACACGGGCTTCAGTAGTTGCAGCATGTGGGTCCAGTAGTTGTGGCTTGCAGGCTCTAGAGTGCAGGCTCAGTAGTTGTGCCACATGGGCTTAGTTGCTCCGTGGCATGTGGGATCTTCCTGGACCAGGGCTCAAACCCGTGTCTCCTGCATTGGCAGGCAGATTCTTAACCACTGTGCCACTAGGGAAGTCCAGATAAGATGATCTTTTAAAACTAGTGTTTTTACTATATTTTCCCTTCCTTTCCTATTTTGTTTGGATTTGTGGCTAGGAATTTTTTGTATGTACTGTTGAAGTTATTTGTTCTAATTGAGGGTAATTTGTATTTATTTTGGGGGCATCTCGAACTTTAACTACTGTTAAGCCAGGAGTTAGCTAGTTTGAATTTTCCGTATTAAATAGGCAAACACAGAGAGTTAAATAATGGTCCAGGAAAGAAAATGAGAAATGTTCTGTACACATAGTGAGTTCTGTTGAAACTCTATGGGGGTTAGAACTCACCATCTGTAAAGGGCACATGGACTGGTCCAGAGAAGTTTTCGTGGTATATTTGAGAAATAGACCTTGAAAGAAATGTGGTTGGGATTTGATAGCTATAAAGACATTTCAGGAATTGTGATTGGCAGGAATAATGTTTCAGATGCAGCATTACTGGTGAAAAGGAGTAGAGCCCTGGCTCGGTTAGGGAGTTTGTGTATGTGGAAAGGTGTTTTGAGAGAAATCAGCGTGGGGGGGGGGGGGAGCATGAACTCTCATTTGTTATTATTTTTAAGCTGTAGTTAAGATTAATGTCGTAGTAAATGGGGAGTTACTAAATATTTGAGTAGAGCCTTGACATAATAAAAGTTATTTTTAAGAAGGATTAATATGACTTTTCTATGTAGAATGAATGGGTTAGAAGACAGAGACACAAAAGCAGTTTTGTCTCCTATAATGTTGAAGTAGAAGTAGTGGTCATAGCGATGTGTTTACAACACAACACTGGTAATAATGATTAACATTTATTTAGTGCTCAGCATTTACTACTATGCTAGAGTAATTTACATGCTCATTTAATCTTTACAACAAGCCTATGAAATGGTGAATACTGTTATTATTCCATTTTACAGACAAGGAGATTGAAACTTGACTTTTTCTAAATACACACTTAACTGACATGCATTTACCTTGAAATCTTCTAAGTTACCATAATTGGTAAGGTTTATCATCAATTTAATAGATATTTTAGGATAAACTAGAAACACTACATTAGTTATACACATCAATTTTAAGAAGCTCCCTTGATCACAGAAATATTAAAATGTAAATAATTTTTTTCAGTACAGGAAATACAATAATACTTTTGCACGCCCTCTGTTTAGAATGCCAGGATCCACTTTTTAACTGATGCAGTCCTACTTATTCTTATAAATTTCTTTTATTAAGCTTTCCCTTCCCTCCTTTATCTTCCTGCATCATAATAAAAATCAGTTGTACTGTGTTCATTAGCTGTTTTGTGACAGCTTCGGCTTGTAGATAGGGACTGTCATAGAAGAAACACTTGAAACTTTAACACTTCCACTGCCTGACACAAATGACTTTCTAAAATATTGCTTTAATAAGCAAATTAATGAAGTCCTGGACTTGGTAGCCTTGTGACTTCATAACTGATCACATGGGGAAATAGGTGAGGATAAAAATAAAACAATTGTGTTTAAGATTTATAAAGTTCAGTTAAGAAAATTCTTTAAGAACTGAGCATATTTGAGCATACTGTAGTATGTGAGTAGGTGCTGGCAAAAAGTTGGTCTTTTGTGTTCATTAAAGCATTCTCAAATATTCATATATACCAACCCTCTTAAAAAAATCATGATTTGTAGAAAGTTTATGGCAGATCACTACAGTAATTTTGGAAGTAGTGAATTGTATTTTTAAAATATCACTGTTCAGAATGACCTCAAGTTAGTAATCTTTGGTTGTAATTTTAAGGTCAAGTGGTATGTTCGTATAAGGATTAGAAAGTAAAATGCGAAAAGCTTTGCTGCTATAGTTGACCCTTGAACGGGATGGATTTGAATTGTGCAGGTCCACTGTTTTGGTTTTTTTTGTTTTTTGGGTTTTTTTTGTTGTTGTTTTTGGCCACACTGTGCGGCATGAGAGATCTTAGTTCCCCAACCAGAGATTAGATCTGTTCCCCCTGCGGTGGAAGCATGGAATTGTAACCACTGGACCGCCAGGGAAGTCCCACGGGTCCACTTATACATGGATTTATTTCAAGAAATACATACTACAGTACTAAATGATCCAAGGTTGGTTGGCTGGGCGGCAGGGTGTGTGTGTGTGTGGGGGGGGTGGGGTCAGCATCCCTAACCCCTGCGTTGTTCAAGGGTCAACTGTATTTCTCAACAAAAGGATTCCATCTTGTGATTTCACAGTTAAAATATTTTCATTTATTTTTATTATTTTCAGGAGTAAATAATCCACTTCTAGATTTTTGGCAGTAGTAGTCCACAAGAAAAATCAACTGATTTTGTGTTTTTACAGAAAAGATTTTGTTCAGAAACAGTCAGGCAGCACTGGCTCCATGCTGTCTCCAGGTGAAATATCTCAATAGTATAACCAGAGACAAAATGCCTAATTATTCTTAAAAGTAGTCACTAAAATGAAACACATAGCCAGAGTTTGCCGTAAGGAAGGAAAAAGAGATCTGAGTGAAATGTTTATATTCCTTTATGTCTGAAAGCAAGTTTTGTTAACTAACTGCTGATTCAGAGATACCAGTTAGGTTCTAGCTTTTTTCATATAGGAAAAGTAACATTGTAATGTGTTCTTTTATTTACTTATTTATGTATTGGCTATATTGGGTCCTTATTGCTGCACATGGGCTTTCTCTAGTTGCGGTGAGTGGGGGCTACTCTTCGTTGTGGTGCAAGGGCTCCTCATTGTGGTGGCTTCTCCTGTTGTGGAGCATGGGCTCTAAGTGCATGGGCTTCAGTAGTTGTGGCACAGGGGCTCAATAGTTGTGGCTCATGGGCTCTAGAGCGCAGGCTCAATAGTTGTGGCGCACGGACTTAGTTGCTCTGCGGCATGTGGGATCTTCCTGGACCAGTGCTCAAACCCGTGTCCGTGCATTGGCAGGCGGATTCTTAACCACTGCACCACCTAGGAAGTCCTGTAATTTGTTCCTACTAGAAAATTATACAATGCTAAAAAGTTTTGATGAGTTATGAGAATTCTTTGAAGTTTTTTGGTTTTTTTTTAACCTTTTTTGGGAAGTGGAGAACAAGGACATGGATTTCTTTTTACTTGAAAACTAGAATTGGAAACTTTTGTTAAACACATGGTTACTATGATGTACTAAAATATTATTGTAGTGCTAATTATATTTTTCTTGCCTTTTTTTCTTTAGGAATATGGTATTGGCTGAAAGATGTGTATTGCTTAGTGCTGAAATCTTAAAAAGCCAAAGCAAATATTCAGAGGCTGCAGCTCTCCTAATACGGTTGACCAGTGAGGTACTAAAACTGTGTAGTATTTGTTTTAATTAGTATTGTTTCATATTTTTTTAAAGTGTTTTTTTTCTTGAGAGGGTATGTAGAACAAAATTAGAGGGGTATCTCTCTTTGGGAATTTATGACCTGGCTACTTTAGTAATTTGTTGAATTAATTTTAAATACAGTATTTTATAAACTGAATTTATTTTATTTACAGATTTTAACTCTGAATGATAGTTAACCACAAACATGCATTGTATGTTTTCTATGAATTAGGTTTTGACTTTTGTGTAACAATATTTGAAGCAACATGCATATACATCATTCCTTATATAAAATCAATACTTAAAGTAATTACTCAGGAATTTTTAATTTTGTTTTCATTCATATGAACTTGTTAAAAAATCATCTTAAGCATTTAAAAAAATCTATATCATGAATACTTCGAAAGGGAGAAAAAGAAATCCACTTATAGTTGCTGTTGAAAGTTTCCAACAGGCATTAAATTGCATTGACTATAGGCTTGTAAAGAATGGCAGTAATTCTTTGTAAGTATGATTAAAGACATGTTTTTCTAGATGAATGCTTAAGAACAGAAAAAACAAAATCAAACACCTTTGTTTGCCCCTTAAATATTAATGTACCTGAGGGTTTTAATACTTGGACCATTGTACTTTTTTACTTTGTATATGTTTTGGGTAATCTATTTTACAGTTACGATTTTTACTCTCAAATCTGTCTCCCGCCCTGACCTCTCCTTGAGCTTTAGATTTGAATGGCCAACTGCCTTTTTTGACTTATCTACTTGAGTGTTTCCAGTGCACCTTTGAGTCAACATATCAATAACAAAACTTCTACTTTCTTACCTTATAGATCTTGATCTTAAATTATAATCAGCCAGCTCCTTATTTGCTCAAGGCAGAAGCTACTAGAGATGTTCCTGTATTCTTCTATACTGTCAGTGACACGATCAAGGGATTTTTTTTTTTTAACTTCTTAAACATGTTTTCTTCTTATATCTTCACATATTTTACTTTCTCTTTTTAAAATCCCTCCTTATTACTGTGCTGGTTCATGTCCTTAATGTCCTTCTCTTGGACTTTGGCCCTTTTCCTTTTTCTTCACCTTAATTTAGTAATCCTGATATCAGTCATATCATTCAGATAGTTGTGTATAGTACCCAGGTTTATCTAAGTGTCTCTGTCCTGCCCTCTCATATATGCTGTGAGACCTGACTTGTCATATTATATTGGAAATTATATTTTAAGCTGTTAGCTTCTTGAGGATAGGGAACTGTGTTGCTTTCTACATTTTTATCCCTAGTGCCTAACACTGGGCTTGACACATGGTATATGATTTACAAATGTTTGTTGAATTGAACCATTAATTATTCTAAAAAGGTTTCTATAAGTTATAACTAAGTAGGCTAAGGGATGATTTTAAAAATATTTAATAAGTGGTATTGTATGGACGCTGACCAGTATGAACAGTTGTCAGACATAAACTATTTGGTAGAGCTGAATATATAGGCTCTTGAGTGTGTTGGTGTTCTGTATTAAATAATCTTAACTTGGATTTGAATATGTTGCTGTGTTTTTCAACCTAGGGATTATCAGTGAATGTAAAAGGAATTTATGGTTTAGGAGCTTGAAATAAAATTTCTTTAGAGCAAATTCTTCTGTCTGCATTGTAACATTATTTTCTTTCATTGTTCTTTTTCTTTCCAACTCTTTGTTTTTACCTTTCTTTTTTCAAACCTGGATGATTTTGTCATGAAATTCTAGGAAATTTATCATTGTCATTTACTGCTTTGGGGTGACAGATGGGGGTGAATGTGGTATATTTCCCCAGAAATTGCAATTTTCAGTGGCCTTTTCTACTATGCCTTTCAGATATTTCTTTGAGATAACTTGAAAGTAGAGACTGCTAGGCATAATATGTCTAAGATTATTAAATTTTAACTAATAGTTTGTATTTATTGTAATTTTGTTAACTAGAAAGGCTGTATAAAATGAAAAGTGTACTCATCCCGAGGGTAGGGAACTGAGTTACAGTGTCTTGACATTCATGAATTGTTTTTCCTAGATTTTTGTTAATACCATTATAGCAAAAGACAGCTATGAAGCCTGGATGAAAAGGTGCTATGATTTTATTTTTGGCACTGTAAGTTTATGGGAGAGTGGGTCTTGTTCTTGTGTTATGCCCTGGGATTTTCACCGTGGCAGAGCAGACCCAGCTGAATGATGAAACATGTCACATTTACCAGCACATAGGTAGTGTGTCTAAATGTGATGCTTAAAACATGATGCTTTTCCCCTCCTTGCGGTCTGTGTTTCAGTGTTGAACATTTATTCTGGTCATATAACCCTTTTTGTCTGTTACTCCATTTAAATACAATAAATCAGCTTATTAAGGATACAGTAATAGCAACAGTGTTTTTTAAGTTTCTCCAGTTTAGGAGGAACTGTTCCTGTGGTGAGTTGATCAGCTGCTAGCACTTCTGTTAATTTCACAACTATGCAAAGAAAAAACATCTTAGTGCGGTGCCATCCTTGAGATTTGGTTCAGTTAAATTTGTGCAACTGGTGCCTTTATCAACTGTTTTTATGGAAGTATTTATTGAAGCCTCTACCTCAAATGATTTTTTCCCCCAATGTTTATCTTCATATTTTAAGTTAGTGTTGCCTTTTCAGCTTATTTTATATCTTGGTTGTGGGCAGAGTTCACAGGCTGGAGTTCTTGTTGAAGTGGTGTCATGGGGATTTTTCCTTAGTTCCTTTTAGAGCATATACGATAGACTTGTCACAGCATGGATGTGAACTACCACTAAAGTAAAATTTTATTCTTCAACTCATTCAGAGCGTCTGCTTTCTGGATAAAACTATCACTTTGAGAAATTCTTCCATTTTTCTTCCATCAACACTGATGGCAGTTGCCATTCTTTTCAGGGCTGTTTTTTGGTTTCAAACGAATGTTTTTTTTCTGCTTCAGGTGTTAGTGTTAGACAGGAACTAAACAAAGAACAAAGCTGCAGTGAGATGTAAGTGCAGGGTGTTTAGCTCTGCAAACTGATTCTCAGAAAACAGCTTTACTGGATGCAGGAGGCAAATTTTGCTTCAGCTAAATTCAGCTGTGGACTTCCAGTTCTCTCTTGGTCAATCCAATTAAAGTTGAGAATGCTGAGAGTTTACTGTGCTGATTCTCATTTGAATTGTACATTGGAATCATTTACACACCATCAAAGATATCTAGGGTATATTCCTTATTTTAATCAGAATGTCCAGGATTGCTGCCCATGCGAGTTTTGCAGGTTAATAAAGCTTCATAGGCAATTAAAAAAATGTTTTTATGCTGTGTGTGTGCATGTATGTGTGTGCGTGGGTGTGTGCATGCTAGGAATAAACTTAAGAAATTTATAGGACTTAAAGTGACTCTATTGAGAAGCCTAAATAAAATTCCAAAAGAGAAGTAATTAGAGGGAAGCTACCTCTTCTAGTTATTAAAATGTGTTATAAGGCTTTAGAAATTAAAACTGTTTACAATGATAAGAGTAGACAGAGTAATGTAATAGAATGGGAATTTAAATACTACATATGATTAGCTGTCATTTTGTCATATTAGTGGGAAATGTAGGTTATTCACTGAATGGTTTGTGACATCCAACTAGCTGATTCCTGTTTTCTTCATTGCATGATAATATAATTATAGCTTGGTTAAGTTATAATATGAAAAATGAACAACCTGAAGAAAATGTGGGAGAGCATTTTTAAAAAAAATCTAGGAATGATAACACTCTTTCTTAGTTTGATGCAATATTTTGAAGCCATAAAAGCAAAGATAGTATGTTTGACTACTAAAGAATAGACTCTTTCATGTCAAAACTGGGAAATACTATTTGCAAATGTATGACAAAGGCCTAATATTGATTAAGTGTACAAAGGGCTCTTACAAACCAGATAATCACAACAACCTATTCACAAATGGGCATAAACAGGCAATTCGCAGTAAAAGTACAAAGACCCTTAAACATATGGAAGATGAACAGCCTTATTAAAGAAATGTATGTATCTTTTATGAAAACGATAAAATTATTAAAAAATGATTTTTGGCTGAGTAGAAAATGAACTCTTATTCTCTGATGGGAATTTTTACTACTCGTATGACTTTTGTTTGTACTAGTTTGGCTATGTCGATTGGAATTTGAAGTATGTGCGTAGCTTTCATTAACTCAGCGCTTATATTTCCAAAAACTTGTCTAATAAAAATATTTGTATAGCTACTCAAAAATCTTTTTGTAAAGATGTTTACTGAAGCATTTTTTGCAGTAATAAAAGTATGTGCCAATATTAAATCAGTCAATTGGAGACTTAATAAATTATGGTACACTTATGTAATGGAATACAGTGTGGCTTTAAAAGAAATAAGAGATGTAGATGTTTTGGAAGATGTCCATGATATAAACATGAAATGCAAGGTAATACCCTGTTTAATACCATTTATGTATAAGGAAGTATGAGTATTAAAAAAAACTGTTGTATTTAACATATAAGTACAAGGAGAGAGAGATGACACAAACCAGCACCATGTTGGTAACGGTAGTTACCTCTGGCAAATTGGATGAGGCAGGAGATGGGAAAGAAAGATACTCATTTTTTTTCTTCAAACATTTATTCTTTAAGGAAAAAAAAAGAGGCTGTATTTAACAATTTTTTAAGAAGAAAATGTTTTTCTAAAAAAATAAGTAAGGTCCCTAGCTTCCTCAAGTAATTCTGAGGCAAACCCTTGGTTAAGAACAGCTTGTTAATTGTGTATTCCTAATTTTCCCACTTACTAGCTTTTGGATGTAATTAACTAAGAAAATCATCTGGTCATTTAGTTTTTGTTATGAGGGGGTTGAAATAGATAATAATCTACCGTTTACTGAATGCTTTCTAGATTGTTTCCTCAGATCTGTTTCTGCTCTAATATAATTTTATGGTTGCTGCAGAGATAGTTACAGTAATCAATGGTCTATGAACACTTTTTGATGTAACTATAATTTGTTGAAATTATTGCATTTAAAGTCAATGTTTTCTGTTTTCAACTTTCCCTGGGGAAAATAATGGCAGCAGAACACATGGAAGGGCCTGGTAAGTTCAGCTTGAGAATAGCTGAGAAACTAGAGAAAGTTTGGTGAAAATGTTGTTGATGCTGGATCAGCAACCTCCAGTGCTTTCTCAGTTATTTGTAAAGTGATGATGGCTCTGTCAGCTGAAGGGTTGTCCTTATGGGTGAGGCTGTAAATGCAGTATGTGGTTTTTGTAGACTCTGTTGTAAGTCAGTTGAAGTGGAAACTAATTTGAGTTGTACCATTTACTAATGTACTAATAGTCGGTGATAATCTTTGAAGGGGAAGCCTTCTGGACTTTTTAATGAAAAGCAGTCATTTTAGCTCTTTTGAACTAGAGCAAAAACTGAGAATTCCTTTTAAGTACAGTAAAACTTTATAGAGGATAAAGTAGTAGATTAGATTATTTCATGATCTATACACATTCTGTTTTATCTTTCTTTTCTTCTTGGATGGATGGAAGTATGTTATTGTGTGTCACAGATCAGTTTCCAGAAGTTGTGTGAATATTTTTTTCTGTATTCCGTTTTCTGGTTTACCTTTAAATCAGTATACCTGTATTTAATTCCCAGTTTATATTCTTTTTTGCCATTTGAAAAGGGATGGCATTTCCTCACAGATTTACTACATGGTGCATATCATAACCAGGCATTTGACTCTATGAAAAGCAAAGGAAAATATTTCATGGTAGAGACTTTTTTTGAACTTTTTTAAAAACAAATTTAGCTTATTGGAAGAAAGAATCATCAAGGCTGGATTGTCTGTTGATCTCTGCCCTCAGATATTCCTAAGTTAAACATTGCATATGCTGTTTATTATTTTAAGAAAATAAATGTTTTTTCACTAATTATCTCTTTTAATTTTGTGAAATTAACCTTCTTTTTCTTTAACATTCAATAGGATTCTGATCTTCGAAGTGCACTTCTTTTGGAACAGGCGGCTCATTGCTTTATAAACATGAAGAGCCCCATGGTTAGAAAATATGCATTTCATATGATACTGGCAGGCCATCGATTTAGTAAAGCAGGGCAGGTGAGTGCATTTGCTTTTTTTGTTTGTTTTTCTTTAAGAACGTTTATTGAGATACAGTTGATATACAATAAACTGCATATATTTAAAGTGTACAATTTTGATATTTTTTTTCTTATTAGTAGTGTATATATGGCACTCCCAATCTCCCAATTCATCCTATCCCAACCCCCAGCACCCCCCCCCCACTTGGTGTCCATATGCTTGTTCTCTACATCTGTGTCTCTATTTCAGTGCATTTGCTTTAAAAAGAAAATAATTTATTTTAATTTTTATTTGTTATAATTTGTTTATTTTATAAATGTATGCTGTTTGTCAATTTTTTGATTTAAAATTCTAAAATTGCAGTTAAATTTTGTTCTGAGATAATGTGTTATATTGGTAAGAACATGAGATTTGGATTTAGACAAATCTGAGTTTAAATCTTGATCTTCTACTTGCAACTTGACTTTTTAAAGTTACGTCTTTGAGCCTCCATTTTTTTTAATCGATAAAGTTTGGAATTTTGCCCTGATTTTTGTGAGCTTAAACTAAATCATACATGTGAAGGCCAGATATACTGCACTTAAGGAATTTTATTCTTCTTAAAGGCAATTGAACCCTCCCTACTTCAACTCTGATCTTCTGTTGTCTCTCAGAGTGTCTTTTAATGGTATTTACTAAATGTTTAATGGGTAGAAATCTTCTGTCTCTTGTCCCTAGGAACATTTGGGTTGGAAAAGATCTTTATTAATTTAGAAAGATTCTCTGGCCCCCGTTGTGCTTTAAGCATTAGCTGGAGGGAGTGGTAATAGCAGTTGAGATATGGTGGTTTACTGTAAATATAGATAGAAGTGTGGGTTGAGTAATCATCTCTGTATTCCAGGGACTGTGCTAGGAGCTGAGCTTACACCCGTAAAACTAACATGGTCTTGTCTCTTAAGGAATTTTTTAATCTAGTCAGGGAATATGAGGATTTTTTTGAATTTAGTTAATATGGATTTTTATGAACATACATTTTTCGAAGTCTGCAATAACCAAAACATGCCAGTGTTGTAAATTATATGTTATTTCAAAGATACAAAGAAATAAAGGTGTTCAAATATTATTTTCAATTTCATGTAAGAATGCCATGATTTTTATTTATTTATTTATTTATTTATTTTTTATTTTGCCATGATTTTTAAAAACCAGTTTTTCAAGATTGGGTTCCTCCCTCTATTTTTGGAAACTGGCAAATTAGAAAATATGTGAACTGGCTTTATATTAAATACAAAACTGTAAAAATATTTAAAATTAAAAGTCTTTATAATAATTTGATATACTTTATGTATTAGAATTTCTCAGGTTCTGAAGTGGAAAAAAAAATAAAAAAGCTCTGATTTTTCACAGCCCTTTTTCCGTAGTGTAAACGCATCCAAAACATACTATCCCATTGTTTATCTTTGCTTAAAAGTGTTTATTCAAAAATCTACAAAATGTGTTAAGCATGTGGTTTTCTTTCCTTAGAAGGAAAATTATATGCCCCATTAAGAATGGTTCTGTATCTCCTGTTAAAAATAAGTCATCCTTTTCCCACATCTTTGTCCACTTTTGTGAATGGTTTCATTTGTGGTTATGATGGCATTGGATCTTGCATTTACCTTCTAAAAGTACAGGGCATGTTGCTTCTAGGAAATGGATAACAAGTTAAAGATGACTACATTGTGGTAGGTGGGGATACTTTTGCTATCTGGCCTAATAATCATCTTTAACTGTAGTTATCTTATGGAGTTAATGATTCCAAGGTAGTTTGCCATTTTGTGACCACTCTCTGTATACCTTGAACCTAAGGAATCACTTTATCAAATAGTAGAAACCTGAAAATATGACTGGTAATGAAGACCTATTGGAAAAGCAAATATATGTCCCATTGAAGTTGGTCAAGAACAGTATCTTCCTTGAAAGATAGGACACTCATAGAGCACATAATTCTGACTGATGTTTCCATAAAAAACAGGTGTGTGTGTTGGAAGGGATGAGTGAGGAGCATAGAGGAGATTATATATATAATAATGTCATTTCTCAGTGAGTTCATGCTGAATTGCTTATCTTGTCCCCGGAAATTTTTTTATACTTCAATTTTTTTCATTAAGCATATGAACATGTAAAAGGTATTTAAAAATAGAGAATTGACATTATAAGAGATTTTTACAGTAAAAAAAAAATAATTAAGAAAGTGCTGGAGAAGGTGTTTGTGTTTGTGCCCAGTATACCCTGGGCAGTTTTTCTATTCTTACTTCAAAAGGCAGACTTTAAATCCTTGTTACTTCTTAAATTTCTTTAGATGCTTTTCCAAGAGGTCCTAAAAAATGCACTTGAATGTGACACTTTTGGACACGTTTGTTTCTCTGTATCTCTCAGTGTTTAAGGTTGAGTATCTGTGTTCCTTTACTAAATGCAATATGGAAATTGAGTTTCTTGTTTTTTTAAAGAAACATCACTTAAACATTATTTTTGAAATAATCTCAAACTTATAAAAAATTACAAGTCCAGGTAAGAAATTTTTGTTTACCCAAGCCATTTGAGAGTTAAGTTGTCTACTTGGTACCCCAGTACCCCCCAGTACTTTAGGACATATTTTCTATTTCCTAGAAACAAAATTTTTTCTCCTGTATTACCATAAAACAACAATGAAAATCAAGAACTTAGTACTAATACAGTACCACTATCTAATCCTTAGACCCCATTCAGGTTTTGATAGTTGCCCGCTAAGTGTCCTTTGTAGTTAAGGATCCTGTTCAGAAGGATACTTTGACATTTATGATGTTGACACTTCTGACAATTATAGGCCAGTTATTTTGTAGAATGTCCCTCAGTTTCGGCTTATCTGATGTTTCCTCATCCTGAGATTCAACTCGGGTATCATTGTAGGAATATCACAAAAGAGAATCTGTGTTCTTCTTATTGCATGCTATCAAGTGGCAGATGATTTTGATTTGCTTTCATTATCTCTTTATCAAGAAAACATTTCCTAAAAAAATGAACAATTCTGGTTAAACATAGTACAGAATTTGCAAATCTACCCTGGAGAGGGGAGTGGGTGTAAGAATTCACTCTGAAGCAAAAGGTTTAGTGGAGAGGAGCCTTTTTCTTGGTACCAAATCTCGTTTTTAGAATGGAGGTTGTTTGCGTTCAGAGGGTGGCAGTGATGTGTAATTATAGCCAAGTATCTGGCGATCCCAATCTCCCAATTCATCCTACCCCGGGATGGCCATATGTACGTTAATATGTGTAAAATAGATGACTAATAAGAAAAAAAATATCAAATTGTATACTTAAATATATGCAGTTTGTTGTATATCAATTATATCTCAATAAAACTCTTATTAAAAGGAAAAGAAAAAGCCAAGTATCTGCTCATGGGTGTGGCAGGATGCAGCAGTGGGCAGAAGAAAAGAATGCCAAACTCCATCACTACCAAACAAGCAAGACCAACAAATATTTGTACACACATATACCATATACTCATACATATGCAGTATTAGCACACACATTACTGTTCAGCCCAGTGCAGTGGTATAGAGAGCTGACCATAACAAGATTTAGGCTTCACAAGATAGCTCACTGCTACAAGCTAACAAGTCTAACTGATCCATGCCTCCATGTGCTACTGCTTTGGAAACTCCTAGATGATTTTTCATGAAATCACTATTATCACTGGCTCCTCAGACTTCTTGCCCTTGGACAGAGCAGCTGCTTGTCTGCCTGAGGACCTCTTGGTTTTTAGCAAAAGGGTTTTTGTTAATGTTAATTTCATTTTCCTCATCTTCCCGGTCTCTGTTAGAGGAAGAACTAATACCAGGTAGTTGATATTGTGTGTGCGTGTGTATATTTTTTCCAGTTCAGAGAAATTTGGATTGTAATGCTTTGTTTTGTATATTTTCTTACAGAAAAAACATGCTTTGCGCTGCTATTGTCAAGCCATGCAAGTTTACAAAGGAAAAGGCTGGTCTCTTGCAGAGGATCACATTAACTTCACCATTGGGCGTCAGTCCTATACTCTTAGGCAACTGGACAATGCTGTCTCTGCTTTTAGACATATTTTAATCAATGAAAGTAAACAATCTGCTGCTCAGCAAGGGGCCTTCCTCAGAGAATATCTTTATGTTTACAAGGTGAACACTTATTTTCAGGAGTGGATATTTGTCATTATTTTCAGCAAAACGCATATTCAGTACTACCTAGTAGGAGTCCTATAAGTGGTTTTATTAGAGTATATATAATTATCTGTCTTAATAAAGTGTGGCAGGCTAGGCATTTTGGTCATAACTCTGAGTTGCGTTGTTCTTCCACAGTTCTCATAAAAGAGAATTTTAATATTCAAGTAAACATTTGATTTGTGTCTGTACTTGAAATCTTACAAAAATAGAAGATGCCATGAGCTTTTGGACTGCTTCTTCATTATGTATTTTTGAATTATAACTGGTTTTGTAGTATATTGGATTATCTCCCCATTCTTTGAAAAAGTACATTCCTCTCTTTGCTATGAAAGATGAGGAGGTATGGATCTCTGAGAGGTAGACAGATTACTTTGACGTAATGCAGAAAAATTAATGTGAAGAAAAAACATTTCACTGAGACAGGAGAATAGTAAATTTAAAGCATTGTCTTATGAAAAAAATGGAAAGTTATAATTTTTTCCTCAAGGCCCATGAATAGTAAATATTTATGTGTCCTGCAATATATAATTACCCTTTTATACTTTATTAATTTGAAATCTTAGGGGTAAGAATTTTGACAGATAGGATGCTATAATGAATCCAGGTAAAATACATACAAAAATAATATTTGGAGGTGTAACACCAGAGAGAACCAACTAGCTGAGTAACCTTAGGGAGATTCTCTTGGACAGAATAAATGATACCTAAGGTTCTTCCCAGTTATAAAATTTTATGACTATTTATATATTAAGTAAAACTAGTAATTAATATTCTTACTTAACATGTTTTTAGTACCTTGTATATTAAAAAATGAGGGAGCACATTTTGAAGATAATGAAGTTTTCTCAAAAACTGTTATTTTGTATTTTTTCCTAGAATGTAAGTCAGCTATCACCAGATGGTCCTTTACCGCAGCTTCCTTTACCATATATTAACAGTTCAGCAACACGGGTTTTCTTTGGCCACGACAGACGACCAGCAGATGGTTAGTAAAGTTTAATTTGGCTTTGTTACCTAGTGACTTTTAAAAAAAAGTTTTTTCATCTTTTCCATTTAAAAAATAATGTGTAGTTGTTCAAGAGTATTTGAAAATAATCATACCATATCATCTATCATCCTGCCACCTGAACTATTACTTCAGTGTTTTTCCTTCCAGCCTTAAAAACTAAAAACAGTAACAACAAAATAGCTGTACTTACAATGACTTTTCTCACATAATATAAAGAATTCTCATGTTATTACATAATCTGGGTAAGCATTTTTAATGGCCCTAAGATATTCCATTCAGTACATATAAAGTATTTTTAACTTATGCTTGTTATATAGATTGTTTTCATCTTTTTGCTTATGTAAAATCTAAGTTGTAATGGACATCTTTGTGGATAAAATTTGTCTTAACATTTTATTGTGGGAAATTTCAAATGTACACAGATTCAGTGAACAGTTGCCAGTATCATGCTGTTCTTGTTGTAAGACTTTTTAAAAATATAGGATTATTTCCTTAGTATTAAGCCTTAGAATGGCAGTCCTGGGCCAAAAGTATAAGTATATTCAGTCTTTACACATGTTAAAGTAAACTTTGTAATTCTGAGCCTTTTTAATTGGAGCTTAAGGACGTCTGCTGTATCTGTAATAGGTATTTTTTAATAAAATTTGGGATCATATAACAAAGTCGACATTTGTTAAATTTTGGTATACTAGTGTTATTCTCCATGCATTGTTCATGTTTGAAGTATTTCATATAAAATTGTGGACGACTAGGAAAATGTATTCTTTCAGAGTAGGAAGGGATAAAGCATTGATATAAGTTAAGTTCCAATTAGGCTACAATTACTAAGAGGAAATTTTTCTCTCAGGTAATTGGAAATAGGCAAGAATGGTATATGTGTTTATTTGAATACCTTAGCTTTTTATTTAAAATATATTTCATTTGAAGACAGGTGTTAATATGTGTATTTAACAGTGACACTTTTTTCTTTTTTTTTTTTTTAAGGTGAAAAGCAAGCAGCTACTCATGTAAGTCTTGATCAAGAATATGACTCTGAATCCTCTCAGCAGTGGCGAGAACTTGAGGAACAAGTTGTGTCTGTGGTTAACAGAGGAGTACTTCCATCCAGCTTCTACCCCACGCAATACTGTTTGAACAGTTATTCAGATAACTCAAGATTTCCGCTTGCAGTTGTGGAAGGTGATATACCTGAATTTCTGTTCATGGTTTTTTATTTGTTTTGCTTACAGCATTTTCAAGATAATTTTTTACATGCCAAATATGACTAGAAGCTGGGGGTGCAAAAGTAAATTGAATACTCATAATTTAGTGAGCCATGTTTATAAAACCAAGCAGTGGGGGCTTTAATACAGAAATATGCAATGTGCTTTTGGAATATAGAAGACAGAATGGCATTCTTTGGTACAGAGAAATTGGGGAAGTCTTCTAGAGAAGATAATTTTAAAATTGGATCCTGAATAAATGGACATTTAGAAGGTGATAAAGGGCAGTCTAGGGAGAAATGCAGAGCTGTGAAAGCAAGGTGTGTTCAGAGAATTGAAGCATAGAGTGATATGTGGGGTTTATTAAAGTTATTAATTTAGGCCTTTCTTTTATAGAGCCCATAACAGTGGAAGTGGCTTTTAGAAACCCTTTGAAAGTTCCACTTTTGTTGACTGATTTGTCATTGCTGTGGAAGTTTCAACCTAAAGATGTCAGTGGAAAGGATGATGAAGAAGTTAAAGAACTAGTAAGTTGTTAAAAGGTATTTGTAATAAGCATGTTTCAGTAATAGTCTAACAGATGCTGTAGTAGCATTTTAAGTTCTTTCTGTTCAGTGAGCTGAAGTTATTCTTTTTTATGCTTATTTTCCCTAGTTGCAAAAAGTATGATATATGCTTATTGTTGAAAATTGAGAGTACAGAAGAAGATAAGGATAGGAGTAAAACTGTTCTGTCTTCTCAGTATTTATTTCTTCTAGTATTTTGAGATATAACTGACATACAGCATTGTATAAGTTAAGGTGTACAACATACCTCAAGGAATGGTTATCACAGTAAGTTTACTGAGCCTCTGTCATCTTATATAGATACAAAATTAAAGAAATAGAAAAAAAAATTTTCCTTGTGATGAGAACACTTAGGATTTTCTCTCAACAAGTTTCTTATGTAATATACAGCAGTGTTAGTTATATTTATTATGCTGTACCTTACGTGTTTTTAAAAAATTTTATTTATTTATTTATTGGTTGCGTTGGGTCTCCATTGCTGCGTGCGGATTTTCTCTATTCTCGGCCAGCGGGGGCTACTCTTCGTTGTGGTACGCAGGATTCTCATTACTGTGGCTTCTCTTGTTGCAGAGCATGGGCTCTAGGCACGCTGGCTTCAGTAGTTGTGGCACGTGGGCTCAGTAGTTCTGGCACACGGGCTTAATTGCTCTGCAGCATGTGGGATCTTCCCAGACCAGAGATCAAACCTGTGTCCCCTGTATTGGCAGGCGGATTCTTAACCACTGTGCCACCAGGGAAGCCAGATGACCTTGTTGTACCTTACGTTTCTAGTATCTTATCTTACATCTGGAAGTTTGTGGCTTTTGACTTCTTTCATCCAGTTCCCCTTCTCCTCTCTCCCTGCCTCTGATAACCACAAATCCAATCTCTTTTTCTGTGAGTTCATTTGTTTTTTTGTTTTTGAAGTATAGTTGACCTACAACACTGTGTTAGTTCCTGATACACAACAAAGTGATTTGCTCTTTGATGTATATTTCAAAATGATCACCATGATAAGTCTAGTTGTCATCTGTCACCATACAAAGATGTTACAGAGTTGTTGACCACATTTCCCACATTATACATTTCTTGTGACTCATCTCCTTTGCAGCTGGAAGTCTGTACACCTTAATCTCCCTCGCCTGTTTCTTCCCCACCCCCACCACCCCCAGCAATTATCTGTTTGTTCTCTGTGTCTATAACTGTTTCTGTTTTGTTATGTTTGTTCATTTGTTTTGTTTCTTAGATTCCACTGCCTTCTCAGTATTTAGAAATAACTACTTTAACACTTATTGTATGTCTTTTTAATCATTTCCATTTGTATGTTTTTTCCTCATATAAGGGATTCTCATATTATGTATATTGCCTTTTTCATTCTGTTTATTTATATGCATATTTTGGTATTAAATATATTAATATTTCATTTTTGCATAATATTCCATAACATGAATGATCTGTAAGCTGTTCTACTGTCTCTCCATTGATAGTAGTTTTGGAAGTTTTCATTTGTTTACTATCATAATAAGTCATTGGTGAAAATTTGGGTACATAGTTTTTTATCCTGATTACTTATGTAGGAAAAATTCCTAGGCATGAAGTTAGAATATTTTAGGGAATAAATATTTTAATACTCTTGGTTTCCCAAAAGGTCATACCAACAAACTTTGCATCAGCAGCGTATGGGGTTGGGTATCTCATCTTTGAAAGATTAAGTATTCTTACTTATTTTAAAAAAAACTCAATTTTATAGGTAACAAAAATGCCATCTTAGTATTTTATTTTCCATCTTATTGATTTCTAGTGAAGTTAAAGTTCTTGTATTTGTATTTCTTCTTTTGTGAATTGTCATAACTTTTATTTATATTTATCTTTTTCTTATGTATGTATGTAATGATTTCTTTATATATTTAAGATAGTTACTTTTGAGGCAAGAAATTTTGTTAGCCAGCTGATTGTAACAGAAATAACTTGAGCAAATACATTTTTTTTACTTATTTGTTATTCACCAACATCTATTATGTAACTTTTACTTTTTCATACTACTTTGCTGTATGCTTTAATAATGTGGTAAAAATTATTTTTAAAATGGGAAATATCCCATTATTTTGGTGATGCTTTATAAAGGGAGAACTTGAAAGATGTCTGTTATACTAACTGTAAATTATTTGAACTATTTCTCTTGAAGTGTTTACATTTTTTTAAAGATTGTCTTATTAAGTCTTGCTGCTTAAATTCATTGAAGACATTTTGTGATCATTTATACTCATTGTGAAGTTTTGAAAGATTGAGGTTTCCCAGGCTCTGTTCTGACTTGAATTTTGCAACCTCAGTAGTTTTTCTGATGTTTTTTGGATGCCTGGAATACAAATTAGAAGAGTATAAATTGTTCGCTCTTAGAAAAGTTTTTTTAAAAGATCTATTAGTTTTTTAAGTATGTGAGTATGTTCAAGATAGTAGATTTTAAATGAGGTTTGTTAAAGTTAAGTTAAAATTGTCATTGTGTATGTAATGAAGGTGCATTTTTTTCTGTAAATTTCAAACTCTTTGGGTTTCTTCATGAACTTCTACTGGTGATGGACTAAGATGCTGAACTGGAATTTAGGGAAATATAGTTTTTATTTCTTGTGTCAAATAACTAATTTCATGGTAAAAGTTAAACAGGGTTTCTGAGGATCAAGTTTATCCCCAGTGTGAGCCAGTTAGCTCTGCTTTTGGAAGAGACAGGCCTTTTTTGCTCTCTCCCACTGCCCTTATTGTCCACCAATCTTATATATCCTATTTAAGCTGTCATTACTTTTTCTGTGTGTAATTAGCCAATTTCGAAAAAGAGGCTGGTCAGAGTAAAAGATGAAAAAATTTGCTCTTATTGCAAAATTAAATTAAAGAGCCATTTTGGCCATTTTTTGGACGATGAGCACCTGAACTTTATCTTTTGATGTTTTATCTTCTTGGTGACTGTGACTTTGATTAGATCACTTATCCTCTGCAGTTGAATTGGACTGAATGAAATGAAAATAAAATATATTAAGTGCCTACTACTGCCTGACTTTACTGCAGATGTGAAAACAAAGCACTTTGCAATTTACTGTAGGTGTGAAAACAAAGCACTTTGCATATTGCTTAGCACATAGTGAAAACCTAATAAATGCTAACTATAACTATTGTTATTGTTCTTAAGTATCGATGTATAAAAATGTTAATAATCGGATACTTTACTCATTAGAATGTATATTTTACATAATTTACTTTTCAGGTAAAAGGTGAACCTGAAATGATTGGAACTGAAGTTATTTCAGAATTCTTAATTAATAGTGAAGAATCTAAAGTGGTAATTGTTTTATTATTTTTCTGTCAAGCCTTTCTAAAAGTAACATGAAAGCAAATTTTAAAAATCCATTTTTTCAGTTTGTTTATATTCCAGTTTTCTTAAAAACTAAAATTTGGAATATTAGGAAACTGGAATTGCACAGGAATAAATTGGTTGGGAAAGTAGGTTTACAGTGGTCTTTAGTTTATTAATTTCCTAAGAAGCCTGGTGAAAAAAGCTTTTGCTTTCTTCTTGGGATGAGTATTGTAATTTCATTTGATATTTGGTTGACCAGAATATTTTGGTTTTTATTAATAGTATTGATGAGGATCCAGACCTATAATTGTTGAATTTAGAAAATTTCTTTTGAAGAAAATACTATTCAGTAAGAAAAATCAATTGATTATTAATTAAGTTTAGGTCATGAGTTTATATTGATATTTCTGCAATATTATGGAGTTCAGGTATTGCATTATTTAAGATATTCTGTAAACAGATAATAAGAGTGACTTAAATATCTTCACAGGCAAGGCTAAAGCTCTTTCCCCATCACATAGGGGAGCTGCATATTCTGGGAGTTGTTTATAATCTTGGCACTATTCAGGGCTCCATGACAGTAGATGGCATTGGTGCTCTTCCTGGATGTCACACAGGTAAAGCTATAGCATTGCTAAACAATTAGAAACTAATAATTAAATCTCCATAGAATAAAATGAAAAATGAGATATTTTAAAAATAGTTTTAATGTATGATTAATAAAGGCATTTAATCAGATGAAAGAATGAATAATTTGGATTATTTTTAACTCTGCCATTGCTTCAAAAATAAACAACTTTGTTCCCTTCTGTTGTATTTTTGATGATTCTTTGGTTCTACCGTATGTATTTTTCTTTTTTTGTTATTGATCCAAATTTAGTAAATTCTAACTAAGTATATATAACCATTGGTTGAGATGCCTGCTGCTAATACAAACATCGTCTTAGTATAGGCTGTTTTTTGAATATTTATAGAAACGTAGAGCAAATGAAAGACCAGTGTTTTCACATCATTGGATGTGAAACACCTTAAATTCTGTCATCTGTTTTGTTAAAAAGAGTAGGATTTAGAATTAAGCTGATATTCTTGGTGCCCCAGATGATAAATTTTACATAATTTTGAAGAGTAAAACTGCCAGTTATATGTTTAACATGGTTTGCCTGTTTTTTCCCTTTAATTTCAGAAAACCCTTCTAATATTACCTTTTAATATGTTATATGTAGTTATTTGAGTTTAAGCTGACAAGATGCTAGAGGGTTTACTATAAAATCCCTCACTTCTGTCTCTTCATTTTAGTAGCTAAGTTGTATTATTTATTTTTTAATTAATAGTCATTGGCAGACTTGAATTTAGCATTTACAAAAGCTGATTATTAATATCAGGAAATCTTTTGGGAACACTTGGAAAATTTGTTGGTCCTTTTAACCTTCAGTTGGATATTTCTACTTGCCTACATATCTAGGATAATTCAATAAAACATTTTTTTTTAAAAGTATTCAGAAGTGGAAGGAATCTGTAAGAATTCAAAAATTATAAACCAAAAACTGACAATAAAGTTGACTGCTATTCTGCATTTTAGTAGTATATGTGTAATTCTTGGTTGACAAGCACCAGACAAGGTTCTTTTATAAATAATCTTGATAATTTTTGAATATTTTAAGTAAATTAACTGAGGGTTAAAAACTTTTTGAAGATTCTTTCCTTTCCCACTGTACCTACCTAGGATTTTAATCTAGTACCACCAAGTTATGGTTGCCAATAAATTATAGCTAATGGCTTCATTTAAGGTGCCAAATACATGCATTAATAAATAACATATATTATTTTATGACATTAGTGGGAGGAGACCCTGAATTAACTATTAAAATAAATTGCATATTATAGCAGAATTTTTATGAAGTTTTAGTTTGAGTTCATTATTACGTAAAATGCTAATAGGGATGTGGGTCAGATGAGGTACGGGAAATGCTGCATTGTGTGTCTGGTCTGGGAGTATCATGGTGATCTTCAGCCCATTAAAGCCTCTGAGTATTCCAGCAGGAGATATAGTTGTACACCCTGGGTTTTTTCACACCTACATGCAACGTGTGGAAGCGTTTGAGGAAAATTTCACATGAGTATTAAATGAGTTTAATTTTGAGAGAGCTACCTATACTATTTTAACTTTCTTTGTGCAATGTATTAAGATGTAGTTATTTAAAATCCATAAGTAATTCAAGTTAGTATATATATTTGAATATGAATAGCTGTTCTGTCGGATAGATCTTTTTGGTTAATAGCCATTATGGTTAAATACAGCTTTCAAAAATTTCCTTTTTAGTGATGTGTAGTCCTTCTGCAAAGTAAGTAAATCCTAATAAAATGAGAGATTAAGTGGTATGCTATAGGTGTTGTTAAGCATGAAAATAAAATATGCTTAATTCTTTGATTAACCATGCTAATTAGCAGTTGTCTAGAGTTTTTCTAGAAGTAATCTGAAACATAACAGTATTCATATATTCAAGCTAAATTGATATCAGTTAACATACCAAATTATTTTAGGGCATTGATTTTTTTTATTTCAGGAAAACATTCCTTGAGTATGTCAGTCCGAGGCAGACAGGATTTAGAAATTCAAGGTCCTCGACTTAACAACACAAAAGAAGAGAAAACATCTATTAAATATGGTCCTGATCGACGTCTAGATCCCATAATCACTGAGGAAATGCCACTCTTGGAGGTATTTCACTTTTTTAAATTTCATGGACTTAATAATTTACCTATAAGGTAAGGATGGTATTTTGGATAGATTAATTTTAGACTTTGAGATTATTGATATATTGAATTGCACTTTTAAATTCTTGTTGGGGACTTCCCTGGAGGTCTAATGGTTGAGACTCCGTGCTTCCACTGTGTGGGGGTGGGGTGGGGTGGGGTGGGGTGGGTGGTAGGGGCATGTGGGTTTGATCCCTGGTCAGGGAACTAGGATCCTACATGCTGTATGGTGCAGCCAAAAAAAAAAAAAAAAAAATCTTGTTAAGCTAATGTTAAATAGATGTAATTCACAAAGATAAGTTAATCATGCAAATTGTTATTAAGTCACAGCCAGGTTATAAGATATAATCCTCAAAATCTAATGGAAGTTGGGAAAAAACTTCTAAAAGAACACTTTGGTTGTTATTAAAATCAATGGCTCTTTCTGGGTAAGATATAAAAATAGCACAGGAGTTAATTCTTATAAAAAATGTAAGCGATATAGGTAAGTATATGAATAAAAGCAGTGTTCCCTTCACTTTCTTTGTATCCCACCCTATCACACTTTCATGCCATCTTTTAGTTGCAAGAGATAGAAACTGATGCTAGGTAGCATTAACACCCTTCCCACCACATTATTTAGTTTGAAGGATTTTGGAATATCTCATGGAAACTAAAGTATAGAACAGTAAGTCTCAAGGAAGAATAAGGACTCAGCAGCTCCAGGGAATTTGCAAAGACTTTAGAAAGCATTACTTTTGATATGACTTTATTTAGTCTCGCAACTTCTGGTCTTTGTGCCCATTCATTGCAAGTTTTAAGTTTCTAGGAGAGAACTATGGCCCACCTTGAGTCAGGTGTCTACCTGAGAGTCAGGCCAATGGCACAACCATGAAGTATAAGTGTCAACACTGGAAGGAGGGCCTTCCTCTTGCATCCCCAGGTTTCCCTAGTAGGGGAGTTAGAAGCTTAGTCATTCACCTTCAGTAAGCACCAGTGATACCTAACAAAGTGATGTTTCTCTCTGAAAAGAGAAACATCACTTACGTATATTTTTAGTCATCATACTGCATATTTTATCCTGTGACTTGCTTTTTTGTCTTTTTTTTTTTTTTATTAAATCAGTTTATCGGCTGCATTGGGTCTTTGTTGCTGTGCACGGGCTTTCTCTAGTTGTGAGCAGGGTCTATGCTTCGTTGTGGCGTGTGGGCTTCTCATTATGGTGGCTTCTCGTTGCAGAGCACAGGCTCTAGACGTGAGGGCTTCATTAGTTGTGCCATGTGGGCTCAGTAGTTGTGGCACACGGGCTTAGTTGCTCCGTGGCATGTGGGATCTTCCCCGTCCAGGGATCAGACCTGTGTCACCTGCATTGGCAGGCGGATTCTTAACCATTGCGCCACCAGGGAAGCCCCACTTTTTTGTCTTTAACAACAAAACTTGGTTTTTGTTTTCAATCAGTAAAAATTCTTTTTTAACAGCTACATGAGGTATTCTTTTATTTAGATATAATGTATTTTAATCATTTATATATTGATGGGTGTGGTTCTAGGTTTTCACAGTTACTGACAGTTCTGCAGTAAACATTATTATGTATATATTTTGCCCATGTTCTGCTTTAGACTAGACTTTTAGACATGGAATTGCTGGAGGTCCATTGTGCAATATACTAGAAAATTACCTCCAGCAAGGCTGTAGGAACTGACACTTTTCCTGCAGAATGACAGTGCCCATTGCCTCACTTCTGTGCCATGCTGGATACTATCAGATTTTGGGGGTTTTGGTTGGTTTTTTTTAAACATTTTCAAATCAGATTGGGGGAAAATGGCATTTCTTTGATAACTAATAAGGTTGGTTGGTCTTCATTTTTTTTTTTTGTCCATATGATTTTTTTCTTCTGTAAGTCCATATCATACCCTGTAATTGGGTGTTACTTCCTTTTTCTTATTGGATGATTTTATGGGCACTAATCCTATACCTATAGTGGTGGGATAGGTAACATGCTCGTGAAAATGGTGATGTGTGTGGAGGGAAAGGTATTGTTGAGCTGTATGTATTTTGCCCAGATTTTACACTTGCTTAATTATGTTGCATTTAAAGAGTTGCGTAGGGCAAATAACATACTTAGAGACTGATGTCAGTGCTAGTTTCTGGTTGATAAATATTTGCACATACTTTAACTTTGATTTTAAAGATTTTTAACTTATATGAAATCATTCTTAACTGATAGTCCTTTACTTGGTTGCTTCTAAGTTTTATATTTACTTACAGAGATTTCCCTAGTCAGAACTTTTATAGTTTTATTTTTTAATGTGTGTGGTTTTTTTTTGAAATCCAAGGGAATATACTCTCTGAATGTCAGGAGGGTAGGAATCAAACTTTGTTTCTGGTTCCAATTACCATTAATTGAGTATTGACAACTCATTATGACATCTTTCTAATATTACTGATATCCTGAAATTACCCATTTTTCTAGTATATTACCTGGAAGTATATTACCTGGATGATACCTGTTCTTGACATTTCCTCTTCTCTTTTTGTGTCAATGCCATACTTCTGTTTTACCATCTTTTTTTAATTTGGCAAGCCAAGGCCTACTCATAATAATTTTTTTCTTGTACCACTTTTGTCCAAGTTTGTCAAGTTCTTCCCACAATAATATAGTAATAAAAATTGGAATTTTTATTAGGATTGCATTGCCTTAGCTAGGAGTTTTGAGACTGAAGATGAAATGAGTTGGGATCCAAATATTATTTTAGGGCTATTCAATCCCATTGTAGTTTAGAAGTCACTAAGAAACATTTTGCTTAGGATGGTACATGTAAGAATTTGCTGGAGCTTACTTGCAAGAGGGGAGATTCTGACCTCTCTGGTTAACGTTTTGAGAGAAGTCAGTAGAGCATACCAAAATACTCAGTTTTTATAGATTCTACTAGCTTATGGTTTTTATTATACTATATCAGTTAAATGTTCTTCAGTTATTAAGACTATTAAATGTACCAATGGTTTTTAAGTGCAGTGCTTCTCAGGCACACATTGTTAAGGATAGAGTTCAGCTTTTCAGCCTTTGTCTAAGCCCATCTCTAATTATCTGCTCTTGGAAAGTTTCTTCGCTTAAAAAATGAGGAAAGTTGAACCAGATGATGTTTGACTTTAAATTCTATTTAACTCAGCAGTCTTTAAATTTACATTCATCTTGTTTTTGTTACTGCTGGTTCTGTTCTTAACCTTGCCTCTCGCATACCATAGTGGTTTTGTTTTGTTTTTAAATTTTATTGTTAAAGGTGCATTTCTCCCTGAAGAGGGTATTTTAGAGCAGAGAACCTCTCGTTCTTCATAATAACAATTGGTGTTCAGTTGATTAAACCAAAAAGCTTGTGAAGTGAATACTAAGAAAACTATAATAGATCCACACCCTAAACATTTTACCTTAACTTGAAACATACAGATATCCATTTATTCACTATTTATGGGGTGTGGATTTATGTTAGAGGCCTTTTGAGTTCTTTGTGTTGGTATGGGTTTCCTAATATGAGTTTCATTTCATCTTCAATTTATTCATCCACATCCATAAGTAGACATTTTAAGTTTTCAGTTTTGGTTTCTTCAGAGTGAGAAGCTAAAGGAAATTTTTAAGTAATCTAAGTACATTATATGTCTAGATTTTATCTACAGATAAAAGTTGTACTTTAAGGTATAGAAGAAGGTGGGTTTAGTAGAAAGCCAAAAGCTACTAATGTTCACTTGCATAAACATCATTTAGTATTTTCTACTAAAATACCAAAGTTGGTTAATACAACAGACATGGTATGATGGAGGTCAAGTAAGAGACCTTTTATTATATTTGGATGAACAATAGTGTACATTAATATTAGTAAAAAAAAAAGTATAGAATATTCCCATTCCTAATATCTTATGTCAGAAATATTTTATAGAGTTTGAAGTGTTTAAGGGAATAGTGAAAGAAGTAATCAATCTACATCTGATGAAATCGTCTCTTACAATATATATTTATCAAAACAAGCATGAGGATGAAAATTACGGAAACTGAGAGAAGATAAAAATCGAAGTGTCATGTAATAACTCTCATGTGTGTAGCATACTGAAAGCAAACAGTGAACTGTGAGCTGTATCTACTTATTAGAAGTATTTTGTTTTTAAGTTCTGTTTTAGAAAAAATGGTGTCATTCCAAAACTTTTTCTTCGCATTAATTTTTAACATTTTGTTAGGAAAAATTTTCACATAGAAAAGCAGAAAGAAGAGCAGGCGCCTTCAGGTTCTCACTGCACAGGCAGTATGTTGTGTATATGTAGTTTATTCAACCAGACTTGTCTATAACTTGTGTCCAATCACTTGCTGTTACAGATAAAACCACAGTGAATAACCTTATGCATATCATTTTTATACATTATGTATATGCATATCACACATACATCTTTAGGATAAATTAGTAGAAGTGACATTCCTGGTTCTTGGTCTTATTTTCCATTAAAATTTGAAGCTGTCCAAAACATCACCTGTTTAAAAGGACTTGTAGCAACAATTCATTTGAAAAAGGCTAAATATACTGGTTCTCCTTAGGGTCAACATAGTGTATTTAGTAAAACCTTTATACTGAAGATATATTACACAGTATCCTACAAACGGTGTATCACTGGTTTTCTTCCATCACCCTTCCCTTTCTACCAGTACTGTAGCCTTCGTGATGGTAACTGGGTGTCTATGTGTGTTTTAGGGTGTCTTTACAGTACTGTGTTTCACTTGTTACTCATGCAGTTGTTTTTGATGTAACAACTCAAAATTATTCCCTCACAGATTTTAGCTTATTTGACTAAGCTTATTTGATACTGGCTAGTTAGTACGTTGTCAGTGTCATGCTATACGTAGTTATTTTTGCCTATCTTCTTAATCTTTGTTTTGGATTTCTGCCTTAATCCCTTACTTTCTCATGCCCATTTTTAAAGCTTCTAATTTCCCCAAATTTTATCTTATTCCTTAAGAATATGGCCATAATGAAGTCCAGTTCAGACTTAGATGAAAAGACTCAGATATTTTCATTGGACTTTTATAACTCCTTTGGGACAGCTAGCTGTAACTTTATTCCTCATACTGTTGGCTTTATATTCTTCCTTTCTTAGATGCTGTCAGAGTACTTCTGACATTTATGCTGTGAATCTTTTAAATGCAGATGACGTACTGGATGATTTTGCTAGCTCATATTTCCAGCTCTTACCTGAAATCATGAGGCCAGGCATGTGTTGGAAGTCAATTTTTAAAAAATTTTTTTAGAAATTGCACATGTACATATGTGTGTTTTTATCTAAAGTGTTATGTGACCCCTGTTAGGTTCATGGCAGCACCTGGTAATCAAGCACATTAACATGGCTTGAGTGAACCACATGAATATCACACTAAATGGAAAAGGCTATAAAGAGCCTCCATTAGTCAAATCAGGTTTTGCTCCCACATGGATTACTGAAAGCCTGAGGATGTTTGAAGATACCGGGTTTTTAAATTATGGATGTAGAATTGTGCATCTGTATGTTCTTCCCTCTTAAGACCTATTGTGCATCATTTCATTTTAATGATGTGTAAATAGATAGTTGAGCTACTTTTTAAGTTAACAGTGTTCAGGGCTTTTTAGCAGGTAATTGTTCACATAGCCACGTTAAATTACTTATAGCTTCTCTTGTCTGTAATCTTTGTAGTTGTGAAAGTTTTGTGGGTGGCCCTCTAGTTATTGACATTGTACCTTTAATTCATGATTCTGAAATCTGCTACTGAGTAACATTGGTCTCTGTCTCATCCTCTTTTTTAAAATAGAGTTCTTAATTGCCACATACCCAGGGAGATATCAAAGAAAATTAATAAAATACTTGTAAACCTATAGTACAGAAATACAGCATCTTAAAGTGTTATTCATTTAGAGGTTCAGAATTTTTAACAGACAATATAATAATATTTTTTCCCTCCAATGCAGGTGTTCTTTATACATTTTCCTACAGGGCTCCTCTGTGGAGAAATCCGAAAAGCATATGTAGAATTTGTCAATGTCAGCAAATGTCCTCTTACTGGATTGAAGGTTGTTTCTAAACGTCCAGAGTTCTTTACTTTTGGTGGTAACACAGCTGTTCTAACACCGCTAAGTCCCTCAGCTTCTGAGAACTGTAGTGCTTACAAGACTGTTGTGACAGATTCTACCTCTGTGTGTACAGCACTCATATCATCAGCTTCTTCTGTAGACTTTGGCATTGGCATAGGAAGTCAGCCGGAGGTGATTCCTGTTCCCCTTCCTGACACTGTTCTTCTACCTGGAGCTTCAGTTCAGCTACCAATGTGGTTACGTGGGCCGGATGAAGAAGGTGTCCATGAAATTAACTTTTTGTTTTACTATGAAAGTGTTAAAAAGCAGCCTAAAATACGGTGAGTATTATAAAACTTTAGATTTAACCTCTGCGTTTAGTACATACAGACACGCACACATACACGCACACAGATATACACCCTTTCAAATAAACATTTTAATATTTAACATGTCATTGTTTACTAAGAAATTACCCCCTTCCAAATTATGCATGAAGTTTATATCTGAGGTTGTCCCTAATCCAACTGTAAGTTCTAAGTAGCCAAAAGTGGAAAAAAATTAAGCTACATTAATATTTTTCATGCTTCTTTCTATAAACTTCATGATTCTTTGATACAGCTAAGTACTATGGCCAAAGTTATCACATAATAATGAAATTCACAGGTACTGTGTATTAAAACAGGGTGTCATTTGTATATGAAGACAACTTGCCTACAGTCATCCTTTTTATTTTTTAATTTTTATTATTTTTCTTTTGTAAAAATATTTAATGAGATTTAATTACATTTTTATAAGTAAAGATTTAACTTTAATACATTTGATTTAAAATTTGATAGATTATGATCTGCATTTGCATTTAACTAGTTTAGGTTATTTTATTTTTAATTTTTTCCAGCTTTATTGAGGTAAAGTTGACAAAATTGTATCTATTTAAAATGTACAGTGTGATGATTTGATCTATGTATACATTGTAAGATGTATACATTGTAAGATGATTACCACAACCAAGTTAGTTAACACATCCATTACCTCACATAGTTACCTAAGTCATCCTTTTTAAAGAAAATTATTTTGTTTTACTTTTCCTTTTCCCTAGTGCCCTCACCTGCCTCCTAAAATGTTTGTATTTGCAGAGCAGGTGATTTGAGTGGTGTTATGGGTATCTCTGAAGAAATCAAACCTAACTGACTTACACAAGGATCTGTAGCTTGTCTGTTGCACAACAGAGTATTTTGTGATAATGCCATTGTCATTTTTACAAAATTAACCCAGAATAATTGTGCTACATTTTAAAATTTAATGGCTATTTAAAATATCTTGTAAGGCTGTGAGAACAAAAAGATATAATATTTGTAAGGGCAAGTACATTTTAGGTCCTCAGTAAATGTTAATTCCCCTTAACAAGATGATAGAGAGTTCTCTGGCCAAAGCAATCCATTAAGGCTTTGTGGAATGTAGTAGTGGTGAAATGAGCTTCCAAAGAAAGTAAAGATTTCCGAATTTGGATCAAAGGGTTTAGACAAGATAGTAGTGGTTATTCCAGGAAGTAGCTGTATATATGAATGAAAATTTCCAAGTTGGGAAATATGAACTGAATATAATTAGTTTGGTTACAGTATAAAATGTGTAAAGGGAGAATAAAGGTTGAATTGTAAAGCTCTGTTGTGGAGAGGCTTAAATGCCAGGTGAAAGTTTGAAATTTACTTGGTAAGCATTCAGTAACCTTAGAACCACTATCAGAAGAGGCATAGTCAAGACATGACTATATGATGATTATTTTCATGTGCTATATACCATGGGTGAATTTGATGAACAAGGAACAAGGGAGGCTAATAGTTTTCTTCCAAATTCAGAATAAAGAATTGAACTAATATTAGGCTAATTAGATAATTTTACCTTATTGTATTTGTCTTGGTTTTTTTAGAGTATAAATGGTCCTGAGAGTGAATAGGTTTTAAAAGCTTTATTTGGAATTAGAGAATCATAACACTGGGAGAGGGTCTTAGATTAAATTTGTAATTTTTACTTCTTTAGTCACAGAATATTAAGACACACTGCAGTCATTTGTACCAGTCGATCTTTGAATGTGCGAGCCACTGTCTGCAGAAGTAATTCTCTTGAAGATGAGGAGGGCAGAGGAGGCAATATGCTTGTCTTTGTGGATGTGGAAAATACCAATACTGTAAGTTGGTTTAAAACTAAATTTTGTTTTTAATTATATTTTGAGTGTATCCTTTGTTTTTCTTCATTATTTTTTTCCCTTCACAAGACAACATAAGCTAGGAATTTAAGAATGTTCTTAATAGAATAGAATGTAAAAACATATTCTCAATTTGCTTTGTAATTTTATCCCTCAGTCCTTCAAGTAAAAGGATCTAGTGGTATTAATATGGTACATAATCATACGGTATATAGCCATATACCAGTAATTCAATCCAAAAAGGATCTCATAAAGTGCTTTCTAGTCTCACCATTGAGAATGTCTTTTGATGTACTTAAATTTACAAAATTCTCTTAGAATTTCACATTCAGTATTAACTTGACAACCCCTCACGTATACATTTCCAACAGTACCATTTCCTTTATAGAAAGCAGTTCAAACATTTTACCATTCTTGTGTATATACTCTAAATATCAAAGTGAATATTCTTGAAGAAGGGAATGTGATCTTATTAAAGTAGAATCTTAGCTTCAGATTGATTCAGTTTAGATACCTATTTGAAATGTTACTTATTAATTCTGTAATGTCCTTTTTCTTGTAGCTTCATAAATTTGTGTGGTCACTTCACTTTAGGATATTTAGGGTCAATGTGGTGATACTTTGGTGATCTTCCCCAAAAAATCAGTATTTGTGAGATTAAGAACATTTGAATAATTTCAAATTAGCTCTTAATTCAGGAGAATAAAAGGTTTGCAATTTAAAAAACTTTATGTATGTTGACTGTATATTGGGATTCTGTTCTTTGTTGTTTTTTTACCCTTAACAGGAATGTCATAGAAAGATCAGAAGAAATAAAATGAAAGTACTATGGTTTTGATTAAAAATTGGCAGCAAATAATTTTTGGTATATTAAATAACTCATTATGATAGATTCTAATAACTGAATGCCTTTCAGTATTTAAAAATTTGCCACTGGGCGTATATTATAATTAAATCTTTTCCTTGGATAAGATGATGACTTATCTGTTTTAAGAATGTTTATAGAGGGATTTAAATAATTTACATTTCTGAAATGTATATTGTTAATTTATTTCAGAATAAAAATTTCATCTTATGTTAATTGGTACTGACTTTGGTAGCAATGTCGTTCTCATTAGAATATTCTAGGTTAGTGCTCCTAAATCCTGAATGACTCTTTATTTCTTTTTGATAGAGTGAAGCAGGTGTTAAAGAATTCCATATAGTACAAGTATCAAGTAGTAGTAAACACTGGAAGTTACAAAAATCTGTAAATCTCTCTGAAAACAAAGGTTTGTGCCTTTTTCCCTTTTCATAATAAATTCTCATATCTTCATTGGTTGATTTTTTTTTTTTTTTTCAGAACAGTACCAGAATATCATAGGATTGTTGGTGCCTTTCTTATAGTTAACTTTTGTAAGCATTAAATTGTGCTTTCATTACTTTACATGACTGTAAATGAAATCACCCATCTTAATCTACTCTTTCCCATCTTTTTATTCCATAGCTTTTTTATTTGTATATTCTTTTTTCTTTTTTTAAAAATTCAATTGTAAAATCAGTGCCTGAATACATGGTCACTGTCAAAATTTCAAACAGTATAGAAACATATAAACTAAAATTAAAAGTTTCTCCTTGTTTCCCTTACTATTGGTAAGCTGGTTTTTGTGTGTATAACCATACTTGTATGTTGACTGGCTTTTCTGTGTATTTCCATTTCCACAAGTGTGCATATTAAAGAATATGCACACTTGTGATACATATTGTCAAATTGTTTTCCAAAATATTTCTACCATTTTATCATCCTGCCAGTAATATGGAAGTGCTTAGTTAGTACTTATAAGAGTAGATTGAAGCTGGCAAAATATTTACTCTTTCTGGAAAGAATTGTATAATATATTTTAAAAGATTTAAAAAAAAGTTTAACACAGTAATTCTTATTTTTGGAATTTATACAGAGGAGTTAATTCAAAATATGAGAAGATCCATATATTCAGAGCAGGTTATTGCAAGATTATGTTTAATAGGGTAAAATTGAATGTAGCTTTAATGTGAATTAAGCTATAACTCAGATTATTTCATAGCATTAAAATATATAAGCTTTTAAAATGTGTCTGTGATAGTGGGAAAATGCATCATAGCCAAGTGTGTGCATATAAAAATATTGATATAAATCATCCATATGAATAAATACTGGTAGGAAATGAAGAAAGGACACAGTGGTGGAATTGTGGATTCCCTGGCTCCCAAGTTCCAATTTTTCAAATTTTCTCTTTATCCATAATGTCATACATATCTGAATATATATGCACATATGAACATGTACAAGTATTTTAAGAAAGTTGAATCTTACCCTTTTAAAGAGCCAAATAAGATTTGCTTCATGGAGAGGAAAGCAGAAGTGTTTTTCATTAAACATTATTTATAATTATTAAATATTTTACAGTTTGACTGAAGAAGTCAGAGTAATGAATTAGGTTTTACCATGTTATAAACTGAGAAAGATCTTTGAAATTTTCTCTCTTCTCTTCCTAGATGCCAAACTTGCCAGTAGGGAGAAGGGAAAGTTTTGCTTCAAAGCAGTACGATGTAAGGAAGAAGAAGGTAAATTCATTTTACTGTCACACTTTCTTAAATGATCATTTTATATTTCATGCCAATGATATGATTAGTTTGTTCTCCCCTGTTTTTTAGTTGCTACACAGTCCTCAGAAAAATATACCTTTGCAGATATCATCTTTGGAAATGAACAGGTATGAAAATAAGCACAGTAGCGTTTGATTTTAGAAGTCATAGTTTGGAATATCTTGACTATTTTGGCAAAACTATTGCTTTAGTGATCCCCAGATTCTTTGGTGGATAAATATGTCAGCTTTGTTGGGTTTTGCAACTTGTCTTCATGCCCCAAAGCTAATGAAAATGCTATATGGAGTATACCATTTTAATTAGTTATTTAAAATTAACTTTGTTTTAGAGTGTAATATACTCGTGAGATAAGTTTAGTCCTTGGGATTAAAAAAGGAAACAGGATTATAAGAAGGAACCTGTCTATTTGGGAATGTGATCACAGTGGAACATATAGATGATAACCCTCTGGATTTGGGAATATCATATGGTTCTGAGACCCAAATAATAAGCTGTTTTGTAATTTTAAATGTATTATTGACTAGGGCAGTGATACTCCCAATAATTATATGTTAGAACCAGCTAGAGAGTGGTTTTTTCTGACTTTGAAATAGTGTACATTGTAAGTCACCTGGGGATCTTATTAAAATGCAGAATTCTCAATCAGTGGGACTGGGTGGGACCTGGGGTTCTGAATTGCTAAAGCTCTGAGGTGATCTTGAGGTTATTAGTCTGCACACTCTATTTTTTACCTAGAGAGTTTTTATAAAAATGAAAGCTTTGCCTTCCCACCTCTAAAGCTGTGGCTCATGACACTTTGGGTGGAGTTTGGGAGTGTACATTTTCATCCAGCCCTGCAGATAATCTGAAGAGGTGATCTGGGTACCTGCTTTGAAAAATGCTGGGCCAAATTCCCTATCATTGTGTGCTGTTACTAGTATTATTCCTTTGTGTTCTTCTCCTTGATAATTCCAAAAATACTCATGCTTTCGTATTGTGTGTATCATTTGCCTCCATCTGACTCACTCTTTGAACTCTCTTTTGGCCATTTGAGGAAGCAGCTATTTAGAAATATCCCAGAGCTCCAAAAGCCCAATAATTCCAGAATGAATATGACTTTTGGACACTGTGCTTCTTGAATGGTTGAATTTTAGCTTTTAGGACTTCAGTGGTTTGTTTTGTTCAGGTGTTTTTACAAAAACTCCCTAGAAACATCATCAAGACCCTTCAATTATATTAAGGTTGTAATTTTTATTATGTTTGTTATTAATAATTTTGTATAGGAGCACTGAAGATGGCATAAACAAAGACATTTTTCTTTTTGATGAATCTGAGTAAATAGAATTTACCAAGCACTACAGGTTAATGAGATAACTGTGTGGACAGTGGATTACCAGAAAAAGTACATATCTAAGGGGGAAAAATCTATATATTTATTAATATTTAATGGTTAACTTGAAGCTTAACATCTATATAATATAATTTATAATGCAGGAAATTGTGTAGATATTTTACTATGAAACATAGTATTCCATTAATTAAGGGATAACTCTTTAGTTCTGAGTCTGTTTAAAAATCTTTTCTCTTGTTTTCTCCCTTCAAGAATAAAAACCAAGTTAATGCCAGTAACTCATTTGCATTCTGTTTCTTTGGATATCATTTAGTCTTCCAAGTATTTGAATGGGAAATATTTTTTATTTTTAATAGTAAAAAATATAATTTCTTTTTAACAATTTACTTTTTGAAAAATTGAAATATAAGGACTTCCTTGGTGGTCCAGTGGTTAAGACTTTACCTTCCAATGCAGGGGATGCGGGTTCAGTCCCTGGTCGGGGAGCTAAGAGCCCACATGCCAAAGAACCAAAACATAAAACAGAAGCAATATTGTAACAAATTCTATAAAGACTTAAAAAAAAAGTAGTCTACATCCAAAAATCTCTAAAAAAAAAAAAAAAAAATGAAGTATAGTGAATTTACGATATTGTGTTAGTTTCAAGTGTACAGCAAAATGATTCAGTTATACATATATATGTTGTTTTTCAGATTTTCAACAATTTACTTTTTATTCATTTTCTTAGTGATACTCATTCATCCTCACTGGATACTTAAAAGGTCAAAGCCATTGTCATGGCAGTGTAGATTTATAATTTTGAGTTTTGAACTTTAAGATTCAGGGTAATTTGTATCAGAAATTTTAGGTACTCAAGTCTTAGGTTGGCCTCCTTGTATTCAACCAAATTGATAAGGAAGTACTGAATAAGCCTTTTGGGTATATGTAAGTTGTAGAAATATAAATTTCGGCGGGGTATATCTAACTGAAAACACATACACAAGTGGTTTTCTTTTAACAGATAGTAAGTTCAGCAAGCCCATGTGCAGACTTCTTTTATCGAAGTTTATCCTCTGAATTGAAGAAACCACAAGCCCAGTCTTCTGTGCATACAGACAAACAGTCAATAGAGGACACTATGAGATTAATTCAGAAGTGCAGTGATGTGGATTTGAATATTGTCGTATTATGGAAGGTATGTGTTGCTAAATTATTTCAGCAAGCCTCAGTTATACTTGATTCTTAAGCTGAAGAGTAAATGTAAGCTGCTATTTAGATTTTCTCTGCTTAAATTTTCCAATTTGAATATTAAAGTAGTTTTATACATTTTTTTAACAGTTCCAAAATAATTTTTTTTTTGCCTGAAGGGAAGAATTCATTCAAATTAGGTCACTTTCTTCTGTGTTACTTATTACTTGTGAAAAGTACGGAGAATATTGTAATCATGATAAGCTCCATGAAAGCAAAGTATTATTATTAAACTCTTTATTATGAGCATTTTCAAACTCTGAAAAAGAAAAAATAGCACCATGAACCTCTAGGTGCCCATTACTCAGGCTCCAACAGCTGTTAATTTGTTGCTATTCATTTTTCACCTATTCCTTTAGTTTGTTATCTTTTATTTTTACCTTCCTTTATTTTTTTGCTGTAGTATATATATTTAATGACATGATGTTTTATCTATAAATGCTTTTATATGTACCTTTGGCAGATGAGGACTTTCTTGTTTAATATAACCCCACCATATTATTATCTCACCCAAATTAACAGTAATTCTTTATCTAATTGTTGGTCTGTGTTGACATTTTCTACATTATATGAAAATATTTTAATTTTTAAAAAAAAAATCTGATTCAGTTAAGATCTGCACATACACGTGGCAGACCAGAATGAGGTTGTTTAGGCATTGGTCTTCCCTTAACTATAGTACAGAGGAGGTTTGTTTTTCACAGTACACCCTTTTGTATCTTAAGTATGTTGTTGTTGTTGGTTTTTGTTTTGTTTTGTTTGTTTGTTTTTTATACTGTAGAAATGATTCTACAGTGAAATTTAGGGTCTTGCCCAGGGATATTCACCTGAACTATGTGAGGAGGTTTGATTTTGTATTCTCTGATATAAGGCCTAACATGGAGACATGCTCATAGTAGATGATTAGAACGTGTATTTTAAATTGATTCAGGTGTTGTATTTACTAAACTGCACATTTTTGTACAGACTTTCTTGAAACCAAGCTGGCTTTATATGAGTTCCAATAAAACTGATTAAGCAGATTGATACATTTGTTGACTATAGAAGGTGAAGGTGTTAAAAAGATAAGTTATACATTATTAGTTTGAAATCAAATATTCTTCAAGCCTAGAATCAAGAGAATCCTATTTTCAGGCTCAGTAGCATTTCCCCTTAATGTAAATCAACCATCCATTAAATGTATAATAGACCTTTGGCATTTGTAGCTGTCACTCCACAGATTTTCCTGCCATGTAACAATTTGTAATATTTCTGAGACAAAATTTTGAGTAATGTATGCTGTATTCTGTACTCATCGTTGAGCCCACAGTAACCTTGGTTGGGTGTGGGGGGGGATTATCTTTTAAAAAATCACTCTGAATTAAAACCAATTACTAGTATAGCTGATCACATGAAGAAGAAGAAAACTGCCCAAGATTGTGATGCTCCTTAGTTAGAAAATGGAAGTTCGAATAGATTACAGGGCAGGATGTTAAGTTTGGTAGGGGCTAGTGTCTGTGGTAAGTTTATTATTCAGCTCATTTGAGAAAGTGACTGGTAGATTTTCTTTAGTGAAATCTCTAGATAATGCACAAAGGACCCCCTTGAATGAAAGAAAACTTGACAAGTCATTTAAATTGTGGAGTAGATGCACAGGGAGATAGTACTCTAATAAAATATGATTCAGGAGAAAACTAAGACCTTGGACAAAATTTTTGTAAAACAAATTAGTTGGTAAGGGGGTATAGTATAACTTCTAACCAGTCTTAACCAAAATAAAGGTTTGTTTTGAAAAACTAAGACTTTGTGCAGGAAAGAGAGTGCATTATAGGATTATGCATGGCTATGGGTGACTTTTGTTTGGTCCATGAGACCATTGGAAAAAGTGTATGAGGACCTTATCTATCTGTCTCAGGACCTTATCTATCAGTTGTCATCCTCCCTTGATTAAAGGTCACCCCATCAAGTAGCTAAGTCCTCCCGCATTTCTGGGTGGTGCATGGATAGATGCCAAGCAGGTCCTGGGCCTCCCTGGGCCTTAGAGTAGCACTTCGAGTGTGATGCACAGATGGTGAATTGTCACACATGATAAGTATAGAAAACTGAAAATTCAGAGCATTCAGGAATGTTTATAGCATTTTGACTGAGTAATTTTGAATCTGTTAAATCTAATAGAAAAAAAACTGGGCTTATCAAAAAAAAAGTTAAAGCATCTGTATTTGCATAATGTGACAGTAACAGTATATCAGAGCCATTTACAGATTTTATTGTCTCCAGGACAGAAGAAGTTCAAGAGGAAGAGTTACATGCTGAAATAAGTGTTTTAATGCAGTTGAAATCAGTTCATTGTATAGGAAGAACAAAAGCCTTTTTTTTTTCTTTTAAGCATATGCATCAGTACTTAGATTTAAGATCTCCGAGGACATGGCATCTCCACTTACAGGATTTATGGTTGTACTCACGGATTTTGCCCCACTATGTGATAAACCCTGGTACATTTCAGAAGCAAGACTATAAGAAAAAGCCTTTTGCCTGTATATTGGCAGTCCTGTAAAGAAAAAACCTTGTGTTATGATATGGCACTGTTGTTTTGAACTAGTTTCTTAAGTGCTCTAGGGAAATTGGAAAAGATTTCAAGCTGTCTCTCTCAAATATCCAGGCCAATTGTTTTATATTGAGGCAGAGCAGATTTTGACAGATACTTTGGTTAAATGAATGAATAAAAGTAGAAATGCTGACACAGCCATGAGTGTTGGTAATTAATAGATATTAGCCATAGTACCTCTACTTTCCATCAGATATTGTAGTGGTTGCTTTTGGGGTTACTGCCAAGCAGGGTAACATTTTTGTGCTTTGTACTTCTTAGGCATATGTGGTGGAAGACAGTAAGCAGCTTATTTTGGAAGGTCAGCACCATGTTGTTCTTCACACTATAGGAAAAGAAGCTTTTTCATATCCTCAGAAACAGGTAATGACAGAGTTTGCTTTGGGGCCTTCCTGTGAACTTGTGGGGTTTTTTGTGTTTTTTGAAGGTCTCTGGTTTGTGCAAACCTTTATATTGAGATTTGAGTTGGAGGTTGATGGCAGAAAGCTGATTAAAATTAGAACTGAACATAAATTGATTTTAAAATTCACCAGCACTTTATAAGAGTATTAAAATGCATTTGTGATCTTGGGGTTTCCTAAGGTGTGTTCTTTATTGAATCTAGAGCTCATAGTTATAGAAAGAATGGATTTGCTTGAGAGGAAGGGAACCATATTCTCTGTATTATCTTGTTTGTTGTTTAACAGGCCCACACCATTGCAAGACTCCATGGGGCCTATCGTACATTGTAAAGGATGGCCTCTGGAGTTGTGCAGCAGCTGGTAATAGTGTTTATTTTCTTGTTTTTCCTAAAATGCTATTTAATCTTACCAAAAGTTCTCATAGTATACATAAATAAAATTTAAGCACATTTAGTCCTATAATTCAGTGACCTTGTATTGTGTTTGTAAATAATGGATCCTAATTGATGAGCTTTTCTATTATTTTTTACTTTTATTTTGAAATAATTTTCAAACTGAGAGAAAAGGACTTTCTTACACCTTTCACTCATGTTTGCCACCGGCTAACAGTCGCCTTGTTTGCTTTGTCATTCTTTCTCTGGTAATGTGCATGGTAATTTTTTCTTCATCGTTGTCAGGTAATTACTCCCAGATAAATTGCAGACATCCTGCCCCTCTGCCCCAAAATGCTTCATTGAGTGTTCCTCAGGACAAAGAGTCTCTTGCTTAGTCACAAAAACCGTTATTAAATTCAGGAAGTTTAACATTGATGCGGTACTCTTACATACAGTCCATATTGAAGTGTCATTGAAGGCCTTACGTATACAGCTTAGTTTTTTCCCATCCAGAATTCAGTCCAGGATCATGCATTGTATTCACTTGTCTCTTTAGTTTCTTCTAATCTGGAACATTTTCTGCACCTTTGTTTGTCAGTTATGATATAGACATTTTTGAAGAGCCTTGGCCAGTTATTTTATTGTAGAATACTACATCTTTGGATATTTCTCATGTTTCCTCATGATCAAATTAAAGTTATACATTTTTTTATTGAAATACTACCTAAGAGATGTTATGTCCCTATCATTGTATTACATCACAAAGCAAATGATATTAATTATAGGTGATGGATCATTTGATTAAGGTGGTGCCTGCCATGTTTCTCCACAGTAAAATTACTATTTTTTCTTTTTATTTATAATAATAAGTAATATGTGGGGAGATAATTTGGGACCATGTAAATGTCTGATTTCTCATCAAAGTTAAGTCTGCTTGTTTTAGCATCCATTGGTAATTCTATAATTTTTTTTTAAATAATGTGTTTCAGATAGTATTTTTTTTAATTTTTATTTTTAATTTATTTTTGGCTGCATCGGGTCTTTGTTGCTGCATGTGGGCTTTCTCTTGTTGCAGCAAGCAGAGGCTACTCTTCGTTGCAGTGCTCTAGGTGTGTGGGCTTCAGTAGTTGCAACACATGGGCTCAGTAGTTGTGGCACACATGCTTAGTTGCTCCATGGCATGTGGGATCTTCCTGGACCAGGGCTCGAACCCATGTCCCCTGTATTGGCAGGCAGATTCTTAACCACTTAGCCACCAGGGAAGTCTTGGTAATTCTTTAATTTGAATCAGTTTTTACTTCAGTGATTACTAATGGTTATTTTCTGTTAGGTTTAATGAAGCTATCATATTTAACCCCAAATCTGTTTCTTATTTTAAGAAAATTGCTTTTCTCACACTGATTTGATCAGGTAAAAAATCCGAAGTTTTAGTTGTAAATTGTCATATTTTGATAATTTGGAACATCTCAAACAAGGCAAGATTTTTCATTTAGAAAATGAAACAAAATGATTTCTATAAAATTCACTCAAGTTATATTCCCATTTTACTAAAATACTGTGTAGGGCATATCCTTTTTATTTCTTCGTACTTCACCTTCGAAAAATTTCATATTCTCTTTATATGGTTAACTGAGTTGGAAGATATGGCATGTTCATCATACTAAGAATAATATATTTGGAGGCCAGAGACTTTCAGATTGATGACCTAGTACAAATTACTTGCATAACTTGGTAAACTTCTAGCTTACATATAAAGCAAGGGTAATAGTACTTTATACCTTGCCTCTCTTATGATGGAACTGTCTGTCATAAGGTTGAATCAAACCCTTATTGTAAAACTACTATACAAATTGTCCGGCATTCATTGTGAAGATACTTGTTGCTGCTTTTAAACTGGAAGAGAAGGAAAATATTCCTTCTAATTCTTGCTTTTGCAACTGTGTAAATCAAGAGTCAGCAAGCTTTTCTGAGAAAAGTCAGATAGTAAAATGTTTTAGACTTTGCTGCCTCAGAAAGTCTTTGTCTAAATTACTCATCTCTGTTGTTTGGAGTCCAAAAGCAACCATAGCCAGTGTGTAAACAAATGGATGTGGCTCTGTTTCCATAAAACTGTCTTTATAAAAACAGGAGGCAGGCTGGATGTGGCCCATGAGCTGTAGTTTGCCAGTCTTGGTATAGATCAGAATCCAACTAGGCTAGCAGGAAATTTAAAAAATCAAAATTTTCTGGATGGTGAAGGAAAATGGAGGAAAAAAATAACTAGGAAAGAAGTAATAATAGTAGAAATGGAACATTATTCTCTATTTTCATTTAAATGATAATGATATTTTTTGAAATGTTTACAGTGTGCCTGACACTAGCTATATTAAGACTTTTACATGCGTGTTAATCTTAAATTAATATAGTCGAGGCACTATAATCTGTAAAAACTCAGCAGTCTATTTTCTTTTTTAATTAATTAATTTATTGGCTGTGTTGAGTCTGTTGCTGCACATGGGCTTTCTCTACTTGTGGCGAGCGGGGGCTACTGTTTCATTGCAGTATATGGGTTTCTCATTGCAGTGGCCTCTGTAGTTGTGGAGCACAGGCTCCAGGCGTGTGGGCTTCAGTGGTTGTGGCACATGGGCTCAGTGGTTGTGGCACATGGGCTCAATAGTTGTGGCTCGTGGGCTCTAGAGCTCAGGCTCAGTGGTTGTGGTGCACGGGCTTAGTTACTCTAAGACATGTGGGATCTTCCCAGACCAGGGATCAAACGCATGTCCCCTGCATTAGCAGGCGGATTCTTAACCATTGTGCCACCAGGGAAGTCCCAACAATCTATTTCCAAAAATGAAATTTTAAGGCAATTTTAGTTCTTCAACTATTAAAATAGATGCCATATAATTGAATGTCTATAACATAAGTACTAAGCAATTTTATTAGGTGAGAACCACAGCAACTTTTGAAATTATTATTATTGTGAACCCCTTTTTACGTATGAGGAAATTAAGTTTTAAAGTATTAAATAACTTGTCCGGGATAACAGAACTAATATGTGAGGTTGCTGGATTTCAAGTCTAAGCCCGGCACATAATAAATAGAGAATGAATAAACGATTGCAGATCCTGGTTTTTTTTATCCTAGGGTGTATATATTTCGTATGATTCCAACTGTTAGTTTGTTAGTTTTTATAGCAGAAAAGGTATTATTCATTCTTTATCTCTGGTTTTAATTTCTTCTGTTTGTATGTGCTATATACTTTATTTTAACAAGGCAGTGTTTTTATTGTCATATATTTTCTCTTTTCTCAGGAGCCACCAGAAATGGAACTATTAAAATTTTTCAGGCCAGAAAACACTACAGTTTCCTCAAGACCATCAGTAGAGCAGCTTTCTAATCTCATTAAAACAAGTTTTCACTATCCAGAATCATTTAGTCATCCCTTTCATCAAAAAAGGTTTGAGATTTTTTTGTTAAAATTTTTCTACAGTATACACACCTGTGTGTGCGTATACACGCAGACATACACACATTTATTTATTGATAGCATTAACCCAGATATTGAAGAAATTTAGAATCGTATTGTCTATAGAAATTGCCCTTAAGTAATTTAATTTACCCTTTACTACAATTACTGTATGTTGCTGCTGTAGGTAAAAGATGGATATTTCCTCAGCCAGTTGTTGCCAAAAGTTTCCTTTTGATGAGCAGATTTATCAGTAAGCCAAAAGGAAGGAAAAAATATTTTCATTTTGTTTTTGTTTTAGATACAGAAATTAAACCTAAGACATGACTACAGTATAGACTCATAAAACAGTTTAAATTTAGACCGCATCATTTACTTAAGATTTATTAAGTGTTAAACTTTTGGGGGAATGATGTATCTGTAATTTTGGTAAGTAGCTTAATTATATAAACTTAAAGTTCTAAAATAAAAAGTCCTAAATCAGATGACACTTCAAAAAATGGCTGGTTTGCAGAGATAAAAGAAGATGGAGAGAAGTCTGTTACAGCCAGTCTATAACTTGTAATTGAAGGTATAAATTTTGGTGAAGTCACCCTGGATGGGGTAGGGATGGGGTGGGATAGAGCAAGAGAATGGTGACCTGTAGAACAGCGGTGTTTGAGGGATGAGCTAAGGAAAAGGGAGGCCATGAGGAAGACTGGTTGAGAAGTAGCAGTCAAAGAATTAGAAATTAAGCAAAAAAACAAACAAACAAAAAAAACCCAAAAGAATTAGGAAGAAAAGACCAATGAAGAGAAAGTGACTTCATGGATGTAAAGTGAGAACAGTTCAAGGAGAGAGAGTGGTTAACAGTTTTAAATGCTGCAGAAAGTTGTTCATTTAGGCCACAGAAAAGTCATTCATTGGCTCTGGCAGTAAGGAAATTGTTCATGATTTTCAGAAGAATGTTACTATACAGTGGGGGTAGAAGCATGACATAGTAGGTTGAGGAGAAATGGGAGGGAAGTAAGTAAAGATGCTCATGTAGACCACCCTTTCAAGAAGCTGGACTGTGAACGGGGATCAGGGAATGTCCATTCAGTATCATCGTTTTCTTACTAGGTAAGATGTGGATGTGTTTATGGTCTTGAAGGAAATGAGGATACAGGAAGGGCAACAGAATCCTTAATAGATGGAAAGATACACCAAAGAGTGGCAGGATTAGCTTTGGGCTGAAGAAGGAACATCCTTACTATGGAACTAGGGAAAGATGAAAGTAGAGAGAAATTTTAACAAGTTTACACGTTATGAAATGTCTCTGTTTTTAGGGAGCTTATAGGAGCAAGGTTAAGTACTCAAAGTAAACTAAGAAATAAGAGAATAAAGGGTAGAGAATTTTTAAAAGTGAGGTTGGAGGATAACTCCTGAGAGGAATGAGAAGCTGCCTAAGGACACACGGAAGGAGTGCTGAGCAACATTAAGACCTTGACCAAGACTTAGCATCAGAGATATTTAAAAAGTGACTTCAGTGGTGCTAACCATTTTTTAACCCTTTTATTGTGAAATATAACACACAGAAAAGTGCTAAAAAATGAAAATGCGTGGCCTCAGTGATTCTTTTTCAGAAAACTAATACCCAAAAATCACCTCTAGGGAAGAAATTAGAATATTGCTAGCTATCTCAGGAGTCCCCTGGGTACTCCCTTCCAGTCACGCGCCTGTGCATCCCCAGTATTAGCAGTCATTTCTTTGTTCCTCTTTATAATTTTCCAGGTATTACATCTCTGTTGATTTTTGTGGGGTTTTTTTGAACTTTATTATGTAACTGGAATTATACAGAGTCTATTCTTGTTATGTCCAATTTCTTTCACTTAATATTATGTTAGTATTCATTAACCATTGCCCAAAGCTGTAGAATTAATTTTCATTGCCAAATGAATGTGTTTGAACATATTACAGTTAGTTTATCTACTCTGTTGTTGATGGGGGCTTTTGGATTATTTTCGTGTTTCAGCTTTCTGCTGTGAATATTCTTGTATATATCTCCTGGTGCATGTATGTTTGTCCCCCCTCTTTTTTTCCCACATTTATCTAAGAATTTTTTCAGAGCAGTTTTACTAATTCGTACAGCCCGCTAATAGTATGTGGGAGTTCCCTCTGCTCATACCTTCACCAACACTTTCTGTTGTCAGACTTTTAAAAATTTTAGCCATTTAAGTTATTTTAAAATACTTTTTGTCTTAAATCTTTGTCTAGGTCTTAATTGCTCAGGCCTCATTCTGTGTTTGTTTGACTGACAAAGGCATGCTGGGGTCACCTGGGGAAATTTAAGAAATACAGATCCTGTGGTCCTGCTCCCAGAGATTCCAGTTTGATTGGCTAAGGGTGGGGGCTGGACATGCAGGTTTCCTGAAGTTCTCCAGGTGATTCTAATGTGCAGCCAAAGCAGAGAAGGAAGTTTTTTGTCTTATCCCTAGTGAACCTGTCTTGACTTCCCACTCTTCCAAAGGCAGTTTTGATTGCATAATATTTCATTTTAACCCGCTGTTCTATTTGTCCCTATTTATCAAACCTGTCCTGCTTCACATACTTCGTGAATATCTTAGATTCTGTGGTGCTGTTTAGTGGTGCAGAGAAATAGATGAAACAGGACAGGTTTGATCATACTAAAGCAGAGCAGTGAGCTAAAATAAAGCATCACAGAATTAAAACTGCATGGAAGTATGTGAAAACAAGGCAGGTGTAAGAAGGAGAAAGATACGGTGGTTTCTTCCAACTTTGGCTACACATTAGAATCACCTGAAGAATTTTTGAAAATCCTGATGCTCAGGCCAGTTAAATCCAAATCTTTGGGGGTAGGACCTTTGTGTCTGTATATTTTAAATAAACCCTCAGATGATACCAGAGTGAATCTGTATCAGTTACTGTTGCTACAATAATGCTTCGTAAGAACCCACTCCAGAATTCAGTAGCTTACAAGGCATTTATTCCCACGCTCATGGGTCTTCAGGCCAACGATGATTTGGCTGAAGCTCTGCTTCAGGCTGTGGCTGATTGGGTTCATGTCTGTGCCAGATATATTTTGGGGTCAGTCCAAATGGGCAGCAGCTAGCTGGGATATGTTCTTGTCATGGCATATCTTTGGAGTATAAAAAGTGAGCCACATTGCAGTAGCACATTTGAGGCTTCTGTTTACATTAAAGTCATTAATATTCTGTTGGCCAAATAGCCTCTCCTTCATAGTCAACAAGGATGATCCATCATTGCACAGCTGGAAGGTGAGGGGAGTGAATAACTGCTAAACAGTGATTACCAGTACCACAGTGACCAGGACTGAGAATCAGTGAAGTACAGAGTCAAGTGATTGGGCATCCTTGTGAAACTAAAGATCAGAAGTGTAATTGAGAGAGAGAGCTGGAAATAGTGGTCAGAGTGGAGAAACTGAGTAGTATTTCAGAGGCAGTTATTTTAGGTGACTAAAAAAAATTCATAGTATGGTCATGGAAGTTAGATGGCTGAATTTTGAATAGTACTGGTGGTTATGGAGCTGACAGATCAAGGGTTTGAGAAGGAGTTGAATGAGTTGTTTACCTAGATAGTAAAGTTCTCCAAGAAGATGACAAAATTCAGGATTGAAAGGAAGAAAGCAAACTCATGCAGAAGCTTTTAATAAATGAAGCCAATAAGATGATATGAAAGAGAAACCTTGCGCAGTATTTCCTGTCTAGGTGGAAGGCCTCTGCTTGACAGATGTACTAGATAAATTTGGGGGGGGGGGTGTGGTTTGCAGCAAATACTTCCCTCATCTTTAACGCAGATATTTCAAAAGACTCATCCCTTCTCCCTCCCCCCAAAAATCTCTGCTATATTGAGTTACTGTCACTGCTTTTAGTTGTCAATATGGAGATAGAAAAACAATAAAAACCTTGGAGTAGTTTGTGACAAAAATGGAGGTAGTAGCTCCCATTCCCACTTAAAACACTTAGTATGATGCCTAGGTTTGCAGGCGAGATGGTGGTGCTATTCACTGAAACAGCACATGGAGGAAGAAGAGGAATAAAGGTAACGATTTGGGGGCTAGGACACATCCAGATGTTCTCATTTCTTCTTTTGCTACTAGAAACATTTAGATAAAGCATGGAGAATTTGAGGCTCAAATGGTAACAGAATAGCACAGTTCCTGAAGTTTTGCTTTGGGTTACAAACTGTGCGATTGGAATTCAACTTTATGCGGTGCTCTAGACCAGGCGTCCCCGACTGGTCAGAGGCCCATTAGCTGCTGGGCCACACTGCAGGAGGTGAACAGCGGGCAAGCGAGTAGAGCTTCATCTTCTGCTCCCTGTCACTCACATTACCGCCTGAAGCATATCATTACCCCCCCATCCCCCACCCCCGTTTTATGGAAAAATCGTCTTCCACGAAACTAGTCTCTGGTGCCAAAAAGGTTGGAGACTACTGCGTCTAGGCTGGAGACCTATTCAGTAGTCTTTGTTGTCCTCCTTTCCTTGTGAAGTTTGTGGGGGAGGTAAGGGCATAGCACCAGTATAATCTAAGGATAAGTTTTTGAAATTATCATAGTTTTTGTTTAGGAAAATCTGTTATTTGCAGTATGTTTTAGAAAGTATTACTTAGTAAGAGGATATAAAGTTTCTGAAAGCATAAAATATATCATCTGAGCAGAATTTTCAAGTTAATTTTGTGTGAGCTTATAAGATTACTTTTTTCTTTTTAAACTCTTTGTTCTTTGTGTTAATAGAGTAAAATATTTTCAATAATGGTATGTAACCATTTGTGCATAGATTATGTTCATTTATTATGTTCTTGATTTGAAATCTGCACCAGCCTGTTCATACATAGGTTCTCTTCTATCAATCCCTGTCCTTTCTCCTATGCTTTAGTGATTTACTAATTACTAAAGTGAGATCAGAAATTAGGTTAATTGAGCAAATGTGTGTACTTGAATGGGCTCTCCTCATAACTTGCCGTGCAGAAATAATTCTCATATTCTCCCAAATGTAATGGCTTTTATGCAAATTTGATAGAAGAGCAAATGTCATTGCTCAAAATCAAGTGATTTCCAAGAAACAGAGAACAGGATTGGTTGGCATTTTCATGATTTTTTTTCCTCCACTGATCTTTGTTAGTTGTGATTATTTACTTGTTTTTCAATTTGGGGAAATTAGCACCTAGAAACATTTTGGTTATTTTTTAAGATCAGCTTTAATAAATGTAAATAAAATGGTTTTGTGGAAGTATATATTCTAGTATTTAGTATTCAGGCATTGTATTAATATGTTTTACTTCTTTATGCAAATAATTTGGCTTGAGTGATTTTAGAACTCAGTTTTTTTCCTTACTTGAATCTAATTGTTTCTGAGGAGCTTATGCTGTTAGGTACTTTTAGGTTTTATTTTCAAGAAAGTGGTGTGTTTTTTGTTTTTTTTTTGTGTTTTTTTAAATGTTCCACTAACCTTTTTTATTATTTTTTTTCCCACAGCCTTTGTTTAGTACCAGTGACCCTTTTACTTTCCAATTGTTCAAAGGCCAACGTTGACGTAATAGTTGATCTTCGGCATAAAACAACAAGGTAAAGATTTATTTAGGGCAAGTTTATTTTGTAAAGATTGATTTGAAAGCAATTTAATATTTTGAAATTATGCAAATAATTACCTAACATAGATAGAGAAAATTTACTCAGGCACGCCCTGATTTTTTTTTGTTTGGTATTAAGAAGTGTTAGAGAAGAGTTACCGAGGATTGTCTTAGCATCTCAGGAGTGACAAATGGAAAGCAGTTTCCAAAAGCAGCAAATTAGTTTGGCTAGAGACAACAAGTTTTTATAAAAGTTTGTTGGTGATAACTCTAAAATTGAAAATCAGCAAGTTCATGATAGAAGATTTTTTTTTGTCTAGTTTTCTGATTTGTAAAATAATGCTTAACAACAACAACAAGTGCAGGTTCATACTGGTATTCCAAAAGCTAGATGCTTTTTAGAATTCAGAAATTTTAGAATTTTTAGAAAAGCAGTATGAAGTGTAAACTGATTATTATTGTATAACACTCCAAACAGGATCTGGGTCAGCTTTCTGAAATCTGAACACATTTTGAATATGGTTATGTGTATCATAAATTAATTAGCTGATGCCTTATTGGTAGACACTGGGTTGTTCTCCATTTTTCAATATTATAAACAGTTTCAATATTATAAGCATTCTTTTTTTCTTAAAAAAAAAAATTTATTATTTATTTATTTATTTATGGCTGTGTTGGGTCTTCATTGCTGTGCCCAGGCTTTCTCTAGTTGCAGTGAGCAGGGGCTACTCTTCATGGCAGTGCTCAGGCTTCTCACTGCAGTGGCTCCTCTTGTTGCAGAGCACAGGCTCTAGGCCCATGGGCTTCAGTAGTTGTGGCTCAGGGGTTCTAGTGTATAGGCTCAGTAGCTGTGGCACACGGGCTTAGTTGCTCCACGGCATGTGGGACCTTCAGGAGCAGGGATTGAATCCGTGTCCCCTGCATTAGCAGGTGATTCTTAACCACTGCACCACCAGGGAAGTCCTATAAGCATTCTTATATACACATTTATTCTTATGTATGGATTACCAAGTGGTTAAAAAGCTCAGGTTTAAAATCAGGTTCTGTCATTTACTAGCTGCTGTTGTGATTGTTAAATGAGATCATTCATTCTTAGCATTGTGCCTAGAACATAGTAACTGTTCATAAATGTTAGCTATTATAGAAATAGTAATATTAGTTATTGCTGTTATTGTTATTAATAAACAGATACTGTCATAAAATAATTTCTAGAAATAGAATTGCTAGATGAAAGGGATGTATCATTGGGACTTTGGGGAAAATTTTATGAAGAAAAAAATCCTCCAACTTACCATTTTCCTCCTCCCTTAGCCCAGAAGCATTGGAAATCCATGGATCATTTACATGGCTTGGACAAACACAGTATAAACTTCAGCTTAAAAGCCAGGAGATTCACAGTTTGCAGCTGAAAGCATGCTTTGTCCATACAGGTGTTTATAACCTTGGAACTCCTAGGGTATTTGCCAAGTTATCGGACCAAGTGACAGTGTTTGAAACGAGTCAGCAGAACTCCATGCCTGCCCTGATCATCATCAATAATGTGTGACAGCTTACAGATTTGTACTGAAATCCACAGGAATCAGTTTTATTTTACTGAATGGGTTTTACAACAGTATTTGAAATACCTAACTTGTTCGGGAGATTGGTGTTGGATCACTGCAAAATACTTTTGATTTGTCAATTTGTTGGTGATGCAAAGCACGCTGGACTGAGAATACTTAAATTCTTTTTTTTTTGCATTTCTTTAAACCCTGGTAATAATTTACATGGTCATAATACAGAATTTCAGCATATTCATGCACCTTATTAAGCCCCATCTTAAAACCAGTGTCTTAAGTCTGTTGTTACAACTTATCGATGGTATATGAACATTAGGAGATGATTTGGAGGAAGAAAAGGCCTTGTTGGCAATACTCCTGTTAAGCCATTAGTCTATAAATTCCAGCTTTACTGTGAAGTTCAATAGAGTGTTAAATACAGATTTTCCTGTCTTGCTTCACACAGTTCTCTAAAATCAGTTTTGAACTTTGGTTATAGAGTCTTCATACTTCAATATCTGGTCGTTCCTATGGCTTATACATAACTTTGTAAAAAGAAAAAAAATTTTTTTCTGATGCTTTGAATATAGTTTTGGAAGGAGTTTGACTTTTTCCCCCCTCTCATTCATCTCAGCATAGAGTGCACTATTTCACAGTATGAGATTTTTGTCATTTAAATTATCATATTCTTTATTATGTAACTTTAACAATTGAGTTGATCTGTTTAAAATATAAATCTACTCAACTTAAAAATAAGCTTTTCAAAAATGTATTATATTTATAACAAATGTACTGTAAATAGAATAAAGACATGCTATTCACTGTATAGATTTATTAGATGCCTTTTTTAAAAAATTCTGAGAACTTAATATATTCTTTCTTTAAAATGAGTGCCAACCATATTATTATAGCAGGTGCCAGATCAGTTTCCTGAGAAAGCATTATCATCTTTGATTCCAAAAGTGAAGGACAGTCTTCATTCCTACAGTCCTTGGTGGCCGTGTTATACATAAGCAAATGAATTTTCTCTTTAAATGTGTCATGTCTTATACCCAGTTACAATTTTGGACAACCCATTTATGTCCCGGGAGAAAGGAATATCAATACTTATTGACCCTATTGTAGATGACCACACTGCAGACTGTGATGCTGGTTATGGCAAACTAGGTAATTTAGCCCTCCAACTAAAGAAGAAAACGTTTTACTAAAAACAAAGTGTTATCAATATAGTCCATTATTAGAGGACCAAAATCCAATAGAAGAAAGTCTAGAGAGTTGAAATTTGGGCCTACTTTGCCTTGGGAGGTTTGCCCACTTAGGAAGAAGCAGCAGAGAGGCAGAGCCTACATTTGACTTAGTTTGAGACGGCAAGTATATATAGGTCAGGAAAAATAATTGAAACTGAAACAGAGAGGAAAGGGATGGAAAATAGGCCAAAAAAAGAGGTAAGAAACCTACTGGATTCAATGAGAAAGTCTTTTATATTTGTTTGGAGTCCTAGAAAGGGGAGAGGCTAGGGTAGAAGCAGTATAGAATCTGAGAATTTTCCAAGGTGGACAACAAATTACAGGTTCAAGTAGTTCAGTAAATTCCAAACTACATAAAGACAAAGGAACCTATATTCAGATGTATCGTGGCGAAACTGCTGGAAATTAAAGACAAAGGGAGAAACAGTCTTGAGTACAGAAGACAAAACTTACTTGAGTGGTAGCAGTAATTCAACTACTAGCAGCCTTCTCGACAAAAATAATGGAAGCCAGAAGATAGTTTCTTTCAACCCTTTGAAGATACCCCACTAACTGCTAAGCCCGAATTCTAAATGGCAAGGATACCTTTCAAAAATGGAAATGAAACAAAGACATTTTCAGACAAAACCAGAGTTTACTTCCAGGTGGCTTCAGGATAATATGCCTAAATCTAAATCTTTCCACTCATTCTCCAAATAAGTATACAAATCAACAAGAAGAGCAGATGAAACCACACCTAGCTAGTGCTTTTTAGCATCACTAGACAGAATACTGACTTCAAATTATCTGCACATAGAAAATTTAGCCTTAAATTGCAGCTGGCTATCTCAAGCATCTATCTCAAGCCTTTGTAGAGAGTGGATGGAAGTGGGGAAGACAGGAATCTGGAAAGACACTATGGAAAGGAGACAAGAGAACAGGGCTTAAGGGTGAGCTGAAACCACTCTAAACAAAGTCATCCTGACTGTTAAAGTGCAAGACATCTGGTAGATCGGAGCCCTGGTAACAGGCAAGGCACTTGAGGCTTTGCAGTGGGGGCCTTGTAGGAGCAGAAAGGAACGAGGTCCGTTTATCACACAGCCAAGGAAATGCCTCCTAATAGGAATTACCTTATAAATCGGCCACTTAGGTGTTGTGTGGCCCAAATCAAGTGAAATGGTTCCATTAGAGATTCAAACCCTTAAGGCCTGAGTTTCAGAAGACTCTATTAAAATGCAAATGCCTGTAGGTACCCTAGTAGCGTGTCCTCATTGATCTTTAAAAGATTTGTCAGGCAGCCTACAAGTGAGGCAAGACCTGAAATGGAATGGGACACAGAACAGCGTCTAGAAAGGAGGTGAGGGGAGCTGGTGGGAGGAGCAGGGATTGCGGGGAGAGGAAGGAGGAAAGGATAGGATGCTGAAGGAAAACTTGGCCCCTTTCATAATCTTGCTTAGGGTCAACCCTATTGCTAATACTCCACTGCTCCTTCTCAGGATTATTGGGCAGTGGTTTTTCACCTCAGGAGGAAAGTTTGCATGTCAAGTGTCATCTGTACCCGCCCTCTGTGTTTTTGTTTTGATTTTTAAACTGGGATAGACGTCAGCTTTCCTAAAACTTAGCAACAGTTTTCAGTGACTTTACCTACTTGAGTTAATTGTATTGAACTTGGTGGCACGAAAGGACACGTCTGAAAACGAGGTTTGTGAAAGGCAAAAACGAGTGTTCTTTTTTGCATGTGAACAAATGGCATGTCTTAGTTGAATTAACATTCCACCAGGATGTAGTATATAAAACAAGCTGAAATCTTTTGAAGACTATTAGTAATTGTTGCTTAGAAAGTCTGCTCTCAGAATAACTTTTTGCACTAGAGAAGAGGCATTTGGCCGCAAGAGGGAGCAACAGGGAATTTTAACGCAAAGCTCAGAGGATGGGGGGGAGGGTGCTTGAAAGGGAGGCTTTTGTCCTTGAAGGAGAAGGGGGCTACAGGCGAGCGACGGTGGCTGCAGCTGGCTGCGGGAACCCGGCCCCTGTGCCACCGGCGGCTGCCATGGTGTATTCCAGCCTGCCTCCCAGCAGCCCTCCAGGTGGAACTGAGCAAAAGTGAGGCAAGATCAATAAACCTAACTTTCCAGGTTCAAAAAGATTGAGGATTCACAGCCTGGGCGCAGAGCAACTCTTGTTGAGAGCGGTGGGGGGGTGCTGGTCTGCGCCGCGGCTCCCATCTCACGTGGGGAGCTCTGCTCCTCCACGCCTTCCTCCCCGCGCTTCCCAGTGCATAGGGCACGGTGGGGAGGAAGGTCACATCCCAGACACATATTTCCTTCCTGGAAGTTTAGGGCCACGATTTGCAAAAAAAAAGGTCCAGCGAAGAGAGCAAATTTGATAGTGGGGGGGGGGGGTGTAGTCACTGCTGAGGTGAAACCACACACCTCAGGTGGGACTGGAACCCACAGTCTTCTGGCTGAATCCGTACAACTCGTCTGAGGGCTGAATGAACCTCGGGTTCTTCATGTCTCGGCACACAAGAAATTCAGCAAGAGGCAGAGTGATAGGCAAGACGGGGATTTGCTGAAAGAGATACACATTCCATAGGCAAGATGCGGTCCCTCTCAGAAGTTAAGAGTGGCTCCAGAATATGGGGTGGACGGTTTTTAGGGGCTGGGTAATTTCATAGGCTAACAAGTGGGAGGATTATTCCAACTATTTTGGGGAGGGGGAGGGGATTTCCAGGAATTGGGCCACTGCCCACTTTTTGGCTTTTTACAGCCAGTCTGGGAACTGTCCTGGTGCCTGTGGGTGTGTCGTTTAGCATCTGCTAGTGTGTTACAGTGAGCGTATAATGAGCCTCAAGGTCCAGTGGAGGTCGAGCCTTCCATCATGTTGGGGCCTAATCGCTCTAACCAGTTCTTGTCGTATCCAGCTTTTCTCAAGGGCTGTATCCTTCTTTAGGGATTGTGCCCTGCCCCCTTCCCTCCTGTCTCAGAAGCATGTTCACAACACACAGGAGAGCCAGCTATGAATGTTCAGGAATTCTGTGAACAGATTGTTAAACACAGGCAGTACAGAAAAATCAAGTTATATAAACTTACAGCTAAATACAGTGTATTCAAAATGAAGGTAAAACGGAAAATTCCTCACTTGCTACATATTTTACTGTTACTTATACGGCTGTTTGTGTGTGTTGTGTGTGTGGAGGGGTGCAGGGGTGAATCCTACCTAATGGGGAGCCACTGCTCATCGCCTTCCAACTCTGCGTTCAATCCCGTCTCTTCCTGACTCCATGTTGTCTGGCTCTGGGAGCCTGAAGCTGGCCAGAGTGGGAACTTTGGCCTCGGGGAAATCAAATGCTGCACATCTGGGCTTGCTGTATTGATTTTTGCTGTTTACTCTCAAACTGTAAAAGTCATGGAGAAAATGTTAATGCAGATTGAACGTTAAAGCGTTGCCTGCCTGTAGCTGTCACAAGAACGGCTCAAATAGTTGAGGAAATATTCTCTAGTGTCCAAAAACTATTACCCACATCAGCAAAGTTGCTCATGTCACTGGTGAACAGGAGCACATGTGCCTTCTCACTTTCCTCTTCCTCCTTAGCATAAACAAAAATATCAGCCAACATCATACTGGAATTATTCTCATTTGTGATTCGGAGCCCAGGTTGGTTATCCAAGAGCTCGGCAAAACTCAGCAAAAGTCCTTTGTGACCATCAGTAGGCTAAATAGAATTTACAGTAAAGAGTATTGCATATTTTATTTTTGTTTGTAAATTATGTGCTACAGAGACTTTATGTCTTTCCTGGAGCAGATTTAATAAACATTTATCAGCACACTTCAGGGTATGGACATAGACCATGAAAAAGTGTTCTGACATCCATGTTGCACTTAGCCAAGAGGTAAGGTATCTCGAGGAATCTTCCAGCTATTAGGACCCCATAAAGCAGTGGTTCTCAAAATGTATGGGCACCATCATTGGGGTAGCTACTAAAAATGGAATTCCAGACTAACCTCCCCAGCAGTTTGGTCTACCTGCCTCAAGCAGTTTTGTTGGTCTGGTTGAGTGTAGAATCTTATTTTTGCTGTTGGGTTTTTGTTTTTTGTTGTTGTTGTTGTTTTTAAATCGTGGGGTTTTAACAAGCCCAGACTCTGAAGAGGAGACCTGGACACCACACTTTGGGAAACGTTGCCCTGGGGAGCCTGAGAACCAGTGTGTCCAGCAGCAGATTTTTATAAAGTTTGTATCTGTCAAGTGTTCAGGCACACCATGGAAATGTTTATTAGTCCTTAAAAGTTCTGGGTGGCTGGGCCAGTGTTATGAATATATGCCCCTGAAGACATGGCAAATTGCTCAAAGATTAATTTTCTGTGTAAGGACATTGAAATAAAAATTGGGTTTACAATAACTCATTTGCTCAATTAGTTAAACATTAAGTAAGGCTGGGGTTGACACTCAATCCCAGCTTTCCTGTCAATTTTATTTCTTGACCATTGATCATAACTACTAACACTTACTAGCTTTTGGTTTTGCCATTCACAATGGTTAGGCTCTTTGGGACAGATATTTGTAGTCTCTACCAGGTACAGGCAGATGAGAGCTAGACATAGGATGACCATTTAAGTTTTCACCAAAAATGAAGCATTTTGAGAGTGAAGATGGGGGGTGGGGTGGGGTGGGTTAACAATTACAGCATGTTCCAGGCACAGCGGGCTGTGTGTGTTCATACTGGCCTCAGCTCTTCTCCCTCTCAGGCTCTCTGCTGGCTGATGTGTTCCAATGAATTCACCTACAGGTACAAATACTGCACGTTCACAAAAGTCATATGACTTATTCTTAGATGCTTGGGGAAGTCCTAGTTTCCTGTTTGTTTTTGTTTTTTTGGTTTTTTTGGCAGAAATGTTCACTCAATTCAGATATGATGTAGAGTGGCACGATTCAGCTAACTTTCACATTGGAATCAGGTGGCGGAATCCTCTGGTTACTCAGTGCCTGGAACCAGGACTGAATTTTAGCCCTGGGCTAGGAATGCCACTGCAATGAGTATAGGCTACTGGCCTAAGTAGATTTCTAAACCTTTTTCATGCAAGTGTGGAGGAGCTTGTACAATATTTTTAGCCAATGCACATATCTTGAACACCGCTTATATGTGCTTTATGTTGATTTGCAAATGTGTGAGAGCTAATATCTGCTGAGATAGCTGATATTTGAAAGGCCTTTGGTCCATAATCCAGATGGACTGACTAGAGTTTTTCAAAGGCTAAATAACCACCCCTGGGTTAGGTACTTGAAATATTTTTTAACTACTCCTAAGCGGTTAAAACTAACTTAACTTACATATATATCACACTGTCTTTGGCGAAATATTTTACAGTAAATTATACTCAATATAACCTTTGATTCCCAAGGTACAATGTTCAAAGACAGAATTTCCCCTTAGATCGATAAGAAGTGTAGTAATGATGACTTGTGTTAAATCTAAGCACAATATTATAAAATAGTATTTCCCAAGGTGTGTTCCACTGAATAGGGTGTTAATCGGTATTAGGGGAAAAAGGAGTTCCCTGATGATAAATTAGGGAAATATGGAATTCAGCGAAATTGAAGAGGTTTCTTTACTGCTCCTGTACATTCCTGGGGGGTTCCCACACGTATTGATAGGGACCAGCCAGCTCTTCTCGGCCAAAGCATTTTTCAGAACTTGTGATATGGTTACACACTGGACGTTGGGAAAATTTTTCTGCAAAGTGGCAGATAGTAGTTTAGGCCTTAAGGGTCAGACAGTCTCTGTTGAAACTACTTAACGCTTCCCGTTGTAGCACAAAAGCTGCCAACCACAATATGTGGGTGTGGCTATTTTTGTAAATACGTGTTTCTGTAAATAAAGTTATATTAGTTTTGACACTGAGTGATATTGTCAGCATATCTTGGAAACCTGGATAAGACTAGAGAATAGAAGAGAAAGGAGAGAGACCAATTGTAGGGAGAAGGGATGCCTCATTCCTTTCTAAAGCAGGTTTCACGTTAAAACCTAGCAAGTGGGTCTTGAAACCAATGGTATCCACTAGAGGGCACTAGAAGTGCAATTTTGCATCAGTGCCCTCCTTACTATTTGCCTGTAAAATATTGCAATTAGCATTTTATGAGGTAGCACTTAGTGGAGTTGGGTTTCACATTAAACATTTTTTTTTTCTTCTGCTACAGAGAATTAGAATCAGACAAATTAATGATAAGTTACCAACCTAAAGTTATAATTTTAACTCAGGAAATACTTCATAATTAAAACTGTTGCAGACTTTTTAGTAGTCTTTACTTCATCCAGAGAATCAAGATAGATAGATTTTCTTGAAACTTAATATTTTAAGACATTGCAAAGTTTTATTGATCAAAAAGTCATTTAATTTGTCATAGTGCAATATAAAGTGGCGGCTAAAATAGAACATTGTTAAATCAATGAAACCTCTGATAAAATATGTGGGTAAGAATTCGTCCATCCCTGCTTCTTGTCCGTGGACAAACCTCCTCTTTTTTTGACTTCATTGGGTCTTCATTGCTGCGCACGGGCTTTCTCTAGTTGTAGTGAGTGGGGACTACTCTTCGTTGCAGCACACAGGCTTCTTTTTGCGGTGGCTTCTCTCTTGTTGCGGTATGCAGGCTTCAGTAGTTGTGGCTCGCGGGCTCTAGAACACAAGCTAAGTAGTTGTGGCTCATGGGCTTAGTTGCTCCGGGGCATGTGGGATCTTCCTGGACCAGGGATGGAACCCATATCCCCTGCATTGGCAGGCAAATTCTTAATCACTGCACCACCAGGGAAATCCCTGGACAAAGCTCTTAACCTCTTTCTTTCCTTATAACACAGGATTCTTTTATGGCATATTTAAGTGAGGTAATGGGTTTTAAAGTTCTTAGAACATGGTTGGTGTCCAGTGCAGGATGGTTAAGTCATGTGTTGGTGAGCTACCAATGTAACTGGAGACTTCCTCCCAGCAGGATGACATTATAGGGCAAGATGACTCAAACCAGAAGAGCCCCCAGGTGTTGTAGGGAACCAGGAAAGCTTACCAGCTTGATTCAGTCATTTGGGTAGCTTTTTAAAGTACCCCACAGTTACCCAAAAGTCACAATCTGGGGTTGTTAAGAAGAAGTTGGCATGCATAATCTTTCAAATTTGGAAACAGAAGTTACAATGTTATAAACTAAAACATTGATTTCAAAATCAATACGAAGATTGAGATATCAAGTGTAATACTTAAATATTTTAGATATTTAAAGGGAGGTTGTAATATTTTTAAGCAAAAAAGTAAGGAGCTATGATTTGGGGCATATGAGTTTATTTGTGGATAATGGACCATAATACCTGCAAACAAGACTGCCTCGGAAGATCTAGTACCAATGGCTTCTAAGCCTACATGGGTCTGAGTCCACAGCTTTACTCCTTACCAAGTATGAGACCTTGGGAAAGTAAAAATAACTTAACCACCCACCTTAGTTTTCTCATATGTATAGTGTGACAACAATAGTTCCCATTTCACTGAGTCATTGTGGGGATCAAATGACTAAATTCCATAAATTTCTTGGTTAAGTGACTGACTGGTAGTGAACACTCAATAATCTGTTATTTTTAAACATGATTTACTTAAATTCCACTTAAGAACGCTCTTTGTAAGCTCTTCTAGTAGATGCCGTCTCAAATGGCTGTATGAACCATAAACCCACAATCAATTCTATCTGTAGCAACCACTGCACTATTTTAAGTTTCCAATTTTGTTCAGGATTATAGGCTTTATTTTGATTGCAGGCTTGGGCCTCTTGCACATAGACTATGAGATTTGCTGCCTTCATATCATCCGATCCATAATACTTAGACCAGTGCAGGACACAAGTTAGAAATTCTTGAGCTGAATAGAAGAATTGATTAAATTACCCGTTGTCTATTACAAGTGGAATGAATTTTGTGATTAGCAGTGCCAATGGGCAACAGCTCTTCAATGGCTTTGATATAACATATGTGTAATGCTTTGAAAATGAGAAATATTCATAATCCTGGCATTTAGTTTGATAAAAATGAGCTTTTAAAACTGAATTCACATACTTGCATTCATATGCATTCATTTTCCTGTTAAAAGAATGGAAGAAAACAGTAAGAACAACTGAGTCTTTTATCCATGACAAAAAGTTTAAGGGTTTTAGGGAAGTGGAAACATTGGGTTTGCTTCTGTATTGTGCCTTTTCGCTAACATTTCCACTAAAAGTGATTTCAAGTGTAGAAGTTCTGATGGGTCATTCATTCAACAGATATTAATAGGCTTTTGCCTTGTTCTAGGTGCTAGAAAGACCATCCTGGTCATTGGCTGCAGTGGTAGCTAATGTTAATTTAAAGATACTAATTTGAGGGGAGTTCCCTAGCAGTCCAGTGGTTAGGACTCCACGCTTCCACTGCAGAGGACACGGGTTCCATCCCTGGCTGGGGAAGTAAAATCCGGCATGCCACACTGCAAGTCCAGAAAAAAAAGGTATTAGTTTTTTTTTTAAGAACTTTTATTGAAATGGTTAACAGACAATAAACAGCATATATTTAGAGTGTACAATTTGGTATCCCAATCTCCCAGTTCATTCCCCCCCAACCCTCCCCGCTTTCCCCACTTGGTGTCCATATGTTTGTTCTCTACATCTGTGTCTCCATTTCTGCCTTGCATTTCCTCTTTCATGGTAAAGGTATTAATTTTTAACTTAAGTGTGGCACCCTTCAGACAAGAGCTATATGAATAATGTTTGTGAAGAATCAGAATTTCATATTTGAAAGTTACAAGAAATTGTTTTGCTATGTGAATTTACTAGACCAAGCAATGAAATCTTGTTTTACATATTTTCAAGTTACAACCTTTAAATTTTTTGTTCACTTTATTTACGTACTGTAAATTCATTCCTTTTGGTATACGCTTCTGAGTTTTGACAAACATATAATCACGTGACTACCATCAGGACTCAGATACAGAACAGTCCATCACCGCCCCAAAATTCCCTTATGCCACCACTTTAGTTTAGTTACCTAGAGCTGCTGTAATAAATTACCACAAACTGGCTGAATCACACAACAGAAATTAATTTTCACATTAGTTTTGGAGGCCAGAAGTCCCAGATCAAGGTGCTGTCAGAGCTGGTTCCTTCTGAGAGCTATGAGAATCTGTTCCAGGCCTCTTCCCTTCCTTGGTTTACTGGCAATCTTTGGTATTCTTTGCTGTGTAGAATCATCATCTTATCTCTGCCTTCATATTCATACGGGGTTCTTTCTGTGTGCATGTCTGTATCCCAATTTCTCCTTTTTAGAAGGACACCAGTCATTTTGAATGAAGGGCCCACCCTACTCTAGTACGACTTCATCTTAGCTAATTACATCTGCAATGAACCCGTCTCCAAATAAGGTCACATTTTGAGGTACTGGGGAGTTAGGACTTCATGTGAACTTGGCAGGGGGGATGCAATTCAGCTCATAACAGTAGCCAGCCACTCCCTGAGCTGTCATCCCTGGCAGTCACTGACCTGTTTTCAGGTCCATAATTGTTCCTTTTTCAGAATGTCATATAAATCGAATTATACAGTGTAGACTTTTGTCTCTGGCTTCTTTCACTTAGCATACTGCATTTGAGATTCCTACACACCTTTGCCTGTAGCAGTAGTTTATATTCCTTTTTATTGCTGAGGAGTATTCCATTGAATGGATGTACCAAGTTTGTTATTACTCATCAGTCGGAGGATGAGTTAATACCAGTTTTAAGCTTGCTATTGATAGTCACATTCATGTTTTTAATGTAAACATAGTTTTGATTTTTTTTTTTAGTGAATTCCTAGGAGTGGCATTACTGTGTGACCTATGTGCTGGAGTATATGTTTAACTTGATAAGAAACTCCCAAATTGTTTTCTAAAGTTGCTCTACTAGTTTGCATGCCCACCAGCAAGGAATGAGGGTTCTTGTTGCTCTGCATTCTTGCCAGCAATTAGTATTGTCATTTTTTTTTTAAATTTTAGCCATTCTAATGTGTGGTAATTCTTACTAGAATTAGTGGTTTTAATTAGCATTTCTCTGAGTCATTACTTAAAAATTTTTTTGTTAATATGATGGGTACCTACTGTTTATACTGTAATTGTTCGTTATGCTGTATAAATCTTGTCATCTCTTGATGTTTGTATGCTTTTGCTTATAAGGAAAATCATTTTGTTTTCATTAGAGGTTTAAACCTTGTGGTAATATATCAAGGAGCATGTGACTTAATTCTGCCATCATGACTTTACTCAGCCTCAGTTTGAAGCTGCTTTCTTATTTCTTGGTTTCTTGCATTGAAATATAGTATTTTATCTTAAAAACAAGTAAAAAATCCAACAATCTTACTTTGTTCAGAAAAAAAAAAAAGATTTCCCAAAGCATCGCAAGTGTTACTATCTATTAAAAGAATTAGGTTACAATATGCTTTCTAAAATTTGAATGGCTTATAACCTCCAAGCTCACAGGAGTTGATTGTGGCTGCTATTTAAATACAGATTTTGAAAAATTCATGGTTTTTAGATTATATTTCTGGAAGGTTAGAGAAGAACCCAATCCTGGTGATTGCCCCTGGACTGGAAAGCTGATAATAGTGGGACAGGAGAGGGAGGGAAATTTGCTTTTCACTCCATATTCTTTGTCTCCATTTATATTTCAAACTAGGAAAATATCTTTATTTTAATATTTATTTTGGTTGCGCCAGGTCTTAGTTGTGGCAGGCAAGCTCCTTAGCTGAGGCATTAAGATTCTTAGTTGCGGCACGCATGCAGGATCTAGTTCCCCGACCAGGGATTGAACCCGGGCCGCCTGCATTAGGAGCATGGAGTTTTACCCACTGTGCCATCAGGGAAGTCCCAATTACTTTATTATAAAAATTGAAATAGTTAAAAACAAATAACTTAAAAGCTAATTTCCAACTTTTAGGTAAGTAGCTCTGAGTAGGGAACCATGAATTTACATATTTAACAACAAAAATGTTAATTTTTTAGGTTTCCTCAGGAATTTGTTATTGTTATGAATGTAATGATAGAATTTGGAATTATCTCCTGAATGAATGTGTAGTATCAATATTTACCAGCTGTTGGGGACTTCCCTGGTGGTCCAGTGGGTAAGACCTTGAGCTCCCATTGCAGGGGGCCTGAGTTCAATGCCTGGTGGGGGAGCTAGATGCCGAATGCCACAACTCAGGGTCCACATGCTACAACTAAAGATCCTGTGTGTTTCAACTAAGACCCAGTGCAGCCAAAATAAATAAATAAATATTTAAAAAAATATTTAAAAAAGTATTTTAAAAAATATTTACTAGTTGTTGCTGGTAATTACTGTAGTTTTCACATTAACTAGATTCATAATAATCTAGGTTTTTTTGCCTCTAAGTGATATTTTTGGATCAATTCCCCTTGTTGAGGAGGGAGTGGCGTGTCCTCACTGAGATTCTCAAGAATTATTTTACATCACTCATGGGCAAAATACTTCCCATTTCCTTACACAGTGCCCCAGTTGTTTCACTCTCTGAAGTACCAGTGACCCAAACTCTATGTGTAACAGAAGCTCAAGGTTTGTGCTGTTGGAGGGTTGTTATCCAGAAGCCAGCCCTGCAGCAAGTGAAAACTGAAAACCAGACATGCAGGTAGAAGTTCTTTGATGACCCTTATCCCTGGGCATCATTTCCCACTGACTTACTTACTTTCCCACAGTTTCCATCTCATCATCTGGCTCCAAACCTCACTGACTCCCTTTTGCACCGCCTCCTGAAGTACAACCTTCCTGTCCTGTGTAGCTGTTACCTGGAAAGAGCAGGACTTCATAGGATGCAGCAGAAAGCAATTCTATTCTTTTCCCTCCCTCCTCCTACCACCCCCCGCCCCCCATCCCCAGTACATGCACCCGAACCTCCCCCCAGGCACATTGAATGTAATGTGCATTACTCTTTCAGTCAGTGTGCTCCTGTCACTTTAAATCTTAAGAATGGCCTCAATTTCAATAATTAAATTTTCTAAGCACTTAACAACCAGCATTCTTAAAGTCATAGTGTTAAAGCTCTAGTTTTCTGCTAGGAAGCCTTAAATTGGAGAGGAGGGAGGCCAGACTCTCCCTTTTTCTGTCATGTGCTTGTCCCCGTTCTGTCTCAGTATACTGGTTGCCTCCGAATTTCCTGGATTTGTCCTTCCTCCCTGGTCCTGTGGTAACCTGGCATTGATGTCCTCTGGGCACTCTGGTCTGGATAGCTGTTTAAAGCTCATTCTCAACATCTTGTCCTTGTGATCTTGTATCCTCTGCCTTATCCTCTTGTTGTGTAGAAGGGTTTGGTTCAATGTGTTTGTTTTTTAATCTGATGGGTGTATTGGTATCATTGGTTACATAGTCTGTCTGCTCTGTGTCAACATTATTCGGATAATTTTTCTTGTCCTTCATTTTTCCTTGTAGTCTTTTCTATATGTATTCTAGTCCGGTGTCCAAACCCATCTTTAAAAGAAATGAGTTCCTTGACCTACTGTTCCTATTTGCAAGAGGTCCATGGAGAGAGGGTTGTGTATGTTTGATAATGTTGTGTCCCAGTAATTTTCCTTATGACTGAGGGTTATCTATTTTTATTTTATTATATATATATTTATATAGAGAGATATATATAGATATAGATAAGTTTAGCCTTTGCTACTTTTTAGCCAGCTAGGATTAATAGCCGTAGAAGTTACTGTAGAGTTGTACTCTGTCTCAATGCAAGGTTTTTCTTACAAAAATGGCTTGTCAGTGTAATTTCTAGCTCAGCCCTGCCTTCTCTGCTTTTCTTCGGATTCAGACACAAACAGGAGAGGCTGTCATCTTGACTCTTATGGTCATACACCCTTTAGGTTTTCCTCAGACATGTCTGATGCTCCTTTTGTGTCTCCTTTTTAAGATCATGTTTCTTTCTTCAACCAGCAACAATTAGGCCTAATTGTTTCTTAAAGAGTGAGCAGGTTTGCAAAAAATAAAAAGAAGACGAGAGGGAAAAAAAAAAAAGAAAGAGTGAGCTGGTTTAGGCACCAAGTGAAGTTTCCATTAAGAGGGTGCCTTGATTCTATTCCTACTTTTTATTTCCACACTTCTGTGGGATTTGGGGTTAATAAGAGTAGAAGATCATAGGGAAAGTGACCTTTCCCCTGAATTTTCAGGGTGCATAATTAAGCATTTAAAAATTAACAGTGCTCAAGGACTGGATGAATTAATAAAAAAGACAACAGAGAAATAGCTTTATAATAGAAAAAAACATTCCAGAGAAATGAAATAAAATGAATTTTTAAAATATTCTTATATATTGAATGCTATTCTTTTTTTTTTTTATAAATTTATTTATTTATTTATTTTATTGTCTGTGTTGGGTCTTCGTTGCTGCACACAGGCTTTCTCTAGTTGCGGCGAGTGGGGGCTACTCTTCATTGTGGTGCGTGGGCTTCTCATTGCGGTGGCCTCTCATTGCAGAGCACGGGCTTTAGGTGTGTGAGCTTCAGTAGTTGTGGCACATGGGCTCAATAGTTGTGGCGCAGGGGCTTAGTTGCTCTGCGGCATGTGGTATCTTCCTGGGGCAGGGATCGAACCTGTGTCCCCTACATTGACAGGCAGATTCTCACCCACTGCGCCACTTAAGAAGTCCCATGAATGCTATTCTTTAGAAAGTTATTCTTTTGTTATGAAAAACAGAATTGTAGACTCAAGGAAAGTTAATTAAAATCTAGGAAATGTCTGTTAGTCTAAAATGAATTATAGTTTGGGGAGATTCAAAACTCCTTGGTAAGTATAAAATTTTAAAAATTGGGACCATCTGCCCAGTGGTTAAATTTTTTATGATGCATATTTTATATTGAATCAATCAGAAAGTGGATAGTTACAACTTGGTATGCTTTATAAAATAAATGATTATTGCTAATGTAATAATTAACCTAATATAATCAATGTAATGGATTAATTCCTGTGTTCTTGTACAAGGGAACTTGGAAGGGGCTGCTTTACACAAACATCTGCCTATTTTAATTATTTTAAAATGTAAATTTAGGTCCACCATATAGGAATTTGGAATTGGATACTTTTCACAAACACGTATTTATCAATTATAATTGATTTAAAATGTAGGCTTAGATTACACAGTCACAAATGTCTACCTCTAGCCAGAATTTCTCTCAGAGCCTTAGCCCTGGACATTTGACCTCAGCACGTTCCGAGCTCCCCGCCCTCCCAAACCCTGACGCTCCCCCCACCTTCCTTGTCTCGGATGCGGCACTGCCATCAGCCACACCAAACCCAGCACACGTAGACTTGTCCCTAACTTCTTCCTCTCCCCCATTTCCGCGTCCAATGAACTGCCGTGCCCTCTTGGTACTATCTCTTACCAGGTGAACTTGTCTTCCTTTCTCCTTTTCCCTTGCTACTCCCAGACCCCAGGCTTCTGAGACGGCTAGTCTGGTTTACTGCAAAAGTGACCTAATGGGTCTAACCCTCGTGCTACCCGCCCTCCAATCCAGTTTCCACATTGCAGCCAGCGTTTCCTTCTAAAGTGCAAAGCTGATCAAGTTACTTCCCCATGTGACACCTCTTTTCCCAAAAAGAAAGGCTAAACTCCCAGCAAGCTCCTCATTCAGAGTTTTATTTGAGACTCGTCTCCACCCGCCTCAACCCTGCACTCTGTGCTCAGCTTTCAAAAGGCCTTTGGGCTTCTCAGTGCATCACGCTTTCTCTCACTTCTGGGTCTTTATATAAACTCCTTCCTCCTCCTGGAATAGGACCCTTGCACACACGCCTTCAGGACAAGCCTAGCGGTCCTTCAGGATTCCAGTTAGATCTTTCCCCCAAAGCCCCCCTCAATCCCAAAGGAGCTCCCAGGGTGCTGCCTGCCATATTGTGTTACACAAGCTGTGGTGGAGACTGCCGGTCATCTCCCCTTCTTTCACAGAGTAGAGCCCCGCATCTTTAGCTGGAACATTGCTGGTCAGAATAAGAAACTCTCTAGGAGAGCAGAGGTTGCCGTGTATCTAAATTCCAGCCGCTGGCATGTCATTGGAAGTGTTGTGTGGGACTTACGGGGAGTGTCGAAAGGGAGGGGGTATGCCTTCCTTCTCTCTTTTCATCCTTGCTAAAGGCCAGGAAACACAGTCTGGGATGGCTGACGCTAGAGCAGAAATATTCATCCAATGAGTGGGTCACTCTGATAGACTTATGGAGGCAGGCTGATTTGGTGCACCATATTTTATTGTTTAAACCCAACTTTCAATACAATAGTTAATATGGCTGAGGTTAGCATTGCTACTGTAAACCGATTATTACCCCCAATTCTCCATTTCCCAGACTCATCCTTTTAAAGTCTAGTCTTTCACCAGACTCCCCTTACCATTCCCAAGGAGGCTTACCCTACTGGAAGTCTGATTTCGGAGAGACAGCGGTGAGTGGTGGCTTGCAGTGAGCAGCAGCGTGAAGCGAGACCTTAGTTCCCCAACCGAGGATCAAACCCTGGTTGCAGTGGTGAGAAGGCCAAGTCCTAACCACTAGACCAAGAGGGCTAGTGGCTAGAGTCTGGGCCCTGGTTCTTATCTGCCTTGAAAAAAAAAAGCTGACCAGGAGACGGGAGGTAGAGAGGAAAGTAAGGCGTTTTTTAGAAAAACAGAGTACATGCGGACGGACGCATGGGCAAGCTCTGAGAGTCCTGCCTTTGGGAAGTTTAAATCATTTATAAGGGGACCGTCGTCCAGGTCCTTGTTTTCCTCTGGCCAGTTGTCTTGCTTTGTTTTTTGACTCAGGGTCCTCTCTTATATGTGCATGCATCTTTTAGCCAAGATGGATTTCACCGCAATGGCCTTTGGGAAGTTAGCAAAACTTATTATGGTCTGTTGTCCCCTCCCTTTTGGACCCCTGAGGAGCCTTTCTGCTCACGTGCAGTCGAGGTCTCCCTGACTCCAGGATGAGGAATATGGGACTTCTTGATCTTTTACCTAGGCGGTGCTTAGCCTCTCTGTGTCCCTGCCATTGCTGTCATCTTAAAGTGTCCACAGGAGACAAAGTCCAGCTATTTACCCTGTTTCTGTTGTTACTTCTATCCTGAAGTATAAACAGGAGGCTGGCTGGAAATGCTCAGCCTGGAGCCCACCTCTCTCCTGCCTCAAGCTTACTCTGGTTATGCTTGTCTGGACAGCTGCTGCTTTGGCTTCTGGGCCGCCTCTGGCCATTGGGAAGCTTCTCCCGGGCTGCTTTGCCCCAAGCGTGGCCAACCTGGGCCCTTTCTTAAGGCCCCAAAGGACAGCTGTTACTAAGTTGTAGCACTGAAACAAGAAGGCCTGCTGTTAACAAGAACACAGACTAGAGTCTGTTTTCAAATGGAGTGAAATTGCCTAAAGGGCCAAATTTCCTAAGTTAAACAAAAGTTAAAAGTCCAGTCTTCATCAATCCAGTTGTTTCAAAGGGCTTTCACTGATTGGTTGTGGGGCAACATAGGTTCAAAAGGCTGTTTATAGAATATTTAGGCTGACAAAAAATGAATCAATAGTTGATCTGAGAAAGAAATGGAAAGTTTTATTCGAGCCAACCTGGGGGTCACAATCCAAAAGATAGTTTTTGAGAAAGTTCCGAGGACTGTTCTGCCTGTTAGGGATCAAAACACAGTTATATAGGTTTTCGAGACAAAGAATTATATATGAAATGACCATTTACACAAGTAGTAGGTCATCGTGACCCCTTACAAGATTAAGAAGGAAGGTTATTGCCTACGGAGGGCTGGTTAACGCAGATGCACAACACTCACTAGAGGTGGGAGACGAGGCCCAAATGGGCAGAGGAAAATTTTATCTTTAGATTTTTTTGTCTTGCCATAAAATATGAATTTTTAAAAAATGTATTTATTCATTTATTGGCTGCGTGGAGTCTTTGTTGCTACACTCGGGCCCTCTCTAGCTGCAGCAAGTGGGGGCGACTCTTCGTTGTGATGCTCGGACTTAGTACTGTAGCTTCTCTTGTTGCAGGGCGCAGGCTCTAGGTACGCAGGCTCAGTAGTTGTGGCGCAGGGGCTTAATTGCTCCGCGGCATGTGGGATCTTCCTGGCCCAGGGCTTGAACCCGTGTCCCCTGCATTGGCAGGCAGATTCTTAACCACTGTGCCACCAGGGAAGCCCCCATAAAATTTGAATTTTATTTCATCATTTGTAAGCTACCTTTTATAACAGGCTGTAAGCCAACCAGAGTGAACTTCTCTGCAGAGGGGGTCATTAACTAGAGTTATCCAGGACACTAGCTTCCAAGGCCGTTCATTACACAAACATCCTGGAAGGGTAGCCTGAGACCCACGGGCAGGTGATGCTTCGGCTCACAAGACAAGGAGAAGTGCAGGAGCCCCGTGGAGAACTGTCTCCCAACAGAAAGCAGCATGCTGTCCCTTGAGGCTGCCTTGAACATTTAAGAAGTTTCTTGAGTAATGTGAAGACTAGCAAAACACTTTTACACCTCAGCATGTAATCTTAAAGGAACAAGGAAAATGTCATGTCAAGAATTGTTGTGATTGCTAGCCAAGGACCAAGGAACACGGATAGCCTTAGAAACTATACCTGTACCCTCTCTCGTTCCATCGTAAACAAAAAGTCTGTGCTAGACATTTATTTCCTGGTAACATGCCTTAACGGTCTGATGATAATCAGGTGTTCTTTGCAGGTGAAGACAGTTGTTCTACAGTCTGTCTGTCCTCAAATGACTGATAGAGCAATTCCAGGGTTCCTGATATTCGCGCAAATTTTTCTATTTGGGGAGCCTGGCACCTGGTCCACAGCCTGTTATTTCCATTTTTTATTCACCAGTTTGGCTCTGCATGTATTCAGATGTTCTATATTTAGTGTAACTCTTCCCCCATATGAGATGGGGTGATATTACAGAGGACTGTTAACTCTTGCCACGTAAAGTAGCTTTACCTTTTGTTCCTTATTTATGACAGAAATATGGCAACTCTCATGTTTTGCAGTATTTTTAGTTCTTTCATTTTTTATGTGATGGAATAATATGATAGAAAAATATAGTTTTAAAGGGAAAGAAAGAGACAAGCTGACTCTAACTGAATGAATTAAATTCTGACCTTTATTTCAACTTTGAAGTGATTGTAGCTTTGGGAATGAAAACTCTCTATGCTCCAATTTGTGAATTAGAAAGTGTGTGTGTGTGTGTGTGAAAGAGAGCAAGAGATACACTTTCTTGTTTGTAACATTAAAATACGTATAGTATATAGTTATTAATTCATAGACTGTTTCATAGAAATTGTTATTCTAAAAATTAGAATTATTTGCAATAATCAAAGCAATGTCCCTATTTGATTGGAACTGATGAGGTTTTATACAGAGGAAGTTAACTAATTTGTTGAATTAAGCTTAAATTTAAATTAAGCTCAAATTTTCACCTGTTAAATGTTCTTAAAGCACAGGATCTCATACTGTTGCCATTTTGAACTTTAAGATACAAACCTAGGTGTTGCAGGAGGGTGTCTGTTGCTGGCAGAGAAGGGCTGCCCCCCCCCCCCCCCCCCAGGAGCATTCACAGGTGGTATTTGCCTCAGCCAGTTCACAGCTTTGAAGGGATGTCTCAAAGCCTCGAGCTCTCAGAAATCTGGCTTTGACAAAAACCGAGAAAGAGATTCGACACTTGTATAGACTGAGGTATGCACACAAGCTCCTCCCCCACATGCATAGTAGCTGAGGTGAGTGTATAATGTACACACATTTATTAATTTACAAAAGCAACAGCACCAACAAATGGGTCAGAATGCTTACGTTGTCAGCTCTGCCCTTGGGCTTCTTACAGACAAGCTCCAAAGAGCCAGGTTATCATCCAAACGTAGTTTGAAGAGTGTAGAATCAGAGCAAGGGGAGTGTCTTGATTGGAATCTTTCATTGCACTGACTTGTATCAGTCTCCAGGGAGAAGATCTCAGATAGGAGATTGGGAGTAAATGGTAGATAATGTGTCTGGAAAGTCTTTAGATATCTAATCCTTCAATCTAGATTACTCTGTAAATATCTAATCCTTCAATCTAGGTTACTCTGAAGCAAAGGACTGGAAAGTGATTATAATTTAGTAAGGGGAAAACCAAATGTTTTGATACCTTCTTTGGAGAAAGCCTGCAGAAGCATAAGTGGATTGGTCAATTTGAAACCTCTAAAACTTGTTCCCAAAGAACTAGCGGTTGGCGGAACCCACCCAAACAGGTTTAGGAGAGAGGACACCCCATCCAGACCTGTGGCCTCCAGTCTCTGTGCCCTTGTGTCCTGCCTCAATCCCACCAGTCATTGACCTTGACGTGAAGTCGTTTCCTCATTAGAAAATGAAAAACTTCCTCACACCAAGTGCTATGGTCTGAACGTTTGCATCCCTGTACCATTCACACAGTGAATCCTAATGCCCAGTGTGATGGTGTTAGGAGGTGATTAGGTCATGAGGGTGGAACCTTCATGAATGAAATTAGTAATCAGCTCCCGAGAACAGTCTGGTGTGCAGAATCTTGATAGGAAGATATCTCTTATCACGAGAGGAAACAAAGCTTTGTTCAAAGCTTATTCAGAGAGGTACAGAGGACATAGAAAACAGGACTTCTATTTTTATTTTTGATGACTGTGTGTCCTTTCTGGGTTATCTTCTTTCTGATAGAGCCAGATCTTGTCATCAGGCAAATTATATGAATTCTGGATGTTCCATGCAACCCCATGTGTCGAAATTTTTACATAAGTGGTGTGGATTTGGCTGGGATTGAGGATTTTGATTCTATTAGAAAGTGGTAAAACCCAGCAGATGTAGCAGAAGTATTCTAAGGCAATTAGCTGGGACAGCAAATCTACAAAGGATAGTCATTATGCAAATACAAGGCCATTAAATGCCAGTTTTCCTTGCATAGATCACGTCAGAACCGGCTTTACGCCCAAAGGAAAGGAAGACAAATGCAAAATGTTTTCTTTCAGCACAAGTCACCTCATTCACACCGAGCTGTCCCCATGAAACCAGGCTAACAGAGTTTGCTTAACAGTAAAGACCGGCGATGATTTCTGGTGTAAATGATGTTCTTCTCACATTCTGGTTTGGTCTCCTTTTGGTATCTCTCTTCTCAGCTTCGAAAGTTTTTTCCTAATTTTGAGGGTCAAGGACACACAAGAAAATAAGCAAGGAACATAATCTTTAAAAAGCATAGTAGTCCATTTCCCACCTAGTTTGCATCTCATGAGCTGTTAACAAGTATTTGCGGAGACAAAGGGTATCTGTTTTGCTTCACCACTTAACAATCCAGATGTTGGTAAATGACTGTTTTTCCTCTTTCTCCTCACAATCTTCTCTTCCCAGAACCCATCCAGGTTAGTGTTGCCTTGCCTTAGGACTCCTTGCTAAAAGAGGACAGAATAGGGACTGTAATTTGTAGTTCAGTTATTACCTAAATGAAAAATTGCAAGGCAAAGAGCGGTTGCATCACACAGAGTGAGAGGAGAGAGCGCTGCTGGTGTGATATTTCTACCTGGTCCTCACAACAGTCCAGGCACAGCGCCACCAAGAGGCGCCAAATAGGGAGGAACGCAAAGCAGAAGGATGGAGCAGCAAGCAGGAGAGAGAAATGGCAGAGGCTTGACGAGGAAGATCAAGGCAGATCTGGTGAGACAAGCATCTTTTAAGGATCAGTAATCCTACAGGGGAAGTTTCTTTGACTTGGACTCTGAAGATCGGTTTTAGATCAATTTACTGCATACTAGCAATGGCATTACCTGTTTCCTCTCAGCAAGGGGAGTCTGACACCACCTTCTTTGCTCCTCTCACGGAGATTGCAGCCAGTAACATGCCGACGAGACCCCTGTGAACTGTACAGCAGAAATAATCTGGAGGCCTCAAAAGTGTTAAGCTGAGGCATATTAAAAATTTTGAGTGTATTTGAGTAGAAGCCAGTGGGAATCAGGCAGCAGCAAACTGGAAGTGGTTAGGGGCATCTGAGGGCAGGAGCTGGGGAACACTCAGAGAAAGCTCACAGAAAAAGAAAGGAAATTGCAGTAAGTACCCTACATACGAATGAGTTCCATTCCGAGAGTGTGTTCTTGAAGTCCAATTTGTTTGTAAGTCCAACAAAGTGAGCCTAGGTACCCAACTAACACTGTACTGTATTACTGTACTGTAATAGGTTTGTAATACTTTTCACACAAGTAATACACAAAAAACAAACACACAAAATAAAGATAACATTTTTAATCTTACAGTACAGTACCTTGAAAAGTACAGTAGTGCAGTACAACAGCTGGCGCTTCTTAGCAGTACCAGCTACCTCAACGCTGCTTTTACACTTGCTTCCAGACATCCTGGGCTTGAAATAAAGATACTGTGCTACTGTACTCTATACAGTACTGTAAAGCACACAAAAGCATAACCGTTTGTGCGTGCACGTGACAATGTATAGACGTGAATTAACTTACGTGATTGGACACGTGAACACAGGTTCGCATCTTTGAAAGTTTGCAACTTGAATGGCTTATTGTATTTGATTGGCTACAGCTTAAAGCCTAGGTGGCTGTTTGTGACCTTAGTGGTTTGATAGGTAACCTTGAGGCATTTACATCACACTGGTTTGCTAATGTAAGGCAGCAGGGCATCAGAGCCACCTCCGTCTAACGGCCTCCTTGTTTAATTTAACAGGAGCTGCAGGCCAAAGAGAGGTGAGGTGGGTCCCCGCTGGGAGATGAGGAAGCAGCTTCCTTCTGCTCTCTTCTTGTTTCTCCACGCTGCATCCCTGTTTCTCCATAAATCGCAGCTTCTAGAAAAGTACTTTCTAGTGCTGGAGTTTCTTAGATTCAATGTTTCTTCTTCCTAGATGCACCCCGATGAATCCCTTCTCATCATCCAATACCCGTTCATTACCTTCCCTGTGGAAGGTCATGTGGCTGTGATAAAGCTGGTTTTCTTTGTGTGCAGTCAAGCATCAGTTGCTTTTCTCCTGCTTTCTTCCCAAGCATGGCTTGGGAGAAACTCTAACCTCTAAGATAAACTTTGAACAGAATGAATCACATCTGTTATAATTCACTGGTTTAATACTCAGGGGTTAATATGGTATCTCCTTCTTAAAATTTATCGGGGGGTGATTTCACAGTCACATCCATACGTGTGGCATTATCAGAAGGTGGAACTGTCATGACAGGAGGGCCTTTGGACGTTGGGGACTGCTGACTGTTGCCATGGCGCTGGCTGAGGCTTGGAGCCCATGCCACAGTGTGTGTGTGTGTGGGGGGGGTTCTCCTGAAGAGAATACACGTTTCTACTGTCAATCATCCTGAGCTGGGACGGGATGGGGGAGAACACCATGCGGGGTAGAGTTGGGTCTGGACTCAATTTGTAAGGATGCTTAGAGATGCCTGGGATTCCCACTGGGGAGCGAGGCCCGCCCCTGCCACGAGGAGGTCTGTTGCAAGCCGGTCAGGAGTTCTCGAGGTTAGGTTTGTAGCAGTTACACAGTGTTCTCAGCATCATTTTCTATATTCCTACTTTATGAAAGATTAATACAAGCCAGCATCTGGTCTCAGCTGTGCTCTGGGCAATTAGCGGCAACAGGATCTCCACGCTGAGGGCAGAGTGGAAGCCGTGGCGTAGCCCTCATGAGGGACGGCAGCTGACCCCACCAGGGGGCCATCTCACAAGGCTCATCAGGGTTGCAGGTCAAGAAGAAACTGGGGGACCTGCGGTAAAATTCCCCTGAGGCAGGACCCCCGCAAAGAGCTAGGAAGGCACTTCGGAGGAAGCAGGCCTGTGGGTGTCTGAGTCATAATAAGTTGAATAAACAAAGATGTAAGCCCATGCTGAGGTCACAGGCCCTTGTCACTGGCAATAGAGTTCTGGCAGTCTTTCAATATCCTCCACTTCCCTTTCTGCTAAAGCCACACTCTCCCAGTGACCTTCAAATAATGATTTAGCTTCCCCAATATTTGCCAACAGGGAGAGAACACACTGGTAGTCGTAGTCACATGTATTTCAGTTCTCCTGCAGGCTTTATTTTGCTTGTTAATCAATATCACTCTTCTGGTTCATAAAATAACCTTTTATGGGTTTGGTTCATATGAGTCACTCCTTGAATGATCATGTAGTGTGTACATGAACAAAATCAGATTTTTGTTTCTGCAGAGGCGAGGGTGAGATCTGGGGCCATCGCCCCTGTATGAGGTTGCTCTGGCTGCCATAGCAGAGTCCCATAGATGGGGTGGCTTAAACAACGGAATTCTATTTTCTCACAGTTCTGGAGGCTGAGAACCCAAGATCAGGTGTGGGCAGGCTTGGTTTCTCCTAAGGCCTCTCTCTTCGGCTTGCAGATGGCCATCTTCTTACTGAGTCCTCATGTGGCCTTGTCTCTATGCACCCATCCCTGGTGTCTCTTCCTCTTCCTATAAAGGTCACCAATCATCCTGAATTAAGGCCCCACCCTCATGACCTTAATTACCTCTTTAAACGTTCTGTCTACAAATATAATCACATTGGGTGGTAGGGCTTCAACATGAATTTTGGGGGCACAATTTTGTTCATAATACCCTCATTCTTCTTTCCCCCCACCCCAGGAATACTGCTCTGTGAGGCCCAAAGAAACCAACTGCTGCCCCTGGACAACCCTTCCCTAATGACCCTTCTCCATGACAACGTCACCTGCCCATGCAGTCCTTGTCACCACTGACTGAGCATCCAGAGACCCTCCTACACATGATGCTGCTCACCCCGGAATCCAGTCTTGACCTCACCCTTCCTCATACGGTCACCCTGGGTGACTGCAGCAAGTGGAACACTCCGCACCCAGGACTCACATCTTCACAGCAGGTCGACCCATTGGACTGCCAGTCTCAGCTTATAGATCCTCTGTGGTTCACACAACTTACTTGGTAGGCCCTCGTCTTGGATATGTCCTAGAGTCCACTTTCTCTTCTCCAGCACCAGGTAGCTTCGCGCTTCTTGAGAAAATCCAAACATCTTTAGCTTCTAAAATTAATTTTTAATATAGTTGATTTACAATGCTGTGTTAGTTTCTGCTGTACAGCAAAGTGAATCAGTTATGCATATACATATATCCACTTTTTTTGAGATTCTTTTCCCATATAGGTCATTACAGAGTATTGAGTAGAGTTCCCTGTGCTATGCAGTAGGTCCTTATTCGTTATCTATTTTGTATATAGGAGTGTGTATATGTCAACCCCAATCTCCCAGTTTATCCCTCCCTAAACATCTTTAGATTAGGATAACAATCAACCCATAGTCTGCAACCTCATTTAAGCATCATTGGAATTTCATTTTACCTTCCTCTTGCTCTGGTTTATCACAGTAGCTTTTACCAACCTTAAACCTACAAATAATAATTACTATGTGTCAGTCACTATGCAAAACACTTCTCATGCATTAAGTCATTTAAATTTAATTCTCATAACAACCCTGGGAGGTAGGTACTATTATCATTACCTCTCACCTCATTTTATAGATGAGGAAATGAAGGCACAGAAAAGTTATAGAATTTGTGCAAGGTCACACAGCTACTAAGTACCAGAACTAAGATTTAAATACAGGCATCCTGTCTGCAGAATCTCTTAATCACTATATGACATTGCCTCTGTTACCTGTACATTTGGGCTCTGACCAAGGTCCTCTCTTACAAAGGGATGATGAAGGCTTGAGCACCATTACCTTCTTGATTTTCATCTACACAGTTCTATACTGATAAACAGCTTCTTTCTCTCCAGGCTCAGAACAAGAAATGTTTTTCCTGTCCTAGGTAAACCCCCCACCTGAGCTATCCATCATATTCCCTCTTCTGAGACCCAGTTCTCTCAGTTATTTCCTGTCTTCAAATTCTTTCTTTTTTTAGCTTTATCTGCTTCGTGATTCCCAAGGCTCGATTATGTCAACATCTGTTACGTTGAGTGAATTCACGAGAACTGATAGATATATCACACAACCCTGAAAAGTGGCATCCTCGTATATTAATTTATAGTGACAGGTATAACTTCCAAGGAAACCAAGGAGTCATTACTGTTCCTTTGAGACAAAGCTTAAATCTCGTCTCCAAGAGGCTCTTTTTTGTTTTGTTGTTTGGCTTTCCTTGGGCACTTTTCATTTGCCACCGTGTGGCTATTATCTTATTTATTACCATCTTGTGACATCCAACTAGACTGAAGATCTGTTCAGAAAAGAAATGATACCAGTCTTGCTTTCTGTGTTTGGCCCAGCGCCTTGCACACAGCAACTGCACATGAGAAATCTTGGTTCTTTGAGAATTTTTTCTTATCCAACACATATTTATTGAGCCTCTACGTTGTGTCAGGCATTGTTCTAGACTTTGGGGAGTCAGTAGTGTATGAAACAATGAATCTGATGGCATGGAGCTTATGTTCCAGCAGAAGGAGATGAGCAACTAGGAAATAAACTTATGTCAGGTTATGATGTGAACTACAGAGAAAAATAATGCAGAAGATGGCATTAGAGAGGGGTTGTGGCATTATTTTTACAGAAAGGGTCAGAGAGAGCTCTGACAATGTGACATTTGAGTAGAGACCTGAATGAAGTAAGGGAGCAAAGGACTGGCTTCATCAGCACCACTATTTATGAAGCTGCTGGTTCAGGCCATCTGACACCACTTAACAGCCACATCATTTTATTTTTATTTTTTAAACATTTAGAAAAGCTGAAATAATTTTACAATGAACACCACTACCACCATCTAGATTCTACGGTCGACATTTTGCTTTATCACACATCTCTCTGCCCATCTTCTCTACATTCATCTTTTTTTTTTTGGATACATTTGAAAATAAATTGAACACATTTGAATAGTTTCCTCTATATACTTTAGCATACACAGCATTAGTTCATTTTTTTTTTTTTAGTTTTATTTTCCTGTCAGTAAAATGAAATGCACAAATCTGAAGTATATATTTGCCGACTTTCGACAAATGCTAACACCTGTATAACCCAAATTCTGATCAGCATAGAGAACATTACTTTCACCTCAGAAAGTTCCCTCAAGTCTCATCCCATTAACCCTGGGCCCTACAAGCACCACTGTTCTACTTTTTACCACCATAGATTAGCTTTGCCTGTTCTAGAAGTTCATATAAATGGAATTATACAATATATGCTCTTTGGGGGCAAGGCTTTTTTCACTCATGATGTTTCTGAGATTTGTCCATGTGGCTGCATATATCAGTAACTTCATTTAAAACTCGAGTCCAGTCGTTCTCAAGCAAGGGCAATTTTGCCCCCAGAGGACAGTTAATGATGTCTGGAGACAGTTTTTCTTTTTCTTGTCTTTTCTTGTTTTTCTTTTTTGGCTTCACTGTTCAGCTTGTGGGATCTTAGTTCTCTGCCCAGGGATTGAACCCAGGCCCCGGCAGAGACAGCACCGAGTCCTAACCACTGGACCACCAGGGGATTCTCTGGAGACATTTTTGGTTGTTACACTGAGGGGGTTGTTACTGGCATGTAGTGGTTAGAGGCCAAGGACGCTGCTGAATGTTCAGTCCTGAGAGGACAGCTCCCTCCCCCCACCTGACTACAGAGAATTATCCAGGTCCGGATGTTGGTACTAGTGACGTGGAGAAACCCTACTCTACCCAGATATAAAGCAAGATGGGTACCTTTCCATCCAATCAGCATCTTCCATCAGTTATCATTGATCAACAAAGGTATTAAATCTGGATCTTTGCTTACTGTTAGTTTTCTTGGTATTTTTTACATTTTAAAAAAGGACAACATTTTAATGAAAATAACTTTTCTTCCATAGTGGAAAATCCATTCATCAGCATGACGAGTGACTAAAGTGGCCACTTGATTGAGTGAAGGGTCTGGATGTTTCTTGGTTTCATTTTTCTCCCATTCAGAGCAATATTCCAAGAACAGAAGTAAGCTGGTTGGGGGCTGGGTAGAAGCAGACAGTACTCTGAAATGTTCTGTTGCACTTTTCAGATGAAAGTCATTGGCTGTGATACAGAGAAAATGAGATTCATAGAAATGTATTGGGGAGCAGTTACATTAAGGGTCTCATAAATTTAGTGGCTGCTGTTTTGAATTACCTGACAGACTTTCTGGTAGAGATACTGCCGTGAGGCTGAAGTTCTCGTTTCAACAAGAGCCATGATTAGCATTCACAGAGCTCCCAGGCACCTCTGACAGTGGGGTAAAAACAGAATAGAGCATCTCTCTTAAAAATCAGCTGCTGTGAAGCTCTCCATTTACGCGGTTTTTATTATCTCTATCTATGTTGATTTTTTATTATTTTAACTATTTTATCTATGTTAACTGATTTTAAACATTAATAAGCAAAATTAATAAAATCATGGCTGTAAATGCCACACTTGTAACTTTGAATTTTATTTTCCTTATGTCTCTGACTCTCCTTGTGTCATAAATACAATGCAATCTGATTTTTGATAATCATTACTTTTTAATTTTGGTTTTTTTAGCTTAAGTATATTGTAAGCTAAACAATATACTTATAAACAAATAACACAATATAATGACATACGAAATGCATAGCGGAATGAATCACTCTAAGCCTGTTGTGTAGTAGCATCTGGTATCTAGTATTTACATTCACATAGGTAAAAAGTAGCTTCCTTAGAAATATGTTTCTTCATAAGTCAAAGTTCTATCAGCTGGTGCCCCTCTGTCCTTATTTTCCAGAGCCTGCTCCGCTGGTCACCCCTCAAGAAATTTCTAACAGGAACCAAATGTGATCAGCTATTGCTCACCTTCTTTTTTTCTTTTAAGCTCTTTATTGGAACGTAATTGCTTTACACTGTTGTGCCAGTTTTCGAGGTACACCAAAGTGAATCAGCGTATTTATACATATATCCCCATATCCCCTCCCTCTTGAGCCTGCCTCTCACCCGCCCTATCCTTGGCCCTCTAAGTCATCACCCATCACCAACATTCTTTTCCTTACTATTTAGTTAGGAATGATTAATCTCCTTGGGCCAAATATATGTCTTCTGGCACAATACCCTGAGGAGTCTGGATAATGTTTTCCTCACAGATTCTTTTAAAAAAATGTCTTTACTGGCCATAAATTCCAGATGAGAACATTGTCTTTCTACTGCACAACAGTGTTGTATTGGTTTGCTAGGGCTGCTCTAACAAAGTACACAAATGGCTGGCTCAAATAACAAAATTTTATTGTTTCACAGTTCTTGAGGCTGGAGGCCTGAAATCAAGGTGTTGGCAGGTTGCTTACTTCTGAGGCTGTGAGAGCAGAATCGGTTCTAGGCCTTTCTTCTTGGCTTGTAGATAGCCATCTTCATGTGCACGTGGCATTCTGCCTGTATGTGTAGATGATTCCAAATTTCTCCTTTCTATAAAGACACCAGTCATATTGGATTAAGGCTCCACCCAATGACATCATTTTAACTTGATTACCTTTGTAAAGACCTTGACTCCAAATAAGGTGACATTCTTTTTCAAAAAATTTTTTTAATTAATTAATTAATTTTAATTTATTTATTTTTGGCTGTGTTGGGTCTTTGTTGCTGTTGTGGCGAGTGGGGACTACTCTTTGTTGTGGTGCACGGGCTTCTTAGTGTGGTGGCTTTTCTTGTTGTGGAGCACGGGCCCTAGAGCGCACAGGCTTCAGAAGTTGCAGTGCATGAGCTTGGTAGTTGTAGCACATGGGCCTAATTGCTCTACAGCATGTGGGATCTTCCTGGACCAGGGATTGAACCCATGTTCCCTGCATTGGCAGGCAGATTCTTAACCACTGCGCCACCAGGGAAGTCCTAAATAAGGTATGTTCTGAGGTACTGGGGGCTAGGACTTCAACATATCAATTTGTGGGAAGAGGGATCACAATTCACCCATAACAAGTTGTCATTTTTCTAAATTTCCTGAGAACTCTTACAGAGTTCAACACCTATTCATACCAAATAATAAACATATAGATTAAAACATTTCATAGAAAAATTTTAAAACTACTCAGTAGAAAACAATAAAGATCACACACAAATGATGTTTTATCACAAGACCAAACATGTTTAGAAAATAGAACAAAGATTTAAACATAGAGTGTTTTGCCTATGTTTCCTCTAAGAGTTTTATAGTCTCTGGCCTTACATTTAGGTCTTTAATCCATTTTGAGTTTATTTTTGTGTTTGGTGTTAGGGAGTGTTCATTCTTTTACATGTAACTGTCCAGTTTTCCCAGCACCACTTATTGAAGAGGTTATCTTTGCTCCTTTGCATATTCTGGACTCCTTTGTCATAGATTAGGTGACCATAGGTACATGGGTTTATCTCTGGGCATTCTATCCTGTTCCATTGATCTGTATCTCTGTTTTTGTGTCAGTACTATACTGTCTTGATTACTGTAGGTTTGTAGTATAGTCTGAAGTCAGGGAGCCTGATTCCTCCAGCTCCATTTTTGTTTCTCATGTTTGCTTTTGCTATTCAAGGTCTTTTGTGTTTCCATATAAATTGTAAAATTTTTTGTTCTATTTCTATGAAAAATGGCATTGGTAATTTGATAGGGATTGCATTGAATCTGTTGATTGCTTTGGGTAGTATAGTCATTTTCACAGTATCGATTCTTCTAATCCAAGAACATGGTATATCTCTCCATCTGTTTGTGTCATCTTTGATTTCTTTCATCAGTATCTTATAGTTTTTTGTGTACAGGTCTTTTGCCTCCTTAGGTAAGTTTATTCCTAGGTATTTTATTCTTTTTATTGCAGTGCTAAATGGGATTGTTTCTTTAATTTCTCTTTCTGATCTTTCGTTGTTAGTGTACAGGAATTCAAGAGATTTCTTTGTATTAATTTTGTATCCTGAAACTTTAATAAATTCATCGATTAGCTCTAGTAGTTTTCCGGTGGCACCTTTAGGAGTTTCTATGTATAGTATCTTGTCATCTGCAAACAGTGACAGTTTTACTTCTTTTCCAATTTGGATTCATTTTATTTCTTTCTCTTCTCTGATTGCCATGACTAGGACTTACTAAACTATGTTGAATAATAGTGGTGAGAGTGGACATCCTTGTCTTGTTCCTGATCTTAGTGGAAATGCTTTCTGTTTCTCACCATTGAGAATGATGGTTGCTGTGGGTTTGTCATATATGGCCTTTATTATGTTGAGGTAGGTTCCTTCTATGCCCACTTTCTGCAGAGTTTTTATCAAGATCTTTTTTGACCCACCTCCTAGAGTAATGAGAATAAAAACAAAAATAAACAAATGGGACCTAATTAAAATTAAAAAGCTTTTGCACAGCAAAGGAAACCATAAAGAAGACAAAAAGACAACCCTCGGAATGGGAGAAAATATTTGCAAATGAAGCAACTGACAAAGGGTTAATCTCCAAAATATACAACAGCTCATGCAGCTCAATATTAAAAAACAAACAACCTACTCAAAAAATGGGCAGAAGACCTAAATAGACATTTCTCCAAGGAAGACATACAGGTGGCCAAGTGTATACATCTGTGAAACTATCACCAGAAAAGATGCTGAACATCACTAATTATTAGAGAAATGCAAATCAAAATGACAACGAGGTATCATCACACCAGTCAGAAAGGCCATCATCAAAAAAACTACAAACAGTAAATGCTAGAGTGGATGTAGAAACAAGGGAACCCTTCTGTACTGTTGGTGGGAATGTAAATTGATACAGCCACTATGGAGAACAGTATGGAGACTCCTTAAAAAACTAACAATAGAACTACCATATGACCCAGCAATCCCACTACTGGGCATATAACCAGAGAAAAACCATAATTCAGAAAGACACATGCACCCTGATGTTCATTGCAGCACTATTTACAATAGCAGGGACATGGAAGCAACCTAAATGTCCATCAACAGAGGAGTAGATAAAGAAGATATGGTACATATATACAATGGAATATTACTCAGCCATAAAAAGGAATGAAATTGGGTCATTTGTAGAGACATGGATGGACCTAGAGACTATCATACAGAGTGAAGTAAGTCATAAAGAGAAAAACAAATATAGTATATTAATGCATATATGTAGAATCTGAAAAAATTGGTATAGATGATCTTATTTACAAAGCAGAAATAGAGACACAGATATAGAGAACAAATGTATGGATACCAGGGTCGGGGGGAGGGCGGTGGGATGAATTGGGAGATTGGGATTGACATATATACACTATTGATACTATGTATAAAATAGATAACTAATGAGAACCTACTGTATAGCTCAGGGAACTCTACTCAGTGCTCTGTAGTGACCTAAATGAGAAGGAGATCCAAAAAAGAGGGGATATATGTATACGTATAGCTGATTCACTTTGCTGTACAGTATAAACTAACACAATATTGTAAAGCAACTATACTCTAATTTGAAAAAAAAAAGAATGAAAAAAAGATTTAAATACAGATAATTCTATTTTTATACAACACATTGTCATTTAGGGAATGGTTACAGAAGATAGCCTTTTAAAAAATGTTTATTTAACTGCTTTATTTATGTATGACTGGCATATAATAAACAGCACATATTTAGAGTGTACAATTTGGTAAATTTTGACAAGTGTATACATCTGTGAAACTATCACCAGAATCAAGATAATGAATGTATTCTTTACCCCCTCCACCAAGACTTCCCCAGGCCCCTTTGTCATTTCTCCTTCCTGCTCTTCCTCAACCCCTCTATTCCTAAGGCAAGCACTTATCTGCTTCCTGTCATTATACATGTTTACATTTCCTATGATTTTATATAAGTGGAATCATAAGTACATAGTCTTTTTTTCTGACTTCTGTCACTTAACATACTTACATTGAAATTCATCCATATTGTTGTCTTTTTTTTTTCTTTTCTCTGTCAGCACAGTGCAGCATGTGAGATCTTAGTTCTCCAACCAGGGATCAAACCCGCACCCCCTGTTGGAAGTGTGAAGTCTTAACCACTGAACCGCCAGGGAAATCCCCATCCATATTGTTGTCTGTATCAATAGCTAATTTCTCCTTATTACTGAGTAGTATATTCCAGTTTTGGGATCCACTATAGTTTGTTTATCCATTCACCTGTAGATGGACACTTAGGTCACTTCCAGATTTGGGCTCTCACAATGAACTTTAGCTAATAGTTACAAACATGTGTGTACAAGTCTTTCAATGGACATATGCTTTCATTTCTGTTGATCAAATGCCTAGAAATGAAGTGGCTGGATCACAGAAGAGGTGTATGTTTAACCATTTAAGAAACTGCCAAAGTGATTTCCAAAGTGACTGTACCATTTTATATGCCACCAGCAGTGCAGGAGAGTCCAGCTCCTCCACATCTTCACCAACACTTGGAATGGTCAGTCGTTTAAATTTAGTCATTCGAATAGGTGTGAAGTAGTAACTCATAGTGGATTGAAATTGTATTTCCTTCATGAATACAATGACATAGAACATCTTCTCAGGTACCTTTTGGTCATTAATTTAGAAGAGCTTATTGTTTTGTTTGTTTTTTATTTAATTAATTAGTTAATTTATTAGCTGCATTGGGTCTTTGCTGTTGCACATGGGCTTTCTCTAGTTGAGGAGAGCAGGGGCTACTCTTCATTGTGGTGCACGGGCTCCTCACTGCGGTGGCCTCTCGTTGCAGAGCAGAGGCTCTAGGCGCACAAGCTGAGTAGTCGTGGCTCACAGGCTCTAGAGCACAGGCTCAGTAGTTGTGGCGCACGTGTTTAGTTGCTCCATGGCATGTGTGATCTTCCTGGAGCAGGGATTGAACCCGTGTTCCCTGCATTGACATTCGGATTCTTAACCACTGCGCCACCTAGGAAGTCCCTAGAAGAGCTTATTGTTAAGCAAAATTTCTTAGACAAATTTGATCATGATTTTGCCTAAATTCACTAATTTTCTAGGGGCAAGGGAATAAGTAAAGTTCAAAGGGGAGGGAGAGAGAAAGAGAGAGAGGGAGAGGGCAATGAAAATGAAAATAAAGGTATTAAATAGTTGGGAAAAAGAATGATTACATAAGTAGATAATGTTTTTCAAAGTTAGAAATATTTGCAGTTTCATTTCACACCACGACTCTATCCGTGGTTGCTAAAAGGTCTCTGAGGGCTGGTCCCAGATGCCAGGTATGCTGTCTCTCAGACAAGAAAGATCAACCATCTACAAGCAAATGATGGAGATACATCTGTGGTGCTGATTGCTGGAATAATAAAATTTCATCCCTTAGCTGAGGTGTTGATTAGACCCATCAACCTGAAAGGGTGACATGGGGTCAGGCAGAGAGCGGAAGCAGAGGGCCTGGGATGCAGCTGCATTTTAAATGGGACACTGCCTGTAATGATGCTTTTCAGGATCCAGACAAAGATGCTGAGTACACAGTTATCCCACTTCCCGGTGTGGAGACTATTTTTCCCTGTGATACTATTAAAGAGCGTGGGAGAATATAATTGTTCTAAGTAATAAAGTGACGGGAGTTAAGTTTCTGTGGATTGTCTGAGGAAATGAACCTCTTTTTTAAAAAATTTATTTATTTTTGGCTGTGTCAGGTCTTAGCTGTGGCATGCGGGATTCAGAGCCCGTGGGCTCTGTAGTTTGTTGCATGCAGGCTCTCTAGTAGAGGTGCGTGAGCTCAGTAGTTGTGGCATGCAGGATCTTAGTTCCCTGACCAGGGATTGACAGCCCATCCCCTGCATTGGAAGGTGGATTCTTTACCACTGGACTGCCAGGGAAGTCCCGAGGAAGGGAACCTCTGAAAAGAGAATAGTGTTGCAGGAATGAGGGCAGTTGAGTAACATGATGAGTTAGTGAAAAGCAATTTAAGAATGGGTTTCATATAATTTTTATGATTTGAAATTGCTGTCTTGTGAATACCTCTGTTGACCCCAAATGTCAGTAAATCTGTCATACACATGAATTCCTCGTTATGAGTGTGTGTGAATGTATGAGTCCCTCTCTCTCTCCCTCTCTCTTTGTGTGTGAGAACCAAGGACATGAAGCTGAATTTGACATCTAGGCTGACACACAAGAGGTGACAGATCTCTGAGATTCACGAGTCCTCTGGGAGCAGGAAGCCAGATTTGCTCAAGGAAAGGTAAACCCCAGGGAATCCGCAGAAACCCTTAGAGACCATTAAAAGTTTTAATCTGCTGTACATTAGACCTCTCACAAGTGTGGGCAAGTAGATTCAGGTAATTTTGTTTAAATCTTCAAAAACAGAGTAACAATTGCAAGAGCTCAGCCAATATGAGGCTGTCGCAACACGCCAACGAGAAGCCACTACATTTTGAACTCTCAATTCCTCCAACAAACTGTTGGTTTACTACACCCTCCCAGCTTCCTTTCTCCTCTTTAAAATACTCCTCCTCTTCTTGCTGCAGGGGACTTGCACATGGCTCGCCATGTTTACATACACCAAATTACAATTCTTTGTTGATCCTGAGTAACACTTTTTTTTTTTTTGCTGGAGAAATAACACACATTCTATTTGTTTGAGGTCAACAGGAGTTATGAGTAATGGACTGTTTACCTCTATAGTAAAGAGACCTAATACAAGAAGGTGTAAACTTGTGTAGCTGAGAGTAGGAAATGGTGATGTGATGGTGATGGAAAATATTTGTAGAGTCAAAAAAAGGGCTGCAGACCAGAATGGAAAATTGTCCATTTTCCTAGCCACAGTGGTTGCGCGTTCTCATGATATGGAATTGGAAGTTGGTTTCAGAAACAACTGCATTTCAGGAAGCTGAAAGTTAAGGCCCTCCCCCACACTTTGTGGACCTAAAGTTGATTGTTGCCCATTCATCATTCTTCCTCTTACAGAGTGGACCCAGGAAACTGCATGAGCATTTGACATGACCCCCCAAAGCAGAAAAAATGAAAAAACCTTTCATTTAGAGTGTGTGCTGGGCCTTTGATGAAGTTAGAACTGCTCATGACTAGAGGCTTTGCTCATTAATACACCCCAAGGCAGAGTTGGGAAAAAGCATATGGGACAAGCATGCGGATGGAAAGGCATATGGATTCATACTGACGTGTCTGTGAGAGTCACTGTTTGCCCTCATGAGCAGAGTGTGTGTGTGTGTGTGTGTGTGTGTTTACTAGTTACCCATTAGAAGGTCTGGAAGAACAGAGAGCCATATCTGTGTCTGACACTGGCATAGAGTCCACAAAGGGGACCAGACTTGAAGTAACCAAAGCCTCAATTGACGGTTTCGTGGAGCTGAAAGTTGCAAAGTATACCTCAGCTTGTGCTTCCTGTCTGCACAGGAAGACTTCAGTCCAGTGTGAAGACATACAGACCATGACTTAAACATATTTATATCCATGAGGCGGAGGATGTTGTATGAAATCCATTTGCCAAAGCTTGAAAGGTCCATTAGGCAGTTTAAAATGTCCAGGAGCTGTACAAATAGGCTTTCCTGGGTTGTATGTGGACACGTGGGACAAGTGAGGCAAGCACTCTTTGTGGTCTTGTTAATGTTTCCCCACCAATATTGGCCCATGGATGCTATAATTTTTTCAGTAGACCAATGGTTTAAAGCATGTACAGTGCTGAGGAGTGGGAATTTTAAAGTCCTCAGTAGGACTGGGTTGTTATTCGGTGTGAACCAGTGCTTTCTCTTTTTGCCAAACCAGCAACTGTTGAACTTCCAATCTTGTTTTTCCCTTTCTGAGGTCAGTTGTTGCACTGTTCTAACCAGTTTTCCTAAGTTATCATTTAGGGACCTATCTCTTGGGATGATGGCAGAGGTTTGGCTGCTATTGGCTTCTTTAAGGGCAGTGTTTTTTGAGGAAGTGTCAGCAAAATGATTTCCCTTAACTTCCAAAGAGTCAAGTTTAGAATGCCCTGAAGTCTTACTAATAAAGCTAAAACACAGGTAAAAGTATTGCATCCAATAATTCTTGGAATAGGGTAGGGGCGATTTAAAATTCTATTTCTGCTGGGAGTAAGGAAGTCACATTACTTCCAGAACATTCCAAAACCATGAGCTATTCCAAAAGTATATTTATTATCAGTTATAAATGTTGACAGTCTTGCACGTGGCTAAAGTACAAGCCCATGTAAGAGCATATAATTCAGCCTGCTGGGCTGAAGTAGCCATTAATAAAGATGATACCTCAACAATATCAAAAGGAATAGCAATACGTACCCAGCCCAATATTTACCACTGTCACCTTTTAAATAAGAACCATCAGTAAACCATAAGAAGACAGCATTACCCAATGGAATTTCCTGCAGATCTTTAAAAGATGATCTGTCAGTGTTAAGGACTGTGAGGGACTTTGTCAGTGATGGAGGGGAGAGGAGTATCCAGGTTAAGTTTATGACAATGTAAAACAGTCATGGAAGAAGCAATTAACAAGGGACTTCATAGAAGGTGAGGCGTGCGACTGAGAAATATTGAGTGTGATGAGAATTCAGGAGGGCTTCTACTGCATGAGGTACAAAAGTGATTAAAGGGGATCCCACAATGATTTTCTTGGTGGCCTTAACCAAAATGGCAGTGGCTGTTATGACTCTAAGGCAAAGGGGGTATCATGCCTGTGCCACAGGGTCCAGTTGCTGGCTGTAATACTCTATGGGTCAGTGGTGGTCCTGTGTTTGAGGGCGAGTACCCCAAGGGCATTCCCTTCCTTTTCACATACAAAAAGGAAAAAGGGAATTGATATTGGGATGCCCAAGGGTAGATTCATCAAATTCTCCTTTAAGGCCTTGAGGGCTATGTCGTCTGGTTCTTCCCATGAACTTGGGTTCGGGTTGTTATTGTTGAGTAAAACACAGAGGTTTGACCACAAGAGAGACACTTGGAATCCAACTTCAGCAATAACCAACTAGTCTGAGAAAACTTCTCAGTTGGTTCTTAATTTTGGGTTTTGGGAAACTCAGAGCACGATGAAGCCTATCGAGACTGAGGTGTAGTCCTTATTTTGATAGCAGATGCCCTGGATATTGAACCTGGGTTTCGGCAAACTGCAGTTTTCCTTGGCAATCTTATGTCCCTCTAGGGCTAAAAGCTTTAGCAAGTGGGTGCTGTCTTTCTGAGAGGAGGCCTGGGAAAAAGAGCAAAGAAAAAGAGCAAAGGCCTGAGAAAAAGAGCACCTATTGCAACAAAGTAGAACCTCTAGGGAACTGTATATCAAAGAGATTAGCCTTCGGCATTTGCAAAAAATTAGAAGGATTCTCAGTAAAACCCCCTCGCATTGCTGTCCAGATGAATTGTTTTTCTTCCCAAGTGAAGGCAAAAATGTATTGGCTAACTCCATCAACTGAAATACTAAAGAATGCACTGCATAAATCAATTACAGTAAAGAATTTGCTTCTGGTGGGAACGGATGTTAGTAATATATGAGAGTTAGAAACAGCAGGGTGTCTGGAGATAACAAGGTTGTTTATTGCTGGGAGGTCCTAGACAAACCTCCACCCTCACCCCTTAGGTCTTCTCACTGGTAAAACAGGAATGTTAGGAGGATTAACACTAGGGATAATGAACACTTAAGCCTTACAGTCTTCTATTATGGGCTCTATGCCTAAAAGGGCTTCTTTATTTACAGGATATTGATTAATTCTGGGAAGAGATTTTGAGGGATCTATCTGAATCTTGATGGGAGTTGTGCTGTGAATTTTTCCAATATCATTTGGAGATTTTGCCCATAAAGAGAGTGGTAGCTGATTCAATAGGGACAAATGATCAGTGTTTCCAGATCTGCTATGGTACTGTTAGAGATGGAACAAATAAAATACATCAGAGTCAGGTTGGCTGCTTTGATGACTACCTTCGAGTTCTAGAATGATTCCCCCTTTTGGGAGAAAGCAAGTCCAACATGATACTTCTCTAAGAAGTCTTGCCCTAATAAATGGGGCAGAGGAACTAAGGCGAAAGGGGTCTGTATCTCTAAAAGGGCCTAAACAAAAGGGAATTGGTTCAGAGACAGGAACTTCTTGAGGTTCAATAGAGATCCCCACGATCTGAACAGGAGTCACTTTATAGTAGTGGGGTTGAGGACTAAGAGTGTGGCTCTGGTATCAATTACGACGGGAAGAGATTCATTCCCAATATGGAGAAATGTCTTTTCAAGCCAATTAAGAGAGAGGACTGGGAAGAACCCCTACAGTTCTTTCGAGTCGTGTCTTTGAGAATTGGGAGGACTTGCAAAGGCTGATTAGAGTTCTGAAGGTGCCTGAAGCATTTGAATTTTTAATCTCCTCTTTTCCATTGTTCTGGTTCTTTGCAATAATAGCAGAATCTAGGAGGGTTTTGGTTTCATTTAAGGACCTTCATTTGCTGGAGTTGAAGATTAAGATTTTTGGCAATAACCTGTTTAGGTGACTCATCTAGAGTGAGAGAGAACTGGTTTGCCAGATTAGCAGAATCTGGAGTGGACATAGTTTCCCATTCCATTCTGGTCCTTTTTACTAGAAGGGAAAGGTCCTGGTTCAGCCCATTAATAAACATAGAGTTAAAAGCTACCCAGGGTGGAATCATCATTTCAAGGAAGACCTGAATTTTCTTTAAAAATAATCTGAAGTCAATTGTAAAGTCACAAACAGTTTCATCAAATTTTTGTGTACAAGCCCGAATTTTGCTCAGTGAAGTCGACTAGTGACTGCTCGAGCCTGATCATATATGTTAGTGGGCTGGTCTCCCGGTTGCAATTCTAAAGACCTTCAGGATTTTCCCAGTTAGCTATTTTCATCCAATGTTGGACCTGACCTTCACTGACAAGTGTATGAACTAGCTGATATAAGTCAGAGAAACAAGGCTGATAAGTTTGAATGACTATCTTAAATCCCTCAGCAAATCTGGAGAATCTGTAGTTACCTTGAGTAAATCTTTGACTACATAAATCTTTGCGTAATTCTTTGACTACAGCTTGCAGTTCAGCTTTAGTCCAGGGAACATAAGAAATGAAGGGTTTAGCCTCTGGATCCTCAGAGGGCTTAATTTTAAAGGAATAGATTCTGATAAATTCAGAGGAAAAGGGAGTGGGGAGAGTTTCAGGGGAAGAGGGAAATTTGACAAGAAAATTAGTAATGGGGGCCGGGGAGTGTAGAGGAGGTGTATGTGGCATAGAAGGGAAGGAAGAAGATGGTGCCAGAGGCAGAGTCTGAGACACAAAAGAAGAGCCTGAGTCTTGAGAAGCCATCGTATCTTTCTTTCTTTGTTTGCCTTGGTTAATCTTAAAATCTTATTTTTCAGAGATGCAATTTTAGGTTCCCAATATCATTTAAAAGGCTCAAAATACCAATTGAAATAGGCGTTGCATTCAGTTTTGGAAATTTTAGAGTTACATAAATTTGGGGATTTCAAAAGTTCCCCACAATGGCCACTGACATTCTAAATTGTCTTTAGTTAGGTCAGTCCATTTAGTTAGAAATGCATGTTAGGAAGGACAGTGGTTTTCACACATAAAATTGGCTAAGGTCCCTGTAGAGCATATGAAATGTGAATATGAAAATATTTAGATAACTGGGATCCCATTTCCCTGAGGCTTTTCTCTAGAGTAAGAGAATAATTTTCAAATAGACTTAAGCATTCAAATAGCTCAAACGGCCTAATACCAGCCAGTTCTAAGGAACAATCTGGTCCCTGAGGAGCCAGACTAAAAGCTTAACAGTGCAGTTCCAATATAACAGCCCCTATCTCTGATGGAATTGGGTTGAAGACAGAACCGGCACAGTTCCAATGAAACAGTCTGTTCCCGAAGGTAGGAGGTGAAGTCTAGCCAGTTCTGAGCAGTCTGATTCCACCATCATGCCAAAGTGCTGAACAAGTACTTGCACACAGAACAAGGCCTTAACCAGAAAGGATGAAACTTTAAACAGATCCTGAAGAAGACCTGGAGAGCTTCAAAATGCAAAGAAGGCAGAAGTTGCGATCCAGGAGAAAGACTTACCCTCAAACCCCAGGGTTGGCAAGAAAAGCAGTGCGCAACGGGCTCTGCAACGCGAGCTCCGCACCTGTTTGCTTGGCAGCCTTGGAGACCGTGGGAGTCTTCTCTGGTTCCTGTACAGGCCACCAGAACGCTGACCTGAAACAAATAGACTACCAGTTATTTCTCCACCAAAAATGGATTTATTTGGACTCAACAAAGAATTGCAATTCAGGGGCTGCAATCACGGCAAGCCCCATGCAAGTCCCCTACAGCACGGAGAGGACAGCTCTTTTAAAGAAGGACATAGGAAGTTGCAAGGGCTACAGTAAGCAAAAAGTCCACTGGAGGAAATGAGAACCTGAAGTATCGTGGCTTTTCATTGGCTGAGTTGTGACAGCCTCTGATCGGCTGAGCTCTTGCCAGGCCAGAAGAGGGAGTCTTTCTTCTCCTGTTGGGCTCAGCTTTCACTGCAGGGCAAGAGAGCGTCCCCTTCTGACCTCCCACCTGCATATTAATTGAGGTTCCTGTTTATTAATTTTTTACACTCAAAGTCTAAAAAATTTTGAAAATGAAACCCATCTCGTGGCAAAACCACTCTGTCCTGACCTAATTTGACTGCACAACCATGCCTGAACAGATGGAAGGCTGCGCAGGGTCCTTACCACTTAGTGTGGATAGCAGTGTACTTTGTGGCAGAAGCTTTAATGTGCTGGATTATGAGATGTTGCTAAAGATCCTGCTGGGAGGGTTCTACATTTGTGGGGTTTTCACCGTATTCTTTGTCAAATTCTGAAACATTCTGAATCTTGAAACACAGCTGTTTACAAAGAAGAGATTGTGGATCTGTATTTGAAGACAATTCTTCGCCTTGACATGTGCAAATATTAACATTTACTTGAGGAATTGAATTTCTTTTTTAATTGAAGTATAGTTGATTTACAGTGTTGTGTTAATTACTGCTGCACAGCAAAGTGATTCTGTTTTATATATATATATATATATATATATATATATATATATATATACACACACACACATACACATTCTTTCTCATATTCTTTCCATTATGGTTTATCATAGGATATTGAATATAGTTCTCTGTGCTATACAGTAGGATCTTGTTGTTTGTCTAGGAATCAAATCTTTATCTCAATTTTACCAAAAAATCTTTGCTTCTCTCCAATATGCTTTTCAGAATTCTGGTTATCTGCTTCTATAACTACTCAAGGAGTGGCTGCTCAAGGTCACAGTCTTCTCGTGTCTGTGCTGCCTCTTTGTTCTAAGTCTAATTATGTTTTTTGTGTGGGGAAGAGTCACATCTGTTGGGATCTGTGTTAAAAATAGAGTTTCCTTTTACATAAGTCCTGGATGTAGCCCTGTAATGCCATTAACCCATTCTCCTGGAGTAGGAGCTCAGAGGTTTACCCCTTCATGTTCACTATGGTGTCAGTTTCCCAAATGGGGATTTTATTAAAAATGTAAATATTAACAATTGTAAGGAAGGAGGAGCTGGAGTGTTGGCTTGAAAGAGAGTGTTACTGCTTCAACTGAAACTGCATCATTGGTGAATTTGTTTAGCATTGGAATTCATTAAAAACATGTTTCTAATTAAATAATTGCCAAGCTGAAGCCATGCTGGTTAACTCTACCTAAACTATTTTGCATATTAGTTTAGTTGCTATCATTATACAAATTGTTCAGTTTTGGCAGGATATTACATTGTTTTCTGTAATTAAACTGTCATGCAATATTGATTAAAAATGCCATGCAATGTTAGCTCTCTAAATTTTTCTGTTTTGAAATAACTTTAGAAAGGAATCTTTGATCCAGATATTTGCCCGGTAAATATTATTGACAGCCTATTATGTGACGGGCCCTCCACTGGGAGTTGCAAAGGTGAATGAGATGAAGTTCCTGTTTTTAAGATACTCATATGCTGATCAGAGGAAGAGATGTAAGAAACTCATGATTAATATTAAAATTGGGATATGTTGTGTAAGATACAAAAATCTATAGGGAGGGGAGATGGTATCTTCATTTGACCATTGGGTTTGCCCCGTGCAGAGCTCAGTCATGGAGTTTCATTCAGAATGAAAATCAGTGTCTGTTTTGCTTATACTCACATTTAATCTTTTCAATTAGCAGACAGTGTGGAGGTCTCGAAAGATCACTCAGGATTCTAGTCCCAGCTCTGCCACTAACTTTCTGACTTACAGGATCCCCATCAGAGTCACAAGCTTATTAAAAAGGCATATCCAGTGACTATAGTAGATACTGTATTATATAATTGAAATTTCCTATGAGAGTAGAACTTAAGTGTTTTCACCTCTCTCTCTCTCTCACACACCCACACACACAAAGCTAAATATGTGAGGTGATGGAGGTTTAATTAACTCCACAGGGGCATCCTTTCACAATATACGCATATATCAAATCATACATTGTACTCTTTAAATATCTTACAATTTTATTTGTCGATTATACCTTGGTAAAGCTGAAAAAAAAAAAAGCACATCCCTAGGTCCTACACAGATCTACTGAATTAGAACTCAGGGGCAGGGCCTGGAATCTGCATTTTAAAGAGGAACCACAGATCAACTATACTTCAATTAAAAAAAAATATTTAAAATAAAATAAACAGGCACCACAGGTGATTATTACACAGGCTGAAGTTTGAGAAACACTGGACTACAGGGCTGTGTGAAGTCCTTTCCAGATCTACAAATTCAAAGCAGTGGGGTCGTGCTGCAGTGGCCATCCACGTCCTCCTGGAGCCAGCACACCCGCAGAGGCATCCACACACTGAGCCCACATCTTTTCCTCTTCTATTAACTCATCATAGAGAAGACTGAAGGAGAGAAGGAAAAGCAGCAGGAACAGGCCCCTTGGAAACCTGAGCTATTGGCTCTGCTCAGGTGGTTTGTTGGGCTTTGGACCTGTTGATACTTGGGTCTGGTTACGTATACACCAGGGGTTGGCAGACCACAGCCCACGGGCCAAATCCAGCCCACCCACCTGTTTTGTAGCTTGCATTCTTTGTGAGCTAAGCATGGTTTTTCACATTTTTAAATGATTGGATAAAATCAAAATAAGAATAACATATCATACATATAAAATTACATGAAATTCAAATTTTGATGTCAATAAAATGTTTCCTTGAAACACAGCCACAACTCATTCCAGTACATTTTGTTTGCAGCCACTAATATGCGCTGAGTGCCATGGGCCGAGGCTGGTCTCAGCTATTGTGGCGATTCCATTTTCCTTGTCAGTGACTGACTGGAGGGCAGGGGGGTGGGGGTGGGAGGGTGGGTGGTGGTTAGGTGTGTGACCAAGCAGAAATAAGAGAAAGTCTTCTGGGAGCCTCCAGGGAAATGTCTTCTTTCCTTATAAACAGTTACAAAGAGATTTCCTTAAATTTTTGAACGATGTCATCCGAGGGCATTATGCTTGGATTTTCTGCAGCTGCCATCCTGCATGGGAAAAAATCCATGAACGGTGGAGAGAGATCTGTATGAACTCGGGGGTAGCCCATGCCTCGATTTCTTGGTTAAGTGCAATACCAATATTTGTATTGCCACACCACTTCAATTGGTATACTGTTACTTGCTTTCAAAAGCATTGCAACTGGTATATATTTTTTCTCTATCTTTTCCCTCTCTTGCCAATAACATCAAGAATGCTCCAAAGTTATTGTTTTTTTCTGATTGAGTATTCTGGGTAAAATGATTTCTGACTTGTGGTCTAGAAGGAGAGAAAGTATGCTGTTGATGTCTTGCATTGCAAGAAAGACAGAGCTGGGTTATTATAGGTGTTGAAATTTCCTATGAGCCCCACTTACAAAATTGAGATTAAGTAATGTGCCCAAGTTCACAAAGCTCGTCCGTGTGAATTTGAACCCAGGAGCCAAGCTCCAGCACCTGTGGTGTTGACCCCTGCACATCACTGCCCTCTATCCGAGGTCTGGATAAGGCCTGTGCTCTCTCTCACCCCCCATCTCCTTTCCAGGCTGGGCCTGATAATCAGGCGTGCACAATCAGTGCATTCCATTCTCCTGGCCAGAGTGACTGGCTTAGATGGGATATGTGACACAGGGTAGGCCAGTGAGTCTCAACCCCAAGGCTTTTCGGGAACAACTAGAAAAGAGAATCTATGTCAGATGAAACTGCCAAACCAAGAGGTTGTACACAGGCGCTGCTGTTGGCCATCGTTCCACCAGAGAGAGAGAGAGAGAGAGAGAGAGAGAGAGAGAGAGAGAGCGCGAGCCAGTGCACCAACCCAGGACAATGCAATCGAAGGAAGGAGACAGACAGCTCCGGCTGACAGTATGTGAATTTGCATCTAGCTAGGCCCAACCTTTATTATTTATTGGCTGTGTTGGTTCTTCTTTGCTGCGTGTGGGCCTTCTCTAGTTGCAGAGAGCAGTGGCTACTCTTTGCTGCGGTACGCAGGCTTCTCATTGAGGTGGTTTCTTTTGTTGTGGAGCACAGGCTCAATAGTTGTGGCACATGGGCTTAGTTGCTCTGCGGCATGTGGTATCTTCCCAGCCTAGGGATCGAACCAGTGTCTCCTGCGTTGGCAGGCATATTCTTAACCACTGTGCCACCAGGGAAGTCCCTCTTCCTTCCTCCCTCCCTTCCTTCCTTCCTTCTTCCCTCCCTCCCTCCCTTCATTCCTTCTTCTCCCTCTCTCCCCTCCTTTCCTCCCTCCCTCCCTTCCTTTCTTTTTTCTTTTCTTTTCTTCCTTTCCCCCTCCCTTTCCTCCTTCCCCTCCCTTCCCTCCTCCCCCTCTTTCTTCACCTCTGAAATGTGCTTGCTTCAGCTTATATTTTTTCTTTGGTAACCACCACTCATGGGTAATATAGGAGCCATTAGCATTCTTCAGCAGATGAAGACCTAAGCACGTGCTGAGACCTTGGGGATACACAGTTGCATGAGAAGTGGACTGTGTCTTCACACAACTAAACACAGTGAACTGTGGATACAGCATTGTGTGCCACGGGCCACACTGTGGTGTGTATAGAGTGTGATGGGGAGAAAGGGTCCTTGTTTAGATTGAGGATTTAGGAAAGGCTCCCAGAAGCTAAGTAGGAGGTAGAAGGAAGGACATTTTAAGCAGAGGGAATAACAATATAAAGGCAAAGAAGGGTCAGCTAGCATGTTACCCTTCATTCTGGAGACCACGAGCAGTTTGATATGGGGATGGCGCAAAGGGTGCCTTTTGAAATGTGTTGGCAGATAGGCCTGAGGGTAGGGAGACATCAGATCATGTGGGGCCTTTAAATCATTTAAAGATTTAAGCAGGGAGAAAATGTGGTTAGGTTTGCTAGTAAGATGATCACCTTGGCTCTAGTGTGGAGGACGGATTAAGAAGGGGCAATGTTCTTTCACTCATGAGACTGTGAGCATCTCTCTTTAATTCTGTTTTTCACAGCATTCTGATTGCCAACATCTCGACAGAAGGGCTGCTGTAAAAGTGAGAAATCACTGTCGATGTCAGAGAAAAAGCAAACCAAACCAAACAGAAGAAGACAATGTATATCCTTCCAGCCCTCAACAGCGCTAATATCTGAATACACAGCAATTAAATTTCTAATGAAAATCATTGCTACAAAAATCAGTCTCAATAAGAATGTCCTTTCTCCTTCTAGGAAAAGATTTCGTTTCTTTTCACTAAAGCTTAAAGAGGACTCAGGGGTTTATAGGATTCGTTCAGGAGCAGCTCACTATAAGAATGTGTTAGTGGGATGGGCTGAGAAGCACCATCATTTGATCCCAAGAAAGCCTGTCATTTGACTCCATTTACAGTGGGCAGCGCACATCCGTGGGTGGTGTAGCCTGGTGCTATGACCTACTTTGTGGCTGAACGTCTTCCACTGTTTCTGGGCGGGAGGTTATTTTTTCCGCTCATCTCTTACACACACACATGAAACATAAGTGTCTGATGCTCCCTGAAAACACCCTGATCGTTCTAGGGCAAAATGCACTTCAAGGTTATTTAATTTATGCCTCTTAAAACCTGACACTTTTTTCCCCAGGTGAATTACATACAGTATATAGAACTTTTAACCTTTTACTCAGCTTTTCCCTACCATCACTTTTTTTTTTTTTCTTTTTAAGAAAATATTCCAAGGCTTAGAGTGGCTTTGAACTCTCAGCTTTTGTGCTCCTGGATATAATGTTTGCTTTGTTTTCCTGAAAGATTACACTAAAATCCTCTTTTCTTGGTATGTGTATTCTAACTTGAAAAAAATGACAATTTAAAAGAAGTTTCAGTAACATTTCCTTAGGAAAATGACTGGGAGCAATCTTCATGGTGCACTTGGAGGAGATTTGTGATGTAAGAAACACTTGTAGTGTCTATACCTTTTAATATCTAGGGATTTGCTGGCTTTTAGTATCTTTGGGTTAGTCTGGTTTTAATTTTACCCAGCTTATGTAGAAGATACTGCCATGCTTGTTTAAAAGGAATCCTTCTCACATATCAGGCAGTCGTTGTGTAGGAGTTTATTCAGATTTACTTTTACGTTTTGATTTGATGAGACAGGTCTGTGGGTTCATCTAGATTCATGAGGCTTAGTTAACCTTCTGTCTGTACAATGGTACCCAATATTTGTGAGCTAGGGAAAATCTTTTCCTTCTCATCAGAATCTGTAGTTTGTGGCAATAAACTTCACCCAGGTATTCCTATAAAAACACACCAAAATAACAGTATAGGCCGTAAGCAGTAAGGAACACAAGCTTTAGAATAAGACTCATCCGTGTTCAAATCCTAATCCCACTACTAAAAAGCTAATATGATATCAGGGAAGTGACCCTTGGGTTTCTCATCTGAAAAATGATGTAATATTTACTGCAAGTGGTTGTTTTGAGTTATTAATGAAGTGAAATGCCAGGGAAGCCACCTAATATGACATCTACTAATGGCAGGGTTTCAAGTCGTGAAACTATGATTATTCACTCTTCTTTCTATCTCACCTTTTGTATTTCCCTCAACAGCTTTCTAGTTTGGACGTGGAGTCTATCCAACATTTACAGGGTTGATTCTATTTTGATATTTTGGCTACTCTTTCCTTTCAGATATCTAATTCTTCCTTTCTGGTCTTGATTTGTTATTCTGATTTTTCTCAAATGGTGTCACTGTCAGGATATAATAACCTTACTTTATTTTGTCCATTTTCTTTCCCCTACTCTTTGAAGTCTCTTTTTCTTCTCGACTGGTTGTGCTGATAACTATGGTCAAAGCTTCTGACTCTAGACTCCAAATTTTATCCCCTTCGCTGTCAGAGCCCCTCAGGCTGAATTTAGGATCAATCAGCTGACATTTTTCTTTTTATCTTATAAATGTCTTTATTACAAATGTTGGTCTTTTTGGGGGGGGTGCGGGGGGCTACTTTTTTAAAAAATTGAAATATTTCTGACCTGACATATTTCTATTGAAGGATGACTTAGACAGACTTGCAACCTTTATAACTTTTGTATTTTTAAATTTTTAACATTTTTCTATGAATGCTTTAAAATTTTTAATTGTCCCTCATATATTTTTGTTTGTTTGTTTGCTTTGGCTGTGCCACGTGGCTTGTGGCATCTTAGTTAGAACTGGGGCCCTCGGCAGTAAGAGTGTGGAGTCCTAATCACTGGACTGCCAGGGAACTCCCCCTCATTTAATATTACCGTTTTTCTCAAGTATTTTCCCCAGGTTTATTGAGGTAAAATTGTCAGATATTTAAAGTGTACAATGTGATGATGTACATATACCCTGTGAAAGGATTCCCCACATTGAGTTAATGAACACACCTATCACCTTACATATTTACTTTTTTTTTTTTTTTTGGTGAGAACATTCAAGTTCTATTCTTTTAGCACATTTCAATAATGTAATACAGTGTTGTCCACTCTAGTCCCCATGTTTCACATTAAATCCTCAGGCCTTATTCATCTTATATTGAAAGTCTGTGCCTTTTTACCAAGCTCTCCTTCTTTGCCCCACCCCCGCGCCTGGCAACCACTTTTCTACTCTCTGCTTCTATGAGTTTGATTTTTTTCTTTCTTTGCTTTTTTAGATTCCACATATAAGTGATACCATGTAGCGTTTGTCTTTCTGGCTTATTTCATTTAGCATAATGCCCTCCAGTTTCATCATGTGGTTACTGTCTTTAAAGGACGACCACCGTGTAAACATTTCGTGGCATCTGAACATTGGAGCATTGGAGCCCAGCCAGTGAGACCTAAAAGTCCCGTCCCTCATGAGGCCAGTCTCTGAACACGTAGGAAAGAAACACAAATTGGGCTCCATGCAGGACTTAACCAAACATTTCTTGAGAACTTGGAAACTGGAATTTATATTGCATTTTCATATAATTGAATTTAATTTTAATATAATTGTATTTAATTTAAATACTAATACTAGTATTTAAATAACTCTTCTGCTCCCCACAGTTCCAGGCTCCACAGAAGCTCTCCGATCTACTCCCTCCCCAGTCTTTCTCTCTATTCTATGCGATGCTCTCTGTCACCAAACTAGTTCCCCTCTTGACACCCAGTTCCTGCATGTCAAGCTCTTCCTATTCTCTCTGTTCCCCAGATTTCTTCTCCATGGGTATCTCCATGCTCTTTCTCATATGGGACAATTTAGCCTATCTTAGATTCTCCATGTCTCTTTTATTATTATTTTATTTTATTTTTTTTGGGGGTACACCAGGTTCAATCAACTGTTTTTATACACATATCCCCATATTCCCTCCCTTCCTTGACGCCCCCCCCTCGATTCCCCCCCACCCTCCCTGCCCCAGTCCTCTAAGGCATCTTCCATCCTCGAGTTGGACTCCCTTTGTTATACAACAACTTCCCACTGACTATTTTACAGTTGGTAGTATATATATGTCTGTACTACTCTCCCGCTTCTTCTCAGTTTCCCCTTCACCCCCCGCCCCCTCCCATACCTCGAGTTCTCCAGTCCATTCTCTGTATCTGCTTCCCTGTTCTTGTCACTGAGTTCATCAGTACCATTTTTAGATTCCGTATATGTGAGTTAGCATACAATATTTGTCTTTCTCTTTCTGACTTACTTCACTCTGTATGACAGATTGTAGTTCTATCCACCTCATTACATATAGCTCCATCTCATCCCTTTTTATAGCTGAGTAATATTCCATTGTATATATATGCCACATCTTCTGTATCCATTCATTTGTTGATGGGCATTTAGGTTGCTTCCATGTCCTGGCTATTGTAAAGAGTGCTGCAATAAACATTATGGTACAAGTTTCTTTTGGGATTATGGTTTTCTTTGGGTATATGCCCAGGAGTGGGATTACTGGATCATATGGTAGTTCTATTTGTAGTTTTTTAAGGAACCTCCAAATTGTTTTCCATAGTGGCTATACCAACTTACAGTCCCACCAACAGTGCAGGAGAGTTCCCTTTTCTCCACACCCTCTCCAACATTTGTTGTTTCCAGACTTTGTGATGATGGCCATTCTGATTGGTGTGAGGTGATACCTCATTGTGGCTTTGACTTGCATTTCTCTGATGATGAGTGATGTGGAGCATCTTTTCATGTGTTTGTTGGCCATCTGTATGTCTTCTTTGGAGAAATGTCTATTTAGGTCTTCTGCCCATTTGTGGATTGGGTTATTTGCTTTTTTGGTATGAAGCTGCATGAGCTGCTTGTATATTTTGGAGGTTAATCCTTTGTCCGTTGTTTCATAGGCAATTATTTTTTCCCATTCTGAGGGTTGCCTTTTAGTCTTGTTTATGGTTTCTTTTGCTGTGCAAAAGCTTTTAAGTTTCATGAGGTCCCATTCGTTTATTCTTGATTTTATTTCCATGATTCTAGGAGGTGGGTCAAAAAGGATGTTGCTTTGATGTATGTCAAAGAGTGTTCTGCCTATGTTTTCCTCTAGGAGTTTGATAGTGTCTGGCCTTACATGTAGGTCTTTAATCCATTTGGAGTTTATTTTTGTGTATGGTGTTAGGAAGTGTTCTAATTTCATTCTTTTACATGTTGCTGTCCAATTTTCCCAGCACCACTTATTGAAGAGGCTGTCTTTTTTCCATTGTATACTCGTGCCTCCTTTGTCAAAGATAAGGTGCCCATATGTGTTTGGGCTTACTTCTGAGTTCTCTATTCTGTTCCATTGATCTTCCTTTCTATTTTTGTGCCAGTACCATACTGTCTTGATCACTGTGGCCTTGTAGTATAGTTTGAAGTCAGGAAGCCTGATTCCACCAACTCCATTTTTCCTTCTCAAGATTGCTTTGGCTATTCGGGGTCTTTTGCGTTTCCATACAAATCGTAAGATTTCTTGCTCTAGTTCTGTGAAAAATGCCATTGGTAATCTGATCGGGATTGCATTAAATCTGTAAATTGCTTTGGGTAGTACAGTCATTTTCACGATGTTGATTCTTCCAATCCAGGAACATGGTATATCCCTCCATCTGTTTATGTCATCTTTGATTTCTTTCATCAATGTCTTAAAGTTTTCTGCATACAGATCTTTTGCCTCCTTAGGCAGGTTTATTCCTAGGTATTTTATTCTTTTGGTTGCAATGGTGAATGGGAGAGTTTCCTTAATTTCTCTTTCTGCTCTTCCGTTGTTAGTGTATAGGAATGCAAGAGATTTCTGTGCATTAATTTTGTATCCTGCTACTTTACTAAACTCATCAATGAGTGCTAGCAGTTTTCTGGTAGAGTCTTTAGGGTTTTCTATATATAGTATCATGTCATCTGCAAAGAGTGATAATTTTACTTCTTCTTTTCCAATTTGGATTCCTTTAATTTCTTTTTCTTCTCTGATTGCTGTGGCTAACACTTCCAAAACTATGTTGAATAACAGTGGTGAGAGTGGACACCCTTGTCTTGTTCCTGTTCTTAGAGGGAATTCTTCCAGTTTTTCTCCATTGAGAACAATGTTGGCTTTTGGTTTGTCATATATGGCTTTTATGATGTTGAGGTAATTTCCTTCTATGCCCATTTTCTGGAGAGCTTTTATCATAAATGGATGTTGAACTTTGTCAAAAGCTTTTTCTGCATCTATTGAAATGATCATATGGTTTTTATCCTTCAATTTGTTGATATGATGTATCACGTTGATTGATTTGCGTATATTGAAGAATCCTTGCATCCCAGGGATAAACCCCACTTGATCGTGGTGTATGATTTTTTTAATGTGCTGTTGCAGTCTGTTAGCTAGTATTTTGTTGAGGATTTTTGCATCTATATTCATCAGTGATATTGGTCTGTAGTTTTCTTTTTTTGTGACATCTTTGCCTGGTTTTTCCATGTCTCTTTTCTACCTTGTTCAGCCATTAATTCTAACAAAAGCAAATACTTAAAAGAAATTATTTTTAAAATTGAGGTATGATTGACATAAAAAAAAACTGTACTTATTTAATGTATACATCTTGATGAGTTTGCAGATAAGTATAAACCTGTGAAACCACGACCGTAAAAAAATTCCATAAACAAAACCATCACCTCTAAAAGTTTCCTCTCTCCCTCTTTAAGAAATTCCTGTTACAGGTGTGTCAATGTGACTTACCTAAAACTGTAGGCTTCTTGTGTCAACATGACTTCGTTGTTTGTTCCTGAAAACACTTTTTCAGAACAGATACAGTGGCAAACCAATAAATAACTTCACGGTTTGCTTCAGGAAATTCCCATAACCCAAGTCATTGCAGATAATAGATTGCTTGCCTGGGCAAAATCTTGTTTATTAACCATAGGTTACTTATTCAAGACCCTTGCTTTGCTGTGTCCACCAACCTAAGTGTAAATAAATTAATAATGAAGTAATTTTTATATATTATATTAAAAATAAACTTTATATTTATGTATAATATAAATAGATATAAAGTTCCCTACCTTAAAGACCCATCTTAAACCACTTGAGCTCAGGCCCCAGAGCCGTATAAATATCTCACTTCTGAGTTCCCCCTACTGAGAAGCTGCTAAGATTGTCAAGGTTGTCTTCTTTCTTTGGCAGAAAGTTCTAATAAATGTAGCTCTGCTTTATTAAAAGGTGATATTTTGGAGAGATGAACAGAGCAAATAAATATTTTCTAATTTATCTCATGTTCTTGGTAATTATGTGTTTAAAGGACACGCATAAAGAGCTGCCTGTATTTATAATTTGCCTTTTCCAGAGAATCCTACTTTTGTATTTATTTATTTATAGTTGATTTACAATGTTGTGCCAATCTCTGCTGTACAGCAAAGTGACTCAATTTTACACATGTATACGTTATTTTTAAAAATATTCTTGTCCATATGGTTTATCCCTTACCCAGGAGACTGGACGTAGTTCCCTGTGCTGTACAGTAGACCTTCGTGTTTATCCATTCTAAATGTAATAGTTTGCATCCGCCAAACCCAATTTCCCAGTCCATCTCTCTCCCTTTCCCCGTCCTCCTTGGCAACCACTAGTCTGATCTCTGTGTCTGTGAGTCTGTTTCTGAAGAATCCTAATTTTAATTAGAAGAAATACTTAAACCCAGCTCATATCTTTATTTCTAAGATGTGTTTCACTTCTAGTAGATGTGAGCGGATGACTACAGCTGGCCTTAGGCAAAATTGTAAAGTAGGTTAAAAATGAATTTCAATATAATAAATCTGCTTTGTCTCCTATTTCTCACTGAATCATTGACAAACCTACCTGAGGGAACCAGGGCTCTCCTGCTGTCCTGGGACCTGCACTCAGTTCAGTCAACTTGCTTCCCACGTTCTCCCCTTTCTCCTCCCACCTTCCTCTCTGCCACACATATCCCTCCCACCACCACCCCATTAACTATCTCATCACTCTCTGGTACGTTCTTGATTTTATAACAGGTTTGTAATCCTAGGAATCAGAGCAAGAATTCCCATCTCTGATTTCTCACGTCCGGGACTGAGGGCCCCTGAAAGTCTATTACTACCAATGTGTTAAGAATTTAGCTTTATCTATTTTGGGGTGTTGGAAGGTGGGAAGAGAGGGCATAAGGGTGAAGAGGAGGACAAGGGAGGGAACACGTACAGAGGACAAAGAAGGGTACATGAGATCGGCACCTCCTGGCATGTGACACTGACACTCTCAGAAAATAACACACATTAACATGTTACGAGCTTCCAGTGAACCTTCTCGTTTAATCTGTGAAGCTCAGAAAGTTGCTTAAAGTTCCACAATTACAGGCAGAGCCAAAAACACAATTTATCTATGACCATTCAACATCTAAATAGGGGAGTTAGCTGGAAAAAAGTTAGCTACTCTGCTGGCCCTGAAAAGTTAAGGTTTAGTCCCTGAAAGAGGGGAGGTTTATATTACGATACCAGGGACGATGAAATGACACAAAGGCAAGTCTCAGGCTTCAAGACTTTATGTGAGGGACTTCCCTGGTGGCGCAGTGGTTAAGAACCCGCCTGCCAGTGCAGGGGACAGGAGTTCGAGTCCTGGTCCGGGAAGATCCCACATGCCATGGAGCAACTAAGCCTATGAGCCACAACTACTGAGCCAACATGCCACAACTACTGAAGCATGCGTACCTGGAGCCCGTGCTCTGCGACGAGAAGCCACGGCAATGAGACGCCCACAAGTCACAATGAAGAGTAGCCCCCACTCACTGGAACTAGAGAAAGCCCGTGCTCAGCAACGAAGACCCAATGTAGTCAAAAATAAATAAATAAATTTTAAAAAAGACTTTATGTGATAAGTAATTATTGAGTGACTGCTGTGTACCAGGCACCAACAATGAAATATGTTTCATTCTTTTTTCTCAAAGTTCATTAAACAGGTGAACATTGTTAGGGATCATTATACTTTTCAAGAAACTTGCTGTCTATTTTCTTTTTTTTTAATTAATTAATTAATTAATCTTTATTTTATTGGCTGTGTTTGGGTCTTCGTTGCTGCACGCGGGCTTTCTGTAGTTGTGGAGAGTGGGGGCTATGCTTCTTTGTGGTGCACGGGCTTCTCATTGCAGTGGCTTCTCTTGTTGCAGAGCATGGGCTCTAGGCACGCAAGCTTCAGTAGTTGCGGAGCGTGGGCTCATTAGTTGCAGCTTGCGGGCTCTAGAGCGCAGCCTCAGTAGTTGTGGCTCACGGGCTTAGTTGCTCCACGCATGTGGGATATTCCTGGACCAGAGCTCGAACCCGTGTCCCCTGCATTGGCAGGCGGATTCTTAACCATTGTGCTACCAGGGAAGCCCTGCCATCTGTTTTCGACTGCCTATCAATTTCAGTTGTTAGGGTGTGAAATTATAGTGGCGTGCGTGAGGAAGAATTTACATGTACCATGCTGACTCCATATTTTCCTCCCCGTGCTACTTAATTATAAGATGTCATAAAGCAATTATTGTGGCATCTAATAATGAACTTCATCTGTAATGGGGAAATTTCTTAACGATTGATGTGTTGCAGTCAATCTGGCTGATGATTTTGGAGGTTTATAAGCCTTGAAAATTACTTGGGAAGTAGCATTGACTTACTCTAGCTAAAAATATGCTTCACTTCTTGCCTGTGCTCGCAGGATTTATGCTGTATTTGCAAAATTGAACTACAGAATGAAATGTTCTAAAATATGTTTTAATTGTAAGAGAACAGACTGCTCTTCTCAGTCATTTACTGAGAGAGTTTGTGTTTTGTCAGCAAGTGATGTGAGATTGATTAAAAAATGCTTCAATCATCTGATCCCAATTAGTGTAAAAAAGAACTACTAGATTCCATCTATTGTGTTACACAGATTACTCTGCTAAGAGGAAGTAAGCAGTGAAGACATTGGGGTAAGAATGCAGATCAGAAAATATTAATTTGAGGACAAATTGTGAGGCTCTGCAGGGGAAATGAGGGGAACAGATGTATAAGAGGGCAGAAAATTACAAGGAACCATGCAAACTGGGAAAACTCTGTGTTAGCGGAAATAAATGAGGAAGAGGCAGAGGAGGCCGCTTACCCAAGGGAAATAAGACAACATGTCCTAATGGGAATTTGCGTGGAATGTGAGATGGGTCTGAGAAGTAAAGAGAGTCAGCAAATCGTCGGGAGGGTGTAGGGACAGCCAGGGCCACTGAGGTGTTGGCGTAGCCTCCTCGACGGCGCCAGGAAGCTGATGAGGGTAAACCCACAGGAACCCGGGGCTCCGCTCCCCATGATGAAGCCTGCACAGTCCCGGGCAATGAGCTGACCTCAGCGATCAGCTACACAGCTTCTGTAGCCACGGTCATTGTCAATGCCAGCCTGAATTCTCATGCTCCACCAGCTTTGTCTCCACGGAAAATATCCCTTCCCACTTCTGCGACCAGACGTGCCCAATACCGTGGTTCCGGTTGCCCCCCAAAGAGTGGCAGACAATCTGTAATTATTCCTTGAGCTGCACATGGCTTTAATAGAGCGTGTGGAGTCCAAACCTTGGAGGGGGATGGGATGAAGAGATTTTGGGGTGATCCAGGGGGAAATACTTCAGTAAAACTCTCACGCTTTTAGGTCACCAGGTGATGTGCAGAATATCAATCCTCGCCCTAGCCCTGAGTCTCAAACCTTTGCTGATTGGTATCTTTGGGGTGACAAAGAGTGACGGGGTGAGGAATGAGGTGGCTCCTGGTGGAAGCAGAGGAGGCGTTACAGATACTGATGACTTGGAGCGGGAATGAGGGCCAGAGCTGGGATGTGACTCTGATCCCAGCTGGCTGAAGGTTGGGAGTGGACTAGGGTCAGCAGTGTTTGGTAAAGTTCTGTACTTGGTATGAAGCAGTTCTTTAAAGAAGTGATTTTATGCTTTGCCAGGAACCTTTGATTTGGCAAAATGGCAAAATGTATCCTCTGTCAAAATATCTGCAGCAGGGACTTCCCTGGTTGTCCAGTGGTTAGGACTTTGCCTTCCAATGCAGGGGGTGTGGGTTCGATCCCTGATCGGGGAGCTAGGATCCCACATGCCTCAGGGCCAAAAAGCCAAGACATAAAACAGAAGCAATGTTGTAACAAATTCAGTAAAGACTTAAAAACATACCTGCAGCAAAGTTACGTTTTAGGAGCAAAGCTTGTGGCAGTTTCAAGAGAAATTGAAGACAAGAAAAGACAGACTTGTTAGAAGAATCTAGATATGAAGTGACTGGGGCTCAGGTTGGAGACCCAGCAGACCGCGTGATAACAGCTTATCTGAACAAATCATGGATGATATATGAGAGGAGAAGTGGAAATCCATCCTGGCGACTCCCAGATGCTGGTCCAGGGCTCATCTGGATCACTGAACAGTACAGATCTGTGGGCTGCATGCCAGAAATTCTGATTCTGGAGGTCCGCGAGGGGCCTCATGGGAGATTCTGATGTGGACTCAAGGTAGGAGCCATTTACCACCAGTTCAGAGGTTTCAACCTTTTCTTCCCATTAGAACCACGTGGTGAACTTTAAACAAATACTGCTGTTCACACCCCATCCTGTACAATTTACATGAGTCTTTGGGAGAGGCTCAGGCATAAGTATTCAAAAAAAGTCTCCCAGGTGATTTTTTAAAATTGATTAATTATTTATTGGCTGCGCTGGGTCTTCATTTCTGCACATGGGCTTTCTCTAGCTGTGGTGCACAGGCTTCTCATTGCGGTGGCTTCTTTTGTTGCGGAGCACGGGCTCCGGGTGCATGGGCTTCAGTAGTTGTGGTGCACAGGCTTAGTTGCCCTGAGGCATGTGGGATCTTCCTGACCTAGGGCTCGAACCTGTGTCCCTTGCATTGGCAGGTGGATTCCTCCCAGGTGATTTTAATGTGCAACCAAGATTGAGAACCATTGCTCTAGACCATAACGTGGTTGTTACACATCAGACTTGTTCTCAGAGCTTAGACAAGTGGCGGGGAGAAGCACTCCCCCCTCAAAAAGAATCATCTGGCTAATGATAATCTAGGGTCGAATATTTGGCATTTCTTACTGTCATTGTGAGGAAGAACATAAAACAGATTGGGGGGAAATGGCTGGATACCTAATTCAAAATGTCAGGACACTGACATCTAGTGTTGAATTTGGATGCTTACTCAGAATTTCCGCACCCTTACCGCGCCCCCGGCCACCTCCTGCCCTTGGAGAATATTGTTTAAAGTAAAATACAGAGAAATAATTTCCAGTCTTTTAATTCGGAGTCTTTGGGGCTATAAATTGGATAATATGATTGGGGTGGAGGAGTTGGTGTGTGGGAGTGTGCAGACTCAAAAAATACAAATATTTCTCATCTTGCTTTCTAGTAAATTTGAAAAAAAAAAAAAAAAAAAAGCCAAAACCCAAAAATCTGACACAATAATGAATTGAGCCTTGCAGAACAATATCAAATAATTGTCCCAAACAATTACCTGGTATGCTGAATCGGAGTAGATCTTTTACACCCCTGTCTGACCCCAAATCTAGAACTTTTTCACCCACTCCCCTGATTAGAGGTGCAGACACTCATCTTTCCAGGAAGACAGGGAATCCCAGCCTGCCTCAGGCCCAGCCTTGCAGACCAGAGCGTTTTGGGCCCCCAGATCCCCCTTTCTCCCCGGTACGTCCATTGCTGGCTGCTCCTGGTTCCCCATGAACTGAAGGAGAAGTGGAGATGCCTCAGGAAGACTGAGAAAGAACCACGCGGGAGCCCATTCTTGGCCTCCACTGTCTCCAGACAGGTGAGTGTGTCCTTGTCTGCAGGCAAGCAGGCCGGCGGAGGCGGGGAGGAGAGGCGGGAGGCGTCTGCGGTACTCTTCCTTCCTCTTTATGGAAATGAGAGCAGTGAGAAAATGAGCACCTCCTTCCCCAACTAAACACACATATTCTTCTGAGTAAAAGGTGTCGTTTTCTGCAAATTAGTCTCTTTTGAATTTAAGTAATGAGAAGATAATAAACCTAAACTCTCTCCAGCATGTTTTGGGACTCTCACAAAGCTGATGCAAATAGGGGAAATGTGTGTAGAGAATATACAATATAAAGTCTTAATGAAAATTTAACCTATTAAACATGATTCTTATGAGACTTCCCTGGTGGTGCAGGGGTTAAGAATTTGCCTGCCAATGCAGGGGACACAGGTTCGATCCCTGGGCCAGGAAGATCCCACATGCCTCAGGGCAACTAAGCCTGTGCGCCACAACTACTGAAGCCCATGCACCACAACAAGAGAAGCCACCACAATGAGAAGCCCGTGCACTGCAAGGAAGAGTAGCCCCCAATCGCTGCAATTAGAGAAAGCCCACGTGTGGCAATGAAGACCCAACACAGCCTAAATAAATAAATAATAATAATAATAAAAAGATTCTCATAACGGGAGGAAGGCAGTCTGAGAATAGAGGTCTAGGAAGGCTCGGCACCATTTCCAGTAAGATGTGGGCCCCATATTAAAGAGAGAGAGAGCGTGAGGACCACGTGGAAATCACAACTTGCAGTTTCAAACTATGTCCAAATGGTCTTTATTTTTAACAATGATTTTTTACTTTGTGATCAATAGATTCTCCATTTCATTTAACTTGTAACCGAGATAAGCCATCACGAAATAACTTGGGTCCTAATTTTTCATACTGAGGAACAGGCCATTTTTCTAATTCCATAATCATATCAACAAACAAATTAGTGTTTATTCAATTTGTTAGAAAATTGGGGATCTCACTTGAGCAGCTGGCTTTCTTGGCTTGCCAAATTAATTGTAGTGAATGATCTAATTTCTTAAGTAAATGAATTTGAAAAAAATCTCAGATCAAATAGGTTTGTGACTAAGAGGCAGACTTGTTAGGTTAACGTCTTTCTCGAGAAATCCCATTTTGGGGTCTGAAGCTCTAATAATAAATGCAATTTTCTAACAAGACCTTCTTTGGTCATCAGTCGGATCCCAAAATTAGCTGAATGAAGCAGGTTGAGAATAATACAGCAGTGAGAATTTGAGGACTAGGGCTACATTTGATAAGGAAAGACAGGGCTGGATTTTCAGTTCCTGTTTTTAAAGGATTAGAAAGCAGGACATGTCCTGGCAGCTCAGGCCCTGAATGCCTGGCCTGTCTACCTCTGATCACATCCAGCTGTCTCCATAAAGAAAGAAAGCCCAGTGGCCTGTCTTTCTGGGACGGCCTGTGGCAATAAGACATGGCCCTAGTATGTACTGCCTTCAGATGTCACCTTTTGAAGAACTGGAGCCTACTTAAAAGCAAAATAGAAAAAGATATCAAAGGGCTATTTTTAATAATGATGTTATGAATAAGACTATCCGTTGTCAGTAGGACCAGAATCCAAGCCCTCTTTCAAGGCCAAATTCACTAGCAGTTTCAAATCTGCCTGTCCCACGACTTTCACTGGCTTGTGCTGCTCCCAGACAGCGTCTGCAGGCACAAGCCCTCCCATCTGAATTCCAAGTTTAGGGGATATAAGCCTTTCCCAGGCTGGAACACGGGCAGGGGGTCTGTAGCGTCCCTTCTGACCTGAGGCGTCTCTGTGCCTTCCAGACAGAGCAGCTCCTTCCAGAAATTCTCAAGGTGTATGAAAATGAAGCCTGAACATTTCATTCCTGCTCTGGCCAGTAACTAGTTCTCTGAGTTGACAATGAATCACTAGCGATGAAACTATTCCATCAGAAGACTTATCTTCTAAAAACTGCTGTCTGGGGAAAAACAGCCTTGTTAATACGCAATCAAACAAATATCTTCCCCACGATCACTGAAAATACCCCAAAGAGGCAGTAACAGAGCAGAAAATTATAGCAGCGCTTAAGCTAACATAGACCTCAACTGCAGATGATAAACTTACAAGGAGGGTCTTTCAGATGAAGCACAACTGGAACTAAAATGAAAGAAGACTCTGGGGGTACACTGCTGTGTGGTAGACGGGGAGTGAGTGTAATACAGAAGTCCCAGCGAATTCCTCACAGCTTAGGGAGAGAGGGCTAGATGCATCGGTAGGTTTCAGCAAAGATGGGAAATTCCCTGAAGTCTTCTTCGTGAAGGATTGCCAGGAGTGGCAGAGCTGGAGGGTCAAAAATTTCCCTCCGTTTTACTGAGGCATAATTGAAAGATAAAATTGCAATATATTTAATGTGTACACTGTGATGATTTGATATTCATTGTTAAAGAATTTGGAGGATACATTTTTTTTTTCACCAGACAGTGTTGGAAATAAAAAGGGCTCTTCAGCCAAGCAGGGTCAAGTGTTTTCTCCTTTCAACCAAGAGAGCAGATAGAAAAATGCCCAAAACTTCAGGAATACCAATCAAGTCTCCTCGGGTACACGCAGCACAGAGAACTCGGGGGCAGTTCTCTGCAGAGGAGAAACGGAGTGAGAAGAGGAAGGAACAAGGCTTTGTGCAGGGAACTCTGATGTACATGATGTCTGAGCAACCCCTGACCAGCTGCCAATACCCATGGACCTCTTTTGGTGGCTCTCAAACTCTGCAGCACAGCAGAATCACCTGGAGAAATTGTTTACATATGTGTTCCTGGCCGCCATCCCAAGAAGATCTTGATTAATAGTGAAGTCCTAAAAATACGCTTTTTAAAAAAACTTAACACCTGATATTCTACCAACCACATTTGGGAAACACTCAATTGCTATGTATTCAACTGGGCAATAAATAAAAAATAATAAGATATTTGAGCCAGACTAGTAATCAGAGATGAAGCCAGAAAATTAGAGCAAATGGCCACCAAAGAACCAATTTCAGAATCTAGGAAATGAACAACCCCAAACCACTAAAAAGTACATTTTAAATGATAAGTAAAAATTTATTAACTAAGAAGCAAACTCTGTGCATGTGAACATGTGCCCCAAAATACACACTCACATGCACACCCCCCCACACTATAGAACTATAAAACCACGGGTTTAATAATATTTAAGCAATATGCAGGCACCATACTAAAAGCTTTATATGCATTAACTCCTATAATTGTCATCACATCCTACGAGGAAAATTCTTTTGTTACCTCAGCATTATAGATGAGGAGTGGAGATGTGAGAGGTGAAATAATCTGTTCAAGGTCATAAAGCTAGAAAGTGCTGGGGCCAGAATTGCAACCCGATTCAGGGTGTATTCTAACCACTGCATTCTTTGTTTTTTTTTTCCACTGCATTATTCTTTGCACCACAGTGTACTGTGAAGAGATCAATGAGAGAGTCTAACAAATCTGACCAAGAAAAGAGAGGACATCATATTAAGAATGGCAAACTAATTTGTTTATTCCTTAAAATCATGTGTTTATTGTTCTATGCCTCCTATGCATCTACCACGTGCCACGCCGGGTACCTGGGGTTTCAGCAGGAAAGACGGGAGCCAATTCCTTGCCCCTGTGAGTCTTACATTCTAGTTGAAGAAGCAGAAAAGAAGCAAACAAAGATATCTTTCAGGTAAATACATACCTTAAAGAAAAATAAAGCAGAGCAAGTGCGTTGGGTGGGAGCCTATTTCAAGTTGTGTTCTCAGCTGAGGTGTCACAGGGAGAGTCAAGCAAAAATCTTGGGACGCATATTCCGGACAATAGGGGTGCACAAACGTGGACATGACCTTGGTGTTTTCAGAAATGCAGTCAGGCTGAGGGGCAAGAGGAATAACATTAGAAACTGACTTTGGTTACGTATCTTTGGCTAAAATATTCTAAGTCTGACCTGAGTGTACCCCATTCCAGGAAAATGGCCACTCCTGCAAACAACTGCTCTGGGGGTACTAGAGAAAACACCTGAAAATACACATATTAGTGAAAATGGATATTACAGTTCACGTGTGCATTGCCTCAAATGGTTTTTCAAAAATTAACATGATTCCTGTTTTTGGGCTCAAATATCAATTGATTACAAGTGTTCCTTTACAGTCAGTTCAGAATGCATTTCCAGCAGCTATAGTGCTTATGTTGTAGTTTAATTTTCTAGCCCAAAGTCCTATTTAGCACCTCTGTACTTAATTATGGTATTAATAATAGTACATAGCCAGGATGATAGTATTATTTCCGTGAGGACATCAATTCTGGGTTCTACTCAGTGGAGTCAGTTCACATCCCCCCACTCTCCAGTTCCCATTCAGCTCACTCTGGTTTTGCTGCTTTCTGGAATCCAGCAGCAATGGTTAACAGTGAGGCTTCTAGGTTTCTTGTGGTACCGGAGGGAGTCCTGAGCCATCCAAGAGGGCTCTGATGATCAAAGGGGCCGAAGGGAATCACACACACGCTCCGAAAAGCATCAGGAGGGGCGGGAGTCTCATTTGTCCTCAGCAGTGGAAGGAAATGGGAAGTAAAGGTGATGAAATGGGAAGTAAAGCAGCAGAGAAGAGGCTACAATCACCAGTGATTCCAGCACAACAGGGAGAAGACATCCAGTTAGTACCTCTCCGTTGCCATCACTAGGGGGCACCATTGTCATTGAAGGGGTGCCCCTCACCCAGAATTCAATGCCCTCAGAGTTGTACAATGTGGAGGCTTTGTCTTCAGCAGGAAATTGGAGGAAGTGAACTCCTGAGTGAGACATGTATGTCCAGGTAAGAGATGTTTATATGTCAAGCATTTGTCAGTTGAAAACGATCTTACAGACTTTTATTTATATATTATCAAGTTCTCCATATAGTAAGAAAGTATAAATTTAACAGACCAGGAGATATAGTAGGATTATATGGCTTCGTGCTTTTTTATAGACCAAGTTGTGTGACCTCACGTGATAGTTTCTCTCCAGAAGTGCATTTTGGACACATCCTTCTGGTTGCATTGTGGATGAATGCAGAGAAAGCTAAGACTGGATACAGGAAGGATAATTAGGAAGTGATCAAAACGATGCAGGTGAGAGATGTTTAGGGCCTGAGATCAACAGCATTTAATGGTCAGAGAGCGGAGAGGTCCTGGCAAGAGTTTATATTCGGGAAGACCAAAGGGTGTCCCTCCAACTGGGTTTACAAAGCACCTAAACCAATATATCTGCTCCATGGCTACTTAATACCATTCAATGATGATTGTTAAGAACACTTACAATGAACATAAAATAGGTTGCTTCTTCTTCCTCTAAACTCTTACTGAAATATATCCTTATGTAATAATTTGCAAGGAATTTAACATCAAAAGAGGCTTAAATAGTCTTCGGTGATCTTTTAGAGGAGATTTTACAGGTTATAAATATGTGCGTTGACTTGAAAATTTTATTACAGAACAATAAACTTGTTTCTGCCAATTTCATATTGTTTTAGTTAACCCTAATAACATTGTCAAACTTTTCATATTTTAACATTGTCAATAATATGTCATTATTTTCTAATCAGAAGCTACATCTGAGATTCTGGGGAAGAAATTAGAAGCAAATATGAAAAATATTAACAATGTGTGATGGTAGAAATATATTGTTATACTACATATTTAAATTTCAAAAGATTAAATAGTATAAAAAACTTTATTTTCCATACTGTCCAGCTGCAGCCTGCAATGAGAACATGTGATTACAAAGTTCTTACTGCACATGTTGAGTGTGCCAAGATTTAAAAGCCGACATCATGATTTATTATGTAAGTCATTTTTATGTCAGTGGCTACACTCATAAATAGAAAAATCATTCTACAGTTTTATTTTCTAGTTTTATATTTTTGACCATGATAAAGAAGTATCAATATTTCATTAGTGACTGAAGACCTATGGTGAATTCTGTTTCAACATGTGTGATTCTAAGAGATTTCAGGAAAGCTATGGTTTTACAAGTTCTGACTCTTCCAACTCTAAAAGCCGTTGACACCACCATCATAGGAACTACTGCTGCCAGCTGAAATGAAGGCATGTAGCTAGAGGAAAACCATCCTGTAAGCACCCGTTGCAGGCCTGTGCCCCCAGACTAGTTGGAGGCCGGCTGTCGAGAGGTCCACGGTAACCGTCTTTCAAGTTCTTCTCAAGGCAGCCTCTGGAGGGCAGAGAAATCACAAGCCCGTGAGCAGTTCTGTACAGCTACCCAGGATTCTGCATCCCTTCTTTAACGCTGTTATGTGGCGTGCTTTTTTATTTCATTTCAAATTGATTTGTTTTTGTAAAATAGATGGCTTGTGGGAAGCTGCTACAGACCACAGGGAGATCAGCTTGATGCTTTGTGAAGACTTAGAGGGGTGGGATGGGGAAGTTGGGAGGGAGGCTCAAGAGGGAGAGGATATGGGGATCTATGTATACATAGGGCTGATTCACTTTGTCGTGCAGCAGAAACTAACACAAACTGTAAAGCAATTATAGTTCAGTAAAGATAAAAAATTGATTTGTTTTAATAATGTATTTGACCAAATTTCAAAGTTACAAAAGAATATTCTTATTCCCCAGAAACAACCAATACTACCCAACATCACCAATTCCTTATATAACATCTTTTCAGAGACAATGGTGTGTGTGTGTGTGTGTGTGTGTCCCTACCTTCTCCCTTATTTTTATACAAATGGTAGCATCTATACACCTTATTCCATATCTTGCTTTTTTCACCTAATATTACCTTGCATACAATTTGATGTAAGGATGTAGAGAGCTTTCTTGTTTATGGCTGCAAATCCTAGCTATGGGTGCAGTATAATTTTTCAAGTAGTATTTCAGTAAAGGGCATTTAGTTGTTTCTGCAGTACCACTGAACCTTGGACATGCATAATTTCACTTACACATTGAGCATATCTATAGCTTAAAAACGGGGAATTGCTTCACACAACTGTGGGGGCTGGTGGGTCTAAAATCTATAAGGCAGGCCAGCAGGCTGGGAACTCAGAAAGAATTTTTCTAAAATTTATATGGTTAATTCATTCATGCCCTCGCTTTGAATTCAGTCAACAAATATTTAATGTGCTCTATGCTCTGCACTGGGCATAGGGTACCTAATGTGAGCAAACACCATTCTCAGGTGTTTTCACATACTTGTGACAAATTGTCACATTTCTGGCAGTTGCCATATTTTCCCTGCCAGAACCAAGGAGACACTTGCTTCCTCTCTCTTCGTCCTCCCCCAAATTGTTTCCCACTGCCCTGCTCCTGCCTGCCAGCAGTTTTGAATGGCTTAGATGCATCTGTCCCCCTCCACCCGCAAAACAAACACACACACAGACACACAGACACACACACAGACACACACACACACACACTTTCATAAATAGGCAGAGGTGCTGGCCAGAATCTCTGCCCAGGCTGTTCTGAAAGCAGAAATACAGTCTGCGTAGATCCGAGCTTGTTGTAAGTCCTGTCCTCCATCTCTATCTGATACTCAGTGGTCAAGTCCCAGAGATCCCGCCCCGTTATCTCCATGAGGAGAGATCCAAATGGGCCTCCTGGGAAGTATCTGAAATGCTGGGGAAGCTGGAGGTTCACCTTGGGCTCTCTTTTACCCCCTGGAGAAACCATGGACCAAGGGGGAGGGGGGTCCCTCTGTGTTCAGGGCTGCACTGGCCTAGGGGAGGGGCAACATGATCCAGGTGAAACTGCTCCTCTTACCCTTCAAATGTGGTCCTTCTCCAGCTCTGTGCTCCAGGATGAGGCTTAAGGCTCACCTCCCACCTCACCCCAGGTTCTGGGATTTTCACAACGGTGTCTCATCTATGGATAGTTGCTAGTTGGTCTTCTTGTGAGGGGGACTGTAGTCAGGAATGACCTATGGGGCCATCTTGATGCCACCTCCCTCCAGGATGAATTTCCATTTCACCATCTTGGAGCAGAATTCCTTCTGTCCTGGGAAACCCCAGTTTTTGCTTTTAAGATCTTCAACTGATTGGATGAACTCCACCCACATTATTGAGGGTAATCCCTTTTACTGAAAGTCAACTGATTTAGATGTTAATCATGTCTACAGAATACCTTCATGGCATCTTGACTAGTGTTTGATCAGACAAATGGGTACCATAACCTAGCCAAGTTAACACAAAAAATTTAACCATCATATCAAGTTACTCTCCACAGAGACTGTACCAATTTGCTTTCTTACCTAGAATGTTTGAGAGGGGCATGCCCAAGGTGGCTTTAGAGCATAGTTATCAAAGCATTTTGAAAGAAGTCCTTGTTTGCCTCTGTAAACCATCTTATCCTATTTCACTGGTAATAGCAATAGCTCCACTGGAGTCATCTCTCAAAATGTTCTGAAGGCTGTTTGTTTTTGTTTTTATTTTACCTATTTTAAAATTTTATTTTTGTTCTTTTTTTTAAAGAACTTTTATTGATATATAATTGACATACAATGAACTGTATATATTTAAAGTGTACAATTTGATATTTTCTTCTTATTAGTAATGTATATATGGCAATCCCAATCTCCCAATTCATCCCACCCCATCCTCCCCTCCCGCCCCCGCTTTCCCTGCTTGGTGTCCATATGCTTCTTCTCTACATCTGTGTCTCTATTTCTGTCTTGCAAACCAGTTAATCTGTACCATTTTTCTATATTCTGCATAAATGTGTTAACATACGATATTTGTTTCTTTCTGACTTGGAGGCTGTTCTTAATTTTGCTGGGGAAGGTGGGGAAAATGATATTGAACTGGATTTTTAAAAAATTCTCCTTTAAACTTTAAATTCCCTCTGTAAATAAAGTCTTTCCCAAGAAAATCTATCTCTTTCCCTAGGACACTGCTTCCTCTGCAGGCTTCTCAAGAAGAGTGCTGAGGATCATCCTTGCTCTTGTCTGCCTCTTCCAGGTCATTTCATCTCCTCTGCGAAACAGCCACTCTGGAATCTCAAGTCACCAGGCTTTTCAACAACTTCTCTTCATCGCCGGTGTTCTCCATCAACCCCAGATCACATTCCTTCATCTCTCTCTCTTTTTTCAAGTTCCTGGATCACTGTTACTCTCTTCAACTCTATTTCTGTTCCAATGATTGGCCATTTGAATATCTACACAGGTGAAGCTTTCACATTCTGCTCTGGTTGAACTTGGTTTTTAAGGATGAGTAAAGATCCAGGTAAACAAGGTGGGAAAGGGATAAAATTAAGGTTTTGTGAATAGGGCACTACAGAGTGAGATTTGAGTTAAGTTGGGGCAAGATCACGGCCATATATAATTTTCTTCCTCCCTCCCTCTTTCTCCCTTTGTTTTGATTGAGGTATAGCTGACATATATTATATTAGTTTGGGATGTACAACATAACGATTTGACATTTGTATACACTTTAAAATAACTATTTAGACTCTATTAAGTAGACGATGAAAGCCACGATTATTTTAAATATAGGAGTAACAGACTAAAATGTGTGTTTGTAAAGATAACTTTGATTGTAACATAGAAGATCGATTGGAGAGAACTGTTGCCAGGGATTCTACTAGGTTAAAGAGATATCTCTTGGTGGCATATTGTTTCTTAGATGATATATTTTTTCACTGTGCCACATCCTGGATTTGGGAGGCCAAGGTAAATATATCCTGATTGGCATTGTCACCCCATCACCCTGGCTGGAGTTGTGCTCACGGGTAAAATATCTCCATGGCACCCCCAAAGAAGTTGGGTACATGGGGTACCATAGCCCTATGGGTCCTCTCTTTTAAGCTGAGTAGCACAAGGGGGGATTTTACTTTAATTTCTTTGAAAATGGATGGGAGTAGAAAAATGTGATATAGTGGATAACTGTGTAGTTTTGGAGCCAGGAAGCCTGGGTTCGAATCTGAGGTATGTTTTCCAATTGGCTATGTTATCTAGAGTGGCCACTTAATCCCCAAATGCCCTTTTCCTTACATAAAATGTAAAAATGAGAATAAAAGTAGTACCTTTGCCACAGAGTTATTATCCAAAGTGCATGTAGGTCAGTGCCTAGCACATACTAAATCTTAATAAATGCTAGCTATTGTTTTATTTGTTTATATTACTTTGTAGCAAGCTAACTCTTTGGGGAAAATCCTTTATTTAGTGTTTCAAACTCCCATTTGCAAAGCAGGAGTAAAAGTTAGTAGGTTGCTACAAGAATTAGAGACAATGTAGAACATAATGTGGCAATTAAATAATCATAAAATCACATTTATATTAGCTTAGTTGCTTTTTAACTTTACCATATGGAGCAAGGCTATTACTTGATAAAATGTTTGTTTCATTTGTGTCAACATGTGGCAAGAGTGTGTGTGTGTGTGTGTGTGTGTGTGTGTGTGTACCGGATCACCACGTAAAATGTATTTTTACTCTAGCTCACAATAAAAAATATTTTTAACAGTTTGAAAAGAAGCAGAGCCTTGAGGCACTGTCAAGACACCAGACTCCCAAATGTTGCAATTGTTCTACCCTAGGAAGAGGAAAATTCAGAACACCTAAGTTCTTACCATGTTCCTGTAGGATTTTCCTGGGATCCTTGGTTGGTGAGAGAATGCAAAAGGGAGATCTTTAATTTGTTCACTATCTGCCCTTCTAGACATGCCTGGATTCCCAAGACCCAACAGAGGTCCGAGTTACACTATTAAACAAAACAAAAACAAAAGCACAAAATGAAAAAAGCTCTGTGTAAGATATCCTTCACTCTAGCCAGTGTTTGCCTCTTTTCTTCTGGGTCCCTGAGAAGCCTGAGAACTGCCCGAGAGAGTGGTCAACCTTCTGGTGTATCAGTGGGTGGGAAGCAGCACCAGGCTACTGTGAAAGGGCACCAGGAACCTGCTATCTATGGAATATCATTGAGAACTATTGGGAAGTTCAACACCACCAGGTGGCATGTGGCATGGTAGAAATTCCATACTATAATAAATTGTGAATAATGGATGAGATTTTCCAGAAAACTGTCCTGTGGCCCCAAAATAATGGAGGAGGCTGGGAAGAAAATTTCCATTCTCTCCTTTCAGCACTTTCACTCTTTCTGCTGCTGCATGCCCCCTGTGTTTTCGATTTGGCCATATAAAGACAGAAAAAAAAAAAAGATTTGAGGGAAGAGTATAAAAATTAAGAATTTAAATAAATAAGTCTAATAGATATTATGATAATAAATAAAAATTTAAAATAGATTTAAAAACTGAAAGCCTAACAGGTAAAAGATAAAAGGTAGAACTAGAAAGATAAAATTTAAGATAAAAGGGACAGGCTTTCCCTGGTGGCGCAGAGGTTAAGAATCTGCCTGCCAATGCAGGGGACACAGTTTTGAGCCCTGGTCTGGGAAGATCCCACATGCCACAGAGCAACTAAGCCCATGCGCCACAACTTCTGAGCCTGTGCTCTAGAGCCCGCAAGACACGACTATTAAGCCCGCTCACCTAGAACCTGTGCTCCGGAACAAGAGAAGCCACTGCAGTGAGAAGCCCAATCACCACAACAAAGAGTAGCCCCAGCTCTCCCCAAATAGAGAAAGCCCGTGTGTAGCAACGAAGCAACACAGCAAAAAAATTTAAAAAATTTAAAAAATAAAATTAAAAAAAAAATGATAGGGACAGCCTGTGAGATTACAAAGTTAAAAAAGTAAAGCAACCAAGGTTAAGAACAATAAAAAAAAAAGACACATACAGGACAAGAATTTTTGGGTGGTGAGATTTTGTGTTTGTTTTTTTAATTAAAGCATTTTCTAGAGTTGTTTTATTCCTTTCAAACTAACCATTTTAAAACAAAAGTTTTAATTATGTGTGTGCACGTGTGCACCTGTGAGTGTATAAAACAAAAGAAAGACATGGGGGAATGAGTGCTACCAGCTTCCCCCTCTGGCTTCTGGCTAAAGTCAGAGCTGCTCCTTCTGACAAAGCCCAGACACAGGTGGGGGCATCTCACCCTGATTCACCTTCTGAGGAAACCCCAAAATGGTGCAAGACATTTACAAACCACTGCTCAGATATGCAAACAAACATAGGTTTCTCAAATATTTAGTCACAGACCTAATGGAAAGTGGGCAGGGGGACACACAGATGCCAGTTCACTGACTTCAGTCCTTTTCAGTTCAAAGTCTCTTCCAGCTCCATCTTCAAATTTCTTCTTCTCTCTCCATCTCCAAATGGCATCTATGTAGATAGGGTTGGGGGAGCTTTAAGGGTTCTCATGATGACAAGGAATTGAGGGATTTTTATCCACGTACGAGAGGAACAGCCCTTCTGAGCCCTCTCTGATTCCTGCTTTGGGGTTTGGTGTCCTCTGAAGGGTTAGTGACTGGTCATACCTGGCGGTGTTGGATATTTTGATGGTATCCATAGCTAAAATCTCACCATTTGCCCGTCAGGTTTTTAAAGTAATTAATTTGTTTGCATTGGGTCTTCTGTTGCTGCGTGTGGGCTTTCTCTAGTTGCGGCAAGTGGGGGCTACACTTCCTTGCCGTGCGAGAGCTTCTCATTGCAGTGGCTTCTCTTGCTGCGGAGCACAGGCTCTAGGCACGTGGGCTTCAGTAGTTGTGGCATGTGGGCTCAGTAGTTGTGGTGCACGGGCTTAGTTGCTCCTCGGCATGTGGGATCTTCCCAGACCAGGGCTTGAACCTTTGTCCTCTGCATTGGCAAGCGGATTCTTAACTGCGCCACCAGGTAAGTCCTGCTCATCAGTTTTGAAATTCTTGACATCTCCCCATCCCCATCCTCAGAGACTCCACTGGTCATCTCAGGGTTTCTTTACACCTTCCCAGGGCATACACCTGTGTCTGGATCCACTGTACCCTCTGCTCAGGCATGGGGGAGCAGGTGTAGTATTTCAGGCTCAGCTACCTGTCACATATGAGATGACCTCTTCTTGGAGGTTCTCAGCTTTCCCAGGTTATATATGGTGAAGGAAGCAACTAGCTCCAAGTTTGCCTCATATTTGTCTAGATACATCTACTGCTTTGTTCCCTCTGGGATTCAGTCTGGAGCAGGTTGCCAGAATACACATATCTTTTGCTCCCCTTTTCTCTTTTCCCTTCCCACCTTCTGTGGGAATGAAAAGTATAGTCTTTATCCTTCCTTTTCCCATGGCAGTGGTCCCCTTACAGCATAGCCTTGCTTCTGCCTATCCCTGGCTTAATGGGAAAGTCAGCAAAGTCTGAATCTCGATGTATTAACTGAAGCTTAAAGAATTTAGAAAACCATTTCTCTTCCAATACACCTTATCTTAGTACTCTCTTGCTAGGGACTCAAAAAAAAGATACTTTGGTCATCAAAAGCCCAATATCCAGCTCTGTCTTCTGGGAAGCAGTTGGTTAGGAGGGTCCACAGGGAGATTAGTGACATGGAACTGATTTCCCCCACAAGCAGTGCCTTTTGGCAGTAGTTTCCTCCCGGAGGCAGGAATGGAGAGGAGCAGAGCAGAAGGTCACACTCAACCTCTTAGTTGTTCACCTCCATCTAGGAGGGTTCTGCCTCTACAGCAGTCCTCTTCTGACTTGGAAGTTAGGGCTGCCTCTCAGTGGTTTTGCAAGGCTGATTCTATCAGCACCACCCTTCCAGCTCTGTGGAGACAATGGTGTTAGGTGCAGGCGGAGGCTGGTTCCCCCAGGGACATGTGGAGATTTGAATGTGAGGCAAATTCTGAACTGTTTGAAATAGTTCCCTTGAAATGTGTAATGCGGGCTCATCCTGAGATATTATTTCAACACAGCATCTTCTCACTTCTTCTTTCTTATAAACATGTCCTGTCTTATTTCCATGTAGTTTCTCAGCACTATTAACACTTTAGGTCAGATGGTTCTTTCCTGTGAGCGGCTGTCCTGTGCATTTTAAGATATTAAGCAGCATCTCTGGCCTCTCCCCACTGTTTGCCAATATCAGTTCCTACCAGTTGTGATGACAAAGCATGTCTGCACACATTGCTGAATGTGAGGTAAATCAGCCCTGTCGAGAAACACTGATTTAAACTTTGGTCTTGTTTTGATTGCTATTGTGATGTTCTAAGTGTGCGCTTTTAAAAAAATATAGAAGTATTTTACTTATTTCTGATTCCTGAAGTAGTAAAACTCATCATAAAATATTTTCCATGTTTTAACATTTTGATAGTTTCATCTATGTGTGGCTTTCCCCCCCCATCTGTACCCATTCAAATGTTTAAGTAATTTTCTTTATAAAAAATGGCATTTGCCATTGTTTTGAATTTTTTTTTATATTTAGTAATACTTGTGTTCTTCGTTTTTGACTTATCTGTTCATATCCTTTGACTTTTTCTATATTTGAGGTGTTATATTTTTCTTCTTAATTTGTAAATTATATGTGTGTGTCTAAAGAATATCAACTTTTGTTTGTCATGTATGTTTCAAATGTTTCCCAGAATATAATTTATGTTTTTCTCATATACAGAAAATTTAATTTTAATTTTAATATAATCAAATTCATTGATATTTTCCTTATTGTTTTAACTTTTTTTGGTCATTTAAAAAAATATTTATTTATTTGGCTGCGCTGGGTCTTAGCTGCAGCACGTGGGATCTTTGTTGCCACATGTGAGATCTTCATTGTGGCATGTGGGGTCTTTTAGTTGCGGCATGTGTGCTCTTAGCTGCAGCATGTAGGATCTAATTTCCTGACCAGGGATTGAACCCAGGCCCCCTGCATTGGGAGTGTGGAGTCTTAACCACTAGACCACAGGGAAGTCCCTTGGGTCATGTTTAGGAAAACCTTTCTGACCCAAGATTATAAAAATATTCACCTATATTTTCCTCTATCTCCATTTTAGTGTGTTTAAATTTTTTTGATTATTATTTCACTCTCCTTTAAATTTTTCTTCATTTCTGTAAATTTTTTGTCTTCTGCTTCTTCCAGCTCACTTTTTAAATTAAATTAATTAATTTATTATATTATTTTACATCTCTGAGCTTTTGCATTTTCTGCTTTGTAGTGTTTCTTCATAGAGGCACTTCTCTAAGTTTAAAAATTCATGTTAAGTGTTTGTTCACAAATGTCATAGTCATAGTTTCTGACAAGGGCACTTATCTATTATTCAGTTTTGCTGCTGTTTTTCACATTTTTCCCCCTGTATTAGCTTTGTGTCAATGCTGGGCCCATCCTTCACCCAATAAAAGTGGGTTATGACCCATATTTAAATGATTTGGATTTTCTTGGAAAAGAAGTTCCTGGGGGTAGAGGTTGGGCAGAAAGATCAGGCTAGCTGAAGGCTTCCTTGCCGCCTCAGAGAGAGTCCACCTCCTACAGAGGGTGCCTGTCTGCCCCCATTTGCTGTGCAGCCCCACTCCCTTTCCTTCCTTGGACCAAACATGGTTCAGGGAGACTCAGCTGCCCCCTTGTCACCCCATTCTCTCCTTTTCTCAACCCATTTCCTCCACTTGTTGCAAACAAGGGATATGGGCTTTTGCCACTAAGAGGAGCTCCCCACGATCAAGAAATGTGTTTTTGCTACACCCTGTAGTGTTCTCCATGCTCTCGTCCCCAACACGGGCATGACTTCTGGATGATCTCTGCTGATTCTGGCAGAGCTTATATATGTTTTAGAGTCTACAAAGGATGTCTGACTCCTGGTTTTGCTGAAAATGGAGTTTGTGGAATTTTAGTCACTCTCCTTTTTGCTTTTATGTGACTTCCACAAAGTGAACAGGGAAAAATCCTAACTTAAGTAGTCATGTTTATCCTGGAAGCCCTGATTTTAGTTACCTGATTTTAAAAACTGTTATTCAGTCTCGTAGTTGTTAGTACTACTTTCAGATTTTAGAGGAAGCAGTATGTCATCTGCAAATAAAGGTAATTTTTTTAAATTGGAGTTTTTTTTCTTAATTGGAATATAGTTGCTTTACAAAGTTGTATTCGTTTCTGTGGCACCGCAAGTAAAGATAATTTTTGTCACTGCCTCTTCAATGTTTATAGCACTTAATTCTTTTTCTTGGTCTGTTGTTTGGCCAAAACATTTTGGAAAATATTGAGCATTATTGGTGATAATTTCCTGCTTTTTTCTTATTCCACACTATGAAAAGAATGCCTTGGGATTTCATCATCAAGTGCATGTTATGTATTAGATGCTTTGTTAGCTTTACATTTGACTCTGACCTTACTCCAGCTCTCTCCCCTCCACACCCATGACAGAGGCACTCGTCCATCATGGCCCTTGTTCCTGCTGAACTTGATGGGACTTCATATGTGACACAAAATCTGTGTGCCATCCTTGTATTTGCATTTCATTTGAGGTAGGTCACCTAAGACCAGATTCATGCTTCTAGAAGAAATAGCAGTTGGAGAGGAAACTATTACAGCCGATCCCAACGTGTATTTTCTTCTCCAACAGCATAGAGTTGGCATCATGACAGTAGACAAAATCACACTGGGCAGCAATTTTTATAAAAAGTAAGTATTAAAGCTTGGGAGAAAATAAGTAAGCATGAGTTGTGCCAACCTAAAGGCTAGCATTTATCTCCAGCAAAGATAGGGCCATCTATGCCCAGAGGTTTCTTGGAAGGCCTCCCTCCTTGCCCTCCTGCCTCCGTTCCTGATGCCCTACCTCCCACAGCGGGCTATGCCCTCTGTCAGTCCTGGAGGTCTGACCTCTCACTTGCCTGTGCACAGGCTCTTTGTTACCTAGCAACTTCGACTGCCAAGCCTGAGACTAGCTGGTGACCAGCCGTCAGCATCATTATTATTCTTGGCACTATATCAGAATGGACCTAGAGAGACATTTTCCTCAAAAGAGATAACACATTTGTTATTTTCTTTCATCTCCTGTTTATGCTGATTTAGGGGTAGGAACACACATTTGTTGTTTAAAGTGTTTCATTTTGCTAAGTGTACATTTGCTCATGTAATGTGGATCTGGAAATGAGTCTGGAAATAACTCCTGAGGCTATCTGATCTCTAACCCTTTTATTTCCATGGAAGACTACTGTTAAATCAAGCAGCAGATAAGCTCATGGACTCTATTTTTTACCAACTCTGATGTCTTATTAAAAGCAAGAGCATGAGTTTTAAGCAGTCAAAAGAAATCCCTTGAGAAAATAATTTTAAGGTTGTTTTCCCTGGTTCTTGGAGGAGGTCATTGAGAGGACATGACCGTTGGTTGACCTGCAAGCTGGACCTGGGCAATCAGAGGCTCCTCAACCCCCCCACCCCCCACCCCTACTCCCCATCCTTGGAATGAATGTTTTGCTCACTGTTCCCACAGGGGTAGCTCTTCTGAGGACACAGACATGAGAGAGGAAGGTGTTGAGACCACGTGGACGGTATACATCACAGAACCCTATTAAGGCCTCTATATAAACTTCTAAGATTCTGGTGGGCAGATGCAGAGATCTGCTTTTCTTGCAGTGCCCAAGACAAGCTGCATCAGTAAGTCCCCTTGCTTATTAAACCTGCCGCCTGCCAGTCTGGATGGTCTGTCTCTTCCTTCGGTCTCTCCTTGTCCTCTGTGTACGGGGGCCAGCTTGCAAACCAACACTGATCAGGTGCAGAAACAATGCTGTTTAGGCTTCTTGTGCCTTAAACTCTCGGCATGCTTAGAATTTCTCAATCTCATTACCGTGAAAGAGTGAAAAAGAAAGCTGACTGCAAATCTAAGTATTTGGTGCATTTGGCCGTGCACGATATCCGTAGTGTTATATATTATTCAAGAATGCTGTTCGAGTGCTTTGGAGGTTAACTGAGAAAGGCACTTTCAAAATGATTCTATGTCTGAGCTTTTCTAATGAGGGTCACATGTCTATAATAATTCGTTCGCTCTGCTACAACCTAATAGGGATGAAGTGCTTAGTTATTAAGAATATTAATTGAGGACTTCCCTGGTGGCGCAGTGGTTAAGAATCCACCTGCCAATGCAGGGGACATGGGTTCGATCCCTGTTCCGGGAAGATCCCACATGCTGCGGAGCAACTAAGCCCATGTGCCACAAGTACTGAGCCTGTGTGCTCCAACTACTGGAGCAGGCTCGCCTAGAGTCCGTATTTCACAACAAGAGAAGCCACTGCAATGAGAAGCCCTCGCACCACAATGAAGCGTAGCCCCCACTTGCTGCAACTAGAGAAAGCCCACGTGCAGCAACAAAGACCCAACGCAGTCAATAAATAAATAAATTAGAAAAAGAATATTAATTGAGTTACAATGTGGTGCTGAGCATGTGCTCTCATCCCATGCTTGATGTGCCAGTGAAGCACAATATCCAGCCTTACGTATCTGTAGTGGGGACCTTTCAATTACGTGTCAGTATCAGGGATATTACAAGATTCAGTATATTAACAGCTCCTAGGAAAGATGAAACATGAGACGTATTAAAGTGGATAGACGCTGCTTCAACTCCTCTAATTCTTTTGGAAACTCACTTTACCAGTTATATTTCTTAGAATTGAATGGATCTCTTCTGGTAGCACATTAATGTTCGATGTCATTGTGGATGTGTGATGACTTGAGGTACCTCCAAGGAATCACTCTCAACAGCAAAGAGCTCAAGGAGATGCTGCAGAAGCAGCTCAGCTTCCGCCAACCCCCTCCGGCATTCATTGGAAGTGGAGCAGTTCTCTCTCCTCTGATGCCTAAGAGCCTAGGTTTATGGTGTCTCTCTACTTCCTCTCCTTTCCCAGTGGTAACCCCTCTCTGACCCTGTTTATGGCCATGCAGCCCATAGGGTCAGATCAGGTGCACAGCTATTCATTATGTTACTGTGAGGAAATTCCAGGGTATGAACTAGGTGGTTGACATAAATTACAGGCAGAGTATCTCCTCACTCAGTTTAACAACAGCTCTGAGCATGAACCATTCTTCCAGGCATTCTCTGTCATCACTCTCATTACTAGTCCCAAAGCCAATTTCGAGACCATTATGATTGTATCACCTAGTTCTGAATTATCTCTGAGACCCCTAGCTTCTTGGAGGCTTGGGACCTTTGGAACACTGGGTCCCAGGTTTGCCCCTTCAGCCTCCTAGTTGACTGGTGGTTAAGAGAGCTGTGAGGTAATGGTGGTGACTGGTTAATTAGCCATACTTTGGATGAAACATTCTCAGAAGCCTCTGCTCAATGCCTCTCTCTCTCTCTGTGTCCTGTATTATTCCCACCCCCTTTCACGCACAGCACTGAAGAGTTGAATGAGCATTGAGATTGGAACCCGGAAGACTTGCCTTTGGGTCCTAGGTTTGCCATTTACTAGCAGTTGCGCCTGGGAAATTTCAAGTCTCTGAGCTTCAGTTTTCTCATTGACAAAATGGAGAGACTTTTGCCTTTCTTACTTTACTGGGTTGTTGTGAAAATCAAATCAGCATAATGAGGGCCACAGTCATGTGTAGTTTGATATTTCACCATAGGAGACTGTGAAAGGACAGTCTTTAATGTCTCACCAACGGAGATATTAAAAAGACAGCTCTAAACATGAGATCTGGCTAAGAAATGAAACACTACTGAGAGTCAGGTGAATTGATTATGATCAATGGTTCCTAAATCCGAATGACTTAGAATTAGCAGAGTCAGAAAAACAGTATTTTTATAAGAGCTCCATAGGATTTCCAGATAAAACACACATTGCATGGCACGTGGGACATCCTTATACTAAAAAGTTACTCATTATTTACCTGAAACTCAATTTAACTGGGAACCTTGTATTTTACTTGCTAAAGCTGCTGATCCCACAGGGGTAATTCTCATGAGTGAGCTGCTTTTGAAACTACTGACCCAGATCCTGAGTAGGGCCTGATTGAAAGCGAGGGAAATGAGTTGACTGCCTCTATGGCAGGATTTCAGAATCTCCAGGGAGAAGTTCATGGTCTTATGAGAATAAAAATCCTGCCTCACCACCTCCTCTAGGCTTGACATTTTATTCTTAGAATTGTATACATTGCAAATGTAAACACCCGAGGGACGGGGGGAAACTTCAGGTAGGTATCCATTATCTACCTTTTACTGCAGTTGAACAGCCTAAAAATTAGTTTTTGAGAGTACGTGAGGATTAGGAGGCCCTGAATCGCTAATGGAAAGGGGAGGATGGTGGTCTGATTTTAGTCCCAGAGGTGGGATACAGGAAAGACTGAAGACTCACGTTGCCTGCCCCCCAGGTCTGCCCTGGGTCTGACATTCTCAGAGGTCACACAGGCTTGGCAGGTAGCCTGTGTGACCTCTCTCCATTCAGGTGGAAGAGAAGTGGCAGGAATGGGCTTGGGGGAGCAGTAACTTAAGCATTGTAGTACCAGTGGGAAGATCCTGGCAGAGAGCAGAAAAACAACCCAGGTTTTCTATTGCTCTAGTTCAGTGTTGTCCAATAGAACTTTCTGCAGTGATGGAAATGCTCTCCACTGTCCATTACTGTAGCCACAAGCCACAGGTCACTACTGAACACTGGAAATGTTGCTAGCATCCCTGAAGAACTGGATTTTAAATTTTATTTAATTAAAATTAAAATAGTTGCAGGTGGCTAGTGGCTACCGTATTGGACATGTGATTTATGGGCCGATATCAGTCTACGCTAGAGTCACTCCCTGGCTGGCAGCTTGTGAGTTGTGTAGACACACTTAGTTTGCACAGTCAGAAAAACAAACTAACCTGATTTAGTTGCCAACATTTAATAATTGGAACATTTCCAATGAAAAGCTGAATTTCTGGCTTCTTTGGAAAATATCAGAATATCTAGCAATACCAAGTCAACAGTCCTTCGAGTCACCAATTAACCTGAGCTTATCAGCGGTTATTTTCCTTTGCTTTCATTTTACACCCCACCTGTTTTCCTCTGTTATTTTATCTGCATGGCTGCCACAGGCATTTGATATGGGAATCCCTGTTTGAGAAATATTTCAGTGTTACTTTATGAAGACAAATTAAACTCCTAATTTTGAGGTCCCTTTTACAAATATCAATTAGAAGCTGCCTCTCTCAGAATGACTAAAAAAGGGGTCCATGTACAGGAAAGCAGTAGCTTCAAGCTCTCTTGGAGCAGGATTGCAAGCTGGATTCATCATGTTTTAAGTGGACAACTTTGGGACAGTCCTTTTGCCTCTCAGAAACTCAGTTTCTCCATCTATAACATGAAACCAATAATGGTAGCTACCTCACAGTGTTATGAGGTTTTTCTGCAATGAGGTATATAAAGCACTTACTATCCATGCTCAGTAATAAGCTTAAAATTCAGATAGTAACATTTTCATTTGAGTTATAACTTTTATATTTAGATAACATCAATTTTAGAAGAAACTGGTGAGAACTAAACAGTGCATGGAAAAAATGCACCTTTTTTTGGTTAATACATGAAAAAACGGTGCTGCAGCCTACATGGAGGAAATAAAAGAAAGGTTCTTTTCATATGTTTCCTGGGTTAAATTCATTGTTATAATCTAATATACTCCACAAGAAAATAACTGCATTTTTGAGCCTGTCAAGATAAAATTGGCTTATTAACATTTTTCCTTGCTTAGTGGCATTGTCAATTTGGAATCAAAAATAGAAAAAGAAATCAAATTCAGGTGGAATTCAACATCACCAAAAGCCCTTAAACATGGGTCAATGAATATAAATGTGAGCATAACAAAGGAAATTAGGAAGGAAGAAGTGAGAAATTCCTGTCTTCCGGAAAGATACTATATAAGGAAAGCAAAAGGAAAGAATATGTATCAACAGAGCAAAAAAACAATGACAACCACAAATTGTTGCAGAAATCCAGTGGTAAATAAGAAAAAGACTTTTTGTTATAGACTGTGTCTACATCATCAGGAGAAGCGATGGCTAGCAGAACTTGTCAAACTTTTAAGGTTATTGATTTTTGGAAGATGGCAGGAGTCTAAACTTAAGTGACTATAATCCTCTTAGGCTATTTGGTTATTAAGAAATACTTAGGAAACAAACATTTGAGCTGAATGCAGGGTAGTGGGAAAAACCAGTTAGAGCTCTGCTCTCAAAGAGTTTTCATCAAGTCGGGAGAAGTAGGAGAGAACAGAGGCTAATACATGGGAGATAGATGATGACTGGTGAATTCAGAGGGGCATTGCATAGTCTTTACTTTTTAATAATCCCATGTCTTTCATTTTGAAATGGGGTTTGAAGATGAATAGATAAATAAGAGTTTACCCAGTGGACAAGGGGAGAAAGTGATTCCAAGCATGGGGCCAGCATGTTCAAAGGCTCAGAGACTTAAGATAGCGAATAAAAGATGGAGAAAAACTTATTCTTCAGAATATGGTGCACAGAGAAGGTTGGTGGAATGGCTTACATTACTGGCATAATTGTGTGTAAGGAGTCTGGGATTTTGGAAAGGAGAGGGGATCATGAGGGGAAAACTGAGTATGATGTTGGAATTGTATGGTATGTGGTGTAATTTTTCTTCTGTGCTACCCCCAATCTAGTAATCCTAGCAGGCGTAAGAGATGCTTGATGTTTGGGAATTATTTGTGGAATCCAGTCTTGGGAAAGAGCTGAGATCATGGGACCAGGGGCAAGAGGACAGACACAAAGAACCACCAGGACCACTGCTGATATTATGTCATTTTTGTACAAATTTTACAAAGAAACCTCTTTGGGACTGGGTGTTTTGTGCAAAAAAGAGGCATTTGCAGCCCCACAGCAGGTGCACAGCTTTGAGGGCAAAGTGCTAATGTATTGCACTCCCACTCACCTCCCTGGCTGCACACCCTCTGCAGTGCACAGCCTGTGCAACTGGATGTGGCAACCCCCCTCGTGAGAAAGTATGCACGGGGGGAGGGTTTTTGACTGTCACAGGTCACGGAAGTGGGCTTTAGACCAAGATCACCTAATCCCTAAAGGATTTGGAGATCACATCACATGTGCATGTGTACAGTGTATTCGGGGAACTCTGAGCAGATCATTTTTGGAAACTATGTTTTTAAAGGAGCGTATTTGTTTCTTGGGGCTGCCATGACACATTACCAAACCTGGATGGTTTAAAACAACAGGAATTAATTCTGTCACAGCTCTGAAGCCCAGAAATCCAGAAGTCTGAAATCAAGGTATCAGCAGAGTTGGTTCCCCTGGTGGCTCTGATGAAGTTTTCATTCTGTATCTCTCTCCTGGGTCTGGTAGCTGCAGGCAAGCCTTGGCACTACTTGACATGATTCACTCTCTGCCTCTGTCTTCGCATCATCTATTCCTGTTATAAGCACACCTGTCATTGGATTTAGGGCTATGCCTATTACATTTCCAGAGACCTTTTAGCAAATTAGGTCACAATCACAAGTCCTGAGTGGACGTATCTTTTGGGAGCCACCATTCAACCTACAAGGGGCGTCATGGTAGCCATTCGGCCAGCAAGCAGGCAGGAACCTCCTATCTGATATTGTGTGATCACTGCATTGCTTATTTATACAGCAAGTCCCCTACACATGAACGAGTTCTGTTCCAAGAGCACGTTCGTAAGTCCAATTTGTTTGCAAGTCCAACAAAGTTAGCCTAGATACCCAACAAATACAATTGACTATAAAGTACTGTACCGTAATAAGTTTATAATACTTTTCACACAAATAATACAAAAAAAACAAACAAAAAATATAGAAAATATTTTTAATCTTATAGTACAGTACCTTGAAAAATACAGTAGTACTGTATTGTACCAGTGGCTGGCATACAGGGGCACGTTTACATCTTTGAAAGTTCTCAACTTGAAGGTTTGTATGTAGGGGATTTATTGTATCAGATTATGGCTCGCTGGTAGTCAAATACTCATCACTTACTTGGTGTTTATTTTAGCCTAGGCAGTCTTTCTTCATTTTATACTGAATGGCTTGGTTTTATCCTGACAAGGCAATTGTTTTAATCAGAAAAACACAGTTTACATTTGTGCATTTCTTATTTCTGAAAGAGGAAAAACCTCTGAGTTGTTGCCGGGTAGTCTTTGAGTCTGAGCCTAAATTTTGTTTGCCTAGAACTTGTTTTAAATTGTTGGTATCCTAGAGACATCATTTCCATGGTTGTTAGTCTTTGTGGATTGACTTTGATTTCCACTGAAGTATTAAAACCTTCCCACGATTGATGAGTTCTCTTTGGCCCTTTGTGTTTCAGAATGTTCATAGTCACGTACCCCAGAGCGCATGGGTTTTAAAATTAGAATAAAGACTCTTTTTCTAAAATGGGTTAATTACAAAGCAAAATACATTTCTATCTCATGGAATTAAAGAATGTTAGAGACAAAAGGTGCTTGTAGATTAACTTAATCTAGCTCACACATTTTACAGACAAAGAAACTGATGTGAGAGATTGGCTGGCTTGTCAACGATCACACAGCTAAAGGATGAAAGAGAACCCATTTACTTTTACAGCTTACATTTGCAACACTTGTGAAAATTAATTGCATACGTAGACACCCTAATGAAATGAAAACTAATTTGAAAGAGGCATTTCTATTTCATAAGGATGCATCTAGAATAACTCACCTGGTCTCCTGTTTTTTCAGTCATTTAATTCCAAAACCGGAGGATGGCCTCTCGCCTATATTACATCAGTATTTTGCATCTTTCTAAGTAAATATATCAATTGAATTAATGAATGCTTTGCTTTTTTGACAACATTATTTTCCCTTCTGCCAATATCTCCCAATATCTTCTATTGAACCCTTTATTTTGGGTCCTAGCTTCCTTCTGCTCTTTATCGTCTCCTAAAATCTATGTAATCTTTTACTATTTTTCCTTCCATGGAATAAGTGGGAATGTCAGAGGCCAGGGGTGGGAGGAAACAAGAAGGAAAGATGGAAAGGAATAAAGAAAGGGAGAGAGAAATAAGATTCTTCCCAACTTTCCAGTTCTTCTGTTTACAGATGTCAATATTCTTACAATGTTATGAATAAAAAAAAGAAACTGTCTTCCAACAAGAAAGTTGTTAACTAAGCAGTTCTCAAATTTTGGTCTGTATTAGAATTTCCTCTGAACATTCCTAAAAATACGGATGTTTGAGCCAAACACTAGACATTCTGAATCTAAATACGTATAGGCTTAGACACTGGCAGCAGGACAATCACCAAACTTCACAGGTGATCCTAATGTAAACTGCAATTTGTTAATTAATGCATTAAGTTACTTCATGATACAGTCATGCAAAGGAATACTATGCAGCCATCAAAAAAGATAATGTAGATCCATATGAACTGACACTGATAAATGTCCATAATATGTGAGCGAAAAGGTCAGGTTTAAGAATAATAGGTTTGAGATGATTTCATTTATTTTTGTGATATATATCATATGTGTAATACATGCAATACGTAGTATATTATGCAATATGTGTGTATATATAAGTATAATATCTAAAAAAATATAGAGCCAGTGTTCTATGGTGGTATTAAGAGACTTCTATTCTTTGTTCAATATATTTCTGTTTTCAAATTTTTATAATGAGTCTATTATAAGCCATGTATAATTGGGGGAATATCAAAATAAGAAAGTGCCAAGAAACTCTTGTTCTTAAGTGATAACGTCAGGGAAGCTTTTGCAGAGAATTAAGTTAATTAGTACCATTTCAATAATTTACTACCGTGAAAAATCTCTTATTCATCTTTCCTGAGCTTACTCTTTTCAAATACTCTAAATCACAGATAGCACATTTAACTTATCTTGTAAATGAACCTTTTCTTCTAGAACAGAGAAGAATACAGAATTTTCTGCCCATCTTATTCATTGTGGTAAAAGCGAAAGCTCTTACTGAGGTCAGCTGATGAGCACCTATGAGCGAGAAAGCAATAACACGATCATCTTTCAGGGCAGATCCATTGGGTCACAGGCACTAGTGAAATACTTCAGTTAGTACCGTGTACTAACACCATAGTATCTTAGAACATGAGTGAATATTTTATTGAAGAGGGAGAAAGAGATTGTTTTCTTAGGTGGCATTACATGTTTAAAATTTTTAAAAAAATAAATCAATTGATCATTTCTCATAGACAGAGGTATAGTTAATCATTCTGGGTCCCTGAGTAAAAAGTTTAGGAAAAGCTGACTTTTATATTTTTATTTGCAAGGTAAACAGCTTCCCAGACACTTTGCTGTGTAGCCACTCCTATGAAGAGAGAAAAAGTACGTGCTAGTAGTGCTTATTTATGTTTCTCTGTGCTGTTGCCTCCTGCCTTTTATCCACCTCCTCTACACACACCAGGGCTGGGGGAATAAATGTCCGTTCAAGATGGATATTCTTAAAGAAGCCACTCCTGTGATCCTGTGATTCAAGCATGTCACATGGTTATATTTCTCACGGAGCAGTCAGTAAGCGCCTGTTACTGAATTAGTACAGTTCTCAGAGTTATCGTCATGGTACTGCTACTGTTTCTGAATTGTTCTGTTTAAGCACTTCTGGCTCAGGGATATTAAGCCAAAAACAGTCTTGAGTATATTGTTATTGGTTATTAATGTTAACATTTTTTGGAAAACATTAAAGTCAATTACAGGAATATGGAAACATGGAGGTTTCCTAGAAGTTATATGAGTTCCTGATAGTAAGTGTTTTATGTATGTGATATATATAATAATATAATAGATGTATAGTATGGATGTATATACACACGTAAAACACATTTATACACACCATATGTGTGTATATTTATTCCCTCTGTGACTAGTATTACATTTTTCTTTTTTTTTTAAAGCTCTTTATTGGAATATAATTGCTTACATTTTTCTTTTACAGGGCATGAAACAATAAAATCTAATATTTACTGAGCATTCACTATGCTCTAGGTATGTCATCTCATTTACCCATCATAACGAACTGTCTAAATATAATTTTCAAGAAGCTAAAAACATGATTATTATTCCAATATGGTATGAACACATGCTAAAAAATTTATTAATGAGAGAGTAAGATAATAAAGCTGTTCAAGGAGTATTTTGAAGAACTTGGTATTTATAGGCATCAAAGAGGAATTAGAATAAGATTGATCAATAGGGTTGGTACAGCCACTATGGAAAACAATTTGGAGGTTCCTTAAAAAACTACAAATAGAACTACCATATGATCCAGTAATCCCACTCCTGGGCATATACCCAAAGAAAACCATAATCCCAAAAGAAACATGTACCATAATGTTTATTGCAGCACTATTTACAATAGCCAGGACATGGAAGCAACCTAAATGCCCATCAACAAATGAATGGATACAGAAGATGTGGCATATATATACAATGGAATATTACTCAGCTATAAAAAGGGATGAGATGGAGCTATATGTAATGAGGTGGATAGAACTACAATCTGTCATACAGAGTGAAGTAAGTCAGAAAGAGAAGGACAAATATTGTATGCTAACTCACATATACGGAATCTAAAAAGGGTACTGATGAACTCAGTGACAAGAACAAGGATGCAGATACAGAGAATGGACTGGAGAACTCGAGGTATGGGAGGGGGTGGGGGGTGAAGGGGAAACTGAGAAGAAGCGAGAGAGTAGCACAGACATATATATACTACCAACTGTAAAATAGTCAGTGGGAAGTTGTTGTATAACAAAGGGAGTCCAACTCGAGGATGGAAGATGCCTTAGAGGACTGGGGCAGGGAGGGTGGGGGGGACTCGAGGTGGGGGGATTCAAGGAAGGGAGGGAATATGGGGATATGTGTATAAAAACAGATGACTGAACCTGGTGAACCCCCCCCCCCAAAAAAAAAGATTGATCAATAGGGCAATAAAAAAAAACATAATCTTTGGGGTTATCTTTTCTACCTAACAGTAGTTACTTGCAGTTCCACTGTATCTACCTTCAAGTTAGCACTTATCTCCAAAGAGTCTAAGATCTTAATTCATATACAAATCATACAAAAAGGTCTGAACAAAAATCAAACAAAGGAACGTTACCCTAGATGATGAAATAATCCATGAGTGGGCTGATTAAACAGCGCCCCAGTGTGACATTGAAAGCACATGCTGAGCTCTTTGCCTTATAGACAAGTTTTAGATAATCTCTTTTAACGCACCCCATTGTGTAAGTATTTTTATTATCCTCATTAACTTGGTAGAGTTAAGAAGATAAATCAGATTCAAATATGCTAAATCACATCTATTTCATAAAGCAGTAAAATAATCTGAGTTTGAGCAGGTCTGTTCTACTCTACATTCTCATCTATAAATTGAGAATAGTTATATTCATAGTTTCATATTTATTACCTAGCTTTTGTCATCTTGTTTGACTGATTTGGCATTGTTGTATCTGTGTTTTTTGGGTTTTTTTTAACAGAATTGCTTAAGCAATGTCATTTGTTTATTTATTTATTTGCTGCGCTGTGTGGCACGTGGGATCTTAGTTCCCTGACGGATCAAAGATGTAACCTGTGCCCCCTGCAGCGGAAGCAGGGGTCTTAACCACCGGATCACTAGGTAAGTCTCTACCTGTGATTTTAAAACAATAGGGTATGCCAAATTCTTTTGGTGGGTAAACAGAATATTAATGTAGAGTTATAGCTATAAAGATTTAACTTTGTATACCTATGTACATTTCTCTAAATATCTGTCTCAAATTATAAATTAATTACTAATCATTTCAAGGAAGGGAGGGAATACGGGGATATATGTATAAAAACAGATGATTGAACCTGGTGTACCCCCAAAAAAATAAAAAAAATGAAAAAAATGAAAAAAAAAATTACTAATCATTGACTCTTTTCACTTCACCAAAACCCTGGACCACTTAGCCCAGTTGATTATTGTATGTATTGTACAAACGAGGTCCATATGGGTTGCTTGACTTTAATATGAAAAAACTCTTCAATGACCATTGACTGCATCCCTAATTCACAAGTATGTATTAGCGGTGAGAAGAGAGCCAAACCTAAATATTATGCCTTCTAGAGCTGCAACCCATCATCACTCTCAGAAAAACAAATCCAGATACCTGACTTTATCAGATTTTATACATTTGGGGTAAGGCATGTCAAAAACTGTACCAAGGATGGATACAGACCTCTTTTGATACGAGAAAGCTCTCTTAGGCCCCTTTATAAAAGATCTTGGTTATGCTTACCCAGTTCTATTATTCCTATAATCTTAAAGTCCTCAGGTTTCTTCAGATTAATAGGATTAGTTTTTCACGTTCAGTTTCTGTTGTGATTAATGTTGTTTCTGTTGAAAATAGAGATATTAAAGAAGGATTAAAGTCTCAGGCCTGGCTACATGATTTATTATGACAGAAAATTTTGATAGGTTGTTGTCCTGAATCATAAAGCACTGACTCTCAACTCCCAGAATAATATTGAAACCTCTTAACCCTGTTGATATGCAAAAGAGCCAGTGCAAGTTCGATGCTCAGAGCTTTACCTATTTCTCCATATGGATTCTTAGACATTTGCGGAATACCCCTGAGTCAGGTCTGTCCTTGAATACATTTCTTTGGCTCTTGTCTAATTCTATTTATATCACACAGCTTCCACAGGGGTCCTCAGAACTCTAGCTATTATATTTAGACTTCCTCTTTTCTTAATACTGGCGTGATCTCTGACCTCGAGTATGGTGATAATCGGCATCCCTCCTACATTGCTGAAGACTTTCTAGGGGCTTATGCTTTTCCACGTCAGGTTCTGTCCCAATTTCTGGTTTAGGATGAAATGTGTTTTTTGTGTCTGTCCAGTTGTAACTCTTCTTTACTCTCAGGCTTAAAGCAGCTTGAACAGGAAAGAGAGTTCCTGCTCCTTTAATCTTTCTCACCCACTCTGTCCACATAGCATCAACACAAGGTTTTTCGGAAGGACTGCGGTAACACAGGACTGTGTGTACAGAGCCCGTTCTTCAGTTCTGTGTGGTCCTGGTCTTCTTTTCCTCTTCTTCTTTTTTTAAAAATTTTATTTATTTATGTATTTGTCTATATTTATTGGTTGCATTGGGTCTTCGTTTCTGCACGCGGGCTTTCTGTAGTTGCGTAGATTGGGGGCTACTCTTCATTGCAGTGCGCAGGCTTCTTATTGCGGTGGCTTCTCTTGTTGCGGAGAACAGGCTGTAGGTGCGCATGCTTCACTGGTTGTGGCGTGTGGGCTCAGTAGTTGCGGCTCACGGGCTCTAGAGCACAGACTCAGTAGTTCTGGCGCAAGGGCTTAGTTGCTCCTCAGCATGTGGGATCCTCCCAGACCAGGGCTCGAACCCATGTCCCCTGCATTGGCAGGAGGATTCTTAACCACTGCGCCACCAGAGAAGCCTTGTCCTGGTCTTCTTTCTCCTCAGGGCTCAGCTACCCAGCAGTTCTGGACCCTTGCATCTCTTCTCAAATTCTTCACTTCTCCCCACTTTCTACCCTTTCCTGAGTTCCCTTGCCTGCTCCAAATTATTCTTATTTTGTTATGAAAACAATTTTTTCTTTTGTTGTCAATTCTTTTTTTCTTTCTTTTTTTCTTTTCCGACCCCCTTTTCTTTAGCCCCAATGACCTACTAAGAGGCTTTGCTAAACAGGAGTTTTCAGCCTAAATTCTGCCATCAGCTAATTTTAAAATAATTAAAAGGGCCTTTCTTTCACACATAGCTACAAAAAATTACAATAAATATAAAAATTATAAATAAATCTATAAATTTATTTATGAATTTATAAATAAAATAAAAAGAATAAATAAATAAAAATTAAAAATAAACACATAAAAATAAAAATAAAATAAAAATAAAAAGAATGCAGAGAAAGTACAATTTCCTTTTATCCCATACTGCAAAGACCCCTATTCTTTTTTTTTTTAAGCTCTTTATTGTAATATAATTGCTTTACACTCTTGTGCCAGTTTTTGAGGTACACCAAAGTGAATCAGCTGTATTTATACATATATCCCCATATCCCCTCCCTCCCTCGACTCCCTCCCACCCTCCCTATCCTGGCCCTCTAAGGCATCACCCATCATCGAGTTAACTATGTTATGCAGGAACTTCCCACTAGCTATCTGTTTTACATTTGGTAGTGTATATATGTCAATGCTACTCTCTCACTTCGTCCCAGCTTCCCCTTCACCCCCTCCCAATCCCGTGTCCTCGAGTCCGTTCTCTACATCTGCATCTTTATTCTTGCCCTGTCACTGGGTTCATCAGTACCATTTTTTTAGATTGCATATATATGAGTTAGCATACGGTATTTGTTTTTCTTTTTCTGGCTTACTTCACTCTGTGTGACAGACCCTAGGTCTATCCACCTCATTACAAATAACTCAGTTTCATTCCTTTTTATGGCTGAGTAATATTCCATTGTATATATGTGCCACATCTTCTTTATCCATTCATTTGTTGATGGGCATTTAGGTTGCTTCCATGTGCTGCCTATTGTAAATAGTGCTGCAATGAACATTATGGTACATGTTTCTTTTTGGATTATGGTTTTCTCTGGGTATATGCCCAGGAGTGGGATTGCTGGGAAAGACCCCTATTCTTATATGATTCTCTTTCCCAAAGGCCCTCATGGCAGATTTTTGGGTGCTTAAATATGTGTATAACCCCACTTTTCAAAAATAGAGTCCCATTTCCCTCTCCAGATCTACTCTCTACTTTTCGTTCCCTGATCAGAGGTCCTTAATGGATTCATCCTCAGACTCCCTTGCCTCTGGCTGCAGGTTGGAAGATCTCAGTGGGAGAACAAAGAGGTGGGCCTTGGCCTGACTTCCTAAGACCCCCTGGTGGCTCTCTCCAACTACCCTCTCCTTCCAGTTGTGGTAACTGGGCCTTTCCTTGACTTTTTCAGGCCTATTTGTGGCTATCGTACCTTGTAGTACTATCTCTAGAGGTTTCTCCACACTCCACCCAAAACTTATAAACCGTTTCCTTTGAAAACTCCTCAGATATTCAGTTTGGGTGTTGCTTGCTAGAATCCTAAAGAGGTAAATGGGAGCACCAAATGCACGGTTTTCTGAAGCTTTAGATGTCAGGCTGTATCAACTCACATGAAATTTATCTTAGGCTTTTATGAGCATAATTTTCAATTGCATTGATGTAATTTATCTACCCAATCCCTTAATGTTGGCAGTTAGGCTGTTTCCAGTCTTCCTATGTTTATGACATTGCTGCGAACATATGTCCTTGTGTTTATATCTTTGCACATATGTACAAGTGGGACTGCAGGGTAATTTTTTAAATTAGTAATTGCTGTACCAAAAACGATATGCATTTAAAATATTAATAAAATGCTGACAATTGCTCCCTTAGAGGTTTCTATTAGTTTATACTGCCCCTGCCAGTATCTTGACAATACAGTGGATTCTTTGCAAACCAGTAAGTGGAATATGGTATCCATCTCATGGCCATTTTAATTTGCATTTTTAAAATTTTGAGTAAATGATAACAACTTTCTGTTTATTTAAACCTATTTTATTCCATGAGAACTTCCTTTCCCTATATCTCTTATTGATACATAAGTGCTTTTTTATATATTAAGAAAATTAATCCTTTGTCTCTTTTATGCATATCAAATATTTGTTTTCAGATTGTCCTTGATTTTTAACTTTGCTTATGGAACATTTCCAATGGACAAAGTTGAAATTTTTGTTTAGTAACATTTCTCAACTATTTTTTTAATGTCTTAGAAAGATCATCCTCATTTGGTGACAATCAAAAGAGTCATCTGTTTTTCCTCTAGTATTTTTACTGTTTCACTTTTTATATTTTTATGTTTTAAAACTTTAAACTCTGGAAAATTTTAGTGTAAAAAATTAAGTAGATATAGTTTCTTCCAGATGTTAGCATTGTTCCTTCTCCATTTAATGACTAATCTTGTCCATTTCCTATGACTTGAAAAATGCTACTTTTATAAGTATTGAGTTTCCATACTCGAGTCTAATTCTCAATTTCTATTCTGTTTGCTTGTTTTTTAGCCTAAGTTATTAGTTGTAATAGTTTATGTTATGTTGTAACATAAATTATTCTTGAACTATCAGTTGATTCATAAAAGGTTCATTTCCTGCTCAGACTTCACACCAATGTGGTTCGGTAGGTTCAGGTGGGTGTGGGGTGGGACTTGGTTCCACATGGTCACTCAGAGATCAAGACTGATAGATGCACCACCATCTTATGACACCAAAGATAACCTTCACAGTCTAAGCTATGATCAATTTTATAAATGTCCCATAAACACTTGAAGCAAAAGTATATCTTTATTACAGATTATGGAGTTTCATATACATATTATAGTTAAACCTATATTATCAAGGATATCATTTTGTTCCTCTATTTTTATTCATGTCTACATGACTATTTTAGGCTTAGAAGAGCAAATTATTTTTCTTCTCTATTTTTCTCATTAGTTTTGGCTGAATAATTTTTTAAAAATATACACTCTTTAAATTAAAAAAAAAATGATTGTTATACATATTGTAAAGTACATTACATATTATGTGTAGAGATTGATGATTCTTTGCATGTGACCACCAGAAGGCATTTTCTTGCCCTCTCCCAGTTAGTACCCTGCCAAAAGTAATCCCACAGAAACTAACATTTTCCTGACATCTATAACCACAGATTAATTTTGCCTGGTTTTAAATCTTCATATAAATGGGATTATATCTTTTTCTACTTTATCATCTGATTTTGCTTTGTTAAATCATTAGTTATTCTAATTATTACTTCTTTATTTTCAAACACATTGGATCTCTATTACTTGATTAATCAGCTTTAAAAAAAATTCCATTTCTTCCCACTGTGAAAGATGGAAAAATGAATATACTTATATAATTACTGCCCATTTTCTCCTTGCTTCCTCCTACCACTTTCATTTAGTTGTTATTACAGTGTACATCTAGTAGTGTAGTTTCCACAATTGTTTAGCCTTTCTTCTACGTTTATATTAATGATCATGTCATTCCTTCTCTATCATTTCTTCATTCAGCTCTTTGATAGCTTAAGTTCCCTGTATAGCAGAGTTTTCAAAAAACAGCTCACGGGAAGTACATTTTTTGACGTCCATATTTGAAGGTATCTCTGTGTTGCCTTTATGCTAAGCAGTAATTTGTATGGGTATAAAATTAGTGCATGGCATTTTTTCTTTCCCTGGTGACTTCTGAAAATTGACATTGACTTGAAGAAGTCAGTGTCCCTGTGGAGAAGCCGGGAGCCATTCTTTGAGGTCTTGTACCTTTCTCTATTTATATTCCAAATGCACGTGTGTGTGTATAAACATTCTTTTTAATTAAAAAAAAACTAGATTGATCTCATTCATGGTATAATCTTTCTGGTATGTGGTTGTTATCTACCTTTCTCATGCCATGTTCTTTTCCCTCCTGTTTCTCTTGTGTTTTATGCTGGCTCCATCTTGATTAATCCTCTAAGTGGAGTCACTCCCAGTCCAGCAGGCGCGAGGACCCGGGAGCGCACCTGAGGAGGAACTACAAGAAAGCTTTCATAAACAGCTTTCTTACGGGTGCTTTTCCTTGTGGCGTGATTCTAACCAGGTTAGGAGACACGGCACTGCTTTTTCATGAATCTCCATCTAATCTAAGTTCCCAGTATCCGTACTTTTGGCCTAGCTTTGACCACTCTTCAGCTTATAAAAATTGGCAGCTCAGGGCTGCAAGGCATGCAAGGCTTTCTCTCCACAGGCCACATTGAGAGCCTGCAGCTCAGAGAAATGGGGTGCCTGTACTTTGCTGGTTGAACACTTTCCCTAACACGTCATGAAAAGGTGTCAGAGAGGCTCTCCCGGCAGCCTGGATACCTGCTCTCCTTCTGAAGGAGGCGGTGGCTGTTTTGCCCCTCAGGGCTCCATGCCTCAGAGAACTCCGAGCTCTGACACCTCTGTTACAAGCGTGCTGAGCAGGAATCCTCTTCCAGTAGGCTTGTTCAGAGTCTTAGGTGTTTTCCAGCAACTGTGAAGATTTTTTTTGTACTCCTTGTTATTTTTGGTTGATTTCAGGCAGGAGAGGCAGCAGAGTGTTTGCATTTTATTGGTTTACACTGGAAACTACCTTCTGCCACTCTGGCCTTTAATAACTAAGTTTTCTTCCTGCTACATGCATAATATTTTTATTGTTTCAGCCCCTTTTCTCTGTGGCAGTGGAGAAGGGTTGAGCAGAATTTTTTTCTTAAAGATAGGAAAAAAGTCACTCCCTACCTCTTTTTAATGAAATTTAAATTTTGTGGTATTAAAATAGCATTCCCTCTCCAAAGTGTAGCATGGTTCTTGAGACTTGCCATACATGATAAAGGCTCCTAGGAGATTTTAACGTTGTTTTAGACAGGACTGAATCAGGAACTCAATCAAGAGTGTTTAAAATTAAATATCTATTAATTGCCATGAAATTCATATTGATAAAATTATTCTACCATTTACAATTTAAAGATATATGAGGTCTGGGGATGACTGGATGTAAAATGTGGAGGCGTGCAATTTATTTCTGTTGTTTCAGACTATCAGTTTCACAGTTATGCATATTATTGTGGTAATGTGGGATTGGGGATTAAGCAAAAATAGGGAGTTTCTTTTTTATTGGAAAAAGTTTTTCTAAAATACATCAGGACCAGAACCTAAATCATCTATAACTCAGCTGGCCAGTTGTTGTGCATATCCATGTGAACAAAAACCCTACAGGTCTCATCATTTGACTAGGGAAGAAGATCTTAGAGCAAAGGACTCTGAAGTCACTCAGGTCCTCTTCTTGGTACTTTGGCTCTTTCAACCCATTGGAAAGTTTGGAGAGACTCTGAGCAATCATTCTGTCTAGTGCTCTATCCTTCTGGAGAACTTGGTGTGTTTAAAGATGTTCAGTTTGGTACTTCCCTGGTGGTGCACTGGTTAAGCATCTGCCTGCCAACGCAGGGGACATGGGTTCAATACCTGGTCCGGGAAGACGAGGTGTTATACTCTTGGTGTTGTACAGTCTGTGGGTTTGGACAAAGGCATAATGACATGTATCCATCATTACAGTATCTTATAGAGTATTTTCACTGCCCTACAATCCCTCTGTGCTCTGCCCATTTATTCCTGCGCCTTTCTCCACCCCTGGCAAGCACTGGTTTTTTCACTGTCTTCACAGTTTTGGAATCATATAGTATGCAGGCTTTTCAGATTGACTTCTTTCATGTAGTAATATGCACTTAAGCTTCCGCCTTGTCTTTTCATGGTGTGATAACACTACTTCCCACCTAGAATAACATTCCAGAGTCTGGATGGATCACAGGTTATGCATCCATTCACCTACTGAAGGATGTCTTGTTGCTTCTAAGTTTTGGCAATTATAAATAAAGCTGCTGTAAACAGCCACATGCTGGTTTTTGTGCTGATATAAGTTTTCAGCTTCTTTGGGTAAATACCAAGGAGTGTGATTGCTGGATCATATGGTAAAAGTGTGTTTAGTTTTGTAAGAAACTGCCTAACTGTCTTCCAAAGTGGCTGTACCATCTTGCATTCCCACCAGCAATGAATTCACATTCCTGTTGCTCCACATCCTCATCAGCATTGGGCAGTGTCCGTGTTCTGGATTTTGGATGTTCTACGCGGGTGAGTCCAAAATTATCCACACTCTGGCTGCAGAATTTATTTTAATTAACTTTTAGAAAAGACAAATACATCATTTTTCAACATAATCTCCTTGCTTTCCAATATGCTTTTTCCATCTGTCAACGAGCTTTCATATTCCTGCATTAAAAAATGTCTTAGGCTGAGCTGTGAGCCACAAATGCACTGCTGTTTTCATTCCCTCATCAGAGGTGAATCTTTGTCCTCACAGGGCTGCTTTCAAGGGGACCAAAGAGGTGAAAGTCCAGTGAAGCAAGATCAGGACTACAGGGAGGATGCTTTAACACCTCAAAACCAAGTTTTTGCAGAGTGTCGACAGTGTGGGCAGAAGTCACGCAAGATCACAAGGCCCTTGGATAGCAGTCCCCTGCGTTTAATCCGAAGTTTAGGCTTCAGCACAAACTTTTCAAAACCTAAGTCTGTCATGGATTATTTCATAGGCAGAGCCATGGCTGACTTGCAAATGATTTGCCACACAAGCCACTGTCACTTGTCTATTCGACAGAATCATTTCATGTGTACGCTCAATGTTGTCATCAGCCATGGACGTGGACAGACGTCTGGCTCCTTGATGGCTAACACTAGTGTGGTCTTCCTTAAATGTCTCTCTCCATTCATACACACTTCGCGACAAAACACTTTCTCCATACCGCGCACAAAGTATTTGATAAATAATGGTACCAGCTACATCCTCAGACCACAAACAATGAATCAACTGCATGCTGCTCTTTTTTCATGCAAATCACAAGTGGGGCACCCATTTTTGCTCACACCGCAGTTACGAATGAACTGATGTAACACATTCTAACCTGCATAGCAGTGACTGGGTTACATAGTAGCCTTGAACAGAAAGTGCTGATAAGACAGTGTGGCCAACAGAAGTTTTAATATAACTGGAGTGCAGATGATTTTTGACTTACCCGCGTAATGGCTTGTAGTGGTATCTCATTGTTTTTTCAATTTGTGTTTCCCTGATGACATGTGATGTGGAGCATCTTTGCATATCTTTATTTGCTATCTGTATCTTCTTTGGAGAGCTGTCTGATAAGGTCTTGGGCCCATTTTTAATTGAGTTGTTTGTTTTCTTATTATTGAGGTTTAAGAATTCCTTGTATATTTTGGATAACAGTTCTTTATTAGATATACTTTTGGCAAATATTTTCTCACAGTCTGTGGCTTGTCTTCTCATTCTTTTGACATTGTCTTTTACAGAGCAGATTTTTTTTTTTAATTTTACATTTATTTATTTATTAAAAAATTTTTATTGGAGTATACTTGCTTTACAATGTGGTGTTAGTTTCTACATCCAAAATGAATCAGCTATATGTATATATATATCCCCTCTTTTTTGGACTACCTTCCCATTTAGGTCACTACCTGGCATTGAGTAGAGTTCCCTGTGCTTTACAGTAGGTTTTCACTAGTTACCTATTTTATACATAGTATCAATAGTGTACATATGTCAATGCCTATTTCCCAATTCAGAAAGCTGATGTTTTTTTAATTTCAATGAGTGAAGTCCATCTTATTGTGTCTTTCATGGATCATGTTTTTGGTGTTGTATCTAAAAAGTCATCACCAAATCTAAGGGCATCTAGTGTTTCTCCTGTGTTATCTTTTAGGAGTTTCATAGTTTTGCATTTTACATTTGGGTCTCTGATCCATTTTGAGTTAATTTTTGTGAAGGGTGTAAGGTCTGTGTCTAGCTTCATTTTTTTTTTTTTAATGTGGATATCTAGTTATTCCAGCATCATTTGCTGAAAAGACTATTTTTGCTCCATTTTATTGCCTTTGCTCCTTTGTCAAATATCAGTTGATTAAATTTATGTGAGTCGGGCTTCCCTGGTGGCACAGCGGTTGGGAATCCACCTGCCAAAGCAGGGGTCACGAGTTCGAGCCCTGGTCTAGGAAGATCCCACATGCTGCAGAGCAGCTAAGCCCGTGAGCCACAACTACTGAGCTTGCGCTCTAGAGCCCGTGAGCCACAGCTGATGAGCCCATGTGCCGCAGCTACTGAAGCCTGCGTGCCTACAGCCTGTGCTCCGCAATGGGAGAGGCCATTGCAATGAGAAGCCCACGTACCACAACGAAGAGTAGCCCCCACTCGCTACAACTAGAGAAAGCTGAGAAAGCCTGTACGCAGTAACAAAGACCCAACACAGCCAATAAATAAAAAAATAAAAAATTTATGTGAGTCTACTTGTCTATGCTTTAGCAATTTCAAACTGTCTTGATTATCACAGCTTTATAATAAGTCTTGAAGTCGGGGAGTATCAGTTCCCCAGCTTTGTTCTTCCTCTTCCATATTGTGTTGGCTATTCTGAGTATTTTACTTCTTCATATAAATGTTAGAATCATTGTTGATATTCACAAAATAACTTGCTGGAATTTTGATTGGCATTGCATTGAATCTATATAACAAGTTGGGAAGATCTGACTTCTAAACATTATTGAATCTTCCAATCTATGAACAAGAAATATCTCTCCATTTATTTAGTTTTTATATTTCATTTATCAGAATTTTGTAGTTTTCCTCATACAGATCTTGTACATATTTTGTTAGATTTTATACCTGAGTTTTTCATTTTTGGAGATGCTAATGTAAATGGTATTATGTTTTTAATTGCAAATTCCACTTGTTCATTGCTGATATACAGGAAATGACTGACTTTTTTATATTAGCCTTGTACTCTGCAAACTTGTTATAATTGCTGATTAGTTCCAGGAGGTTTTGTTTTGTTTTGTTTTTTCATTCTTTCAGATTTTTTTTGCATTGATGATCATGTCATCTGTAAAAAAAGAAAGTTATATTTCTTCCTTCCCAATTTGTATACCTTTTATTTCCTTTTTTTGCCTTGTTGCATTAGCTAGAACTTCCAGTATGATGCTGAAAATGGGCGGTAAGAGGGAACACCCTTGTCTTGTTCCTAATCTTAATGGGAAAGCTTTGAGTTTCTCACCATTAAGTATGATGCTAGATGTAGGTTTTTTTGTAGAGAGTCTACGAAATTGAGGAAGTTCTCTATTGTTAGTTTACTGAGAGATTGTTTTTTATTTTTACCATTAATAGGTGTTGGATTTCGTCAAATGCTTTTTCTATATCTATTGATATAATCAGTAAGTTTTACTTTTTAGCCTGCTGATGTGATGGATTACATTGTTTTAAATATTGAACCAACCTTGCATACCTGAAATAAATCCCTCTTGGTCATGGTGTATAATTCTCTTTAGACATTGTTGGATTTGATTTGCTAATACTTGTTGAAGATTTTTGTATCTATGAACATGAAAGATATTGGTTTGTAATTTTCTGGTCTTGTAAAGTCTTTATCTGGTTTTGGTGTTAGTATAATGTGGCCTGATTGTATGAGTTACGAAGTATTTCCTCTGCTTCTACCCCTTGGAAGAAATTGTACAAAATTGGTGTAATTTCTCCTGTGAAAGTTTGGTAGAATTCACTGGTAAACCTATCTGGGCCTGGTGCTATTTGTTTTAGAAGGTTATTAATTATTAATTCAGTTTCTTTAATAGATATAAGCTTATTTGGATTGTCTATTTCCTCTTGTGTGAGTTTTGGTAGCTAGCGTCTTTCAAGAAAATGATCACTTTACCCTCCTGCACTGTTGGTGGGAATGTACATTGATACAGTCACTATGGGGAACAGTATGGAGATTCCTTAAAAAACTAAAAATAGAGTTACCATATGACCCAGCAAACCCACTACTGGGCATATACCCAGAGAAAACCATAATTCAAAAAGATACATGTACCACAATGTTCATTGCAGCACTATTTACAATAGCCAGGACATGGAAGCAACCTAAATGCCCATCAACAGATGAATGGATAAAGAAGATGTGGCACATATATATAAAGGAATATTACTCAGCCATAAAAAGGGATGAAATTGAGTTATTTGTAGTGAGGTGGATGGACCTAGAGTCTGTCATGCAGAGCAAAGTAAGTCAGAAAGAGAAAAATAAATACCTTATGCTAATGCATATATATGGAATCTAAAAAAACAATACTGATGAATCTAGTGGCAGGGCAGGAGTGGAAATGCAGACATAGACAATGGTCTTGAGGACACGGGGTGGGGGAAAGCTGGGATAAAGTGGGAGAGTAATATTGACATATATACACTACCAAATATAAAACAGATGCCTAGTGGGAAGCTGCTGCATAGCACAGGGAGATCAACTCTATGCTTGGTAATGACCTAGAGAGGTGGGATGGGGAGGGTGGGGGGGAGGCTCAAGAGGGAGGGGATATGGGGATATATGTATACATGTGGCTGATTCACTTTGTTGTACAGTGGAAACTGGCACAACATTGTAAAGCAATTATACTCCAATAAAGATCTGAAGGAAAAAAAAATGATCCCTTTAATCTAGGTAATCAAATTTGTGGGCATAATGTTATTCATAGTATATCTTTATTATCCTCTTAATGTCCATGTCATTTCTGATATTAGTAATGTGTGTTAACTTTTATTAGTGGTTGCCTTAGAATTTACCATATATGAGGGTGAGTCACAAATTATCTGCACTCTGGCTGTACAATTTATTTTAATTAACTTTTAGAAAAGACAAATACATCATTTTTCAACATAATCTCCTTGCTTTTCAATACACTTTGTCCATCTGTCAACAAGCTTTCATATTCCCTCATTACAAAATGTTTTAGGCTGAGCTGTGAGCCACGAATGCACCGCTGAATTCACTTCATCAGCAGTGAATCTTCATCCTTGTAGGGCTGCTTTCAGGGGATCAAAGAGGTGAAAGTCCAATGAAGCAAGATCAGGACTACAGGGAGAATGTTTTAACACCTTAAAATGAATTTTTTTGCAGTGTTGACAGTGTGGGCAGAAGCACACACCCTCAGACCACAAAAAAGGAACCACTGCACGCTGCTTTTCTTTCATGCAAATCACAAGTAGTGCATCCATTTTTGCTCCCACTGCATTTACAAATGAATCAATGTAGCACATTCACACCTGCACAGCAGTGACTGGGGAGACACTAGCCTTGAATGGAAAGTGCTGATAAGACAGTGTGACCAACAGAAGTTTTAACATAACCAGAGTGCAGATAATTTTTGACTCACTCTCGTACATTTACAACTAATCCAAGTTCACTTTCAAATAACAATGTACCACTTCACAGGTAGTAGGAGTACCTCACAATGATAAAATAATCCTAAATTCTCCCTCCTGCCCCTTGTATCATTGTTGTCATTCATTTCACTTACATGTTAGCAGTGTAACTAAACACATTGCTGCTATTATTATTTTGAACAAATTTTTGTGTTATATCAATTAAGAATAAGAAAAACAAAAATTTTTATTTTACCTTCACGTATTCTTTCTTTAGTGATCTTCCTTTCTTTATGTAGGTCTGGGTTTCTGACCTTTATTATTTTTCTTCTTTCTAAAGAACTCCTTTTAATATTTCTTGCAAGGCAGGTCTACTGGAAACTAATTCCCTCAATTTTTGTTGTCTGAGAAAGTCTATTTTTTCTTCATTTTGGAAAGATAATTTCACAGAATTCTAATTTGGTGGGTTTTTTTTTTTTCCCTCAACATTTAAAATATATCACTCCACTCTCTTCTTGCTTGCCTGGTTTCTGAGCAGAAATTAAATGTGATTCGTATCTTTGTTGAATTATAGGTAAGGTATTTTTTTCCTCTGGCTCCTTTTAGGATTTTTTTTCTTCCTTGATTTTCTGTAGTTTGAAAATGACATGCCTAGGTGTAGTTTTCTTTGGCACTTATCCTCCTTGGTGTTCTCTGAGCTTCCTGGATCTGAGGTTTGGTGTCTGACATTAATTTGGGAGAAATTGTCAGTCATTATTGTTTCAAATATTTCTTCTTCTTCTTCCTCTTTTTTCTTCTCCTTCTGGTATTCTCATTATGTGTATGTTGTCCCACAGTCCTTGGATATTCTGTTTTTTTTCAGTCTTAGTTTTCTTTGCTTTTCAGTTTTGGGGGGGGGGTCTATTTTTTTTTTAAGATTTATTTTATTTTATTTTTGGCTGTATTGGGTCTTTGCTGCTGCGCACAGGCTTTCTCTAGCTGTGGCGAGTGGGGGCTATGCTTTGTTGGGGTGCGTGGGCTTCTCACTGCGGTGGCTTCTCTTGCTGCCGAGCACGGGCGCTAGGCACGTGGGTGTCAGTAGCTGTGGCTCGCAGACTAGAGCACAGGCTCAGTAGTTGTGGTGCACGGGTTTAGTTGCTTCACAGCATGTGGAATCTTCTCGGACCAGGGATCTAACCTGTGTCCCCTGCATTGGCAGGCAGATTCTTAACCACTGCACCACCAGTGAAGCCCAAGGGGGCTTTCTACTGATACATTTTCAAGCCTAGAGATTCTTTCCTCAGCTATGTCCATCCTACTAATATGCCCATTAAAGGCATGTTTTTTATGTCTAGCATTTCTTTTTGCTCCTTTATTAGGATTTCCATCTCTCTGCTGACACTGCCCATCTGTTCTTGCCTGCTGTCTACTTTTTTCAATAGAAACTTAGCATATTAATCATAGTTGTTTTAAATTCCCTGCCTGATCATTCTAACATCCCTGCCATGTTTGGTTCTGACGCTTGCTCTGTCTCTTCAAATTGTGTTTTTTAACTTTTAATATGCCTAGTAATTTTTTCTTGATAGCCAGACATGATGTACTGCATAAAAGGAACTGCTATAAATAGGTCTGTAGTAATGTGGTGGTGAGGTGTGGGGGAAGGGGAAGTGTTCTAAAGGCCTATGATTAGGTCTCAGGCTTTTAGTGAGTCTATGTCTCCGGACTGTGAACTTCCCATGTTTCTCAGTTTTTTTTCCTCCCCCCTTAGGTGAGACCGTATGACTAGAGGTGACTGGAGTTGGATAGTTCCCTTCCCCAGGTTAGTTAGGCTCTGATAACACCCCAACCGGTTAAGCTCTGGTTCACTGGTTTCTCCTGAGGGCAGGCCTTGTTAAGGAGAACAGAATGCTCTCCTGGAATCATGAGGTGATTTTTCTCTGATATTTACTATGAGAACATGTTTGAGCTCCTGGAGACAAACTTTACACAAGTGTGGAGTCCTCCATGACTGGGTCTCCTGGAGTTTTTAACTCTCAGACTTGTTCATACTGAGCCCGCAGCAACTTGTCAGTTATGGTTCAGGTTTTCCTCCTCACCACTGGTTCCCTGGGCGGTTTCTGCTCACCGCTTTCTGCCACGACTGTTTCTCCAAACCTGGGGGCAGCAGTTTGTCCTGTGTCCTCATCTCTCTTAAGGATCCAAGAAGAGTTGTTGACTTTTTTCCGTCTGTTCAGTGTTTTTCTTGTTGTTGGGACAGAGTAGCGATCGCTAAGCTCCTTACATGCAGAACTGGAAACCAGAGGAAGACTTGTCCCCATTTTTGTTTGTTTGTTTGTTTTTCTTTCATACTGGTTTTGTGCATTTCCTTTTCAGTTTATTCATAGGTATTATTTATGTATATCTGCTGCTATTCTTTTTTTTTTTTTATTTTTTTTTTACCTGCTGCTATTCTTGAGATCTTTTTGTTATGGTTGTTTATTGTATAATCTCACAGGTTAATATTTGTGCTGGGTAACCCAATCAAATTTTATCAATTTGGTAATATAATTGGAAACTTTATATCTTCCATTTGCTATTTGTCTTTATGTTTTTATTCATTTATTTATTCATTTGGCTGTGCCACACAGCTTGTGAGATGTTAATTCCCTGACCAGGGCCCTGACAGTGAAAGCACTGAGTCCTAACCACTCGACTGCCAGGGAATTCCCTGTCTTTATATTTTAAAAGATAGCATATGCTATATGTATAACAATGTATTTATATTTTGAATATTCTATCGTATTACCCTGTTACTAGGGTTTTTCTCTATGCTCTGAGTGCCATGATATGTTCAGTCCATGAGGTACCAGTGGATATACAGCTACCAAACATAAACAGTGAGTGATGTTCTCACTATACTGAGATGAGTAATTCTATAATGTGTGTTGTTCTCTCTGCTCTGGCTTCTCCTGGGATTCATTTTGAGTTCTGGTAAATAATTCTGACACCAACTGAGCTTCAAAGTTATAGTACCATAGCACTCTACCTACTACAAAGGAAAAAGGTAAAGGACTAGGCACTAGGTTAGAATAAAAATTTTCTGCCAACTTGTGATGTTTTCAAGCAGATGCTTCCAGAAGCAGAGGATAAAGAAAATTAGGAGATTGGTAGAGATCTTTTGACATTTTGAAGGACATCCTAAACATTGTTAAAAGCTGAGATAATTGGGCAATTGCTTAAGTACAATGCTTAAAATATTTCTCCAGAGGAACTATAGGTCTCTGTATAATTAAGTCCAGTTAGAGTTCTAATTTCTAGGAATGTATCCCCATGCTGAACTATGTGTGTGTGTACATACACACACACACACACACACACGTAAGTGGCTCTGTATTAATCTCTCCAATTAGATCTAATGCGTTTTCCAGTTAATGCTCTTTATGGTAATCATAAACCTACAAATAACAATGATTTTTTATCACTTTCTTTCCACTCTTTTACCCCTTAAATTTATTAACCAAGTGCATTGGCTAATTCTTTCCAATCCTCATCTTTTTCGTGATTTGACTGAGAATGATTCTATGTTAATCATACTGATGCAATTTGCTTGAGGTAGCTCTTTACAAAATAGAACATATCCTCATCCCTATTTTATAAAGAGTTTCAACATCAGAAATTGTTTAATTGTCTCAAATGCTTTCCCAGCCTCTATAGGAGATACTGTATGCCAATAAATTTATGAACCATTGATCAATCCCACTAGCCCTCAGGAAAGTGCATATTAAAACCAAAATGAGACACCATTATATTCTACCTGAAATGCTAATGTTAATAGTGTTGACTATGCTACGTGTTGGTAAGGTGAGCAACTTGAACTCTCAAATGCTGCTGATGAGATTGTGAATTGGTATGATCATCTGGGAAATTGTCTACCATTATCTCTGAAATCTGATCATGCATATATCATAAAAGCTAGAATTTTGACTACTAGGTATATAACCAAAATGAAACGCATAATATGTGTATATCTTTATAATACTTTTATTCATAATTGAATCAAGCTGAAAAGCCATGTCCTTTAACAAATAAGAAGATAGGTAAATAAACTGTGCTATATTTATACATTGACCTACTTAAAAAAGACTGTATTTTTTCTTTGACCTAATATGTTATGCTAATAATTTGCCTAATGTCGCCAGGTTATTGAATTTCGAGGGCATTCCTTATTGGTCATGGTGAATTGGTATTATTCATACTTTTCAGGTTGAAAATACTTTGGTTTCTTTCTTTCTTTTAGTTAGCTCTGATGTGAAGTTCTTATTTTTTCACGTCTTGTTATAGTAACTTACATCAAGCTTGTGACTATGGACTTGTGGATTTTAGCATGTTAGGACTTCAGTATTCCAAAATTCCCTTTCCAGACACAGAAACACTGAAATCCATTGTCGAATTTACCTGAAATCTATTTCTCACTTCAACATTTACCCATTTAAGCTCTGAAACCACTTTTTTCCAAGAGTGATTTAGTCACAGACTTAGAAAATCTTATGAGACTTATGTTAATTATGAAAATAAATGGATAGAAAACGGCTTACCAATGTCCTTCATTAAAAGCTGTTAGGTATCATAGTTTCATTTCTTAAAATGCTTTTGTCTGCTACAGCTATAAGATTCTTGATGTGATAGAAGAATGCTTTCATAGGATACACCTTTCGCCTATATATTTTATCTTCTACTTTTATGACTCATTCACCTATGAAGATGCCTCTTTTGATAAAATGCTCTGGATGTGATAAGGTGAACTAATCTGTACTTCTTGTTATACTAACCCCCAAAGAATATACATAATAGTGTAAAAAACTGTGTTAATTCATTCAATAATTATTTACTACCCAGCTTTTGTATTAAGTTCTGGGAAACTACTATATATCTTCAAAATAGAATCGTGTTCAGGAAATGTCTTCTTAAAAAACCAGGTGACTGAGGGTAGGCTATTTTGACTATAACAAGCACATTCTTTTAACTGCATCAAGTGATAGGAGTTGTTTTTTTCCTTCTTTTTATTTTGAATGTGTGTATTAATAAGAAAGGCCTCTCTCAGAGTTACCCACACTAACTGCTGTTTGGAATTCAAGGCTGCTCTAGGAATGTGGGTATTTGTTCAGTAGCCAAGTTTATGGGCCTTCTCTCTAGGGTTGAGTGGCCCAGGTGGTGTGCACAATACCTGAGGTGCCTGTGTATCTGGGTTACACATGTGGCAGAGACTTTGATGTCCCTCAGCTTTCAGGCAGGCTGTATGGCGCCTGGGCAGAGGACGCCTCAAGCAGGTCAAGAGGCAGCCTCTATGTTTACTCTGGAGGGAGCTCGAATAGCATCCTCTCCACGTAAGGCACAGGGCACTGCCTGGTATGTGACTCCACTACTCTTTCAGTCTCCTACTTTTGCTTTTTATTGTCTGTTCCTCTACCCTCCAACCTCACAGTTTTCCGAACAGATTCTCATCTGGTCGCTATTGAGCAGGCTTCTTTTTCAAGGGGCAAGTCAGTGGCTATGCCTGGCAGCTCAGATTCCCTTTAAGGCAAAACTAGTAATCTGTTGAATAAACCTAGCATTAAGCTGAGAAAAAGAATGTATGAAGCAAACACAATCTATTCATTTTCTCATTTTGACTTAATAACCAATGACAAGCAAGAACTAGACAGTTGGGCCCTAACTTTATGTACCATGTAGTACAATTTATATAGTTCCTGATATGGATGTCTGAGACAAAACTGGTAGAGGAAGTTTGAAAAACGGATTGCATATATTTACTTCTAGAAATATTTAAAATATACACTAAATCAAATATTTGCCCTGATAGGCAAAGGAATCCGTGTGAAAGTGAGAGCTGGTGCGGTTTGTGAAAAAGGGCACTGAATGAAGCTGATAGCATCTTGGCTGTCTCCTCGGCTCTGTTACCCATCACCATGTGACCTGAGGCCAGATACTGTACCTCACTTCGCATTAGTTTCCTCACGCCCAAATGACATAATAATACTTGCCTTATCTACCCCAGAGGGATGTGATGAAAATGCTAGGAAAGCGGTTTGAATACTTGAAAATGCTATAGGGCATTCTTATGATGTGGAAGAATGATCTTGGATTCAGGATGAAAGGACCGAGGCAATTTAAGATGAGTATGAAATTTGGGTCCACTGCTGAATTAGGGATTGTTGCCACTGTGGTGGTTTTCTTTTTCAAATTTAACTATAATAGAGTATTATTAAGCTCTGGATTATTTCATATATGTAAGGTTATTAAAATCTGGCTTTAAGGTGATTATGTTTGATCTCAAATGTAAGATATTTAAGATTTCTTTAATATAACTTAAATAAGAGATAGGGACTAATATTTTTTCTCAGCAGAACTCTATATTTACAATGGGAATCAGTGGGAAAATGGGCTTCGTTAAAGGGAAGTTTCTGTACCACAACAATATTTTGGGATATATATTCCATTTTATTTATTTATTTAATACATTTATTTATTTATTTTTGCCTGTATTGGGTCTTCGTTGCTGCACGCGGGCTTTCTCTAGTTGCAGCGAGTGGGGGCTACTCTTCGTTGCGGTGCTTGAGCATCTCATTGCAGTGGCTTCTCTTGTTGCAGAGCATGGGCTCTAGGTATGAGGGCCTCAGTAGTTGTGGCCCTCAGGCTCAGTAGTTGTGGCACAGGGGCTTAGTTGCTCTGTGGCATGTGGGAATTTCCCAGACCAGGGATCAAACCCGTGTCTCCTGCATTGGCAGGCGGATTCTTAACCACTGCACAACTAGGGAAGTCCCTATATTCCATTTTATAAATCATGCTAATGCCTAACACTTATACAATCTACATTTCAATTATGTAAGTAAAAAAAATTCCACTGTCAAAGCACAATTTCTCAACCTAACAATTTTCTTTAACTGAATCTCAGATGCTGAGACCATGTATTTAAACATATAAAATTACTATATTTAATCGCTGAGGTCTGAGCCCGAAGCAATCATAAAAGTGAGATTCTATGTGCTCTTTCATTCTCTTTTTTCCCTCAATTCACAAGGAAAAAATACTTACTGATTTTTATTTTACGAAGGTTATGAGCAAGTCCAGAACACTTCATGCACATTCTTTATCCCAGCACAGACCAAGTAAAATGTCACCCATCTCATTAAACAAGTACATTTTTCTTTTTTGTGGTAATTACAATCTCAGTAGTATATTTCTGATTAATATAAATAGAAAACCATTAGTTGTAACTTAGCTTATTCAGTTTGATACCCAAATATTTAAGGGCATGGGGTCTCTAGTGGACAGAAAATAATAAAAGGAATACTTCCTGGTACTAAATGTAGAACAAAGCAGGTAAATGAAATTTACTGTAAGTTATGTGTTATGATTTTATGTTTGTCTCTTTGATATCATAAAATGAAAATTAGTAGATTTCTGTAAGGTCACTCCTCTGCTGTGGGCCTTACCTGGCTCCTTGTGGAAGTATTCGGTGATAACCTGGGCTTGAAAAGGTTTGGCTCTGAGTATTTCATTGACCTTTGCTTTGTAAGTGAACTGAGACCCTGAGGCATCCTTCATACCATTAGAGACTGAGACGTCATGGCTGACTCAGTAGGAAATTTGGTTTTTAAACAGGAAGAGACCAGCATAACTTGTTACCATTGGCAGACAGTGATCTAAAAGAAAGATTAAAAAAAAATTAACAAATATTTAAATAGTGCTTACTAGATACCAGGCTCTCCCAAGCTTCTGAGAAGCATTAACTCATTCAATTTAATGCTGACAATAACCCTAATAGGTACTATGGTTATCTTCTTTAGCGTATGAGAAAGTGGAGGCACAGGGAGCTTTAAGTAACCTTTGAGTCACTTGACCTGAGTGACTGAGATTCAATCACAGGCTTCCTGGCTCTAGAGGCTTGGCTGCCTCTCTCTGTGGCTGGGGACCAACAATGCTAAAGGGTGCATCGACTAAACTGGTTTTCTGATACTTGCTTAAGTCCACAGGAGAACTAATCAGTTTTAACAAGTACTGTGGTGAACTTGGAAGATATACCAATGGCAGTCATCTATGCCAGCCAAGCACATTTCTACACAGACTTCAGATTTCTTAAAATAAGATCATCAATTTCTAAGATGTTAATACTTCCCACTTAGTGTTTTTTTCAAAGATTTATTTATTTATTTTATTTGTTTTTGGGTGCACTGGGTCTTCGTTGCTCTGTGGGGTCTTTCTCTAGTTGTGGTGAGTGGGGGCTACTCTTCATTGTGGTGCACGGGCTCCTCATTGCAGTGGCTTCTCTTGTTGCTGAGCACAGGTTCTAGGCACAAGGGCTTCAGTACTTTTGGCACGAGGGCTCAGCAGTTGTGGTGCATGGGCTTAGCTGCTCCATGGCATGTGGGATCTTCCCCCACCAGGGATTGAACCCCTGTCCCCTGCATTGGCAGGAAGATTCCTTTTTTTTTTTTTTGAATTAGTCCAGGTAATTTAATTAGTTATTATTAATAATGTTATAGTTAGTGTTATCTGACAGTCAAGGATTTATAAGATCTACTCCCTCCCCAGCATCAACCCAGGCTATTTTAACAAATGGTTGGTTTTTAGAATGGAATAAAGCTCTAAACATTGGGAAGAATTCACATTTTTAAAATCTATATCTCTTGTATTTGCATGAAACCAGAGCTTCAGATAATGTTTTTCTATGTTCTTGCTAAGTATAAATATTTGGGTTTTTTTTTTAAAGCTCTTTATTGGAATATAATTGCTTTACACTCTTGTGCCAGTTTTTGAGGTACACCAAAGTGAATCAGCTGTATTTATACATATATCCCCATATCCCCTCCCTCCCTCGACTCCCTCCCACCCTCCCTATCCTGGCCCTCTAAGGCATCACCCATCATCGAGTTTATCTCCCTATGTTATGCAGGAACTTCCCACTAGCTATCTATTTTACATTTGGTAGTGTATATACATCAACGCTACTCTCTCACTTTGTCCCAGCTTCCCCTTTGCCCCCCACCCCCATGTCCTCAAGTCCGCTCTCTACATCTGCATCTTTATTCTTGCCCTGTCACTGGGTGCATCAGTACCATTTTTTTTTCTAGATTCCATATATATGAGTTAGCATATGGTATTTGCTTTTCTCTTTCTGGCTTCCTTCGCTCTATATGACAGACTCTAGGTCTGTCCACCTCATTACAAATAACTCAGTTTCCTTCCTTTTATGGCTGACTAATATTCCACTGTATACATGTGCCACATCTTCTTTATCCATACATCTGTTGATGGGCATTTAGGTTGCTTCCACCTGCTGGCTATTATAAATAGTGCTGGCAGGCAGATTCTTAACCACTTCACCACCAGGGAAGTCCAATACTTCCCTCTTAGTTTTATAGTAAACTTTCTTTTCAAAAAGCCAATCTCTCCTGAGAAGAATTACCCATTGGCACATCAGCACAGTGGCATTAGCATAGTAAACAACATTGGAACTGGTGCACATAAAGAGAGGTAAAAGTCAGCAGGGTCAGAGAGGGAACTACTACAACTCTGCTTCCTCACTGTTCATGGATTTCTTTCACTTGCATATGTATTCTTTTTTACAAGTGAGTTTTCTCTCATTTAATATGTTGCTCCATTTGTATTTCAGATTTCCCTTAAGCATTTAAAAATATTACAAAAGTGTCATTTCCTTTTACATTAAATATCAAATTAGCCAGAGAAGTTGAGTAACCTGTAAGTACTCCAAAAAGCAAAATATTAAGAAATGAAGTTGAATTTGATGATTCCATCCTGTCAACTGTCTGAAGGGATGTAAGGAAACCTCTTAGGTGCCAGACATCATGTTTAGCATTTTACACAGTTACCCGGTTTAATCCCATAGACTTGCAAACTGGTATCACACCCACCGTTTGAAGGCTGACAAGAAAGGCTTGCACAGGGTAGTGGCTTGGCATGTGTCACAGTTAATAAAAGGCCTTGGTGGAATTATAAACTCAGGTGTTACAGGCTCCACATAGCATTGTACTATCTCAGAGACGATGGAAGGCATGCGTCTCTTGCTAAGAAAGTACCAAATTTGCTGGCAATCAAGTGATAGTTCAATACCACTGCATCTGGCAATTACTGAGCAAATAATGGCAGTAGGGGGCATCCAGCCACTTCCTACGTGATTAGTTGCAAAAGCAACACCTGCAAACACACATTGGAAAAATGTGATATAGCTAAGGGCCAGCTAATAGGAAAAACTAGCAGTTTGCCCACTGAAGCTGGTTGGTGCTGCAGCACCCTAGGGCCTATTGGCTGCACTGAAGTCTTTTCCGCCCCGCCTGAACCGATACAGCGAAAGTAGAGCTACCCAGTGCTCATCTTCAGATGGGAAAGGAAGTCATGATACAAGATTTGTATCACACCCTGACAGTACGTTTCTACGGGAAGTGCGGGATGGGAGGGCTCGTTAATCCAGGACCAGAAAACACCTTGTCCCCGGAGCGTGTATTTTGGGAGGACCGCACACCACCGAAGCCTCCTCCTCGAGATACAGACCCAGCATCTTTCACTGTCGATCCCCAGAGTGGAATGTATCCGAGGCTCAAAGGCCCGTCCAGCAGCCCGCGGCAGCGCGGCGAGCGCAGGGGTCCCAGTGCGGGCGGGGGCTGCGGTGACGCAGGCGGCGGCCTGGGCGCCGGGCCCTGAGCTGGGAGGTGGGGGGCAGGTTGTTCGGCGCGGCGCGGCGCGGCGCGGCGCGGGCCAATCAGGAGGCGCGGTGTTTCGGGCGAGGGGAGAGGGGAGGGGCAGGGTGGGCGGGGGCCTCCAGGGTTCCTCCGGGCGGGCGCAGCGCCGCCTGCAGTTCCTAGTGAGCGCGCGGAGCCTCCGGGGGTCTCCGGACCCGCCCGCCGGCCTGCTGTGCCTCCGCGGCTCCCCGGCCCTTGCCGGTCCGCCTCTTCTGCGACCCAGACGCGGCTCCGACGGTGCCCGGCCGCCCCTCTTCGGGCTCCTCGGCTCTGCCCGCAGCGCGAGTCGCCCGGCGGCGCTTCGCCTGGTGTCCGCGGGCCGTGCGGGGGCGGCGCCGGCGGGGGCGCCTCACCCCGGGCCGGCGGCGGTAATGCTGCTGCGGTTGCCGCCCTTGCGGCCGGGCGGACAGCTGGCGGAGGCCGGAGCCGGAGCCGGAGCGTGCTCGCCGCTGGCCGAGACGCCGCCCTCGCCTGCGCTCGGCTCCCGCGGCCGCCGCGGGACGCCGGGGCCCGGCGCGGCATGAGGAGGAGGCTGCGCGCCGGCGAGCGCCCAGCTCTTCGGCCCCGCGGGCCCCCGCGGGCCCCTGCGCGTCGCGCGCGCCGGCTGCGGCCCCGGCGCCCACGCTAGCCCCGCGCAGGCACGAGACGCCGCGGCCCCGAGGAGGAGGCGGCGCAGGCCTGCCCGCCGCGGGCGGCCGGGACCCCGAGCGCAGGGGCTTCGCGACCTGGACCCCGGCGGGCGCGGGCAGCCGGCGCTGCGGGGGGAGCCCGGCGTGCTGCAGTCGGCCGGCCCTCTCCGCAGGCGCGCCGCGGCGCGCAGCCCGCGCCTCTCCCCACCTGCAGCCCCTCCTCCCGCCGCTACCTGGCGGGTCGCACACGGGCCCTCGCCTTTCCGCGGCTTCCTCGGGTCCTTTGGTCCCCGGGCCCCCCCGCCCCGCGTCCCCTCTTCGCCGCGTCCCCGCGCTCTTCCCCTCCCCCGGCTCCCCGGCCTCCCATTCATTCCGTTCGCTCCCTCCTCTCTCCTCCTTCCCGCTCGGGCCCTCTCCCCCAGAACCTCCCCGCTCGGACCCCGCTGCACTCTCGGGGTTTTGGGGGCACATTCATGGAAGTTTAGGGCCTGGACGGTGCCCCCAAGTCCGGCCTGAGAGCGCAGCCCGAGCTGCCGGCCGGGAAGAGGAAGATGTCTGTGCTTAGGCGGATGATGCGGGTCTCCAATCGCTCCCTCCTCGCCTTCATCTTCTTCTTCTCCCTCTCCTCGTCCTGCCTCTACTTCATCTATGTGGCTCCGGGCATAGGTAAGCACGGAGACACACCCTCATTTCCCACGATTACAGTGAAGGAAACGCAGCCTGTTACTTATGGGATTTGGAGGCTGTATATACAGGGGCCCGGCAGAAAGCATTTTATTTGAAATGTGATTTCAGACGTGTCGCATAAGCTGCTTCGGGCATAGCTTTGGCATGTGAGTTTTGTTAATGCACGTTTAAATAACAATGCATTAAGTGGACAGAGCAAAATAAGGTGTGATGGCCCGAAATGCCCTCGTGTTTTCTTGAGTGTTCATGACCGTTTTATCCACTTAATATGAAGTTTTTAAGCTTAAACTTGGCGCTTAATCGTAATTTTATTCAAACAGCCTCAGCTGTATCAACTGATTGTAAAAATACGATGGAGAAACTCACAGTATAAGTTCAAGAATGTACTGTTGTAGTGTTCTAGGTCCCTTTTTTAGAACGGGGGTCAATGAACATTTGTGCCACACTTCAGGAATTTTTAGGCGATGAATTGTCTAGTAAAAACAATGCTCCATTATTGAGTCTTCTTGGGTCTGCCTTTCAAGGGTAGGTAACCTCTTCTACCTGTTAGGATGAATTCTGAGTTAAAATAATGATTAAAGTAACAATTATGCAAGATAGTTTAAAATTTTAACGTTTTTACCTTTTTTTTTTTTGGTTTCTAGTCCAACATAAACTTTTGTATAATCTGCTTGAATTATCCTCTTTAGTAAATATCCTAGTTTTTCAGCCCTTTGGTTGTAAAGGTGCCAGTGTGGCATTCTCTTGACGGAAAATCGGAACTTCATATGGATATTAAAACACATTGTATTTCCAGAACTTTGCTGAGTTTTTTCTGATTGTTATGTATTTAACATTAAATTAGTTAGTGACATTGTGCATCTCCTATCATTTCTTTTTAGACACTAGCAGTCTTTTGAACCAGTACCATTTTGCCCCTGAGTGAGCTAAAAAATGTATGGCCTCTTATAGAATGAAGACACCTGCAGAATTTTGAGATGAATTACTATCAGGGCATTGCCTCACATCGTAATAGATTATTGCAATGAATTGCAGGGGGAAAGGAAGAAACAAACCTCACGAAACCTCCTCAAGACTGTTGTATTTCCTAAAAATTACTGTGAGACTTTTCTTGATTAAATTTTCAGGTTCAAGTAAGATGTATAAGCTCAGAATAATGCTTGAGAAGGTATAAATTGTTGAAACCTTGATATCCCAAAATAGAAGTTTGAGGTTAAAGTCTGAAAAAAATATGAATATAACATGTTATTTTCTTTTAATGCAGTTTTTTTTCTTTAAGCTAAATTGGATACCTCTTGAAGCCTGTGGTAGAAATGACAGTGATAATTCAGTGGGTTTGCGAGTAGTTAGCCAAAATATTCAGCAGGCTTTTTCGTAAACTCCTCTGCTGTTTTGGAAGTCTTAGTAATTAACTGCTCATTTTATAGCAGTTTTTACTTTCTCACGTAGCTCTTTAAAGGTTGGACAGCTTTGGGGGATGTTATTTTACCTGATTTTTTAACTTTGAGAGATTTTGGAGGAAAAGTTTTTTTTGGACTTGTATAACAATTTTCTTACTTTCTTGGTATTTTGACTAATGTTAAAATTATGTTACTCAAAAAGCTAACCAAAGGAAATCAGAATTCCAGCTTTCACTTGATAATCATTTTTTGTTATTGCATTAATGTGTTATCATAGATCTTTAAATTTCAGTTGGTGTGAAATACTAATACATTTTTCTTATTTGTATACTTTATGTTTGCCATAGAACAATCACTGACATGGTAAAAATTTTGGCAGTTGTCTTCTAGGCATTTAGGTTGACATGATTTAAACTACTCTGTTCTTGTGGGTCTTCTAAAAAAATTGAAGCCACAAAGAAGAATGAGAACCAAAACTTATAAAGTGTTAACAGTTTGTTAAACTGAATCTGTTTCTCAAACTAGCATTACTTAGTAGCAAAAAACCCTCCTTACTTATCTTTTAATTATTGAGAAGCAGTTTTCCAAAATTCAGGTTTTTGCCTGAAAGCTTGAATTTTGTAATTGGTAACACACACTGTCAGTTTTTCTTGAAGTGTGTGGCTCATTTTGCTCATTTTTGGGGACATGTAGGTCAAGTACAGAAGTCTAAATAACCATAGTTTTTCAGTTGTACTTTTAAGTGAAAATTATGGTCCATGAAAAAAACGTGGCTAGTTCAGCTCACAATGCAATGATCTATTGCACAATTTGATTTTCAGGACAACCACAGTGCTTTGGGATGCTGCAGAAATACCTTAGGCATACTTCCCATTTCATCACAGATTTCTTTTTTCTTAATTTTTATTGGAGTATAGTTGATTTACAATGTTGTGTTAGTTTCTGCTGTAGAGCAAAGTGAATCTGTTATACATATACATATATCCACTCTTTTTTAGATTCTTTTCCCTTATAGGTCATTACAGAGTATTGAGTAGAGTTCCCTGTGCTATACAGTAGGTCCTTATTCATTATCTCTTGTATATACAGTCGTGTGTGTGTGTCAATGCCAATCTCCCAATTTATCCCTCTCCCTGCTTCCCCCTTGGTAACCATAAGTGTGTTTTCTACCTCTGCATCACAGATTTAAGGAGACATACCCCAAGCTTACTAGGTTCTTATAACTAGTTTACATTAGATGTACGTAGAATCTTTTTGAAATAATTCATATTTTAGCCTGACTTACATCTTAGGGCAGAATTTCCTTATGATTAAAATACATGTTGTATAAGAGAGCATTCATTTAGTTGATGGTAAATGTTTCACGTCTCTTCTGGTAAAAAAAATCCATATTGAACCTATCCACGTCAACCTGTTTAGTAGACATCGCTTGTATCTTCCTACCTTTTCTGCCCAGAGACCGTTTTTGTCGAGTGCCTCCCCAAGCAGTCAGTCCTGTCATTTTAGTTACTCTTGTTATTCTCCTTCCTCAGTGTCCCTCCCTCCCTGTCTTCCTTCTGAGAAAATAGTCCCACACAGCTGTAGACAGTGGAATATGTTTAGTTTCCAGTGTTTTCTCATATGGCTCAACAACTTTTTGACTATTTAGATTTTAATCTGTGATGAATTCCATCAAAATCATTATTTTAAGAATAATTTTAAGTACTTTCCTTAAAATGTCTAATTCATGCAAGAAACACAGGAACTTTATATTAGGAACTTTAGTACTGAGGAAATCGATGGACACATTGCTCTAGCCCACTCAGTAGAGGCTGGTGCCCTGAACTTTTTCATTCTCTTTCTACCTTTGTGCATGATTACAGAAAGATGAGTGCAATTTTTCCCTAAGGTCTTGCCTTGGCTGAATTGAAAATGGGATTCCGTTTAGTATGAAACTGTTTCCAATATAACACAACATAGTCATTTTCCTGCAGTGGTATCAAAGGAGTGGTGAACTGACTTACAGATTCATCCAGCAAACACGAACAGAGCGCCTTAGATGGGCTTGACATTGTTTGAGGAAGATAGATGACCAGGACAGAGTTCCTTCCCTCATACAATGGGATGAGCGCCATGAAGGGGCCACAGCAAGTCCTCAGAAAGCACGCGGTGCAGAGTGAAGGCTGGCGAAGGATTTCCACAGGAGGTGATGCATAGGATTTATCTGGACTGAGCAGAGGGACTCCAGTCAGAGGCAACAGCATTAGCAATTGTAGGTTCCAGAAAATAGGAGTATTTCCATCTGGCTACCATTTAGGGCGTGAGATGGTAGATGGGCCAGATTGGGAGAGAAAAGTCTCGGGTCTCCCCTGCCCAGCCTAGTGTTCTGGCCCTTGGAGTCCCTGAACTTCCTGGCAGAGAGAAACTGGCCTTGGTTCACACAGCTTTATTAAAGCTGTCTGTGATGAAGAAAGAGGTGACGTGCGTTTAATCAGTGGGGCAGTGTTGTGGGGGAGATGGCACAGCTCCCCTAGGAATGGGGATTTCACTGTCTCTGACTCATGGGCGGTCCTGACCTTTGCTAGACTTGCTGACTGGCTGTTTTATTCTTTGAGTAGAGGTGGAATCTGGTTGGACTATTTCGGTGTGAGTTCCTATGGGCTCTTTGAGGAGTTATCTGGCCACGTGCTTTGCTTTTTGGGTCTCGAGGGGGTCGGTGCCCTGCTGGGTCAGGTGCAGTTGGTGTTGGGTGGTCAGGGCATCGGGGTGTGTTGTGGGAGAGGGTGTGTATTGTGGGAGAAGTGTGTGTTGTGGGAGAGGGTGGCTTAGTAGGTCCTTGCTCAAGGCCCCGCTGACATCCTGGCTGGGTTTCTCCCAGTTTGCTCAGAGAGTAGCTTCTTCGTTGCACTGCAGCTTTCTTATCACAGCCCTTTAGCCTCCTGGCTGGCTGAGCCTGGTTGTGCTCTCTTTAGTTTGCTTTGTGTTTCAAAGGTCCTTTTGGTTTTTTCCTCACCAAGTTCTCTGGTCTGCATGGCTCCTTTTAGGGGTTCATTTGGTTTGGGCCACGGTGTCGGGCATTTCTTTCTTCTGGGCCTCTCTTACTGGTCAGCCTTCCCATGCTGATGTTTTTGTCTTGTGAGTAGCAGGAAACATCAGACGTTCTGAAAAGGGGGATGCCAGCCTCCTTTGTTTTAGAGCAGTTCTTCTAGCCTGGAGTACGGGTTATAGAGGGCAGAGCCAGTGGCAGGGAGACCAGATAGGAAGTTTTTTCTGTAGCTCAGGCGATGGAAGATTCGAACCTGATCAAGGTCGTAGCTGGATCAGGGCAGAATGGAGGGGATGTGAATAGTGAGGGAAGCTTGAAGACAACGCTTGCGTTCTGGCTTAGACAACCAGGCTGTGGGTCGTAGGGACTGTAGAAAGGCAGGTGCCCTGAGGGGATGACTTTGGTTTTAGAGAAATCGAGTTGGGATGCTTGCAGGATAGCCCGGAAGAACTTGTCAGTAGGTAGGCAGATGGAAATAAGGGCTTAGAGCCCAGGAGAAGTGTCTAACAGGGGAGAGCTTTGGGTGTCTTCAGCATACAGCTGAGTGATATGTATCTGTTTTCTCCCTAACACACCTGAGTTAATGAAACTAACTCTTGCAAGCAGAAGTGACTCACTGAGTTACTCTTAAATGTAAAATGATAGGGGGTTAAATTGGAATATGGAGGCCCAAGTGCAGTTTGAAGGGTTTCCCATGAGGCTCTGTTACCATTTTCATCCCCCAGCCCCAAATGGGAGGCAGTGTGATTGACACCGTGGGAAGTTTAGATGGCCACCCAAGGAGAGCTTGTGGAGGCGGAAGACAAGGTAGCCATGGGTGAAATCCGTCAGCCTAGGGCAGTGGAGAAATAGGAACAGGAAAATGAAGGGGAAGAGAGAGATCACGGAAGTGAAGAGAGGCCTCTGCAGAAATAAATGAGTGAATAAATAAAAATGATGACCAGCAAGACAGGCATTTCAGTGGGATATAGTTCAGCGAGGTGAAGTCTGGAAGGAGACTCATGGATTTGGTGAGCAGGAGCTCCAGTGACAGCCACTGCGAGAGCTGTTCCTGTGGCGTCGTAGGGCACCAGCCAGATTGCCTTGGGTTGGATAGTAAATCAGGTCAGGTGAACGTGGCCGATTTCCGGGAAAGTGGGATCAAAGGAACCTTAGAAGATGGGAAGACCTAAGCTTATGTGGATGCTTAGGGAGTGAGGACACGGTTTGAAGATTCCAGGAAGGGAACAAATTACGGTGTGTCATCTAGGAAGACTTAATTCATGTACTTGTTCACACGTGCTGGTTCTGCATGGAACAGGATCCACAGGGTCCCCGTCTTCATGGCGCTCGTGGCCAGTGGGAAATTTGAAGAGTTGAAGAGTAGCTGTTCTAGAAGAGGGTGTGGAGAACAGTTTGCTCTGGAGGCATCAGCTGGGGGGGGGGGCACTAAACTAGGTGTCAGGGGTGTGAGGCCAGACGCTTCAGTGAGGTAAGTAAAAGGTGGGCCTGGGAAAAGTACTTCAGCTAGGATTGGAATAGTTGAAGGCTAAGAAGTGAGAGAGCAATGGAAAGTTAAAAAAAAAAAAGGGTAGGGGGCTAAAGCATAGAAATCAGAGGGGAGTGTGGGCCGAAGCCAGAGATAAATACGGGTCCAGTCACAGAGAACCTTGTAAGCTGGGTTTGAGAACTTGGGACGTTAGCCTGAGGACGATGTCAACCATTGAGCTTACATGTTAAGTAGGGGAGTGACATGATCGGGTTTGCATTTTAGAAATCCTTAGGCTGTACTGGTGTGGATGGATTTAGGGCAGCAGTTCTGGAATCAGGGAGACCAGGTAGAGCGAGTGGGATCGAGTGGACAGGTAGATGAATTTTGGAGATGGGCGAGGAGGAGATGAAGATGTTCGTGATAGCCAGCATCCCATGCATGTGGAGAGGGAGGGTGAGGGCATTCAGCTCTAACAGGGTGGGTGGCTGAGCTCACAGAGTTAAGGGCTCTGTTTATGTGAACAAATCTTAGTGTAGAGTAAACTGTTTCCTAGGCTAGGTGAAGAGACTTGGCTTCTGCCTTGGCACGTACTAGACGCTTAGTGAAGGGTTGCTGAGTGACTGATGAAATCACTCCTCTGGGTGTGGCGGCTCCAGTTCATTCTCCCAGCCCACTCGTCGGTACCATTCTGGTGCTGGATGTTAGACTCCTCGGGAGAACATGCAGGGGCTGGCGGGGGTGAGGAGCAGTGGAGGACGTGCCAGGATTGGTCAGTGCAGTAGTTACCTATCACTTTGCAATAAATTACCTCCAAATGTAAGGCCTTAAAACAACAAACGTGTGTTACCTCGTAGTTTCTGTGGCCAGGAATCTGGAGACGGTTTGGCTGGATGCCTCTGGTTCAAGGTCTCTTACTCGCCTACAGAGTGTAGTTCAGGGCTGTGGCTGGAGACCCCACTGGGGGAAGATCCGCTTCCAAGTTCACCCATGTGCATTTGGGCAGGATTCTGTTCCCTGAGGGTTGTTGGATCTCAGACCTTGGTTCTTCGCAGGTTGTTGGCTGGAGGCCTCACGCAGTTTTTTGTCCCGGGAGCCTCTCTATTTGGGCAGCTCACAACCCCATCACTTTCGCTACATTTTCTTTGTCAGAAAAGAGTCACTGGGTCTGATGCACTCTCGAGGGGCTGGGGAGCCTTCTCAGAGACTGCTTACCACCATTAGGTTGCCATTCTTTTCTTTTTATTACTTTATTTTACTTTATTTTCTGATTGCCATTCTTGAGCGTATATGTTAACTCAGCTATATTGTTTCAGCATAAGTGAATCTAAATCCTATGACCTTTTGGGAAATTAGGTTATTTTTGAAGGGGAAGTTGATTCATTGAAATCTGACAATGCTAAATACCATTCTCCATGTTACTGTTTTATGAGTAAATTTGAGGTCTATTAAACAACATGGCAGAATGAGGTAGTGACGTATTTATTCTGCAGCAGTGTTTATCATTACTCCTTTATTAAAGGTAAAATAGCCATGTCTGCGGACACTTTAAAAAGAGAAGCTCCTAGGCTAGGTTTGTCGTCTTTGTATAGCTAGGTATGCCAAATACTGTTTGTAATTTGCTTGAACAGAATGCGTTTTCCTCTTGGGGCAGTGTTATACGTATAGAGGGTGAGTAATTTCCTTACCCAGCCTGTGACCAGCCTGTTTATCACGGGATGTACTGCGAAGCTTCTCAGGACACTTGTGCTTGTGCTCATAGGCCTTAGGCTGTGGTGGTTGCAGCTGTGGCTACGCCTTTCCGCCCCGGAGCCCCTCTGTCCAAGGGCCCAGGGCCGTGGGAGCTTCGGACACAGAGGCCTTGGTGTCTCTGGGGCCACAGCTGTGTGCGGAGAAGCCCTGGGAGCAAGATCCCAAAGGTCCACTGTTGGAGCTCCACACCCAGCCCCATGCTAGAATGGCCTTGTTGTAAAGGAAGAGAAGGAGAAGGCTCAAAGGTCACCACTTGCCCAGAGTCTCACACATCGCTCTTGGAAGAACTGAAGTGGACAATGTTTGGAAGAGCTGATCATGCCCCGTGGCATATCTGACCCTTCATTGTGCCAGAGTTGCCCTGGAACATTGAAGATTCAGGGGACATTCAAGCGCTGTCTCCTTCAGCTTTAAGGAATACCCCATAGAGAAGAGAGGAGACTCTTCTGAATAGTTTCTGAGAGCAGTGAGTGTAATTACAGGGCAGATTTTCCACTCATTAGAAAGAAGCCAAACCAGACCATTCTAACTGAGCTGTAAACAACGGAATAGGCGGCCTGATATGCACGCCTTTCATTACCAGTGCTCCAGCCGAGAGTGGATGACCACCTGTGAAGGCTGGAGAAGGTGCTTTGCTCGGGGGACTGGACAGGCTTCGCACAGCCCCTTGCACTCGGTTTCTTGGTGCTGTGTTCATTTCTGCAGCCCCCTCACTCCTGCACCTGTGCCCCCTTCCACCCACCTGCCTTTGTGACTCCTTTTCCCTGTCAGTCCTGCCTCTCATGTTTGTCTTAACCTGAGTGAAAACGTGGAGGTGGTGAGGAGATGCGTTGTGGAGAGATTTTTCTAGAACTTGGATCTCCTAGGTCCTAGTTGGGTGTTCCTGGCGAATGGAGAGCCCCTCAGGCTTTGTGTGTTTACAGCTTTCTCCTTCTGCTCCATTTTCCTGGCCGCCTTAGACCAGGCTGGCTATTGTCACTGCTGCTTGGACTGCACTTTACCAGTTTAACCAGAGCAGCCTGCCCCCAGCTCTTTCACGCTTGTCTTTTTTCTGTTTCCCTCTGAATCTCTTTTGTATCTTTTTTTAATTCCCAGAGGACTCAGTGATTGACTATTTAAAAGATCTTTTCTTTCCACTTATGCATTTTGTTAGGAGAATAACAAAGAGAATAATATACAAGTAATATTGTGATTTAAGTTGAAGATTGGGTCAGCTGAAAGTTAAAAGATTTTCTGAGGATACCTACAATGCCTTTAACATGCCACTGGAAAATTAAAGAGTTCACTCCAGTTATTACTTAGGTGTTTGTACTCATGTCTTGGCCCACTGGAGAATTTCAGGGAGCACTCCAATTTCATTTTTCTCTGGCATGTATATCCTGTATTGGGCTGACTTGACTTGTTCTATTTCATGGGCATACTTGTTTTCGGGCATAGCAGAACTTGACAGAGTTCGGTTTAAGCCATAGCAAAAACCCTCCTCAGTTAAAATAGGAAAGATAGCTTAAAGGATGTTTGCCAGTTTTATTTTTGGCTATGTGGCATGGCAAAATGTTTGGGAAAACATAACTTAGTGATTTTAAATCTTAAATTTGTAATTAACTTTTTTTTCTGTGGAGGCGTAATAAGTATGACTGCTTCCTTGCAACTTTGTTTTCATAATTAATTACTTGAGTTAGGAAAAGTCTTTGGCTCTACCTAGACTTTGTGTTGTATGTTCATCAAGGATGAAGAATAGGTTCTTCGTTGTCTGAATGAATTGTTCATAAATTAGAAAGCTGTATAAAAGAGGATATATTTGGTATAAGTTAAACTAATTATGAAAGGAAGCTGCTGCTTTTTTGCTTGTTACAAATGTTAATGATGTTTAGAGAATAACTATAAGCAATGGTTTTCAAACATGAAGGTGCTTAAGCCTTGCCTAAGGCAACCCAGGTCTTATCACCGGGAGATTCCGATGGCAATCCTGATTGATTTTTAATTAATACTTCAGGTAGTCCTGGAGCCTGGGAACTTATTTCTGGCAAACACCCCAAATGGTTGGGAAATAATTTAGTGCTAAATAGTTTTACTTTTTAAATTGATTATCTTATATCTTTTGATCTTTCATAGAAGTAATCTTACCTGTTAAAAACTAGATTAATTCGTTTATAGCATCATGTTTTACTGGAGATAGAGATGGCTATCATGGTAAAGAGTTTTTTTCCTCCAGAATGGAGGTGGGCAGAATGGACAGATAGGTTGTTTAAGACAACCAGGATCATGCGTTTTTTTATGAGCCTGCACTGACTACGTGATTGAGTTATAGGTTGGTCCTAAACTTATCTAGTTTTTAAAATTAATTAATTAATTTATTGGCTGTGTTGGGTCTTCGTTGCTGTGCACGGGCTGTCTGTAGTTGCAGAGAGTGGGGGCTACTCTTCGTTGTGGTGCACGGGCTTCTCATTGCAGTGGCTTCTCTTGTTGCAGCGCACGGGCTCTAGGCGCGGGGGACTTCAGTAGTTGCGGAGCGTGGGCTCATTAGTTGTGGCTCACAGGCTCTGGAGAGCAGGCTCAGTAGTTGTGTCGCACAGGCTTAGTTGCTCCATGGCATGTGGGATCTTCCCAGACCAGAGCTCGAACCCGTGTCCTCTGCATTGGCGGGCGATTCTTAACCACTGAGCCACCAGGGAAGCCCATGTTATCTAGTGTTTTTAATTATTAGAAAGATACTTTGTAACTCACTTAGCAAGATCAGTAAAAGTTATTAAAGCATATGGCCTTACTCCCTTAACTAATGGGAATAATTTCAAAACAAAAGGCTTATTATAAAAGTCTTTATAATATCTTCATAGTTAAGCAGCTTTGTGAGGTTTGTTACTATACCATGATATCTTGATTGAAATATTATCTCTTGCTTTATTTATTTATTTATTCTATCTTAAATTTTATTTATTTATTTATTATTTTTTGGGGGGTACACCAAGTTTAATCATCTGTCCTTATACACATATCCCCGTATTCCCTCCCTTCCTTGACTCCCCCCTGCCTCGAGTCCCCCCCCCACCCTCCCCGCCCCAGTCCTCTAAGGCATCTTCCATCCTCAAGTTGGACTCCCTTTGTTATACAACAACTTCCCACTATCTATTTTACAGTTGGTAGTATATATATGTCTGTGCTACTCTCACGCTTCGTCTCAGCTTCCCCTTCACCCCCCACCCCCTCCCATACCTTGAGTTCTCCAGTCCATTCTCTGTATCTGCGTCCTTGTTCTTGTCACTGAGTTCATCAGTACCATTTTTAGATTCCGTATATATGAGTTAGCATACAATATTTGTCTTTCTCTTTCTGACTAACTTCACTCTGTATGGCAGACTGTAGTTCTATCCACCTCATTACATATAGCTCCATCTCATCCCTTTTTATAGCTGAGTAATATTCCATTGTATATATATATGCCACATCTTCTGTATCCATTCATTTGTTGATGGGCATTTAGGTTGCTTCCATGTCCTGGCTATTGTAAATAGTGCTGCAGTAAACATGATGGTACATGTTTCTTTTTGGATTATGGTTTTCTTTGGGTATATGCCCAGGAGTGGGATTACTGGATCATATGGTAGTTCTATTTGTAGTTTTTGAAGGAACCTCCAAATTGTTTTCCATAGTGGCTGTACCAACTTACAGTCCCACCAACAGTGCAGGAGACTTCCCTTTTCTCCACACCCTCTCCAACATTTGTTGTTTCCAGATTTTGTGATGATGGCCATTCTGACTGGTGTGAGGTGATACCTCATTGTGGCTTTGACTTGCATTTCTCTGATGATGAGTGATGTTGAGCATCTTTTCATGTGTTTGTTGGCCATCTGTATGTCTTCTTTGGAGAAATGTCTATTTAGATCTTCTACCCATTTGTGGATTGGGTTATTTGCTTTTTTGGTATTAAGCTTCATGGGCTGCTTGTATATTTTGGAGGTTAATCCTTTGTCCGTTGTTTCATAGGCAATTATTTTTTCCCATTCTGAGGGTTGCCTTCTAGTCTTGTTTATGGTTTCTTTTGCTATGCAAAAGCTTTTAATTCATGCTGTGTTCCTTTTCTCCTGCTTGTTTTAAAGTCATTTTCCTTTCATGAAAAGTAAGTTAAAATTATTAAAGATATTTTAATTATAAAAACATAGGGAAATTGGGGATGGTTGTAAAACATATAGTTCAAATAGGTCTCTTTTATTTTTTCTCATTATGATAGCATACTTAAGTAGGTAGAGGTTCATTTCACACTCACTTTAAATGTATTCTGAAATCATTCATTTTCAGCAGATTTATAATGTTTCCTGGGTGTGTTTATTTATGGTTTCATCTTTTAATCTGTAATTTCATTAGGTAAGTTTCCTTACTGATTAGATTAAAATATAATTGCCTGCATTTTTCCTTCCCTGATTCTCTCATTTCCTCCTGGTTCTACTTTTCTCCAGTGTGGTTTATAACTCAACTCTTCAGGCTCCTGTCATGCTTTAAAGAAGCTATGTGTTTAAGTGAAAAACTGTGAATTAACAAATGACACTGCTGAAAGCTGTCATGTGTTAGATCATGTGTTCAGAGTCTAGATTTTGAATTTTCAGCTGAGTTTAAACTAGGCTAAACTGATAGATCTGGTTGTTGTAGAAGTACTTTTGATCTTTTAAGCAGTTTATTCTTTTTCAGGATTTTGGTTTTTACAGAGGAACTTCCATGGCTCCTTAGTTTCTGGTACTGCTTAGCACGGTGGTTATTCAACACATGTTTATTGAATAAACACGTCTCCACCCTGAATGTCTATAATAAGACTGTTGGAAAAGTCAAATTCTATGAAAAAATATTTAGCTTTGATCAGTATTCAAACACTAGTAATACCCTCAAATAACTTAAAACTGTTAAACTGCAGAGTGGAAGTGGTAAAAGCACCTGTTGAAGAATTTCCTGTTAATTTTCGGTATGCACATCAGCAAAGCTTGAGCTGTTGGCTAAGATCTGAAATAGATCTGTACTGTATGTGATCATTGTATTGATTACTGCTTGATAAAACGGGATTCTGAGCACAGAATTCTTTCATTCTTTTGTTAGCCCGTGACTTACTGCAGAGATGGAGAGGAGCATATTATAGGCTAGTAATTATTTGCTCTGCAGAGTGTCTTGAGCCTGTTTGAATTAGTATCAGCATGGTAAGGTACGCTGCTTACATAGTGCTTTGACATAAAGAGAACCATTTGTTTTACGGCCTGGCACAGCCGACAAGTCTGTTATTTTTTGTTTTTAACTCAAGCAATACTTTGGTCCTAGGCAAAGTGTGCAGTATATTTCATGTTGTGTGGCCTCATCCTGGGGTTTACAACATTATTACTGGAGGTAATATATTTAGCTTTCACAAAGTTGGATGAGTAATTTTTGGAAACTTGTTGAACAAGGGGCTAAATGTGGAAAGAAGAAAACTTACGAGCATGTGAAATAGATATTTAAAAGATTATTGTGAGTTCTTAGAAATTCAGAGAATACCTGATTCAGATATCTGGTTACTATCAAGGGACGTATGTGTGCAGCGTTTTGCCTTTTTCCACATTGTTTATTTCCTTTCATATTCTGTAGATTATATGGGAAACCGTTTTCTCTCCTGTGACTTTGAAGTACCCCTTCTGACTTCCTCCTCACATGAGCTGAAATCTGTTATCTCTCCTGTTGTCACTTCCCTCATAACTTTTTTACATTGGAGATGTTTCTTTTTCTTAATCCCTCTCTCTCCTCTAGGACTTTCAGTCATTGCTTCTTCCAAATAGCTGCCACTCAGAGTCCTTCAGACCAGTGCTTGAATCTTGATTTTTAAAAAAATTCTACCTATGTGACTTCATTTTTTCTGATTTTATAATGGGGAAACTTGTTTCCTAGGGCTGCTATGCACACCCTGGGTGGCTTAAAGCAGAAATTTATCACCTCACAGATCTTTTGGCTGAAGTTCAAAATCAAGGAGTTGGGAGGGCTGTGCTCCCTCTGGAGGCTCTAGGGCGGAATCCTTCCTTGTCTCCAGCGTTGGCTGCCTGTTAGCATTCCTTGGCTTCCTAGGCTGGTGGACAAATCACTCCAGTCTCTGCCTCCATCCTCACGTTGCTTTCTTGTGTGTGTGTGTGTGTAAAAATCTCCCTCTGCCTTTCCCTTGTGTGTGCACTTGCCGTTGGATTTAGGGCCAACCCAGATAATCCAGGATGATCTCCTCATCTCGAGATCCTTAACTTAATTACCTCTGCAAAGACTCCTTTTCCAAATAAGATAACATTCACAGGTTCTGGGAATTAGGATGTGCATACATCTTTTGGGGGCCTCTATTCAACCTGCTGCATAAGAATTAAATGAAATATAATTATATGTGTATTTAGGTATATTTATCTATGGCATTTAGCCCAGTGTCTGACGAATGTAGTTAATCATTGTTAATTCATTTCCCTTCCCTTTAGAAACCTACGCTCTCCAACATTCTGGCCCCTGGGATGATTTCGGCAGTTACTCTCAATTCAGAGCATTCCTGCTCCACTCTGTCCCCCCACTGACGCCCTGTGGTGACCATCGGGAAGTCTGGTCCTCGTCTTTCATCTTTCCTTGCTTGGCTATGCCCGGGTGTCCTCATATCTGTGGTCTGCCCTCTCTCCAGACCATAGTATTCCTAACCTTCCACATCTGGCACTTTCTCACCTTCATTAATATTACTTCTCATCTTCACGATGACTTCTAGTCCTCTCTTCTCCTTTCTGTTTTTTTCCACACCATTTGGACCTTTACAACTTATTTTCCATTGCTGCCAACACTAGTCAAGTTGAATCTTTTATCCCTGTATATCCTCTGCAGCTGTGCACCTCAGAGCCTCTGCTTGTGCTGTCCCATCGATGGAAATGTTCTTCTCCCTCCTTCCTCTTACTTCTGTTAGTGCCTTCGCTTTAAATTTTGTCTTCCCTCCCTCCACTCAGGCCACAGTCATGCTCAGGTCCCTCCTGTTCCAAGAAAACTTTCCTTGACCTTGCTCTCGCTTACGTGTTCTAAAAATGGACTGCTTTCACTTTATCCACACAACTCGGTACTAGTTTCCTTTTGTTTCCTTTATTTGGGTGAAACTGCTCTCTTGAAGGTTGACCATGCTGTAATAGCATTTTTAAAGGCTAGCTGGGATGGTGGTGAAGAGCTAGTTGCTGGAGCTGACGGCAGGGGGTGAATTCTAGCTCCACCACTTGCTAATAACTGTGTGACCTTGAGCAAGTCACTTAACTCCATACTTCCGTTTCCTTATCTATAAAATGGGAATGTTAGTACCTACCTTATAGGGTTGCTTATAAGGGTTAAATCAATTCATTTATGTAAAGAACATCTAAGGATGCCTGGTAAAGTATGCACTAGGTATTAGTTTTTTTATTTTTTAAGCTATTGTTTTTTAGTCTTTCTTCTTAGTCTCTGTGGTGACATTTGACATGGTTGACTGTTCCCTTTTCTTTTGTCCAGTGGCTTCTTAACCATGTTTGAGCTCAGATTAATTCATCTTGGGGTCTTTTATGTTTGTGTCTCCTATTTGTGGTCTGAACTTCACCTTCTTATCTCCGTTCTAGATGATTTTTCCTGTGGTCGTTCCCCACCATGGTTCCTACTTTTACTTTTGTATGAATGCCTCCCCAAATTGTATTTGTACCCCATCTTTCTTAGCTCCAGCACTGCGTTTATAATTGCATGTGAGGATGCCTAAGCGACACAGTCTCCCATTCACAGTCAGCTCTGCACTTGACTTCTGGTTTGTTGAAGGACCTGGAGATAGTGGCGATTAGCATCATGTATGTTAGGATCAAAGGGATGTTGTGTTTGAGTCCTTCAGAGCCCAGGAAGCCTTTTCCAGATACTGCAGGCTGCACAGTGTCCTTGGCTTGAATAGTGTGCTTTCAGTGAGCAAAGCTGCGCATGGAAAGGGGTGTGGAGACACAGGTTTACAGCAAATGCATTCCTTAGTTTTCTTAAGTCGAGAATGAGGCATATTCATAAATCTCTTCCCTCACAAACCCAGGGTAGGATGCCTAGAAGCTGTTGTAAACTGTTGACTTCTGAAGTTTTTTTCCTTGAGTTTCCATAGTTTCCCCCCACTGGAAAACAGACTAGGTAAAGAGGTTAAATTTATGTCTCACAATGCAGAGGCAAGTAGCAAATGAACTGAATTAGAGAACATAGCATCATTTTAATTAGGCAGTGGTAATTTTAGTGTGTTTCTGAGTTGTCTTGAGACCAAAAGGCAAGGATGGGAAAGACTTCTCTATTCGCTTTCTGAAATGTAGTCTCTTGTAAATTGGAATAGAAATTTTAGGCAAGGATTTCCTGGCTTGCCAGTTAAGACATTATATTTTATAGTAATGATAATTAGCAGGCATGTATAGTTATTTGAGTGTGGGTTACCCTAGTTTTATGATGTTTGGTAATCAGACAGTCTGGACCATTCTGTGCTGGTTTCTTGTGCCTTGAAACACTTTGACACATGGCCTTCCTCCTGTTAACAATGCCTCTATTTAACCACAGCTTCATTCCTTAATGGGTTTTGATCTTTGGGAATTAAACCCGTGAGGACCTTTTACCTAAGGAATGTAACTCAATTAGCTGTGAATGATTTAAAATAAACTAATAGATTTTCCATTTGGAGAGCTTGGTGTCTCACTTTCCTTTATTTTTTCTCTACCCATCTAATGAATAGTAAATACAGTCTTTTGGTAAATGGTTCACCTTTGTCACAGGTGCCATCAGTAATCATTTTTTCTTAACAGTTTTGTTACCAGATATTTTGAAAGTTTTTAGGAAAATTTGACTTTGATTATACTTATACATACTGGATATATATAATATATCGTTATTACTGTATATTTTTCTTCTTAAATTTGACTTGGTTTCAAGATTCAGACAGTTTTCTTTATAAGAGTACATGTGTTAATTAAAAGCAAAAGCTATATAGTTTTTAAAAGTTCTGTTTCCAGGACACACAGTGATGCACATGTGTTCTTACCTAGTATATCCTTGCTTAGGCCAGTGCTATTTCTCCCAAGTCTGAGAACCAGTACTGGTCTTGGCTTAAAAACCCTTGGCTCAGTCCTGCTTCTCCATGTCAGGTCTCTTTTTTTTTTTTTTTTCCCCCAGTTTGATGCATAGCAAATATTATAGGGTATTTACACCACTGATAACAAATTTCATGTACAACTTTAGGATTAAATGATCCAAGATATTGTAAATCAGTTGGCATTTGTAATCTATTTCATTTTTTTTCCTGCATCATTTCAGTTGAACTTGAGATCCTGGTTTAGGTGAAGTTGCTAATGTTACTTTGGCTTTTCTTGGACATTTTCCTACATTTTTGGTTGGCTGTTCTCTTGTTTTCATTTTTCACTTTGTCTCGTTTAAGTCCACTAAAAAGCAAAAATGTAATAAAAACTCATGGAGCTTATAACCCTGTTATAATAAATTCAAGCCTAAATGAGTTAAATCTAATTATAGGACTGCTTTCTAGAGAGGATGTGAACAGGCTTCTAAAAATGATTGAGGTGAAGCATATGTGAAACCTGGATTTCTCTCTTTTATGGATTGAAGGTGAAAGGAAGGGTGTTATTTTACTCTGCCTCTCTATTCTCTGTCCATTTGAGCAGGTTCAAATTTCAAAAAAATGGGAAAGGAGATAGCAAACATTTTGCTCATTTCTCTGTACCATCACGAAGAAGCAGAACTGGGCCCAGAAAATGAGTTGGCATTTTTGATTTTTTTCATTTGGCATTCATTTTTTGAGAGTGTCATTACTGTGTTGGGAGACAGCTTATCTTAAAAATTGCGAGTCATTTACCGAGTCTTGCAGTTTCTTGGTTTTGCCATGAAAATGAGCCTCTTCCTCTTGTCTGAATGGAGTTTATGATTTTTAGCTTTATGCTTGGAGAATTTAGAGTAGAAGGGGCGTTAGAGAAATCTAGTGCAGTACTGCTGTTTCTAGGTGAGGAAACCGAGATCAGTGCGCTGCCCATGGTAGCAGAATCAGGACCGAAAAAAGAAAGGGTCTTTTGACATCTGTGCCTGTCTGAGGAGGCTTGCCATCTCAGAAGTCAGGGATTTTTGGAATCTTTGTCAAATTACCAGTTTCTCCCAGAGGAAGAAATCAGAAATTATTTTTGAAGCACTTACTCTGGAAAATTAAATTAACAACTTGAAAATGCCACACTGATTTTGATTTTGTGTGTGTTTGCAATCCTGGTAGGTAGGTTGTGATTGAAAGGGCGTGTGAAAGTTCAAGTAATGAACAGAAATTACCAAAAGAGATATTGATTCTAGATCATCCTGCACTATGCCCCCCCTCCCAAACACTGTGAAAATTTGCAAGATCCATCTCCAGATGTGGTGATTTATGATCTATTTATGATTCAAGAAGGAATCCTCACCTTTGTGGAGTCTTTGGCTTGAGGGAATTAGTGTAGAATTAGAGAAAGTGAATTTCAGGAGTCTGTGATTGAATACTTAAAAAAATGCCTCTGAAATTTCCTAAGTATTTCATACTAGAAAATCATTTATAGATTTACAATACTTTAGTTTATTCATTTAGTCTTTTTCTACTTGATGGATGGATATTACTACTTTAATTTTTTTCATTTTTTTGTTTTTTTTTTTTTAAAAGGGGGTCTGTTTTTGTAAGTTTCTGATAATGGGAAGTAGTCATTTTATATTGTTTTCCCTTTGGACATACTGATTGAGTCAGTTTGGGTCTATTGGGCAGTTCCTCAATTCTGAATATGATTTTTTTTTAATTTTAAAAAAGCTTATTGAGTCGTGACATTCTCTCTTTTTTTCTTTTATAGCCAACACATATCTCTTTATGGTACAAGCTCGAGGAATAATGTTGAGAGAAAATGTAAAAACAATAGGACATATGATCAGGCTGTACACAAATAAAAACACTACACTCAACGGCACAGGTAAGACTGCTTCCTGTTTAATTTTGCTTCTACTTCTTACCCATACTGCCATCTTTTATGCCCATTCTAATTTCTAAGATGGTTTTCCAGCTATGTCTAGAAAATACTTGTTTTTAGTTATAGAAGAGTCTTAATAGTTGTATGGCCTTTTTAGGGACTAAAGGGAGAAATCATATAAAATTGGAAATCAGTAGCTGCTCTTTTTTTAAATTTATTTATTTTATTGACTGTCTTTGTTGCTGCACACAGGCTTTCTCTAGTTGCTGAGAGTGGGGGCTACTCTTCATTGTGGTGCGTGGGCTCCTCATTGGGGTGGCTTCTCTTGTGGAGAACAGGCTCTAGGTGTGTAGGCTCAGTAGTTGTGGCTCACGGGCTCTAGAGCACAGGCTCAGTAGTTGTGGCGCACGGGCTTAGTTGCTCTGCAGCATGTTGGATCTTCCCAGAGCGAGGCTTGAACCTGTGTCCCCTGCATTGGCATCGCTGCGCCACCTAAGAAGTCCCACTCTTGTCTTTTTAAAATATAATCTGGAGGAAGAATCTCCAAGAGAATTACATGAGGTTAAAACCAAAGTAATAGGCCAAACTAACACTTTTATGAAGTAAATAGAGTCAGCTGCTGTGGAAGGTGCTTGTGCTCCTCTGTGGCAGTGTTTCCACATCGTCTCCTGAAGTAGTATTAGGTGTTATTTTTAAAGGGTTCAGCTCTAATTATCAGTTGTATCCACTTTATTCTCATTTTAAAAAGTTAAAATTAAAGGTTTAATTTATGTCAACAGCTCTTCATTGTGCCGTTGTAAATCACACACACCTACCCCCACACTCTAATTAAGGAAGTCCCTATCTCCCAATCATAGGTATAGCTTTTTAAAATGTATATTAAGATGGGTAATAGTTTTAAACCCTTCTAAAAATTCAAGATTGTGACATACTGATTCATAATTTAATGTCACACATGCTTCTGCAAAATATGTCCTAGTCATTTGCCTAATGTGTGTTATGATGCCACCAATTAAACTATCTTAATTTTCTTCTTCCTTTTAACTTTAAAGAAATTTCCTTTAGACAGACCGTCTCATCTGAGTTGATATTTTAATAGCATAGTAAAAGTCTCATGGACTGGTCTGCATTAATTGGTCTTCTGATTAGTAGGTCAGTTTTAGAAGAAATTTAAACATTTTAAAGGCTTTGCTAGGATTGTCCTGGTTAAGTAAGTTGATTATGAAAGTATTCATTAAAAGTTCGTTCAACTGAACAGAAGTATTAAGCATCTTTAGGTTACTGTATTTGTGTGAGTGCTAGTAAAATCTATGCACAAGCAGGTTCTTTTCCTGGGGTGTGACTAAGTTATATGTGTGAATATTGCGCCGGATTAGGAAAACTGGTTACTTGGGCAAGCTGCACCCCCAGCTCCACCATACACCCCACCACTGAAAAAAGCAAGTCCTCTCCTCCCCTCACCAAGTCATAGTTTCAGTAAAGATGGAACAAGCAGTACATCCTTTGATTAAAGTTTGCTTTTTATGAACCTTTGGAAACTTTTCATATGGTTCCTTTACCGATGGTGCAGTTCTTCTCAAGAGACAGTCAGTCATTGTATCAGTTAGGGATTGGGTTTGGTTGTAAGAGAAACCTGACTGCAGAGGTTTAAACACATGGGGCTTATGTTCTTGTATAAAAGAAGTCTGGAAGTTGAGTAACTGTTGCTGTTGTAAAGAAAGTATTCACACATTTTCCCCCTTCTGCTCTGTCATGTAGCTTCACGGGCTGAGATGGCTGTGGGTCTCCAGTCTTTATGTTTGCCTTTGGGTCATTAGAAGGAGCAATGGAAGAGAGGGAAGAAGAACGAATAGAGTTCCCCTTTGTAAGGACCTTTCCTGGAAATCCCACATGGTAGTTCCGCTTATGTCTCATTAGCCAGAACTTAGTTGTAAGGGCACCTGGGAATGATAGTCTTTGAGCTGGGCTCCCGGGTGCTCTGAATGAAATTGGGGTTCTGTTGCCTAGGAAGAAAGGGAAAATGGAGTTTGAATCAAGGCAACTGTGAGGCTCTGCCGTGTTCATTTATACTGAGCAGTTAGAATAGTTACACTTAGTTAGATATTGGAGGTGCAACATGAAGGGAAACATCCTTCTGAAACTGTGCCTTTCAGCAGCATGGTCTTTCTTCCATGTTGTCATATTACTGTTTTTTAGGGAAAGTAATCTTGGAACTTTAGAACTAGAAGGACCATTAGAGATCACCTACTTCAACCCCATTATTACACAGCTGGGAAAAGTGAGGGCCCAGACGTAGTGATTGAACCTGGGCTGCACAGCTAGTAACTGGTCAACCAGGACTAGAACTTGTCTTTCAGACTTCTGATGTTCTTTGGTTTAGGGATCAGAAGACTCTGGATCTAGTACTTGTTCTTATACCAACTAGTTACTGTATGTTTAAAAGATTCAGCAAGCTCTTTATGCCCAGCTATTTCATCTGCTCTGTTTCATAGAATTATTAGAATAAAATGAAATCTGGCATGTAGCATTCATTGTAAAAGGCAAATAGTACTATCAAAAAAAAAAAAAAAAAGATTTCTACCAGAAAAAAAAAAGAAAAAGAAAAGAAAACATCCTCCCATTATAGGAAGATCTCTAGGCTTCTGGGAGAGATGGAAACGTAAATAACTACTTATAATGCAGTGATTTATTTCTGCACAGGCTTGTACAGATAAAATCTGCCAAAAAGGAGATAACAGAGAATAAGGTGTAATACAGAGAGCTAATTGAGCTCTAGGGGAGAGTTGATGAACATGAATTGACTCATTTAAAATTTGTCTCTTAGATTAATTAGATCTTAAAAATTCTCATCACAAGAAAAAAAATTGTAACCACGTGACGTGATGGATGTTAATTAGCCTTGTGGTAATCATTTCACAGTACATACGTGTATGTACATGTATCACATCATTATGTTGTACGCCTTAAACTAATACAGTGTTAAATGACAATAAAAATGGTTTGCAAAAAACATAGTATTTAACACTTATTGGCAAATTGTGATATTTGTAGGTACATTTGATTCCAAAAAGGAGTTTTTAACCCTGTTCCTGACGTTCTGAAGCACCAGGTGTAAAGAGATGTATGTAAAATTTTTGTAAAGAAACCATGTACTTTTATAATCAGATGGTGCCTTGCCTTGTAGCCCACGGAGTCAGTCACATTAAGAAACCAGAATGTATTCATTGGGCAATTATCAAAACAGATGACAAGGGTCATGCAGTGGGAGAGCTGGTAGGTTTGTTAGAAATAACCTAACACACTTCCTCATTTGGTGGACGCCTGGTCGGAGGCCCTCAGACATTGCCAGGCTGACACAACAAGCTAGCAGGAAATAGACCAGAACGCTCACTGAGTTTCTTTTTACCTGCTTTAAGCTGCCTTTTGCAGGGAAAACAAAGCCCTGGAGAGGTCTTTTTTGGTCCTGTTCTCCTAGGGTCCAGTGAGAGCTGAGGAGGGGTCTTGTCTGGCAGTTTTCATTCTGTGTTTCCTTTTCTTTGGACATGGCTCTGGAAGGGAGGAAGAAGGCAGGGGCCCAGGTCTCGTTGTGGGTTCATCCTTTCATCAGATGAAATAATGTCTACGTTTTATAGCAGTTGTGGTGGATCAGTCTTCAGTGTACCTGTCATGCATCACCTTTTAAAACTCCTGATTTTGAAAGCAGTGATTAGGTCCATGGGCCTCACCACTTTTGTAGGAATAATGATTGTGGGTTTATTACATCATAGTCTACAAAAGTTTAAATCATTGTTGGCTATATTATCAGTTGTGAAGTGTTTATTTGCAGTAAGGTTCTACTATGTTATAGGTACTTTATTAGATGTTAGAAATCAAAGGCAATTTGATTCAATTAAAAGACGTTTATTTATAGACTAATGTCAAGGGGGTGGATAGCCTCATATACATTAATACATTGGGAAGACATAACTACCACTGGACACAGTACTCAGGGGATACAGATATTTTTATTATTCTGGCAATAAGTTGAGATCCTTATGAGCATTTATAATGATGTAGCCAAGAATAACGTGTTTAACTTCAAAATTTTGCATTTAAAGGATGTGAATGTACTGATACTGCATGTCTTTAAGTTTTTTTTTTAACTGGTTCTTTAAAAACTGATAAAAGTGATCCATGGGTTCTTTTGTTAAAAAAAAAAATTCAGTCATTTTAGCATGAAAATAAAAAGTGAAACAATCCTCCAGCTTTCCTGTTGTCATGAGACTCCCCAAATGGAGCTGCTATTAACAGTTTGTTTTGCAGAGCTGTCTGGAGAGCTTAAGATTTCTGTGAGTTGAATGTGGCTGAGAGAAGGGGCCCACGCTTTAATGACAAGAATTAATAAATTATGTATAGCAAGAAAGTACTCTTATTTAAATTTAATTACATGACATTAAGAAATTACTTTAGGATTGTGTGAGTGTTAATATTTATCTTCTTCAGGATTGTAAGAAAAATGATCTTTTGGAACATGTAAAGGCAGTGGACTCCCAGGGACAAGCTTATTTGTCTTCTATTTTCAGCTCCTACAAATGCATAGTGTAGAATAGGTGCTTGGCTAGCATAGTGGGAGTCCCCATAAAAGGAGAACATTTTTTTTTTTTACTATAATTTGAAATTTGATATATATCTAGATATATATTAAAGGGATTTTAAAAAAAGAATCAGAACTTTATTGGACTTCCTTATACTTATTTTATGTTTCGTATCTTTAAATCTTTCAGTTATCTTTATCTACGGGTGAGATACAGAGTATGGTCTCCTAGAGTTTCTGTCGTCTTAATCTGTCCCTGTATGTCTTGGCTTACAAAACTGCTAATATCCACTGAATCCCTCCCCTCTTTGTCTTAGAGGATTTTCTTTATCAGATGCTTTCCAGGGCTTCTCTGGAGAAAGGCACTGGGGAAGATTCTGTTACTGGGGCTTTCTCACTTTGTGGCGGAAAAGGCCTTAGCTATTGTGCCATTATTGGTCGCTGTTTATCATGGTTGGGTTTTCTGGTAATACATTTACCTTAAAACCTTACCAGTGCCTTGCCAAATTCATAAGGGGCTTCTGTTCATTCATAAGGGTTCCGCCCTGAGGGCCCCTTCCGACAGGTGGGCCTGAAGGTGGGCTGTGTCTCTTTGCTTGGAAGTGCCGTCTTAGCTCCCAGGCTGCATCCCCATCTACTGTATTTTTTTTTTTTTTAAAGAATTTCTTCAGGGACTTCCTAGATGGCGCAGTGGTTAAGAATCCACCTGCCGATGCAGGGGACATGGGTTCAGTGCCTGGGCCAGGAAGATCCCACATGCCGCAGAGCAACTAAGCCCGTGAGCCAAACTATTGAGCCTGTGTGCCGCAGCTATTGAAGCCCACATGCCCACTAGAGCTTGTGCTCCGCAACAGGAGCAGCCACCGCAGTGAGGAACCTGTGCACCACAATGAAATTGCACCTGCTCGCTGCAACTAGAGAAAGCCGTGTGCAGCAACGAAGACCCAATGCAGCCAATCAATCAATCAATCAATTAAAAAAAAACTTCTTCAGTTTATTTATTGGTCACACCATGTGGCTTGCAGGATCTTAGTTTCCTGACCAGGGATTGAACCCAAGCCCTCGGCAGTGAAAGTGTGCCGACCTAACCACTGGACCGCCAGGGAATTCCTGTTGTCTACTGTATTTTGATGATGAGTGTATGTTTATGTTAGGGAGGTGGTTAGTTTTCTTTGACTCTTCTCACATGCTTCATATTCAATTTCCAAGATTCTAGGGTGAGAGGGTTTCACTTTTACAGTTCAGTAAGGATAGGATTTTGACCTTCAGCCTTTTGCTTGCTGGTCCCTGGCAGACAGGCCTCTCCTTTAAGTCATATGCCCGTTCTCCCTTTTTTAACTCCGTGCACACAGGCCAGTTCTGATAGGAATACCTCTCTCATCAGAGCAGATTACTGAAGACTGAAAGAAAGTCTTCACATTTTCCTGAAGTGTCTGCTAGAACTTCATTTCCTGTGGTACAGGGTTTGTGTTGTAGAAGACAGACTAATTCCATCAGCAGTTTCCCTTTCTTGTCTCTTACTCACCGCATGTTGGTCTCATTCTCTTAGACCAGCTTCCTCTTACATAGCAGGAAACTGCCAGGTCATGGTTCCCAGATTTGCATCTCAGAACTTTGTTCCCGAAAGGGACTGCAATGTGATCTCTTTGGTTCCAAGTATAAAATTCCTGAGGCTCTGGTTGTTCCGGGTTGAGTCAGGGACTCAGTTCTAAAGCAGTCACTCAGAGCAGAAGTTCCTGAATATGCATACGGGCTAGGCATTGTTCTAAGCACTTTGTACACTCATGTTTCTGAAATCTGAAAACAACAACACAAGGTAGGCGCAGATGAGAAACTTGATTCTCTTGCTTTGTACCACAAAGCTTGGGCATGTTGGGGCAGGATTTGAACTCAGCACTTGACTTTGATGCTCTAAACCAGTACCCTCTGTGCTGCATAATTTGCTGCCTAGAGAGATAATGGACCTAATGTAATCATAGCTCCTGGGCTCTCCAGAAACCGCAGCCCACGGCTCGGGAATGACTAATTTAAGGATTTTAAATGGGCTATATTACAGAAGTCCGTTGAGTGGGTAAATCGCAGTTTCTCAAGTGTGAGGTGGTGAGAAAACATTACTCCCACCCCTCTGCTCTGTGGATGTGGAAGCAGCATGCCGTGGCTGTCAGAACACCCCGGCTGTGTTTGTTAGTGGAGAGGATCCCCTGGGGCGCTTTCACTCCCTCTTTTGACCTGGCTCAGCTGGGGGAGGGAGGGGAGCAGGTGTTCTCTTGTGGTTGCAAATGGGCTGGCTCTGCGTGTGCGCACGGATCAGGCGTCTCCGCTCCCCAGACTGGTCCCAGGTTCCCCGGGGGAAATCAGGCTGAGAGGTCCCTTCTGGCAGCGGTGAAGGGTGAATGGGAGAGTAGTCACGGCAGCTGTATTTTGCTTTTCTCTCTTTCTTTATAGATAATTGCTTATAAGTACTGCTGCAGATTGCAGATTGCAGTCTTTACACAGTGACAGCACCATATTTCATACTAGGAGCAGAGCAAAAGGCAATTTTTTGGTTGTAACTTTTCTCTCTCTCTCTAAGATTATCCCGAAGGCAATAATTCAAGTGATTATCTTGTTCAAACAACAACGTATCTTCCAGAAAACTTCACATATTCGCCATACCTCCCCTGCCCAGAAAAGCTGCCTTACATGCGTAAGTTTCATCTACTTTTGACTTAACTGTATGCTTGTATTATAATAAAATAAAATGACATGGTTTGAGCATACCACCCTCAGGTCATTATTGGGGGTGCTTACATTCGTGTCATGTAGCATGTTATTTGCCTTTTTTTTTTTTTTTGCCGGGGGAGGGGCGGCAAAACAATTTTTCAGAGGGGGAGGAGGATTGAAAAGCTAAAGAAAAAGCTCATCCCTTACCCAGAGGTAACCTCTATTGTGAGTTTGATATGTGTTCTTAAAATGATTTTAACATTATCTTTTACATAGAAAATTTGGATGTTTCAGAGGTTTTAAGAAATTATATAAATGGTTTTAAAATTATATTTCATTCTGTAACTTGCTTTCTTAATTTTTTTTTGAGAACTGTCCATGTTGATACATAGAGATCTGTTTATTTTGCTTAACTAGTGTATAGTACATCTTTGAATAAGTGTACCACGCTTCACTTACTTTTTCTCTGCTGATGGAAATCTGGGTTGTTTCCCCTGTGTTGCTATCACAAGGCAGTGCTGTAAGAAACAGCATTATACAGATTTCCCTGTGCGCGTGTGCTTGAGGATTCAGGCCTAGACGTGCACTTGCTAGGTAGGGCGGCGTGGTTGCACTCCATGCAGCTGTACCAGTTCATATCCCCCGGAGCGAAGCATGAATGCACCACTTTGATACTGATGGACTTTAAAATTTTTTGCTATTCTTATAGATAAAAAGTACTTTTTGCTATTATGATAAATCAAAAAAAGTGTCTTGTTTCAGTTTTTCTTTCTTTATTGCTGGTGGGTTTGAGTGACTTTTCCTGTGTTTGTGAGTCGTTTTGAATTTTCTCTCCTGTGACTCAGTTACTGCTTTATTGGTTCCTTGATGGTTAATTAGATTTTTGTATTGATCAGTGGGAGTTGTTTATATATATTCCAGCAGTGACCTACTGTCTGCTATATGTGTTGTAATTGACTTGTCTTTTCATTTTCTTTATGGAGTCTTTTATTTTATAGAAGTTTATAAGTGTATCAATCACATTACTTAAGGTTTTTTGGTCTTAAGAAAGCTTTCCTTGTTACCCAAAAGCCATACAAATACTCTTTTATTTTCTTTTAATAGATTTACACTTTTGCTTTGAATTTTTGCGTATAATATGAGGGTAGGGATCAAGATACTGTGTTTTAAACATATTTTTTCAAAATTATGAAGACAGTACACTATTATTTAAAAAAACCTCTGTAATCACTCAGAAGCCACATGGCTGTTATTTTGTGATTTTTCATTGTTTGTGTCCCCCTCCTCCAATTTTAAGCCTACTTTGTACATATAAGTTAGTATCTTGATGTTTGTATAATTAAAATTCAAATAAATATTATTTTGAATTATTTATCCCTGTGTTTTAATGTCCTCAGTATCTAAGGTGTGTTTTTTATGTCTTTATGTAACTTTTCTTTATTGAGGAAGTTAGTCTTTGCCTGTCATATTTGTAGGATTTTTTCAGTATGTTGTTAATAGGTATTATATATCTATAATAAAAAGTATAATTCACCTTTTATTATCTTCTAGGGCCATGGTTCTCACTCTTTAGGGTACATCAGAATCCCTGGATAGTCTTGTAAAACACACATTCCATGCCCCACCCTCAGAGCCTCAGAGTCAGTAGATCTGGAGGGGGTCTGAGAATTTTCCCTTCTAACAAGTTCCAAGGTCATGTCGATGTTGGTGATCCTTGGGCCCCAGACCCCCGGTCTAGAATTGATCCTGGCTGCACCATAGCTTTCATAATTCTTAGGCCCAACCCGTAAGTTTCTCATTTTATTAATTGGATGCAGTATTTAAAAAAAAAATTCTCAGTTGATTCTAATATTGTTATCTCCTTGCTGTCGCATAATAGAGAATGAAGCTATGGTTTTTGTGGCTGTATATTTGTCATTACTTTGTCACTGCAGCCTTGGCTTTCTAAAAATGAATGTTTTTGTCCGTGCAGCACTGAAACCACTGGATGTAATGTTCTTTTGAAATATTGATTACAATAATTTCATTTTCATAATCTGCATATTCAAGGGTTTATAGTTTTAGGAAATCTTTCTGTTTTTGGTTTAGTTGCCATTTTCTTAATTAGTGCTTTGTGGGTACTAATTAAAGTCTGTTCGGGAGCGTCTGCCTGCCAGGCCTTCCTGCCTGCACTCCTCTCCCCCAGCCCCGCAAGTCGTATGCTCCTGTCACGTGCTGCTGCTCACTGCCTTTTGATGGATGTCTTGGTGCTCCTGCTCCTTCTCTCTGCTTCCATCAATCTTGGGTTCTTCTGCAAGAGAGGATCACACTGGTTGGGCCAGGCACCCCTTCACAGGAGGCCTCCTCATGGCTCTCCTGGCTTTGGGTCCAGCACCCATCCCTTGTCCAGTTAGCTGTGGCCAGCATGGTGCGACTGTTTAGTGGAAAATATGCCCACATACAGATAACGCCTTAGAAAGGGGCCACGGGTACAGTGAGGCTTCTGCCAAGAGGGGCTGGCTCAGGCCATCCTGGAGAGCCCCTCGCTAGTCCTGTGACTGCTGCAAAGTGGAGCCTCAGTTTGCCTGTTTGTAAAATCTGGGATTATATGCCAGCTTCGCAGTGTCGTGAGGATGAAGGGAAGCACAGTGCTTGAAACTTGGTAGTTGTTAATTTGCTGTTCCCTTTCCTTTTCTTCATTTCTTGAATGATGGAGCCAGATTTTACAGTGATCAAGGGAGTGAGAAACCTAGGAGAAATGTGTGGAGTTAAGGCATTTTTGGTTAGCTACACATCCTTCATTTGTTTTTAATTAACAGAATTATTTCCCATTGATAAAGAACATAATAAAATACCTAAGCATAAAAATCATATTATGATATCACTCAAAGTAATTGAATACCATACCTCCCCAAATAATAGTCAAGGAGCATCTGTGTAAGATGATCTACTTAGATGAAAACCATCCAAGGATGTATGATACTGAATGTTCCTGTAATCACCAGAAGTGTGAAGTTCGGGCTTAAAATTGGTGTTTGATTATCTGGCTCTGACTTCCTTTTGATTTTTACTGGTACTGGATTACCATAAAGATGAAGTTTGAACTTCTCCAGTTGGAATTCACATAAAGTTGATTTCATGGATTTCAGCATTATTTCACATTCAATCAATTACACTGTAAAATCTATTTTAAATATTATTTATACAATATGAGTGAATACTTCTTGGTTATTGTTAGTATTTATCGATTCACCAGAGGGCAAATCCACTTTCAGCTTTATTACATTTATGTGACACTCTCCGTGCTAACAATTCACTTTATCTAGAGCTGAAACATAGTAAGTGCTTAGCATGGAAGTTTTGATTTTCTGGGTGAGGTTAGAGATGGAAAATGTCAGTTGTGCATTTTGCATTAAAAGGAAGATAGAATTGCCTGTAGATTAGGAAATCGTTTAATTCCTGTTCACATAGAGTGCATTTGTAGTGACTTTTCTATATTTTGTCCTTAGCGTTTTTGGAGTAGTTGCCTTTGTGGTTTAACCCTGATAGTTTCTATAGTTGCTAGCCTCAGGAACATAACAAAAGCTATAAGGACTTTTTGAGATGAATTTAAATAGTTCAAGTGAAAATCAGCAAAGAGGGAAAAGATAAGCAAATAAACTTCAGAGAAAGAAGCTCAAATGATGCTTCCTGTAACAAACCATCGTGCCTACGGTTATTATAGAAAAGAGTGATAGGAGCCACTGTGGATAACCGAGCTGTCGTGGACCGCCTGCAGCAGCCCCTGTGCTGTTCGCAGGGCAGGCGGGGAGGACCACGGCTGAGTACCTTCCTGCCGGCTGGAGCAGGTGGCGCACTGGGAGAAGGGGTGACGAAAGGGAGACAGCAGTTCCTTCTGGAAGGAAAGAGATTTCAGAGAGAGGGGACATTGGGAATGGGTCTAGCAGGATGGTTCAGTAGATAGCTGAGAGGGGGCAGCGTCTGAGCTCAGGAGGCCCTGTGTTCTGAGAATGGGGGGTGGTCCGCTGTGACCGGGGTGGGTGTGTAGTGGGATGTGTGGGAGGTGGGGCAGCACAGGGAGGTGAAGGGCCCTGTGTAAAGGACTCACCAGTCCGAGGGCTGCCTGAGTTCCATGAATCCCTGGGCATCCGTGAGGTGGGCGTCAGAGGGAGTCGAACCCCTGAGCGTGTGTGCAGAGGGTTGATTTACAGCCTGGTGTGCATCTCTCTAAGGTGAGGGCGCATGGTTTTCTAAGGGCCTAGGGACAAAAAACAAAAACAAAAAACCAGAAAACACTGCTTTAGGTAGATACGTGATGTGACTAGGACGGTACTTGGGAAAGATGATTGTGATGGGAAGTTGAAAATGGATGAGGATGGGGAGGTGCCTCCCGGAAGGGCCGTGAGGAGCTTCCTGCAGGGTCCCCAGAGGAACGACAGGGGCCTGTGCCGGGGCTGTGGCGCCAGGGAGAAGAAACTTGGTGACCAGCTGAGGCATCAGGATTGCTTTCCAGGTTTCTGCTTGGTGGCCATTAACTGAAACACGTAATGCGGGGTAGTAAGCCTCACATTTGGAGAATGAGGAAGTGGACAAATTCAGTGTTGGGCTTGTTCTGTTTAAAGCCCAGGAGAGTTCTTTTGGAGTCTGAATGTCTTCAGAGGGATCTGGGTTGGAGATGAGAGGAAGTGAGCCTGGAGGAAGGCTCCGAGTGGCCCCCAGAGAACATCCGCGCCCAAGCGGCGAGGGGTGGCCAGCAAAGAAGGGAAAGCAGCCAGGGACATGGGCAGTCAGGGGACGGTGTCCCAGAGGACAGCAAGGAGAGGGCTGCACCTTGTCACATACCTCAGAGCAGCTGGATTGAGGGGCTGTGAAAGGCCACTGAGACGCGGCCACAGCCAGCACAAGTCCAGTGGGGCGGCAGTGTGAGAGGCAAGACACACTGTCCTGAGAAGTGACTCAGAAGTGTGTAGACTAGTGGTTTAAAACAAAGAAGTTTGGGACTTCCCTGGAGGGCCAGTGGTTCGGACTGCGTGCTTCCACTGCAGGGGGCCTGGGTTTGATCCCTGGTCCGGGGAACTCCCCAGAAGCTGCATGCCATGGCCAAATAATAATAATAATAATAGTAAAGAAAGAAGTTTGATGGGAAAGGGAAGGAGACTGGGGGAAGGAATCTGTGGAGGAGGTGGGGTTAAGGGAAGAACGTTTTAGGAAGAGACGGACTTACGTGAGTTTTAAGCACTGTGGGGGCGAAAAACTATGGACAGATGGGAAGTGAAGGGAGAATGGTAGTGTCCAGGGAGCCTGGATCCTGGAGATGGTGACAGGAGACAGAATGTGCTCAGGTTGAAGAACTAGCCTTGGAAAGTAGTAGGAACACCTCCTCCCCTGAGGCAGGAGTGAGGTTCATTTGGAGACGAGGGGGAGAAAGTTATGGGGGTTCAGGCCTGGTGCTTCCATGTTCCTAATAAAGTAGGCAAGGCCACATACATGTGACAGGGTGGCCAGGAAGGACCAAGCAGCTTGAAAAGAAGAAGTAAATATTTTGAAGGTTGTTGTAGGGCATGCAAAGTGGAGTCAGTTAGTCATAAGTTAAGAGGTACTGACTAACCGCTTAGCCAAGAGAGCCCCCCCCCACCCCGCAGGGGGCTCAAAATGTACAAATAATGTGACACTTGTTTCTGTTGAAAGCTTACTATGTTTAAGGCAATAAATTAGGCACTGTCACCTCAGCGATGGGATTAATCTATGTGCTTACGTGATTTTCTTCAGTGGTGTTTTGGGGGAAGAGTTTGAGCATGGAAAACTGTTGATCAGGTGTGGCAGGTCAGGAAGGGAGGGAAGATAACAGTGTTTGTGAGTGTCTGGGTGTGTCTTAGTCTGGGGTGCTAAAGCAAAAATGCCATAGACTGGATGGCTTAAACAGCAAATGTTTATGTCTCACAGTTCTGGTGGATGGACATCTAAGATCAAGGTGTCTGATGAGGGCCTGATTCCTTGTTCATAGATGGCTGTCTTCTTGCTGTGTCCTTATGTGGTGGAAGGATTCAAGGATCTCTCTGGGATCTTTTTTTTTTACCAGATGCTTTTTTAAAAAAGACTATAATTAATTAATTAATTTATTGGCTGCATTGGGTCTTCGATGCTGCACACGGGCCTTCTCTAGTTGCAGTGAGAGGGGGCTACTCTTCATTGTGGTGCGCAGGTTCCTCATTGTGGTGGCTTCTTTTGTTTGTGGAGCATGGGCTCTAGGCATGTGGGCTTCAGTAGTTGCGGCACATGGACTCAATAGTTGTGGCACACGGGCTTAGTTGTTCTGCAGTGTGTGGGATCTTCCCAGAGCAGGGCTCGAACCCATGTCCCCTGCATTGGCAGGCAGATTCTCAACCACTGTGCCACCTAGGAAGTCCCCCAGACCCCTTTTTAACAGACTCATGATGGTTGGCTACAGGGGTTATTAACCTGGCTAGGGGGTTTTCCCAATGGGGCGACAAGTGTATCTGTGAAACCATGTAAGCCAGATTAGGACTTGAACCCACAGTCTTTCAATTGAGATCACACACCTGGTCTCAGGTCTTAGTGAAGCTCAGGTTCTTGATGTCTCGTTGTAGAAAGAATTCAGTGAGAGACAAAGTGATAGGTAAGAATTGAATTTATTTAAAGAGAAGCACACTCCACAGACAGAGCGTGGGCCATCTCAGAAGGCGAGAGTGACCTCTGGGATCTTTTTTATAAGGGCACTAATCCTGTTCATGAGGGCTTCATCCTCATGATGTAATCACGTCCCAAAGGCCCCACCTCCTAATACCATCACATTTGGGATTAGAATTTCAAAATATGAATTTGGGGGTTGGGGAGACAAACATTCAGTCCATTGTAAGGTGCTGTGGTTGGGGGAGACTCGTGGAGCTGTGTTTCTTGAAGTGTGGTCCAGAGATGATCTGCTCCAGAAGCAGTGGGGGTGCTGGTTAAAATTGCAGGCCCCTAAGCCAAAGCCCAGACCCATAAAGAAACGTTTCTTGGTTGCAAACCACAGGATGCAACTTGATTTGGTTTAAGAGGAAAGGGAATCCATCAAAGGTATCCAGCAGCCCTCAGAAAACCTGGATGGCCACAGGGTTCGGTTCAGCGACTGAGTAACCAGAGCAAGGCCCAGACCACTCTGGGAAGCATCTCCTGTTGCCACTTGGCAGAGGTCACAGCTCCGACAAGCCGTGCTCAGGTCTGGGGGCCAGGGGTGTCGCTCCTGGGGCGCTTAATGCCAGAAGCTTCTGTTAGCACTTTTACTGAAAGATGGTTTTGCAAAGTGTCCACCTCCTCACGTTCACTTCTGCTTCAGAGTCACCTTCGGGTGCATCTCGTCACTTGACCACTTCCCTTTGCTGGAGAGGTTGGGAGAGTGGGTTCTAGCTTCTTCCTCTGGGAGGTGGGACTCAACAGTGGGCAGTTCAAGCCCCTGAAATGTGTTCAGGTAAAGCTGGATGCCCACAAACGTGACCACGCACGTCTGCTGACACAGAGGCTTTGAGGATGGGGCAGTGACTGCAATTCTCAGCAGGCAGGCCTGGTGATTCTTAGCCACTCCACCAGAATTAATCCACAGCTTTATGAGGAGGCCAGAGAGATAGGAAGAATGGGGAGACATCAGAGAGACATCTGAGAACCTGAAGCCAGAACTGACTGCCTTTCAACTCTGACAGTGCCAGTCATCCTAGGTGACAGTGGTGCTCAGGGTGTGAGTACGGAGCTGGGTGTTACATGGAGGATGTCCAGGGAGAGGAGGGCACCTCTTGGTGAATGTGGCTGCATATTGGAAGGTGGTTCAACTAAAAGTCATAAACTTCAAAGGAGGTAAATTAATGAAAGAAAGAAGTAATTCTTTTTTGTGAGGTGTAGATATAAGTCTGCAGAGTACCTTCTTAGATGCCTCACCCTCAAGATTGTGGAGCGTACTGACTGTCGTACAATCTGCTGACCCACAGCTTCCGCGTTTTACTTCTGTGTGTGTGTGTGCGCACATGGGTGTTCAGTCCTGTGCAGCTTTATCACGTGTGGAGTCTTGCATTTTCATGACCGCAGTCAAGACACAGAACATTGCAAAGGCCTCACAGGCCTCCTTCACGCTGCTCCTTTGCAGCTGGCCCTGTCAGTACCCATCGCCACTGGAAATCATTAATTTGTCCTTCACGTCTATGGTTTGTCATTTCAAGAATGTAAAGTAAATGGAATCACACAGTAAAAAAAAAAAGAGTAGTTGAGTAAGAAGTCATTTGCTTAGGTAGACGTTACAAAATTCCAGAAGTTGAGAAGCTGATGGAAAGCATTGGACGTGGGCAGTTTCTAGTGTTAGCTTCAGAGGTGGCCGCACATGACTGGGGCAAGATGACCCGTGTGAGCTTCCAGCCTCCGAGCTGCCCTCCGTCGGCTGCCCAGAGGCTAGGGAAGGAATGTGCCACCTTATTGTAAGAATTGTTTTCTAACTTTGGAAAGAATTCACCTGAAGGGATATTTCTAGAGGAAATTCAGGGCTGTGTCTGACTCCATCATCAGGTCTCTGGGCTGTGCACATTGGGAACCCTGAGGGTAGAACACAGACAAGAGCCAGAGGATCCAGAATGAGGCTTTAGATACCAGAAACCACAGGTAGGCCCCATCCCGCGGGAAGGAGTCACTGAGACTTGTCGATTTATAGAGAAAGCGACTCTTTGGCTAGAGATAATGTGCCTTAAGTTTTACTTGAAATGTAAGAAAAAAATGTAAATGCAGATAATTCACATGAATTGAATATTTGTTATTTTATGAATTATACTTTAATAGAAAAAATAATATCCTAAACCGCATCACGTGATATGTTGTAGTCCACACACCCATGAACTTAACGATTTGGGCCTTGTGGGTACCTAATGGATCCCAGGCCGCTCAGGCCCTGCTTCCCAAAGCGGGAGGCATTGATGCACGTCTTGCCAGTTCAGCATGTGGACATTAGAGTGAATGTCCCTCGTAACCAACAGTGCAACCAAGTTATTCCCTCCCACACAGCACAGAAGGGGTTAGCACCCAGGCTTTGCCGCCCAGCCTGAGAGGTAGCTCACCACTGACTGTCTTCTTCCACTTTCCCTGTAGCTAAGTGGCAGCCTCTCCTCTCTTAGGCTCCCAGTTCTCCTGCTCTCTCCTTTCTAACCCCCGTCCCACCTTCCAAATAGTGAAAATCACTGTTTACATTGTTCACATTTGTGTGCTGAAGGATCGCTCTGCTGGGTAAATAGATTTCAGCCAATAGATAGGTTTTTCGACCTTTTAATTTCTAACTGGGGAAAGCGAGCGTGTGTCCCTGCTGGAAAACCTCAGGTGCAGTACAGAGTGGAGGTGGGGAGCTCTTCCTGGAGCTCACTGGGTCCTTCCTCTTCAGTTGCCCTTGAAATCTCAGCAAGCGAAGTAAAGGGGTCTGGCCTGGCTGACTGCTTACCTCTTTGTGAGGAAAGCAGGAAGCCTCCTCTCCTGGCTTTAGAGCACTTGGAACACTTCCTTTTTTTAGAATTTAATTTTTATTTTATATTGGAATATAGTGGATTTACAATGTTGTGTTAGTTTCAGGTATACAGCAAAGTGATTCTGTATATATATATATATATATATACATATCCATTCTTTTTCAGATTCTTTTCCCATGTAGGTTATTACAGAATATTGAGTAGAGTTCCCTGGGCTGTACAGTAGTTTCTTATTATCTATTTTATATATAGTAGTGTGTAAATGTTAATCCCAAACTTCTAATTTAGCCTCCCCCCACCTTTCCCCTTTGGTAACCATAGTCTGTGAATCTGTTTCTGTTTTGTGAATAAGTTCATTCATTTGTATCTTTTTTTTTTTTGAGATTTCACATAAAATTGATATCATATGATAGTTGTCTTTTTCTGACTTACTTTGCTTAGTATAATCTCTAGGTCCATCCATGTTGCTGCAAATGGCATTATTTCATTCTTTTTAATGGCTGAGTGGTATTCCACTGTGTATATATGCCACATCTTCTTTATCCATTCCTCTGTCGGTGGACATTTAGGTTGTTTCCATGTCTTGGCTGTTGTAAATAGCTGCAGTAAACACTGGGGTGCATAAATATCTTTCCGAATTCTGTTTCTCTCTGGATATGTGCCCAGGAGTGGGGTGGCTGGATCACATGGCAGCTCTATGTTTAGTTTTTAAAGGACCCTCCATACTGTCCTCCATAGTGGCTGTACCAATTTACATTCCCACCAGCAGTGCAGGAGGGTGAAATGCTTTCTTGAGTGAAACCTGCAGGGGACCCCTGGTAGGTAAAGGAGATGAGAGTAGCCTCCGCGGGTGCAGTGGAGAGGAAGGACTAGAGGTCCTGACCACAGGCTCACCTTGAGAGGTTCTTTCCCCTGAGGGTAGTTTGGAAACCATGTCACCACTAGTTCATCTTCTCTGTGCCTCTTCCTGGCTACTCTCTATAATATGTCCCTTTCCCTTCACTTTCTGTGTGCAGGAATAAGTATTATTCTTAATACCATGTGTTCAGTAGCTGGAGCTTGTATATTAAATTAAGAATATGCAGATTGTGATCTGTTTGAATAAAGGGGTGCAAGCCTCCCACAGGTGGCTGGCAGGTAGCTCCCTCAGCCTCTGAGCTCCCACTTTGGGGAAGTGGAACCACAGGGTTGTTTTGATGGAAGGTGCAGTGTCAGTACACTCCCACATAGGAAGTGGGGTCACAAGATTTCTTATTCACAGATCCCAGACGCTGGGGAGGGGGCGCAGAGAGCTGGTAGGAAGGGCAGTAGAGAGCAGGGTATCAAGCACATGTTTCCTATAAGGTGGTTGGGGCATAGGCCACTAAGTTTCCTTGGCCTTAATTCTAAGTGGTTATTTTAAAAGGTGCCTTTGGAAAAGCAAAGTGGGAACTTACGGCAGGAATCCTAACCTCAAGCCCTTATCTGAATGTCCAGACACTGGAAGTGAGCAGGGTTATCACACTGTGAAATGCCTCGGCAGCAACACAGAAAAACAAAAGTTGTTTTTCTCATCACAATTGATCCTGTGATGCCTCAGCATTAATCTTTAGGGAAGCTCATAGGCACCGTCTGGACAATGGAGATATTAAAAGCCACTGGCAGGGTTTTGGTCACCCAGCGTGTGAAACATTTGGGCAAAGCAAAAATGCCATCAGTGATGTTACCACACAAATGACAATTTGAAATCCTGTCTGTAAGTCCCCCCCCCCCCCCCCCCGCCGCCAATTAGTTGGGGTCCAGCCAAGAAAATAAATCAAAGCCCTTAGATAAGGTTGAGATAGGTATTTGATTTAAAACTTGGATGAGATTGTGGAATACTAGTACCTGTTGGGCTATTTTTTGTAAGTTTGAGTTTGTCCAGAATTAATGATATACGCACAGCAGGTGGGGCCCCTTACAACACGTACACCTGCTTCCCGGGCCAGTGAGTCACCTAGAGCTCAACGCTTACCCAGGCTGTCTGTGTGGAAGAATCACGCGGCTGCTGCTGCTGCGTCAAGGCTGGGCTCTGGTCTAACAGCCCAGAGTGCTCGGCCGGGTGGCTCACAGGTTGGGGTTTTCTGTAATGACGTGTTGTTTTGTGCTCAGTGCGGGGCACCTTGAGGCACCTCAGTCCTGCTGAGGGTAGTAGCAGATCTGCTCCCAATATAATGGGGGCGAATATCGCAGGCTTTGACATGAGAGGGCAGAAAGAGAGATGAATTGAGGCTGGGGGGTCTGTTCAGTGATATGGGTGTTTCCAGGGAGACTGAAGTGCCCTGTTGTGAACAGACAGGACTCTGGGGTGCAGGGAGGTGGAGGGAAGGAGAAGTGCATGTGGAGGACCAGGTGTGTGACGGCCCCAGGGCCTGGGACCCACAGTGGACACTGACTGCGTGATCAGGGGAGCCAGAGAAGTCAGGGTTCCCCCCCAGATGGCTGAGCTGTGAGGCCCATGATGGTGGGGATTATATCCCTTGGGACCAGGTGTGAGTCCTATTCTTCTATGTAGGTGGTCAGGGCATCCATACCTGTGCCAGGAAAGGGTAGGGTTAAGGGGCCACCACTAAAAGATTTTTAAGGATTGTTTCAGTGGTGACATCTGCAATCCTACTTGTTACACCTTGTAATTTACAGGGTGCCCTTCATTTATGTTTAGAGGGTTCAGGGAAAGCAATGTAATTTGGGCTCCAGTGTCGATGAGGGCATCCCAGTGGATAATTGGAGAGGTGAATAGGTGATTGTCCCCCAGAGGAGGGACAAACTCGGGGAACTGCAGGGTCCCTAGGGCAGGGCCTTGGCTGTCACTCTCAGAGATCAGGGTGTGAGATCCCCACTTCTGCTGCCAGGGCGGGAGCGCTCCGAGAGGTGACAACATCGTCCTTTGGGATGGGACCAGGGTCTCCTTAAGAAGCCTGCAGCAACTTAACAAAGACTTCTGATTTGTGTTCAGCTGTCCCGAGATGAAGTCAGCAGGGACCCTGATCTCTGGAGCTGCCCATACGGAGAGCTTGTTGCTCATTTGTGAGGGAGGCCGAGCTTCTTCCTCCTGTCTCTGTGGGCTCGGGAGGGTCTCTTTCTCTAAACAAAGCTAAGAACCAGTTCCAAAGACCCCAAGAGCCAGTCAGTGCCCTTCTCCCTCTCCCTTTGAACGAATTTTTCTAAAAAACCTTGCATTTCTATTGTGCTACGGTTAGGTGTCTCACTTCATCATTCACAGTGGCCATCGTTGGGTGTTCTGTACGATGGACAGTAACAGGGGACGCCTGGGACGGGGGTCGCCTCTTTCCCAGCTCGTATGCTGTGGCTTCCCATTCTAGGTGGTCCCAGTCGACCGCCGAGGGGTCAGGGTCCACCTTCGACAGTGCAGCATCAGCAGATGTATTTGGGAAAGCTCCAGGCCCTGAGACCGTATAGCCTTTATGAGTTGGCATGTGGGTATGCCACCGCTCTCAGTAACGCCCGAGCCATGGGGGTCTTACAAGCTCCTAGTAGTTTTTTAACCTCCGCTGGGGGACGTGGGAGGAGCTGGTACCAAGTGCTTGGGGCCCCACTTTCAGCAACATATGATGCACTTGCCTTGCAGTGTTTGCCTCCCAGGTGCCATGATGGCTCTGGTAGAGCTGCCTCCTCCAGGGTTGGGCCAGCTCCCTAAGCTCAGCACCCAGTGTCCACCCGACACAGTGGGCCCAGTGGCTGGCCTCCCCCTCCGGCTCTAGGGCCCTAGGGAGCTCTCCTTGGCTCCCAGGACCTCATAGCCGGCGCCCCCATCCCTGCCTGGGGGAAAGAGGCAGGGCCTAATCATCCAGGTTAGCTTTCGTTGGCCCAGCATCCAGACTTTCATATGTGATTGTAGCCGATCACCTCCACACCCGACACCAAATGGGCTCTCGTTTAGAGAATAATGGGAAACAGAGCTACTTCAGGCTCGGCCTGCTGGCTGGTCTCTGCTGCTGAGTCTGGCCTTTTACAGTTTAGGGTGGGGATTCTCAGCAAAGCTTGGCAGCAGCAACACACAGCAGTGCAGAGCACTGACCGCCAGCAAGCAGTGGTCCCTTCCCGGGGAGACTGAGCCATTTGGAGGAGGAAGTTAGCCATTCACAGCTCCAGGGCATCGGATGGGGATACAAACTATGCCCACGATCCCGTCCTCCTCAATTGTATTGAGCAGCTGGAGCTGGTGTATTGAACTGAAAGCATGCAGATTATGGCCTACCCTATGAGGGGGCACCAGCCACCCACACTGGCCGGCAGGTAGCTCCCTCAGCATCCGAGCTCCTGCTTTGGGGAAGTGGAGCCCAGGGGGTCATTTTGATGGAAGGTGCAGTTTCCATACACCTGCAAGAAGTGGAGTCTCAAGATTTACTCACAGATCCCAGAGGGGCCAGGGCACAGTGAGCCAGGGGGAGGGCCGTCCTCCATCCCAGGTCACCAGCCAGCGGGTGGAGAGCAGGACAGCAGGCACCTGTTACTTATAAGGTTGTCGGAGTTGATGCACTGACTTTTTCCCGGCTTAACTCTGAGTGGTTAGTTTAAAAGTTTCCCGGGAAAAGCAGAGCAGGCACTTACGGTGGGAATGCTAAACTCAGGTTCTTATCTAAATGTCCAGACTCTGGGTGTTAGCAGGGTTAGCACGCTGAAATGCATAGGCAGCAACTCAGAAATAAATGGTGGTTTTTTCAGAGAAACAAAAGTTGTTTTTCTCACCCCACGCCACCTCCACTAGTGTTTATTTTTCTTTCTCTCTTTCTGGTCACACTCTTGCTGTTCCCAGTGGTGGTGATGCCTGTGCTGGAGCCTGTCCTCCATCCCTTCAGACTCTTCCCCTCCCCCCCAATATTGATGTTACTGTTACTCCTGGCATGACAGCCACGTGCCACTGGGTCATCTTTGGCCTGAAGCCAGTAAGATATTAAGATTTCAGAGCAAAGAGCAGTAAGGACATTGGAGAGCTGCTAAGGGTCTCTGAGGAATGTGGATGGGGGGGCCAGTGGGGAGGGAGGTGAACTTCGGGTGCCTTGGGCATCAGGGATTGTAAGTGATGGACACCAGAGGCCCTGTCTATTGAGGAGAAAGATAAGAGGCCTGCCTCTTAATTTGTTGGCACGTGTGTGTTCAAGATGAAAATTAAACTGCAAATGATACTGGAGAAAACTGCTGACAATAATGTTGATTACAGCTGTTGAAGCTGTAAAGCTGGGAAAAAGCTAAAAAAATTGGTTTAACAGTGCATAAAAAATACCAACTTCGTTCCTTATGTGAACTGCTTATTATTTAGCCTAATTACTATCGTTTTAGGAATCATGCATACCATTAAATACATCAGATTTATTTGTGTGAGTTTTATTTTATTACAGTGCTAGATTCTGTTTTTGTCAGCTGAGTCATGGCAGGCTGTACTCACATTGACTGATGGATCTTACATTTGATCTATCCTTTCTCTGTAAGTTCCTAGGTTACTCTTTAGGTAAATCTGACCTTTCTAAGATTAGCTACTTTGCATATCTTGTCACACCAAAGGCTGGATATTTGGTTATAAAAGGCAGCAAACATTGTCAGGAGAGGAAGCAGACGTTAGAAGATTGCAGATTTTTTCCTAGCTTACTCTGTGAAATGTAGGCATTTGAATTTTGAAATACTTCTCTCTAGTATGCCTAAGTGCTTCATGGAAGCCACTGACGTTCCTGCCTAGGTAGGATGAGGAGGGGGATGGGAAGATGGGTGGCTGTGAAACCTTATATAGAGTAGCAAGAGGAAAAAGGGGCCCCCTTGAAGCAGAACTGAGTGTTTTACAGTTGTCCCTCAGTATTTGAGGGGAATTGGTTCAAGGGCCCCTGAGGTACCAAAATCTGAGGATGTTCAAGTCACTTACAGTCTGCCCTCTGTATGTGAGCTCTGCATCCACAGATTTTAGCCAGCCTTGTGGGTATGGAGGGCTGACTGTATGTGTGGAATCATGGCCACTGAGCTTAGGAGACTTGAAATGGGAAACCTCAATATTTGTTGATTTGCATTTTATGAGATGAGGAGGTGAAAGAACTTAGTTGTTAGTTCTTAGTTGCTTTGGATTGAGTTAATGGAAATGGTTTTCCATCCAAGAGTCATTCCTGTTTCCGTGGTATGCATTAGAAAAACTGTTAGTAGAAACATTTCCGGGAATATCATATATTTGCTAATTTGGAGAGTGAGTGCTTAGTAGACCAGGAACATCTTAGAATTTTGTAGTTTTTCAGTTTTGCCTGTCAAGGGGATACATGGTAGTTGCTCAAAATAAGTTGGTTGAATTGTGTTCACAAATTTGCTCTCTTAAGAAATGTCAGTAGATGACAGTAATAGTAGCTAAATTTACTGAATGTGTGCCTTTGTTCCCAGCACTGTTTCATCTAATGGATATAACCACAGTGGGAGGCAGGTTTACCATCTCTTTTTACACATAAGGCACAAAGAAGTTAAATAATTTCCCTAATATACAGAAGCTAGGATTCAGCTACCGGTCAAACGAGCTACTTAATTAACTCTTATGTACTGTGTGTTCATGTCTCCTATGTTGATTACAGTGAAATTAAAAAATAGTTTTTAAATACTTGAATAAAGTGGAACGGTAAGCTACATTGTAATGACATGCAAACATTTCCCAAAGAATAATACTCAACAGCAGAAAGTTTTAAGTGCTTTGATTTTCTTTGGCCAATTTACCAAAGATAGTAGGGTTGTCATAGAATTTATCATCCAAACTAAAACTGAAAGGTGATAGTAACAGTTACATGGTGATAACAGGATGATGGTACTGTCCCAACAAGTGCATTGTGCCCTCACCCTACTGATTGCTGTTTGTCTGACTTCATATTAAAACAATCCTTCACATTTTGACCTTCTAGGGGGATTCCTCAGTGTCAACGTAAGTGAAGTCAGTTTTGATGAAATTCATCAACTCTTCTCCAAGGATTTAGATATTGAGCCAGGAGGTCACTGGAGGCCTAAAGACTGTAAACCCAGGTGGAAGGTGAGGTTCATTTTTTTGTAAGTAATGTGACTGTTACTGTGCATTTGAGGAAAAGTGTGTTCGATTCAGAATATATAGTGAAATCCTTTTGTCTTGATAAATTTAAGACATCAGAACGTTTGTGTTTAATGTGTAAGTATTCACAGTTCAGATGTGGGTTAATCATGTTACCTGTGAAGACAAACTGCACCTGTGCTTATATAAATATACACTCGTGTGCTCAGTCTCTTGGAGCTCCTGGTGATCAGTACCTCTCTTGGGATCCGCTTGGAAAACAGATGATTTTTCCTGTGCTGTTGGAAGAGATGCTGTGATTTCTTTGCCTTCCGCTGCTGTCCCTAGTGGATCTAGGGTCACCTGAAGGCATAGCCCCACCAAGGCCTGGAACCAGTGGTTTCCAGTTGGGTCCAGCATTGGGGTTCCTGAGTCCTAGGATTCTAAAGAGGCTGCTCGGGGTCACTGTAGGACACAAAAAGAACTTTGGACGCTTCTTTGCCTCTGTTTCAGAAGGCAGAGCACAAGCTTTTCATCTTTTTGATGTCAGTATCCTACTTTCGTTTTGTTTGAAAAACTATAAGGGTGTGGGCCTCCCCCGCTGCTTAAAAAAAATTGAAAACCATGGTTTTAAATCAGAGTTGATCTCAATACTAAGAAATTGGTTATTAGGTGCATGTTCATGTAATGTTTGAGTAGGAAATAGTATTTATATAATTCAAGTGAAAAAACTACATATGATTAAATCAGATATTACATTTCAAAGGACTGTGATGTAGCCTTAATCTGGCAACAGTTTTCAGATCCTCTTTTAAATATCAGTATTTTGCAAAAATATTTGTCTTTTGGTACCAAAAAAAAAAAAAATCACTCCTGAGGAAGCGAATTGTATGCTGTTAAGCTTATGATAAAAGTCCTCAGACTTAAATGGCCTTGAACTCTTGTGTTTGGGGATATTGGGGATGTGTGTTATTTATGTCTATCCCTAATGTAGGGCTCCTCCTCTTGTGTAAGGTAAGCACTAAACCCAGCTTTGTTGAGTTGAGTTTGAACAGATACATATTTTGTTACAAATTATTAAATAAATGTTTGGGGTTTTTTCCTCATACACGTTGTAAAGCTGTTGAAGTGGATTCCAGTACACATTTTGGCAGCACATTCAGTTTTGCAGTTGTTTTACGCTATTTCCCAGATCGGATTCAGATAATAAATAAATCTTCTCATATTTTATGATTGATTTTCTTCACATTTGTATATAAAATATGGCCCAATTTACATAATACTACTTTTAAAAAATGTACTGGGCAAAATAAATTATTTTTCTTACTTGGGTGATGAGTATGTATGTTGAATGCTAATGGAGGAAAAAGTGTACTTGATTAATTGCAAAGGCTGTGGGGTGGCATGGAGGTTGGTTCTCAAGATGTATGTTAGTACGCATGCTGCATACCCCCGCAGTGTGCAATGTGTGGTGTACTAACAGATAACTCAGGGTCAGAAAAGTTCAGTATTTTTGTCCTTTCTCTTGTGGTCTATATCAGACATTGGATTTTAAATTTTAGGGTTTGTTTTCATCCCATTTTCTAGGAAAGAGGTATATCCTACATGGGTAGTTCCTATTTACAGATTTTAGTAGACTGTAAACTCCAGTGAATCAGTAGGTAATAGTTTTGAAAGAGGAGTTTGGAGCCAGCTAATTCGGGGATCTAAAAACTGGCTTATTTTATTTAGGAACTGTTTATGGTGCTGTTGCTTTTATTTCAGTTACACACAAACCCTTCTCAAAATATAGTCTCTAGTTCTGAGCTATGCCCCTCAAGATATTAGAGGGACTTTGGAGATGGTTCAGAGGTGACCTATACTTGCCATACTTAATTAAATAATCTTCCCCCCACCCCACCCCCACTACTTGTGTACATTCTAATAATGCCCCCTTCTAATCTTGGAACTGAGTTGAGAGAGAAGGAAAGAAGAAATAACTAGATTTATGTGAAACATCCGCAACCAACTTGATCCTTAATATTTGAGGATCTTTTTCTTTTTAAAAAAAAAATACCAACTAACTTCATTGAAGGCCAGTTAATTGGAATTAATCTTCTAAAACTAGTGATTTCAATGATTCCTAGGTATTTTGAACACCGCAGGTCCCGGTGGAAGATGCAGCACTGGTCAGATGCCTTGCAGAGGCAAGATTATTTCTAAAGAGGAGGTTGAAAGAGGAGGAAGGTGATGCTTTTCAGGTCATTAAAGTGAAGTGTTTATCTGTCACGTTGCCTATGTTCTATTCAGGGTTCAGGTGGAGGCCTGAACTAAGGCTTAAAGAACCAGGTAGTTGCTCGATGCAGTTATCTGCTTGGAGGCCTGCAGTTCTGTTTCTAGTCCAAGGTTCATCAAAGATGGGTATTAGCCACCTGTTTCAGAGCTACGTGGGGTGTTTGGTAAAAATGAAAATTCTCAAACTCAGTCCTAGACATTCTGATTCTACTGGTGCATTTTTTATCAAATGCCTCCTGTTTAAGAAGCTCCTGAAGGCACTGGAATGGGGAGGGGGACTGGAGGGGGGAGGGACCTGCAACACTGCAGGAGGATGAAGGCTTAGCAGCTTCTTTGTCCCAGCCATGGCAGACAGCTAATGCACCCTTCAAGTAGGCAAGTCTGAAGCCGTGTCATTTGGGGACACCGTAGCGGATGGTGTGCTTGAAGTTTGAAAGTAGGACAGAATCTTGGTGGGGAAAATTTATGTCGTCAACATTTTTCTTGCAAATCTCTTCATGGTGAGTGTAGGAGAAAATGAGGATAGAAGAAAAATAGGTGCATAAATTCAGTGAGATTAGTGGTTTTAAAGTGGGAGCACACTGAATGTGGATAATTTTTCTTGAACAAGAGGTGGTGAGGTGAGATTCATGAAGATGACTATTGTTTTTCCGAAGATGATGACCAGATGTTCTTTACCTCCAGTGGAGATGTGTCAGCAGGCTCCAGCAGCAAATCAGGGCACACGTGAGAAAGAAATGACCACGGAAAGCTGAGGTCTTCTTTTTCTAGACAGTGAGTTGTAAACTATGGACAGCGTCATCTCACAGCCACAGGAAGGGACGTGCCAAATGAATTTTTAGATGCTATTCAGCTTTATTTTAATAAAACCTTAGGCATATTCAGAATCTTTGATAACTGTTTCATTAAAATATGGACATGTATTTGTTATAGAAATGACAATTTAGCTTCTTTGAACTTGCCATGACACGGTTCATTTTGTTCTCCTGTAAAACGCTGTTCCCATATAAGATTAAGGAAAAAACAAATTTTTAAATGTTTTATTGAAGAAGTTACTGTGTTAAGGGCCATGACTGCCTTTGTTTTTTCTTATGTATTCAACTGACTATTCAGCCTAATCGTATTTAGTTAATATGGGCTGTCTTTAATATGGACTCTGCAGCTTTTTAATAGCTTCTTTCCTTAAACATGTATAATTTGCCTTAACTGCTTTTATAGCCCATTTACATCGTAGGCAGCCAACTTGTGGCCAAATTCACAACCAAGAAGGCAAGCTCGACCCTGATTTTGCCAGAAGTTATCACACCTGATACACTTCAGATAAGGTCAGTGGTAGGGATCTGTATTCGCCATCTAACTCCTTTCTCTCCTTTTATTTTTCATAACAAGTTTCCCATCCTGAGAGTAAACTTAGGGGTTCCCGAACTGCTTTGGGAGTTTACAGATTTGGGAATTCTGTGAATTTGCCAGCAGTTGATGTTGAGGCCCGTCAGCAAGTCCTGAGTCAGTAGGGAGGGCTCAGTACCAACAGTGGCCACTGTGGGGGTTACGGAAGGGACTCTTAGGTGTGGGTTCCCGTTGTTCTGGCAGCCTTGTGGTCCTGAGGCTCATAAGTCAAGAGGCACCTTATGGAGCAAACCAGAGGAGAATGGGGCCCAGAGTGGGGCTGGCAGAGGCACCAGAGCCTCTGTAGTTCCTACCATTGACCAAATGTGAAACAGCATAGACCTGAAAGTCTCAGCCTCATAACAGCCGTTGTCTCTTTTTCCACTATCTCATCATCATTAAGGGAAAATTAGTGGTGGAGTTTTTAGTTTAGACACTTTCAATTTTGTGAAACCATCTTTTGTTCTCTTTTAAAATAAAATTATTTTAATAATTTAAAATTTTCTCTTATGTATGATCCTGGTAATGTAGAATACACAGGTAAATGTTACTATTTTCTATCGAGTATATCTAATGTCATGTCCTGATTTTATAAGTAGGATTAAATCCTAAACTTATGCATTCTCAATTATTTGCATTTATTCATTCATTAGTAAAATTTATTTGGTATTGTTGAAGTTTCAATAAATCCCAATTTTTCTGTTTAATCAGTTTATTAGGCTGTATTTAAAAATCCAGAATATAGAATGACACATGGATATTGTTATTAGATATATTTTTGACTCTTATGTTCTTTGAAAATCTAATGATTTTGAAATTTATTATTTTTGTAGCATGTTTTTTATTGAACTATAGTTGATTTATAATACTGTGTTAGTTTCAGGTCAGGTGTGCAGCAGAGTGATTCAAGTATACAGCAAAGTGTGTGTGCGTGTGTATATGTATATACATATGTTCTTTTTCAGATTCTTTTCCATTATGGGTTATTATAAGATATCAAATATAGTTTTCTGTGCTATATAGTAAATCCTTGCTGCTTATCTATTTTATATAGACTAGTGTGAATCTCTTAGTCCCATACTCCTAATTTATCCTTGTCTCCCGCACTTTCCCCTTTGGTAACTGTAAGTCTCTTTTCTATGTCTGTGAGTCTGTTTCTACTTTATGTATAGATTCACTTGTATTATTTTTTAGATTCCACATACAAGTGATTTCATATAATATCTGCCTTTCTGTGTCTGACTTACTTCACTTAGTATGATTATCTCTAGGTCCATCCATTGTTACTGCAAATGGCAATATTTCATTCTTTTTTATGGCTGATATTCCGCTGTATATGTATCTACCACATCTTTACCCATTCATCTGTTGATGGTTGCTTCCATGTCTTGGCTATTGTAAGTAGTGTTGCTATGAACATTGGGGTGCATGTATCTTTTTTAATTAGTTTTCTTCTTTTCTGAATACATGCTCAGGAGTGGGATCACTGGATCATATGGTAACTCTATTTTTAGTTTTTTAAGGCAGTGGCCCCCAACCTTTTTGGCATCAGGGGCAGGTTTCGTGGAAGACAATTTTTCCATGGATGGGGTGGGGGTTGGTTCAGGTCATAATGCGAGCAGTGGGGAGCAGTGGGGGGCGGCAGATAAAGCTTCACTCCCTTGCCCCTCGCTCACCTCCTGCTGTGTGGCCCACTTCCTAACAGGTACTGGCCCATGTCGCGGCCCAGGGATTGGAGACCCCTGTTTTAAGGAAGCTTACTGTTCTCCATATTGGCTGCACCAATTTACATTCCCACTAACAGTGTAGGAGGGTTCCCTTTTCTCCACACCCTCTCCAGCATTTATTATTTGTAGACTTTTTGATGATGGCCGTTCTGACCAGTGTGAGGTGATACCTCCTTGCAGTTTTGATTTGCATTTCTCTAATAATTACCAATGTTGAGCATCTTGTTATGTGTCTGTTGGCCATCTGTATGTCTTCTTGGGAGAAATGCTTATTTAGGTCTTCTGATTTTGGAGTTTGTAATCTGTAGAAAACTTGGTGGTTTTAATTTCAGTTTTTATTAGAAAATTCACTATTGTAATAATAGTTATAGTAATAGCTTAGAAATTGCTAAGAAAAGTAATGTTTAGAAAATACATTTTAGCTTTTTCAAGGGCAAAATCTGAATTATAATTGGATCATTTAGCTTGTATGACAAAGTTTGGATCCAGGAAATAGAGGATTTGAGTGATGATTGATAATTATTCACTTATTCTCATGTTATATTAACACACCTTACAAATGGTGTCTTTTAGTCTTGATTTTGAGAGTCTCAGTAGTTTTTTTTCTTAGTAGAAGAAAGATTGATCTGCTGAGAAACCATTTTAACTCCCATAAATGTAGTTTTTTCTTATTACATAAGAAACAAATTTCTTTGGTTTATTTCAAGGGTAAATTTTTCTGATGTCCATGCTTGCTTACATTATCTTTTTTGTTGTTTAACATTTTAACAAAATTTTATTATCAGTTTTAAACTGAACATTAGCCTGTCACTGAAATAAACATGCAGTGTATCAAAAATATAATTGTGCATTTCAATTAAATGAAAAATATTATATTAACATAATCATCAAACTTTATTTATATTCCATGATATATCTGTTATAGTTCTCAAAAATATCTCTAGGCCAGATAAGCAATGTTAGATACTAGATACTCAAGTGGAATCTCTTTTGAATTCAATTTAAAACCTGTAAACTTATTATTTATGATCTACTTTAAAACCTTGAAATTAGTCTTGACGCACCCCTCTCCCTCACTTCTTATAGCCAATCCATGAATAAATCCTGTTAATTTACCTCTTAAATGTTTCAAAAGTCTATGTACGTCTCTTCTTGTCCTCCACCCTCGCCTCTCTTCAAGCTACCATTACCTCTTGTCTTGATGTTGCATTAATTTTCTAACCGGTTGCCTGAGTCCTCTTTTGGTTTTCTCCAGTCTGCTTTACACTGCTCTCCATAATAGTGTTTGCCATCAACAAAGCTGATTTTATCACTCCTTTAAAATCTTTTCATGGCCGAGGGGCAGCTGAGCCCGTGCACCACAACTACTCTGCAACTACTGAAGCCCACGCCCCTGGAGCCTGTGCTCTGCAACTAGAGGGGCCACCGCACTGAGAAGCCCATGCAGCAGTGAAGACCCAACACAGCCAATAAATAAATAAATAAATTTATGTTAAAAAAATTGTAAAAAAAAATTAATAAAATCTTTCCGTGACTTCCATGGGTTTCATAGGATAAAGACCACAGTCCCTAGACCGGCCCTCAGAGCCATTTGCACGTCTCAGGTTCACAAGAGCACAGATGGCACAGAGGCAGGGGCCTTGTCTGGTTTTGCTCGGTGTTGGATCTCTGGTGAGAAAATTCATGAGTAAGAGGATTTCAAGGGTCAGTTTTTATCTTTTACCTATAGGGCTTGCTTTCTGCTGTAAACATGTGTGACTGTTTTGTTTTCAAGGTGGCCGTTCTCATTCCTTTCCGTAATCGCCATGAACATCTTCCGATTTTTTTCTTGCATCTGATTCCAATGCTCCAAAAACAGCGGCTCGAATTTGCCTTTTACGTCATTGAACAGGTGAGAATAGTTTTCAAAATGGGAACTAGGTATACTAGAACTTAATAAACTTTTAGATAGTGTGTGATTAAAAATGCTTAGTTTAAGGTTAATCCTGGGTTTTATGTTTGGGTAAAATTCCCTTTTGGATTGAGCCTGTTAACTGTGTATACCATGTTTGTTAACCCATTTATCAGTTGATGTGCTCCTGTCATTTTTAATCATCTCATGTCTTACCTATTAACGTGAAATATATAGAGAGAATTATTCTTTATATTATCAGCTAATTTTTTCCTCTGTAAGTATTTTTACCTTACTATTCCATATGTACAGTTTCTTTCAATCTTATTTAAACCCTTTGGAGATATTTTCTATACTTCCATGTTTTTCTGCTGTCATCACCTAGTTTTGTACTGAAGGCGTCATCTTGGATTTCTTCCTTGGCCTTTCCCCCACCCCACTTCCCAAACACTAGGGTCCTTCTTGAATTTCGTCACTGATTTCTATACAGTATTTTTAAAATGGTGCATTTTGTTCATGTTTCGAGTGCATTGTAATTTGGATACTTTGGTTTTGACATCAATGACCTCATTTTATCCTGATCATTCCTTCTTTTTAAATCTGACTAAAAATGTTTTTCCTTCTTTTTTTTTTATTTTTTATTTTTTTATTTTTTATTTTTTTGGGGGTACACCAAGTTCAATCATCTGTTTTTATACACATATCCCCATATTCCCTCCCTTCCTTGACTCCCCCCCCTCGAGTCCCCCCACCCTCCCTGCCCCAGTCCTCTAAGGCATCTTCCATCCTCGAGTTGGACTCCCTTTATTATACAACAACTTCCCACTGACTATTTTACAGTTGGTAGTATATATATGTCTGTGCTACTCTCTCGCTTCATCTCAGTTTCCCCTTCACCCCCCGCCCCCTCCCGTACCTCAAGTTCTCCAGTCCATTCTCTGTATCTGCATCCTTATTCTTGTCACTGAGTTCATCAGTACCATTTTTAGATTCTGTATATGTGAGTTAGCATACAATATTTGTCCTTCTCTTTCTGGCTTACTTCACTCTGTATGACAGATTGTAGTTCTATCCACCTCATTACATATAGCTCCATCTCATCCCTTTTTATAGCTGAGTAATATTCCATTGTATATATATGCCACATCTTCTGTATCCATTCATTTGTTGATGGGCATTTAGGTTGCTTCCATGTCCTGGCTATTGTAAAGAGTGCTGCAATAAACATTATGGTACAAGTTTCTTTTGGGATTATGGTTTTCTTTGGGTATATGCCCAGGAGTGGGATTACTGGATCATATGGTAGTTCTATTTGTAGTTTTTTAAGGAACCTCCAAACTGTTTTCCATAGTAGCTGTACCAACTTACAGTCCCACCAACAGTGCAGGAGAGTTCCCTGTTTCCTTCTTAATCAGACAGAAAGTGACCTAGCTCATAAGATGCTTCTGGGGTTTTTTTGTTTGTTTTTGAAATATTAGAAAATATTCAAATTCTGTTTCTAAGATTGTTAAATTTAGTGTATTTTCCCAGCTCCTGTGTGGCTGATTCTACATCTTTTTTTTTTCTCTCACTCTTAGCTTTTTTGCCTTTATTTTTCTCTCTGGAAATACTTGATATTTAATATAGCTTATACTTCTCTCTGTGTAAATCACCCTTTTAAGGTCTGTTTCCTGTTCATATAATGATGTATATAGTGCATATGTGCTTTTTATGCAACCAACTATATTATGAAAACTTTTTTAACCTGATAGTAAATAAAAAATTGTAGTTACTTTCATGATAGCCATAGTTAAAAACTTCTAGATCCGTTTTACCAACTGCTAGTTTCCTTTTTTGAAACTTCAGTCTTCATAATGTGTTGTGGGGTGAGATATCTGCCACTGTGTTTTTAAAGGCATTTTCTCCTGAGGGTCTGACACCATTGAATTATTTTGTGTATGTGATGAAGAAATCTGGAAAGCAACTAAGGTCCATATTTTATAAACCTCTTAAGTCGAATCTCAGCCTTGATCAACATTAATTCAGGCCTGTATATTTGATAGTGTGTGATTCTGAGCTAGTAACATCTTAACCATGTATGAAACAGAAGAGTCATTTTCCTGCTGGACTGGTGGCCAGAAGGGCTAAGCCATTGACGAGCTGCTCAGAACTCTCAGTTAAATAGGAAACACGGTACACGTTTCCCTCTTTTCCTTTCCCGACTCCTTAAATGAGTGAAAGAAAAAACTTTTAATGTTATTAAACTATAAGGACAAAGAGATGGAAGTAGTTGAGCGATTTCAATCCATCTCTGGGAGTCAGGAGGCAGGTGGAGCACTGGTATCTCCCTTAGCAGAGCAGAGGGGCTTCGGACCCAGGAGCCGTCGAGGAGGGTGGGGACAAGAATTGAGTCCATGTGCTGGACAAACCCCTGCACATCTCAGCACTTGAACGATGAAGTGCAGCACCGGGCTAAGCTAAGGAATTGTTTACAAGTTTGATAGCAGAACAGTCAGATCCCTGGTTTCTTCTCTTTGCTTGTGCTGCCAGATACGTGTTCTGTGGTATCTTGTAGAAAATGAAAAGTTTCCCCTCAGAGATACCCGCAGGGGCCCTGCCGGTGCTGACACAGCTGAGCTGTGGGGCCAAGCAGAGGCTTGAGTAGGGTTGCCTGCTGACCCCCCGCGCCCTCGGTCCTTTTCCTCGTCCAGCTGCGTGAAGCCAGCAGTTGGGTGTGAATCCCCCCTCCAGCTGAGGCAGGGCGGGAGCGGCACCTCCGCTCGAGAAGTAGAGTAGCTCCAGGGAGACGATGCCTGCTGTAATCTTGGGAAGTCTCCAGAGGAAGGGGCCGGTTCCTCACTCTGTCCCCTCCATGAAGCCCGCTTTCATCCATGCAACAAAGGGGAGACAGCAGGGGACAGACCAGGTAAGGCCTCTCGTTCTTGTGAGGAGAGAAGAAGTGATGGGTGGCGGAGAACGTTCGGGAGGAGATCAGAGTCGGGAGAGAAGCAGACGATGAAGGACCCGGCGGGCCGGCAGACTTAGGTTATCCTGCATGAGCTCAGACAATGCCGGGGGTTTCAAGTAGGGGAAGGATATGATCCAAGGATCTTTAAAAAACATGACTGTGAGTTCAGCTGCGGTGGTAAAGGCGGCTACCAGCGTGAACCCAGAGCTGAGGTTCTTGGTCTTCCACAATGGGTGAGCCACAGCAAGTAAGCGCCCTCCCACCCCCTCCAATGCCGTACATCAAGGAGGATACAGATGAAAATATTCAGGAAGGCCTCGCTCCCAAGCCTCCACCTCCGATAAAGGACAGTTACATGATGTTTGGCAACCATTTCCAGTGTGATGATCTTATCATCCGCCCTTTAGAAAGTCAGGGTATTGAACGGCTTCATCCTATGCAGTTTGATCACAAGAAAGAACTGAGAAAACTCAATATGTCTATCCTTATTAATTTCTTAGACCTCTTAGATATCTTGATAAGGAGCCCCGGGAGTATAAAACGAGAAGAGAAGCTAGAAGATCTTAAGCTGCTTTTTGTACATGTGCATCATCTCATAAATGAATACCGACCCCACCAAGCAAGAGAGACCTTGAGAGTCATGATGGAGGTGCAGAAACGTCAGTGCCTTGAGACAGCCGAGAGGTTTCAGAAGCATCTGGAACGAGTCGTTGAGATGATTCAGAATTGCTTGGCTTCTTTGCCTGATGATTTGCCCCATTCGGAAGCAGGGATGAAAGTAAAAACTGAACCAATGGACGCCAATGATAGCAGTAATTATGCTGGACAGGATGAACAACAAAGAGAAAATTCAGGTCATAGGAGAGATCAGATTATAGAGAAAGATGCTGCCTTGTGTGTCCTAACTGATGAAATGAATGAAACACCATGAAGGATGTTTCTTTTTCTTCTTTTTCCCCAGTAAATAGCATATATATTAGTTAATTTACTTTTAGAGAATCTCAAAAGAGATATAACCAGAAGTCTTGCAAGCAGCAACTGTCGAACTTTCTCAATTGAGACGTCACAGGCAGTAATTTCACTTTATGGCAAGCATAGGTAAATGAGTGTGCCTACATTAGGAGTAATCACCTTAAAAAGCAGAGTGTTTACAGCTATTGTGTGGAACATCCCTATTTTTGAAGTTGCAGTAAACTTTGAAGATACCTCTAATAGCAGGTTTTCATCCCTGAAAAGTAGATTTGTCATTTGCTTTAAGAATGATAGATAATAAAGGACATCAGACTTTTTAAAAAAAAAAAAACATGACTGTGCAGAGAGCAGACTGAGTGGAGCTTCTGCAGCCGTCCAGGTAGGAGAAGCTGCTGCTTCAGGCTACTGTGATGTTGGAGGAGGAGGTGAGCAGTGGCTGGGTTTGGGCTACGTTGGGTTTAAAAGTGAAATTGTTTACTGTTGAATTGGATGTACGTTGTGAGCGACAGAGAATGGTCAACCACGTTGCAGGGTTTTTGTCTTGAACAAGAGTGTTGCCACTTTCTGAGCTATGGACACACAGAGCGCTGGAGAGGAGGAGTGGCGCTTCTGTTTTTGTTTCAGTTTGGTTTAGGGATTTGCTCCCGCATGTGCGTGTGTGTGTGTTGTGTGTGCTTGAGTCAAGAGTGCTGTGCCACAACCTCACATACGTACGTGGAGGTTCCCCTCAGCTCTTTAGTGTCTTCCTCTCAACCATGAATGGGCAGCAAAGGGTTTCCACAAGAGGAGACAAAACCCATCCAACAAAGGGGATTATAGGAAAGAGAGACAATGGAGGGAACAGAACACTTTTTTAAAAAAAGTAAAGAAATGAACAGTAGCACAAATTCGTAATCACTATCCACAGAGAGTAAAGATATTGAATCTGTGAAATGGAAACAGGACACCATAAAGAAAGAACGATTAGAATAAGGAAGTTATCATAAAAGAAAACGTGATAAGTAAAACAAAACCTTCAACAGAATGGCTGGAAGATAAACTTCAGAAGGTAACTCTTAAACTAGAACCAAAGCAGGAGAAATTAAGGTTAGTCAGAGGGTACCAGTGCATCACAGGGGTACCCACCTCCAAGATGGTCCCAAGGATCCTTGCCTCCTTGTGTGGTCTCCTGCCACGATGAATAAGGGCTGACTTGTGTGAGCAGCCACGCTGCGGAGTGACAGTGTGATTTCTGAAGCTGGGTCATAAAGGACATGGCTGCTTCTGCTTTGGTCTGTTGGATCGCTTGCTCTTGGGGAGGCCGGCTGCCGTGTCATGCAGACACTCAGGCGGTCCAGTGGAGGGGAACTGATGTGCCAGTGTCGTCTTGCTGGCTGTGTGACCGAGCCGTCTTGGAGGCGGATCTGCCAGCCCAGGCCCAGACCTCACAGAGCAGTGATGAGGGCTCTTTGCCGTGCTGTCAGGATTTCCTATCACAGGTGCGTTGAGCATAATAAATGATTGTGGTTTTATTAGCCACTAGTTTTGCTGTGATTTGTTACACATCAGGAGATAATGAGTACACTTTCTAACCAGAGTTCTGAAAAAATATAGCAGAAAAATAAATGGGGGCAGGATGGGCTAAAATGACCAAAGAAGTAGTATAAGAATATTTCCCAGAAGCAAACACATGTCTTTGGATTAACGGGTCCACATGTACACATGAATAAAATATAGAGCTTTAAAGCATGTTATCTTGAAATTTAAAATGCAATTAGGGAAGGTATCAGAAAGGTTCTGTAGGAAAAATTACCAGAATCGTATGAACCTTCTCAGCAATGCTGTTACCTTGAAGATTGTGGAGCCACATGCCTTTAAAACACTAGGGGAGGGACTTAGCTGGTAGCACAGTGGTCAAGAATCCGCCTGCCAATGCAGGGGACACGAGTTCAGTCCCTGGGCCGGGAAGATCCCACATGCCATGGCGCTGCTAAGCCCGTGCACCACAGCTACTGAGCCTGCGCTCTAGAGCCCGTGAGCCACAGCTACTGAAGCCCGCACGCCTAGAGCCCGAGCTCTGCAGCAAGAGGAGCCACCACAATGAGAAGCCTGCCCACGGCAACAAAGAGTAGCCCCCGCTTGCCACAACTAGAGAAAGCCGTCCTGCAGCAACGAAGAGCCAAAGCGGCCAATAAATAAATAAATAAAATTTAAAAACAAAACCAAAAAAAAAAACACTAAGGGAAAGAAATTTCTACCTAGAATTTTTTAGCCAGTCAGAATGTCAGTCAAATGTGAGGTAGATCGATGGCATTTTCAGTCAGTCATTGGTTAAAAATATATATATATATGTGTATGTGTGTGTAGTGTCTATGTGTGCATCTGTATGTACACACACGTTATTTTCCCCATGGATCCTGACATAGGAAGCTGCTATAAAGGATGTTCCTTCTCAAGAGAGCCAAGTAAAGGGCACAGATGATGTAGGGAGTGCAGAGGAGCCCAGGATGATCACTGCATGTGGTCAGACCAGTCCAGACTGGCGCAATATGCAAGGGCAGTGGGAGCTGGAGTTGGGCTTGGGGGGTGGAGGAGGAATTAATAGATGGTTTGATGTGTTTGAATGATTGCATCAGTTATTGATAAATATAGGGCATGCCTGCTGGGGCTTTTGTACAAAGGAATAATAATTATATAGAAAAGTAAGAAAACAGAAGACAGTTATTAATCCCAGTTTGAGAAAGAAAACAATCATAATTCATTCAACACTCATATTTATACAGTCATAATAATGTAAACACCATTGATTTAACACAAACTTCTGAGATAACTCTTTTGGGAGAGTGGATGGAGGGGCAGTGAGTGTGGGGGTATAAATCCTCAGGGACCATGATGAGAAATCAGTGGCGTCTAGAAAGTTAATGAAGCAAGGGGATATCAGAACTTGCACTGCCTTGAAATACGGAGATAAGCACCAGAGTAAACTACTAGAGGTGGGTAAATGTATTGCTTTTGAAAGACGAAGGTGGGTTAGGCATAGAACTTCTTATTTTCATTGTAAGCCGTTAAGTATTACGTCCACATTTAATAAAAACGATTTTTTAAAATCTTAAAGGCAAGTCATTTGTTCAAACGGATGTTGATGTACCGGTAATAACATTATAATTTAACTGCCTTTCCTTTTTATTCTCTCCATTTCATTGGCGAGGAAAAGCTGTAAAAGGCAAAGTGATTATTATTATTTACTTCAAGTTAGTGTAGGGACCCAGGACTAAAAATCGGTAATTTTTCACTTTTGAGGAAACACTGTGGTGATGACTGCACTGTGTATCTCATTTGCTTCCGTCATAATCTTTTTTTGTTTTATGTTTTGGAAATGATTTTGAGAAATACTGCAAAGGCATAGGTAATTGCTCTTTAATTTTCTTTAGCTATGGAATGAAACCTTTTATTGCCAATGCACCTTAATATAATTTCCCTCGTAAGTAAAGGGAGGTGATTATAAGATGGGAAGTTGGGTTCTGTGTAATAAGTTCCCACTTTTTTTTGTGCCTTAAAAATACTCTTGGTCTTTATCATAAACAAGAATAATAAAAATAGAAACTGTTGCCTGGGCACTTTATTTTCCCTAGTAATAAAGGAAAATGGTTGTAATAAAGGAAGTTGGATTTTGTGTAATAAGTTCCAATTTTTTTGTCTCTAGAAATGCCTTTGTCTCTGTTATAAGCATTAGTAATACAAAGTTTGCCCTCCCTGGCCTTGTTCTGTAAGAGAAGGGTTACTGCTCCATGAGTCACTTTGTTTCCTGCTTCTTTGAGTCTTGACAGCATATGGAAAGCTTTGCCAAAAAATATAACTTATATTATTTTCAATGGCTTTATTTCTTCCTGGTCATAAATAATCTGTATCCTGATGTATTTGAAGTAAAACAGAAACATGAATTATATCATCATATGAATGTGATGATTTACCAGTGGACCCGATGATAGTGTTTTCTTGTGTGTTACCAAAATATAAAAAAATGTAATAATTTAACAGTATATTTGAAAATCCTGAAGCATGTTTATTATTTTATCTGTTTGATTTGGATTTATTTATTAGTATTTGACCATGATTCAACAAGTTAGAAAGGTATAGAAAAAAGTCATGGCAAAGCCTCAGTACATTTCTGTTTTTCTCTCTGTGAAGACTGGCACACAGCCTTTTAACCGAGCAATGCTCTTCAATGTGGGCTTCAAAGAGGCCATGAAAGACAGTGTCTGGGACTGTGTAATCTTCCACGATGTGGATCATCTGCCTGAAAATGACCGGAACTATTACGGATGTGGAGAAATGCCACGTCATTTTGCAGCCAAGCTGGATAAATACATGTATATGTAAGTAATGTACAATCTTCCTGATTGAGCAACACACTTGCAAAATCATATCATTAAAATGGTAGCAGCCTTGTGTGCCTGGATCTGAGAGGGCTTAAGAGCCTAGAGAGTATCTTTAACTCCAGCCTGTCCTCGCAGGGAGCTGGGATGTAGAGTCGCTTGCCATCCAGCCAGGAGTTTCCTCACACACAGGTTTCAGTGTGGGGTGGTGGGGAAGAGAGCCTGGTTTCTACAGTCAGGTGAATGTGGACCTAACTTCTGATTTTCACACTTAGCAGTTAGAGAGCTTGGACTCGCATCTCTGAATGGGGCTCTGCGAGATCCCAGGTGCCGGTAACACAGCACAGGTTGGCTCCCCTCGCCTGGTGATGTTCTAGTTCAGGGATGGCCCTCTCTTCTGCAGTATATTTGCTTCTTCCTAGGCTGTGGATTCTTGACCTGCTTTTAGTAATAAACATTTTTTTCTCTGACTGGAGATACCTTGAAATGATAACATCATTAGAGCCATGACAGTCACTTAAATTGACATTAAAGCATTCAGGTCTAATTTGGGAAAGAGATCACAGTTTCAATTGACTCATGGAAGTGGAGAGGAGAGAAAATGACCTGGAGCAGGGAAGGTGTTGCCTTCATCGCTGTTTTGCCTGCTGCCTGACCTGTAGAGTTAGAGAAGCAGAAAGTTTCAATGGTGGGACCAGGTGAATCAGCACTGAGACAGGAAAACAGTGTCATCATTAGAAAATCTTCTCCTTGTTACTCTGGTATCTGAAATCCAAGTCTGGCATGACCTTGGGAAGATCATCCAGGTTCAGGATCTGATTCTTAGAACTTCTGGAAACTCAATTTTGGTCAGCCCGCTAGAGTCAAATTCAGCATAATTGATTTTTACTAAAAGATGATCATAAGTGTCACATAAACTAAGAATTATAAATTAATTTCTTTGAAAATATTAATTTCTAATGAATAAAATATTCATATCTACCTGGACTAATCCCAGAGTACATAGGGTATCTGGGGAGTTGGAGCAGAAATTAGAGAGAGTGGCAGCAGAGCAGGGAACGGGTGGGGCAGTGCGTGGGATGAAGTGTGAGGATGGGATGAAGTGTGAGGATGGGATGAAGTGTGAGGATGGGATGAAGTGTGAGGATGGGATGAAGTGTGATGACGGTCCCTGTCTCACAGTGGTGCCCACGCCCTGAAGGCTGGTGACCAGAAAGCTCAGGTCCCCAGATCAGTGTCTCTCTCCCTTTGGACAGTGTCAGGTAAACACTACTAGATTTTTTTGCTTGTCAAGCTTCTGTTTTCTGTTCTTTAGTTTTATCTCTTACACCTTCATTTTATCTAATCTTTTTCTGTTCTGGATGTACAGTTGATTTTTTTCTGCTTTTAAGCAGAACAATAAATGTAATTAGCATGCGTGCCAATTTATACATCAGTGAACACACACCCACACACACACACACATCCATATTTCCCTATCTACTGATTTCAGGTTTCTCCCAAACCAGTAGCCTAGGCAGGAATAATCCCACTGGTGTGGAAAACACAATGGCGCCATGAGCGCATATTGGCCCTACGGACCCCAACCAGTATCATAACTAGAATCTAACTTCCCCAGTGCAAGCCTTGTGAGGTGTCCTGGGACACCGTGGGAGACTTTGGGGTCAGTATTGCTGTTACTGTCTTGGGGTACCTTTGGCCCAGGGTGCGGCCAAGATTGCTTGGTCCTGCAGCCCTAGAGTTCTCTGTGGGAGCTGCTTCTCCCATCTTCTGTGGCCACACAGGGTCCCAGTTGGCAAACAGCACTTCTTCCCCGCTGGGAGTGAGTCCAGAGTCCTTCCAACAACAAAAGTGAAATCTGCCCCCTCTCTCCCTCTGAGGCAGCATTGCTTTAGTCCCAGGCAGACTTCCCACAGCGTGGTTTTCAGATGCTGCGCGTGGCCGTTTTCTCTGCTGCTTCTGCGCGTTGCCCTGGCCTTTTCAGGGGCTCTGGCCCCAGCTCCCCAGTAGCGCATTTGGGGCCCCAGGAGTTTATTCAGGACTACAAGTCTAGGGATGGTGCCTCAACATCGGAAAACGTGTCTGTATCTAAATAAACAACTTCGTTTGACAAATTCCTTGGAGGATGAGTTAGAGAAAGGTAAGGAAAATAAAATCCAGATTTAAAAACAGTCATTTCTCAGAGAAAGGCAACTAATGTATGATCTCACTTATATGTGGAACCTTAAAAACAAAAACAAAAACCTGAACTTGTAGATAAAGAGAACAGATTGTGGTCGCCAGAGGCAGGGGTTGGGGGTGGGTGAAATGGGTGAAGGGGATCAACAGGTACAAAATTGTAGTTATAAGACAAGAATATGGGTGATATGGGGATATATGTATAAATACAGCTGATTCACTTTGTTGCACAGCAGAAACTAACACAACATTGTAAAGCAATTATACTCCAATAAAGATCTGAAAAAAAAAAATGACAAGTCCTGGAGATGTGATGTGTAACACGGTGACTCTAGTTAACAAATGCTGTATCGTATACTTGAGAGCTGCTAAGAGAGTAGATCTTAAAAGCTCTCATCACAAGAAAAAGATAGCTATGCATGGTGATGGATGTTAACTGGACATATGGTGGTAATCATTTTGCAATATATACATGTCATGTTGTACACCTTAAACTAATACAGTGTCAGTTACATCTCAGAAAATTGTCATTCTTCTAAATATTAGTGCATTAAAAATAAATATATTCGTAAATATCCATGAATATTTTGGGAGTGTAGTCTAAACGGAGGAGATCATTACAGGAATAGGCAGCTAGTTTTTTCCAAATTAAATGCTAAGCTTGTTTTTACTAATTTATATTTGTCCTAGTCTATATAATAAAATAATGTATTTAATAAATTAAGATCAATTGATTTAGGAAATCAGTTCAGTAACATCTAACATTGCTTTTAGTAGCTATTGATATACATTTAATCAGGCTTACTTTTGGTGTGAAAGTGGACCATTTTTGAACACTAGGTTTTGAGTCTTATAAAGTAACAGTGCTAATACTAAATTTAAGTTACTGCAAGTGTTTATATAACACAATTAGATGCAGTTGTCTCAGTAGAATATAAAGATGTTTTGTTTCTTGGCGTACTTTATATTTCCCAGAGTATGATTTAATCAACATAATTGTTTATATGGAAATAGCATATTTTGCAAAGCAGATAAGAGACTGAAAACTCAATTTCATATGGCAAACTGTTTTGATTTCATTTTTAGAATGCTATATTCTGCTTTCTTTTTTAGTCTTCCTTATAAAGAGTTCTTTGGTGGTGTAAGTGGACTGACGGCGGAGCAGTTCAGAAAGATCAATGGTTTTCCTAATGCCTTCTGGGGATGGGGAGGAGAAGACGATGACCTTTGGAATAGGTATGTTGAGGTACAAATTGCTTCATAATGGAATTTATATAAATTTCCTTTCTATTAAGTAAACTGTATTTTTCTGTTCCAGGAAAGGATTCTTTGGGATGGAAAATTTTTGAGGTTCCTAAATCCTGTGTTGTGTTTCTCCCTTTTCTATTGAGAGGACCCTTTTGAAATTGCTGACAGCACATACATTAAGAGCGTTCTTTTGTGTTTTAAATTGAACTCATATGTCAGATTTTATTTCTTAATGTGTTTTCACTTCTGTATGCTGTGTTGTAGGGTTCACTTTGCTGGATATAATGTGACGAGACCAGAGGGGGACCTGGGAAAGTACAAGTCTATTCCTCATCACCATCGAGGTGAAGTCCAGTTCTTAGGACGGTAAGCTTGATATCTTTAGGTATCAAGGTTTCACAACTATTTATGATAGATTTTTAAAAAATGCATTACACTCCCCACGTAAAACTTCTGAAGGGAATTTTCTGTCAATATCGTTTTTCTTTATAAAAGTAGAGCATTTTGTGCTTGTTTTGGAGAGGTATACATATATGTATACCTGCATATATACACACACATATATATATATTCATGTTATATTAAAGAGCCAAGTTAAGTATGTATATAAAAATGTTTCCTTAACATAAAGCATATGCATTTTATTTCTTAAAGATAACTAAGTTGTAAGAGTGCAAAACAATTTTTTTCAGGTAGTTTTTTAGGACTAGTAAAGATGCTAATTTAAAATAATGGTCTAGACAGATTTTTAATGATGTATAAGAACCAAAAAATTGTAAAGAACTTTAAAAGCGCTTTAATGATAAGAATGACCTTGAGCAGATTCCTCATCAATTTTTCTTTTCAACATGTTTCTGTTACTTTTAATTTTTTTCTCTAATGCTGTAGGTATAAGTTACTAAGATACTCAAAAGAGCGCCAGTACATCGATGGGTTGAACAATTTAGTATATACGCCAAAAATACTGGTTGATAGGTTGTATACAAATATATCTGTAAACCTCATGCCAGAGTTAGCTCCAATCGAAGACTATTAAAAGAAGTAGCTCTCATGGCAAGATAGACCACAGTGCTGGATTGGAAACTTGGAGTGCACCCTTAATGGAGGTCTATGAATGGATGTGTCACAGTGCCCTGGGTGGTAAGAAGAAGAGTCTGCATTCTCAGTGTTTACTTGTGGGATTGTATGCAGTCAGTCTTGCAACCCACCCATCCTCTACCCTGAGACACACCCCATGGTGAGCACTGCAGAGATGACATGCTGTTGCTTAAGTCTGGCGGTCAAGAGAGCTCCCTACAAAGAGAAAATTTTTATATTAAAATCTATAATTTAATTCAAGAGAATGCTTTATTTCCATTTAAACATATTTTGTACATATGTGATGTAAATTAATGTGTTCAAATTGTTGAAGAATAAGATGTGTTGCAGTTTTGCATGTAATGGGTTATGCCTTTATGGGACTTTTATAAACATTTTTTATTTGCATGGAATAAAACAATGTAAATTTATGTCACTAAACAAAGGTTAACCTTGTGTGAATGAAGACTGTCAGTAGTTGACAGCCAACTAATACAGTACACTGTTAAACTAGTTTTGAGCTTTAGACTTTCAGCTTTTTGTGTGGAAGAAGTCACAGCTTCCTTAGGGTTTTAAAGGGTAAGGAGAAAGGACTTAGCTTTTCTTCCTACCAGGATTATCTATTTTTTTTTCCTTGCTTGCAATCTCATCAGATTTTGCTGAATCACAACCATATTGTTTATGCATATTGCATGAGTATTATTACCAAGAAAATCTTAAAAGTTGTGATGTGACATGATATAAAGGACCTCTTTATGTTAAATGTCTCTCATGTACCTCTGGTGTAAGTGTCAGGGATTTTGTGCCTCAAAAAATGTTCTCAAGGTTGCGTGTGGTTGTACACTGTATTTTTTTAATTCATAGTGAATAGCACTTTTATTATTTCCAGTTCAGAAGAGCCAAAAAAAACTTCATTTAAAAAAAGCAAAACAATTTTTTTAAAAGATTGAGTTATGGAAAACCCAGTAGTACTTAAAACATACAGATGAATTATACTATTAGATAAGAAATTAAATGTTCTATTTTTATGAAGATAAATGCTTAGTAGATAAAAGCAAATTCTAAGTTTAATTATCAAACTCCATAGAATTTCAGGTTTGGAATGGATCCTTTTTAATGTCGGCCAGTTTCATTCAAGGTACATGTATTTTTTTTCACTTTCAAGATATTACATCTCTGGTGTTGATTAAAATTTCCTCACTAAAAGCATAAATTAATAGAATTATATTAAAATATGTTATGAGTTCTTTAAATGCATTGGTGTTATTAAGACACTTCTCTAAAAACAGGTCTCTCTACCTGACATCAAGTATATTACTTAATCTTGAATTTGGATGGCATTTTCATAGCAAAACCAAATCATATCCTTACTTTGAAAACTATCAGTTATGGTTAACCAAAGATTCTTTAAAACATCTTAAGATATTTTCACAAATTTAAAACAAAAAGTTACATATCTATAAAGTGAATCTTCAACAACAGTGAGGAACAATAGAAGTGGATTATTCACCTAACACAGAACTCTCTCAGGTGGTAAGTTTAATTCTGAAGTTGTCATTTTCTTTGGCAAATGTTGGTAACAAATGACCACAAACCAAATCATAAGATGACTGAAATTCTTATACTTTGAGAAAACTGATAGCTCTCTATTATGATGCCAAACAGAATTGTTCCACGTTTATTTCTTAGAAATATTTCCAAAATATTTGTTTTTCATTTTTTTTGCTGGTACTCAGAATAATGAAAAATCAGCCTTTCCAAAAAGTAAGATATTTGTTCTTAAATTATGTATCTGTTCATTTTGTGTCTTGTGGCCAACGTAGTTTTTTAATTTGATGAAAGAAAGTAGATTGGGAAAGTTAGCATTTGTTGATCACTAACAAGATAGTAGGGGCATAGGAGCATAATTAACCCAACAATACTTAAATATTTTAGTTGTGGGGGAAATTAGGGCTATTTCTGAGTCTTATTAGGAAAACATATTTTTCTCTTTAATATGGAGCTGCCCACATTTTGGAATCTTCTCATTTTGATACACATTTTTATAGTTTCAAGAAAACGCCATTCTACTAGTGTTTGTTTTATTTTCTTGGATTAAGTCTAGAAATAATTTTTGTTTTAGGAGTAGGCCGTGAATATACTTGCTTTTTTCAGTTTTGAATACGGTGTGTCATCCTGTGAAAGCCATCTCATTAGTTCTCTTTTTTCTCTTTTGTTTTTTGTTTTTGTTTTGCTTTTTAAGTGCAGACCTCAAATTGATTTTTGCCTATAAATAGTAACTTTTATATGTTTGCATATAAGTGACAGAGCTTTGCCCAGTTATCTTCATTGTATGAAAATAACCCTATTCCATAAAAATTAACAAATACATTGCAAATGCAGACTATCTTTATAGTTTGGTCGATTGATTAGTGAACGTGTATTGATTACCTAGTCTATCAGGTGCAATGCTAGGTATGTGTACAGAAAATATATTATTTCATTTCTAAATAAATCAAGTCAAGCAAGTTGAAACCTTTCTAAAATTATGAAAACATCCTCTGATAACTTATGTGTTGTATTTCTTAGTCTCAAAGTCAAGAAACATAATGTGGACATAGTTATGAGCTCCCTGTGGCACTACTGGGAAAGTTACATAGTGCCTTTCAACTAGAGAAAGTAGTAATGATTAATGGGCCTGTTTATAGAAAAGAAAAGGAAAAAGTACACATTTGCTGTAACATTATGTCTCATTCACAGTTAAGTCTTTGCCAAAACTGGGGTTTAATGAATATATTTTAAGTCTAAATATAAATTTCTGTTTGTATTTTGTGAAAAGGTATTCAGTAAGTAAACCTTATTTGCAATATTACATTAATTCAAAATTGTGTATTAAAACTTGATTATTCTCCTTTCCCAGCAAAGATATTGATATCCATTTTAAAACAAAATGGAAGAATATCCAATACAATATTCTCCTTCTTTTGGAGCCTCTGTACAAGTGAAAGCAGATTTTGTGTCATTTTATGTGGCCTTTGCCTATCTCTGTTATATTTCATTGTATACTTTTCAGACAAATACTGGTACTCTAGAGTCCTTATCTTGTATTTGCAGATATGCCGGTGAGAGGACTAAAATGGTCATAGTGTTTACCAGAAAAAGGAAGTGTACTTAAGAGTATTTTATTTATTAAGATCTGAAAGGCTTCTATATAAATGCACTGAAATAAATGCTAGTAATTTCTTGTACTCTCATTTTTTTTTTTTTGCTTCTCATGGAAATGTTTGTACTTTTTTATCATTGTCTTTTATGAAATATAATGTTCTAAAGACCTTGTGTGAGGATGTAATTATTTTCTCTCAGGAACTTTTTTTGGGTTACTTGGGGTCTTGTGCTTGTGTTTGTGAATTTCAGGTGAATTGTTGGTGAATACCTTGGGTTGCACTAGGATTACACCATAAGCATAAGGTGATCACAGATGCCTTTGCAACAGTGTCTACTTAAGTACATTTAGAGATCACCTCATAGCTTGGGCCTCAAAAGAGACACAGTGATATTTAAATATTTTTCATCAATACAGTTAGTAATCCGCTGTACCAAAATGAATATTTAAGAAATCACTTTCAGCATAACTTTTTTCTCTCTGCACAACGTGCGTAAACTAAGCTGGTGTGTTGTGGGCGATTCCCTTCTTGTTTCAGGAGTCTTCAGGTATCAGGAGTCTGAAGATCTTTAAGGCAAACAGTCAAATCTCACAAATACCTCGGGACTAGATTTGCATTTGGGACTAGATTGTGAGATCATGACCTTTATCAGCTTGGATTATTTGTGTAGTGAGCTCTCAGTATTATTGTTTTTTATGCACGGTATGAGCTACCAGGATATTGTCACTATATATCACAAATAAAGCCAATCATTAAATCATAGTCACCTCGTCATTCACATCGCACAGAGCCATAAAATGGAGTTCACTTCATCTGCCCCAGCTTCCTACGTATGGTATTCATGTGTCCTCTGATGAGTCATGCCAACTTAAGTTACGGTGTTCGTGTGTCCTCTGATGAGTCATGCCAACTTAAGTTAATGGCTTAATACTCTTTTTGTTGCCTTTATTTTTTTCTTCCAGTTTTATGGAAATATAATTGACGTACAGCACTGAGTTTAAGGTATACAGCATAATGACATGATTACCACCGTGAGTTTAGTTGAACACCCGTCATCTCCTATACATGCAAAAGAAAAGAAAAAAATGTTTTCTTGTACCTTACATTTAAGGCTGTGGAGATATCCTGGACCAAAATTGTTTTATTTAGAAAAGGCGGTTCTTAAGGTGCATATATTCTATTGCTCTCGATTTAAGTGACTTCAGAAAAGATAGTGCTGTATCACTCAAAGTTATACTACAGTGAAAGGAAAAATACATGGGTTGAAAAATAAAACTTGTATTTTTCTCAGCACATTCCCACAACATATTTTGGTGGGCCTGAATTCCATTGCTAATTTAATCCTTCCAGCTCCATCAGTTGAAGTCTGTGCTCCAGAGGATCTCTGAGATTACCTACCCTCAAGGAGTTTATGGTCCTCTGTGTGTAAAAGTGAGACTGGAAACACCTGACAACCCACCTCCTAGCAAATGTGGTGCTCTGTTGTGCCCTCTGCAAACTCGGTTTTATATTTCACTCATGCAATATTAGAGAGCCAACAGAGCATGTTTTAGGAGCAGCTTTTCTCCAGGAGCAGAACATTTCTCAAAGGAAACGCTACACTTCAGAAGGATAGTTGAGATCAGTGTGCTTCTGCAGCGGACCTCGAGGAGTTGCGATTAATTCTTAGTAGAACTGTGTAGGTGGTAGTAAGCAAAGACTCTGGGCTTGGAGTGATCTGAGTTTGAATTTACAGGTCCCGTATTATTAGCTGTGAAATTTTAGCAACATTTAAACCTCTGTGGTCCTCAATTTCTTGGTCTCTCAATGGGGTTAACAGGAACTAACCGAGGATCATCCAGAGGATTAGAAATGATTAGAGAAACATTCTAATAGAACACTTAGCACAGTGCTGGACTCTGTGAGTGTAAACTTGGCTTATATTAAGCCAGTTTTCAGCTTTAGAGTGACAAGTTTTTCTTTCATGCGAATTGTCTTGGATTGTATTTTAAGAGTGATACCACACTTTAATTCTATGAGGAAATGAAGTCAGTGATTACCCTATGTAAACAGTTGGTAAACTGACAGAGTGCACAGTTATAATTTGGCAGTAACAGTCATGAGAAGAAATGTATGGCAAATGGGAATCAGGCTCTGTTGGCAATTGTAGGTAGATGACGTGGAAAGCACCTGTTACAATACTGAGCTCATGGAAGGGATTCAGTAGTTCTCTCTGTTAAACTGAAGAAGTTCAGTGTCTACCTGGGCCTGAACTCCTGCTGTGTCTTTCCTACGTTTTGGGTTTGGCCTTTTCACTTATTCTCTTCTCAATTTCTCAGAAGACCCTTCCTCTGCCTTCCATTCTTCCTCCCCTTTCTTCTCTCGGACTGGTAACTCACTTTCTAGGACGCTTTCTAGCTCTGTCCAGTAGAATGTTCTGTGATGATGGAAATGGTCTCTGATGTGCTGTCTAATGTAGCCTCATGTGGCGATTCAGCACTTGAAATGTGGCTGATGTGATTTTTAATTTTGGAACTGGATTTTTAATTTTGTTCAGTTTAAAATAATTTAGATAGCCATGTACGCAGGTGATCCCCCTCATCCCCCCAGGTACATGGAGGAGACGCCTAAGCTGTATCTCAAGCTCAGAGTTCTTCGCTCCTTACCCACAGAATCAACTTATTGGTTATCTCTACCTGCTTGTTCACAGGAGCTTAAACCTCAGCAGGCCTTAGATGAATTTATCTTATCCCCCTTCAAAACCTAGTTTTCCTCCTGTCTTTTCCGCTTAGTAACTCAAGGACCAATCTGTGGGTCACCCTCCAACTTTCTCTTCTGTTCTTAACTCCACCTCTTAAGTCTCCCTCCAATCCATGTGGTCCTTTGTTTCCACAATAACCTCCCTGACCCCCTCTAGTCTTGTCTTACTTCAAAGATGTGTCATCATCTTTGAATTCATCTTCCATATTACCACAGAGACTGTCTTTTGAAATACTGCCTTAAAATCTTTTAGTGGTTCCCGTTGCCTACAGGTTGAGGTCCAAGTATTTCTGCTTCTCGTCCCAGGTCCTTACTGATCTGACTTCTGCCTGCTGCTCCAGGACCAGCACTCACCTCGCTCCTCTTGCAGCCTCTTCACTCTCTAGCTGCCTGTGGACGACTGCCGGTGGCCTTCATCGTGGCCCTTTGACTTTGCCGCCATCTTTCCCACCCTCCACTGCAGGATCTACCATAGATCCATGGGAGCCTTCTCTAGCCAACCCAAGTAAAACTTACCACTCACTCCCTTGCATTCCTGCCCTGCAGAACACAAACTCTATTTAAGTATGTCTTACACTATTATATTTATTTGTTGACAGATGTTTTCTTTTTCTCCCAAAGATTTATCTCTGACAACAGCAGTCTGTGTCACTCATTTCTGTACTCCCAGCATCTAGCTCAGGGCTCAAAAAATGAAAGATTCTGTCAGAGGAGCGCCGTTTCCCATCTAACAGGGCAGAACCCGCCACGGCATTTCTAAGTTACTGTTTCATTAATACATCATACACGTTATACCCTCCTATTGAACTATGTTAAGTAGGTTCAGTGCCTTAGTTATGACTACCAAAGGCCATTGTCAAAATGTGTTTTGGTCTACCTACAAATATACCTGAATAGAGAGACAGACTCATCTTCTTACCCAATATATTTGTAAATTTAAAAATATTTACTAAGCTTTAAAAAAATTAATATGGGTTAGTTTATAACACAAAACAAAAAACAAAACAAAACCCAGAATAAAAGAGTTCACTGCCAAGATAATTTTTGTTAAAAAATCAAACGTTGAAAGTGACAGTCACCCTTCCTGAAAAGTAAATGTTGTCACAAGGCACAAATACGGTGATGAAAGAGTTTGAGAGCAGATGCTGAAAACACGCACTTGATTTATCAAGGAGAAGGTGTTAATTTACCTCTGGGACATCATTTCCATCTGGGGTAGTTTTTAAAGTGTATTTAGTTAATTTCCAAGGATTCAGGTTCTTTTACACAGTCCTCCCTTCCCTTCTTCCCTTCCTTCACCTGCTCTTCCTTCTCCTTTCTTCTTCCACCACCACTGTTAGAATCAGGAAACATCGTGGTGGCTGTTAGTTTCCCTGGAGTCTTTTTTTTTTTTAATTAGCTTTGGCTGTGTTGGGTCTTTGTTGCTGCATGCGGGCTTTCTCTAGTTGTGGCAAGCGGGGGCTGCTCTTTGTTGCACTGCACGGGCTTCTCAGTGCGTTGGCTTTTCTTGCTGCCGAGCACGGGCTCTAGGCGCATGGGCTTCAGTAGTTGCGGTGTATGGGCTCAGTAGTTGTGACGCATGGTCTTAGTTGTTCCTCAGCATGTGGGATCTTCCTGGACCAGGGAGCAAACCCATGTTCCCTGCATTGGGAGGTGGATTCTTAACCACTGCTCCACCAGGGGAGTCCTTCCCTGGAGTCTTAATGAAATCCTGTGAAGGCTTTTGTTCAAGCAGAATAGGGTCACTGCGGTAACCAGATTTGCTTTTCATTATTCCATTGTCCTTTGACCCTGTGTAAATGTCATTTTGCATGGGGTAATTACGCAGTCTTTCAACCTGTCTAGCAGCTTCTAGCAACCTGGTCTCTAGTCTCTCCAACCCCAGTATTTCAGGGCATTTATTAAGCACCTGCTATGTCTCAGCCACTGGGCAGTGCTGGTGGCATGAGAGTGAATAAGAACCATTTCCTTCCCTCAAGGAGGCTACAGCCAGGTAAGGGAGATGCTCGCCAAGGGCTTCTCATGGGGGCCAACCCCTTTTTCGAAACTCTATATTTTGAAGCCTACTTGGAAACCCATAGTAAAAGGGGCAAAACTCTCAAGCCACATAAAAGAGGGGCATTCCCAGAGTTCCACCCACAGGCTTGTTTTTACCACGGAGGGGGTTGGAGTGGGCGGGGTGACCGGTTTTGACCACCACTGCCCCCCATTGGGGGTGGGGAGGGCCCTGGCTCTTCTTGGGGTGCCCTTCTGGAGAACAGACAGTATGGTTGAATGGTGCCTGCTGGTCTGCACCCTCCTAGGTTCTTAGGCTGTGGAGACCAGGCTTTTCCTGGGGAGCTTTTTCTCTTTGGGCCAGTTATGGGTATTTCTAGTTGCAGATGTTTCTAGCACCCAGGCTGAGATGTCGAGGAGGCAAGAAAAGAGCTCCTGGGACTCACAGCTGGGTTGTTCCTGGGCAATTGGTCTTCTTTATCCCACCTTTTGGAATCTTCTGGTAGGCTTTGTTTGTTGTTGTTTGGTCATTAGTGGGGGAAGTGAATGGAATGCTTTTATCCCCGTCTTGTCCAACTCACATAAACATGTCACGTAAAAAGAAAGGTAAGGAACTGCACTGTACTTGACTGTGTGCATGTCAGTTTGGTGGCTGTGACATTGCACAGTAACTTAACACTGTGTGACCACGGGAGGAGGGCTGGGTAAAGGGTCCAGGGATAGCGCTGTATTATTTCTTACAATTGCGTGAGAGTCTACAGTGACTTCAAAATTTAAAAGTTAATTAAAAAAGGTCAAAGGTCCTATATGAAAGGTAATCAACTCCACTCACAATAAGAGAGGTGCAGATTCAAATTACATCAAAGGACCAATTCTGACCTATCAGATTGGCAAAAATCCAGAAGTTTCACCAACACTGTTGGTGAGGCTGTGGAGAATCAGGGGTTCTCTATAAGATGCAAAATGCCACAGGCTCTGTGGAGGGGCATTTAGCAGTATCCGGCAAAATGACTGAAGAATCTACCCTTTGTCCCAGAAATCCTTTTTTAGGCGTCTCTGCTAAAGATACATCTCTACACATATGGAACAACATATGTACACGTTTATTCATGGAGGCAGGAGAATAGCAGAAGTCGGAGCACCTCAGTGCCTGCAGAGGGACAACAGGTTGAATTGGCCCTGGTCACTCATGCCCTGGGGCCCTCCGTACGCATGTAAAAGAGGAGGCATAAATTCTATGTTCTGAGATGTACTAGTTTCCAGACTAATAGTGTCCTGTGGGAAAAAATAAGGTTCACACACTATATAAAACGCTACCTTTTGTGAATGAGAGAAGGGGAAATAAAAATATATGTATTTAAAAAAAAACTGACTAGCAGGAAAAACTAGAAACTAATAAAAATGGCCTGTGGGGAGAGGGTGGCAAGGGGTGGAGGGCACAGGGCTGGCAGTGAGACTGACTTTTTTTTTTTAATGAGGGTTAACTATCTATTTTTGTTTTTAGATTTATTTATTATTTAGTTATTTACTTTTGGCTGGGTTGGGTCTTCATTGCTGCATGCGGGCTTTCTCTAGTTGTGGCGGATGGGGGCTCCTCTTTGTTGCGGTGTGCAGGCTTCTCATTGTGGTGGCTTCTCTTGTTGTGGAGCACGGGCTCTGGATGCACGGGCTTCAGTAGTTGTGGCTCGCAGTCACTAGAGCACAGGCTCAGTATTTGTGGCCCACAGGCTTAATTGCTCCATGGCATGTGGGATCTTCCCGGACCAGGGATTGAACCTGTGTCCCCTGCATTGGCAGGAGGGTTCTTAACCACTGCACCACCAGGGAAGTCCTGAGACTGATTAAGTACAATTTTTACATAGTTAGGAACTGGAACCATGTCGATGTTTTTATATAATCAAAAAACACAATTTAAAAAGCAAACCCTAAAATCAATCTTAAACAAATTTTTAAAATTATTTGAACAAAACAGAGCAAATGATTAATGAGTTTGTCCTTCATTAGCTAAAGATCAACCTTAATACGTAGAAAGATGACTCCTACTCCATCATTGTTCTTGCAAGTTATATACATGAACTAATGCATGTTTGCAGTGTCGTGTTTTCTTCCTATTTTTACTGAGCGTTTTTCTTTTTTGGCACACAGTTTACTTTGTATTGTTCAGGTCTTATAAAAAACCTTTCTAGAAACAAATTCCTCACTCTATACTTTAACTTCAAAGTCCAACAATTTATTAAAGTTAAAAAAAAAAAAAACCAGCAAACATTGCTTGTTCTTGTAAGTCTGCAGTCTGAGGGGTTTTGCTGCTTGTAAGTTACAAAAAATATGGCATTGCTTTTATACTATGCTTTTCTAAGGGAAAAAACTACTTAAAGACTTATTAGCATACATTGGAGGGAATAATTAATTGTTTAATAAAAAATTTTAGTAGCTATTTACCTAAAAACTTCTGAGTCATTTACTGGGAGTACAGAAAATATAATTTTTTATCCTAGGCCTAATACCTGAAGTATTATAATTCCCACTCCCACTGGGAAAACAAATTAAATAGGAATCATGAACCCACAGAATTCTAGATCAGGGGTCCCCAACCCCTAGGATCTAATGCCTGATGATCTGAGGGGGAGCTGATGTAATAATAATAGAAATAAAGTGCACAGTAAGTGTAATGCTCTTGAATCATCCCGAAACCATACCCCCCTCCCCTGGTCCTTGGAAAAATTGTCTTGCACGAAAACGGCCCCTGGTGCCAAAAAGGTTGGGGACTGCTGCTTTAGATCAGGAAGGGAACTAAAATCATCTAGTTCATTTATTTCCTTTCCATTTCTTTTATTAGATATCAATTAAAAAGAAATAGAAATGGAATTTATCACCCCTCCACTGGACACTTGTGACAGCCTTCAGGCTCCGCTCCTTCAGTCCCCCAGACACAAGACTGGGCTCTGGAAAACCTGGGTCAGATCAGATCATTTACCCTCACTAGCTTCCCATTCCCCACGGGTCTTTATCTTCATAGCATAGCCCTTCGATCTTTTGCCACTTTGATATGAAATCTCCTAGCCTCTAACTAAACCAAATTGCTTGTTTTTCTCTGCATATTTCATATACTCTCAAATCTTTGTCCCTCTGCAATTCAGTCTCCTCTTTAGAAATGGCTTTTTCCTCCTTATTTGCCTGGTGCCTCCTACTTCTAAGGACTAGCTCAGTTGTCCTCGCCTCTGTGAGGCCTCCAAGCCCCCAGGAATCAGAACAGTTTTTTTTTTTTTTAATGCTACCGTAGCATTTAAATTTTTTATGGCAGTACTGACTTTCCTCCTACATTCCCTCCCTCCCTCCGTTCCTTCCTTCCTTCCCTCCTTCCTTCTCTCTCTCTCTTTCTCTTTCATGCCTGTCTCCATTGCTAAGAACATGAATTCCTTGCAGGCAAACCCTGTCTTAATGCATCCTTATAGCTCCAGCACCGGGTCTCAATCAATGTGTGTTGGATAAATCAATATCCAAATGGTGTCACAGATTGAATAATAGCCGCTCAGAGATGTCCACATGCTAATTCCCAGAACCTGTGCAAGGAACTTTGCAGGTGTGATTAAATTAAGGCTCTTGAGATGGATACATTTTCCTGGATTATTTGACCCAATGTAATCACAAGGTTCCTTATAAGAAGGGGTGATAAGCCAAGGAAGCAAGTGGCCTCTAGAGAACCGCCTCTTGAGGCCAAGTACCAAGGGGGAGCACACCTCTGCCAACACCTTGATTTTGGACTTCTGGCCTCCGCATGTGTAAGAGAATAAATTTGGGTTAAGCCACTGAATTTGTGGTATTTGTTACAGTGGCAAGAGAACACCAATACACATGCCTATATGAATTAATAAGTCACAGACATTTTAGACTATTCGACATACTTTAAAAACTTGTGTATTCATGGATAGTACCTAAATGCCCATCAACAGATGAATGGATATAAAGAAGTTGTGGTGTATATATACATAATATTCCATTACCTATGATGGAATATTACTCAGCCATAAAAAAGAACGAAATAATGCCATTTGCAGCAACATGGATGGACTTAGAGATGATCATACTGAATGAAGTAAGTCAGACAGAGAAAGTCGACTATCATATGACATCACTTTTATGTGAAATCTAAACTATGACACAAATACCTTATCTACAAAACAGACTCACAGACAGAGAAGACTTGTGGTTGCCAAGGGGGAGGGGGATGGGGGAGGGATGAACTGGGAGTTTGGGATTAGTAGATGCAAACTACTATATATAGAATGGATAAACAGCAAAGTCCTACTGTGTAACACAAGGAACTATATTCAATATCCTGTGATAAACCATAATGGAAGCAAATATGAAAAAGAATGTATATATACGTATAACTGAATCACTTTGCTGTACAGCAGAAATTAACACAACATTGTAAATCAACTATACTTGAATAAAATAAAATTTTGAAAAACTTGTCTATTAAAGGGAATAGAAAATACACATAAAAAATACAGGAAAAATGTTCATCTTTAGTAATCAAACAAAAAGTAAAGCAATCATGAGATATAATAATATACATATTAAAGTGACAAAACATTTTTAATAAGCAGAACTAGTAAGGCTTCTGTGTCATAGAATTTATGACATTAATGTGTTCATACGCTACTACTCCAAATAAGAATATCTACAGTTACAGTTCTTGAGAACTTATTATGAACTGTGCATTGTTTTAAACCCCTTTACTTGTCTTGTGACAATTGGTCTTTAAAATAACTCTCTGGAGGCAGCGCTATGATTATTCTCATTTTACAAATTAAAAAAACCAAGGCAAAGAAAGTTTATGTAATCTGTCCAAGATCAAACAGCTTGTAACGGTGGAGCCAGGACTCTTTTCCAGGAAGTTTGATGCCCAAGGCCCCCTCAGCCTGAGTTATAAATGCCTAGAAATGTTAGGTCATTCACTTAATTCAACAGAAGCAAAAATCTGTATGCTTCATAAAGATGTGCATTATAGCAATAGCTACAAGTGCAAAAAAATTGAGACTAAGTATATCACATTATGAGCGTGGTGTAACTAAACTGTAGTACATACAATGATAAATTTTTCAAAAATAAAAATGATAGAGATCACATAGAAATATGAGAAATTGTTCATGGGAAAATAATTACAGCATGAAAATAATTTCACATTATGGTTGCAAATTTATGTGTATCATATTCTATTATTTTAACATTCTATTGTGCATCTAAGGGTTACTATGATTTTAGTTTCTTGGACATTATAATATCTTTAGAAAAACTGCCAATTTCATTCTTCACAAATCATAGGATGAATTCTTTCAATTTAATCATATACATGAGAAAGCCTATTTTAGAACCATTCCTGACTGTTTTGTACTCTCTTTTATCAAGAGAAGGTGAATATTTCTATAGCTGTATCAACTGAGACATTCTTGGTCACAAGTAACAAAATAGCTAAATTAGTAAGTCTAAGACGGTCCTAAAATTAAAGTTTGTTTAAAAAAAAACGGTTTTTAAAAGGTATATAGCATTTTAAAAGGTCATTGTTCTAAATAAAGAAAAATTGTTTTATAGAAACTGAATCAAACACTCTTGAAAAACAAGGAAACTATTGGTTAATGCCGTGAAAATTGAGAAATATTAAATGCTTCAGCTGCTCCGCCTCGTCACAAAGACTGACTTGCCACCTTTCTGGAACTGGCTCTCTCCTGGCGATTGATCACTGCCCTCATGGTCACAGACTGCCACCAGCACCTCCTGGGGCTGCATTCCTCCAGGGAGGTGCCTCATTTGATCTCACCACGAAAGAGAAGTCCTGGGTTTCCCTCTGATTAGGCCATTTTAGGTTTCGAGCGCCCCTAAGCTAAACCCTGGGGCAAAGATGATGAGCTTTCATTGATTAATTTAGATGGAGAGCTCCCACTCCAGGAGCTTTCCAGACACTGAGGGTGAGAACATTTCCATTGCTACTTAATGGAAGAGGGATGGATGGAACAGATGCTGGAGATGTAGCCGGAATACTCACTACAGAGCACTCACGAGTTTTGCTGAGTATTTCCCTCTGCACAGAGGAAGCCCAGACAAGAAGGGTGTGGCCTCCTGGCAAGGCCCCAACTTCCATGCAGGGCTCTGAGCCCTCTGTAGCACTGGCCCCAGGCAGGACTCCCATCCCATGCTGCTTCTCTGTGGGGAGGCCTGGAATAGCAGAGGGTCTCTGCCTTTCAAAACAATGAGGCAAAACTCACTCAGTAGGCTTTAGTTGTAGTTTTGAATGAAGGAGCCCTTTTTCCTTTTGGCCCTGGGCCTAGGCCACGGGACATCTTAAGAGTCTGGTGCTCTGTCGACTGAGCTAGCCAGGCACCCAGTGGGACATTTAAAATAGACTGATTTTATGGTAGCCATTCTCGGTGACTAAGTTCTTGAAATCAATCCAAGGATGCAGATCTTAGCATTGGATATTTGAACAAGGTTACTCCCAGGAGCTGGGTCCATTTCACGGCGTCATTTCTCACACGTCTGTGGGAGAGGGAAAAACGCCCTGGTAGAACCCAAGGGACTTTAAGGGCTCAGGCGAGAACTATTTGCCTACCTGGATCCACGCTCTCTATTCATTCCTCCAGCAAATATTTACTGAGCACTGACGACGTGCTAGGGACTGTCCTCCACATGCTTGGAAATACATTCCAGGGTATTTTCCAAATCGCTTTCCTGAGCAGAGTTCTCAAGGTGTGACCTTTCAGCTCGGTGCGAGTCCTCATCTGGGGAGCTGCCTGGGCTCGCACGGTAGCGCCAGTGTTCTCTCCCAAGCCCACTGTGGCATTCCCGCCTTGTACCCAGTTTCACACCTTTAGCCTCCCGGGGAGGGACTTTAGTGGCAGGAGCAGCAGGTGGGAGACTGCTGAGCCCCTGGGGAAGCCCCCCATCTCCGTGCTTATTTAAGTAGCTGCACGTAACCCCTCTCTCCTTGCTGGCCGACAGAGATTCCGGAACAGACCTTCAGCATCTGCACTGATTGCCAAAGATGAATTATCATCTTGGCTTTAAATTAACCGGGGCGGTTCTAACCCACAGAGAATGGGGAACTCGGAAAATGGAATGGGTTCTCAGCTTATTTCCATTTTGAAAGGCAGGAGGAAGAAATCGTGGGGCTAAGCGTGGGGGGAGGGGTGGTGTGTTCTATGAACTGAGACGTAAAAGGAAGGAATGGTCATAATACTGAGGGTTTGGGTGAGAAAGTTTTTAGACGTGTCACCTTTGTGAATAAAATACAGTTTAAGGCGTACATATCCTAAATTTCCTTGTTTGGCAGGGGCTATCCAAATGTTTCAGGAGGTATTTCAATGTTAGTGAGTTTTGTTTTCTGCTTGTATGGTTACACGCAATGCCAGCTTCCACAGTATGAGATTGAAAACTGGCTTGATGACTTCAAGCTCAGCCTGGCTAAAATTGGAACTCGCCATCGCTGACGACAAATCTGCCCCCTGCCCACACTCCCCAGGCTCAGTGACTGGCTCATTCGTTCCATCTGCTGGTAGGACTCCTCTCATTCTCTTCCCTTTCACAGCAAAGCTAATGCCGCTATTTGCTGATTCTTTATTGTCGACAGTGATAGAAACATTGAGGAGGAGGGTGGAGAAGCAGCTCCTGACATCCGGGAGCTGACCTCAAGGTTATTACAAGCTAGTTTGGGCTGCTGTTGCTCCCTCCGTTGGATACGATAATCTCACAGGACATCAGTGCTGGTCTAAGACCACAACAAAGCAAGAAAAAAAAAATCACTGTGAAACCAACAAAATCCCAAACCTCCCTTTTCACTAGAAGGAGTAACTCTTTCTGCTTTACCAGTCACAGCTTTATGTCTGCTCTGGTCTGCCCTCCCAACAGGTAAACTGTTGAGATACTGAATCATAGCATTGCCCCCACATTCTGATGGTGCCCAATCTAGAGTGAAGTCCGCTTTCTTAGACTCTCCCCCAAATCACTCAACCAAAGCCCCAAATCCTATGGTAGAATCCGTCTAATGCTCTCTTAGGGAGAGTACTGTGTGTTCTCTCTTGCCAGAATGAGTACGAAGTCCAACTGGTTCGACTACACAGATGTGTTCCTGGTGGATTTGGGCTGGAGAGTATTGACACACTCTCCTCTCTCCATTTGTTGAATCTTCTTATCATCACCAGCCTATAAAGCGATGTCGACAACATCATGGCTGTTTCTCCAGGTTCCAGGGTTCTTCCTTTCTGTTTCGTATTTCTCGCTGCCACAAGATTGCCTCCCCACCCCCACCAACACAATGCACGAGACTTTCTGTTTATCAAAAATGGGGCATAGAATATGACGTACTGACAACATCAACTCCTAAATGTAACAGACGTGATATCACTTCTATGGTATTCTTACCCAAAACAAGTGATTTCAGTCCAATCGTGAGAAAATGTCCTATGAGTCCAAACTGAGAGTCGTTCTACAAAGTAACTGATCAATCCTGTTCAAAAGTGTCAAGGTCATGAAAGACAAGCATTATGAGTTAAACCATGTCCCCCTCAAAATATGTGTTTAAGTCCTAAACTCCAGTACCTCAGAATGTGATTTTATTTTGAAATGGGGTCGTGGCAGATGTAATTGGTTAAGATGAGGTCATACTCGTCACAAAAAAGACAAATACTGTTTGATTCTACTTATATAAGGACCTAAAGTCGTCAAATTCACAGACAGAAAAAACAGAAAGGTGGTTGCCAAGGGCTGTGCGGAGGGGGGCAAAGGAGAGTTGTTTCACGGGTATAGAGTTCCAGATTTGCAAGATGAAAGAGTTCTGGAGATCTGTTTCACAATAATGTGAATATACAATACTTAGCACTACCAACTGTACACTTAAAAATGGTTACGATGTTATATTTTATGGTTTTTTTACCACAATAAAATGTATGTTTAAAAAATAAAAGATGAGATTCTAATCCACTAAGAAGATGCCACGTGACGGCAGAGACACACAGTTCTCTTGCAGTTCTGGAGGGCAGAAGTGCGAAATCAAGGTGTCACCAGGGCCATCAACCCCCACTCCAGCCTCACTTCTGCATCTCCCAACCCTACTGTGACAGAGATGGTTGTTGAGCTTTTTTCCAGACTGTAGAGCTGTCCTGGGCAATGACTCCCAGCCAGGGACCACATTGCTGAGAACATCTGAACGGGACGTTGTAATTAGTTCCATCCCGTGAAATGTCAGTGGGAATCGTGTGTGACACTTCAACACAGAGGCAGCTAATACCATAATTTCTTCCTCCAGTCTGCTGACTAGATGTCCCTTGAAGCCACAAAATAAATCAAACTGGGGCCCTGAGTCACCATTTGGAGGAAAGCCACCTTGAGAGTCACCAGAACAAGAACTTCTGCATTGGACTTGGCACGCATGAGAAATAAACTTTGTGTTAAGGCCCAGAGATTTGGGGGTGTTTGTTATAGCAGCATAACCTAGTCCACCTCAATACTCCCTATGATCCAACATTCTGATCCCCCATTTGTTCCCTCAACTTATCAAGATTTTTCACTTGGCCTGTCCTTGCAATATCTCCTCTCTCTACCTAGAGCACCTCCCCCTTTCTACCTGATAAACAGCCAAGAGTCAAGTTTCAAACAAGTGCAATTTATTCTGAGTCCCTCTCTGACCTCTCCAGGCTGTTTGCTACTCCCTCTTTCCCACTCTCCCACCAAGGTATGGTAACTTGGACCATAGCCCCTGCCAATCACGCTGCCATAATTTTCTTTTTTTTTTTCATAAATTTATTTATTTATTTAATCTATATATTGGCTGCATTGGGTCTTTGTTGCTGCACACGGGCTTTCTCTAGTTGCTGCGAGCAGGGGCTACTCTTCATTGTGGTCCACGGGCTCCTCATTGCCATGGCTTCTCTTGTGGAGCACGGGCCCTAGGCGCGTAGGCTTCAATAGTTGCGGCACATGGGCTCAATAGTTGTGGCTCACTGGCTCTAGAGCACAGGCTCAATAGTTGTGGCGCATGGGCTTAGTTGCTCTGTGACATGTGGAATCTCCCCAGGGCAGGGCTCGAACCCGTGTTCTCTGCTTTGGCAGGTAGATTCTTTACCGCTGTGCCACCTAGGAAGTCCCATAATTATCTTCTTGAAAGAATGTGAGCTCTTTATATGCAGGCACTTGATCTTATTCTTTAGGTTTCAAGGCATCTAAAGCAATGCATGGCACACAGCAATCTCTCAGTACATGAATTTTGGGCGAGTCCAAGTGAATTGGGGGAGTGCAAGGGTTCTCTGATTACAACCTCTAGTTAGCTTCCGGTGGGCTGTGGTTGTTCTAAAGCAGATTAGAGGGTTTGAGTCACTGCAGGTCTGTCTTGGTGGAGCTGGGCTACGCTTGAAATCAGTAAAGCACTTAAAGGAAACGCACAGAATGAAGAATAGGACCTTGAGAATTTGCCTTTTGCTATTCACCAATGGTAAGAGGAAAAGAAAGCACTCTCATTGTCTCATTTGTCTCTCATTTGTGTGTTTTTAATAGCTGCAGACCAGGTTGAATATGCAGACCAGCTCAGCTTGGAAAACATTGGAAGTTTGGATTTCCCCCAGAGTTCAGCCAGAGACGTTTTTTGAGTTCCTTTGCATCTCTGTCAAATTTGAATTCTATTTTTTGGGGGGGAGAGGACAACAAGGGAATAAAAAAAAAAAGCAAGTTCAAGTGAAATGGGAAGTGCTTTAATAGGAATGTTTTATTGTCTCTGCTTGAGTTTCTAACATAGCTTATAAATTGAAAAAACTGCTTTAATAAAAATGGAATACATTGGTTACGCGGAATCCTGTCCCTCATCCTTCAAGTCCACTGAGGCAGGCGTCCCTCACTCCTTGGGGCTGCTGACGACGGCCGTGGTAGAGTACGAGTAGGGGCTGAGCAGGGCCGCGATGGTGTAGTGGCGGGGGCCAGAGTCGTTGGCTGTGAACACCACCTGGGAGAGAACACAGACAGGAGCGCTTTCTAGCAGAGTCCCCAAATGTGAGCGACCACAGGAAGTCCAGTGCCAAAGAGATTATTCTTATTTTGTTTTCTGGAGCAGTGTGAACAAAAAATAAAAGGCAAAACTCCAAATCTGCGGCCAGCTAAGCCGCTGGACACGTGCGCAGCTGTTGTAACAAAGAGTTTTCACTCTCGCCTGCAGAATCAGGTCTCTTGTTTCCGGGCAAATTCACACTACAAATCAGGGTGGCCCTAACCTGACTGAGGGAAATCAAAGAGCTCCTAATTACTCATAACCGTGTTCTTGATTTTTGGAAAAGGCAGGACAGAATGTAGCAACTGGCATTCAGTGACCTGAAGGCCTGAAAATTGTGGTTGTCAATCCCACTGCAGACTTAGAGACCCTAGAATTTTAGAGTCAAAGGGAACATTCTTCCCATTTCACAGATAAGCAAACCAGACCTCTGAGTTAGAGTGTTTGGCCCACTTCATGCAGTGACAGAGCCAGGCTAGGAGTTAAGGCACCTATCGCCAAACCCAGAAATTTTTTTCTCCCACTTTTCCTTTGCATTTTCTAACATGAGGAAGAATAAGTGTACTTTGTGTATATAACAAGCAATGAAATACGGAGTCAAAGCATTAGAAGGTTCTATTTACAATGTAAGTAGGGTATGGAAATTCATATCGGAATTCTGAAATAGGCACACGCGTTGGAGCTCATTTAAGCTGTGGAATTGGGAGAATTGTATGAAAGCATCATGTCAGTTAGTCACATACTTTAGGCAAATTTAGTAGAGCTGCTCACACTCAGGTGCTGGGATGGTCTAGGTGCCCACAGTGAGGCAAGTAGAGATAAATTTGATTCAGGAGACAGATGGAGGACAGCGAGGAGGTGTTTAATTTTACTTATTTTATATACAGACCCTGGATTGAGCTTTGAATACATCCAGGATAAGTACCTTTTATTTTAAATATGGACAAAGGAAAATTTGATAACTTGGGGATGGGAGAAAAAAGATCCGATTAAACCGTACGGAAAACAAAAATAGCATCAGGGCAAGAGGAGGTGAGAATCACTTAAGAATCTCTCTGCAGGAGAAAGGGTGTTCCTTAAAGGCCAACTATCTGGAAGCAACTCAGGAAAATGTCTGATCTCTTGTAGTGACATTGGCCTCCAGCCTCATTTGATTCTTCCTAAAAATTGTAAATGGCATAATCTGTGCTCAGAAATCCATGAAGTCGAGAGGACTAAGAGTTCCAAAGGAACTATCCTTTCTTATTAAGTCTAATGTGGCCACCTGGGTCACTGGCCAAGCAGGAGGTGACTAGTGCTGAAGGATAGCAATGCTCTGGAAGGTCGTCATCCGAAGAAGCTGGCAGAGAAGGAACTCGTGGTTGAACCCGCCATGCACCTGCCGGTCACCCAAGTGAGGCCCTGGGACTCATGCCTGACGCCTCGCACTCTTTCTATTCCCCACATCCATTCGGGCTCCACGCTGGGCTCGTGGTCCTGCCTACAGTGTTTAGTTAATGTCAGGCCCTTCCCTTCCATTTCAAGGGCAGGGATTTGTTTCCACTTCTGAATCTCTAGTTTCTAGCGCAGTCCTCAACACATAGAAGGTTTTTATTTTTAAAATGTTTCTTGAATGAATACTGGAGGATTGAAGAGCAGGTAAGGAAGCCAACGTCTCATGAAGAGGAACAACATACCACGGGCCGTCCAGCACTGAACCTTCTCAGATGCTCACAGCCTGATGGGGCAAGGATCTCAGGGTGGCGGGTCTGCTGCTGCAGGGTAGGGCCTGAGACTCTAGGGGCCATTGTCTTGTGCTGGGTGCCATCTAAACCCTGCAGCCACCCTGGACTGGGGCTCCACGTCCTGTTGCCTGGCTGAGAAGTAGCCAGAGACATGCTTCTTGGTAGGTAGGGCCCCCTTGGTGACCTGTGGACCCCAAAAGTCAAACAGGCCCCTTCAGTTTCCCTGGCAACGCTGTCTACTAAAAGAACCGTTTTATGTCATTGAAAGTCTCATCCATGACTAAGCCGCAGAGACTGGTTCCCTTTCATGCCGAGCTATTTTTGATGCGATTAGTTGATCTTTAACTCTGACCAGTATGTCTGGATTCTATTTCCATGGCAGCCATCTGTTTTACATGACTTAAGGAATCACAGACAAGGAAGACGTAGGGAGATTGGGCCCATGGATAACTCTGAGGTTCCCGCTACCTCATAAGCAGAGGAACAGAGTGTGAACCAAGCGTTACAAATACGGCTTGACTTCTCACAGGAAGAAAGCTGAGGCACACCTGAGGCTGAACCCAGCCTGGGCCCTGGTGGTAAACATTACTGCTCCTCCCCTTACTGACTCTGTGGCCTTGACAAGTTAGTTATTTAACTTGCCTGTGCCTCACTTTCTTCACCTGTAAAATGGGGATAATAATAGGAATGACCCCAGTGGGGTGTTTACAAAGATTAAATCGGTTAACTATAGAAAGCAGTGGTAGTATATGCTTGATAAGTGTTATCTATTGTGTTGCTGTTATTATTTTGAATTTACTGTCTCTGTGTGCATTGTCTGAAATAACTTATCCAAACCTCTGGAAGCCAGACGTGTTTTGGAATGAAAAGTTGTCAGATTCTAGAGAAGTCAAATGATGCATCTGTGTTTTGTTGTATAACACCCTAAGTGGGGTCTGGAGGGCTGCCTAGTAGTCTAACATATTAATATTTCTTCAGCAGACAAACAATCGGAGTCAGTGGGAGGAATGAAGTCTCTAAAGAGCATCTTGTAAGTTCACATCGTGTTACTAAATGAATTTTCACAAAACAGAGAAAGTATGCGTCTCAGAGTTTTGTGGATTTCTGATTGTCGAAATGGGAAAGGGAAGCTGAGCTAGTCCAACATGTTCCTTCTGACTTTTGCATGGTGTGCAAAGTGCAAATGGTGCATTTTCTGGGATTGAAAACAAACCCAAAATAGAAAACAACACAAGCAGCCATGCACTCACCTCTGCATATTCATGGAACGGGGAAATGCCAAGTGACTTCCAGTAGGATTTGGTGTCTAATTCCACTTTGTATATTCCTTCTACAAAGTTTTCCTCTGTTGTGAGCCCATGGAGCTCCCCAAATTCACTGGTTTTCCTAGAAGGTGCAAAACTCTGGGTTAAGTTAGGCATTGAGGGAATAAATGCCATGGGGAGGTGACACCACACACACACACACACACACATAATGTACACACACACAAGTGCGGTTTGTGAATGTGAATATATATATGTGTGTGTGTATATATATGTATTTCTCAACTAAGTCAGGACAGGGAAAATTCTGGTAACTGTCTAAAATTAACTAACAGGAAATTTGTCAGGAATATTTCAAAATGCTCATTGTAGATTTTTTCTCTTAAGAGGTTTCACTTCAAAAAGAGTCATTACAATTCAGGGTTGGTATTTGGGTGAAGGTTTGTAATTACCCTGGAAGTGGCCGTGAGCTGCTCTGACTGCGGTTCCCTTGACCCCAGGGCCTCGATTCTCTCCCCTGTGGTGTGAGGGTACCTTCCAGAAGTGGTAGCATTTGTATACATAATGGGAAGCCCAAAATACAAGGAGAAACCTGTATCTGGCTCTTTCATTGTTTATGTAATTAAGGTCCTTGGTAACTCCTTGCCGTCAACAAATACTAGATGATTCCTTTTTGTTTTTAAACTAGGCAGTTTTTAATTCCGCATAAGTACCTGCTCGATGGCTGGCGTTAGACATCACTCTCCAATTAGACAGCAAAAACTAAGACAGATGAGACTGGAAATTGTCTTTACTGACTCTGTTCATTACCCTCCCAACTTTCTTCTTTGCCAGGAAGAAAATACTGAATTTCCTTTTTTTGTCTCATCAGAAAAAAAAATTCCCACAAACATCTGAATGTTTTTGGTGTCCATTCTATCTCGTGCTTAGAATATTCTCTTAACTACCTTCCACAGTGTGCTTGGCATTTTACAGAAGCATAAATGAATTAACAAATGAAAACTCAGTTGAAACCACATTAAAGAAAGTGACCTTCCCAAGGATGGATGAAGAATCATCATATGATTCTTGGAATTCAATGAAAACCCACACAAACTCTCTTCCCAGGGGACATAAACACTTAGCAATATCGCTTGGTACTGAGAGTTTCTTTGTTGTTCATTCTGTTGGTTGGCTTAGATTTTACGAACGTGCATTTTCTTTGAAACTCTTGCTAGTGGAGGTGAAAAAACTCCATGAAAGTTGTAAAGCAGCCAATGAAGATGAGAAGTCATTTGGGCTTCTAGTGATGGGGGATTATGGGGCTGATTTGTGGCTGTGCTTGGTATCAGGTGATTTTCTCTTGTGTCCTTTCTTATTGAGTTTGACAGCCCCAGCCTCGCAGGGTAGATGCTCCACCAGGGTTTGTGAGACAACAGCCCTGAATTCTGGATGGTCCAGATAAACTACAGACAGCCACCTCCTCCATGCTGCCCCTCGATTCCTTTCCTTTCATTAATAAATCAACACAAATTCTACATCTTTCCTAACATTGCAAGACAAGGACTCAGCATGAGTGTTATGCAAGGGCGTCAAGGAATCTGGAATTCCTCAAATTATACACACGTTTTTATAAGTGTGTGTATATGTGCATTTTTCTGGGTATGGAGTTCATAGTTTTCATCACCCTTTTCAAGCAGTTCGTGACCCCAAAACGTGGTGCCCCATGGCGGGAGTGGGGAGTGGGGAGCTGCCCAGAATGCTGTTCAGGATCCTGGTCACTCCCAGCTGAGCAAAGCGAGAGAGCATCCTTCTGAGAGCCCGCTTCCCTCTGCCTGCATCTTCAATCTACTCTGTGGTCCTTTAGTGAATGAGGTTGCTAGGGACCCTTTTACCGAAACTGCTCGCATTGGCCAGGCACAATAATAACCTGTTGCCTGAATTGTCTCACAAGAGGACGTCCTGATAAGGAACGCTGTGTTGCTGCCGAAAGCTAACCGGGAGAACTTGAGAGGGGCCAAAAGGAGGGAGGAGACACCAGCCCGTAATATGTCCTGCCAACCTCCCAGAAACCCTCACGCTAGAATCCATCTTGGCGGAGAGATGCTCCTGCCACCAGGTAGGACCCTGACTCAGACCAAACATGGGCACAAACAAGATGATCACCCAGAGACAACCTGGAACCTAACCCCATCACCATAAACCCCTAGACTGCGAGCCACGTGGCAGAGCAATTCTCCTGGGTTCCCTCATCCTGCTGCTCTCTGCCAGGCACCCCTTGCCTAGAAAGTGTCTTGCTTTGTCAGCATGTGCGTCTCCTCAGACAATTCATTTCTGAGTGTCAGACAAGAGCCCACCCTCAGGCCCTGGAAGGGGTCCCCCTTCTGGTAACAATGGGAGCCGTCTCTCTAACAAGTGGCGGGGGAAGGGGACGTATAACCAAATCCCACGTCTGGGTTCCCCGGGCTGCTCACCCCGAGGCAAACAGCTCCCAGGTGTCGTCAGCAGCCTTCTTGAACACTTTCACGGCCACGTTCACAGCAGGACTGCCCCGGACGGCGTCTAGGACTTTGACCATCAGAGGACACTTGGATTTACCAGCACCCTGGTGGAGAGAAGAAAAGTGACAAGTCAACAAAGTTGTTTAGAGTGATAGGATGAGTCCTTTGTGGTGTTAGGTCTGGAATAAGGCAGGAAGGACACGCGAATCCCACTTCCAGCCACAGAAACGTTGATGGTTAATAAGCTTCCCTTAGTGTAACACAGATGCGATTGTCTTCAGAGGAAGAATGGTTTCTGCCTCGGGACATGCTGCGCTCTGGTGGGGGCGTGTATAATGAACTTGAAGGGAGAAAATAGGCCCTCTGAGAACAGTTGCTTTGTTAACCCTAGTCATTTGTGTGGAATTACCTGCAAAGATGGACTGTGCTGTAGGACCAAATGGTTTTTCCTGAGAACATTTTACTCAGTTGTTGCTGTACTAATTCCCTTACTAGTTGCTGTAAAATAATGTCAGATGATTTCATGTCCCTATTTATAGTTTTAGTTAATTCTTCTAGGGGATTTAAGAATTTGGGGGTTTTTTTTGGCTGCGCCTGCCGGCTTACAGAACCTCAGTTCCCCAACTAGGGCTTGAAGCCATGGCAGTGAGAGCACCAGATCCTAACCACTGGACATCCAGGGAATTCCCAGGATTTAAGAATTAGATATCTGACTACAACATTGTCCGCCAAGCCTTTCAAAGATTAATCACTACATGCTTTTTGATTAGCTAAAGGGAAATCAACTTTATGAAAGGTCAAGCTTCTGAAAACGCAATAATAACAGCTTCTGGAATATCAGATTTTTATTTCTACCATTTATCTGAGGAAATTGAGGCACCATTGCAAAGCCATAGAGGAGAGCGCCCAGGATCCAAGCCCCAGTTCAATAAGCTCTGCAGAATTTCATTCTTTTTGAAGTTTGAATCAATGATGTTTAAAAATAGATGCTGGGTGCCCTGGTCCTAGTAATAAAATCTGGTTGGCAAAGTAGGAAGAAGTCACTTCTACTTCATAGGGAACATATGAAAGAACTTCAAAGGGTAAAACACTCACCGCAGGGCCAGCCTCAGACGCAAATACCAGTCCAGCGAGGCAAAGGAGGAGCAGCCGGGAAGAAGCCATCCTGCTGAGAACTGGTGGGTCTCTGAGACGGCTGCTCCCAGCTTCGGGCTTTTATACTCACTTCTTCCCAGCCAGGCTGCTGATCCCTGCCAACCTGACTCCAAACCTGCTGATTCTGATTATTGACTTAGTCAACAAAGGGAGAATAAGTAACTCACACAAATATGAACCTTGCCTAGAGAGATTAGAGCATCAGAACACTAGCTCTATGAAATACTCTTAACAAGTCATTTGACCAGCTAGATCACCAAAACAAAACAGTCAAAACAAAACAAAAATATTCTTCTCTGCGCTTGGCTGGATGTGCCAACATTCTTGGCATTTGTTTTCTCCCTTACCTATTATTTGTGTGCATGGTTTCCACTTTCTATATATTTCATCATTCATTATAAATGACAGATGCAAGTTGTAATAACATTTCACATGGAATGACATTTGGCTACACAGGCTTCAATATAGTGCATCGAAAGCATCTTTGTGCTTGAGCTATATCCATGAGTCAACAAGGAAACACCTTTGGCAGTGCTTACATTTGAAAAACCTATTTTTCAGCCAAACTAAGTCATTTGGAAGCTTAGCTTAGTCAGCAATTTCTTCACAATTTTTCTGTTCTTCTGAGACAAGGGTCTCGACAAGGAATAATGACATATTTCAAACTGGCATCCGTGAGCCTGAAATAGAGAACCAGCTATTTTTTTTTTTTACAGCCTCTCCTGCACTGAATGTGCAGAAACAAGGCTACTCAGTTGGTTTTTGTGAGAATCAAAATTTCTGGAAGGAAGTAGAAATGGCTGTGAGAACTAGAAGCCATGGCTGAAAACAGATTCTCTTTCTCCTGACCAATTTACAAGTCCAGCAATTATAATCATTTGATGATTCAATGATCAAATACCAGCTTTTGTGTGTATGCGTGTGCACATATGTGGTTGTGGCTTTGTTCATGGGTTAAGACAGGTTTTGTCCTGATAGAGATGTATATGTAGAAGACTCAGAGAAGATAGACAAAGGTTTTGGACAATTACATGTCAAATGTGAGTCCAGTTTGGAGCACTGAGAGCTGGGGGAGCATTCCCTTAGCCCAACGCTTGGAAGAAATTGGACAAGAGATCGTGAAGGATAAGGGCTTTCAGGGAGTGGTGGAACGGACAGGAAGGCATTCCAGGAGTACAGAAATGTGCAAGGGAGTGAGTTGACCACAGAAAAGCAACAAAGGAGCAAATCCAGTTCAGAGCGTAGCTAGGAATGGCCTCTCATAGCCTTAGAGTCTGTCTCTGAAGTAGCACTGGAAAGCGTTTTGAATTTGAAGTTCAATGACCTGAGTCCTAATTCTCTTGCCCAGTTTCCAGGAGGAGCTTCTTTGAATTATTTAATATCTCAGATACTCAGCTTACACATTTGTAAAATAGAAATACCTACTTTGCTAGTTCAAAGAACTATTCTAATAACTTTCTACATGAGATGATACAGAAGCTCTTGGTAAACTATAAGCCACTAATCTGGTATAACATGTAATTATAATTTAATTCAATATCTCTGCTAAAGGAGAAAAATCCTTTCTCTTGTATCTTTATATTGTTAACTAATATTCTCTGGACTGTTTCCCAAAGCTCAGAACTTGGGTGGAGAGTCTGTTTTCTGACTGTGAATTCTAAACATTTGACTATGCTCTCATGTCCCAAGTCAATCTTTTATCTATGCATCTTAGTGCTACTTTCTGTTAAAACCTAGAAATGTCTCCTGTCGATGTCATGAACTGGCAACCCTGGGCTGCCACCAGCCCAGAGGAATGTTATGTTTGGTCCGAGGAATGTCTTTAAAATTCTGGGGGGCTTCCGTGGTAGCACAGTGGTTAAGAATCTGCCTGCCAATGCAGGGGACATGAGTTCAAGCCCTGGTCCAGGAAGATCCCACATGCTGCGGAGCACCCAAGCCAGTGTGCCACAACTACTGAAACCTGTGCGCCTAGAGCCCGAGCTCTGCAACATGAGAAGCCACCGCAATAAGAAGCCTGCACACTGCAATGTAGAGTAACCCGGGCTCTCCACAACTACAGAAAGCCTGCGTGCAGCAACAAGAACCCAATGCAGCCAATAAATAAATAAAATAAATAAATAAATAAATAAATAAATAAAAAATAAAAAATAAAAAATTAAAAAAATTTTTTTGAAATAGTTGTTAAAATTAAAAATTGAGACAGTTTGCATAAAAATGTGGATTTCTGGCTTCTCTTGAGAAATCAGAAAAGAATGTAGCATCAGACCTGTTCTCACACACGATGAGGATCGGTGGGCTGTCATTCTCAGACATTACAACACCCAGGCCTCACCTTTGACTCTGAGACTAGGTAACATCTCCAGCAGCACTCTCACGCTTGAGCTTTCTCCTCTCCATACACATGTCCTGTTTCTCTCATCTCTGTGCCTGCCTGGTCTCTTGGAAATTTAAGTTTGAAATTGGTGGTATTCTGACAGCCACTTGAGTGGTGAGTGACAGCTTATTTTCTATTTGCCAAATCGACATTCTAACTTCTTGGAACGATTCCTTCTCAGACACACTTCCCAGAATCCTTATCACCCAGAACTCCCTCCTTGGGTACACTCCTGTCGGTGGTCAATGCTTTTTTTCAAATGGGACACTCTGAACTGGACACAGGCTCCGGGTGGAATCAGGCCAATACACAGAACTCTGAGACTGTAATCTTCTCTGGAAGGTGCTCTACTGCTAACGATGCATTCTGAGCGCATTCGTAGCTGCAGTAGCTGTGACCATATTCCCCCATCATAACACGACCCGTTGTGACCTCTTGGTCACAGTGATCTAACATCACCATATATCATCCATCATCTGTACTTTTGTCATCTATAAATCTTATTTCCACCTTTATTGAGGTATAATGGACAAATAAAATTGTAAGATATTTAAAGTGCATGTCGTGGTGATTTGCTATATGTGGACATTATGAAAGGATTCCCACCATCTGTATAATGAGCACACCCATCACCTCACATATTTATCTTTTTTTTTTTCTTAGAACATTTAAGTTCTACTCTCTTACCAAATTTCAATTATACAGTGAACTTTCAATACCGTGTTATCAACTACAGTCATCATGTTTTACATTAGGTCTTCAGACTTTATCTTATAATTGAAAGTTTGTACTCCTTTACCAAACTCTCGCTGCTTCCTCTACCCCTCAGCCCTGGCAACCACTTTTCTACTCTGTTTCTATGAGTTCAACTTTTTTAGGTTCTACATATGAGTGAGATCATACAATATCTGTCTTTGTCTGTCTGGCTTATCTCACTTCACATAATGCCCTTGAGGTCCATCCATGATGTTGTAGATGGCAGGATTCCCTTCTTTCTCATGGCTGGATAATATTCCATTGTATATACATACAGACCACACCTTCTTTATCTATTCATCCCTGGACAGATGCTTAGGTTGTTTCCATATCTCGGCTGTTGTCAATAATGCAGCAATGAACACGGGAGTGCAAAGGTCTCTTTGAGATCATTTTTCATGTCCTCTGGATATATACCCAGAAGTGGGATTGCTGGATTGTATGCTAGGTCTATTTTTAATTTTTTGAGGAAGCTCCATACTATTTTCCATAGTTGCTGTAGCAATTTACATTTCATCAACAGTGCACAAAGGTTCTCTTTTCTTTACATCCTTGGAAGCATTGATCATCTCCTGTCTTCTTTATGATAGCCATTCTAACAGGTATGAGGTGATATCTTACCATGGTTACCATTTATGAATTTTCACCTCAATACAGGAACCTATATTTATGCCTGATCTATCTCCTTGTGTTAGTTCCACACCCCACTGCATCCATTTACATCACGTGATAGCTGATTCTATCATTCACTGCAGTAGCACACCCTCCAAGCCTCATGACCTCAGCTGCTTTGACTTGGAACTGTCACTGACATGAAAATTATTAATAAAAAATTTGAATTTGAACAAGACAAGGAGGTAGAGGGAAAGTGAGGGTACAGGGAGCATCCTGAATCTGATTGTGGAATCACCTATAAACTTACAGAGACAGAGATGATCTTTAATATAAAAAGATGAAAAATTCTGCCACAGACCTAGAGAGCAAATGTAGATAATGTGAAGTAAAAGTAAGAGAGTCTCAGGAGAATAAGCTTACGTGAGAGAAGAGCAAAGCTGAGGAGGAAGGAAGAGACCAAGAGAGTGGGAATGTGTTCTTGGTTAAGGGCCTGTTGGTATGGAACCAATGGAGATGACAAACACAAGAAAAGCCCAATGCTTCTTGCCTGGGAGGCAATTTGTGATGAAAGAGGGTTATAAGGATAAACACAAACTCCCAAAGATAAGAGGGCCTGCCTCTCCATGTTTATTTCAATATGTGGAAGCTCTTTTGGAAAGATGCTTACATGGGGTCCACCAAGAGGGGTAAATTAAGGTCAAGGGTCACCACATTCCCGGAGCCTTAAGTGGTTGCTGTAGAAACTGTGTTCTCTAGAGTGAGTACCAACAGCGCTAGGATCCAGGGCCAGAAACCAAAGGTGCATGAGTGAAATATTTCTGCTACAAATGCATGTCTTTTCTTAGCCTTGTACTGCTTTTCTTCATGTTCTGAGCGTGGGGCTGAAGCCTCGATGTTTAGTTGAGGTAAAGAAGACTAATTTGATGATGCTATTCCTCCTTTTACTACAGAAATACATGGTCGTTAATGAACAACTCAGAATGGCTCTCTGTTTGAGGTTCTTCCGCCCTCTCCCTTCTAATGGACAAGCTTATTTATTAACTTTTTAAAACATCATAGATAAATTCTTTCTTCCTTTATTTTCTGAGGGTGCATGTCAACTGGTAGCCAGTGATCTGTTGACCCTGAAATGCCCACTGATATTCTTGCGAGTAAGCTGATTAGTCAGAGTGGAGAGTTGATCGGCCAGGAGTTTGGACTGGGTCTCATGAAGGAGGGAGTGAGGGAGTGACAGTGTTTTGGGGCCCTGGATCTTTGCAGGCTGAAGAATTCAATTTTGTCAGCTCCCCTTGAGGTGACTAAGCCCTGAGGATTTCATTAATGGTAAGAAATCATAAAAGACTCATTTTAAAACCATAATACCAATTTAATGAACAGTCAGATGATTGCTAAGTAAACAAAGAATTAGAGCAAAGGGACTTGACTAATTTTTTGAGACTATTTCATCCAGCCTTCAGGAGAGCCTAGAAAATGTCCATACTTCACAACAGAGTACACTTTTCTTGTGCTCAGAATGCTTGTTTCTGTCTTATCTAGTGTGTCTTTCCTCTGGGGATGGCTGAATACGCACTGAAAAAGGCTTTTCCTTTGTTTCCCCTTCTTTCATTGCCCACACAGGCAACCATATAAATGGAATCACACAGTATGCACGTGTGATTCTGGCCTCTTTGTGTTAATATAATTCTTTTGATCTTCTCCCATGTTGTTGCATGTTTCATTAATTTTGCTGTTAATTTTTGAGTAGTACTCATTTGAATGGATACACCACAATGTGTTTATCCATTCAGCACTTGGTGGATAATTCAGTTGTTTCCAGTTTTTGATGATTGTCTCATACCTTTTACATGTAAGAAACAATGTTCTTAGAAAGATGGAGACCGTATCTGAGAACTGTAGGTAGTGCATAGAGACTGGAATGAATTACCCGAAGAACTTAGAAATTGCCATGTGAGAAACACATGATACAATCAGCATGTAATGGAAAAAAAGCAGAGCCATGCCAAGGCATCTTAGTAGGGGTTCTTAACCTGGGGTCCACAGAATTTTGGTGTCTGTGGGTAAAATTCAGAAAACCTGTGATATTGGATGGGAAAAAAATTACATCTTTTTTTATACAAATCCTTGACTGAAATTCAGCATTTCCTTAAATTATAAATGTAGATAGCAAGCCAGAGGAGTTGTTAGCAGTACCTGTGCCTTTGTTACCAATAGAAACCACAGATATTTTCATATACATCTAGTTGGTGGATGTATTTTACAGTATCCTTTACGCTCATCACTACTGGGAGGTTATGGTAGTCATTAAACTCAGTGCCAGATTTTGTAATTAATAAAGATGCACACATATTACATCACAATTTGAAAAATATTTTAAAATGTCATTTCAGGGTCATCGATTTCATTTGTCATCCTCCGTGTTTAATTTTACGCACCGTGAGGTTAAGAATCTGGGGAAAGAGATGGAATGGACCCCAGGCTGGCATGGCTTGGCTGTAATCTAATGGAATCTACTAGCCTATATAAGTAAGAAAATGGGAGTTATCCCTGAGATTGGTTAGCAGTGGAAGGAAATAAAAAGGACGTTGTGATGTTGGTTGTTTGGTGTGAACATTTATAGTTCTACGAAGAGGATTTTCCCTGGAGTAGGGAAGTGTGCCACAATGACCTCCCACAGAAATCGAGACGTTATCCATCATTCCGGCCTGTGTGGCTGCTGGGTTTCTCATGGAACGTCACGACACTGAATTCTTATTTATGCTTCAGTGTCTGTGAGCTTGATGGCGAGAGTCCATCTCTGAGATTTCAGATGAAACGGTGGTTTTGAGTCAGCACAGTTGACTTTGGACATTGGTCAGCCCATGTGAATTGACGAATTCATCCAGGAAATGCCGCCTAGAGAGACGGTCAGTTGGGCTCCACCAGGAGACACTGATCTCAGCAAAAGCCCCTCTTAGGATATCAACAGTAGTAGTCGGGCTGATGTGGTGTCACCGGTTTAGAAGGAAGGGACAGATACAGCAGACAGTGCTGAGCAGGCAGAGGCCAGAGGGACATGGTGTTGAAGATGGAGTGATAGGTGATTCTCCTCTGTTTAGAACCATTAGAGAGGTGCTCCTCAACAGAAACACAGAAGGAGGCAGTGAATCAAAACAACAGCCGAGGAAACCGAAGCTCTCACATATGGAAAGAGCACTCATTTGAATATTTAAAGGCAGAGGCCAAGGAGACAGGGAAAGTTTAACCCAAGTCAGGTGTCCCAGCAGCAGCCAAGCTTTCCCAAAACAAGGTCCTTAGTGTCCTGGAAGAGGCCATCCTGGACCACTAGATGGTGAGACTGTAACAACGGGGGAGTTCTTAGGTCTATCTGCTTCATCACTTAAAGATGCAGAGGTATGCCTGATTTTCCTAGTTGACACGAAAAAGCGTTAACCTACAAATCGGCTTGCTCTCCTAAGTCTCCACAGGTGCAAACTCCTCTCTCTTCTCTCCCTTTTCAGCTTTTCTGTTCACTTGTGCTGACTGCCACTTAGATCACTCCCCTGCCCATTCCTTCCACTGAGTTCCAGAAAACTTCAATCCTCCTGTGTGCAAGCACCCCTATTTCCTTAGCTGGTGTCCCAAGTGCTCTGTCTACCTCTTCATCTTAACTGAAATCTAGTTTCTCCCATAACTGCGTTTCTCTTGAGCTTTCTTTAAGAGGTACCAATTTCCCCATCTGACCAAGAAACCCTGGAGCCCTCATCACTCCTATTGGGGATGTGCTTGCCTTCCCTCCCAGCCTGTGTCCCATGGTCAGTCTTCAGTGTTTCTCTCACTAGGCAGCCTAGATGCCTCTTATCCTTAATCTTCTGCCATTTCTCCATCCAAGTGTCCCCGCACCATCTGATTGGAGGACGCCTATGGAAAGTGGCACTGTGCTAAGCTTGCTTGAGGGAAAAGTGACAGAATTATCTTGATCATGTCCTCAAGAAATTCATTTAATTCTTGTATAACCCTCATTTCAGCTCTATTATTCCTACATCCATATCCAAACCTTATCGCTTCCTTGTTGCCTTTTCAATGTATTTTTAATTTCGGGTTAAACATTTAAACTTCATTTCTTTTGTGAGCTATTCCCTGACCCTCCTGCTTTCATATCCCCACTCAGAAGAGAGTTTTATTTTTTCTAAATCACCCCCTATTTTTCACCTTTCTAGACTGATATTCCCACTTTGACCTTGATCTTAATTTGTCTTCTTCTAAGATTACCTATTACCTACTATTCTTTGTACTTTCACCCACTTCTCCCCACCTATTTCCTTTCTTTATGCTGAAAACTAACTCACGTCACCCAAGGTGACACCTCCCTCCCATCCTTGCATTCCCATCACCACTGAAGAGTAGCCACTTCTCCCTTCTCATCATGCACGGCAGTGACGACAGTCTAATTTCCCTGCCACTTCCCCTTTACAAGATCATTGTTACTCCAAGGGGTCTCGTCATCACTAAACCCAGAGGTATCCTAGCAGCCTTCCATCTTGATCCTTTCCTCCACAGCTGCTCTATATCCTCTGTGTAGGAACATCCAACTCTGTTCTTTCTGGCCTGACTTATCCGTCCCCTGATCCCCTGCCTCTCTGGGCATCCCAAGAACACCTCTAACAACATGTCTAAATGTGAACTCCATACTCCCTATTGCCTCCCACATTCTCCCCTCCCCCATCACTCTTTCTCCAAGTGCCATTTCTATGCTTGGTTGGTCAGGGCTAAAACCTCAGGAGTTATGTCTGAATTTTCCCCCTCTTTGGCACCAAACTTTAAAAAGTGATAGCACTTCTATATCCAAAATATTTCCTCCATTTCTTATTTTTTGTTGCCACAGCTGCCAACTGAATTCAAACCTTCATTTCTAATCACATAGTATTTTGCAAGTATGTCCTAATTGGTCTCCTTCCTGCTAATCTATTTTCCATATAATCTTTTCTATAAGCTACTGCCAAATTAATCCTCTTAATGCATACCTCTGATTACATCACATCTCTCTTCAAAAGCTTTCTCTCACTCCCCATGGCCAGCTAAACAAAGTCGAATGTCCTTTGCCTGACATTCAGAGATGGGCAAGACTCGGTTCTACTCCAGCTCCATGGACAGTGATGGTCCTTCTAACACTAGCTGGACCTTGGACAGATCCTGTGACATGCCACCCCGGGCCCTCAGCCCTTCCTCTTCCTGATAACTGCCCAAAGGAGGAAACAGAACTGCCCAGAGGCTTCTTAGTGTGTGCGTGGCCACCCAATAGGGAGGGGTGAGACTTAAGGCAGAAGTCTCAGAGGGGAAGTGGTCTTAGTGACCCAGGGAAGTGATGATGCAGACAACGGTAACAGAGAGAAAAGGCCAGGTGAGAAACAGTGATGGAGGTAGAAATAAGAGATTCTGGTGACATCGGGAATGGAAAATGAGCGAGAGAGGGAAGAGTCAAGGTCTACTTGAGTATTTTAGCTTGGGAGATGGTTTAGATGATAAAGTCAATGGCTTATACAGTTAGAAATATGAAAGAAAGTGAATCTAGCTTTGGACATGCTGAGGTTGAGGGGTTGATATACAGGCATCCAATCCCAGATAAGAGTTGGAAATGATAGCCTGGGAGATGGAGCCCGGGAGAAATCTGGCTGGAGATGGAGATTCAGGGTCGCAAGCCTGGGGGGTGGATCCAGCATTTGGAGACTTTAACAATAAGAATTCTGAGGCTAGAACTCTGGGGCAAAGTAACCTCTAGTCGATGATAAAACCGAGAGAAGCCTGAAACCTAAGTCGTACGAGGCGGACGTTACCTCTCTCCTTTGATGCACCTTGTACCGCCCTTAAACTTTCATGCCGCTTGTCAGCGCTGTGTGTTCACAGGTTTCCTCTCCTGGAGTGTCCGTGCCCCAAGAACAGGCGCAATGCCCTCTGGCTTTGTGTCCCTGTCTCTCGCAAGTGCAGGTCCTGGAACACAGGAGACACCCCAAATGCTGACCAAATAATTCAATAAAGGAAGGCAGAGTCCCCTCCGGTCGCAGCTGGGTTTTGCTTTGTCTCTCAGTGAACCAGCACTCGCGCTGCCCTCCACACCCAGCTTTTGGCATTTCTGATGGCAGGTCAACTAGCTAACTGCCATCTTCCTATGTGCTTTTTTTTTTTTAAGTGTTTTATATTGACGTATATGTGCTGTACAATATTACATGCGTTACAAGTCTACAATATAGTGGCTCACAATTTTTAAAGGTTACACTTCATTTATAGTTATTGTGAAATTCTGGCTATATTCCCTGTGTCGTACAATATATCCTTGTAGCATATTTTATACCTGAGAGTTTGTACCTCTTAATCCTCTTTCCCTATATTTCCCCTCCCCCCCCCCCACACACAGGTAATCACTAGTTTGTTCTCTGTATCTGTGAGTCTACTTTGCTGATGTTGTGGTCACTACTTTGTAGTTTGTATTTCTTAGATTCCACATATAAGTGATATTATACTTTTCTCTGTATGACTTATTTCACTTAGCATAATATCTTCCGAGTCCATCTGTGTTGCTGCAAATGACAAAATTTCGTTCTTTTCTAAGGCTGAGTAATGTTCCATTGTATATGTATCTCATATCTTCTTTATCTGTTCATCTGTTGATGGACACTTATGTTGCTTCCATATCTTGGCTATCGTAGATAATGCTGCTATGAACATTAGGGTGCATGTATCTTTTTGAGTTAGTGTTTTTGTTTTTGTTTTATTTTTGGATAAATACCCAGGAAGGGAGTTGCATGGTCCTATGGTAGTTCTCTTTTCAGATTTTTGAGAAACCTCCATACTGTTTTCCACAGTGGCTGCACCAACATTTTTTCCATGTTCTTGGCTGCATGAGCCAGACGGAGCCAGACTGAGTCTGAGCTCCAATGCTCCTTGTTTCAGCCTCTGACCAGTACCCTTGTTTTCCTGCCTGCTCACCTGTGCTCACCTGCTGTTTTCACCCTGGTTATTTCCCACAGGCCTCTACCTGGCCTCTGCATTTGTCTGAGGATTTGTTTCTTCATTCACTGATTCCAGACTCAAATCCCAACCTCCTTTACTGTGGTTCAGCAGGATGGGCAGAAGCCTTTCCCCTGACATTTCATTGCCTTCAAAACATACATTCTAGAAGATGATTTCCCCTAACTTACTTAGCCCAGAACAGATTTGGAAACTGGAACAAACTGCTGTATTCTGAGTTTGGGGATAAATCCGTTGTGTCTTTGGGGTCCAAGGAACAATTTCTCCTTCCTTATCGCACATTCTAGATCAGTGGTTCTTACAGTGATGGCTCCAGACCAAGAATATCAGCAGTCCCTGGGATTTTCCCTGTAAATTCTGGAGTCCCACCCCAGAAATACTAAATCTGAAACTCTGGGGGTGGAGCCCACCAATCTGTGTTTTAACAAGGCCTCCAGGGGATTCTGATGTGCTCGAAAGTCTGAAAACCATTGTCTTAGATCAACTCATGCTCAGGAGTGAAGTTGGGCTGTGAAGTTGGGCTATGATGTCCAGAGTTTGGTTTACACAACAGCTCTGACACCTCCTAGCTGGGTAACCTTGGCCAAGTTACTTAACCTCTCTGGACCTTAGTTTTATTTTTAATAAGATTCAAATTTTGGGGTCAGTGGATGACACGTTTGAGTCATAGTATTCTCGGGCTCTGTGAAAACACCTACAAAGACAATACAAATCCTCATGGGTTCAGTTAACCAGAGCTTCAGGGCTGGCAGACACATTAAAAGGGCTAGGCTGGCTGGTGACCAGGTACATGGCTACCTTTTGAGCCCCCCGACCTTGCTCAGAAACAAATCCATTTGACCAGGTGTCTACGAAGCAAATAAGAACTTCCTTGCCTCCCTGCCCAAGTTCTCTGTTGAGAGCAGCTAGGCAAATGATCTATGACATGTGGCTACTATTGAAGTAGGGGGTCTTTAACCTGTAAAGAAAGACCTATTTGCCCATATTAGTATCTTAGATATCGTGAGGGTTGACGCCTAAACAATGATCAACCCAGATTTCGGCAGGCAAAAGAGTTACCCAGACAGTGGCTCTGTGCGGCCGGGTGTTAGTTACTTATGAATTCAGCGGAGGAGCATGTTCATTGTGTTCTCTACTTTAAGAGTTTAAACTACAAGGTCACTCTGAAAATGAGTACTGATTCTTCTAGAGAACGAAACCATGTCATTAGCTGCCTGTATAATCAATACAACTCACTTGGAACACGCTCAGCTTCTATTCTTTTAATGCATATTCGTGCCAACACTGTAATTCTTCAGTTGGGACAAATGTTCGCATAAAAGACAAAATAAATTTATCCATAGCTTTATCTGAGTCATATTTAACCCCAGTTGGCCTTCTCCCCTCTGCTTAGTTTTGAGAACCGCTCCAAAGTCATCCTGAAGACAAGGGCTGCTGCTGGCTGATTTGAATAGAGCAGCGTTCCTAGCAGTGCAGTCACAGTCCGTTCACAGCGTTCACAATCTCTTATCCCCATCCCTGGGGATGCTGTGCTGCGCAAGGCAGCTCCCGAGACAGGTGAGCTGCCCCGTCTGGCACCACGCCCATCCCCAGCGTCCTTCTCTGACTAGACCTCCATCTAGAGACCTCAAGGGCTATCGACGTGGCACTTAGCGCCCCAAATTGGGGACTCACTGTCCATTTTCTAGGAAGATGACAAATAGGAGTAAGTGGGGCACATCTGCTTGTATTTGGTTTTTGAAATCTCTTTGTTAGCACAGCCAGTTGAGGGTAAACTGATTTAAAAACTCAGCTGGGGCATATTGTCAAGGCGCCAGTTTGAATTTTCGGTGCCACCATTTTTTTTAAGCCTTCCAAGCATCTCTCCACTTTCTTATACTGAGGCCATCTCCAAATCTGTCCACACCCACCCTAGCTGTGAGGGCTGCTCAGCAAAGAAATACTATTCTCTTTGAGAGGCAATGTAGCGTAGCAGATAATGAATGAACTTTGGAGTCAGAAGATCTTGGTTTGGGTCTGACTTTGCCTCGTACGAGGTGTCTCACCCGGGGTTTTCTTACACAACCCATGAGGCTTAATGTCCTTCTCTGCCAAACGGTGATAAGGATAGCATCATCTACCTGTCAGGGAGGACTGAACGCAGTCATGGATAAGAAGCACAGCGCGGTGATCGGCACCTTGTGATTCATAAATCCTGGGCTGGTCGGTAGAGGGGGATGGGATGGGGGTTGGCCGGCCTGCCTTGATTTTGTTTAAGCAGTTTAAACTTTGGATCTGTTTGTTGTGGATACGCTACAGAGAAAGTTGCACGCCCGCGGCTGTCTGTTTCCAGATCCCGGCTTTTAGGATAGGAATCAGTATATCATACCTCCATGGAAGACCTGTTGCATTTTTGCCCAAAAGCAAACATTGCCATCATAACATATGGCAGTCCTGTCAGGATTTGGGTATTTATTAGTTAACTTGGTAGCTACCCCTTGGATTATGAAGCATGTAGAAATGTAATAATCATGACATTCGCGTGATCTCCATTTATTGCAGTGGGATTCACTACACGGCATGGCTGTCATACCAGATAGTTTGTGAAAATAAAGGTCGTACATTAGGTCAGGGAGGGGGAGGGCCTCTGCTGTCTCTGTTTCTGCTGGGAAATATGGTGATGCTTCTTGGTCTCCTCCTCCTGGCCCCACAAGGATGGGACTCTGTTCCTTTTCATTTTTTTAAATTTTGATGTTTTGGTCTTGGGGCATGCGGGATCTTAGTTCCCCAGCCAGGGATCGAACCCGTGCCCTCTGCTGTGGAGGCACAGAGTCCTAACCACTGGACTGCCAGGGAACTCCAGGATGAGCCTCTGAATAATCTGCACTGGGGAGGGGGAAGGATTGGAGCTGGACCTGGTTGTTGGTTGTCAGCTAAACTAGGACTCTTTCATACGTTTCTAGATTGCATACAATTGCAGCTCCTGGCAAATAGATCAAGGGTGACAATTGCATCAGTAGTATTTAAACTTTGCCCTGGGCTTTGAGCTTCTGTGTATTCACAAATGCATCTTTGGCAGGTTCAAAAAATATTCTTTGAGAGGCACTACCTCTGCAGCAGGTTGAGATCATAAATTTGGACTCAGGACCCTGGGCTCTGGTGAACAGCATGTTGCCTGACTGAATGGTGAGAGACTCCAGCATTCGGTGTGTGGCTCAGTCGTTCCATCCCCTTCTAATATGATGCAGAAATTCTTTTTCCAAGGTAAAAAAAAAACGTCTTGGACCTGAACTTCTAATATCTACCAGTTTAGGGAAAAAACCCCTATGACACAAAGTTAACAAGAGGTCAGCAGTGCCTTGAAATGACTTTGTATTTTATAAATCAAGTGTGTGTGTGTGTGTGTGTGTGTGTGTGTGTGTGTGTGTGTGTGTGTTTGAAAAATAGCCATCTATTTCTGGATGAAAAAGCAACCGCAATCACCTTCAAAGGCTGGGCTGGCAGGCCCTCTGGTCATTATCTATGAGGCCCCTGAACCTGCAGATGGTCCTGTAGGGGGAGCTCTCGAGCATCCTTCTGCCAAGGGCTTCATCTAGGACAGCATAGTGGTGGGAGGCCATACAATTAGTGAGTCGACTCATGTCTTGCCACAAAGGTCTTAGCTGCAAGGGATGTTTCCAGCATAATCTTGTCCGCAAGCAATTGAAACCTCTTGCTAGGAGAGGAACCAGGTTCAGACACTTGAAACCAGAGGGATATAATCAAGGGCTTGGCAGGCAGTTCAGGCTGAAATTACCCACATGCTTGGGGGAAAGAGAGGAGCCAATGTCGGGTTGTGGTTGTGAGGAAGATTCTGTGGAGGGGAGTGTTTTTTGGGGGGGTGGCAGGGGGGTGGTTTGGTTAGAGTAAAATTTAAGAGTCAAAGATCCAGGAAGGAAGGAGGAAAGAGAAAGAAGATGGGCTTTCAATCCTGACATTTCCATGAATCTTTGCTGATCTAGACCCCATCTTCACCATCCCAACTCTCCTTCCTCCCCCTCCCCACTGTCCCCTTCTCTCTCACACCTGCCTCTTGTCCATCGTGCTAGCTCGGTGTCTCTTTTGTGGCCGGCTAGTACCTCTAGCAGAGAGTCAGGAGAAGCACAGGGCAGATAGCTCTTCCACAGAGCGGTAGATGGAGTCAGCTGAGATGTGCTTCTGGCTTTAGCTGGGAGACCAGACTAAGGTGGGATTCTGTGGGGTGGAGGGGGGGGCGGGCACGGTGGACCATCCTGGGCCCAGAGTCCACAGGCTCTCTACTTAGTGTTTAGGACCCTTGGGCATGACTGCTCTGGAAACCACTCTGGCTCTTTCTTGTTAGTTATCTCCTGGTTTTGGCTTAGAGTTATTGCACTGGATGCTTTTAGAGCCAAATCAGGGTTTAAGATCCAAACCTTGGAGGCAGACAGCCTGTGGTCTGACCTGGGCTCATGGGAGGAGGCTGCACTGCATCTTCTTCCTCTAGCCTGGGAGTGGCCTCCTTGCTTCTTCTAGGGCTGTAAGCTTAGGTCCACGACTGTCTGGGGAGGAATGGGCTTGAGAGTTGGAAGCTCCTAGGGAATAGGGGGCCTCCTTGGGGCCCTGGTACCATGTTTGGCTGGATTTTTGGCTTAGACTTGACATTCAAAGCCATCAACCTTTCTTTGCTTGTTCTTTAATTTAGAGCTTGGGCTTTCTGGGAAAGCAGTATAAAAAAATGGCGCAAATGAGGTTGGGGGATTATCTGGAGATTTCAACAATGGTTGATTCCCTTTAAGAAGGATAATCTGGACTTGAATGTATAAGGGTTGCAATTTCAAGTCTTACACAGGCAGCGGGGAGCCAAACTGGGTGAGTGAAAGCCTGTACGTACAAGGGAAATGATGTCTACACAAAGGAGACATGTCTCGCCATTAGAACTCAGGAAAACTGCTCTTCTCATCTCTGTTTCCTCTTAGTTCTAGGGCCGGAGCCGCTGGATCAGCAGGAAGTCAGGGCTGAGAGGCACTCAGAAAACACTGCTCTTCTCAAAAAACACAGACAGACTCTCATTCAGTGCTGTCTTGCTGGGGTGTCATTGTGGCTGTGAACCTTCTTAGATATTCATATTTCTATTTCCCTCTGGGATTTCTCTCACTCGTTAACAGGATTCATTATTCTCTGTTCTGGCAGAGAAAATCTCCTTAGGCAGTCGTGTTGTATTGGTAACTTGTTCCCAGAATTTTCACGCCTCCCTCTGTCCTGAATAGAAGACAAGCTGGGGTCTCCTGGAAGTATGTACATAAGGGTAGCGTGGCGTAGAGGAAAGAACATGGACTGTGGGTTCAAATCCTGCCTTTACCGCCCTCTGGGTGAGTGGAGGAGTTTGGGGGGCTTGGGGAGGATGGGAGGAAACTAGGTATTGGAAAGCACTGGCTTAACCAAGAACCTGCTCTCAGTACATGTCTATTCTTTCCTTTTTTTCCCCCTTGAATGGCTTCTCATAGCACCTAGTTTCATTGTGTTGTCTTCCTTCAGCCAGACCTTAATTATAGAAACCTAGACTGCCTGAAAGGCATGCTTTGGAGGCCCTAGTACAAACTCCCACTCTACAGATTAAGCAATTGAGGTTCAAAGAGGGGCGTGTGGCAGCTTGCATAGAGTGACATCCAGCAGGCATCTATGGAGGGCTTGCTCTGGGCTAGGCAATGTGCATCAAATCCTTATGACAGCCTTGTGGGGGAGTTATTTATTTATTTATTTATTTATTTAGGCCATGCCTTGTAGCATGCAGGATCTTAGTTCCCCAACCAGGGATCAAACCCATGACCCCTGCAGTGGAAGCATGGACTCTTAACCACTGGACCGCCAGGGAAGTCCCTACTTTTTTAAATCTACATTTTATAGATGAGAAACGGAGAAAGATTTGGGCAGTTGACCTATACCAGACCCCTCAAGGCCATACAAATCTTCAGTGAGGAAACTAGAGGCAATACTAAAACAGGCTCCACCTTTTCCCCTGCACAAGGATGCTTTCGAACACCCCGAAGGGGACAGTCTACCTCAAGGTTACTGTGTGTTCTTTGAGATCAAGAAAGGTCTTTAATGAAATCTATGACAGCATTATCTATAGGGAAACACCTAGGAATATTTTTTAAATGTTTTTTAAAATAGGGTATTTTTTTAAACAAACTTTTTTTTATATAACTTTATTTTATTTTTATTTTATTTATTTTTATTGGCTGTGTTGGGTCTTCGTTGCTGCACATGGGCTTTCTCTAGTTGCAGCCAATGGGGGCTACTCTTTGTTGTGGTGCACGGGCTCCTCATTTTCATGGCTTCTCTTGCTGCGGAGCATGGGCTCTAGGCACATGGGCATCAGTAGTTGCAGCACATGGGCTCAATAGTTGTGGCTCACGGGCTCTAAAGCACAGGCTCAATAGTTGTAGCACATGGGCTTACTTACTCCACAGCATGTGGGATCTTCCTGGAGCAGGGACGGAACCTGCGTCCCCTGCAATGTCAGGCAGGTTCTTAACCACTGCGCCACCTAGGAAGTCCCTAAAATAGGGTATTTTTAAAGCAGTTTTAAGTTTACAAAAAATGAGTACAGAGAATGAGTACAGGGAACCCCAAACATCCCCTCAAATTCCCCAGCCCACAATTTCCCCTGTTAATAACACTTGCATGAGCCTGGCACATTTGCTACAATTGATGGGCAAAATCTGATACACTAGTAACTCAACTTGACAGTTTACGTTAGGAGTCACTCTTTGTGTTGTGCCTTCTATGGTTCTGACAAAGGTAGTGACATGTATCCACCACTGTAATGTCATGCAGAGTAGTTCTCTGCCCTAAAAATCCCCTGTGCTCTGCCTATTCATCCCTCTTTCCCCCCATCCTACATAACCCCTGACATTTTTACTGCCTCCATAGTTTTGCCTTTTCCCGAACGCCATGTAGTGGGAACCACACGAGACGTAGCTTTTCGGATTGACTTCTTTCGCTTAGTAATATGTGCTTAAAGTTCCTCCATGGCTTTTCATGACTTGATAGTTCATTTTGTTTTATGGCAGAATGACGTTCCTTTTTACGGATGGACCACAGTTTGGTTATCCATTCACCTACTGAAGGACCTCTTTGTCGCTTCCACATTTTGGCAATTATGAGTAAAGCTGCTGTACACATTCACGTGCAGGCTTTTGTGTGGTAGAAATGGGTTTTGATCGGCAGAATGCTTGGCTGAACTTTAAGAATAATCTCAACTTTTCCAATTACACTTATTTATCAATATTTTAATCTGGTTTACTTCATCTAATACACACAGGAATACCTCAGTTCCCCAAGCACATGTTCTCTTATTTAAAGAGGAACGATCCGTATCACATAACTAACAGAACTCTGAAGCTTGGGACCCTCTCAGACCCTAAGTTCACAGTATGTCCCCTTGGCCCTCAGATTTGATTAGCCTTAGGGGAACTTATCACTCTCAGAAACAATCAGCAATCGTGGAGTCTTAACCAATGCAAGGTTCACAGAGAAGATTCTGGAATATTGCAGGCAATTCAGGACACCTTGGTCACAGGCAAGATTCTTTGTGACTTTCAATCCTTCTTCTAAAGTTGGCTCAGAAGAGAGCAATTTCTCAACAGTTAATGCTCTCCAGAGCACAACTCAGGTTTAGGAAAGCAGATGTGAGAACCATTAGACCACACGTAGACCAAGGGGGAAATACCCAAATTTTAATTTTGTGCTGCTACTATTTAGGCAAAGGAGCTTCGGAGACTGTCACACATTTCCCAGTCACCCTGCTGACTCAGCCCCGTCCCTTCCTTTTACTTGTGGGCTGAGACTTGCAAAATTCTCATGTTCTGTTTCCTTCTATTTTTATACACTCATTTCTTTTCCTCTCACCTATATTTGCCTCCCTAAAAAAGAGCCCTGTTAGAAAGAACTCCCCTCCATAGCCATGCTAGAGATGATGGTGCTACATTTTGTTTCAAGCCATTAGGTTTTTATTTTATTATTACTTTCCATTCTTTTTGGTAACCTTAGTCAAAATTTTAAGTGAAAATAAAAATATTTTCCTGCAGTTATTTGGGAATGATTTTTTGGGTGATGGAATTAAAACATCCCTTTCTTTAGTTGCTAATATTGGAAATAAGGAAGGGACTGAGGTGAGAGAAGGCAAAAATAAAATGAGGTAGACTTTTTTTTCATGTCAGAGATGCCTTTATTTTTTTAAGATTTTTATTGGTGTTTAGTTGACTTACACTGTTGTGTTAGTTTCAGGTGTACAGCAAAGTAAATCAGATATATATCTATATATCTATATGTCTATATCTACATATATATATACCTTTTCAGATTATTTTCTGATAGAGGTTATTGCAGAATATTGAGTAGAGTTCCCTGTGCTATACAGTAGGTCCTTATTAGTTATCTTTTATATAGTAGCATGTATATGTTAGTCCCAACCTCCTAAATTATCACTTCCCCCCCACATTTCCCCTTTGGTAACCATAATTTTGATTTCAGGATCTGCAAACCTGTTTCAATAAGTTCATTTGTATCCTTGTTTTTTTTAAGATTCCACGTATAAGTGATATCATATGATATTTTTCTTTTTCTGTCTGACTTACTTTTTTCTGTATGACAGTCTCTAGGTCCATCCAGGTCTCTACAAATGACCCCATTTTGTCCCTTTTTATGGCTGAGTAATGTTCCATTGTATGTATGTACCGCATCTTCTTTACCCATTCCTCTGTCACTGGACATTTAGGTTGCACCCATGTCTTGGCTGCTGTAAGCAGCGCCGGGGCAGACTCCTTCTAGTGTTATTGATGAAAGAGCCCTGGGGATGCACATAGTCTAGTAAATCACATGTGAAAGTTCACTCTTATGTGTCTACATGTACAAGCCTGGGTGTCCAGGTACAGTTTAAAGCTTGGAAACAAATACATAAGGGACTCCAGTTAGAGGTGGAGTAGAGGGAGGGGATGGGGTTGTGGCGGGTGGGAGGTGGGCCTGGGAGAAGGGACAGCACTCAGAACAGCTTGATATTGATTCCTGGGGCCGAGAGGCAGCATAAAACCCTCGGCAGACCTACCTGCCGACACTGCCGCCCTATGTCAGGATCAGGTTCAGTACAGGTGATGGGAAAATGCGTGATGGCTTGGCCTTGTTCTCTACCCAGATAAGGGTGTCAGAATAATGTGTGTCCAAATGTATTTAATGTTGGAGCTGAAGCCAAGACTGAGATCCTCAACCAAGAAGGGTGATTAACAAAATTCATGCCCCAAGATCCAGCCTACTTTTTTTGTGAAGTATACATATGCACCAACTCAAGGCCAATTAGATGCCTTCTTATAGATAATGGCTGAAATTCATGTTTAGCTTTGAAATAGATGGCAGTGAAATTCTCACCTGTGCCTATAGTAAAAATTTGATTACACTCTCTATATTGATAATGAAAGCCTCTATCATGTAGTGCAATAAGAATTATTTATTGAATGGAATTATCCATCGATAGGTATCAGTATTGCTGCAATAATTACTGCAGAAGACTGCCATACAAACAAATATTTGATTACAGTTGCTACAGAAGAATGTCTAAGACTCTAATGAATTTGATATTATTTCTTCTCAAGGCATTGATTTCTTCTTGGTACTGTACCTGATTTTCAAAATTCCTTCCTTTATGGTGGACACACATTCAAATCTAAGGAATCACATAGGGGAAAGTATATTGTAAATTTAGAAACATCCCATGAGGCTTTACTACACACGGTCCTCTGGGCCTAACCCCATGGTCTCCATTTACATTTTGCTGCCTGTGGGCCTAGCAGTGAACAGGTTTGGTGGGTGTGGGATGGCCTAGCCTGGCAGTATCAGGCCCAAGGCATGAGGTTACCTGGGATCAAGATGCTCTGGTCAGGAACTGGAAGTCATATTTGGAAGGAAAACAAAGGTCAACGTGTATTAATACCTCTAAGGCCCATGACCAATGTAAAAGACTAGCTGGCCAGCAAATCTTTGGCAACAGAAAGCAAGAAAGCCAGGAGTCAGCAGGATCTGACTGGGAGAACGAGAGACAGCCTGGAGGCCCAGGGCAGACGGCGGGGATCTTTGTGTGTGGCCCCTGGTCGGCTTGCTTGGATGAGTTTAGTCTGTGAAGGGCAGTGGATTCCTTGCAAAACTGGGAATGTTAAGATGGTCTCAAGCTTGGGAGTGAGTCTGTGGAGTCACCTGTGAGTCAGGTGGACTGGGACACTGAGCAAGAGTGTCTGGGGCTCACGTGCTTCTCCGCTCACCTACGAGGGGTCAAGACACAGATGGATGCAGGTTGTCTCAACTCATGGTGCCACCGCTCTGGGCCCAGCTTCTCTGTGACTCCCTTGGCTTTCCCTGAGGGCTGTCATCCACCCACCATGGCTATCCCCATGGTGTCTTCAGACAACAGCAACCTGAACAGAAGAAGGGCATTGCTGTTTATTAGCAAGAGAGGCCTTCCCACGACTTTCCCTCTGAGCCTGGTGGCCGGGATGGAGCCACAAGCCCAGGACCTTGCCAGGCAGGGCAGTAAAGCTGGTGTCTGGCATTTTCAGCTTGTATCAGCCAGAAAAGAAGACGGTCCAAGGAATGGTCATTGTGATTCTTTAGACAGTGCTGGCTGTAGCATTTTCATGCCCTGGGGTGTTTTAGGTCTCATTCAGAAAATATAAAGTTCAGCCACGTTGCCATTTCACATCTCGGCCAACCCGTTAGGCTGTGATCCATGCTGGTTGAAAGAAGAGTTATAGATGCACCAAAAATATTTTTGAGATGCCTAAATGCGAGCCAAACAGGAAGCCGATATTTCCTATCCTCATTTCCCGTATCCTGCTGCTGTTTGTGGAGTCATTGGAGATGGCAGGACCCAGTCGAGAATTCTCTGCTAAGGAAGAGTGAAGGTTTGGGCGGAAGTGTTGGTATCAGGAATGGAGCACGTGTGGGTCATTGATCACCAGAGAATCTGTCACACGCCAGCTACCATGGGACAAATATTCCATCTATAACATGAAGTTGGGTGTCAGATCCGCCCTCAGAGTCAGATTTTTTTTAAGCTCTTTTTGGAATATAATTGTCTTACACTGTTACGCCAGTTTCTGCTGTACAACAAAGTGAATCAGCTGTATTTATACATATATCCCCATATCCCCTCCCTCTTGAGCCTCCCTCCCACCCTCCCTATCCCATCCCTTTAGTTCATCACCCATTATCAAAGAGTTGATCTCCCTGTGTTATGCAGCAGCTTCCCACTAGCTATCTATTTTACATTTGGGGGTGTATATATGTCAATGCTACTCTCTCACTTTGTCCCAGCTTCCCCTTCGCCCTCCTCCGCGTGTCCTCAAGTCCGTTCTCTACATCTGCATTCAGAGTCAGCTTTTGTCCTGGCTTGCCCTGAATTCCACGGTCTTCTTCGGCACTGCCCTGTGTGCGTGCGTCTGATAGGCATCCAGCTATTGTGTAGCAGGATGGAAACGTATACACAGTGTGCTGGGTTGTCCAATAGCTTGAGGAACAGAATCCCCTGTGCGCCCCAGGGTCCCCTTCCCCCTATGGTCTGAGTGAGAGGTGGCCAACAGAGACATCTGCGTGAGATTTGAGAGGCAGCCAGGAAGCAGTGGCCGGTTTGCTCCGAAGTGCTTGCTTTGCAGGCTGATAGGGTGGTAGCTGGATGGGTGGTGTCCAGTGGCTTCAGTCCGTCCTGGCTGCATCCCTCCAGTGTCCAGCTCTTTTTCCTGATTGTTGGCTCATCTGAACGACAGCCTAGCACCAGCCGCGTGATCGTGGATCTACAGTCCCCCCCATCCCCACCCCCACTCCACAGGAGCGACCCCACTGCTGTTGTCCTTAGTGACTATCCAGCACTTGGCCTGCTCTGATCAGCCCACCGGCCAGTGCTTCACGAGGCCTGGGCAGTAAGTTTTCTCTGATTGCCTCACTTTTCCTTCCAGATCCTTACTTTCCGAGCTCCTCCCACGATTGGGTCAGGACCTCACTCTAGATGAAATCTTCTCCCATGACGCGCACAGCAGCTCTCCCCTCCTGAACGCAGCCTGGCTGAGACACATGCTACTCAAACGTGCACGAAGCTGGCCTTCGTTTATTTTTCTCTAAGCCATGTGTGGAGCCCCCATCTCTCCCCAGGATAAGGGGATGTGGGATGCTACTTAAACTAGCCAAATTAAGGGAATTCTGTCTCTTATGGTTTAAAACACCCATTTTCTGAGTTAACTCAAACTGTTTTGCATCTCCCTCCCTCCTCTTTTTCCTGGGTGCACTGTCCCTGGGCGCGAGGGGGAACATTCCTAGGCCTGGTGGGACGACCCTCTCCTGGCATGTTGATCTCCACTGTGGTGTAGTCTGGCTGTTTCTGGAGGCCCTGTATTGCTCTCCCTTGAAATGTGGCTAATTCCATATGGTCCATTGGGCCAGTGTGCTGGAACCTTCTGCTGGATTCCAAGGCCTCTGACATTTTTTTTTGGCTGTGCCGCCTGGCTTGTGGGACCTCAATTCCCCAACCAGGGATCGAACCCATGCCCCCTGCACTGGAAGCGTGAAGTCTTAACCACTGGACCGCCAGGGAAGTCCCCCAAGGCCCCTGACATTCACCTGGGCTGCTGAGGCGGCCACACTCTCTGCCCTCGTCTCCTGTCCCAGGTCTCCGCTGGCTCACCCATCCTCTCAGCATCTCCACATCCCCTGAATTCTGGGCCCAGGCTGTGCAGGAATCAGGGCACTGTCAGAACCATTTAGTGAGCATCTAGAAGTTTAGGGAGAATCCACTAGCAGGGAGGAGGTTTCCAGAAGTCTCCAGAAGGTTGACGAGTAGATGCAGCAGGACTGGAGACATGCCTGGGAAAGCAGGAACTTGAGATAGAGGTTTCTTTTTATTTTTTAATTTAATTTTTATTTTATTATCTTTTTATAACTTTATGGCTGTGTTGGATCTTTGTTGTTGAGCGAAGGCTTTCTCTAGTTGCGGCGCGTGGGGGCTACTCTTTGTTGCAGTGCACGGGCTTCTTGTGGTGGCTTCTTTTGTTGTGGAGCACGGGCTCTAGGTTCACGGGCTTCAGTAGTTGCGGCACATAGGTTTAGTTGCTCCAAAGCATGTGGAATCTTCCCAGATCAGGGCTGGAACCCGTGTCCCCTGCATTGGCAGGCGGATTCTTAACCACTGCATCACCAGGGAAGTCCCGAGATAGCGGTTTCTGAAGTGGAGCAGTTCCTAGAGCTGACAGACTCGAGGACATTCCCCAGGAGTGGGGATGGAGTGAAATGGCCTGAAAATGGAGCACACGAGGGAAAGTTACCTTCTTTAGTGGAAATTTACCTTGTGTGCGTGCTGGGGAGGGGCTTCAAGGAGAGCAGCCAGGAAGCCCCAGGATTTGGGGGGAGAGCAGAAGGAAGCTTAGGAGAGTGGAGCAATAGTGGACTTTGTAAGTCAACCTCCTGAATTTAAATCCTGGGTCTAAGGTCGAGGTAGATCCTTTCTTTGAGCCTCTCTTTCCCCAGGTGTTAAATGGGGGCCATGACATCCCTTCTGCAGGATAACCGTGAAATAGCCAGCAGGCACTTCGTGCTCTGGAACCCATCATTAGCTGCATTCATGACTCATCATTAGCTGGCAACAGCCAGAAAGGAAAACAGTAAAAATGCACCACTGTATTTCCTTGGCATGGCCTCTTGCACTCTCCTTGGGGTCCAGAATCCAGAGGACATACGTGTTTGTTGTACTCACTCCCATTTTTGGCTTTTTTGTTCTCTTATTAAAGCAATGGGTCCATCTTATAATTTATGGTACCTTAAATCCAGGAAAAATATTACTTTACTGCCACTCCATGTACTTACAAGGGGACAGGACAGTTTGATGTGCCTTTGATCTCATTTTGCCACTAGAGGGCGTGCCCATCTACTGTTGCTGCCCCCGCCCCTCCCCAGTCCAGCTCCTCCTTCTCCCAGTGGAAATTAAATAATTGGATTTTTTAAATTAATTAATTAATTCAATTAATTGGCACCTTGGGTCTTCGTTGCTGTGCGCGGGCTTTCTCTAGTTGTGGCGAGTGGGGGCTCATCTTTGTTGTGGTGCGCAGGTTTCGCAGTGTGGTGGCTTTTCTTGTTTTGGATCACAGGCTCAGGTGCAAGGGCTTCAGTAGTTGTGGCACATGGGCTCAATAGTTGTGGCTCACGGGCTGTAGAGTGCAGGCTCAGTAGTTATGGAGCATGGGCTTAGTTGCTCCGTGGCATTTGGGATCTTCCCGGGCCAGGGATCAAACCTGTATCCCCTGCATTGGCAGGGGGATTCTTAACCACTGTGCCACCAGGGAAGTCCCAAGAAATAATTGGATTTTAGTGATTAAAAATAGAGCTGAAACTCTGACATGGAAAAATTAAGATAGTTTTGAATGGTCGCGCCTCAAAATGCAAAGTTTCAAAAACAGAGCCCGCCCGAAATTCACACAGCAGAGTCTGCTGCCATTATTTCATTAAGTACCCGCGTCACTGCAGGAGACCATAAGCTCCTCGCCAGCAAGGACCATGCTGTAAGGATGTTTTTATGTCCAGGACTTAGCCTAGTGCAGGCGCAGTAAATGTCTTTCTAATGAATGATTGAAACACTGAAACTGGAGAAGAGAAAAGTCCGTGTGAATTCATGATGCCTATCAAGTTAATAAAAGCCTAGGGAAGATCATAAGACAAGTAGATGCTTCCATTATAAAGCTTGTAAGAAGAGATTAGCTTGAACATGGATTAGCTTGAAAATGTAGCATGAGGGATTCCAGTGAGACTTAGAGAAGAACTTCCTGACACAGAAGCTGTGAAGGGGAGTGGATAACAAAGCACGATGGTGCCCGCCCACACCCCCGCTTTGCTACTCTGATCAGGCGGTGTCTCCAAATGGGAGGCTAGGTCTAGCTGACCTCTGAAGCTCGTTTCAGCTCTGAGGCTGTGAATGTGTTTTCCTCACTTATTGCAAATCCTTGCTGTTTTCTTTGCTGCTGAAATCTAGCCTTGACAACTTCTTTGGAGACTTCAGAGCATTTCACAGCTGGTCTGAACTATCTTGGGCTGGCGTGGATTTCTATAGATGCAGAAAGCTGAGAAGTGGCAGGGGCTGAGTGATGAGTGCCAGACCTCCCAGGGGTTCAGAGACTGAGCACGCTGGGGACCCTCCCCACAGCTCAGAACCTAGTCTCCTTCAAAGACCATTTTGACCATATACGCATCTTAGAAGCCAGACAAGCGAAGAAGACTTGTTTTGCGCTGAAGGCAAAAAACTCAAACCAAACCAACAACAGCTTTGTCTGACCTTTAAAACCCCTGTAAGCCTCAGGGCCGTTGGCTGTATTTTGTAATAACTCTGATCTTTTGACTCAAGAAAAATGCTGATCAGCCCGGGGATGCCAACCTCCATTTGTTACCCGGTTGCTAAGTGATAGCTAAAGAGGATTAACCCTCACAGATCACAGGTGCATGGAAATTTCCGCCCTGTGCTTTTGTTTGTAGTGATGAAACATAGTTTAGAGTATTTGAGGAAAAAAACCCTTTCCTGTGTCTGTGGCTCCTGAATTGTCTTTAAAGAGCCCTTCTCTGCCTCAACAAACCCAAAGATGAGAAGATGCAATAAACAGATTTCTGCCATCCTGAAGTGCCTCTTACACTTGGCTTATCCTTCTTCCTGTCATCATTTCTGCAGCTCAGGGTAAATGTCTGAGGATGCAGAAGGCACGAGACGGATCATCCAACGTTAACATTTGGTGTAACTGCGCCAACCCTCAGCTTACTCATCTTTAAAATGGGAGAAAATAATAGGATGTATCTCTACGACTGTTGAGAGGATAAAAACAGATTAGTATGAGAAACGCTTAATTAGCATCCTGTCTGCCCTTGGAAAGTACCCAATAAATATTGGATCCTGTTATTCCTAGCACCACCATTGTCCTGTATCAGTGTCTCTCTGTGGCTTCAGAGTATTATTATTCCATAGTGAAATGCACATTTATTTTCCTCTCTTAAAGACTGACTGCAGTGACAAGTTTTGACCAGGGTGAGAACCAGCCGGTGGCGAAGGTCACCACGTGTGAAAGCTTCGCCTAGCAGCTGGCACATGGGGCCACACACTTTGGCTGGCTGGTTTGAAACGTGGGCCGTTAAGCCCCCTGCAGCTGACACATGCTGTCACGGAGGTCGGATGGACGGGTGGAAATACCGATTCCATGTTGCCTCGTATCCTTGCAATTACTGAAAGTAATTTAGAAATAATCACCACTTTGTAACTGCAAAGCGTCTCAGTAATCCACATGCGGCACTGCGAAGAGCGGATTTTTAATTTCTCATGTTTGCATGATAAACAGCACTGTGACGGACATCCTTCTACACACATTGGGGCACCATTTTAAGACTAACTCCTGAGGTGAAATCTCAGAAACTGAGCTGCCAAATCTGATTAGCTTTTGTTGGGTCTTTAGCCTCATCACTGGAAGCTCCTGGTAGCAGAGGTCCCTCATCCCCGTTACCGGGGTGTCAGAGCAGGATGGGGCAGACCTGGAGAATTTGTTTCCCGCTGCGTTCCTTCTACATCTTTCATAGTTTCTCTGCTGCTTCTTCCTAACTCCCTGATTTGTACTTATCACCAAACATTACTGGAGACAGAGAGAGACACAGAGACACACACACACACACAGAGAAGGGAGAGAGAGACAGAGACAGGCAGACAGAGAGAGGGAAGGGAGAGAATATTCCTCTTGATCATTGCCTTTATTCCTATTTCTTTTTTTTTAAATTAATTAATTTATTTATTTATTGGCTGTGTTGGATCTCCATTGCTGCTCACGGGCTTTCTCGAGTTGCAGCGAGCTGGGGCTACTCTTCATTGTGGTGTGAGGGCTTCTCATTGTGCGGTGGCTTCTCTTGTTGCAGAGCACTGGGTGCGGCAGGCTTCAGTACTTGTGGCACACGGGCACAATAGTTGTGGTTCATAGGCTTAGTTGCTCCGCGGCATGTAGGATCTTCTGGAGCAGAGATCGAACCTGTGTCCCCTGCATTGGCAGGCGGATTCTTAACCACTGCGCCACCTAGAAAGTCCCACCTTTATTTCTATTTCAACTGAGCTATTGTTTGTGGATAGGGTAGGTGGATCCCTAAACCAATTTTTCCAAATTTTAAGAATTTAAATCCTGCTTAGCAATAGTAAGGTGGATTGTACTACCCTTTCTGAGAATGTTCTGGGTTATTCTTCTTCATTTGCAAGAGAAACTCCTGGATCAAAAAGCTCATCCCTTAGAAAAGCAAGAATCCTCATTTATCTCTCTAACTACTGATTTAGCTGCTCTCAGAGAAATTGGAAGAGCGCTTTGTTTGCCCTTTTTCTTCTGTGTCTACTTTTAACTTAATACTTCTTTCCAGTGTCTCCATTTCAAATTCTCAGAGAGAGGAATTAACTGGGCCAGTTACTCACCATCATCGCATTGTCAGCAGATCTTTGAATCAGTCTATCTTTTTGGCTTCTAGACGCCCTGTAGATGTCTACTCTCGGGCTAAGCATCCCTCTCTCATCTAATCAGCTTTCAGTTCTCTCTCTCTCTCTCTCTCTCTCTCTCCCGTGTGTGTGTGTGTGTGTGTGTGTGTGTGTGTTGACAGTCTGTTTGAGCTGCTATAACAGAGAACCATAGACCAGGAGGCTTACCAACAAATTATAAGAATAAATTAATTTCTCACAGTTCTGGAGGATTGGAAGTCCAAGATCAAGGCACCAGCATATTCAGTGTCTGGTGAGAGCCCACTTCCTGGTTCACAGACCATACCTTCACATGGTGGGAGGGATGAGGGAGTGCTCTGGGGTCTCTTTTATAAGGGCACTAATCCCATTCATGAGGGCTTCATCCTCATGATCTAATCACCTCCCAAAGGCCCCACCTCCTAATACCATCACACTGGGAGTTAGTTTGAATTTTGCAGGGACACAAACATTTGGTCTATAGCTGGTATGTATCACATGGAGTGGAAAGACCCCTCTGATGTTCTGGCATTTTGAGTGAGGAGTATAGCATTCAGTGGACCTGGATGGGTGTTCTTACTTAAGGTTTCTCTTTCAAACCAGGGGAGATAAAGTACGGTGAGAATTGCCAAGCATTTTGTAAAAAGGAGCTAGCTCCTGAAAATATCTAAACATTTACCCCATAACCAGCAGTTGCAATCCTAGTTATTTGAGTGAGAGAAATGAAAACATATGACTGCAAACACCTGAACAAGAATGTTTATAGGAGCTTTATTCTTGATAACACAAAATTAGAAAACTGCCCAGGTGTCCATCAAAACGAGAATGGATAACCAACTTTGACATATTATACGATAGAATACTACTGCCGACAAAAAGAAATGTATTACTGATACATACAACACAGGTGAATTTCAAAAACTTTATTCTGAATGAAAAATGACGTATCCCCTAAAGTACATGCTATATGACTCCATTTACATGAAACTATAAAGAGGCAAAACTAGAAAATAATGAAAAAGTTGTTGCCTGTGGGGTTGGGAGTGGGGCCTTGGCAGGAAGAGGCATTAGTGTTTTCTGTTGTAATAATTTCTACATCTTGAAAGGGGTTTGAGTTGCACAGGTGTAGGCATTTGTTAAAACTTAGCAAATACATTCTTAAAATTGGTACATTACATTGTCTGCAATTTCACCTAGACAGAAAAAAATGTAAACAAATTTTGAACTCTAGTTAAAGATGTGCACACTGACATATTTAGGGGGAAGTGTACTTATGGCTATAATTACCTTTGAAACTGATTAAAAAATAAGATGGATTGATGGATGGATAGAGAAATGGGTGGGTAGATAGATATGTGATAAAGAAAGAACAGTAAAATAATAATGGTGGAATTTGGTGATGAGAATACAGGTATTCTCTGAAAATTCTTTCAAATTCACTGCATGTATAAAGTTTCCCAAAGACTGCTGTAGAAATATCTGGTGAGGCAAGGAATGCCATTCAATTAATTAAACTCAGTTTAATTTAAAGTTAATGCAACAACCACAAAAAATAATTGAGTACCTGTCATCTATAAAGCACTGTGTTATGTACAAAGGATACAAGAATAAATAGAGACAAAGTACTTGGCTCAGAAAGCTTACAATTTCATCAGGGAGACAGAAACCAACCCAAACTGTCATGGGGACAAACACAGATCAGTGATTTTCTGGAATAGTCTAATTGCAAGTACTTTCCTTATTTTTAAATGTAAGAGATTCATTAAGTTGATAACTCAGTTTTTCTTTTGACTCAGTTTGCTTAACTTTGTAAAACTTTGTATATAAATATAATCTTAAGTCAGGTGTCGTCTCCTGATTTTGTTTGGGGAAAAGTTCTTGCTATAATTATATCTGGCCTCTTTGTTGGTTCAATGACCTTGTTGACATAACATTTAAAATTTACTTTACACCAAGGAAAGAGGCACCAGAATACATGGAAAAATCAATGAACGTCAGAGAAAAAAAAAGGCTATTATTTAAGGTTCACACGGGTTGGAGTCATTTTCAACTTTCCCCCACCCTCTTGCCCATCCTCCACCACAACCCGAGGGCTCTTTCTAAACTCTGATCATAAGGTTTGTCCTGGGCTTCCCTGGTGGCGCAGTGGTTAAGAATCTGCCTGCCAATGCAGGGTACATGGGTTCAAGCCCTGGTCTGGGAAGACCCCACATTCTGCAGAGCAACTAGGCCCGCGAGCCACAGCTACTGAGTCCACGTGCTGCAACTACTGAAGCCTGAGCACCTAGATCCTGTGCTCCGCAAGAGGAGAAGCCATGGCAGTAAGGAGCCTGTGCACCAGAATGAAGAGCAGCCCCTGCTCTCTGCAACTACAGTGAGCCTGCACACAGCAACAAAGACCCAATGCAGCCAATAAATTAAAAAAAAAAAAAAAAAAGATTCTCCTGCTCAGAGATTTCCCGTGACTCTTGACTGCATAGAGTCTGGTTCCACGGCCTTAATCCTTAGTCTGTATGTACCCCTTCATGAGTATCTTCTACTACGTCCACTGCATGTCATCTCCCAAACACTAGCCACCCTCAGCTTGTGAGGGGAGCCTCTGATCAGCTGATCCCTGTTTTACTTAATCTCCGCTTTTCATGAAAAGCCCTCTTCTCTAAGAAGACCCCTTAGATATTCCCATCCCCAACCTCAGGGAGGGATTAATCTCACCCAGCAGGCTTTTCTTTTTTAAAAAATTTACCTTCTTAACCATTTAAAAAATATATTTATTTATTTGGCTGCATTGGGTCTTTGTTGCTGTGCACGGGCTTCCTCTAGTTGTGGAGAGTGGGGGTTACTCTTTGTTGTGGTTCACGGGCTTCTCAGTGCAGTGACTTATCTTCTTGCGGAGCTCAGGCTCTCGGTGCACGGGCTTCAGTAGTTGTGGTTCACGGGCTCTAGAGCACAGCTCAGTAGTTGTGGTACATGGGCTTAGTTGCTCTGCGCATGTGGGATCTTCCCCGACCAGGGCTCAAACTCACGTCCCCTGCTCTGGCAGGTGGATTCTCGACCACCGCACCACCAGGGAAGTCCTGGTGTTTTCTATCTTTGATGTCTTATTTGTTACAACCCATCTCGATTTTCAGAATAAGGTGTTTGTAACTACCACCTCCACTACTGTGTGGGTCCCTGAAGAGCAAATTCTGGGTCTTACTCACCTTTGAATAAACTTTAAGGCACTAAGCAGTGTTCTGCCCATAGTGAGAAGGCAAGAAATGTTGGTTTAATTAAATCTTGTTTTGCAGAAAAAGTCATCTCTTCTTAAAATTAGCCCACACCAGTTCGAGTGTGTTATTTGTAAATCCATTGGCCGGTCCACCCTCCAAAGTGCGGCATTTTAAATAGAACCAAAGCCTCGTGAGTGACCTTCAGAAAGACATTTTGTATTTCGCCACCAAAGGAGCCTACAGGTTTCATCAGACTTCCATAATCTGGGCCTCGTTTCCCAGGCAATCCTGAAGCAGATCACACTTTATCTGGGAGGAGTACAGTTAGCAAAAGCAGGTATCGGCCTTTGTGAGTTTGCATTGCTAATGAAATCGCTTAATTTTTTCCTCCTAGTTTTGATACTGAGTGACTTTGATTCCTTTGCTGTCTGCATAGTGCCATCTTGTGGCCACAATGCACATAACACTCATTTACTCCAACAGTACTGCGGCAATGGTTTTGAGCGTGTACTCAGGTCCTTATGCTTCTGCTATTCCATCTATTTCTGTGGTCTGGAGCAGAGGTCCCCAACCCCGGGGCCAGGTACCAGTACTGGTCTCCGGCCTGTTAGGAACAGGGCCGTACAACAGGAGGTGAGCAGCAGGTGAGCGAGTGAAGCTTCATCTGCAACTTCCCATTGCTCCCCATGGCTTGCATTACGGTCCAAACCATCCTCCCCACTCCCATCCCCAAACCCCCCACCTTCATCCCCCACCCCCAAACCCCCCACCTCTATCCCCCATCCCCAAACCCCCACCTCCACCCCCCACCCCTGTGGAAAAATTGTCTTCCATGAAACTGGTCCCTGGTGCCAAAAAGGTTGGGCACCAGTGGTCCAGAGGATCTCCAAATGGAGAAACATGAATTACTACTAGGTGAGCACATACATAATTTATTGCTAAGCCCACTCAGCTTGGGCATCATCTAACAAGAGTGTATTTAAAAGCATTTATGATGTTTGTATTTTGTGCCTTTTCGCACTTTTTTCATAGTAGTACTCCGAGGGCTGTTTTTCCCTCCTCACCCCAGTATTTTTCCTCTGAGAAAGAGCCCATGTAAAACTGGGAGGATGGTAGGCTTGGTTCTTGAATGGGAATGACAAAGCTGGAGATTACTCCAGCAGGGTCCAACTCAAGAGGGTTGTGAAACCAGACTTTCTGCTGGAAGAAGCTGAGAGCAGTAGATGAGGGGAAGCGGGACATCTGGGTTCCATTCGAATGTCAGCTGTGGGTAAAAGGACAGAACAATGAAACAAATCTTTAATACAGTGAGTAAAATGTCTTGACAATCTAAGCGAACAGAATATAGAAAGAAACTCTGAAATAAACAGACATGTTGAGTCATTGCGAATAGTTCCCATTCTGCACTAAAACCTTCATAGTTCTCTTTATATCAGAACCCCTTGGTCCCTTCTCAGAGTTTATCAATAAGACTTTACAATGAGAACAAACTTGGGTTTGGGATGCAGCCGGTTAGAGGTTGCAAGTTAAGTGAAGGATGAACAGGTAAGACACCGACATCATAGATCACACACAGGTTTAGGAAATCCACTTAAAAATATTGTTGGATTTTCAAAATTCACAATTGTCCTCTTTGAGTGTATCATGAGAAGACAGATCAAAAAGGCCCATTCTTGCCTTCAGTGATCTCAATTCCTAGTGAGGGTGGGGATAAGAAACAAGATTAATATACACAAAATCGTTTACTTTTTCTTCTTTAATCTGTATTTTGCCTTTTTTCCCCAACAAAGTACATACAATACAAGAAAACAATTTGGTGAAATAATGCTATAAAGTGAGAAAATTGGAGTGACAAAGCAGGGGTTGAACCCAAGGAGTACATCTTCTAAGAAAAATAATTAAATTAAGTGGACATTCTGGTTAGCAAATGACAACTTTTTAAGATTTTAAATATTGGTAATTTCTGCTAGTTGGAGATAGGAGGATGGAGATACCAATGGTTTATTACAAAGCAAGCAAATATTAAACTAAGTCTACAAAATGTACAAATATTTATTAGCAGACAGGCCCAGAAATTCGTACAACCTGATTTTGTAACTCAGGGCCACTTTTACTCCCTGCCTTAGTCCCTTCTGACTAGCAGTTGATGAACAGTAGACAGAATCGTGTTCCGCTGACAGGATAAGCCAGCATTGTGGCTGGTCAGATGGTGGGAATCTCCCAGAAGTGGAAGGACACAGGATTGTTCTGTCCCACGGCTGACATTCGGAAGGAAACCAGATGTCCCGCTTCCCTTCATCTACTGGTTTCAGCTTCTTCCAGCAGAAAGTTTGGTTTCACAACCCTCTTGAGCTGGACCCTGCTGGAGTAATCTCCAGCTTTGTCATTCCCACTCAAGAACCATGCCTACCATCCTCCCAGTTTTACGTGGGCTCTTTCTCAGAGGACTGGTGAGACTCCAGTGCTTCAGTGGAGCCACACGACTCTTGGGGCCGCCATATTTCCATGCCTAGTTTGTGCATCTGCATTTTGGGGGTGGTGTACCCAGTGCCTCAAGAGTCGCCAGTCTCAAAACCATTCATTTCACCAATTAACAAACTTTGCTCCCTTATGCTAATTAGCAAATCTTCCAATGTGGATTTTTAAAAAAATATATATATATATTTTAAGTTTTATTTTGTTTAATTAATTAATTTATTTTTGGCTGTATTGGGTATTCTTTGCTGCACACAGGCTTTCTCTAGTTGCGGCGAGTGGGAGCTACTCTTCATTGCAGTGTGCGGGCTCCTCACTGCGGTGGCTTCTCTTGTTGCAGAGCATGGGCTCCAGGCATGAGGACTTCAGTAGTTGTGGCACATGGGCTCAATAGTTGTGGTTTGTGGGCTTTAGAGTGCAGGCTCAATAGTTGTGGTGTATGGGCTTAGTTGCCCCACAGCTTGTGGAATCTTCCTGGAGCAGGGCTTGAATCTGTGTCCCCTACATTGGCAGGCAGATTCTTAACCACTGCGCCACCTAGGAAGTCCTAAAAATATATTTTTAAATTGAAGTATAGTTGTTACAATGTTGTGTTAATTACTGCTGTACAGCAAAGTGATTCAGTTATACATATATATATTCTTTTTTTATATTCTTTTCCATTATGGTTTATCATAGGTTATTAAATATAGTTTCAATGTGGATTTTGATAATGATATTTGAAGGGCTAAGTAACCACCCTTGGAGTGTCAATTTCTGATTAGAATCCTTCAAACACTAACCACTCCTCAGAAATAAATGAGAACTAAGTTGTATACATGTTTATCCCACACTTTACACTGAAGTGAATTGTCTCGCAGATGTTATAACGGAAGTCAAAATAAAGAAGCAGATCAACATATCTTATTTTAAGGTCTTCATATCGACATTGTGTAAAACTAGAAGGGAATACAGAGGGAGAATAATTTGTACTGACCTAAATTTAGAATACGAAAGAAAACCAGGAAAGGCCACTGCGCTATGTATAGAAGCCTCAGAAGCAAGTAAGAAATAAAGATTAATCCTTAGAAGGAGTTCCATGGGACAGGAAAAGTATGCTTCCCCTCGCTTAGCCAAAGAGTTATTTGTGGTGCATGGGCTGCAAAAACCTCTGAGGAAACAGAAAATCTATATGAAGCCCCACGTCCAATGCCCCTGAGCTGGGGGGTGGTAGTTGCTGTCCCTGGGTTTGGAATCTGTACAACAAGGTGTGCTTTGCTTTGATTGGCTTCAAGCTTTTCCCTAAAGGCTCAGTAGATACTCTGCAGTCTCTTCATTCAGGCTATTTTCAACTCAGGTTTAAGTTTTATTACCATTTCAAGCAATTTGTATTAATTATTAACCAAATAGTTGGATGAAAGAAACTCATGGCTTTCATGGGAAAAAATAGTACAGCTTTTCAAGCTAAGTATGTTTATTTACTAAGTGTTACGGGCTGAGTCCTGTTCCCTCAAAGTTCATCTGTTGAAATCCTCACCCCTAGTACCTCAGAATGTGACTGTGTTTGGAGCTAAGGTCTTTTTTTTTTTTTTTAATGTTTATTTATTTATTTATTGGCTGCATGGGGTCTTCGTTGCTGCATGCGGGGTTTCTCTAGTTGTGGAGAGCAGGGGCTACTCTTTGCTGTGGTGCCCAGACTTCTTTCTGTGGTGGCTTCTCTTGTTGCGGAGCATGGGCTCTAGGTGTGTGGGCTTCAGTAGTTGTGGCACGTGGGCTCAGTAGTTGTGGCTTACGGGCTCTAGAGCGCAGGCTCAGTGGTTGTGGCACATGGGCTTAGTTGTTCCACGGCATGTGGGATCTTCCTGGAGCAGGGCTCGAACCTGTGTCCCCTGCATTGGCAGGCAGATTCTTACCCACTGTGCTACCAGGGAAGTCCCTAAGGTCTTTTTTTCTTTTCTTTTTTTTTAAAGATAGGAACATTGCTTCTGTATAGTGGAGCTAAGGTCTTTACAGAGGCAGTTGGGTTAAAATGAGGTCATCAGGATGGGCCCTAATTCAGGATGACCAGTGTCCTTAAAAGAAGAGGAAATTTGGACATAGACACACACAGAGGGAAGACCATGTGAAGATACAGGGGAAGACAGCCGTCTACAAGCCAAGGAAAGAGGCCTCAGAAGAAACCAGCCCTGCTGACACTTTGATATTAGCCTTCTAGCCTCTAGATGGGTGAGAAAATAAACCTCTGCTGGTTAAGTCCCCCAAGTCTGAGGTGCTGTATCGTGGCAGCCAGAGAAGGCTAATATAGCAGGATTAAAAAGGTGGGTTCTTATGACTTTAAAAATGAATCGTCATTTAGTAGCTGAATGCCTGTCAGCGAGTGTCCCTGGGGAAGCAGACGGAAGTGAGAGAGTTTAATGGATCAAATACAAGTGGTGAGGCAGGTGGGGGAATTCTCGGTCCAGGACCCTGAGTCTGGCAATATTTGAGGAGGGGACAGTCACCACCAGCAGGCCTCCAGGTGCAGAGAGAGGGAGTGGGTCCTGGAACTCAGAGAGGGAGTTGCTTTGTAGAGAGAGACACCCGGCTGGTGCTGGAAGCAGGAGATGAGGGAGAAATGCCCTGATCTTATGTTTCTCTTTCTCTCCAGTCTCCAGCCAATGCCTCCCACTGACCAAGCCCATCTAGAAGCCAGGGGGCAAGGATGCCCAGTGGAGCATTCATGGGTTAGAGCAGGTGAGAAAGGGCAGGGAACAACACGAAGGGGTACCTGGGGAATCTACAGCTCCAGGCATATGTGGATTTTAAAAAGGTACACATTCCTTGTCATATTCTCTCCACTTGGCTCGTGGGCTGGTGGAGCGTCTCTGATCTGTGGAACTTTGAGTCCATTTCCACTCATGAATGGGCTTGACAGAGTTTCACGTCAATAATGCATTACGGCCAATGGGGTGTATCAAGGAAGTTGTTGGGGATAAAAGGCCATGCTTGAGGGCCTCTTGATGACAGTATGGGTGTGAAGAGAGTCAGAGACCTAGTGATATAGCGAGACCCACAAGGTGTAAGTTCAAGGTTTATGTACATTGTGAAGCAATAGAATATTTGAAGGGAGACTACAATAAAGATGCACACTGTAATTTCTAGAGCTATGGTGCCAAAAACCTGTCCACAATGTTAGACATGGTCTATATTTGTGCTGTGCAGTTGGTAGCCACTTGCCACATAGAATGTAGCCCTAGAATCTAAGGGCAAGGAGAAATCTAAAGAAAGAAAAAACGGACTTTTTTCCTGGTGCGAAAAGGGAAAGAGATTTCCTTCCCTTCACCCCTCTCTTTATTTTAGAAAACTTGTAATTGTTAATTCTTTCTCAGCTCCTTTCAGATGGTATATCAATCTTTTTAACTAAATGAGCCTTTTGCTAGCTTGACAAGCAGGAATGTCTTTCTCAAGGACTTGGGAGCCATCTCTTTGAACATCAAGGAAGAAAGCACCCCTATCTCTCCTCCATGGATGCCTGGCTCCAAATTGTAACTAGCTACTTGTCATAGATATTAAAAGTTTTATTTCTTTGGATAAAGGCAATCAACAAACACAATGGCCATCTCAATTACCAGGGGAATTTAAGATGAGCTGTGTATGAAAATGGTGCTGGCAAGTTTCATTTGAGAACAAGTTATCATTTATCTTGTGAACAAGGATGTAATCAGTTGTGTCTGCCTGGTAAAGAGGAGATTTCCTTCTATCTTTGCAATTTCTTTTTGGGTTGCCTGTGATACACATCACATTCTGGCTTAATGCTTATTAAATAATAAAATTTTTCTTTCTCTTCTACCTTTGTGAGAGTTTTTCCAGGTTGGCAGGAATTTTTGTTTTTAATTAGATTTCCACAAGAGCAACCAGTTAAAAAAATAAACACAAGGAGGTATAGTTAAAAGGTCAGTCGAAGAGTTACAAGTGGAATTCTAGAACACACAACACACAAAGGAAGGCAGACAAGAAGGAGCAGAGAGATGAAAGAACAGATGGGACCCAGAGAAAACAAGTACCAAGATGGTAGGTTTAAACTCATCCATGGGAATAACTGCTGTAGGTAGATTAAAACTTTCCATAAGAAAGCAAGACCTTATCTATATGATAATCACAAGAAACACACATTAGAAATATAAAGGCATAGACAGGTTGGGAGTAAAATGGTCAAAAAGATATACCATGAGAACAGTAAGCATCAGAAAGCTGATGTGATGACATTAATGTTAGGCAAAGCAGATTTCAAGACAAAAAATATAACCAGAGATAAAGAGAGACATTCTATGATGAGGCAATTCTTTGGAAAGACACAATAATTCTAAATATATTTGTATCTGTTAACGTAGGTATAACAAGTTTCAAAGTAGGAGAAGTAAACAGAGAAAGAATTAAAGGGGAACAGGCAAAACCACCATCAGTTGGAGACTGTAACTTTCCTCTCTCAGCAATTAATGGAAAAAGTAGACAAAAAAATCAATAACGGGACTTCCCTGGTGGCACAGTGGTTAAGAATCCGCCTGACAATGCAGGGGACTTGGGTTTGATCCCTGGCCTGGGAAGATCCCACATGCTATGGAACAACTAAGCCCGTGCACCACAACTATTGAGCCTGCGCTCTATAGCCCGAGAGCTACAACTACTGAGCCCGCATGCTGCAACTACTAAAGCCCATGCGCCTAGAGCCTGTGCTCCACAACAAGAGAAGCCAGAGCAATGAGAAGCCGCAACGAAGAGTAGCCCCCACTCTCTGCAACTAGAGAAAGCCCATGTGCAGCAATGAAGACCCAATGCAGCCAAAAAAAAAAAAAAAAAAAAAAAAATCAATATAGAGGGTTTGAACTCTACTTATATAGTGAAACTAAGACATTTCAGTACATTAAAGAAGTGAGATTTACCTATCTGACAGTTATCTGAAACACCTCATTTCTAGGTGATAACTTGATAAGCAACATCTTACTGTATGAATTCTGATGCAGTGGCGATTGGAATATGTCTGTAGTCATTCATGAAATAATCAAGTTGCTCCCATGTGCCATTTGGGATGGAGCCTTGGAGTCACAGAACAGTCTTCATGCTTTAGGATGTGTTGGTGTACTCATGCTGTGAAATAGACTTATTAATGTGACATTATAGTTACACTATAGGCAGAAACTCTGCTCTTCTCTCTTGTCAACTACAGTAAGCAACTAAAGCAGCCTCTCCACCTTGATTGAATGATTTCACCTCCTGGGGTCAGATGTGCAGGACTTCTTCAGCCAAAGCCATAGGCTCCTCCAATGTTCCTTTCTGGGCAGAGAGCAAAGCTCAGTCCCTTAGCACAAGGTTATCAGACAGCGTATAGAAACACAGAGCTCACAGTTAAGTTTGAACTTCAGATAACAGATAATTTTTTACCATGGCACGTACCTAAGCTAAAGAACTATTCATTATTGGCCTGAAGCTCCAATTTAGCTGGGCCTTCGTGTGTTCTACTTCACTTAGGAAGGGAACTGTGTCCTCCGAGGAGGCTGGCAGAGCAGGACGTAAGCAGTTCTAATTAAAATGCCAACGTCCCACAAACACCTGCCTTCAGAGGGCTGTCTCCTCCCTAGCAACCAGCTCTACTCCTTGTAAAATATGATGGGGGCAATAAAAAGATATGGGCACAGGGTTGCACAAAAGGTCGCCTTTTTATTTAAATATTTTGATGATACACATACAAATATAATGTTTCTCCCATAGAACAAATGTAAAAACCAATACAAATCACCCTTTCAGAAACAAAGAAAACTATTTTGAAAATGTGATGCCTTTTTTTTTAAAGCTCTTTATTGGAATATAATTGCTTTACACTGTTGTGCCAGTTTTTGCTGTACAAGAATCAGTTCTATTTATACAGTTATCCCCATATCCCCTGTGATGACTTTATATTCAGGAGACAGGGTAGGTTTTTCAAGCCTGTCCAAGAAGGAAATTTAAGACAAAGTTTTGTTTGGAGTACTCAGGTCATATTCACATTTTCACACAGTCGTGATATTCCTGTTGCAGACTTGGCAAAAAATAACTAAGTCTATAATGAAGAAAAAAAAAAAAAGCAACAACAATTACTACTTAGAGAGTAAAAAATTTAGAGCATGGAACAGTGACCTTCATTTTGGCCACAGGCTTATGGTGTCTAAAAATACTTGCCTTTTATTCATACACATCAGTGGGAGTAAAAAAGTATAAATCTTTTGCATAACAGAATTCAATGATATTTTAAAAAGTGTGCCACAAAATGAATTTTTAGAGATTCATTTTCCTAGTAAAATACATTAAAAATTCATAAAATCACAGCCTTTAAAATTTATGGAAATTATTTTGTCATGGACAATATTTATATAATTGATCACTGATATGCACTTATACTTTGAAACCTGAAACGGGTCATTTCTTCAAGGAGCAATAAAAATACAATCTATTTATTTGGCCAAAACACCCAAATCACTTTTCAGAAAGAAAGGCAAGATGTTGTACAAACTCAGGTCAGCTATATAATATTTAATATTACATGTAGTAAGCCATGACCAGTGAGTCAATGACTTTAAGACATGGAATAAATCATAATTTCAAACTCACAATTATAGAAATTATAGGGTCTTCCAATATTTTTTGCAATTACAGATAAAAGAGAGTGGCTTCTAAAATTCAGTTTAATTCTACAAATATTGATTTGGCACCCATGGTAGGCACTGAGGATATACAGCAGGGAAAGAGTTCATACTATAGTGTATACAGTTAATTTAGCTGTACTAACTTAGAAGATAATGTATCCTGAGTTTTTTTAACAGTATATTATTACTATAAAAAATAAAATGATTCTACATTTATGAAATTTGCCCTGAATTATTCTACTGAATTTGAAGTATCTAATATTTTCATGATTATTGAGAGGCAAAGGGAAGGTATAATGCAATTTTTAGGGTCATATAGAACACACACACACACACAGTTACATGCACAGACACACACAATGTGTGTTCTCACCACGTCAGTGTTCCAAGATTCAATTAACCTCACATGGACTGAAGGGCCTCTAGTTTTAAGGACATCAAACAAGCAACACAGGTCACTCAGACTGTGCATGTATCTGTGGTTAGATAAGCTGTTGGTAAGCTCCCGGGTGCAGGGAAGTATGCAACATCGAACAGCAATGTTAAATCTGAACGTGGTAGCGAAGAGGCCCCTCAGTTTCGTGGGTGGCACTGTCAGACGGCTTACACACTGGGCACTCTGTTAATTTGATAACATTCGTAGAAGCCAGGTTTATTCTGTATTTAACTTGCTTTGTGAGTACTGTTTGGCCGTAAGTCACTCAAAGGCACCCAAGTCCCGGCATCATTGTGCGGTGCCCTCAGTGAGGCCTGGGGCATTTCTGAAGTGCACTCGAGAAGCTGAGACCGTGAGGCTCTTTGCATATCAGTGACTGCGAAATATCTGAAGCCCGAGGTACACGTGCCTCTGACATCTGTAAGGCTCATGAAAAGCCAGGTCCTTTGAAAACATGAAATGAGGTCACTGCTCGCTACACTGCGGGGCAGCGTGTGGCTGACCGCTGGTCAGGAGAAGGACCGCTGGACCGTGCTGTGCTTGGAGACCCTGGTGGAAGATGTGCTTATGGTATAATTAGAAGGACTGGACTCCTCGAAGCCGGAGTCTGGCAGAGGGCCTGTGACTCCAGCTCCAGAAACCACCGTCTTCTTGGCCATGACGGAGGTTTCGGTGGGAATCTGGTAACTAGATTGCAGAGTGGAGGCCGGTGTTAGCACTCTTTCCGTCACGGTCACGTTCTGTCCTGCGGCTACACTGGGTGCAGTCAGAGGGGGCTGCACGCTGGCGCTGGGGGCTAGGAAGCGCTCTCTCTCCCGCACCATCACATAGTGTGCATCCTGCAGAGGCCGGGGGCCCTCCAGGGGGCCAGACGCACCCCCGTGAGGCGGAGGCTGGATGACTCTCTCGGTCACCATGACGCTACCCTCACTAGTGTACGGCTGCTCTCCCAAGGTGGACGCCGGGGCGTAGACCCGCTCGGTCACAATCAGGCCCTGGGACTGTCTGGGGTCCAGGACCACGGTGCTCAGTGGCACCGCGGAGCCCGTGGCGTAGGAAGTTTCTGTCACTCTCACGCTACCAGAAGCCAGTGGGTCAGAAAGTGGTGCAGCTACCTTCTGAGCCTGCCTAGAGGATACAGACTTCTCAGTGACTATTTCCTGAGTTACTTTCTCTGTGTTTGCTTCATGCAAAGGTTTTGGAACCTGAAAGCGGCTGCTGGAGGAATAAGCACTCTCGGAATTACCCCTGGTTTGCTCATAGACTGAACGTGAAGCTGCCTTCACGTCTGTTTCTCTCACAGGTTTTGGCCTCTGCTCAATTTCTGTATCCATCTCTATTTTTTGACCCAAGCAAACTTCAGCAAGTGTCTTGAATTTCAATCCTAAGTCATCTAAGAAGCGGTCATCGAGCTCTCCTTCAATAAAACTGCAGCAGCCGATGGAACCCTGGAGAGACTCAGTTTCTTCCTGAGAATAAACCAGAAGGCAATCTTTGGCTGTGTGAATGTCATCTTCCTCAGTATAAGAGGCAGCTTTCTAAAATGGAAAGAAAAACAGGCATGTAATGAGTGACACACTTCATTTAAGGACAAGACTTTAGATTCCTGGTCAAAATGTATAACCTTGGTCTAATTACAAGGAAACATCAGAGGAACACAAATTGAAGGACATCCCACAGCAGGACTGGCCTGTATTCTTAAAAAAATATTAATATTGTGAAAGATGAGAAAGGTAAGGGCACTGTTTTAGATTAAAGGAGATGGAAGTGTCATGACAACTAAATGGAAAGCGGGGCCCTGGACTAGGTCCTAGATGGGAAAAATGGCCATAAAAGACATTATTGGGATAATTGGCTAAACTGAAATATGGAAAGTGTCATTGTTCAATCTCTGTACTGTGGTAATGTAAGAGGGTGTGTGTGCACGCGTGCAAGCGTGCATGAGAGAGAGAGGAGAGACAGAGCAAAAAGCAAATGTGGCAAAATGTCAGTATTTGGGTAATCTGGGTAAAGAGCATATAGGAGTTCAAACTTTCTATTATTATTGCAAATTTTCTGATGAGTTTGAAATGATTTCCAAATTAAAAGCTGAGCACACGTACATAATCGAGAGACTCACGCAGGATTAGAGCAGAGAGGGAAAAAGATACCGAAATAAAACAAACAGGGCACCAGACTGGGACCTGGCAGTGAGACAGACAATGGATGAGAAGCGCTTTTCCTTGACTCTGACCAGTCTGCCCAGCTAATACTTGGAGGCGGGTAGATGGTAAGAAAGAAAGCAGGATGGGAGGGAGCAGAAAGTAGGAAAGCACTCAGGTAATTCGCAGCCATGCAGGAAGGAGAGGACAGAAGTAAAGCGGCCTCTATGGAAGCGCATCCCGTGGCTCCTCACAAGGGTTCTTCAGCTCCCCAGCAATCTGACCCTGCCCATCCCATCCCCAGGCACGACTGTGTTCTCAAGAAAGGCTTCCGATTCCTAATTCCAGGCATGAACTTCCTGACTGCATCCCATCAATCTTTCCTGCACCCTTCCTCCTAATCTTCTGTGAACCACCTCAACAGAGAACCAAGCATGCACCTTCAGACGAAAACACTTAAACGGACTTAACAGATGGTGTTTTTTCGGTGACACAGTCTCTCCCCTCCCAGCCTACCCGGTTCATCCCCATCAAGTCTGCTCCTGCAGAGGGACCGCACTTTCTGACCCACTGACATCAGCCTGGTCACGTGACTCGCTCTGGCCAATGAAATGGGAGCGGGAAAAGGCAGTGGCTTTGGGGGTCATTGCCAGGTTCTGCATTGCTCTGTTGCCTGTGCCCTGAGGATGCCAGCTTTCCGGGCACAACCTGTGCTCTCAGCACGCATCTTGGAATGAGGACCACACGGAGCAGAGCAGAGCTGCACTGAGTGGCAAAAGCATGAATGTGGAAAGTATGCCCTGGTGAGATGTAAGATGGTGGGGTCACTTGTTATCACCATCTAAGTGAGCTGACTGACTGACTCAGTGGGTCACACCTCTCCTTCCTCATTGCCTGTGAGCATTCTCTTAACAAAAGCAACAAAGTCCCATTTAGATCCAAGAAAATGATTACCCTAATAATATCACGGTCACATAGAAATGTTCCCCCCCATTCATAAAAACCAACGCTTACCTCAGTGAAGTAACCTCTTAAAAAGTCCTCGTTCACTGCCACTGCAGCTGCTCGAGCTCCGGACACTTCTTGGGAAGCCCCCGAGGCTCTCGTGGCCCTAAAGGCTTCTGTGGTCATCAAGGCTCCTGCTGTCCCTGTAACCTGGGTGGCCCCACCCGAGATGGCCCCAGCCGAGACGAGGCTTCTATATTCTTCCCATCGGCCGTCCATCTCCGACATTTCGTGCTGCCCTTTGGTAAAGGAAGCCGAGCTGCTTCCTTTCATGGTAGCATCCTTGGTTATCACAGCTCCTGCTCCACTGCCTACGGCTGCACCATCTCTTTGATCCGCCCCCAGAAGAGGCAGCACCACCTGCGAGAGCAAATACAGTCGAGTCATGGATGGTCAGTACGGTTGGTAGAGGATCTGAGCTAAGTGAGCATATGAAGGGAATAAGTTATTTCCACAGAGGCAAATTAGGAAACCTTTGTTTGAATGATTTCTATTTGACTCTTCTGAAGATCTCTGCTCTTCTTTCTAGTTTTGTTAGCTGATTTTAGCCCAAAGAGATGACAAAAAACTTTAAAATATGGTCTCAGCCCATTTACTCTACTGCTACCAATGGCATTTCAGCTTTCCTCTAGAGTTTGATGTCCTGTTTTATGGTTCTAGAACCTTATTTTGTTTTATTTCTTGGACACATGGCTGCCCGAGATAAAGACTACCTTTCCCAGCCTCCGCTGCTACTAGGTACAGCTGCTTGACTAAGTTCCAGCTGATGTGATTTTAAGTGGAAATGGTGTATGCAAATTCTGGGACATGTTCTTAAAAAGCAGTTTTTCATTTTTCTTCCATCTGCAGGCTGGAATGTGGGGATGGTAGCTAGTGTCTGGAGGGTGGGGACAGCAGAAGAGTGGACCTGCTCCATGGAGGAACAGGAGAAAGGAGGAGGCTGGGGCCATGCGGCAGAGGAGGCATCACATAGGTCCTGGATGGCCCATGTTGATGGTGAAGCCACTGTTATTCTGAGTCCTCTGCCGCCTGATACTAAATCATATCCTATCAGGCCGGATGCTTACGGCAGATGAGGACGAAAGGCCTCAGGTGAAGATGCAGCAGAGAGATGATGGGAGATGGCTATCAAGTAGGTAGGGGAGGGGACTTTGCAACATCTTACAACTGTCACAGGGGTTGTGGGTGCACCTCTGCCGACCCCAAGTATCGTGGAATGGAAACGGAGAAGCACCTGGTTGTGGAAGACTGCCCGTTTAATATCTGGACAAACATTTCTACCGAAATCCTTACACTCTCTTGCTCTCTTTGCCTTTGTTCTACATTCCCGGTGTCACTACCTGACCCTTCTTCTACATTCTCTGTAGCTCAGCACCTGTCACAGTAGAGCAAAACCACCTCAGTCAGCTCTGTTCTGGCAACAAATACAATTCGAACCCTGTGTTTAACGAAGGCGTGTGAATGAAATCTGTAGTAACAACTTTACTCTCTCGTGACCTAAGATGTTACAAACACTTCCCAAGGCCCCTTTAAAGCAGAAAAGACACGTTCTGTTCTGTTGACATCTAGTTGTCTGACCTTGTCTTCAGGTGGCGCCCCTTCATTGTTCCAAGGATGCAGCATCTCTATGGTACCAGGGATGGGGGTGAAGCCTTTGGCACCCTTCCCACAATGGCACATCAGCAGTAGAAGCGGTATAACTGCACAGAAACAAAATTGAGGACAGAGAAGGTTAGTCTCCACAGATTTCCAAATTTATGTTGCATAATTTTGGAATTTGCATATCACATCTTGGAGTTCCATCTTCACTTGTTTACAGCCCTATTTCTCTGTTTTTCTTTTCTTCCCCTGATCTAATGTCACCAAGCCTGTTTTGGGTGAGTTATACCAAAGCCTAAAGGCAGGATGGGGGAGTTTTACGGATTCAGAGTTCTTGTCCATTATAAATACTGTGGTCAATGAATGGAACACCAAGACTGGATTCAATACTATCCAAATCATCAAAACCAACTTAAAGGCTTAAATATTTTTTCAACCACTTTAATTTTTAATATGAGAAAATTCACCATCTAAAAAACATACACGTATGTGTTAAAAAAAAATCAAAAGTTCCTAAGGGTAGAAAAACTTTAATATAGTCAATATTCTAGAACATTGGAACTTCTATAATACCTCACCGCTTTACCCTAGAGTAGATTTGGCAGAAGGCATGACTCACTGAGGTCCCAGTTAACCTTTGAATTACCGAAGTACTATTTTCTAAAATGATTCCGCATTAAAAACCCTTAGAATGTATATAACATTTCATCCAGAATTGAATAAAATTTCAGAGCTTCCTCCTTTAGTTTCCATTTAAATTTTTTTTAAATTTATTTTTATTTTATTTATTTTGGCTGCATTGGGTCTTTGTTGCTGCGCTCAGGCTTTCTCTAGTTGCAACGAATAGGTGCGCGGGCTTCTCACGGTGGTGGCTTCTCTTGTCGGGGAGCATGGGCTCCAGGTGCACGGGCTTCAGTGTTTGTGGCACATGGGCTCAGTAGTTCTGGCTCTCAGGCTCTAGAGCACAGGCTCAGTAGTTTTGGTGGAAGGGCTTAGTTGCTCTGTGGCATGTGGGATCTTCCCGGATCAGGGCGCGAAACTGTGTCCCCTGCATTGGCAGGCGGATTCTTAACCACTGGGCCACCAGGGAAGCCCCCTCCAGTTTTATTCTACCTCCAGGAGGAAGTGGAGGCCAATGCTGGCCCCTTGAACAACAGGGTAAAGAATTACCCACATCTGCAAGCAGCCCACCCTACATTAGCTTTTACTGAGGCGCCCATTCGGCAGCTTCCAATGAACTGCCTACTCCCTAGGGTCCTTTTTATGTAATGGTCACTACAGTTACTACAGGTAATGAAAAGAGTGAAATCAGCCAGCGGTAATTCAACAAATGTTTATCAAGTGTCTGCTATGCACCAAAAGCATCATATTAGGCCCAGGAAAATCTGAGATGAGAAGCTGGTACCAGGAATCCCCACATAAAAGATGTAGTCCTACCTACTTATAAACTTGGTAAGCTGAGACAAGGCATTCACCATCATGTCCGTATTTTTACCCATTAAATGGAGATAATGGTATAAAAGCGCACTGTAAACTGTTGAGTGCTGTGCATTTAACTGCACATCTACTAATGGTTTTGACAAGCTCCCCTTCTGACAGAAATAGCTGAGGCTGCCTTGGAGGTGCTGCTTTGCCCATGAGCAGCGGTCAAGTGGAGTGGTTGTATGTGACTCCAGGCTGCAGTCTTCTGTTCTTCAATGAAAGGAAACCCAAGGTCGTTGGAGAGCAGGACTGGCTGTCATTGTTGGGAAACATACAAGTGCTCAGAGGGTCCGGCTCCTGTTGGTGCAGGTGAAGGGGCAAGCCAGGCAGAGGGTCTGGGGAGGAGGAGCTCGGGCAAGTTGAATGTGCAAAGCAAGGATGGATGGGAATAAGATGAGTTTGTAAAATAACCTTGTATCCATACTCTAAATGCATGCAACAAATCTTTTCTGAGAGCTTTCTATGCACGAGGCACTGTGCATGGAAGAAGAGACAACATCTTTCTTTCTCACTCACAGAGCTTATCAAAACAGGGACATCAAAAGGGTTTAGGTTAAAAGGATGTTGAAGAGCATGTACAATGACCTTGATTATTTAAATCAGGAAATGATACACTCCTATAAAACAAAATTCTCAAGAGCGCTCCGGTAACTTTTGGTGAATTTATCAATGATCAATTCTTGCTTCCCTACTCACCCTCAACAGCATTCTAATGTGATGATAGAAAAGCTAAAGAAATCAATGACTATAGTAACAAAATACTAAACAAACAAACAAAAACACAACAAAAAACCCCCCTAAAAAGGCATTAACATTACTAAAAGAGTTAAAGTGTAGCTTTTAAAATACTTACGTAACAAGAGCAGAAGGGCAAAAATTATGAGCGCAATTGCTGCAGGTCCAAGGCCAACATAGGAGTCAGAGTCATACCGCATTTCTGCACAGCCACTGCCTTCCACACACTTGCAAACTGTGAGTTTGAGGATCTGCTTTTCAGGGCAACTAAAGCCTTTACTATCTGCGATCAGGAAGCGAATATCACTCCTCCCAAGTTTTCGTTCGCTTTGTTGCAGTAGCACACTGGTACCTGCAAGGACAGATAATAAAGGAAATAAAAATGAGTGGTTACCAAGGAAGGGCAAGATTAAATTACATAAATTGATTATATTATATGTTTTAGGTGTACAACACTGATTCACAATTTTTAAAGGTTATACTCCAGTTATCGTTATAAAATATTGGCTTTTTCTCTGGTGTACTATATATCCTCATAGCTTATATATTTTAACATAATGGGTTGTACCCCTTTATCCCCTAACCCTATCTTGTTCCTCCTCACTTCCCTCTCCCCCATGGTAACCACTAATTTGTTCTCTACATCTGTGAGTCTACAGAAACATTCTTTAATTGCTAATCATCTTTAGCTCCAGTTAGAAGCTTTATTATTCCATAACTTCTCTATTGAATTCACACTGTGTGCTTGATGAAATCAATCCAAATATGCAGCTGAATAACAAAGGATCAGATCTGGACATACTTTGCTTTTATGATGACTAATGTTAACAAATGTGTGTGATTTACCAGATGCTAGGAACTCTTTCATCACTGGCATACAGTGACAAACAAGTGGAGAGTTAAGTGGCATTTCCATCAAATGACCTTCATTTTACTGTTTCTTACAAGAATTTTATTAAGGCAATTTTCAAACAGAGAGCAGCTGAGGAAACAGCTTAATTAACTTCCATGGTACCCATCTCCAGCTTTAAAAATTTTCAGCAATGGGCCAATCTTGTTTCATCCAGTCCCATCCTTTTTGTTCCCAACACTGTATAGTAGAAATTTTGAAAAATTTCAAATCTACAGAAAATCTGAAAGACTATTACAATGAATACTGATACACTCTTCATGAATTGCTTACATCTTACAAAGATACTTTCTCTTTACACGCACACCTTTTTCCCCCGAACTATTTCAAGGTGTTGCAGAACTCATGACATTCTTCAGCATATACCTTCTAAGACCAAGGGATATTAGTCCTCTCAAGAAATTTATTATTGATATAATAATACTATCTAATATACAAGAAATTTATTATTGATATTATAACATTATCTAATAACACTAATTCACCACATTCAAACTTGCCAATTGTTGTAAAAATGCCCTTTATAGTTCTGTCAATCTCTCTGGCTTTTTTTATTTTTTATTTTTTGTGATCTTGGATCCAATCAAATATTATGTCCTGCATTTAGTTGTCATCTTAGTCTCCGTTAATAACCTATAATAGGCCCACCTTTCTTTTGGCCTTTCAAGATCTTGACCTTGTTGAAGGCCATTTATTTTAAAGGATGCTCCTGTTTGAATTTGTCTGACTGTTTCCTCATGACTGGATTCAGGCTACACATTTTTTGCAAGAATATTCCACAGAAAGTGTTGTGCAAATGACCTTTTATCTTATTTTTTTTAAATGTGACTCATGTTATTTAAAAATTTTTCTTTCGACATGAATAAAAATAATGACCAGTTTTCACACGAGTGAAAATAATGATCAGTTAGAACAACTTAAAACTTTTTCTGATATATGTATAACATTTATTAAAAAATAATTTACTTGCAAGGCATGTAAAGATGAAAGAATACAAAGAAAAAATGAGGTCTTTGGGAGGTTTTTTTGTTTATTTTTGGAAGTAAGACACGTCTTCTCATTTTACGTCTATATTTTATGGAATTTGATCTCCATAGCAAGAAATATACTTATTAAATCATCCCCAAAGCTCTGGAGAAGTGAGGAAAGCGTCTAGTCATTCATTTAAGGAAAGAGCTTATTAAAAGAAATCTAGGAAACATGGCCTGGAAGAATACAACTAAATTCATGATTGACTCTGAGAGGGAAGGGCACAAAGGTGACTTCTACTTTATCAGTGATTGTTAAAAAAAATTGTTAATATTCTTTTAATTCTACGTGGTAGGTAAAAAGGTGTCTGCCTTATTAGTCTCTGGAATTTTCTGTACTTAAAAAATTTCCTAAATAAATAAAATAGTTAGGAGCTATTTATTATCACGATAGTTGGTCGATCATCTCATTGTATAACCAAGGAGAAAAAAGCCTGGGTTACAGAATCCTGTCTCTCTCAATTATGCAGATACATAATCCCAGTGACTTCCTGTTATAACAGTCTAATCTGTAGGTGTATCCTAAAGAGTTTTATGTTCTTAAGGCTAGGAAAAACTTCAAGAGCCCATCAAATTCAAATGTCTTTGTCTTTAGATAGAAAATCCACTGTGTATCTGGAGAGGCAACAGAGCATAAAGGTAAAGAGTAGAGACTCCACAGTCAGACTGCTTGGGTTCAAATCCTAATTCCAACTCTTCAATCAGCTGTAACTTTCAGAATGTCACAGCTAGTAATGTAAAACTTTCTGCACCTTTGGTTTCCTCATCTGTAAAATGTTGATGACTTAATATTAGTAAAGTGCTTAGACCAGTGCCTGGCATCTCCCAAACATCACGTTTCTTAGATGAAACTAAGTAAGTCTTGGAATCCCAGCAAGTTTGGTACAAAACACATTTACATATCTTAGTCAAAGAAACACAAACTCCAATCAAGCAGTCAGCCTCGATGGGAGTCCCAGACTTCTGTGAGTACAGAATGCGATAAAGTGAGCCAGGGGACCAACCCCCTCATGAGCCTTGAGGCCCTTGACTCAGAAGAATCATTTGGATGTCCGCATCCCAGGGTTCATGCTAGAAGCCAGTACTGGACTACTGAAGAGGATTTCAGGTTTATTTATAAGTTAAATTTATTGGAATTTTAGAGTACAGGAATCACAAGAAGGTTTTATTCATTAATTCAGATCATTGAAATACATAAAAAAGAAACCAAATATATTAAGTTTATAAATACATTGAAATGTTAAATGTGTTTAATTTGTAAATTCGACCAAACATGATTCAAAGCCTCTGAAAATGACTGTAAAATTTGCTAAGCCTAAGAAAACAATAAACTTAAAAGTGAAGAAACATTGGGGTATTACATTTAAAAACTTTTCTGAAAGGGGCACTACCTGTTTAAAACAAGAGTCTTCTGGATAGATTTTTCTGCATTTGAAACCATCTTGAAGGAAGCCAATACAGCAGGTCAATAAGGGGGTATGTCCCAGGATATGGATATATGCACATGTCCTTCTAGCATGGGGGTAAAGGGGACAGACAGACTCTTTTTCATGTTGTGTCCATCACTTACCAGCTTTGTGACTTCAAACAAACTACCTAACTGTAGTGAAGCCAAAGTTTCCTCAGCTGTAATCAGGGAATAATGTTATGGGGTAAGGAGTAAATGTGATAATGCACATGACGGGACCGCAGGGTGCCTGGCACATGGCATATGTTCAATAAGTTATTTTTAATGGAATCACCGTTACTGTACCTCAAGATTTTCAGAAGGCACCTACTCTGACTGCTGTCCTTGGAAAGGCTAGGTATTCCTCAGCTTATGAAACAACGACTTCAAGAGCGATTCGGAGAATACCCAGCTACCTTAAAGATATTAGATATCTATTTTCCTTCTCTCTCTCCAAATAGGCTATTTATTATTAGGCAGATCAAAAACACTATGCCTGGGACTTCCCTGGTGGCGCAGTGCTTAAGAATCCATCTACCAATGTAGGGCACCGGGGCTCGAGCCCTGCTCTGGGAAGATTCCACATGCCACGGAGCAACTAAGCCCATGCACCACAACTACTAAGCCTGTGCTCTAGAGCCCATGAGCCACAACTATTGAGCCTGTGTGCCACAACTACTGAAGCCCACGCACCTAGAGCCTGTGCTCCACAATAAGAGAAGCCACTACAATGAGGAGCCCACGCACCACAATGAAGAGCAGCCCAAGCTTGCAGCAACTAGAGAAAGTCCGTGTGCAGCAATGAAGACCCAACGCAGCCAATAAATAAAATAAATAACTTAAAAAAAAAGATTTTAGATTTCTATCACGTTCATTATTTAAATATACAGTCCACTGATTTTGCTTACTTTCTCGGCGTGCTATTTTCCACCTTTCTGCCATTCCAGCTGGTTTGTCAATGACAGAGAAACTGAAAGGCCAGCTGTTTTGGGGTCCGTCCAGGTCCTGTGCGGTCACGTTCACGTACTGCACGTCATCACAGACAGTCTGCACAGGCTCAACCAGTGTGGGACAATTGTCATTGATGTCTTCAACCGAGATAATAATAGTGCCAGTGATGGTTTTTCTAGGATATTCTTAAAAATAAGAAAAAAAAAAGTATATTCTGGTTAGGCTGCTCATAATGGACATAGTTTGAATTCTCCTGCCAATTTGGTAAGAAGGTAGTAACCAAATTAGGATGCTTCCTATCTTAGATATGTTTTCATATTCAGATCATGTAGTATCTTTTAGTCTATTTGTAGAAATGTGAAAGTTTACCCATTTGACCTTCCTACAAGATCAAAACAAAGATCTCTGATGCTGGAAAATAAAATTTAAATGCATATAACCAAGAAAAAAATGTCTA